>NC_081415.1:724233785-725621285 GCF_030272615.1 Cryptomeria japonica | reverse complement strand
TGAGGTCAATACAAAAATTAATGTCACACTTAGCCGACATTCCTAGAATCTTACTTGAAAACACTTCTACAAACTCTCGAAGGATAGAGTGACTATAAAGGGAAAACTCCTGACACTCACCCTCATTGGGGTCATTAACTGAAACAACAAATAACTAACATCCTTGTCGCATACACTGCTTCAACTGCATAGCTCAGATCATGTGTAGGGATATGGGTTTTTGGAGCCCTACTAACTCCACTCTCCTACCGAAGGCATCCAAACATTGCACTATTTTATGTTGCCAATCAATGCAAGCTTGATACACATCCAACCAATCCATACCCAACACTACTCCATAAGACCCCAAGGGAAGAGTACCAAGGTCAAACGAGGTGGTGAAGGTACCTAGATCCAACACACAACTATGAATAAGAGAATCTATAGCCTGTTTAGAACCAATGGCCAACTCAACTTACCACCTATCATCCTATCTTGTTGCCACAATCCTGCATTGCTCCACAAGAGAAGGGGATATGAAAGTGTAAACACATAAAAATGGCTATGAGCAATTAAATAAATATTTTATATTTATTTAATAATTATTCTTCTATTAAATAGTTAATTTGAAAACATTAATTTATTTAATTCATTTCGTGTCTTTCTATTAATTAATTTAAATGAAATATTAATTTAATTAATTCATCTATCCTATTCCTCTAATTAATTAAATATCTAATATTTAATTATCTCCTCCAATCATTTGAATATCTAATATTTAATGGTTATTCTCCTATCCTATAGTCTCAAATATTAAATAATTTCTTAAATTATTTAATTCCCGTTTTCCAACTCACCTTCCATCTCCACTTCATCTTCCCTTTACCAACTCATCCAACATGTGGCTAAGGAAATTAATATTTCTTAAATATTAATTCATCATTTATCTCCAACTTCCAAATTTAATTAAATATTGTGTACGTACACATATTTCATAACCTCCTTCTATATTCTCTCCAATATCCCTACATCTTGGGAAGGAATTGAGTCCACTTGTCCTATCATGCCTAAATCTTCTCCAACCATCCCTAGATTCCCCCAATCAACAACCCAGTCAAGGTGAGATGAGTGACACTTGTCTTCTCCTTCCCCCTTTCTCTCAACCTTCACCTTTGCTGACAACCATCCAAATCTACAGATCTAATTATGACCGTTGATCTGAGCCACATCATCTCATCCTCTCAAGGTCTATAAAATCAAGAGCTTCAGTTGAGAGAGTTAATCTTCAAGTTAGACTTCAAAAGACTTCAAGTGCATTTTCAAGAAAATCATTTGTAAAACTTATGCATCCGTGAGTTTTAATCTTGAAGCAGATAGCATAATCATATAGCATAGTCATTTTAGCATAATCATGTAGTATTGCATATCATAGAATTTGTTAACTATCAGTTATCAGTCCATTCTTCATATGTCATCTTGGAAGCTATCAGTGCATTGGCTGAGAGCACACAATCTACAACCAGGAATAGTGAAGTTAGGACACAATGAGACATAAACCATGAAGGTAATATTAGTATTTTTATTTCATATGTATTTCATGTAGTTTCATTGGTTGAGTTTGGATTTCCTGTAGCATTTGCATTTGTATTTTGTGAAACTAACTTGTTGCAGGTAGCATTCTGAGGATGAAATTCAAGTCGACACAAAAAGAATTAAAATCACCAAATTTGAACAAGATAGAAATGGGAATTCCACATAATGCTCTTGATGCTTAGCCTAGCAATTATAAATTGCTACAAACACCCTGTGAGATCTACCTGCATCATGAACTATAGGCTCAAGAGTGGCATGTCTTTGACTAGGCTACTCTATGGGGACATTGAACTACTATATTACCATGCTATCCATAGGTGTAACAACCTCCTCTATCATAGCCTCTACTTGCAAAGGGTGCACTAGACTGATGGAAACTACCTCTGCTAGAGTTCTAAGGTACACTATGAGTTCGATGACTAGGCTAGTTCCACTTGTTATGATGCCAATTGTGATCCCTAACTACCTTAGAACCACAACCATGACCATTTTGAAAACCCTAGGAATTCTTCTACCTATGTTTTTGTCGTTCACCTCTAAGAGGTGCAGGGTGATTCCTAGAAGATCCTACAAGCTAAGATTGATTACCCCTAGCCATTGATCCTGATGGAGAAGCATTACCTATCTAAACACCTATTCGTCCTCTTGCCTTGGCCTGATTCACCTTTAACAACCATGTTATCTCTACTACAACCTCCATGGTCTTGGGTTCGAAAACCCAAACTTCACCACTAATGCAGGCATTAAGGCCCTAAATGAAGTATTGTACCAACACATTCTCATCATCAAAACAATATTGATTGAGCTCAAAGAAATCATGCTCATACTATTCCATTGTCATGTGCTTCTAGCATAAATCATGAAATTCATCTACATGTGTCTACCTATAATGATTTGATAAAAAGTGGGCTTGGAATCTCTCAAGGAACACCTCCCATGATATAGAAGTGTAGACACCTAAAATTAATATTTAATTAATTTAAGCTTGTCGACGTAATTAATTTATTTGATTATGTTATCCTTATTCTTCTCAGTGTCACTTAAATCTAATTTAATTAAATTATGTCACTATTGTCCAATAATTAATTTATCAAACACATTAATTATTTCCCTATTCTTCTAAAGTCCCTCCAATAATTATTTCCTCTAAACCCACTCAGTTAATTAATTTGAATTAATTAACCTATTCATGTGATTTAAACAAATCACTTTTCCTAATCTCACTCAACCTAATTAATCCTTCTAGAATATCTCATAATCATGCTTATCATTGCCTTTCAATTTTAAATTCCCACTCATGTCACATCAACATTGAACCTCTCAAAGAAATTCAAATTTTCTTTGAATCCCTCAATGCATCCTTATTTTGGAATTTTTAATTCCTCATTTTGAAATTCAAATTTCATTTCCCCCCTCTTCTCAAGGAATTTTATATTCCTGTTTATTTTCCCAAGGCACCATTGATCCATGCCTTGTATCTCAAATCAATCTCATCCCTCCATAAGCAAATCAATCTTGGTCCTTCATTGGCCTCCTCCAATCTATAAATTGGAGGATCATTTCCTCACAATGGATCCATTTCTCATACATTTTCATGTTGCCCATTTCTCTTCTATCTTCTTCCTATCATACCCTCATAATACCTAAATATCCTCTCATCTAGTCCAATTCATCTCATTCATCCTCATCATCCAAATCCAATTCAAACATAATCTTGTTGAGCAAAGGAGAGCAATCCACATCCACATCAAGCAAGGAGCAAATCAAGTGGAGCATCAAAGGGGCGCATCTTCCACTTCATCCAACTCAATCTGAGGGAGAGGTGAAAGACAAGGTATAAAGTTGGTTGTTTGCATTCGTATTGTGTCATTGTTTGATTTATTTGCATTCTAACCTCCTTTTGTCCCTTCATTCTTCTTCTATTTTTTTTTTGCTCTTCAAGAAGCAATGTCTAGGTGGAGCTTTCTCTCTTCCATGCACCACCATGTAGAAGCAAACCCTCTAAGGTGCATGATGGCATATATGGCCCTAGTGTTATTGTCATATAGGTGCATAGAAAAAAACTATCTAAATCAATCAAGTCTCAGCTTCTGTACCACCACTAGCACCATCAAAAGTGGGTGGTCATAACCTAAGAAGGTTCCTCATGTGTCCAACAAAATAGCTTCTTCATCTACTATTGTTGTGTCTTTCCTGTAAGGAGACACATGGTCTCTCCCTGTTACAAGTGTGGTTGTTGTTGCACCAAAATATTAACCTGTTAATACCTAATACAACCACTAGACCTATAGAACCATAGGAGGTGGTTAAGCCATGTCACAAACCCGAGGGTTACACTGCATAACACAAGGAGACCAAGGACGCACACCTTGCAACAATCCCCCCCCCCCAAACGCAAGCGATGGGTTTGAACTTGTGACCAAGCTCTGATACAACTTGTTACAAGTGTGGTTGTCGTTGCACCAAAAGATTGACTTGTTAATGCCCGATACAACCACTAGACTTATAGAACCACGGGAGGCAGTTAAGCCATGTCACAAACCCGAGTGCTATGTTGCACAACAGAAGGAGACCAAGGGAACACACCTTGCAACATTTATTTCAAAATCAAAAAGTATACATCAAAAGGACTACTATATCTTGTACATACTGACCTATGTGGACCTACAAATGTTAGAAGTGTGTAGGGTGATGGATATTTTATGTTGCTAATTGATGATTATTCAAGGATGATGTGGCTTGTCTTTTTGAAGGAGAAATCAGAAGCATTTGATAAATTCAAGATATTCAAAGCCAAGGTTGAGACCGAGTGTGGATTGAAGGTTAAGTGTCTAAGATCTGATAGAGGTGGAGAATTTTGTTATGGTGAGTTCAATTCATTCTATGATAAGCTTGGGATTAGAAGACAATTGTCTGCTCCTAAAACCCCTCAGTAGAATGGAGTTGTTGAGAGGAAGAACAAAACTATTTTGGATGCTACTAGAACTATGGTGATTGAAAAAATGTTCCAAATATTTACTGGAGAGAAGCCATTAGCACTGTTGTTTATACATTCAATAGAGTTCACATCAAAGGTGATACCGGTAAGACCCCTTATGAGCTTTGGTTTGGTCATGTTCCTACTATGAGATATTTTAGAATATTTGGTAGCAAATGTTATATCAAAAGAGATGAGGACATAGGAAAGTTTGATGCTAGAAGTGATGAAGGTATTTTCTTGGGATATTCAACAAAGAGAAAGGCCTACCAGTGCTACAATAAGAGACTAAGAAAGATAGTAGAGAGTGCAAATGTGAAGGTGGGTGAGAACCTTGGGAAAGAGATTAGAACATGTGGTTATGATGGTAGTCAACATATTGTTTTAATGCCTATTCGGCCTGAAGAGCCTAAGCAGAATGATCTGGTAGAGATTGTAAATCTAGATATTGCTGCTGATGGAGTGCAGAAACCTGAAAATTAGAACAATCAGAAGACTTTGAGGTATGTAAGATTGAATCATTCTGAAAATCATATTATTGGTGATAAGAATAAAGGTGTGATGACTAGAAGAAGGTTAGCTGTTGAAGAATAATGTTCTATTTTCAAAGTCAGACCTAAAGATGTCGTTGAAGCCTATAAAGATGAGAGTTTGATAAGATCTATAGAAGAAGAACTAGATCAGATTGAAAAGAATAACACTTGGGAACTTGTGCCTAGACCTAAGGATAAGAATGTTATTGGTACTAAATGGGTATTCAAAAATAAATTGAATGAAGTCGATGAAGTTGTTAGAAATAAAGCTATATTGGTCTGCAAAGGGTATTCATAGCAAGAAAGGATTGATTATGAGGAGAACTTTGCTCTAGTTGCTAGAATTGAAGTTGTTAGACCGTTGCTTGCTTATGTTGCTTATAAATATTTCAAGGTATATCAGATGGATGTCAAAACTGCCTTTTTGAATGGTGATCTTGAGGAAGAATTATACATTGAACAACCTGATGGATTTTTACTGTTGGATGATGGAGACATGGTATGTAAATTGAAGAAAGCTCTTTATGGATTGAAACAAGCCCCTAGAGCTTGGTATGCTAGACTAGATAAATACTTGTTGAAATTGGGATTTAGTAAATGTGTTGTTGATAATAATTTGTACTTTAAGATAAAAAATGATAACATCCCGATTGTTGAAGTCTTTGTTGATGATATAATCTTTGGTGGTGATGATAACTTGAGCATGAATTTTGTCGATGATATTCAGAAAGAATTTGATATGTCTATGATCGGTGAGATGAAATTTTTCTTAGGTTTGTAGATTGCATAGACTGGAAAAGGTATATTCATATCTCAGACTAAGTATGTGAAACAATTGTTGAAGAGGTTTGGATTAGATGACTCCAAACCGGTTGGAACTCCTATGTAGACTAGTTGTAAATTGTCCAAGAATGATGAATCTCCTAGAGCTAATCAGAGTTTGTACAGATCTATGGTTAGTGGACTATTATATCTTACTCAAACTAGGCTAGACATTATGCCTGTTGTGTGCATGGCTGCTAGATATCAAATTGATCCAAAAGGAAGCCATGTCACTATTGTGAAGAGGATATTCAGATACTTGAAGGGAATTATAGACTATGGATTAAGGTATCCTAGGAATGATGATTTCATTCTTTGTGCCTATACTGATGTTGATTGTGTTGGCATTATGTGAACCAGTATGAGGACATAATGATATTATATGTTGTCATTGATGTCAATATGTGATATGAAGAGAGAACTGGCATATGTGAGAACCGATATATATGCCAAAGTAAAGTGGTATATTTGTTCAAGGTGAACTGGCATGTCAAGGTGAACCGACATGTAGTCATGGGAACCGGCACATGGAAGCATTGTATGACTACCGGTTGGTAGGTAGTTTCCACTTCAGGATTTTTGGTTGGAGTATCTTAAGCCTATGTGACTCAATTGGTGATCTTTATGTGATGAAGTTAGCATGATAACGAAGAACAGATAGTGCTGCCAGGTAAGCCTTGTGCCCGTGAAGGATCTTGCATAAAGAAGAGTGTTCCTATCTACCTTGGGAATGTGTGAAGTCTGTAAATGGTGATAACGTGTGATGGGTTATCAGCCGCCATAAAATCGGTGGAAAATGAATGATGGAGAATGTCTTAAGATTGGATCAAGACTGTTGCATTCAATATAGTATGATCAACGGTCAGGATTGAACCTTTTGAATTCCTTAACCTAACAAGTATAGGGTTTAGGGTTTATGCTACCGACCTACCTATTGTCCTATAAGGTCGATGTTGTGATTCTTTCAGAGTTTGCTAGAAAAATTTGTGTGTGTGTATCTAGTGTAGGAGCACCCTTCCAAACTCTTCCTCTTTCTTTGTCTTGTTGGTGTTATGCTTCTTTAGAAGCCATTGTACATGAATAAGAGCCATGAGCTCATGTGTGCTAGACTAGTTCCTAGTTTTAGGTCCTTAGTATTTTGTTGTGATTTCTTGTGCAGGAGAGGTTGAGTGTGCCTGGAATGTGTGTTAGGCCTTATTGGCATGTTGATGTCCTTAGGATAGCCCAAAATAGGATTAGGAGTCATAAAAAGCAACAATGGCAAAGTTGCTCAAAAGATGCAAAAGTTGCATGACAACTTTTAAAAGTTGTCAAGCAACTTTTCCACCCAAAGTGGTCATAGACCCTTATTGTGCATGGAGAGCCCTAATTTTGGCACACCAATCGAGGTATGGGTGGTATAAGTGTTTACAAACCCTAAGTTAAAGGGTTGGATGTCAGACATTGTACGACCCAAGGAAGAAAAGCTTGACTGTGACTGTTTTTGGGTTACCAATCAATTTGAATGAAGTTACCAAGCAAACTAATGGATTCATTTGCAAGAAAACCTATGTGAAATGTCTTATTTGGTGTATATATCTTCATTGTGAGTGATTATATTATCTTTTTGTTTACCGGTTGAGTGTGTTTGTAAATAATTTGTAAGCTGCAGTCTTACTGTCCAGTTTTGGACCGGTTTGAGTAAATGATGTCTTAACTCCATTCCCCATTGTGGAACCATCATGAAACCATGGGGAATGGATTTGAAGACCCTATACTATATTCCCATGCAAGAAGGGCACTTGAAAATGTAGGGAGGCCAAGAAAAGACACACTCCTAGGCGAGATTGGACAGTGCCCGATTAGGAGAGTTCAATTTGCAGAGGTCTTGGAGAGCAAGGTTGATTAGTGGAGAGTGAATCCTTTGGAGGAAGTGCAGAGGAGTGTGTGAAGCATCATTGGTGTGAAGGAGGAGCCTCCACCAATCCAAACAAGGTGGCTAAAACTCAAAACACCCACTGTGACCCAGGTAGACCCTAAAAACCCTCACAAAAACCCTTGAAAACCTTAAAATCCACCAAGGATAGTGTACAGACACTTGGAGGCCTAAAACCTAGAAAATCCTTGAGTCCTTGCCAAATGAATGGCAGTCCTTTTTGGGAGTTTGGGTTGTTTGTGCATCATTTGTGAGAGGGAGACCTAGAAGACCGGTTAGGAGGCCTAATTGGTCCTAATCCTTGTAGCCCTATTTGAAGGCAAAAACACAAAATAGTGAAATCAGTAAGGGGTTGAAGGCTTGAAACCTCTTGGGGGCTCATGAATGGGTGGAAAAACCTTGAAATAGACCTGATACAACCTTGCTAAGACCTTGGAAGGTGTGGAACAAGCCTAGCCCTTATTAGCCATAGTAAGGGGTTTTTGAGTCTCATGAGTAGGTGAGACCTTAGGAGCAGCATTGCAACTCATTGGTAGGTGGATTGGGCATGGTCAAGGGATTCCTCAAGCAAAGGGAAGTCCTAGAGACCCTAGGGTGTGTAGAGAACACTAGGTGATCCAAGGAAAGGATCCAAGAGCATAGACTAGGATAGTCTATCCCTAATCCCATCCCATCAGATTGGTATCAGAGCGAGTTAAAGACTTGTTGGACTGTGTATGTCTCTATATATTGGTGAATCAGTAGGGGAGAGCAGAATGGTCACTAATGTAGAGCTGGCTAGAGAGGTGGAAGAACAGAAGGAGAAAAATAGACTCCTTGAAGAGGCTGTGAGTGAGATGAGGGATAAACTACAGGAAGTGGTGGATCAGAGGACACAAGGACCTTGGGATGAAGACACCAAGGGTAAAGGCAAGAAGACTATAGACATAGATGACATTATCCCTGAACCAGATCCTTTGTTCAATGAAGAACCTTTTGTGAAGTCTATTAAGGCCTTGAACACCAAAGCCTTTGAAGGATTGCCACATTACAGTGGAAGAATGGACATTGACACTGTTATGGAATGGATTGAGGGCATGGAAAACCACTTTGAGTGTGAGGGAGTGAAAGAGGCTCAAAAGGTTAAACTTGCGAAATCAAGATTAAGGGGAGCAGCTTTGACATGGTGGAAGTACCTGCAAGAAGAAAGAGTTAGTATGGGAAAGCTACCTATTGCAAATTGGAAAGCTATGGTGGGTAAGATTAAGGAGAAATATTTACGAGAGTATTATCAAGTCCAACTTCATAAGAAGAGACAAGGAATGAAGCAGAAGGATCTCGATGTGGCCTCCTACAGTGTGGAGTTTCAAAAGCTATGTCTTAGGTCTGAAGTCCAAGAAGATGAATCTATTAAGGTGGCTAGGTATCTAAGTGGCCTAAAGTGGAACATTCAAGAGGAGATAAGCCTATGGACTCCTAATACTATCCAAAAGTGTCATCAGTTTGCTGCCAAGGTAGAAGAGAGGAACAAAAGGAAAGGAGACTCCAATAGCAGGGGTCGAGGCAAAGGTAGAGATCAAGTGAATCACCGAGGTGGTTACCAAAGCAAGTCAAATGAGTAGAGGAATCAAGGAGAAGCCAAACTGACTGAGCATGGCAGTGAAACCAATCCTAGAGGAGGACATTCTAGAGGAAGAGGTGAACAAGGTGGACAAAATAGGGGCAGAGGTAACTCCTACTTTGCAACTATGAAATGTTACAATTGTGGACAATTGGGACACCCGACATATAGATGCCCTGACAAGCCTACATCATCAAGCAGTGGAAAGAGGGTTGCTTATGCACATGAAGACTCTTCAAGAAGAAAGACACCTAAAGTGGACCATATTGAATCAAAGATTGGAGAAAATCTGATGTTCAACAGGGTCTTGATAAGACAGCCAGTCAAGAATGAACCCAAACATAGGAGAGAATTGTTTAGGGTGAGATGCAAGATTCTTGGTAAAGTGTGCAAGGTGATAGTTGACTCAGGCTCAACTGACAATATCATATCAAAAGAGGCAGTTAAGAAGTTGAAACTCACAAGGATACCCCACACTAACCCATACAAGGTGGCATGGTTGAATCATGAGCAGAGCGTGTTGGTCAATGAACAGACTTGGGTAGAGTTTTCTATTGGAGGATATAGGGATAAGATCCTTTGTGATGTGTTACCTATGGATGAATGTCAATTATTGCTAAGAAGACCCTGGCAATTTGATAGGAAGGTGATCTATGATGGAGAGGAGAACTCCATTTCCTTTAAGAAGGACAGCAAGACCTTCAAGATTCAGTCCTTGACAGAGAATGAAGAGGGAACTTCAAGAACACCTAGTGTTTTATTGGCTACTGGTAAAGAGTTTTTGAACTTGCTACATGAGGAGGAGATAGTGATGTGTGCCATCTTTGTGAAACCAAAGGAGGAAGAAGACAAGTTGTAGGTAGAAATACCCAAGGAGGTAAAGCAAATGTTGCAAGAATATAAGGACATAGTGAGTGATGGAACACCTGCAACACTCCCACCAAGAAGGTCTATAAGCCATCAAATAGACTTTGTTCCCGGTGCATCCTTACCTGACAAGGCTGCATATAAGCTCACACCTGATCAGAATAAGGAGGTAGCAAGGCAAGTGCAGGAGTTATTGGAACAAGGACTGATTAAGAAGAGCATCAGCCCATGTGCAGTCCTGGTAGTGCTAGCATCAAAAATAGGAGGTAAGTGGAGACTTTGCACTGACTCAAGAGCAATTAATAGGATTACCATAAGGTATAGGTTTCCTATTCCTAGAATAGAGGATCTAATGGACTGTTTAGGAGGGGCTATGTATTTACCAAGCTAGACCTTAAAAGTGGTTATCACCAGATACGAATTAAGGAGGGTGATGAGTGGAAGACTACTTTCAAGACCAAAGAGGGATTGTATGAATGGCTTGTGATGCCATTTGGACTCACCAATGCTCCAAGCACCTTCATGAGGTTGATGAATGAAGTGTTGAAGGATTTCATAGGCAGATTTGTGGTGGTGTACCTAGATGACATTCTCATCTATAGCAGAACCAAAGAGGAGCACCTTGAGCATTTGAGGTTAGTCTTAGAGAGGTTGCATGAGGAGAAGTTATCCATCAACCTAGAGAAGTGTGACTTCTTGAAGCAAGAGCTGGTTTACTTAGGATTTGTGATGTCTAAGGGAACCTTGAAGATGGATCCAAGCAAAGTGGAGGCAATCTTGAATTGGTCTACACCTAAAACAGGGACTGAAGTTAGAAGTTTCCATGGATTAGCTCAATTCTATAGGAAGTTTGTGAGGAACTTCAGTGGCATATGTGCACTAGTCCTTGACACCATTAAGGGAGGTCTTAAAACTAAGTTTAAATGGACTGAGTAGGTTGACAAAGCATTTCAATTATTGAAGCTAGAATTAGCCACAAAACCTATCCTTCTCCTACCTACGTTTGATAAGCTATTCACTTTGGAGTGTGATGCAAGTGGAATTGTAGTAGGTGGTGTATTGAGTCAAGAGGGAAGACCTGTGGCATTTTTCAGTGAGAAGCTTAATGAAGCAAAGAAGAATTACTTAGCCTATGACCTGGAGTTATATGCATTAGTGCAGTCTCTAAAGAAATGGAGGCATTACCTACTCCCAAAGGAATTTGTAGTGATCACAGACAATCGGGCATTGAGTTACATCAACACTCAAGAGAAGCTAAGCAATAGACATCTAAAATGGATGGAATACCTCCAATCCTTCACCTTCACCATCAAGCATAAGAAGGGGCAACTTAATAAGGTGGCAGATGCCTTAAGCAAGAAGTTGTTGACTGTTCAAGAACTACAGTTGCAGAGCATAGGAATAGAAGGTTTCAAAGACCTCTATAAAGGAGATGAAGACTTCTCATTAGATTACAAGGTTTGCAAAGAGTTTGAGAACCATTTCCATGGTGAGTATGCAAACTACACTCTCCAAAATGGTTTCTTATTCAAAGGTAATCAGTTGTGTGTACCAAGAGGATCTATGAGAGAGAACCTCATCCAAGAGAAGCATAATGGCAGTTTGAGTGGACACTTTAGGATTAATAAAACCTTGGACTTAGTACAGAGGTACTACCATTGGCCAAAGTTGCCAAGAGATGTAAAGAGGTATGTAGAGCAATGTGGAGTATGCCAAAGAGCAAAAGGAGGATCAAGCAATGTTGGTCTCTATCAACCATTACCGGTCCCTAATAGGCCTTGGGAATTCATAAGCATGGACTTTGTAGTAGGACTTCCCAAGACTAAAACAGGTATGGACAGCATCTATGTGGTAGTAGATAGATTTTCCAAGATGAGTCATTTCATTCCATGTAGGACTACACATGATGCTAGCTATGTTGCACATCCCTTCTTCAAAGAGATTGTTAGGATTCATGGACTCCCTTTAAGCATTATTTCAGATAGGGACAACAAGTTCATGGGTCATTTTTGGCAAACATTATGGAGGAGACTAGGAACTAACTTGTCATTTAGCTCAGCGTACCATCCACAAACAGATGGTCAAACTAAAGTCATCAATAGGGTGTTAGGCAACTTGTTGAGGTGTCTAACTAAGGAGTATGGTCAGACATGGGATCTAATCATTCCTCAAGTAGAGTATGCATATAATGACAGTGTGAATAGGACTACTGGTAGAAGTCCTTTTAAGGTTGTATATGGCAGACATCCAAGGGGAGCATGTGAGTTGAGAGACCTTGGTACTTTGGAGATGAAGAGTGGCCAAGCAGAGGAATTCACTCAAACCATCAAGGAAGTACAAGAGAAAGTTAAGAAGGCCATCCTTGAATCCACTCAAAAACTGAAAGCTAAAGTGGATGAGAAAAGGAGAGAAGCTCAGTTCAAGGTGGGTGACTATGTGATGGTCCATTTGAGAAAAGATAGGATGCAAGGTGGTAAGCCTAACCAACTACAGATGAAGAGGGTAGGACCTTGTCAAATTCTAGCAAAATATGGTGTGAACGCCTATAAGGTGGATTTACCTTCAGACTTAGCCATTTCACTAGTTTTTAATGTTGCTAATCTGGTAATGTACAAGGGAGAGATAGCAGAGTAGACTGAGAACCAAGCCAAGGTGTTACAAGATTTGGATGTAAAAACCTTACCTCAAGTGAATTAGGGTCTCTAGGAATTCCCTTTTCTTGAGGAATCCCCTGACCATGCCCAATCCACCCACCAATGAGTTGCAATGCTGCTCCTAAGGTCTCACCTACTCATGAGACTCAAAAACCCCTTACTATGGCTAATAAGGGCTAAGCTTGTTCCACACCTTCCAAGGTCTTAGCAAGGTTGTATCAAGTCTATTTCAAGGTTTTTCCACCCATTCATGAGCCCCCAAGAGGTTTCAAGCCTTCAACCCCTTACCGATTTCACTATTTTGTGTTTTTGCTTTCAAATAGGGCTACAAGGATTAGGACCAATTAGGCCTCCTAACCGGTCTTCTAGGGCTCCCTCTCATAAATGATGTTTAAACAATCCAAACTCCCAAAAAGGACTGCCATTCATTTGGCAAGGACTCAAGGATTTTCTAGGTTTTAGGCCTCCAAGTGTCCGTACACTGTCCTTGGTGGATTTTAAGGTTTTCAAGGTTTTTGTGAGGGTTTTTAGGGTCTGCCTGGGTCACAGTGGGTGTTTTGAGTTTTAGCCACCTTGTTTGGATTGGTGGAGGCTCCTCCTTCACACCAATGATGCTTCACACACTCCTCTACACTTCCTCCAAAGGATGCACTCTCCACTAATCAACCTTGCTCTCCAAGACCTCTGCAAATTGACCTCTCCTAATCGGGCACTGTCCAGTCTCACCTAGGAGTGGGTCTTTGCTTGGCCTCCCTGCAATTTTAAGGACCCTTCTTGCATGGGACTATATTATAGGGTCTTCACATCCATTCCCCATGGTTTCATGGTGGTTCCACAACGGGGAATGGAGTTAAGACTTCATTTACTCAAACCAGTCCAAAACTGGACAGTAAGACTGCAGCTTACAAATTATTTACAAACACACTCAACCGGTAAACAAAAAGCTAATATAATCACTCACAATGAAGATATATACACCAAAGAAGACATTTCACATAGGTTTTCTTGCAAATGAATCCATTAGTTTGCTTGGTAACTTCATTCAAACTGACTGGTAACCCAAAAACAGTCACAGTCAAGCTTTTCTTCCTTGGGTCGTACAATGTCTAACATCCAACCCTTTAACTTAGGGTTTGTAAACACTTATACCACCCATACCTTGGTCGGTGTGCCAAAATTAGGGCTCTCCATGCACAACAAGGGTCTATGACCACTTTGGGTGGAAAAGTTGCTTGTCAACTTTTAAAAGTTGTCATGCAACTTTTGCATCTTTTGAGCAACTTTGCCATTGTTTATTTTTATGAATACTAAGCCTATTTTGGGCTATCCTAAGGACATCAACATTCCAATAAGGCCTAACACACATTCCAAGCACACTCAACCTCTCCTGCACAAGAAATCACAACAAAATACTAAGGACCTAAAACTAGGACCTAGTCTTGCACACATGAGCTCATGGCTCTTATTCATGTACAATGGCTTCTAAAGAAGCATAACACCAACAAGAAAAAGAAAGAGGAAGAGTTTGGAAGGGTGCTCCTGCACCAACCCCATCCCATCAGTAGCTAAGAGAAGAGATATGTGATTCTTGCCAGACCAGAGGAGAGAAGTCATATCTGTAGAGTGTAAGTGCAGAAGGTGAAGAGGAGCTTTAGCGGATCTGCATTGGCATTGAGTGTTATTATCAGGTCATTGATATACCTCTTGATATTTAACCACTTCAACAGTTGTGATATCCCCTAACAGGGTAGCCTTAATCGGCTTGTTGAAAATCCTCTAACAAGGTAACTCGAAGCTACTGAGTCATTGATATCCTTTAGCTATTGAGTTCTTGAAATCCTCTAACAAGGTACCCTTAACAAGGTTTAACCCTTAACCGGGTATTATAGCCATCCCTTAACAAAGAGGACTTCCAAAGAGTTCAAAAACAAGCTTGTGGGTATTCATCCCCACCGTGGTTTTTCCCAATTGGGTTTCCACGTGAAAAATATGTGTATCATGTGTGATTTTATGATTGTTTTTCTGATTAAGTGGTGATGCATGTTGATCTTGCTGTAATATGTACATCTTTGATGGTAGATTGCATGTCCATGCATTAGATTGAAATGGGAATGAAGAGTTAGATTATAGGAGAAGATAATTGTCAACCGGTATTTGCTCATCTTAGTTACACTGGGTTTTGCCGGTTGAACTTTGTTGAAGGACCGGTGTTGTTATTTGTCTGTCAGTGCATAAGTGTTAGTTGACAAACTGGTTTAAGGTTGAGTTTTTGCCTGTATTGATTCACCCCCCTCCTCAGTACTAGTTTGGTACTATTCGTTCATCATTAAGTTATCAATTGGTATCAGAGCATCCTCCAGGTCCTCTATGTTGTAAGCTTAATCACTTGAGGGAAATATCCTATTGTAATGATGAAGAGGGAAGGTCAAAAGTTTAACAAAGAAAATTTCAGTATATGGAAAGATAGAATGAAGATATACATCAGAAGCATGGGTGCTCAAAACTGGAACTATGTTGAGAATCCCTATGTTGCCCCTACTGGTACTCTCACCGATGATCAAAAGAGAGAGATACAGGAGAATGGGCAAGTCATGGAAGCCCTAATCAATAGTTTATCTGATATTGAGTTCATTGATGTCCAAGATAAGGTAAATCCCAAAGAGGTATGGGATGCTCTTGAAAATATCTATGGAGGTGATGAGCATGTAAAACAAGCTAAGGAAGAAAGCCTTGGAGGAAAGTTTGAAGACATGTGAATGGTTGAAGGTGAAACCATTCAACAGTATGGTATTAGAATCAAAATTGTTGTCGAAGATATCAAGAGTGTAGGTGGTAAAATGGAAGATTCCACTGTGGTAAGCAAAGTCCTGAGATCCTTATTGCCGGTCTATGCAACAAGGGTTGTTGCTATTCAGGAGTTGAGATCAATAGACAAGACTAAGGTATCCTTGGACTCCATCATAGAAAAGTTGACAGCCTATGAGCTAAATAGTTTTGATGGTAGTGTTCAAAAGACTGAATTGGCTTTTAGAGCTTCTGTTGTACCATCCAAGAAAGGAAAAGAAGCAAGCACTAGTGGTGAACCAAGACAAAGCAAAGTAATGGATGATGAGGAGTTTCTGATGGAATTTGAAGCTCTTCTTGCTAGGAAATTTCCAAAAGGAACCGGTAAATACAGAGGTAAGCTCCCTTTGAAATGTTTTTCGTGTAACCGGATAGGACATATTGCTATGAACTATCTTAATAGTGACAACAAGGATAAACTAGAAAGATTTAGGAAATTCAAAGGAGGAAACCAGAGAAACTATTTTGTTGTAGTTGATGAAGGTGTCACAGATGAGGAATCAGAAGATGAAGAGAATGAAGACATTGTGTTTGTTGCTATAAAGGAAGATGTGTCAGACAAGAAGGCTCTTGTCTCCCGCTTTGATAATTCCAATGAGTAGATTATTGACAGTGGTTACTCACACCATATGACTGGTGACCAGAGCAAGTTTCTATCCTTGGAAGAGTATGATGGTGGTGTGGTTCATTTTGGCAATGATGCACCATGTATGGTTAAAGGAAAAGGGTCCATCTCTCTGAATGGAAAGAGTAGTGTTGACAATGTGTATTGGGTTGATGGTCTCAGACACAACCTTCTGAGTGTTGCCCAGCTGAATGACAATGGCCTCACTCTGGAATTTAAGAATGGAATCTGCAGAATCAAAGGAAAAGATGGTGAATTGGTGGCCACCGGCATGCAGACCAAAGGTAACCTATTTCATCTGACTGCAAATATAAGTACATGTATTATGGCTAAGTTTGATGATAGCTGGATATGGCATAGGAGACTCTGCCATGTACACTTTGATAACATTGTGAAGGCTAGTAAGATCAAGGCAGTTAGAGGGTTGTCAGTGCTAAGAAAATCGGATAATACCTTGTGCAGAGAGTGTCAATTGGGGAAAATGTCTTCCTCAACCTTTAAAGGTAAATCTTTCACTATTGACAACCTGCTTGATCTTGTGCATATTGATTTGTGTGGTTCTATGAAAACTAGAAGTGTGCAGGGAGATAGGTACTTCATGATTCTCACTGATGACTGCTCAAGAATGATGTGGGTCACATTCTTGAAAGACAAGTTTGAAGCCTTTGTGAATTTCAAAGCTTTCAAAGCATTAGTGGAGAAGGAAAGTGGTAAAAGGATCAAGTGTCTCAGAACTGATCAAGGAGGGGAATTCACTTTCGATGAATTCAACAAGTATTGTGAAGAATTTGGCATCAAGAGGCAACTGTCTACCCCCCGGACTCCACAGCAGAATGGCCTAGCATAGAGGAATAACTGGACTGTGGTTGAAGCAGCTAGAACCATGTTGATTCAAGGAAAAGTAGCTCACACCTTTTGGAGAGAAGAATTAAGCACTGCAGTCTACACAATGAACCAAGTACTCATCAAGAAAGGTAAGGATAAAACTCCTTATGAGTATTGGGCCGATAAGACACCTGTGGTTAGCTACTTTAGGGTATTTGGTAGCAAATGTTACATCAAGAGGAGTGAACATCAGGGCAAGTTTGAAGCTAAATGTGATGAGGAAATATTCCTAGGATATTCCACCAAGAGTAAAGCTCTCAAGTGTTTCAACAATAGGACTCAGAGAATTATGGAAAGTATCAATGTGAGAGTTGATGAAACCTTTGAGAAACTGGAAGAAACAAGCAGTGAGCAAGTTGTAAATGAATCGATTTCAACCTCCTGGGAACTAGTTGTTAGTCAACCAAGTACCAATAACAGTGTTCCTGAACCAGTGAATGTTGATACTGATGAAGATGAGGATGAAGAGGAAAAGCAAGAAGAACCAATCAAGACTATTCCTCGGTATGTCAAGTTGAATCATGATCCTAAGCAGATCATAGGAGATAAGGATGCAGGAATCCTTACAAGAAGAAAGATAAGAGAAAACTCATGTTTGATCTCTGAATTTGAGCCTAAGTCATTCCAAGAGGCTCATAAAGATGAAGACTGGATCAAGGCAATGGAAGAGGAACTTGACCAGATAGAGAAAAATGGTACATGGTCCTTGGTACCTAGACCGAAACATAAAAATGTCATTGGCACCAAATGGGTGTTCAGAAACAAGCTGAATGAGGATGGCACAGTGATCAGGAACAAAGCCAGATTGGTGTGCAAAGGATATACTCAAGAAGAAGGAGAAGACTATGGAGAAACCTTTGCTCCTGTAGCCAGATTGGAAGGAGTTCGTATGCTTCTTGCATATGCAGCTTTTAAAGGATTCAAGGTATATCAAATGGATGTAAAATCTACAATCCTAAATGGTATACTTGAAGAGGAGGTGTATATAGAGCAACTAGATGTGTTTTCCCTATCTGAAGACAGTGATATGGTGTGCAGGCTACATAAAGCTTTATATGGTCTAAAGCAGGCACCTAGAGCATGGTATGAACGTCTACATTCCCATCTTATGAAGATTGGATTTGAGAGAACAAGTGAAGATAGCAGTATCTACTTGAAATCTGAAGGAGATCAGATCCTGATCTGTGAAGTTTTTGTTGATGACATTATCTTTGGTGGAGATGACAAGATGAGTCATGAGTTTGCTGATGAGATGAAGGAAGAGTTTGAAATGTCACTCATAGGGGAGATTAAGTTCTTCATTGGATTGCAGATCCAATAGATGAAAGATGGAATCTTTATCACTCAGTCCAAATATGTCAAAGAGGTGTTGAAGATCTTTAGCATGGAAAATAGCAAATCGGTTGGTACACCGATGGTGACCGGTTGCAAATTATCAAAAGAAGATGATTCTACATTGGTTGATGAGAAGGAATACTGATCAATGATTGGTAAGTTGCATTATGTAAGGCATAGTAGACCAGATATTGCACATGTAGTTGGCATTACTGCAAGTTCCAGAAAAGTCCAAGAGAATCCCACTTGGTTGCAGTCAAGCGAATTCTTAGGTATCTGAAGGGAACAGTTGACTATGGATTGTGGTACCCATACAACAATGATTTCAACCTGAAAGTATTCATAGATGCTGATTGGGTAGGTAATGTGGATGATCGGAAAAGCACAATCGATGGTCGATTCTTTCTCGGTGGTAGACTGGTCTCATGGATGAGTAAGAAGCAGAGTTGTATCTCTCAGTCTACAGCGGAAGCGAAGTATGTTGTAGCTTTCATGAACTACACTCAGACAATCTGGATGAAGCATGTATTAGATGGCTTCAAAATCCCTGTATCTGAACTGGTAAGTATATTCTGTGATAACACAAGTGCTATCAATATTTCAAAGAATCCGGTTTTACATTCTAGAACCAAGCATTTTGAGCTTAAGTATCATTTCTTGAGGGAAAAGGTTCAGAATAAAGAGATTGCACTGGAACATGTTTCCAGTAAGGAGTAGGTAGCAGACATATTCACCAAGCCTCTCCCAAAGACTACATTTGTGTATTTAAGAGGTGAATTGGGGGTACTGCCCCTTCAAGAGGTAAATTAAAATATTTGTTCTACATCAATCAGGTATTGCATAGTCAAAAAAAAATTTGATTGATGTGTTGAAGGATGCTACTCCTAAGGGGGAGCAACATAATGGAATAGGGATGTTTGTGCCTCCACTTTGGCATTGTTGTCAAAGGGGGAGAAGAAGTGTAGCGGAGAAGATATCTACAAAAATTGGGGAGAAGATGAGTTTGTAGAAAGATATCTTTGTATATTGCCATCAATGCCAAAGGGGGAGATTGTTGGCATTATGTGAACCGGTATGAGGACATAATGATATTATATGTTGTCATTGATGTCAATATGTGATATGAAGAGAGAACCGACATATGTGAGAACCGGTATATATGCCAAAGTAAAGCGGTATATTTGTTCAAGGTGAACCGGCATGTAGTCATGGGAACCGGCGTTTCCACTTCAGGATTTCTGGTTCGAGTATCTTAAGCCTATGTGACTCAATCGGTGATCTTTATGTGATGAAGTTAGCATGATAACGAAGAAAAGATAGTGATGCCATGTAAGCCTTGTGTGCATGAAGGATCTTACATAAAGAAGAGTGTTCCTATCTACCTCGAGAATGTGCGAAGTCTGTAAACGGTGATAACATGTGATGGGTTATCAGCCGCCATGAAATCAGTGGAAAATGAATGATGGAGAATGTCTTAAGATTGGATCAAGGCTGTTGCATTTAATATAGTATGATCAAGGGTCAAGATTGAACCATTTGAATTCCATAACCTAACAGGTCTAGGGTTTAGGGTTTATGCTATCGACCTGTCTGTTGTCCTATAAGGTCAATGTTGTGATTCTTTCAGAGTTTGTTGGCAAAATTTGTGTGTGTGTATCTAAGAGAAGAGATACGTGATTCTTGCCAGACCAGAGGAGAGAAGTCATATCTGCAGAGTGTAAGTGCAGAAGGTGAAGAGGAGCTTAAGCGGATCTGCATTGGCATTGAGTGCTATTATCAGGTCATTGATATACCTATTGATCTTTAACCACTTCAACAGTTGTGAAATCCCCTAACAGGGTAGCCTTAACCGGCTTGTTGAAAATCCTCTAACAAGGTAACTCGAAGCTACTGAGTCATTGATATCCTTTAGCTATTGAGTTCTTGAAATCCTCTAACAAGGTACCCTTAACAGGGTTTAACCCTTAACCGGGTATTGTAGCCATCCCTTAACCGGGTGATCCCTAACAGGATCGGTTCCTAACAGAACCTATTGTATATGTCTTTAACCGGACAAGGCTCCTAATAGAGCGAACTTCCAAAGAGTTCAAAAACAAGCTTGTGGGTATTCATCCCCATCGTGGTTTTTCCCAGTTGGGTTTCCACTTGAAAAATATATGTGTCATGTGTGATGTTATGATTGTTTTTCTGATTAAGTGGTGATGCATGTTGATCTTGCTATAATGTGTATATCTTTGATGGTAGATTGTCTGTCCATGCATTAGATTGAAATGGGAATGAAGAGTTAGATTATAGGAGAAGATAAGTGTCAACAGGTCTTTGCTCGTCTTAGTTACACTAGGTTTTTCCGGTTGAAGTCTATTGAAGGACCGGTGTTGTTGTTTGTCTATCAGTGCATAAGTGTTAGTTGACAAACTGGTTTAAGGTTGAGTTTTTGCCTATACTGATTCACCCCACCCCCCCTCTCAGTACCGGTTTGGTACTATTCATTCATCATTAAGTTATTAGATTGGGTTGGTGATGTTGATGACTGAAAGAGCACTACCAATGGAGCATTCTTTTTGGGTAAGAAATTGGTTTCATGGGCTAGCAAGAAACAAGATTCAATGTCTTTATCTACTGCTGAAGTTGAGTACATTGTTGTTGCTAGTAATTGCACTCAAATAGTTTGGATGAAGCAAATGTTGGAGGATATCAGAGTTATTTATGATGAGCCTACTATTATATACTATGATAATTCCAGTGCTATTAACATGTCAAAGAATCTAGTGCAACATTCAAAGACTAAACACGTGTTAATCAAATATCATTACTTGAGAGAGCAAGTCAGTGAAGAGAAGGTGAAGCTGGAGTATGTATCTACAAAGGAACAAAGTGTTGATATTTTCACTAAAACCTTGCCTGCAAATATATTTGTCTACTTGAGAGACAAGTTAGGGGTATCCACCCTTCCTGATGAGAACTAGATGCATTGAGTTGCATCAATTCGGTGGATTTCAGAGCTTTATCTCTTTATCCGGATTGGTGAGTTGGTGCTACTCCTCTGCTGGAGTAGTCTATGTTTCTATTTGGTTTTATATGTTGCAAGCTTTGGCATTGCTATCAAAGGGGGAGAGAGTCCATGTGAAAAAATTCTTTCTAAGTCTTGATCTTAGGGGGAGTTTGCTGGTGATATCTTCTTTTCTTTGCATTGATTGTTTTTCACATTCATATGTTGCCATCAATGCCAAAGGGGGAGATTGTTGGATATTATCATGCATTATTGTTGCTAGGATATTTTTTTGTCATTGATGTCAACATATTCCTTTGATTTATTACAGTGTGATTGAGAAGATTTTTTGATCTGGTTTGTAGTCTTGTTTTGTTGATCACTGTTTTGCACAGGTTGATATTTCCTCCAGTATATTCCGGTGTGATCAGATCTACTACTGAGATTTTGGGATATTGTTTGGGATGGTCTTGTGTATCTTCATTTCATATGGATAGTGATTTGGTTCTCCGCAAGTTATCTTTCTTTGTGACAGTTGTTGATTGGTTGTGTTCTTGAGCTTTCAGATGTTGATCGATGAAGATTTGATAAGTGGTGTTGGTGCAGTTGTTCAGGATGATTCTAATGTGCTTTTTGGTGTTTCCTAGTCATGTTCTATTTTTCTTGGCAATCTGCATTGACCGTTGTGCGAGTTTTTGGTGGTTTCTATCAACCGGTGATGATTTGCATGTTATGTGGTATTTCTAGTGGTGTAGCATGTTGCGGTTGAACTTGGCATGATTTCTAGTGGATCTGATCATTTGGGAATTTGATTTAGGACCATTATATGCTATGTAAATTATTATATTGGTCTGGTGGTTGATCTTTGTATCATGTGATGTAATTTTTTAATTGAGGGTTGAGGGTTTAACCGACCTTGTTGTCAAGGTTGATGAATTGTATATATATATATAGGTGATGTAGTCATGTAATTTGGGTGTCGATGTTGTGTCTACATTATCAGAGAAAGGTTTATGTACAAACAAGTGATTTATCCTTCAGTGTTGAGTTTGTGGTGAGATTGGTGTTGCAGGGCAGACATCTATGCTTAACCAAAACTGTAATCAAGCATTTGGAGATGCTATTCTTTTAGTTCATTTCTTTTGGATTGTAGTCTGAATCTTATTATAATTCAATGAGACTTCCTTGAGGGTTGTATCCTTCCAGGCAAATATTATTTGAGCAGTGAGCTCTAGGCAGTGTGTCTGAATGCATATGCATTCTCCATTGTAATATTTTCACATACTACTGTAGAGTATCATCTTACTGTGGGTAGGTTCCCACCATGGTTTTTCTTTTAGCCGAGTTTTCAATGTCAAAATCTTGGTGTTGTGTGTTGTGTTGCTAATTTGATTATTTGTCTTATTGTTGCAGTATCTAATATGTGATTTTTACTTCCAGTAAAGCCTGATTCACCCCCCCTCTCAGTCTTCCTTCTTGATTGTTGCTAACACTCCCCCGATCAATCCAAGAGTGACTTGGCCTTTGATTATTCTCTCTCTCCTAATGTTGGAAATGACAAGACTCATCATGATAAGATCTATCCTTCCTAGGCCCTAATCAAGCAATAATATTCTACAAGAGATGGAGCACTTGAGGACCCCCAAAATCACCATTTTGATTGTCACTATGATCCTCTTCTCTTTGATCACTCTATTGATCTCATCTTGTTTCTCCTCTTGATGACTCTCACGAGAATCCTCTTGATGTAGAATTTGATGGGTGCCTCAAGATGATCACCTCACCTTTAGCTACTATCCCTATGAGGCATCTCCCCTGACATAATCATGACACAAACATAAGGCATGGGTTTAGAGACCAAGCTAAGGCAAGCAGACATAGAGAGATAGGCATCAATGGTAATGATCTAGAGACACATATCATCAATGACAGCAGAATGGGCACACATGCACTAGAGTTCCTATTGTATGAGCATGAGATTTGATACTAGATGTAATGCCCCACTAAGGAACCCTAGAGGATTAACAAGTAACATACTTGAGAATGAAAAAGCAATAACTTTTTTTAAAACAAGAAACATCTAATGTAACATAATATAACAACACTATGCACAAGCGAAAGATAAAAACACGCATCATTAAACACCATCCTTTATCAGTTCCCTAACATCACTACTATGAAATGCATCTAAACATGAACTAAGATACATAAATCAATAATGAATCATTTATAACATTACATCCATTTAACATCTACATCTAGGTTTATTTAATGTACAAAACCAAATGTGCCTATGATAACCTTTTAACATGAAAAAGAAAAGACATACAATCTCATATTGGTAGTTATTTCCAACACTAATCTACCTAAAACCATTTCATCACTACATTAAATTATAATTAAATCAATCTCCCCAAGGAGCGTTCATGAGTCAATATTAAATTTCAATTACAATGCTTCTCAAATGACAACATAATTATATTTATAAATGTTAAACCACTTGCAAGATGACTAAAGAAAAGATCCTTCTCAACTCACATGAACAAATCCATCAATCCCTAATGGCAGTTGGAAACACCATCCGACCATGTGGTACCCTCAAGTCCACCTTACCATGCTCAACATATAGACACAAGGCCCCAAACACTCAACAAACTAGCAAGGGAAACATGGTTTACTTTCATGCACAGCATTAAACGCAATGAACACACAAGTATAACGCACTGACAAGGATAAGTATGAAATATAGTAAAGATCTATCCTAGGTATCTATTGAAAAATACATAGGATATGATACTAGAGTACAAGAGGGAAGAGTCTCATCGCATAGCACAAAAAGATAGCTCATGCGTAATCGAATAGTCCTTTCATGAAGACAAGGAGATTTGAGCATGCCAGATCAATGCCTCATGGACGGCCATACCTTCCCTCTCCCATCCTTATTTCTTACAAGTACTCAAGGCCATGGGTGGGGCACCATAATATCTTATTTATTTTTACCTTGGTGTTTTAATTAGGTTATCACTTGTATTAAGAAAACCTCCAATGAGTTACCTTGGCATCCACTTTGGGCCTCGATCCCCATAGAGAGCGACTCCCCTTTTGACTCTAGATACCCATACCTATAGGTTCATAAACAGGGAATCATAACGCTCAAACATACATACATAAAAAAAATAGAGGCACTTATGAGCCCAATAATAATGATTATATCACAAATTCATAAACAAAGGATTCATAAGGCCTTAACAACAATGATTTGGCCCTGAATCAAATTCAACCTACAACCCAAATTGAATTATTTATTACATAGCATAGGAACATGCAAATAAACATCATTAACCTTTCTTAATAGACCAATCAGACCCAAAATATCATGTGAAACAAATTATAGTACCTAGTATAGCATCTAGAATAACCTAGGCACAAAAATCTAACACAAACAACAATTGCAATACCGAATTCCACAAATGCAAAACTGATTGAACAAATGTGAAACCAATTTGACAAATGCGAAATCAATTTGACAAATACGGAATAGATTTTAAAAATTCGAAACAAAATGAAAAATACAAGATAAACTTAACAATTGTGAAACAAAATAAACAAATGTGAAACAGATTAATTAATGCAAAAATCTGAATTGAGGAACCAAGGCATCTAAATTGACACAAACGGGAACCATAAAAAAAAATCAAAGCACAACCCATTTGAGAAGTGGTTGATAAAATTATAAATTTGGCATTTGATCATCCACAAGAGATTCCTATAGAAATATAGGATACAAATTCCAAAAATAGTCCCTTTTACATAACGATTCTACAATGCATATCAAACCCAAACTAACCCAATAATGAAGACATAGTTTCCAAAATGATTCAATAATCATAGAAACCATGGAGTACCATTTGTTAGGATTCCCAAAGATACTGAGAGGGGGGGGGGGTTGAATCAGTATCTAACTGGTTAACATATTTTCTGACCTTATTAAATAAATTGCATTCCAAAACAGTGTACCGGTAAACAAGAATTAATGCAGTAAATATGAACAATAAACACAACATAGAAAGCACACCATAACACAAGATTTTTGGCGAGGAAACCTAGAGTGGGAAAAACCTTGGTGGGATTTGTGACCCACAATATCCACTCACTAGCCAATGAATGGATATTACTTACAATAGTGGTGCCTGCACATGCAGGAGGGCCAACTGCCTAGAGCTCACTACTCAATTACAAAAGGAAGTCTCACTGACTTACAAAATGGATTATGGAAATCCAATGTGATGTACTTCTACAAAAAGCATCTGCTATGCCAAGTTCAATACCAGTTTAAGCTCATACAACAACCATAAACCTTACTCCAAAATCTGCCTTAATATTTGCACATTACTTCTGTAATAATCTTCCCATGTCTGCATCTGAAATGATCTACAAGATATCATACATATATATGAGTCTTAATACAATACACCTTGTCGGCTTACAAAAATATATTACAATTAAATACAAAATACAAAAATCAAAATCTTGTCAGCTGGGGTGCTGGTAAACATCTTGTCGTTGTCGGTGCCATAAGATTGTAAGGTTGCCATCAATGACAATACCTTCAATCATCTACACTTCTTGTTGGAGTGTGTAATGCCAACAATCTCCCCCTTTGGCATTGATGGCAACACCCATGAGAAAAATTCAAAATTGTATCCAAAAATTGAAGTCCAAAAATCTTACCAAAACTGTGTGCTCCCCCTGAGCAGATGATCTCTAAGTCATTGGATTTTTCTCTTCTCTACTACTCCCCCTTTGGCATCAATGAAAAAGGTTGTCAAAATGTCAACTGAGTGTAGTTATCAGCTAGAACCCTGTAAACAGTTGGTTACAATCTGAAAAAGGTATACTAATAAAAAATTCAGGCTCTCAATGAACCTGTCACTATCCTTCAATGTTGCCTCTGTTCTTTGAATGGTACCGGTAAGGTGATGCATTTTCTCTTTCGGTGTCTTTAGTCCTTGAACAAGTGCCTCTGATATCTCTTTCCTTAAAGAGATGAGGTAATCCAATTTGGGACCAAGTCTACATTTAAGTTCTTTTTCCTTGTATTTTAATCTTTCCTTTTCTTTCTCCAATTTTTCAAGTTTCTCCTCAAAACCTGCTATCTCTTGTTCAATAACTGATATTGGTTTAGAGGAACCAATGATGTTGTCAGCTATATCATTTATTTCTTTTTGCACTTTACTAATCTTCTTGTCTATATCCACTGTCAAAATATTAGTCTTGCATGTATCTTTGTACAACTCCTTAAACTCCATTATTGTTTTGCTTAGTGCCGATAGGAGGGTGTCAATGTGTCCCATGCACTTCTTTATTGTCTCATCAAAGAATTTATCTTTTTCCTTATTCATTTTCTCTCTAAATGTCTCCTCATTTATTTGTTCCACTGTCAATATGTTACTAGTGATATACTTAGACAATGTGTCTAATTGACTTAAAGAATATTTATTGTCCACATTGCACTTGAGTGAAATCAATTTTAAAATAGGAATGTTATCATCAACAGCTTTATATTCTAGTGCATTACACTTTGTGATTTTCTTAATTGAATCCAATAATACCTCTGTCACATTAGTTGGTCTGAATTATGTCATGGAAGAACCAAATGATTGTCCAACTACCTTAACAATCTGCATTCCGTCAATGTGAGTAACCTCTTTTCTTGTATTGACCTTTGGTAGGTCAGTTTGTGTTTGCATTTCTATCAAAAAGGCTTAGGATTCTCAGTTGTTGTCGGTGGCACTATCTCTGTATGAACCTACGACTCAAACTTTTTCTCTTCCTGTTTCTCAACCTGTACCTCAATGGGTTTCATTGTGCTCTCTACTATCGGTTTCTCTGATGATGTCTCAGTGGTATTCACTATCGGTTTCTCAGTATGCACCTCTATACTGTCCACTGCCAATATCTCAACTGGTTTCTCTGTGTTATTAGTCAGTTGCTCTAACTCTATAGGTTTTTCAATATTGGCATTAACGGTATTGTCAGTATCCATTCCAGTAACCAGGGGGTCAACTGATTGTTCAGTTTGCTCAAGTTGTGTCTCAACCCCAATCTCAACATTATTAGTTGGTGTTTCAACTGCAATATTGTCAACCGGTGGCTTAGTAGCCACATCTTTCTTCTCACTTGTGGTTTCCTTATCAACCACAATATTGACCTCTTGTGTATCAATATTCATTGTGTATAAAACTTCAGAATCAGGATTTGTATCCTCATGTGTAGTCTCCATATCCTCAATTGTCGGTGTGTCAACAGTTTCAATAGAAGGAGGTGGTGGCAAATTGTCTGTTACTTTTATGTTGGGTAGTCCACCTACCTTGCCTTTACCTTTGTCCTTATCCTTTTGATAAACCTTGAAAGTTTTGGGTCTATTGAGTTCTTCTTGCTTCTCTTTCTCCACAAAGAAGATATCCCATTTATCCGTTGTCTCTTCAGTGATTTCATTAACTCTACCTGCCATTAAAGATACATGTTGGTGACCACTGAAAAATATTGTCCTGTTAGCTTCACTTATTAACTCATCAATTTCTTCTGTTGATTTAACAGGGTGTACAACAAGTAGCTTTTCAACTTTTATTTTCTTATCCAATTCCATAATAGCCAGTCTCTTGGCATCAAGTCGTCTATACAAGTCACTGGGCAGATCATCTACAACCTCTATCAAAAATTTCTTATAGATATCTAGGTGTAGAATGATACTATTTTCTATGCTTTCCTTTTCCTCATTTGTAAAAGTATTATACAATTTACTAACATTAGACAAGTTTCCATCATCCGTTATTTCATTTAGAAGATTGTCTAAAGGAGGGATAACCTATTTTTCCTTCTTCTTCCTTGATGTCATTTTCTTTGCCGTTGGCCGTACTACCTATTGTTTCATTCTTGTTTTCTAGGTCCGGGAGAGGGTGCTAGTGAAGGTTTTCTTTTCCTTTCTACTCTCTTAAACATAGATGGTATTTCACTGCCAGATGAAGTTCCAACCGGTGAGAGGTGAGATTCTGGTTGTAACCCTTCCAAGTCACTTTCCTTAGTATCTGTGGTATTCAATACATTTTCCCTAATCTCTTCCACCTATTTAGTTGCTTTCCTAATATATTTCTCTCTTTTCTTCCTTCGTTTAAGTGTTTATACTTTGCTTTCAATGGTTTCAGCACTACCAAATATTTTCTCTTCAAGTTCTCTAGGGGCTTCAAGTAGGGCTTTGGCATATGTCTCAATTATGTTTATATCAGCCTCATAACCCATTTATGTCACCCAAACAGTTCTAGGAACCACTGCCTCCATCTAGATTTCATCTTTCTTAATAACAAAACAAATTTCTTTCTGATATTTGTCAGTAATGTTCTGAGGTAGCCTTTCCCTTGTTTTCATTCTAGCCTTAAATGCTTGGAAATATTCAATTATATTGTTTTCCCTGTCTATTCCCATGTCGGTAAAGATATCCAATAGTTGTTTACCTACCGGTATGTCAAAACCAAATTCTTTCCTGCCTATACCGGGAACTTCTTTTGTAATATATAGCATTAGGCACACAAGTAGATTACCAAATCTGAAAGTACATTTCTTATCACCTTTAATTTTCTTCAAGTTGTTAATCAATTCATCCTTCAACCATTCACATATGCCTATCTTAGCATTATTGTTCACCATGTCATAAGCACTCTTGATACATAGACTAGAAACAGAGTTTAATATGTTAGCATGTGTAGTTTTGTATCCTAGTATCATGCTAATGAATCTGACATTTATGTCTTTCACATCATTGACTATCAAGGATCTGCTATCATGAGTTGCACCAGTTAATGTCATCATAATGTTATTTGGAACTTTCTTAGTTTTGTCAGGCCTGCTACCGGTGGAAGGTAAGCCAATCACTGCCTTTACTGCTTCTCTAGTGATCTTATGGATAGAATCAAGCCAAAAGAATTCTCCATGAACTCTGCTAAGTATAATCCTCACAACTTCCTTAGGGAAATCTAGAATATCAAGTATTTCCAAAAAACCTAGGGTTTCTATGATCTTATGTTCCGACTTCACAACACCATTCTCATCACAAATGACAGTCTTATACATATTCATGATTTCATCAGCACCTAGTTCTCAATATGACAATGTATGTATATCCTAGGGTCTTCTGCATATGTAACTCCTTTAGGGATTTTAGAGAATGCACCTAGGGTATCATCTTGCTTCACTACTTCGGGTATGATCTTAAATACGGGCCTATGGCGTTTAACCACTTCAATAACAATAGGGTTTGCAATGAATTCAGGAGCAGAGGAGGAATCCGTTGATAAATACCTTAATCTGCCTTTAGGTTTGTATGCTTGAAAGTTTTTGCTTCACTTCTCACTGTGGATGCCTTCGCTTGGGTTTTTCACACTCTTAGGAAAATTGAATGCTCGGTGAGTGAGAAAGAGTGAAAAACACTTTCTTTATAATGTCTTTTCCTTCAACTACCACAATAAATGCCTGTCGGTTAAGTGAAACTTAACACATCCGCTGGTAAAGAAGCGATTCATCTTCTTACCATCAACCGAGGGTAAACTAGCATGATTTTCAGTTAGTTTCCATACCCCCAAAAGGTTTCTTTTTAGTTGGATGGACAATCTCCTATCGGTGGAGTGATACTTTGTTCTACCGATGAAGGAATAGTCTCATCAACATTTTGATCTCTCTTTCTAATCCATTGTTTTGAAAATTCTTGCTTTACCTCATCAACCTTCTCTTTACCTTTCAAACTGGGTCCTTTATTATTTGTCGGTGATGCCTTACTTCTACAAAATTTTGCAATATGTCCAATCTTGTTACAAGCATAACAAGTCACATTGTTTTTTTTAATAGCCTTTCCATAACCTATGTTGGTATGTGTTCTGCATTGATTAGATAGGTGTCCAAATCTTCCACAAACATAACATCTTACATTCATTCTGCAATTTTTTGAATTATGACCAATTTTGTTGCATTTGGAACATTGACCGGTGGGTGTATTAGTGTTCTGATAGTTTCTAGATCTACACTGATTTTCTCTATGACCATACTTGTTACAGTTAAAGCATTTCCCATTAAATTTGTAGGCATTAGGTTGTCTTATTGGTTTATTGTGATCATGATTGTTTGCAGTACCAGATCTTTCACCAACTTCAAAGCCAAGTCCATTAGTGTCTCCATTAGGTTTCTAATTTTTCAGTATGTTATCAAATTCCTCTGAACTTTTCTTGAATTTCTCTTTGTGTTGATTTGCAGTAGCCAACTCATTTTCCAAGAAATCCTTCTATCTCATCAGTTCAGTTTTATCATTTTCCATGTGGATCAGATATGTCTTCAACATATCATTTTCATGACTAAGTCTTAGATTTTCAGTTCCAGCATCATTGAGTCTTCTAGTCAAGTCATCTTCATTCTTCTTTTTGTCTTCAATGTCTTTACAAAATCTCATAGTCATATCTTGCTTTTCATTCCAAAAGGTCATGTTTTCTTGCCTCATCTTGCTTACAACATCATTAAGAGTTTCCTTTTCATCATCATCACTTTGTATCTTCTCATGAAGTTCTCTTTTTTTGTTTCTAGCAATAGTGATATTCTCTTGAAGTCCTTGAATGAATTCATGTCCAATCATCAGGTCATCTTCAAGTTTGATATTCTTCAACTTTTCTGCATCATAATCTAAAAGAGTTGTTTCCAATTGCTTTCTCAAACTTTCCATCTGTGTCGGTGTCAAAATCTCCCTCTAGTTGTTAGGCTTCTGAAAATAGAGGACCAAGCTCTGATACCAATTGTTAGGATTCACAAAGATACTGAGAGGGAGGGGGGTGAATCAGTATCTAACTGGTGAATAGATTTTCTAACCTTATTAAATAAATTGCATTCCAATATAGTGTACTGGTAAACAAGAATTAATGCAGTAAATATTAACAATAAACACAACATAGAAAGCACACCACAACACAAGATTTTTGGCGAGGAAACTCGATGTGGGAAAAACCTCGGTGAGATTTGTGTCCCACAATATTCACTCACTGGCCAATGAATGGATATTACTTACAATAGTGGTGCCTGCACATGTAGGAAGGCCAACTTCCTAAATCTCACTACTCAATTACAAAAGGAAGTCTCACTGACTTACAAAATGGATTATGGAAATCCAATGTGATGTACTGCTACAAAAAGCATCTGCTATGCTAGGTTCAGTACCAGTTTAAGCTCATACAACAACCATAAACCTGTTGGCATTTTTTATGATTATGTTGTGATTGTCATTAATGGACACACACTTACATTGAGATCATTTTTGTATGTATAAGTTAAAGCTCAACCGATACATGTTCCAACCAGTATGATGCATTATAGTCCTTAGACTATTGATGTTTTACAGAAAGTGATTACCAATCTGAAGCGGTATGTTGACCCCAAGCGGCTTGAGGATCTCAAGCGGTACGAAGGATCAAAGCGGCTAAACACATATTTCCCAGTCTTCATTTTGTCAAACTGGCAACTGGTATTTTTCTTGAACCGGTATTTTGTATGAACCGGTAATACTCTGTGATGAGTTACCAACCGGCATTTTGTGATGAGTTACCATCCATCGATTGTTTGATGGTGTCGACACTTTAACAGTGCTTTTTGTGTCATGTTACTAAATTTGTCTAGATGCATTGAACATAGGAAATTGTATTGTAATCCTATTGGACCGACATGAAATCAGATTCCTTTATAAGGACATCATGTCTAGGGCTTTATGTTGTTGATGTTGTTGTGAGGATTTAAGATGGTTGATGAGTTAGAGAGAGTATGAATGTGTAGAAGACTGAAGTAATGCTAGAATGCATTTGGAACGAGCTATCAAGGATCTAACCAAGCAATTTGTGCTATTTGCTAGATCACTCACTTGTTGACTACTCACATCTTTGACAAGTCTGTAGCCCTTAACCGGGTAGGCCCAAAAGCCTTTTTGTAAATCCTCTAACAAGGTGGTTCACATCTGTGGATCTAAAATCCTCTAGCAAGGTAGTCTTTAATTGGACTTATCTCCTAACAGAGATTGAGATTCCTAACAGGATCTGTTCTGGTAAAAGAACATTGTATGACCTTAACCGATCTGACTTTAATCGATCTAGTTCCTATTCTGCATATAGTTACTTTTGAGTTCCATCTCACAGTGGTTTTTCCCATTTGAGTTTCCACGTCAAAATCTCTTGTGTTATGATGTTTGTGCTTATGCGGGTGAATGCATTATTTGCTATTTGGTTTGCATGTGTGCTAACCGGTTTGTCTGCTAAACTTTTTTACTGGTTTACTGTTAGTCTAGCAAAGTGTTTAAGTGCAAAGATTTTTGGCATACTAATTCACCCCCCCTCTTAGTATTCATCAATTGGTATCAGAGCCAACCTTTCTATATGTTTAACCACTTGGAAAGAGATATGGGGGAATACACATTGAGGGAACTTACTCATCGACTCACTCAGTCTGAGCAATCTTATGATGATCTTATGGTCAAATATAAGGCATCTCAAGCAAAGAGGAGATAACATGCTAAAAAGTTGATGGAGCTATCTAAAAATAGTTCTTCTGATGAAGCGGACATGGAAGCCCTATTCCAAAAAGTAGAAAAGATGAATGAATCCAATTCCAATATGAGAAAGGAGTTGGAAGGACTGACTATCCAAATGTGCCAAGAACTTGAGAACCAGAGGAAAGCTGAAGATCTAATAAAAGATAAAGATCATGAAATCTCCAAGCTGAAGCAAGAGATCAGTACCCTAACTGCTCAACTCCATGCGAGCAAAGTGGAAAAGGAAGACATGCAAGGAGAATTGAACATTGCCATCTCTAAAAATGAAAACCTGATGGAAATAAATGCTGCTATTTCCAAAGAACTCTCTGAGTCAAAGGAAATACTTGCTAAGTTCAACAAGAGTACTGTCAAGCTAGAGCAAAAGCTTGAATCTGCCAAACCTGTCAAGAATACTGATGGACTTGGTTATTCTGATCACGAGGAAGGTGAGACCTCTGGTACAAATGCTGGACCATCAAAGAAACAACCGGCATCAAAGGATAAAGGTAAGCAAAATTTTAAACCTATTTGCTTTAATTGTCTTACAAAAGGACATACTGCAATTGTGTGGAGGAGTAAGGCTTACAATAATTTTCCTTATTTTCTAAATGATAAGCCTAGATCCTATAGATTCAATGGTAACTGTTATGCATGCAACAATTTTGGGCATAGAGCATCTGAATGCAGGTCTATTATGATCAACACTGGAAGATATCCTTAGAGGACTCAAGGAGTTGGTCCTGAACCTTTTGTGAACCAGAAATACAACCGGTTTAATGCCTTCAATCATCAATCAAGAAGCGGTGGCTATCAAGCGACAACCGGATGGAGAGCAAACTGTATGGTCTATCATGGTCATGGTCACACTGCTGCAACATGTAGGAGGAAGAATGACAACATGAATAATGGACCTTGGAGAGCACCTGGAATGGTCTGCTATCATTGCAATAAATTGGGTCACATTGCCGGATTCTGCAGATCAAGAAAGAACATATTGGATGATATACCGGTCACTTCGGAAGGAAAGATTGATATTGACATTGTTCAAGTGGATATAAACAAAACCTAGAAGAAGAAACCAATGGTGTTACAAGAAGAACCGGTTTCTGCACCTAGTGTGGAAATATCAGAATTGGCAAACTAAGCATCAGAAAAGCTTAGGGGGAGCAAACAGCGAAATGTTTTGAACCCCCGGTTTACACCGGTAAAAGACCTTAACCAATATGTGATACCTGTCATTTGGCGGAAGACCAGAAATGGTAAAAGGTAAATTAGGGTTTATGCCCTAATGGTGGAGCATTAATTACAGTAGGTGAGGAATATGTTTAAAAGGAATTTTCAAATCATTTCTCACTATCATTTCTTGAGTGAAGAAGGTTTTCCATGTAGAGCAACGTAAAAGTGATTTGTGCTACGATTCAAAGAAATTTAGAAACCTTGAAGAAGATTCAAAAGCAAATTACAAACGGTCAAGAGAAGAACGCAAAGCGATGATTCAACAACCGATGAAGTGGAAGGCAAAGTGGAATTTGCAAGCCCTAAATTTTCAATTTTTGAAAGGTATTTCTCGAGTTTTCCTGTTTTGTCATGGCTTTCACATCTCGTGATAGTTCTAGTGCAACTGTCGATTCTATGGATTTCATTCAAAGAAAATTGAAATATAATGCTTTGTCACAAGTACCGACTGGGGTTATAGTAGAGGAAGGGATTTCAAATTATATAGACTACAAAATCGAAGACCTAGGATCTCTTGTGATCCATTCGCAGCTAGGTCTATTATGTGGGAAGGATAAAAAGATCAAATCAGAGTATAGCATTTTGGAGAAGAAGAAACTTTACAATGCGGTTTACTTCCTTGAGGATTTCGCAGATGATCATATTAGAATCATTCTGAACAAATTTCATGGTGACAAGATGTACCTGGAGAGAACGCATGATATCACTCCACAAGCTATTCATGTCGTCACCAGTTTTTGCAATATAGGGGAAGTGCCAACCCTTAGGAAGGTCAGCAAGATAGAAATGTCCAAGCTCACCGGTTCAGTGAGCGACTCACGAGAAATGACTGTTAATTCCATCAAGGATGACCTCGTGAAATATGCATGCATGGTGATTGGATACCGGACGTTCTCTGCCAGCATAATTAACTCTATATCTGTTGTAGTGGTAAATGCCGCTTACCGGATGATCAAGGAAGATGCATCATTTGACCTCTGCAATGGTATGCAAAGGCAACTCCTATTGAATCTTAAGTCAATCAAATAGGATAATGCATTAAAGTTCAAGTTTGGACAACTTCTAGTAGGACTATTTTTCTACTTCCCAGGTTGCTTTCCTGGAGTGGGAGATATTCAGTGGTCTGCGGACCAACTGGTTACCAAGCAGATCAAAGAAAGCCTGCAAGCAGTTGGAACCGGCTACCTTGATGTTCTGAACAAGTACTTTGATGAATTCAAGAGCAAGATGAGCCTGAGGATGAGGATATCCAGTGACATTGTCAAGAAGTATGAAGATGATATCTTCTTTATCATCAATGTGGATCAATGCATAATGGAGGCTGTTGAGCCCAGACAAGAATAAGTGGAGCCTATAGGCTATGAGGTGATGTATGATATGTTGGATGGGTATGCCTCTACCCTAATTGCCTCACCCCTAGATCCCAAGGCAAAGAGAATCAGCACCTATCTGGAAAGGGTTGCACCGGTTGAAGAATACCCTGAAAAGAAAGGAAAGGCAGTGCCTTCAGCATCGGCACCGGTTACTGCAACCAGTCCTAAAGTGACCAAGTGGTCACCTGCAAAGAAGAAACTGGTAGCGGCACCTGCCAAAGTGTTCGAGAGAAAAAGGAAGACAAGGAATGCCTCACCGGACTCAGAAGAAACTGTGTCTGAGGAAAAACCCAAGAAGACAAGACAAGTAAAGAAAAAGACAAAGAATGAACCGGCATCATCGACACCAGTAAATATTGACATTTCTTCCTACAAACCTTTGACACATTGTCAAAGAACCATAAAAAATATTAGGAGAAAAGTGTCGAATGATTTGATTGATTATTTTGATGATTTCAATAATGATGAAAAAGATGCAGTTGAAAAATAAATCATTAAGTATTTATGTGTTAATGACCAATCACCTTCAGAAATTAGATCTAAGACACCGAATTCTTTGTATAATTCCTTAGACAATAAATGGCGCATTGCCATAGAGAAGGAACAGGAAATGAGAGAGAAAGTTTTTGCTGAACATTTTCCTGATGTATCAAATTCATAACTGTTCGAAGTAATGAATAAATACAAAGGCCTCTTCTTCATGAGGAGAAGAAGACTCCTATTACTGGAAGGAAAGGGTGAAGAAGTGCTCAAGAATACACACACTCTTGCTCTAAAAGCTCTTAAGATGCATCAAGTGGCTGAAGCCAATAGGAAGGTTGAACAAGAACCGACAATAACTAAACCGGATGAAGTGTTTGACAATGAAGGAAACCTGGTTACTGAACCCATAGACATTATTGATGTCGATGCTCTAGATGGAGAGGATGTTGCTCAGGGTACACCATCAGAAGTAATAGGATAGGAGAAGCGGGCAAAATAGGAAGTAAAGCAAAAGAAAACTGAGGACAAAAAGGAGGAAGCAAAGAGGCAAGCAGAGAAGAAGAAAGAAGAACAGGAGAAGAAGAAGAAGGATGAAGAGGAGAAGAAGAAGAAGGATGAAGAGGAGAAGAAGAAAAAGGAAGAGGACAAGAAGAAGGAAGAAGAAGATGAGGAGAAACGGAAACAGGAAGAAAAGAGAAAAGAAGAAGAGAAGAAAAGAAAGGAAGAGGAGAAGAGAAAGGAAGAGGAGAAGCGAAAGGAAGCAGAAAAGAAGAAGGAAGAGGAAGATAAGGTAGAGGAGAAGAGGAAGGAAGCAGAGAAGAAGGCAGAGGAGGATAACGAAGAGGAAAAGAGAAAAGAAGCGAAGAAGAAGAAGGCAGAGGAAGACAAGGAAGCAGAAGTGGCAAAGAGCACGCAGATGGAGACTCCAAAAGAAACCGGTAGTCAAGCCAAACCGGCTGACCTCACCAGTCCTATTGACCTCCAGTCTGCAAGTGAAATGGAGCTGCTACAAAGCATTAAGGTTGCTCAAGAATGCCTTGAGGTGTTAAGGAGGGAGATGTGATCCAAGCTACAGTGGACACTCTTACCGTTTTGTTACCCGACACAAACCTCCCCAGTACTGACTCATCATTGGCCCAATTGAAACTCCTATGCATAGTAGTGGATGATCAAGTGCAGAGCTTAGAGGAGGTAGCAGAGGCAAATGCCAAGAAAGAGCATCAAAAGACTCTCAACATTGCCCTGGTGAAGAAGCTTAATGAGCTCTAGTCTGAACTGCAAAAAGCACAAAAAGACATAAGGAATGCTCTGGATGAGAGGAATCTACTACTAAGTAAGATTTTCCAACCCCATCTCTTCTATGATGATGTGCTTGTACAGAAGAAAAAGATTCAAACTGACTTGCAGTTGTATATGAGTACCTTCAAGTTGCCATATGACTCTTTTACAACATATGGGCAAACCGTTCACCGGTTTCACATTCAGTCTGCCAAAATAGAGTTGGAAATAAGCACCCGGACTCGAGATTTGCAGGAACTCCAACTGGTTCTACTCTCACGCCTGCAGATACTTCAGAAATGTTATTTAAATATGGATGCTTGAACAATGACTTAGGAGATGAGCACACTAGATGCCATGGAAGAACAGGTATCCCAGATGCAGATAGAGAAAGAAGTGGCAAGCTCCCTACTTGAGTCCTGGTCCTTATCAATGAAACAATTTTTGCAGGACTTCAAATCTGTTTTTGACAAGTTTTATTCCTTATTGTCATAAACTCTTAATCTTTTAATACTAATGACAGAGGTGTTAGTCTGTACTATTTTGTTGTCATTGTTGGCAAAGGGGGAGAAGTATAAATTTTGAATTTTTTGATGTATACTTTCATGTTATTTCTATTAAGAAGTAGTATACATTGTATTTTCTGCAAAAGGGATAGTGTATATGCTTAGGGGGAGTAATTTTGATTCTGGCATATTTTTGTTGTAAAACACTTAGGTGTCAAAATTTCCTAAGTGTTGCCATTAATGCCAAAGGGGGTGATTGTTGGCATTTTTGATGATTATGTTGTGATTGTCATTAATGGACACACACTTGCATTGAGATCATTTTTGTATGTATAAGTTAAAGCTCAACCGATACATGTTCCAGCCGGTATGATGCATTATAGTCCTTAGACTATTGATGTTTTGCAGAAAGTGATTACCGATCTGAAGCGGTATGTTGACCCCAAGTGGCTCAAGGATCTCAAGCGGTACGAAGGATCAAAGCGACAGAACACATATTTCTCAGTCTTCATTTTGTGAAACCGGCAACCAGTATTTTGCTTGAACCGGTATTTTGTATGAACCAGTAATACTCTATGATGACTTACCAACCGACATTTTGTGATGAGTTACCATCCACCGATTGTTTGACGGTGCCAACACTTTAACGGTGCTTTTTGTGTCATGTTACTGAATTTGTCTAGATGCATTGAACATAGGAAATTGTATTGTAATCCTATTGGACCGACATGAAATTATATTCCTTTATAAGGACATCATGTCTAGGGTTTTATGTTGTTGATGTTGTTGCGAGGATTTAAGATGGTTGATGAGTTAGAGAGAGTATGAATGTGTAGAAGACTGAAGTAATGCTGGAATGCATTAGGAACGAGCTATCAAGGATCTAACCAAGCAATCTATGCTATTTGCTAGATCACTCACTTGTTGATTACTCACATCTTTGACAAGTCTGTAGCCCTTAACCGGGTAGGCCCAAAAGCCTTTTTGTAAATCCTCTAACAAGGTTGTTCACATCTGTGGATCTAAAATCCTCTAGCAAGGTAGTCTTTAATCGGACTTATCTCCTAACAGAGATTGAGATTCCTAACAGGATCTATTCTGGTAAAGAACATTGTATGACCTTAACCAGTCTGGTTCCTATTTTGCAGATAGTTACTTGTGAGTTCCATCTCACCGTGGTTTTTCCCATTTGGGTTTCCATGTCAAAATCTCTTATGTTATGGTGTTTGTGCTTCTATGGGTGAATGCATTATTTGTTATTTGGTTTGCATGTGTGCTAACCGGTTTGTCTGCTAAACTGTTTTACCAGTTTACTGTTAGTCTAGCAAAGTGTTTAAGTGCAAAGATTTTTGGCATACTAATTCACCCCCCCCTCTTAGTATTCATCAAAACCTTACTCCAAGATCTACCTTAATATTTGCACATTACTTCAGCAATAATCTTCCCATGTTCGCATCTAAAATGATCTACAAGATCTCAAACTTATATATGAGTCTTATTACATTACGCCTTGTCAGCTTACAAAAGGATATTACAATTAAATACAAAATATAATAATCAAAATCCTATCGGCTGGGGTGTTGATAAACATCTTGTCGTTGTCGGTGAACTATATGTTGGTGTCGGTGCCATAGGATTGCAAGGTTGCTATCAACGACAATACCTTCAATCATCTATGATTCTCATTGGAGTGTGCAATGCCAACACCATTATAAAAATAAATTCAAAAGAAAACAAAGAAATAAGAGGCACTTACCTCAAAATTTCAAGAACAATAGAAGAAATGAAACCTACACTCCAGGAAACCAACACAATCTCCAAGAACAACAACACTTCCAACCACAAAACCAATCCAATCCCAACCAAAAATATTCAAAAATCCAATCCAAGAGTTGCAACAATCTCCACACACACCACCTCTCCTAAAAACTCCCATACTAAAAGGCTCCCAAAACATGTATGGGAGAAACCAATTCACCCGACCAAAAAAACCAAAACACATAAACAAGGGTAGTTTATTTAATAAATACTTTATTTATTAAATACACTAAAATTAACTCCCACAATATATATTTTTATTTTTATTCATTTATTTATATTCCTCCACCAAACATAAATGCACCATAAGATAGATAAAATAACAATAATAATCATATCACTAAATAAGATGATGACAACAACAACAATAATAAGGATCTTTTATGTCATTACTATTAACATTAATGACATAGATATTAGTAATAAAATATATCAATTAATAATAATAATCATGATTAATCCACTAAAATCACATAACCAAGAATCACTAACATCAGTATTGAGACATCGCCTCCATGGTAACCTGAGAATATAGACTGAAGAGCCAAAGGTAATTGCCCTAGTTTGGGACGGAGGCTAGGGTTAGGTACAATTGGGCCTTAGTGCTATTTCCATGTGAACCACCATCAGGGAATATAGGCATGTGCAAAATTGTGAAGCTAGGTGGATTTGATGCCTTATACTTGCATCAACCAAGACACAAAACACTTGTGCAACACACACACACACAACATGGTATACAGAAATATCAGTAGTCATAATCAATCCCCAATTGGGGTCACCTAGAACATAAGTTAGTAAATCATAGTTCACCATAATAATAATACTCATCATCGTATTAAAACCATTAGGAAAATGTAAGCAATAAACCCTAATACCATCAATATATCCTCATATACTTGTGAATCATCATAAACAACATCATGTCCTAAAACATAGAATCATCATGCATAAACAACCATCAATAGAACAAATACGTATATCCACACATAACAAAAAGAGTCAAACATAAGTCCAACAAAAACATAACAGGAAGAAGAATACAAGGTGCAAAGGCAAACCCTGAAGTGCAATGAAGTCCCTAGATACAGAAAGAAGATTTTCAAAAATAGAATAACTAGGATTTCAACCTTTGAGTAGGAACCCTTAAAGCTCACTTTTTTTGAAGGTTATTTTGTAAAAACATATTATACCCCATGTCAAATATTGGGAAAAGATGTTGATATGAAAATCGCAATTAATATATGATGATTGCCATGCATATTCAGAACCCTTATGTGAATGTTCAATGTAATTTTTCCTCGTATATATACACTACAATCTATGAAGGATTGATTAGGGTTAGAGAGAATGAAAGGGTAATAAATTTCAAATATTATTCTCTCTTGTGCTATTTAATCTTATTTTAGAACATATCTAGTTGGGACAAGAGGATGATATCATAAACGGCTGATGAGTTTGGAAAGCCACAACCTGTACAATGTTGGACTTATGTGTGGGACAAAAGATGTGTTAACTTAGACTATCTAGCGTTTCATGAGCAATTTGTGATGAGAATGATGGGATGGTTCAGACTATCTCTTAGTAGGTTGCCACCAAAGATCATACATTTTTTGAGAGCCAAAGATGAAAGGCCAAAAGACAAGGGGCCTAATGATGGTCATAATCGCAATTTTGGTGATTGCTTTTTCTTCTCATATTACACTATTATCAAAGTATATGTGTGCTCTTAGGCACTACATTTCCTACCCAGGGTTGTATCTCCAAGATTAGCTTTTCTAAAGTTTATGTGGCAGCTTATGTGGATGGAAAAAGAGCTTATGGAAAAGGAGACAAAAGACACCCACATGCCACAATGCACTAGATTTATTGATTTTACAATTGGGTGTGATACACTTGAATGGGTCAAGCAACATATAGAGACCATGTAAAATTTGAGATATAAGAAATTCAGGCCCTTTGACCTTGAAAAATATATTGAAATATTAAAGAATGAAGAGTTGAAAAGAGGACATAATTACCATTAAATGTGATGCCCTGCAAGATGGACAAGGTTAGTCAATGATAAACAACACAATAAACCAAAAAATCGTTAGTGTTGGTCAATCAAAAACTAATCTAAACAGGCATATCAAGAGAGACACTAAAAACATGAAAGTATATTTAACTAAAGAAGCAAATATGATGAGGCATCTCCAAATACCTCCTAACATGCTCTTAGCTCCTTCTCCCTTGTTCCTCTCCTCTCTAAGTTCCAAAATAGTGTAGCTCTCAGCAGCTTTTTGCACTATGGATGCTTATGGAGGATTGAGATTGTAATATTGCTCTAAATGCAAAATGAAAAGCTAATATTAAGCTATTGATGCTAAATGATTTATTTTAACCAAAATGACAATACATGAGTTTGCTTATGTTAAATGCTCTCTTTAAATGCCTATAGGTTAAATGCATACAAGTTTTCAAGATCTGGGTTATGAAGAAATGGGCTCTATTTATAGGAAAAAAATGGAGCAATGGATGGTTGAGATTGATCAATCTCAACAAAGGTCGGGATTGAATGATTTCAAATCCATGTGAGGGCTTTCAACCCAATCCCAAGGTGACAAGTGTCAATGTGAGATAGGTTGAGAGGAGAGGGAATAAGCATTTAATGTTTGACATGACCTTGGGAGTTAAAGTCAAGGTTGGTTGAATGAATAAACTCTTTATTCAAAGAATAAAGCTTTTATCCAATGGATAAACTCTTGTGCAAATGTGAAATGGACGAATATGGTCAAAACAATAAATGTTTGGAGAGACAAGTTTGAAATAACCATAAATGGTTATGTAAGAGCCATAAATGATCATGTAAGAGCCATTAGTGGTCTTGGAAGACTTTGGGGGTTAATTTGTTGAACACACAAAGCATTAAATGCTTTTCAAAGACGTTGGAGTCTTTGAGAAGTGACTCCATTTTGCTTAGGAATGTGACAATAATTAGGGGATGGATTAGGTTAATTAGGAAGGGGTTAGAAGAATCTAGAAGGGGATTAGATTTTGCAAGTGGATTTGGTGGGTGAGGGAAAATAGGATTTTATTAAAATAAAAATTCATTTATTTCAATAAATGTGTACAAGTTGCATTTGTAGGAAAATGCAAGTGGGGGGATAATGATTTAAATAAATATTTTATTTAATTTATTTAAAAGAGGAATAAGGGGATTTAATTAAATAAATAGATTTTATTTATTTAATTGATTGGAATTTGATTTAATGAATTAATTAAAATAAATTGAATAATTTATTTAATTAATAGGAGAATGTTTGGAGATGAATTAATTAAATATTTATTTAATTAACTGATGGCTAGTGGATTTTTAATCAAATAAATAGCGAATATTTATTTAATTAAGCTGGACAGATTTGTGTGACTACATTTGCCCCTCTTTGAGATGGTGCAGTTTATCGCGTCGTTTTAAAAAAAGAAAAACTGGTGTGAAGAAAATGCCCCATAAAATGTGAATTTAATGGGTGGTATGCCCCCTCGAAAGATGGGCCGAAAAATTTCGAAAAATCGGGTGATCTCTCAAAAAAGAATGAAAATTGGCAGGGTGTTAGAAGAAAAGAAGTTAGCCATATGAGTGAAAAATAGAAGAAAACGGAGGAAAAATGGAGAAATGGGGGGCTCGGGAAGTCCACGGGGACCACGGCGGTGAGCGGGGGGAAGTTACGATGACGACAAAGGGTATAAATGGGGTGAAAGGAGTGAAAATAAGATCATTTGTGACTGCGACCAGTGTGAAACGAGAGCTCTGATAGTGACATTTGGAGGAGGGAGCAGCAGTCAGGATGCCAATACCGATTGTAGAGTACAGATTTGAGCGAGTACGACGGTTCCAACGCCCAGACGACTACGGACCAGCGGTACGCAAATTTGAATTTTTAATTTTTAGGCATTTTTTATACATTTTTAGCTGAATCCAAGTCAGGTCGGAGCAAGAGCGCTGGAACTACGGTTTTGGCACTTTTGCTCCATGAACTAGCACTACGGTGTCGCAATGGTGCTATTGCCCCATTGTTTGAGCACTTTTGTTTGGTTGTAGCGCTATTGTATGCAAGTTTAGGCGCTATTGATTAATAAGCGCTATTGAGGGCTTATTTGAGTGCTATTGATCTTTATTAGCTTTTACAGTTTGAGCGCTATGGGATAGCTGATTGAGCGCTTGTGTTAGGGTTGTAGCGCTATTGTGTAGAAACTAGCGCTTTTGTTGGGAAAATAGTGCTTTTGCTTTGAAGATAAAGAGATGCCCCAGTTTGGATGAAGAAAATCTACCGATGTCAATGATGGATGGATGGCGATGTGAAGTGGGAGTTGTTTTGAACCATAGCAGCCTGATCAGACTTAGGTCATTTGTAGGATAAATGTTTGTTTGAAGTCTAGGTGGCCATGATTGCTTACCTGTTGAGACCCGAAGATACTTGATCAAAGTATCTGATGATAGTCTAGGTTTAAACTTAAGAAAGTTTGAAAACAAAACAACTGATGGTGATTGATGAATGTCCATGTGTAGGAGGAGCTAAGCGTGTTGCAGTTATGCGAGCAACATCCTGTGACACAGGGGTTGCGAGATCGTTTGACAGAGGTGGAGATTGATTGCATTGCTGCGACGGGACTATATGAGGTGATGCACATGCTCGTGATTCATATGAATCACGGATTGATCACAGCATTAGCCAAGTAGTGGCATAGCGAGACGTGCACCTTGCATCTAGCACAGGGGGAGATGACAGTGACCCTAGAGGATGTGTTGCGCATCCTTCAGATTTCAATTCGGGGGGAGCTGGTCACATATGACAGATCCTGGGGGACCCTTGCAGTTCAGGGGATTTTTGATGATGACACTTTTATTGATGATGGCTCCATTGCCTGGGAGGAGATAGCTGCTTTATATGAGCCTCTACCAGCAGTTTTATCAGGTATTGTTGGAGGACTTCTTTGTCCGGACAGGTGATCACATGGTTTGGCCATGGGGTGGAGACAGGTGATCAAGATGATGGTGACCGAGGGGACCCGATTTGCGTGGCGGTCGTGCGTGCTAGCACACCTGTACCAGGAGCTCCATGAGGTGGTTTACCAGGAGAGGGGTTCCTTAGTAGTGGGCATGACGTTGCTGCATATTTGGGCTTGGGAGCACCTACCAGTGACTCTACCAGTGAGTCTGAGATTTCGTGTGGTAGATCAGCCGTACATGTTTATGTATAGCGGCATGATGAGTCAGCCCCATTGGGGAAGTTAGAGTGGTGGCGGCGAGCATTAAACAATCTGGATGCAGTTATATGGCGGCCATACTTGGAGTGTGAGTCATGGGATGATGACGCAGAGGCACTGCCTTATGTGTTTATGCCACGATTCCTCATTGGGAGGACCTCATACCATGTGGAGAGACGGGTGCCCGGGAGAGTGCTAAGACAGTTTGGACGGCAGTAGGGCCTGCCCAGTGGATCAGGACAGTATGCTCGGGTTATTCGGGAGAGGTATGCATGGGGTCCAGTGTTACCGTATGATCAGGCACTAGCAGAGTTCCGGACACTGCAAGCGAGACTGTGGGACATACGACCGAGGATCGTGGATGCAGGTGTTACAGATGAGTATACGTAGTACCGGGTAGCACACCCGATCCTACGGATATCGGATCCAGCAGAGCCGATCCTAGATTTTGAGGATGAGAGGGGACGAAGACGGAGGAGAGCAGGAGGTCGAGGACCTAGGGTAGGTGGAGGAGATGGAGGAGGGGGAGGAGGTGGAGGAGGAGGAGGTGGTGGGTTGGGGATGCGGAGTCAATGGAGAGGGAGAGGTGGACTGCCTCTACAGATATCATAGGGACCATTGATACCGGGAGGAGTTCAGCTGAGTGGGAGGGGGATGGAGAGGGAGATCCCGATGGACAGAGGGGAGGGGACTACTAGAGAGGGTGGTACAGGTGAGGCGGCGATGGACACTGGGGAGGGAGCCACAGGAGATCTGCGGGATCATATGATAGTATGCTTGCAGACTCGGATAGAGGATTTGGAGGCGGAGGTGGCAGCTAGGGATGTGCAGCTATTTGCATGGGAGTCAGAGCTGGCGGTGGTGCTACAGGAGAGGGATAGTGCAGTGGAGAGATTGGTCGAGCTGCATGAGAGAGTCTGGGTCGGAGTAGGAGCACAGGGGCCTACAGGGGAGGTGATGAGGGAGATGCGACGAGCACAGGCAAAGATAGACTACTGGCAGGGTTTATATGAGCAGGTGGTGTCAGTTAGTCAGCGAGCTCTCAGCTATTCTCAGATGCGGCAGGCCAGATCAGAGCGATCGTAGAGGGTGCAGAGCAGTGGGGGTGTGATGGGTCCTCTACGGAGGGAGAGATTAGGGGATGCAGGAGTGAGTGGGGGTTCGATGAGGCCTCCATGGAGAGATGGATCAGGTGGTGTAGGCACCAGTGGTGGAGCAGGTGGCGATGGTGGTGGTGATACAACATCTGGCCAAAGTGGCATTTGAGAGAGCATTTTTACATATATGTATTGTATCATGGTTTATTTGTTGGACTGTATCTTGGATGGCTCTTGGTAGCCGATTTTGTGTAGACTTCATTGTACTTTGATATATGAGATGATATATATGAGGAGATCCCATATTGTGATGATATGCAATTGATATGTATGGATGTTTATGCAGGATGATGAGTGATTGCTTAGATGGATATGTGTACATGGATGCATTTGATGAGATGTTTCTTATATGCATGTTTTTATGATGATTTATGATGTGGATACTGACATATGAATGTAAGTTTATATATGTATGATTTGTTTGATTTTTGGTGTAATGCTTGATGCATGTAATGCCATGATGATGATGTATTCTTATGATGATGTATGAACAGGATTTTGGTGTTTCCTATGCAATGATAATATATGCGATGATGTTAATGCAATGTTTGAAAGGAATGATTTTATGTATGGATATGCATCTAGATGTGTTTAGATGAATGTAATATGGATAAACAAAATGTAAAGTACAAATGTTTATATGATAATGTTTAAATGAATGCATATGTATAATGGATATATATATAATGGTATGAACCAATTTTTTGGAAGCAAATGGATTTATGATTTTAAATGCTTAAATATGATTTTGAGAAAAATGATAATGTGATGATACTATAACTTATGGTTTTAATAATTGCACCTTAATGCATTTAAATAGAGGATAATGAATGCAACGTGAAATGAATTCTAAAATGAGCCTAATAAGATACTTTAATAAATGGACAAATGAATGCACTTTTTCACTAATGAATGGATGCAATAGTAAATGATTTAAAACAATCAAAGACAATTTGATCCCACGAATGAATCTAATTATTTATGATTGATACAATGATGCAAATGATTAATGAAAACTAATATCAAAAATGAACTATATGCAATGTTTAAGTTAAAAATGACATGAATGGACTTAAATGCAAGATGCACCAAAATGCGGTGATGATATGACTATCAGGAATGCAAGGTTTTTAAGATTTTGCATGATGCATTGATGATGTATCAGAGTACTCGGTCATGATTGTATCCAAGACCAGCCTTTAATGGTCACATTTGCATATAAATCCTACATACGAATGAATGAATGGATGGGTGATATGCAACGGAATGTAAGATATAAATAGATGAGATGGAAAACGATCCATAGTGCTCTATTTTCATCATTGAGCTTTTAAAATGTTGGAAGAGAATACAAGCATCTTGACATAATGATTCAAGATGGCCTGAGTATTCCTTACATGGATTTTATATAGCAAGTTAATACAAACGACTTGATATAAGGGTCAAGTCGACCAGAGTATTGCTTGCGGAACAGACAAGGATTGTCTCCTTTCATGCATGACTTGGATCGTCCTCCTTGATCTTAGGCTGATAATATCCTGAGACAAGTGCATACCGTACTAAGAAATAAAACCTTTATCCAATTTGGATTAGTAGGAACCAAAGAATGAGCAATGTACCTCTGAACAATCAATATATACATAAAGAATAAAGAATATGGATCCTTGGTAATGGTTCATGCTCATATGGTTGAGGTATACGTTGTAGTCAACAAGCCATAATGATCTATGACTACATTTGGCATAAGATCATGTAGCTTGGTGAACTTCCCACGTAGACACCATTAGTACATGCCCCAGAACGTCATCGGAATTAATGTGCCGAAGATACACAAACAATGTTGCAAGATCCCGATACAGACAAACATATGATTGTACTCATAAATCAACCAAGTATTTGATAGCTTAACATAACTTTCTTGTCAAAGAAAACGTCACTTTTGTCTTTGTTTTGATAAGGAAGGATGCATCCTTGTTGAAGACAGTTTGATTGTTGATGTTGATTATGTGGTTTGATTGATAAATGGTCATCATGTGGAGTATATCACAATATTTGTTTGGTATCTGCATGGAGGAGTATGTACAAGGTGTTGCCATGTTTTTGTGTGATTTTCGATGGTTCTTTCAATGTTTTGGATTTTGTGAAACATTTTTGAATGTTTTTGGATTTTGTGAGACATTTTTGAATGTTTTTGGATTTTTGCGAGACATTTTTCAATGTTTTTGGGATTTATGGATCATAAGTAATGTAGAATCCACTTCCATCAACTAGATTGGGAGGGTATTGCCCCCAAGTGTAGACATGACTATGAAAAAGTGGGATGCAAGACGCATGAAGTACTATCTCTGATTACAGATCAAATAACAAGCCATGGTTTGGATGGATGGATGAGTGTATGTATGAATGTGATCGCAACGAGCTTGAAAGATACTGGAGCCATTGTCTTTACGAGTGGCGCCTGTTTGCCAGGTTTTCACCATCGCACTTACCCAAGGTGCCACCGGAGTGGTTGTTCACCATTTGGATGCATGATTTTTCTTTACTTTTTTGAATTTTTTTTTTTTTTTGTATTTCTTCAGGACATTTTTCTGAATGTTTTTGGTATTTTCTATTATGTAGGGGAGCCTGACGCTCTATACAGCTTAGGTATAAAACCGTTTGAGGTGCATGTTGTTGATTGGATCTGCAAGCGGTTCTCCTTCTGATGTAGCCAACTAATATGCTCCAGACCCGAATACAATAGTGAAAACATATGGGCCCAGCTAGTTTGATTCAAACTTTCCCTGATGTTCTTTGTTTGGTTGGTTGCGAGGATTCTCTCATAGAACAAGATCACCTACCTCAAATGTACGAGATCTAACTCGGTGATTGTAGCTTCTACTCATGCACTGTTGATAGGCTTCGAGGTGATTGTATGCAACTTGTCGTTTCTCATCAAGTAACTCTAAGTCCTGAAGACGTGAAACTCTATATGCTTCATCATCGATGAGATTGTGCAAGGAAACCTGTAATGATGGTATCTCGACCTCAATAGGCAAGATAGCTTCTGCACCATAGACCAATGAATAAGGAGTTGCACCTGTAGGGGTTCAAATGCTAGTTCGATATGCCCATAGTGCCGAATTTAGTTGAACATGCCAATCACAGCCGACATCATTGATTGTCTTCTTTAGGATCCTCAATATGTTTTTATTGGATGCTTCGGCCTGACCATTGCCTTGTGGGTAATAGGGAGTGGAAAAGCGGTGTTGGATATGAAATTTCTCACAAAGTTCACAGACATCTTGATTTTTGAAAGGAAAACCGTTATCTGTGATGATGGACATGGCCACACCATACCGGCAAATGATGTAGTTGAGGATGAATGAGGCGATCTTCTTGCCGGTGACTTGGGTAAGTGGAACAACTTCGATCCACTTTGTGAAATACTCAGTGGCGGTAATAATAAATTTATGGTCATTGGATGAAGATGGATGAATCTTACCCACAAGGTCAAGGCCCCATTGACAGAAAGGCCATGGTGTTGTGATTGGTTGCAGTTCTTGGGCTGGTGCATGTATCAGGTCACCATGAACTTGACACTTTTTGCACTTCCTGACAAAGTAGTAGGAGTCTTTTTCCATAGATGGCCAATAGTATCCATTGCGTAGGAGTTTCTTGGCTAGTGACGGACCACTTTCATGGGTTCCACAAATTCCTTCATGTACCTCTTCCAAGGCCTTTGTTATCTCACCTTGTTCCAGACATCGAAGGAGAGTACCATCAAGACTACATCGGTATAGGGTTTCAACAATAATGGTATATCGAGCAGTTTGGCGAATGAAGGTTTTACGTTGGTTATTCGATTAGTTGGGAGGAAGGGTGTGATCTCGAAGATAGGTGTAGAACTCACCGTACCATGGGGATTTAGAACCGACAAGGTGACATATCATTTCGGATTCGGGGATATCATAAGCGGGAATCCAAAGTTGTTCTACCAAGAACTCGTAGCGTGTTGAATTTTGTGGAAGATCTAGGAGAGATGCGATGGTAGCCATAGCATCAGCAGCTCGATTCTGATCTCTTGGTATCTGCTCAAAAGTGATACTAGTAAATGATGTTTTTAGATTGTCCACCATTTTCTTATAGGGCATGAGTTTATCATCCTTGGTCTGATACTCATCGGTTGATTGTCGAATGACCAGTTGTGAGTCGCCATATACTTGCAGTTCTTGTAATTTCCATTGTACTGCTAGCCTGAGTCCTGTGATCAAGGCCTCATACTCTGCTATGTTGTTTGTGCATGGAAATGTGAGCCTGTAAGACTTCGGGATGCTGTCACCTTGAGGTGTGATAAACAGAATGCCTGCCCCTGAGCCATGCCTAGTGTATGAACCATTAAAGTATAGTTTCCATGGTTGTGTCGTTGTGATCATGAATAGCTCTTCATCAAGAAAATTGGAGATGAGAGGATGATCGCCTATGAGGGGTGCATTGGCCAACTGATCTGCAATAACTTGACCTTTGATAGCTTTACGATCCACATACTCGATGTCAAATTCACTTAGAATCATCACCCATTTGGCCAAGCGGCCTGTCAATGCTGCTTTGCTAAGTAAATACTTGAGTGTATCAATCTTTGCAATGAGTTGTACTTTATGTGTTAACAGATAGTGCCTTAGTTTAGTGGCTGCCAGGATTACTGCTAGGCAAGCTCGCTCAATAGGTGTGTAATTGAGTTCATAGCCCACCAGTGTGTGAGAGATGTGGTAAACAACACACTCTTTTCCTTCTACATTATGTTGTGCCAGTAGTACACCCAATGTTGTACTTGTTGCTGAGATATATAGTAACAACGGTCTACTTGGATCTGGTGGATTCATGAGATAGTCTTTAAGCATATGAAATGCTTGCTGGCATCTGGTATCCCACTGAAAGCGGATGTTCTTGTGTAGCAGGTGTGTGAATGGGTGACACTTATCGGCCAACTGTGCAATGAATCTTCGGATGGATTGAAACCGCCCTTGTAATGTCCTTAGCTGACTGATATTCTTTGGTGGTGGCATATCCATGATTGCTTTTACCTTTTCTTGAGACAATGTATCCTAGAAGCTTCCCGGAGGTCACTCCAAAAACATATTTCTTTGGATTGAGCCGAACATGGTATTGTTCCAGTCTATCAAATATTTTATCTAAAATGTGGAGATGCCCTTCTCTGGTGAGTGATGTTGCTAGTAAGTCATCAACATAATCTTCCATCATAGTATGCATCATGTCATGGAAGATGGTGGTCATTACTCGTTGATAGGTCCCTCCTGCATTCTTTAGACCAAAAGGCATTACATTCCAGCAATATGTGCCCCATGGACATGTGAAGGCTGTCTTATGTTGATCCTCTGGTGTGATATTTATCTGATTGTATCCTAAAAAAGCCATCCATGAGTGAAAGCATGGCATGTCCTGCTGTCAGATCTACTATGGTGTCAATATTTGGAAGGGGGAAGTCATCCTTAGGACATGCCTTGTTCAGATCTCTGAAGTCAGTACAAATGCGAATGCCCCCTTTTGGCTTGCCGACAGGCACAATGTTGGAGATCCATTCTGCATAATCAATTGGCCTAATGAAACCAACATCTAGGAGTTTCTTGAGTTCTGTTTTGACTAGCACTACAATTTGAGGATGCATCTTACGAAGCTTCTGCTTGACAGGTTTGGCTCCTTCTGCTACGGTGAGGTGATGCATGACTAAATTAGGATCAAGCCCAGGCATGTCTGTATACGACCATGCAAAGTTGATTTGACGCTTCTGGAAGAACTCTAAAAACTTAGGTTGTTCCTTTGGAGTGAGAAGAGATGCCAGATGTATGATATGAGGATTTTCAGGAGTCCCCACATTGTATTCTTTGGTTTCCTCGATGAGAATTGTTGATTGTTCCTGTTATGCATTAGCAGGGAGAATGTCAAACCCTTCATCCCCAGGTGCCTCAGAGAGGTTTTCACCATTGGATACACTCTTTCTTTTTACTTTTGTTGGATCAAATAGTGCCACAATGTGGTTTTCACTGGAAGAACCATGTTTTATTGTTATTTTTTTGCAGCTGAAAGGTTTGGCATCCGCCCTGAAGTATGTTGCTTTATTAAGTTTAATGGCGAATCCAGCTTTGTGATCCCCACTTGGTAGGTTATCCCTTATTTCCAAAAAGTCAATGATAGCCTCATCGTTTTGGAAGAAGTCAAGACATGGGGGATTTGGTTGGTTCCATTCGATGAGTTCAGGGTGGATAATGGGCATTACTTCGTTGATTAGGTTAAGTGTGTTAGATGTATCAGTGAGGGTTAAGACATTATAGCGAAGGTCATTAATAGTACTCTCCTTGTCAGAATTAGGCGTAGGATGAGACGTAGGGTCTGTGGAAGATGTTTCTAGTTCAGGAACCCAAGTGGTCTTTATCTGTGCTTCTCCATAAACAGGGATGTCTTTGCATGGCGGAGGTGGTGATGTGTCTTCCTCATCTGAAGTATTGAGCTGTACAGAATCAAATTCCCATTCATGTGAGTCAGTCTCTGAATCACTTTCCAGCATCCGATTACTATACCATACTGGGATGTCCTTTGAGTTAAACACTGTAGGTGTGATTGGTTGATGTACCTTTGTAGTGATCGGTGCCATAGGAAGTCTGATGGGGATAAAAGAATCTGGTACAAGAAGTATCAACAGTGTTGACTCAGTGGCTTCTGTTGGAACTGTTGGTGCCATAAATACTGCTGCAAGTTCTGATACAGTTGCTGCTGCTGATGGGATTACAGGTTCATTTGGTGGAATGAATGGCATTGGTGATGGTTGCGTTGGGGTTGTGAGCCTTGATGGGGCAGTTGGGATGGTGCTTGAGGCTGCTTTAATGATGAAAGGCGTCCTTTTTGCAGTAGGCTGACATAATGGTTTGCTGGGTTTTCCTTTGAATCTGAGTTTAGGAAAGATTTCTTTTTCAAAGCCTAGGCCTGTATTACCTTTGGGCTTTAATTATGGCAGCAAAGGTTCATGTCATCCTTGTTTGCAATATCCCAAAGCACTCTGACCATCATACCCCATTCTTTGCATAATGAGGAGACCTTTGCCATACTGATCCGTAGGAAGTTTAACTTGCAGTATATCAGTGGTGATGGGATCTTTGTAGATCCATTCCGCTAGGTCCTCATCTTGGGTTTCTTCCTCTTGACTCTTTCCAAGGATGAAAGGCGTCAAGGCACATGCTGGCATGATCCATGGTTGCTGGAGTAACTGTTGTGGTTTACCATGTGTTCTAGGAGAAGTGGGCATTTGTCCCACACAAAAGAGTTGACTCAAGTTGTATTCCCCAGGACCTTCCTCTGCTATTTTCATCTTAAGCTTTTCTTGCTTAGGTATAGTGGTGTTTGAACTGGTAAGAGAGGCTCAACTTATATATGATGTGGAGGAAATGGCTTCTCTGTTATTAGGAACGATAGCCCAGGATTGTGATCTCTACACCGTTATGTGGGAACTTGATACATTGATGGTAGGTAGACAGAATGGCTTGCATGGCATGTATCCAACGTCTTCCTAATAATAGATTATATGGCAGAGGAAGGTCCAGAACCTGACAGATGATGTGCTTTATCACAAGGCCCACTCGAATTGGTAGTACCACAGCTCCTTTGGATGAATGCTCTGCATCATCATAGGCTTTGATTGTGATCTTCTTACGAGGATCCACTGATTCTACCGCATATCCCAATGCGGTGACCAACTGTAGTGTACAAATATTCAGGCCTGCTCCATTATCGATCAAGACTCGCTTGATCCTATGTTGGTTGATAAAGCCTTCAATGTGTAGTGAAGCATTATGAGGTTGTTGGAAAGAAGAGTTATCACTTTCGGAAAAAGTGAGACAAGGTGATGACTTTAGACTTCCAACCATGGCTTGAAATTGGTCTGTATTCAGATTTGCAGGGATTGGCGCCTCTTGGAGTGTTTGATCCAAGATAGTTTTATGAGATGGCGATAGGCGCAATAGCTCTAAAATGGATATAAGCGCAGGTGTTTTGTCTAATTGTTCCACAAGATTGTACTGCTTTGGGATGGAGGTGGTACCTTGTGGAGCTACCTTTATGGTGACCTTGCCACGACATGTAACAACATTGCAATTTGAGTTGGGATTTTTGAAGGTTATAGTTGCAACTTGTTCATTGGCATCATACAGATGATTTACAGTGTAATTATACGCAGCCTGTGTATAATCCGTGGTATCAATGCCTCACCTGGAAGTGGAAGGACCCCTTTGATCTTGTGATGGAAGTGGATTTTTGAACATCAGAGGATCATTATTGGTTGTTTTTGGGTCATGTCCTTCAATTTCAATTTCTCCTCGATCAATAAGATCTTGAATGAGATCTTTCAATCCGTGACAATTACTTGTCTTGTGCCCTCTTCCTTGATGGAATTCATAGTGTTCAATATCTCTCCACCATGCCAGTTCGACCTGAGGCTCATAGTTTGATAGTTTAGGTAAAGTGACCAAATTTTGAGAAATGAGTTGTCGCAATACTATTTCAATGGGTTCTCCTAAGGGAGTGTATGTTCGTTTCTGTTTTTGCTGACGAGGTCTTGGTTCATCATGAGACGTGATGCAACCTTGATTGGAAGGAACATTTGTGTTATTCTGAGGTGGAGGATTTTGTCCTGCAAACCGAACCACAGGTTGTGCATTTTGGACAGTCCAGGCATCCACAACCCCATCATTGACGATATTCTTGTTTTTATTCCAGAAGCTTGGTTTATCACTATTGAAGCGTGGGCGAGGACCATCTTTTGGTTCATTAAAGATTTTGATGAGTCCTTTCTTGATAAGTGCCCTTTCACATTTCAAACCCTTAGTGATCATATCATTAAAAGAGTCTGTGTCTTTGGCATCCAAGTGAAATTCCATTTCTTCGTTTAAGTTGGAAATGAATATTTCCACTAGTTCTCGTTTAGGTAACTGAAGAGAACGTCTGCTAGACATTTGGCGCCATCGTTGCAGGAATACTAAGAATAGTTCGCTTGGTTTTTGTTTGGTGTTGCACAAATCAGCCATGGTGATGTCACGTTCAATGTTATGAGAGTAATGCGCTAGGAACTTTTGGATGAGTTCCTCAAATGTTCTAATGCCACCTGGTAAGTGGGAAAACCATGATGTGGTTGCTCCGCCCAAGCTTTGGGGAAAAAGGCGCATTAGGTAGGTGTCTTCATATGCCACTTCAAGACAAGCGGAATGAAATTCTCTGACATGATCACGGGGATCCCCCTTTCCTCTATATTTTTCAAATTTGGGTGTTTTTAATCCTCGTGGAAATGGTGGCATGTAAAGATTCCTATCAAAAAGATAGGGACAGATGTCATTGAGTGAGAATTGGTTAGTCTTGACACCACTATGAAGCTGTTGGACGAGATTCTCGACTTGTTGCCGCAACATCTCCATTTCATTTGGAGGAGGAGGTGGTGGGTTACCTCGAGGAATGTTATATCTGATGGGATCTCTACCTCGTTCCTCTTCATGGCAACTTTGTCTTTCCAATGCTTGTCTTAACTGGGCAAGATCAAAGTCAGAGGGGAGTTTTGCTCCTTCTTGAGTGAGTCTTAAGAAGTGAGCATCCGCATTGCTCCTGAGTATTTCGTCAAATAGTCTGTTAAAGAGAGGGTTATGCTGGGCCCTTTCTATTGTTGCAGGAGTAGGAGTACTTGGGTTTTCGTCATTCGTATTTCCTCCAAGTGCTTCTTGAAATTCATTGAGATTTTCCTCTTCTTCCTCTTCCATTTCTATTTCTCGTTGCCTCGACTGTGATCGGGTTTGAGCCATTTTGCTTTATGAGTCTTTGTTGAAATTGAGTGAAAATGATGATGAGTTTTTGATGAAATGAAAGATTGATGGTTGGTGAATTGTGTTGTACGTGGATCTCTAGCACTTTTATGGTGGATGTAACTGAAATTTCCTTCTTTGAATTGCTTGTTTGTTTGATAAGTTTTGACGTGATAAGGTGTAGAGCAATCTGAGATGTGTTATAGATTGAACTACCTAGTAATGAGAGGATTCACTCATGAACTAGTTTTAACCTGCGTAGATGTGTCTCTTAGGATGAGCTTATCCTAGATGTAGAAACAATCTAAAAAGTGATGTGATGTGTTTGATTTCAAGCAATATCCAAAAGAAAACTTGGGACAAGAACCTCTTAATGTTTTGAGAGTTGGAACGGATTAGATGATGAAGTGATGATGGATGAATAAGATGATGGATGAAAAAAATGTTTTCAACTTCAATAAAAACTTTGTGTTACAAATGGGACAAACTCTACCTCTTCCCTTTCGGGTGTTGGTGGTATTTCTCGAGTTGTGTTGTATGTGATACAGACGTTTGGGAAAAAGTTGGGACTAATCTTATCTCCCTGGTTTTTGTGATAACTCAGAGCTCTATATTGCATAAAAGCTCTGCGGTTCAATGATTCTGAATCAAATTCGTTTGTTTTGCCTTGAAGGTAGAGGTGCATGTGATGCAGAAAAACTCTATGGGAGACAAAGATTTGTCTATTTATATAGAAGAATTTTCTCCTTTTGATCAAAGCCTTTGAGCTTAATGGTCTTCTTTTCAAGTTGATATTCTGATGACACTTCTTCTTTCACAAGATGTGAAGAATGGTCATAAAATTTGACTCTTTGTTATTTTGCACTTTGTTTTTGATGTGTTTGGTTATTTTGAGAAATGTTTGGTTTGGATGAATACTTTGTTTTGGAAAGTGTTTTTCTGATTTTTCTTTGACAAGAAAACAAAGCAAGCACACAAACACAAGAATGTTGCCTCAAAGGCACAAATGAGTATGGGTCTAGATCAACCCAATCCTTGGACTTGTATATGACCCTTCCTTTAGATATATTTTAAGGTGTATTTCCAAAGCCTGAAGTCGACTCAATTTGCACTTGGTCTTTAAAATGAACACACTTCAAACACTTTTTATCCCTAAGGTCAAATGGCCAATTGTGATAAATTTAGCCCACATTTTGATATTTCTTCGACTTTGGTACTACATACCTTATGAATCCCGCTGTGGCAGGTAAGGATGTGATATACTAAGCCTTGCACGAGCATAACAAATAGATGATCCCTATGATGGGGGAGTCACCACTTTTATCAAGCCACAAGTGACTTTTCAAAAAGCTATGTTTCTACTCAAGGAAATATGTATGGTGAGTATCTTGGGAGCAAAACCATCTATGCTCTTGCACTAAATTATATCGCAAATATCCTCAATCAATAGAATGGGTGGGCTACTACTTAAAGGTGTTTAGTCATGTTTGATGTTTTTGGACATAAGTTCATTCTGCAATGACTCACTTAAGAGCCTTGTAACCAGTGGTGGGGCCCATTTGTCCTTTCGGCCAGTTACACTATAGGAACAGCTATACCCAAGGCTACAACTTTCGCTCTCACCTGATTTCTATAGCGGCTCGAAGGTTTTACTGCGCGAGGTCGTTCCCAAGAGTGATGTGTCTCTTGGCAGGCCTCTCTTAAAAAGATAAAAATTTTGAGTGTTACTAACACTTTTCTCTTGCACCTAGGACCAGGAAAGCCAAGGGAGAGGATAGTGTGTGTTAGAGGTAGGACCACTCGACTGACTTTTTGCACAAGTGTGCCAAGCACGAAAGACACTTGTTCTTTTTAATCCACCATTGCAATGTGATCTAACTATTTGGAGATGTTGCTCCAACAACCATGGTGTTCTTTTTAACTTTCAAAGGCAATGTGTTTTGTAATCTAGAAATTGGAAATCCTGGTCAACTTAATGAAAACACATCTTGCTTGAAGTAAAATTGTTTTTGAGTTTGAAGGAAAAATGGCTTGTTCTTTTTAGATTGCCCAAAACAAAGTGTTGATTGTAAATTTCTTTAAGTTGATGCAAGAAAATAAATTTTGTTTTGTTGATTTTAAGCACCAAAACGAAGTTTGTTTCCTAACTTGCAAAAAAATAAAGTTGTTTTGTTTGGTTTTAATGCACCAAAAGACGAGTGACCCTAACTAGAAAGCAATGAAATTTTGTTTTTGTTCAAGTTTTAAAAGCACCAAAAGACAAGTTTGTGATTTTTTTATGGTGAGTTTTAAACCTGCACAAACAACGAATTGTTAGTAAAATTTATGTCCAAGGGGGGGCTTCCACAAGCCTAAAATTTTCACTTTTTCTGTTACAAGGTGTTTTGTACAACGTTCTGTTACAATAGTGCTAGTCTGCGTTTGAACAAAGGCGCTATTTAACACGAACGCGCTGAAAGAAGGGGAAAGACAGAAAGGCAAAAGCGCTGAAAAAGGGTTAATAGCGCCAAAACAACATCAAAAGCACCAAAACAGTTCCAGAAGCACTGAACTTGAGACAATAGCGCTATTGTAAGAACAATAGCGCTAAAAACATAAGTGTCGATAGCGCTAGAACGAGTTCAATAGCGCCAAAGCGCAACCTGTGTGACACTTTCAACATTCAGACATGTTAGTTATGAAAAATAATGATTTTTTTGGTGTTTCAATTCACATCAAGTTCACCAAATGATGCCTTGCAAGATGGACAAGGTTAGTCAATGATAAACAACACAATAAACCAGAAAAACGTTAGTGTTAGTTAATCAAAAACTAATTTAAACAGGCATATCAAGAGAGACACTAAAAACATGAAAGTATATTTAACTAAAGAAGCAAATATGATGAGGCATATCCAAATACCTCCTAACATGCTCTTAGCTCCTTCTCCCTTGTTCCTCTCCTCTCCAAGTTCCAAAATAGTGTAGCTCTCAGTAGCTTTTTGCACTATGGATGCTTATGAAGGATTGAGATTGTAATATTGCTCTAAATGCAAAATGAAAAGCTGATATTAAGCTATTGATGCTAAAATGATTTATTTTAACCAAAATGATAATACATGAGTTTGCTTATGCTAAATGCTCTCTTTAAATGCCTATAGGTTAAATGCATACAAGTTTTCAGGATTTGGGTTATGAAGAAATGGGCTCTATTTATAGGAAAAAAATGGAGCAATGGATGGTTGAGATTGATCAATCTCAACAAAGGTCAGGATTGAATGATTTCAAATCCATGTGAGGGCTTTCAACCCAATCCCAGGATGACAAGTGTCAATGTGAGATAGGTTGAGAGGAGAGGGAATAAGCATTTAATGCTTGACATGACCTTGGGAGTTAAAGTCAAGGTTGGTTGAATGAATAAACTCTTTATTCAAAGAATAAAGCTTTTATCCAATGGATAAACTCTTGTGCAAATGTGAAATGGACGAATATGGTCAAAACAATAAATGTTTGGAGAGACAAGTTTGAAATAACCATAAATGGTTATGTAAGAGCCATAAATGATCATGTAAGAGCCATTAGTGGTCTTGGAAGACTTTGGGGGTTAATTTGTTGAACACACAAAGCATTAAATGCTTTTCAAAGACTTTGGAGTCTTTGAGAAGTGACTCCATTTTGCTTAGGAATGTGACAATAATTAGGGGATGGATTAGGTTAATTAGGAAGGGGTTAGAAGAATCTAGAAGGGGATTAGATTTTGCAAGTGGATTTGGTGGGTGAGGGAAAATAGGATTTTATTAAAATAAAAATTCATTTATTTCAATAAATGTGTACAAGTTGCATTTGTAGGAAAATGCAAGAGGAGGGGATAATGATTTAAATAAATATTTTATTTAATTTATTTAAAAGAGGAATAGGGGGATTTAATTAAATAAATAGATTTTATTTATTTAATTGATTGGAATTTGATTTAATGAATTAATTAAAATAAATTGAATAATTTATTTAATTAATAGGAGAATGTTTGGAGATGAATTAATTAAATATTAATTTAATTAACTGATGGCTAGTGGATTTTTAATCAAATAAATAACGAATATTTATTTAATTAAGCTGGACAGATTTGTGTGACTACAAAATGTATTAGTAAAAAGATGTGATTAGAAATTGCCCCAACACATTAGAAGTATTGCAAAGGAGAAAAAAGTGTGCAATACTTTTAAGGCTTGAGGAAGAAAGGAAGAAGTTAGAACCACATTTCCTGGGCTACTTTTATCAGGAGAAGGATAAGATGAAAAGGATGAATCTCACTTTTGATAACTTTGAAAAGATGTATGGAAAAGCTTCAACTACAATGTTTCGGCCTTCAAGTTTGTAATCTCCCAAAGAAAAATGAATCAAAATCATTGAACCAACAGTCCAACTAGCATAAGACCCACCACAAAAAAGGCAATGGGTTGACAACTAGCCTCCCTTAGTGCCATATGAGTAAATTGAAGAGTAGATGGGAGACACTCAATAAGTTGAACATATAATGTGTGAGATGGGTTTTGAAGAAGAAGTTGATCAACCTCTACCATCACCTCATAGAGAGGATGTTATGACACAAGTGCCACAAGATCGAGTAGATATGCATAAAAATACCCCTATTGATCATGTAGATGATGAAAGAGTGATAACAACCTGCTATTTCATGGAGGATGATGATTTTATAAAAAATCCAAAGTTTAAGGGCTTTTGGCTAAAAGTGAAGATGAAAGAATTTTAGTAGGAAAAGATGGTTGCCTCTACTCTTAATGGAGTGAACCTTGATAATATTGACATAAGCCCAGATGAGGCAAGGAGGATGGTTCAAGAGAGTGGCACGCTACTAGTCGCAAATTGGGCTTTTGAGAAAACTTTCTTACTTGATCAGATTAAAAAACAACATGACCCTATGTTTGTTGTAGAATTTGATAATGAACAGGGTGTTAGAGGGACGAGGTATTGGCCTAGGCTTAAATCAGTAGCACAATGGGCCAAGGCTCCAAGGATAGATAAGCGTAAGTTGTTTCATGGTGTAGAAGAGACAAAGGATAATTGAAAGATACAACAACTTTGGAGGCTAATACCACCACTTTGCATTTAGTAATGTTTGCCAAAGTTACAACAGAGAGCCAACAAAAGGAGTTGCATATAATAATGAAGGATCAAGTTGTATTGAATGAATCACATAACAAAATATAAATAGATTATGTGCGATTACAAAATGCTAAGGGATTACATTAGATCCTCCCCCAATTCCTTCAGGTATAGTGGTCGTTTGTCAACCTCCTATTGTGACAAGAGATTCTTCCCCTACATATGAGATAACAAAGCTTAAGGAAAAAGTTGAAGACTATGTAGGAAGACTGGAATCTTCAGAGAAATTAATGCTCAAGGATAGAGAAATAGCCAAGAATAAAGCTTTAAAGGTCATGCAAAGTACTCTTAACCTTATGCTAAAGAAGCTAACATGAATAAGATAGATGATGTTTATAATTTATATCAATCTTTGTTGCAAGTTGCTCAACAATGCAAGGACATATTGTCTATTCTGAAAACTATATGTGATAGGCTGTAACCACGGGCTCATACTTTCCAAACATTACTTATCGCTACACAATGCTTGAAAGATACTCCCCCTTCAATCAAACCTATAGGGAAAATGATGAAGATGTTGATTGATGGAGTTTAATTTGTAGAAGGGAAGGAGTCGACAATCAAAGGAAGGAATGATTCTTTCCACACACTACAACATTGGTCAATTTTTAACTTATTTAAGAAGTAGAATGAAATGAAAATCTTAGAGGAATGGAAAGAGGAGTTTGATTTGGGTGTGCCTATAATTCAGATAGTTTAATAGATGATGGTAAGAAATTGTAGATGGCAACATACCATATTGTCCTAGACAAGATTATTGCAACTAATATTAGATATGGTCAATTTATAATTGATACTAGGGCTACACTAGATAGCAAATGCAAAGAAATTCCAGCTTGTGTGCAACAATTACATATGTATAAGTGGCCATTAAAACTTTCCATAGCACAGTGGTAGGAGCAATATTGTGTTATTGATGATTAGAGTAGGCACTTCATGGTAGGAGAGGAATGAGTATAATTTCAATTAAATTTCAGTCATCTACACAAGGACCTTTATTAGATCTAGGATATGATCACGGGTGCCTTACAATTATCAAATGGAGTTGAATGTATGTTGATGTATAGATTAATCAGTCATCATAATTTAGTGCCTTGGGTTCTAGCCATTCATCGCCACTTGTCAATTTGTTTCTCTATTTTATTCTATTGAAAAGTTTAGTTTAAAGATTTTCCACATCATCCAAACAATTGAAGGGGGGTGAGTCATCATCAATGTTCATGCTCCAAAGCTTCGAGATGATTCTTCTCTAACCATTTTGGTTAATGATTTGTAGCATCAGCCTTGAAGTTTGTGATTACCATATGGTTTCAAACTTCTTTTGTTTCCTTCAAGCGATTCTCCCTTTTTGTCTCATATGGGTATCAAAGATGCCTTTGGGCATATTCTTCGGTTGTAAAAGTTGTCAAATAAAATTATGACATGTGTGCATTGATCTGAGGCTTGTTTTTATCCCTTGTTTTTATAAAAGGGAATTCAGATCATTTGCATGGGTTTTAAAATGTTAATATGAGTGGGTAGACATAGTTGGTGTTTAGCTTTGAGTCTTAGAGAATAGTTGCATAAATTAGTGTGTTCATGTAATAGCTTTAGTCATTTTGAATAGAAATGGATGTATTGCAAAATTGTCTCTGAATTGTACTCATATTTCTCATATGAATCAATGTATCAAGCATATCTTGGTTTTTCGTACCAATTTATTTGTTATTATTTAATGTGTTCATGGGTTTATTTAATAAAATACTAATATTATATTAACACATTGTTGTGGTTTTATGAGAGCAATTAGGATCAATTAATTAGAATTTTGTGGTCAAAACTGTAGACACATTTATTTAATGAATAAAATAAAAGGGTCAAGTGATTTGAGTTAATGCTATTATGTGGGTATGCTTCTAATTTGTATCTAGACTCCATTTCCCAAGGATTTATGCATCGGTCATGTTTAAAATTTAATTTCATGTTTAGAATCATTCAAAAACAAATTATATTTTAATTTTGTATTTGTAGGAGTAGGTTTAGCTTAGAATTTGTTCCCAATCGTTTAGCGAATGTTGAAAATACTAAGAATATAGCCATATTCAAAGTTTGATAGACTTTCCTAGGTATATTTTCATTGGGAAATTTTTGCTATAAATTGCAATGTCATTGCATAATTTGAAATAATTCTTTACACATTGTAAAGGGAAATGCACCTTGGTTTTGTAAAGCCAAAAGTGTAGAGGACTTCATATTTAGTTGAATTAATAAAATATGGCTAATTCTTAGGAATTTCTAGATAATCAGTTGGAATAACCAACACCACCAACACTGAAAACTGCACGTAGTTTGCTGGAATGAAGAATGATGGCATTTCCCAAGTTTACAAAGCTTTGATAGGTGATAATGGTGATTTGATATCTGTTAAAATACTGTAGAGAGCACACAAGTTTGAGAATGTGAGATAGGGCAAATAAAATGAGTTAGGAGGATGAAATGAGGCCTTTCTTAGAAGGTATAAGGGACTGAAAATTATCTCAACATTAGTGGAAGCCTAGAGGGACGTTACACTACCAATAATCAAGGAGTTTAATACTCCAACAACTAAGTCAGTCGTGAATATTTGTGGGATACTAGCATGATGCATAGACCTATCCACGACATGCACACATTCATGCACAATCCTAACCTAACAATTGTGAAAGTAGACATGGTGGGTGGCGAGGAAGGTTGACGAAATAGAATTTGAGCATTGTCTTTGATTGAACTAAATTGGAGGCCTATGTGATGTCAAATTACATGGGGTGCAATCTACCCATTTAGAAAATAACTTCCTCTAAACACAAGCTTCCCTTGAAGAACTTAGTGAATATATGAGAGTGATATCACTCTTGATTTCTCTCTTAGATACTCAAATTTTTTTTTGGAAGAGGCTTCATGAATATGTCCACAGTTCCTTTTGTAGAAATGTATTCCAACTTCATTTGTTGATCAATCACCTACTCTCTTAATAGGTGATATTTGATTGGAATATGCTTAGTCTTAGAGTGCATAACGAGATTCTTTATAATATTTATTGCACTCGTATTGTCATAGAATATGGATATGGGATGCTCATACTCAACCTTAATATCCTTCAATGTTTATTTCATTCAAAGAACCTATGCATAACAAGCTACTATTGTAATGTAATCTGCCTCTACTATTTGAAGCTCGTTTCTTACTCAACTAATATACTAGACTATTACTAAGGAAAAATGCTCCTCCATTTATGCTTTTTTTTGTCATCAATACTATTGGCCCAATCTGCATTTGTATATGTTGTAAGGGTGAAATATTCACCTGTTGGATACCACAATCCAAAACCAATAGTGCCCTTTAGACATTTGAAAATTATTTTCAAATGATGTGTAAATGAGTTTCCTTTGGAGCTGCCTGAAAGTGTGCTAGAAGTCCTAATGCTTACATAATGTTAGCTCTTTTAGCCATCACATATAATAAACTTTCAATCATGGTCATATATTGAGTTTGGTTAGCCTCAAGAGATTTATCATCCTTACTTAATTTGCAAAGTCTGTAACCATGAGAATGCTCGCAACATTGTAGTCTTCCATCTTGATTTTTATCAACATATCTTTGATATAATTGTTTTATGAAATAAATATTCCCTTATTTGATTAGGAATTTGTATCCCAAGGAAGAAAGATAACTCACCAAGCATTGACATTTCAAACTCATTTTGCATATTTGTGGCAAATTCTTGACATGTCTTATCACCGCTACCTCCAAAAATGATGTCATCCACATAGACCACAACAATCAACAAATTATCTTCTTCATTCTTGATATAAAGATTGATATACATATTTCCCCTTTTGAAACCTTGAAGATAGTTGTCTAGCCTTGAGTACGAAGCCCTTAGGGCTTGTTTTAGTCCATAAAGTGCCTTCTTTAGCCAACAAACATAGTCCCTATTCTTTGATATAATAAATTCTTTTGGTTGTTCAATGTCTACCTCTTCCTCTGAGTTTCCATTTAAGAAGGATGATTTCACATCCATCTAATAGACCTTGAAGTTCTTAAAACTAGTAAGGGCTAAAAACATTCTCGTTGGTGTAAATTATGTCTCATAATTACACTTTACTTAAGTTGACTTAGGATAATGCATCCAAGTAGTTTGCATACGAGGCACTTAGGGAAGTGTGCATCTAAGGAACATTGTTGTAGGAGAAATTCCACCTTTTGTGGTCTTATCTTGTTGTCACATTCCACCTTCAGTGGGTGATCCACCTCTTGTGGAATATCTTATCACTTCTCCTACCTACCCTCACCTACCCTTGTATCTCATTGGGCCACATGTCATGATCATGTGCTCTCATCTCCATATGGCCTTACCTTTATAAGTAGGCTCATCTTCATTATATAACTTATCCAGCTGATCCTTTTTTACATCTTGATGAGAATATAGTTTGTTCTTTTAAATCTTTGTCTCTCTTGTGTTGTGTTATCCATTGGGTTCTAGATCTTGGTCATTGTTGGCAAATTCTTACATGGTATCAGAGCCATTGGGGCTCCATTGGGTAGTTTTTTGGAGAGATCTTGGTGCGTTTGATTTTCAGATCTAAGGAGAAGCATAATTTGGGAATGTTCTACACCAAATATGATATCACCATTGAGTCTGAGAGGTCATTTCCATAAATCTTGACTATAAATTTGCCTATGTTGGGCAAAAATCATCTTTGGGGCATCAAGAAAAACAATTCACCTATTAGGCAGTACGATATGAAATTTAAAAAAATAAAAAAATAAAAAAATAAATATATATATATATATATATATATATGGAATTTATTATAAGAGTTTTTTTTTAAATAAAAATTTAAAAAATAATATTATATGTATTTTTTTTGGGGGGGGGATCCATGACCCCTGCCCCAATACTGTAGCTCTGCATTTTTGTAGAGCTCATATTGCTTTTGCGTCTTGTTGCCCCATTCATCTCCGGTGCTCGTGTTATTTTTTCTCTGATCCTTCTTGACTTGCCACCTTCAGTTTGCCTCGTCATTTCAATTGTTGTGTTTTGTTGATTCCTATGCCTCGGGTATTCCCTACCACTATCAGCTCTCCCTTGATCGTTGCTGCCTTGTCCCATCAACGACCCATTTTCTTCTTAATGCCACCTTCACCTTGTGTAAGTCGCTTGCTTCTTCGTGACACTTCATCTGTCTCTTTTGGGCCATCGATGCCAGCACCTCCACCCGCTCATATCTCACGTATAAAGTACACCATGTGGCACTGGTTTACTGATCCACACAATAGTGTTTCCCTAACAGTTCAATGACACGTGCAGAGCTTGATACGCCCACACGACGTCACTTTATTCGCTTAAAGCTACCAACTCAGTGCCCACACATGAGACACACGGTAGATTTTCATTAGTTTGTATAACACTCAGTCAACCTACCATGTAGGCGCATAGATTCCTAATCACCAGCGACACATCAACGCCATGTCACCATGTCCATATGAACACGTCAATGCATAGTCAGTTTGCAGTACAATGCCACATCACCTTGTTTGTACAAACACATCATCACACAATCAACCAACCATACGAGTTCACATCACCATGTCTGTACGGATACATCAATGCACAACTAGTTAGTCGTATGACGCCACATCATCATCGGTATTGCCACGCAATGGAGTATTTTGGGCGTGATGACCATATGACCATCAAATTTAACCTAGTGTTTTGCTAACATCAACACTTTTTGAAGAAAAATTTGAGCCCTCACCATTGAGCTTATTTATTTTATAGTCCAACCTCGAAGGCTCATAACTTGGTCATTTTGAGGCCTTTTTAGTAATTTTTTAAAATTATTTGGGATAATTTTTCAGGCTCTCCGTAGTGGTGTGGTTGGCTTTTGATTTTGGTGGACATATTTTTCATAATTTTTAGTTTTTCACAACTGTACCTATTTGATCCTCGATACTGCAACTTCTAGGGATCCGTTCAGGCTTAAACGACCTCCTTTTCAGGTGTCATTTTTTTAAGTGCATAATGTTTTGTCTATTTTCACGTGGTGCTATCATTTTTTCACCATTTTGAGTAGAAATTGTACTTTCAAAATTAGTTCTTTTTTTGCCCATTTGGTACTTATAATTTGCTTGGATCTTAGTTTAGATCTTGTAGATTATTGGTTTGTCTTGTATAGCCTATTTGAGGTTGTTGTAATCTTGAAATCAAAATCTCACTTTGCCCAGTATTTGCAAGTGGCCCATTGTACACACACTGAGTATAAAGTGCCAAATCATCAATTTGGGGGTGGCGGGAGGGTTCTTTGATTGAGTGAATTTTTTTTTTTTTTTTTGGGGGGGGGTGTCTTGTGTGATTGTGCCTCTCTCTATCTTGTGCTCTTTCATTTTGTCGTTATGGGTTCTCCTAAATTTCCACTTTTAACTCCAAATAATTAGGCATCGTGCAAAACTAAAGCATGGAGTAAGCTAATGGAAAAAGGACTCATTCATTACATAAATGGAACAATGACAACACCAAAAAATCCTAAAGTTGATCCTAATGCTCAATTGGAATGGCTCACTAAAAATTCTATGGCTCTTGGAACTTTAAGAAAGTATGTATTAGGTGACCTCATTTTTCACGTTGAGAAGTGTAATATAGTCAAAGAGGCTTGGGATATCTATACCAAATTGTACGGTCAAGTTGATAAGATTAGGGCCTACAAGCTTGATAATGAACTCACAATGTTGGATCCCAAAGATTTTTATACAATCCAAGATTATGTCATGAAAGCAACTGAGCTAAGAGCAAAGCTTAAGGATTGTGGTATTGACAAGAAGGATGCTCAATTGGTTTACAATTTGTTGGACAAGCTTCCATTAGAGTATGGAGCCTTTGTTTCTAGCTTTCACACCCATCGGTTGACTTCAAGTGCCTCATTCACTCCACCATCCTTTGATGCATTTACAAAGATGTTGATACTTGAGCAATCAAAGTTGATCAAGATGGGGATTCTCAAGTATTCAAAGTCCAAGGCTTTGGTGGCAAATCAAGGAAATCAAAGGAATCAAGGAAAATGCAAGAACCAAAATTAGTCTAAGCCAAATCCACAACAAGATAGAGCACAATCATCCTCTCCACGACAAGGCAATTCTTTATCCTCTTCTAAGAAGGAGAATACACCTAAGAAGGAGAGACCTGCTTATTCATATTAAAAGAAATTTGGTCACGACGAGCATCATTGCCACTGAAAGAAGATTAATGAGTTGACAAGCATCATTAAGAAGAAAAACATCAATTTGCCATTCGCCTACAAGAAGAAGGAATCATCTCCTTCCACTTCCTCGCAGTCAAAAAGGATAAGAGAAAGTATTTATGGCTAAAATAGGTTCTTCATAGTAGTGGATAATTGACTTGCGTGCCTCGCATCACATGGGTTCTACAAAGGAACACTTTTTCTCATTGGAGCCATCTAAGGTGCCTCAAATTTTTATTAGCGATGATACACAAGTGGAAGTTGAAGGAAAAGGTTTAGTTGCCATGGATGATGGAACTTTTGAGAATGTTCTCTATGTTCCTAAATTGACCACCAACATCCTTTCTATCTACCAAATCACCCAATATGGAAATGGAAAGAAAGTTGAGATTACACCTAATTCAGTTGTGGTAAAAGAACTTGAGAATGATGCCTCGGTGGTAGTGGGACAAGCCAATCATAATTCATGACTTTATTCATTCTCCCATTTTGTGCCTTGATCTCCTTCTATGGCCTTGCTCACTCATTCAAATATAGGAAGTAAGCTATGACATGAGTGGTTTGGACACCTCAACTACCGCTATCTTCAATATTTTATCTCTAAGGACATGGTCATAGGTCTACCTCAAATCAATTTTTCAGAGGGTGTATGTTCAAGGTGTTCCATGGGCAAGCATCCCAAAGAGAATTTTGATAATGAGAAATCTTGAAGAGCTTTGGAATTTATTCAATTGGTTCACAGTGATGTAGCAAGCCCATTTCCAACACCTTCATTTAGCAAGGCTCACTATGTCCTCACCTTCATTGACGACTACTCCCACTTCACTTGGGTCTAATTTCTTGTTCACAAGAGTGAAGTGTTTGGCATATTTCTAGCCTTCAAGGCTCGTGTTGAGAAGCGATCAAGGAAGTTAGTCAAGATCCTTCACACAAACAATGAAAGGGAATTTGTGAATAATAGAATTGAGGAATTTTGTACTCTCGAGGGGATTGATCTTTAGCACTCAGTTGCCTACACTCCACAACAAAATGGTGTTGCAAAACAAAAGAATAGAAACCTTAAGGAGATGGCTAGTTGCATGATTCATGCTTATTCTCTTGGTCCAACTTTTTGGGCAGAAGCTATCAATTATGCCACAAACATCCAAAATCAGATGCCCCACAAAGCTTTGAAGGGCATCACTCCTTTTGAGGCTTGGTGTGGTAGAAAACCAGTTGTGAGACATTTCAGGGTCCTTGGGTGTCTAAGATGGGCTCACATTCCTCCACATAAACACAAAGCATTGGAACCTCATATTAGGCCTTGCATATTGTTGGATCCCGAGGGTGCTAAGGCATATCGACTTACAAATCTAGAGACACATGAGGTATTCATTGAGAGGAGTGTTCACTTTGAGGAAAACTCTCCTATCTTAGCCTCGCTTCCTCCTCCTCCTTCCTCCATTGTGGATAGTGATGATAGTGACTCAGATGATGATACTCCCTCAACTTTGACTCACAGGGTCCACTTGTAGTTGAGGAAGCTCATCCTTCATCTCCTCCTAGACCATGTTGGGATCGATAGACTTTTGACTTAGTGGGTTCTCTTATTGGGGATCCTTCATACACTCAAAGGACTCAGTCACAACATCTGGTGCTTCCACATGTTTACATTGCTATCACTTTTGATCCATAGACCTTTCAGGAAGCATTAGGAGTTCCTAAGTGGGACTTAGCTATGGATGAAGAGTATAGTTCCTTGACGAGGAACAACACTTGGGAGTTATTCCCTCTCCCTAAGGGGAGAAGGATGGTTCAATGTAAGTGGAATTATCGAACCAAGTTTGTAGCGGATGGTAGTGTGGGTAAGTTTAAGGCTCAGTTTGTTGCAAAAAGGTTTCTCATAGGTTCCCAGTTTTGATTATACAAAGAACTTTGCACTCGTAGCTAAGATGAACTCCATTCGCTTGACACTTGCTATTGTTGTAACTCATGGTTGGGATGTACATCAGATGGATGTGAAGAGTGTCTTTCTTCATGGGGATCTTGAAGAGGAGATTTACATGGAGTAGCCACAAGGATTCATTCAGAATTCTTCATTGGTTTGTCGATTGAGGAAGTATATCTATGGCCTCAAGCAGGCCCTTAAGGCTTGATATGCTAAGATGGACTCCTTTCTTCTCTTCACAGGATTCATAAGGTGTCATTTTGATCCAAATGTCTACATTTTGTGACAGGATGACTCTCATTTGATACTTGTGCTCAATGTTGATGACTTAATCATTACGGGAAGCGCCTCATCCATCGTTAGCAATGTCAAATTTGCTTTGCATGAGAGATTTTCTATGACTGACTTGGGCCTTTTGTACTGCTTTCACAGGATAGAGATTCACATTCACCTTCAGGGATCACTCTTGTGTATCCCAAGTATGCTCTTGATCTTCTTGCATGATTCCATAGGGCTGATTGTAAGCCTGCGTCGACTCCTTTTCTCTCAAGTGTCAAGCTCGAGGCTAAGTGTTCCACTCCAATTGTTGATGCCACATTGTATCATCAACTTGTTGGGAGTTTCATCTACTTGACTCCACATGCCCTGATATTTCATTCACGGTTGGCATGGTTTCACACTTTATGTAGGAACCACATGAGCTTCATTAAAAAGCTACCAAACACATCTTGCACTACCTACAGGGTACACATCCTTATGTGATTCACTATGCAACATGCACAAGACTTGCCTTGGTTGGTTACACAGAATTGGATTGGACTAGTGATCTTGACGATCATAATTCCACTTTAGGTTACAATTTTCATCTTGGTTTGGGCCCATTTGTTGGCAGAGTAAGAAACAACATGCTATTGCTCTTTCTTCAACCGAGGTTGTGCATCGAGGGGCTGTTAATGTAGCTATTGAGACTATTTGGCTTCACCACTCCATGACCTATAGTCCTTCATTGTGATAATCAGAGTGTCATTCAGATCTCGAAGAACTTGGTTCACCATTAGCGAACCAAACACACCGAGATGGAATCCACATGCATTACATTAGGGGGTTGATTTAGGAGCAGGTCATTGATTTGCAATATTGTCCTACAACAGAGCAGGTTGCAAACATCTTCATCGAACCCTTCACCAAGAGTAAGTTTCATCAATTGCGAGCTCTCTTGGGGGTGTAGGATATTTCATTAGGGGGGTTCAGTTGACTTCTCCTTCCTCTCTTATGGGGGCGACTTTTTCCTCTCTTGAGGTTTTGTCCTTCTTCTTGAGAATTCTTTTGCATTTTCATCTCTCTCTCTTTTTTTTTTTTTTGAGGGGGGGGGGGGGGTAGTTTTTTCCTACCAGGTTTTCTCATTTTCTCCATTTGTGAGAGATTACATGGCATCGTTTGCATTTGTTCATGGGTACCTAACATGGCCTAGTAGTCGAGACCCATCTTGCATTGTTAGCTTGAGTCTACATTCCCCTAAGTTGCACTTAAGGGGGGTGTCAGAGTAAATTATGTCTCATAATTACACTTTACTTAAGTTGACTTAGGATAATGCATTCATAGTAGTTTGCGTATGAGACACTTAGGGAGTTGGTTGTAGGTGAAATTCCACCTTTTGTGGTCTTATCTTGTTGTCACATTCCACCTTCGATGGGTGATCCATCTCTTGTGGAATGTTTTATTATTTCTCCTACCTACCCTCACTTACCCTTGTATCTTAGTAGGCCACATGTCATGATCACGTGCTCTCATCTCCATATGGCCTTGCCTTTATAAGCAGTCTCATCTTCATTGTATAGTTTATCCAGTTGATCCTTTTTTGCATCTTCGTGAGAATACGATTTGTTCCTCTCTCTCTCTCTCTCTCTCTCTCTCTCTCTCTCTCTCTCTCTCTCTCTCTCTCTCTCTCTCTCTCTCTCTCTCTCTCTCTCTCTCTCTCTCTCTCTCTCTCTCTCTCTCTCGCGCGCGCGCGCGCGTGCGTGCACGTTGTGCTATCCATTGGGTTCTAGATCTTGGTTATTGTTGGCAACTTCTTACAATTCATATAACTTCCATTCGAGCAATATGAGCAAATTATTCTTCAAAATCAATTCCTTCAACGTGAGCATATCCTTTGCATACAAGCCTTTCTTTGTTCCTTACAACTTTGCCATCCTCATTCAATTTGTTTATGAAAACCCATTTAGTGTCAATGACATTATTGTTCTTTGGGAAAGTGAGAGAATCAACTGACACTAGAATTTTGAGTTTGGTTTTGTTAGAAACTACAAAATCATAGTAAAAAGGAAGAAAAAGACTACAATGTTATGGATGAACTAGGGACCATAGGTAACAATAATAGAGTAATGATTTGGATTGGAAAATCTAAATAGAAAAACCTTTGTTAATATTTCAAATTGCCCCCCAACTTCATGCCATGAGTTTGCCAAGCAACTTATGCCTAGCTCTTAAGCATATTTTCAAATTTAGAGTATGCTCAACAAAATAAGTAATGGGGACACACCATTTAAACCATGCATAATCATTATTAAATTTAAACATTTTTAAAATAATATCAATTAAATGTTATTTGGAAGGGTTATCTTATCAAATACCTTCAAGATAATTTCATGATCTCCTTGAGGAGTGTTAGTCATCATCAACAAATATTTCAACAACATTGTTAATTAATGCATGGTCAAGGTAACCACTAGAAATAAAAAAATGCATTACTAGAAGGTAGAGACAAACCATACAACATAATAAACGTACAAGAAAAAAACAAACATGTTAAATAGATCAAAAAATAAAAATGTGTGGTAAGTGGCCCTCTGTCTATCAATGAAGTTGAATGACTCATAAATAATCCACTAGGAATTAAGTCTCATTGACTATAAAAACTTAAAACTCTTATGAGTTTAGAGAGATCACGACCCTAATGAACTTGGAAAAGATACCTCTTGAAAGTCAACTTTATAGTGAAGAAGGTCATAATTCATACACTCAATAGACATTGTAATCATCAAATTAAAAAATAAAAAATATGACACTAGAGTAAGCAAATTTTCAACTTAAGATATATTTATACTAGTTTTGTTACATTTAAATTTAATTATTATTTATTAAAAAAAACATTATACATTAAATTATTATTATTAATTTTTTTTTTAAGTAAATAGTTGCAGAGGGGCAACACCCTTGTATTAATCAAAATAGGAGAATACAAGGCTTGGTTCAGTGAGAGCGATAGGGGGGAAGAACTAGGAAGAAAACCCCCTACCCTAGCTCTATTCCTTATACAAAAAGAAACCAACAATGGAGGCTGGACAAGTACAAAACACCAGTTGACAACCGCTGGAAGAAGATAACAAAACCGAGCAGAGGCCTTTAAACAAAAAACAATAACCATAAAACAAAGAAACCAGAGAAAGGTGACACAACCAGAATCTTCCGAGTCATCGTCCATAGGAGCACACATTATACATTAAATTTAAAGACACTTGAAAAAAAAAAAAAAAACTTTTCCCAAATTAAATTCAAAAGCACTAAAATAATTACGCCAAAGGCATCTCCTACCATGAAATGGAATGACCTTCATTGAGCAATCAACGGTTACAAATGCCTATGTGATCATGTAAGACGATTGAGATCTTTTGATCCATTGATTTTTTTCCCGTCATGCACTATTCATAATTTTAATTGCCGCACTTTTCAATGTCTCTGCAAAAAATTACCGAGCTATGATGTGTCCGAGACTTCCTGCACGGATTAATTTGTGGGCCCCTATGATATATGCCTCGAAATATGCTACCTTAGATTTGATTTTGTGAGATGTGTCATCCCAACTAGATATTTTAAGGTTGGGAAGTTCATTTTGCTACCGGGAAGTTGTCATCCTGCTTCCTTGCCTTCCTGCTTCTTTCCGACAGTCATAAGAGTTGAAAACAGAGTGGGTTTGGGAATTTAGTTGCCACATTTGAGGTTGGTGTGACTATTTTTCTTGGCAAATATCAGATTAACCATGAACTAGTCTTGCTTCTTCATCCACCACAATGAGGACCACAATGAGGAGAAATGCCCACAGGACAGATGAACGGAGAAATGATGTTTGGGTCTTTCAGGTATTAAACTCCTTGCTCTATGAATATTTGTTTTATAGTTTTCTTTCATGTGATTCTTCCATCAAAAGTTTTTATTCTAGCATATGTCTTTAGTTTCTTCAATTTATCTTGCTCTTTTTTCGATTCAAATCCACTGGCAGTGTTATCTTGACTACATATGACAATTTGCTTAAAATCCATATTACAGGGCAACATGAGGATTTTTGGGTTCTTTGGTTTCTTTCTGTTTCATTTCTTTACCTTAATGCATAATCAAAACAGATTATCATGCCCCACAGAGAGTACTACCTTCAGCTATAGAATAAATTCACCATCTCCAGCCAATATCTAGATTTTCCCATCACGCCTTGCAAATGTCTGCAGACACATAATGACACATACTTATTAACAGGAAAAAGCAGATTAGTAAAACTATTAATGAGTCTATTAATCATAGATGCAATCTTAATGGTCACCAACACTTCAAACCCAAATTTGTTTTTATTTCTCATTATTTAATAGGAAGTTTCTACTTCTTATAATTACTAGAGTAATATAAAGTTCATAGCAGTATGGACCTGAAATAGTGCAAGAGCTTAGAAGAGTCCATGTAGACAACCGAATTTTAAGCAATCTATACATTTTTAAAGAAAATACAAAAGCTTAATAATTAATGCTTTCTAAAATTTATGGAACACATATAGAATGCTTACAGAATCTCAAAACTCGTACGATTCCCTATATTGGGAGGAATCGACATAAGACACCAAGGTTTCATTAGGCAAGATATACACAATCTCACATAAATAATCTAAATCACATCTTAAAAATATGTTCAATCTTCACAAAAATAATCTAATCATATTTTGAACGATGTATAGAAGGCCTCACAGAAATAATCTGTACACGGGTGAAAAAAACTCTAATAAAAATATATCTAAACAACAAACTCGTGTCCCTTCCAAAATGTCCATAACTCTAAGAAAATATACAAAGCAGATCTCGAATAGAAAAATGAAGAGAAATTGTTGTTACGACATGAAAGAAAACTAACAGTCCATAAATGTAAATTCCACCCAATGCTTGCCTTAATATTTCTAAGCTCGATCTTTGATTCCTTACCATTCTCCCAACAAAGTGAAAACACCCAAATGCTCTACACAAACTACATGACATTATTTTTGAGGTTTTCAGAAAATAAAATGATGGAACATGTACATTTGTCTCTGAAGCTACTCACTTATACAGAAGTTAGCTACTCACCTATACAGAAGTTACTAAACTTACAATCTAGAAGTAAGCCACATAAAGACAATTAACAAGCATGTCTACAAAGCTCAATAAAAAGGAAAAAAAAGAAAAGAAGATAAATTGTTAAAAACATATATAAATTACAAATTAAAATTCCTTCCAACTTCCTTAACCATGTCTCTCTCTACCTCTCCTCTGTAAATCCTTGCTCTTCCTTGCAATCACATCCTCCAAACTAGATAAGGCACATAAAATATTTTTTGGAAAATTTATGCAAGATGGTTGAAGCATAGGTTAGGTACGTGGAAGTTTTGAATACATCAAAATTATGGAGGAAGAAACTGACACGTGTCTCACATGCTTAAAGCCATATCACAAAAAAATAGAGAATATAGATTTTTTTTTATCTTCAAAATAATGTCAAAATATTTTTTATTTTATTTCCAATTAACAATGAGGAAATATAATGTCAAAATATTTGTTTAATATATTATTTTATGAGATAATAAGTCTTGCATTATATAATTATATATATCAATATAAATGCCAGACATTTCTATTCAGATTTGGTTATATAATAATAATAATAATAATAATAATAATAATAATAATAATAATGGGTGTAATCGTTAATAAAAATTTAGTTGAATATAATAATATGATTAAATCTATAAGTAACATAGAATTAAATCAAAGTGAATATAATAATATGATAGAATATATAAATACCACATAATTAAATCAAAATAAACTTTAGTGTTTGTTGGTATTTCATTTATATTTTTTTAGGGTTGAGTTAAACACTGTTCTCTCAAATTGTTGTAAGATTGTTGAAGAACTTAAACGAACAAAATACATGAAAATCTATGCCACATACAAAATTATTGAATTAAAATGGTCCGAAAAAATACACAGATATTCTACATGAAAAAAATGTTTACAAAAAGCTATGTGAGTTAGAGGAATTCTTTATCTAAGATAGAATTATCAAAACTGTGACCTTTTACCAACTACCACCTCTTCAGAGGTTCCCTTAGGGGCTTGAGAATTTGAGCTCTCAAAGATTCTTAACTTCATCAGCATCATCAGACATATAAAAGCTTCCACCATCTATGCAACTAATAGGCCAAAAAAGAAGAAGAGATCTTTCAAATCTTTTCGATCTACCCATTGCACACCAAGATGCAATTGCTAGTAAAAAAAAACCGCCCATCTATTTAGATTTCCAAAAGTCAAAGTCAAAAGTCCAAGTCAAAAGTTCGAAATTAAAAGAACAGAAGTTACTATATTTACGCATCACATATAAAAGCCAAAAAGTTAAAGAAAGAAATTGCTAAGCCTGCGATACCGTACAGTACTTTAATCGCATCTCAATGGTAGGCTCAAATCTGGAGGATTCAACATTTTTGTAGGGCACTCCCGAGCTTCAAAGTTTTCTCATTGGGTTTTTGCATCGATGGAATTAAATGGCGAAAAATCAGAAAAGATGGTCTCCGATTCGAAGGGATCATCAAAATTCTCCTTCTCCCTGCCTACAAAATCTTCTGGTAAGCCCAAGGTGAAGCCATCGGAAGATAAAGAATTTCACGAGGAGGAAGACAGGCCCGAATTTGTGAACGAATTCGACCCCGCCAAGCCAATAAAGAAAGTGAAGGTCGTTCCCAAGCTAGAAAATTCATGGCGTCCGGAGAAAAGGATGAAGAACATTCAGATGAAGGATTCCGAGCTGCAATTCGAGCCCGAAGCAGATCTGAAAGATTCTCACGATTCCAATGTAGAGTTTGGCTTGAACCTCAGAACCCATGTTGCTGTTCCCATGGAAGTTGATAAGAATGGAGAGGAGGGGTTTAAAGGGATTGATGAAAACGAGAAAATCAATAATTCGGGTGTTTTAGGGTTTATGAATTCTGGCGAGGAGGAAAGAAAGAGATTGCGGGAATCTATTGATGAGTTACCTGAGGAGGCCTCGCTTGAGGCATATTCGAGCTTGCCTGTGGAAGATTTTGGAGCTGCTCTTTTGAGGGGCATGGGTTGGTCTGAAGAGAAAGGGATTGGGCGTGCGAAGGAGCCTGTCATGCCTATTGAGTATGTGAGGAGGGTGGGGAGAGAGGGGCTTGGGGCTACTCCTGCGCCTTCTTTGGAGAAGTCCAAGAAGTTTGTGAAGCCTGGTGAGAGCAGGGAGGGCAGGAGGAGAGACCTTGTTGCTGCACCTGGGCCTGATGGGAGGATTAGGAATGTTGTTAATGTAGGGGAGAAGCTTGTTGAGAGGCATCGGAAGGGTGTTGCTGTGGGGAAGATTATGTTTATTGCAGAGGGCAGACATGTTGGGTTGAGGGGTGAGGTTACTGAAGTTTTGGGGGAGGGTTCTGGTGATAAACGTGTGGTTATGAGGCTCTGCAAAAGCGAGGAGAAGGTGGTTGTGGGTGTGGGGGATGTGGCCGATGTGGGTTCCGTGGAGGAGGTAGATTGTCTGAGGAGGCTTAAGGAGGTGAGGGTCGATGGAAGGGGGACTTCTAGGGATGGGAGGGCTCAAAAGGGTTATAAGGATGAAGAGAACGGATCAGTTCGGAGCAGAGACAGAGACGGTGTCAGGGACTCTGGCAGTAGGGATGAGAAACATGATAGGAGAGAAGAAGACTATGGGAGCAGGGATGAGAAAAAAATGGATGAGATGGGAAGGGGAGAGTGCGAAAGGGATAACAGATTCAGGGACGAGAGAAGGGAATCTAGGAGCCGAGAGCAGGGAAAATCTGTCAACGATGACAGCAGGGATGAGAAGAGGCATGACAACAGGAGAGAGGACTGGGACAGGCCGAGTAGACAGTCGGACGTGTACAGGGATAGAGGACATCAGGGTGAAAAGGGCAATTGGAAGGGAGATGGCAGACGGGATGAATACCGTGACAGGAAGGAGGATGCTAGGCGAGAAGATTATCGTGATAGGAAGGAGGATCCTATGCAAGACAAATACCATAATAGGAAGGAAAATTCTAGGCGGCAAAATTACAATGACAGGGAGGAGGTAAAAAACAGAAAGGGCGAGGAGGAACGGAGCGAATCAAGAGATATGAGAAATAGAAATGACGGAACTGCAAACATGAAGGAGAAGCAAACCAATGAAGATAGGAGGAAGACTGAATTTGAGAGTAAGGCAAATGAAAAAAGCAGGTCTGAGAATGGAATTCAGGAAAGTGTTTTACCAATCTCTTGGCTCACAAGTCAAATAAGGGTTAGAGTAATTAGCAAAGATTTTCAGGGAGGAAAGCTCTACTTAAAAAAGGGCAGAGTCATTGATGTGGTGGATCCGACTACATGTGATCTGTTGATGGACGAGAATGGAGTGGTTGTTCAAGGAGTAAAACAGGATGATTTGGAGACTGCTCTACCAAAGAGAGGTGGTCTAGTTATGGTTGTTGAGGGAAAGCAAAGGGGTGTTGTTGGAAAACTATTGGAAAGGGATTCAGATAAGGGAGTTGGGTTGGTCCGGAAAGAGGACACCTACGAGACACTGACTTTGTCTCTTGATCATATTGCTGAATTTCTAGGGGAGCCAGAAGAACTTGGTTATTGATGAAACGTGTTAGCGCTATGTAAGATGACGCTGCATTTTTATGACCTTATTTTCTGATGTTGCTTAACTTCATTCAAAGGTTGGTGCTCGATCTTGAACATCATTTTTCTGCAGACTATAATGTAATTCTGCTTGAACAAATATTTGTTGATTGGGAACATGCCTTGTTGCTAGTCTCTCTATTTTGTGAAATATTAAATATGTCTGACAAATGCATTTTAAAGTTTATTAGATTGTCATTTTTGGAGGACATTTGAACTAACGTCCTTTATTATCAATATGGAATTCTTGCCAAAATATGCACACTACTTGAAGCTTTTCAAATGCCAGCAATACCACTGCGTTCTTTAACATTGCTTTTGGATCAGTGGTTTTGATTTGTATCCATATAATAGAAGTTACCCTATGATTTAGGAAGATTGACACAATTTCTTGTTCCTTTCTTCTTCTTGATCTACTTTGAAGTATTTTGTTTTTAATTTTTTGCTATTTGTTATGTGGTGTACAATACAAATTTTAGCCAATGTTCGAAAGCACTCATGAATGTCATGATTTTTTTCAATCTGTGTGGAACCATAAACAAAAACCATGCTAAATCTTTTTAATCATTCAAAGAGATCACGTACTTAATCTTACCTATAATGAGTGATGTACATGCAGTTGCTCTTGCTCGTTTGCCTCAACAAGGAAGATTCCAAAATATTCACCATGATGCAATAAAAGTGTTTTTTTCTGTTTTCTATAAAGTCTATTCTGGGGGCAGTGAAATTCCTTATTGTACTTTGACGATAATGCATAAATTCCATCAAGTTGAGGAAGTGTCAAAATCGAATCTGGCGAGAGGCATTTTAACCTAGGTACTTTATTGGTTTTGAATGTATTACTAAGAGCAACGAGGTAGGAATTTTTCTCAACAGTAAGAAAATTGCAAGGTGGTGTTGTGGTACAGGTCTTGAATTGAAGAAGCATGTAAAAAGCGAAGTGCAATGAATCATTGAGATCATTTAAGAAATGTTCTGAATCCTTCTGTATGCATATGGCTTTGATTGCTTTTTGGTTGTGAGTAGTGGAGTTGGTGTTGTGGGTCAGGGATTATGCCAATGGTTTAGTTTGCACTAGATTATTAAATTCTGAACAATACTTATTTCAAATTGTTACCAATCAAGCTTGTTCGTAAGCTGTTTTTTAGAGGTTCTAGTAAATTTTTGGGTTATTTCTATCTTAAAAAACCACACAGATCAGAATATTTATTACTTGCTGAAATAACAGATTGTATCACCCAGTAAAATTATATCACATTTATAGGTAAACTTGACAAATTGTCGTGGGATTGATTGTGCCTCAGTTCTAAGTTATATGATCCTCTTTTTAACTCAGACTTCTTGTCTTCCCTCCTATTCCTTTGCTGCTGTCTTCCACTCTCTATGTGGATACTAACGTTTCATTTCTTATAAATTTTAATTTTCCTAATTCTTCTGCACTAGAGCAATTTCAATCCTTTGGACAACAATCGGGTGACAAAATTTTCAAGCTGTTCTCTTGATGATAATGTTAATAAAGGTGACTTGATGGTTGGTGTTGAGATTGTTATTGAGATTTTTGTCCAGGGGTTGTTGGAAAATGTGCTAAACCTCTATATCTTCTAAACCACCCAATACGAAAGTTCCGCTTGTGGAAATGCAAGCTTCAAAGTATTTGAAGCAGAATCCAGGACTGGTGATTATTAAGGATAACAAAGGCAACATTGTGGTTATAATGCATAAATCTTATTGTTTTTCCAAAGTAGAGGATCATCTTCAAATAGTGGCAGCTTAGTGGCAGCTTAGTTGAACTTGGTGTTATTACGAAATGTAATTGGTAAAATATTGAATGTATTAACATGAAATGATCGAGAGATCATTTAAAGGATCTAGAAAACAATGTTTCTAAAAAGAAACAAGCGAAAATAGAAACAAGCTAAATATTTACAATAGATTACATAATTGACCATTAACTAAATATAAAAGATATTATTCTAAGACCCTCCCTTAATGGTCAATCTATCAACTACACCAAGTTGCCCCCTAAATTTCACAAACTTGTTTGGGCTTAGAGACTTGGTGAGGATATCTGCTGTCTGATCTACCGTCGGAACATACGACAACTGAACTGACCCATCTTTAACCAACTTCCAAATGAAATGACAATGAAGTTCAATATGCTTGGTTCTCTCGTGGAAGACTGGATTCTTGGCCAGTTTGAGCACCCCTTGATTGTCACAGTAAAGGGGAGTAGGACCTGTTTGAGACATTTGCATGCCTGAAAGCATTCGTTGAAGCCAAACTGCCTCACAAGCTGCCTTAATTGTTCCTCAATACTCAACTTCTGTCGATGAAAGAGCCACTGCCTTCTACTTCTTGCTAGTCCATGTGACTACACCAGATCCCAAATTGAAAACATACCTAGATGTTGCCCAATCCGAGTCTGTGTAACCAGAGAGTCTAGGATCGCGACTTATGTTGTATAGGAGGCCAAAATCAGAAGTGCCCTTCACATAACGCAGCTCACGCTTCGCTTTTACTCAATGATTAACTTTTGGAGTTGTCATGAAGCGTGAAATGTAGCTCACTGCAAAACTGAGATCAGGCCTAGTAGTAGTAAGATAGATTAGAGTGCCCACCAGTTACCTGAATGCTGATTCGTTCACCACAGGTGAGTCCGATTTGGCTGTCAGCTTCAACCCTTTCTCCATAGGTGTGGATGCAGGTTTGCAGTCTTGCATCCTAAACTTGTCTAGCAAACTTCGAGCATACTTAGACTGAGAAATGAAGATACTACCTTCAATCTGCCAAACTTCAACACCTAAACAATAGTGGAGAAGTCCCAAGTCTGTCATGTCAAAGGATTGGCACAAACTTTGTTTGATCTGATTGATCAAAGTTGTTGAACTACCAGTGATAATTAGGTCATCAACATAGACAACAAGAATAAGAATGTCATCCCCAGTGTTTTTGACATACAGATTAGAATCAAATGGACTCCTTTGAAAGCCGTTATCTATGAGGTACTTGTCAATCTTGATGTTCCAAGCCCGATGAGCCTGTTTGAGGCCATAGAGTGCTTTCACAAGTCTGCACACCTGATGTTCATTTCCAGCAACCTGAATCCCTGGAGGCTGTGTCATGTAGACCTCTTCTTGCAACTCACCGTTGAGGAATGCACTCTTAACATCCATTTGATGGACTTTCCAACCAAACTTAGTTGCTAAGGCAAGGACAAGCCGAATGGTACTCATCTTGGCTGTAGGAGCAAAAGTCTCCTCATAGTCAATGCCTTCTTTCAGTGAGAAACCTCGAGCAACGAGACGAGCTTTGTACTTGTCAAGGGTTCCGTCAGCTTTGTACTTAGCTTTATACACCCTTTTGCAGCTAATGGGCATTGGTGGAAGATCAAAAAGGACCCAAGTGTTATTCTTTAGAAGACTCTGGTGTTCAGCTTCCATAGCCTTTTCCCACTCAGGAATCCCTTTAGTTTCAGAATATGTTTGAGGCTCAAAAACACTATGAATGTTGGCCATGAGAGCATAGTTAACTATATTTTGCTGCTTGCCCTTGTTTCTGGAAGATCTACCCTCAATGAAACCATCAGGATGAAGATCACTGATGGTCTTAGCCCACCACTTAGGATGAAGAGTAGAAGTGCCAACATCAGATGCAGGAGAAATGATTGGAATTGGAGGTGGAATAGGATCTGAAACAAGTGGAAGTTTAGCATCATCCAGAGGAAATTCAAGTAGTGCATCATCAATTTCAGAATCTGCATCATCCCTCTCAATCAGGTGAACCAAATGGAAGATGGACACCTAAATCTGAAGCCTTCAAAGGTTGATCCTCAAAATTCTGCTTAGATGAGGAAAGGTGAAAAGGCCCTCGTTCTTCATCAAAGACAACATCATGATTGAAGATAAGATGATTAGTGTCTATATCAATCGGTCGGTAAGTCTTGTGGTTGTTACTGTACCCTGTAAACATAAGCTTCTGGCTCTTGGAATCCAACTTGGAGTGCTTGGCATCTAGAATCCAAACATATGCTAAAGAGCCAAAAACTTTCAAATGATTGATATTGGGTTTGCGACCAGTCCAGGCTTCCTCAAGAGTCTTCCCCTTAACGACATGTGTAGGAGATCAATTAAGAAGATAGACTGCATTAAACACTGCTTCTGCCCAATGTTTTTAAGGAACATTCTTGTGTTCCAATATTGACCTAGCCATTTCAGTGATGGTGTGGTTACGACATTCTACAACGCTATTCTGCTGAGGAGTGTACAGTGTGGTTTATTGGTGTTTGATGCCATGTGTATCATAGAAGTTGGAGAAAGCAGTAGAACAAAACTCCCCCCCCATTATCTGACCTAAGAGTGACAATAGTACAACTAGACTCTTTCTCTACTAAGGTCTTAAAACTTCTGGAATATAGTAAACACATCTGATTTTTGTCTAAGAAAGTACACCCACATTTTACGACTGAAATCATCAACAAAAAGCAAGAAATACTTGCACCTAGTAACAGAAGGTGTATTCATTGGACCACATACATCAACGTGGACCAATTGTAGTACCTTAGAGGCTCGCCATGAGTTACCATCCTTGAACGGTGCCTTGTGCTACTTCCCAGCTTGACAAGCTTCACAAACTTGTTGATTTTGAGTTTGAATTTAAGGTAGGCCATGTACGAAATTTTCCCAAACAAGCTGAGCAAGGTAGTGAATGTTCAGGTGACCATATCGTTGATGCTAGAGACTGCTGATAGAGGAGGATTTAGCTGCAAAAGCATGCTCAAGAGAATCACCTGTATCCACAAGTTTGTATAGACCATGATCCTCGATGCCAATAGCTACAATTGTGCGAGATGCATGATCAACAATCGAACACTTGTGTGAACTGAAGATCACATCAAGTTGAGGAGAATGTTGCATAATCTGACTCACTGAGAGAAGGTTGAGTTCTATGCCAGGAACGTAGTATACATTGAGGAAAATGAGATTCCTTCCACTAGACTGTATCTGAATGTTGCCCTTGCTGGCAACGGTATGCTCTTCACCCCCAAAAATGATTGAATTAGTAAAGGGAGAGAATTCTGTAAACCAATCACGTTGATGAGTGAAATGTCGAGACGCATTAGAATCTATATACCAGGCAGAAGACTTCACATGGTCTGTAGGTCTTTTAGCCATGAAGGCGTAAAAGGTAGACTCTTTCTGCTTTGTGTGCTCAACGACATTGGCTTTAGGTTGAGACCCTCCCTGCTTCCGCTGTTCGGAAGCCAAATGATTGCGATAATCCTTGATCATGTGGCCATATTTATGTCAGTAGTTGCATTGAACCTTCTTCTTTTTCGAACCATCCTGAGACTGATTGGAGTCCTTCTGCTGAGATGATTGAGATGATTGATTTTTGCCTTTATCCTTGTAAAAGGATTTTGCTGCAATGGCTTGTTCTGAGGAGGACAAAGTTGCACTACTACCAAATTGTTGTTTCCAATGGTCCTGTTGTACAAGTTTGGTGCACAACTTTGGAAATTTCAAATCAACATTTGTTGAAGTAATGTTGAGAGTTTCTATGAAGTGCTCATAGGATTTTGGTAGACTTTTCAAGTTGATGACTACCATATCTTCTTCCTCCATTTTCCGACTAATAGCTTTGAGTTGATCTCAAATGCCCTTAATCTTCGTAAAATGCTCCTGTAAGGACATACGTTCATCCATCATGATGGAGAACAACTAGTTCTTCAGGAAGAATGCTCGGCTCTTGTCGAAAGTTTCATGCAATTCCTTGAGGTGCTTCTAGATATTTGATGTTGACTTGCTAGAGGGAATCTGAGGCAACTGGTCATCTGTGACAGAGAGCTTGAGGAGCATGACGGCTTCTTGATTCCGCTCATTAAACTTGTCCTGGTCCTGTCCAACTGTGGTAGGACGAGTCTCTTTTCCCAAAATGAGATCATCAAGGCGGCGATATTTGAAGATGGTCATCATCCGCTGCTTCCATGTGTTATAATTTTTGCCGTTGAATCTCTGACTGCCTTTCGACATTAAGTTGGTCAATGACGCCATTGTGCACGCTTTTCGAGTCATGGAAAATGAGAAATTCTATAAAGGCAAAAAGCTGAAAATGGAATCCAAGGCACGAATCCCAATGCAAAAACAAAGGCAACACCAGGAATAGACTTCAAAAAATACGAAGTACGACTGGCACGAAACACAAGGTATAGATGTTTGCAGACCCAAAAAATTTTGACGACCCAAAAAACTTCGCAAAAAACCCAGAAAGAATTTGTGTGATCAAAAATTAATTCTGGCAAAATCTGAGGGTTTTTTGCAGTGTTCCACGGGCGTTAGGGATGGGGGGACTTTTCCGGGACGGGGGGACCAAGGGCCTAAATTTGGGGATGGCAGCGGGGGGGTGGTGGGGTGGTGGTGCTCATATACTTATACATATACATATAGTACTTGAAAAACTAGTTTTGAAAAGATGTATAACAATATAACAGTATAAGAATTAGATTTCAAATGAAATTTTAGGAAATACCAAGATTACTTAGATTAGTAATACTAATTGCTAAATGCTAAATAAAATTTGACAAATGAAATTGTCAAATTGGAGATTTCTCATTTCTATCATATGAATATCGAAAAAGGAAAGCGAAAATACGAATATTTGATGCCATTGCAAAGTCTATAATAATAAAGATGATTACATGATTCATCATTACATGAGTAGCCAAATACAAATACGTGTAGCAATAGCATTGCAAAAGAGACTAGAGTCAAAGACAAAATGACAAAACTCAAAATGTAGCTAATGGAGGCCTCTAATCATCTATTAGCTCCTCCTCACGGGAACTGTTGGACTCCTGAAGATCAAGGTCCCTCAAGCTCACACCAACTAGCCCTGCATCTGAAGTGGTAGGATCATCCTCATCAATCTGTGAAGGCTCCTCTGGCTCTACATCCCATCGTGCCGCTGGACTCTCCTTGTACACGAGTGTCTTGCGGTCTATGCGACGCAAAGCACTGTGTACAACCACAAGCTTCTCTGCTCTCTTAGAAGTAAGTTTGTTCCTCTTAAGAGAGTGGATGAAGCTATATGTAGACCAGTTCCTCTCAGCAGTTGAAGAACTGGAAACCTGGGATAGCAGACGGATGGCTAGAGTGGTGGTCAAAGATTTCGGCCCATGACAATTCCACCACAAAAGTGGGTCCTCCTGTGCCATAGTGTCTATATCCATCTTTGCCGCATCTGAATAACCTCTAAGAGTGGCAAATCTTCCCCACTCAGTGTGCATTGTGCCGGCATCTCTGGAATCAAACATCTTCTCTATGCACCTAAAGAAACCCGCCTTCACCTCATCATCTTGAATCGGTGTCATTCTACCCGGTCTAGCCTTGTACCACTTAGGATTCAAGGCAAAGGCAGCCATATGCAAAGGAGTGTTCAACTTGTCCCATCTACTCTGAATGATAGGTCGGATTTGCTCATTGTAGAATGCTAGAGAGGGGTCCTTCACTCGCACAACAACCCTCATCTGGTCCAGCATAGAGTCAATGCACTCATACACCTCTCCAAGGTTAGGTGCATCCCCATCCCCATCCCCATATCTGATCACCTGGAATACTGGAGAAATGATGGAGACAATGTATTTCGCATCAGTCCAAAACACATCACTCTTCACTATATCCTTCACCCTTCTCCCCTGCTCTGTCTTGGCCTCAGCCCACCTATTCCACTCATTAGTCATAACCATGAGTTGCAATGCCTCTTGCAACTCAATCATTCTCTCCAAGAGAATGAAATAGGATGCATATCTAGTCTCAACTGGTTTCAAGAACTCCTTCTTCGCGAAGGTCCTGAAGAGTGCATGTGAAGTGTGGTGGTTGCAGATAAACATCTGCACATCTCTCGCATCGGTGAACACTCCTCTAATCCAGTCAATCTTCCCCATGTCCTTGAGTGCATTGTTCATGGCATGCACACAACATGGGGTCCACCAAATGTGTCTATAGGCTGCCTCAACGAGTCTCCCTGCTGCTCTACACACATAGGCTGCATCTGTCACTACTTGGACCGCATTTTGTGGCCCAACCTCTTCAATAGCCTCCCCGAGGACCTGAAATTGGAAATCAGCATCTTTATGATGCCTTGTACAATCAACTGCTCTAAGGAAGTATGGGCCCTTTGCACATGTGACCGTGACGTTGATGAGTGGACAATGGCTAATGTTCGTCCACCCATCCATAACTATGCTGCACCCCGATGCCACCCAACATGCCTTCATCTTCTCCATCAAAATATTGATCTTGGAATAGCATTTATCCGAGATCGAGGTCCTCATTTTCGTCTCCCCTGGTGGCACATAAGATGGTCCTCCCTTGGCCACCATAGCCATCATCTCCCTATAATAAGGAGATAGTGTAACATGAAATGGAATGCCATTGGCAAAGAAGAACTTGCCAATGGATTCATCTATCTCATCTCTCAGCTACACATTAAACATATTAGCAATGGGGTTGCTTAGTGGTGTCTGCAACCTATGTTTCCCAGCCATGGCGGCAGTAGAAGTGGAAGTGGATGGAGATCCAAACATCATTCCTCCCGTCTGGGAAGCATGAGAAGTATGTGGCACATTCTGGTTGCCGTGAAGTGCTGCCCTAGCAGACAAAGTAGTAGGCATTGAAATATCTGTGTCATCTGGAACCCCCCAAAGCCTATTAAACTCAATTGTGTATTGTATATTTTTGGCTTCCTCCAAAAACTTACAATGTTTCACGCCTTTTCCTCTCCAAAACAGAAAGTGTGCATTCACCCTACTAATGCTACCGAACCATTCTGTGTCACAAATATTGCACTTCCACTTCCTTGTTCCCCCACTTGAATGTGATGTGCCTTGTATTGATATTCGTGAAGCAAACTGTTTTAGAGGAGACTTAGGATCAAAATGACCCCTAGCATATGGTGCCAACAACTCTGAAGGGCAACCTGTACTAACTGGTGCACTCACCATAGAACGTGGGAGACGCTTGGACGTCTCCCAGGAGACGTCTCCACGTCTCCGCGTCTCCCTGGGAGACGTGGGGACGTCTCCACGTCTTGGCGGCGGTGGCGATGGACGTCGCGTCCCCGAGACGTTTCTGACGGGGGGACGTGCCCAAAAAGGGGGGGGACGCGTCCCCATGGAACACTGGTTTTTTGCAAAACCTTAGCTGGCAGAAAACAAAACCCTATTTTTTGAGCAAATTGCAAATGGATTTTTTTTGTAAAACGTGCCCTTGACAATAGAATATCGAAGGGTTGATTTGAAAACCCTAGCCATCGAAAATCTTGTGCTGTTCGTAGGATTGAAAAATTTGTGAAAATCACGAACTGGAAATCGCGAACAGCAGAGGGCAAAGAAAGAAGTCATCGGAAAGGAAAGCTAGTCTAGATCGTTGTGCAAACACAAGAAACCCCCCCAAAAATTGACGCCGACGCTGAAAATGCAGAATAAAATAAAGTCGCGGAAATCTCAGAACAAAAGGCGTGAAATCGTGGCTCTAAAAACCTTCGCATAGTCGGCAAAATCACAAAAAAGTCGTGACGGAAAAAGAGATATTTTTCTTTTGCATGCCGTTGCGGAATGCCGACTAGAGAGCCCCATGATTTTAAATCGTGTCAAATACAATGGAAGAAATGGATGCAAAATATTGAAGATTGCGGGAGACGAAAAAGAGAGCCAAATTGCAAACAAATAGGTGTAAAAATTGCACGACGAGGGCTCCGATCTGCAAAAACGAAGCCACAAAAAGAGAATGTTGTCTTGGCTAGCAAAAGAGAAACCCATGAACCAGAAAAAAATTTGGCCAAAGAAATTCAAAATGCAGAAGAAACTTTTTTAAAAATTTCTTTCAATTTTTTTGAATTTTTTTTTGTGTTGTGGCTTCGATACCATATTACGAAAAGTAATTGGTAAAATATTGAATGTATTAACATGAAATGATCGAGAGATCATTTAAAGAATTTACAAAACAATGTTTCTAAAAAGAAACAAGCGAAAATAGAAACAAGCTAAATATTTACAATAGATTACATAATTGACCATTAACTAAATATAAAAGATATTATTCTAATAAGAGTTAAATTGATAAATAAATCACAGATCATCTATAATCGACATTAATGTTCCATAACGTGTTTCACCAATGATATGCAATTGACATGGGTGTTCAATGGTACGATTCATTAACACGAATCATTTTCCATTCATACCAAAATATGTCACTCAAAAACAAGCGATAAACATGAAAAATGTAGAGTTTTTGATCTTTTTAAATGAAGAACACATAAAACAAGTGATTTACCCTAGAGATAGAAAGCAACATCAAATGAAAAAGACATAACACAAAGTGATTTACCCTAGATAAACCCAATCAGGCAAAAGCCTCCAGCTAATAATCTATTAACCATTGATGATAATTAGCTAGCTCGGGTTCGCCCCTAGACAGCCCTGGTACTAGTCCGGTCTGGCCTTGGTTCGACCAGGGTTCGAATTTCTTAGAGGTGGTTCGACTTGGCTCAAACCCAGGTGGACCCAAGTCGAACTTGGGCGGCCCAAAAAGCAATATATTAAGCATTTTTTTTTTTTTGGAATCCGCCATGTTAAAATTGAATTTTATACCCTATAAGTGACTTCTAACACATAATCTTGGCTTATTTCTCCTCATTTGTGTTGCAAACAAAAGTTTTTTGACAGCAGGTTGAAGAAAGGGTGAACAAAGTTTGGCTTCCAAGATCAAATAGGAGGAGTTGAAGACTGATTTTTGAAGCTTCAACAAGTGTTGCAGCATCATTTCCATCCATTTGCAAGCTCCCATTGGCTACAAGAGGTAGGTTTGTTAACATTTTTTTCCAATTATTTTTGTTTCACAAATTGTCAAACATGAAACATTAATTGTTTTTCATTATTTTGGTTTTGTTTTTGAATATGTTTATGTTATTTCTTGCCATTGGAACTAGAATGGCATCTACTTCTTCCTTCGTTGGCAATGAACAAACAATTACAAAACAAAGAAATGATCCAAATTTTCCCTTATGGAAGAATGTTGACATTATAAAACCACTTCCAGGAGGTGGGGGATTCCGTTGGAGATGCCAAGGATGTGGTATTGAACGTAATAGTTCATATTATCGGGTGGTAGGCCATTTGTGTGGAATAAAAGGAAGAGGCATAAAAAAATGCCCTGGAAAAGATGTTAAGCCTATACCAGATGAGACGGTGATGAAATATATTAGGGAGCATGAGGAGGCAGAAGAGAGAGAAGCCCGTAGATTGAGTCAAACCGCACGAAAGAAAACAAGGGGAATGCAATCCCCATCTAATCCCGATATTGTAGTAGAAGACCGCCTCTTCTTTTCCACAAATGAACCTGAAAGTGAATCACTCTTGACACGCAAAAGAACAAAGGGGCCTTTAGAAACTGCATTTCAAAATGAGAGTAGAGACATTGCTGACCAAGATGTAGCAAGGTGCATATATGCAAATGGATTGGCTTTCAATGTTGTTCACTCATCATATTGGAAGCAAATGTTGAAAAGTGTTAATGAAGGTCCAAGAGGGTATAAGGACCCAGGTTATGAGAAGGTACGCGAAACATTATTGGAGAAAGAGGTGAAGGGGTTTGAAGATGCATTGAAACCCATAAGGGATTCATGGGCTGAGACAGGTGTATCAATTGTTTCAGATGGGCGGAAAGATTCTAAAAATCGTCCCTTGATTAATGTCATAGCAGTGTCCCCTAAAGGGGCAATGTTTTTGAAAGCTGTGGATTGTGAGGGCCAAGTAAAAGATGGCCAATTTATTGCAGATATTCTCATCTCCGCCATTGAGTCAGTGGGACCCCGCAATGTTGTCCAAGTCATAACGGACAATGCAAAAAATTATAGAGTTATTGGTTTGTTGGTTGAGGAACGCTATGATCACATCTTTTGGATACCTTGTGTGGTACATTCACTCAATCTTACGCTAAAAAGAATGGAGACTAAAATAAAATGGATCAGAGATGTGTATGCAGATGCTGAGGACATCCAAATGTTCATCACAAACCATGACATGTTTCAAGGGATTTTTAGGTTCTTTTCGAATTTGGAGCTATTGAAGGTAAGTGAAATAGTAATTTAGCTTTACATTTTTGGTTTTTTTTAATTTTCAATGTTCATAATATCATTGTGTATTATTTTTTAAAGTTTGGCTTTATTTTTTGTTGCCGAGATTCGTTTTGCATCAAACACAATCGTCTTAAGACGACTTGTGAAAGTTAGAGTGGCACTATTCAATATGGTGATCAACACCAATTGGACTGTATGGAAGCAGAGTAGCAGTGAGAGGGCAGCAAAAATCAGGGACCGAATATTGAATGAGAACTAGTGGGATCTTCTGACATATCTCCTTAGTATCATTGAGCTCATTATGAGCATGATTTGCTATACCAACATGGATAGGCCTTGCATTGGTGAGATTTATGATGGCATCGACTCAATGCTTGAAAAAATGAAGTGCACTATAAATGCAAGAGAGAAAGACCCCAATGAGAAATTCTTCAAAGAAGTGGAAGCAATTGTTGTTGAAAGGTGGAATAAGATGACCACTCCTTTGCATCTTCTTGCCTATGCCTTGACACCAAAGTATTATAGCAATCAATTTCTTGATAAACCAGGAAGGATTCCACCATGGAGAGATCTAGAAGTATTTGATGGGTACAAGGCAGCATTTCTTAGACTATATCTCGATGATGATTTGCGAGATACTATTACAAATGAGTTCATAGAATTTGCAAATGGGAATGGTTCTAAGTGTTGATGTTCTTCGCCATAGATCCAAGAAGGATGCTCATAGTTGGTTGTACTTCCATGGCGCTTGCTTCCAACACCTACAACCCCTTGCTGTCAAAGTTTTATCACAAGTAAGTTTAATTAATTAAAATTTATCACAAGTAAGTTCAATTAATTAAAATTTATCACAAGTTTATTTATAGTTTACTTTGTCTTCATAGGTTGCTAGTAATTTTTAATTTTACTTTTATAAATGTATAACTTTAATTGTTTACTTTGTCTTCATAGGTTGCTAGTTCATCTGCTTCAGAAAGAAATTGGAGCACATACTCTTTCATCCACTCAGTAAAGCGCAATAGGTTGCTATCAAAAAGAGCGGAGAATTAGCATATGTGCATTCCAACCTACGTCTTCTTTCACACAGACAACGTGACTACACCCAAGGGGAAACAAAGATGTGGGATATAGAGCAAGAGCATACTGATTTGGATGCTCCCGCTTCTCAACTTCTTGCATTAACACTTGATGACTCAGATACTGAGCAAGGTTATAGTGCAACTGCAGGTGGCATTGGCTCATCTAATGTTAATGTCAATGTCAATGATGAGGAGGATGAGGATGAGGAGGAGGATGATGAATTAGAAATTTAGAGAATCCATTTGATGATTAAACTTTAAATTGTTGAAAGTTGAAACAATGATACTTGAATATTTTGTCATTTTGATATTAAACTTGATGTATATGATGCTATTATGGTATGATCACGATGCTATGATTACAAGTTTATGTTTGTTTTGTTGTTTATATGATGCTATGTGACATGCTAATCTTAATTCATGCTTATAGGCTGCTCAAATATTAATATATATATAAAATTTACATGTTTTTGTACTAATGAACCCAAACGAACCCAAGCCCCTTCTCAAAATTTTGCCGTATTGGCATACTGGTTCTTTGAACCCGAACCGGTGCCCGAACCCAAACCGGCAACCTAGATAATTAGACTATCCAATCAAGATAAGGAGAACTTGAGTCACTAGGTTCACTGAATTTTATTGAATTTTTTTGAAACCAGGCAAATCTTTAAAAAAACCTAAAAATTGTCCTTAAAATGGCTGTATGAATTTTTGCTCTGTTTGCTTTTTCCACATGTGACTACTTTGGGTTTTAGCTCGCCAATTTCAGTGCTGGTTATTTAAATACATGACACAAATGAAAGCAGAAAATGTATGGCTGAGTGAGTGGGGATGAAAGCAGTTGAGTGTGTGTATATTGTGGAGGGTCAAGTGTGAATGGGTATTATATCATGGATGAAAGTGATGAGGGCTGACTGATTGGCATTCATTATATGGTGAATCAATGGGATGTACATGCTATTTGCATCATTCTTATGAACAGGACCAGGCATTGGGTTTAATGCAATGCAAAAAAATGATAAAAATGTTGAAGATGCAGAGTATTTAATATTTTTGAATAACGAAATATCTGTTCATATAATTACTTTTAGAAATTCCGCTCACCCGAAAATTCCTACTCTAGAAGTACATCACAGGACAGTGAATTGTTAAATGGCATACAAGCTTTTATCAGTTTGTTGCGAGATGAAACATACTGCTGGCAAGGCATTGAAACACGAACAAGCCTTGCATTGTGCATGCCTATTTATAATACCAAAGCTGAATTTGTTTAATCCTTCTTATTATGAGCTATCAGATATTGTAATTAAGAATTATCCTACTCATAGAAGCAGAGAACTCTGTAAAGATCGCGATTAGTCACGATTTCTGAAAAATCAGACTAGCAGCATTTTTTTCCCCAAAATTGTTAGTCCTGCTGAAAATTGTTGAGTGCCGCTCAATGATTTTTTGGCATGTAAATCATACAAAAAATGTGTGAAAGATGGAAATTGTGTTTTAAACTGGAAAAAAATGTGTCACTTTCCCATGAACTGCAAATCCTCATGAAACCCTAAAAACATGCCAAAAAAATGATAAAGTCCTAGTTGCATGACATTTTCCAGCAATGACTGCATATGTTCTTTGGGTGGGATGTGGAAAAAGCTTGAAGCAAAGCTTAAATCTTGCAGGGAGTCGTCAGGTGCTTCAGTTAGGTGATTTTCCTTAATTTTCTTCAAATTTTTCTTCATTATCTTCCAAATGAAGCTACATAGGTAGAGTAACCCACAGTTTATATGTTTTTTCTTTTTTAATAAATTGATATTTTAGTGACTGCCTGAAAACTTAGCATCACTGGTTTCAGACCAATAAATTCCAAATATTATTTTTAAATAGATTATATAGAAAAACATGACTATCAAATTTATGTTCAGTATCACTTCCTTTGACCCTTAAATCTACAAGGGTGGCTAGCAGAAGCATTGATAAGGTGGAAGGAGAAGACTATAAAAACCAACATACATCTTATATATGGTTAAATAATATATGTTACATTCACATTGACTATTTACATGTTTTTCTAACTATTGAATAGATAGACTTTAATTATCTTCAAAATAAATTATTTCATCTAACGTGGGTGGAAATATGCATAAGTTACCTTTTTACAGCACAGGTAAACTTGGAGCTGTCAACTCTTGTATTTTAAGGAGAGTCAATGGAATTTTAATGCACATTAGTTGTTCTATAGTTTTTGGGGAAACTGTCAGCAAACCTTGAGTGCTCTGAATTGGTTACCGTTAAAACTTAATACTGAACTGTGGAAGTGATTTGGATGCATGCATGTTTTGTAATTCATAAAAATCCTTTACAAATGGAGGAAAAGGATTCTTGAGCAATCAATCATTTTATCCAAAATTTGTTGACTATATGAATACTCACCTACATTAAATTAACAGTATAACTGGTTAATCGAGTATCCTTTAGGAGCGCATGACATAAGTTAAACTCAATTCCACTAAGGCAATAGTTTTTATTTGATGAACTGTGATTCCTTGTTGAAGATTGCAGGAATTTCTGAATAAGAAAATGTTTTGGGGATGAGTCTGTTTTTCATTCGCCAAAAAGTTCTCCTTAACTTCCCATATGGATAGTGTCCTGCACTAGAGTCATGTGATGCACCATTTTCACTTATATCTAAAAGTTGCTTCCAAACACATTTTCTTTCTTTTCTTTTGGATGCTTTATTTTAGCTTTTGAACTAGTGTCTACATGTTTAAGCTTCCTTGGATTGGTAGGTTCCATCGTATTTTGGTCCTGTCATAAACATCCCGATTTCTTTGATTAAGCTACATTTTCTTGAATTTCATAATCTTGGGTTAGCCAAGAATATTCTAGCAGATGATGGTCCAGCTGTCCACATTCACCTTTTGTTCCTTGTTCTGCGGTTATACTTTGTAATTAGGTTCAGCATCCCAAAGTCACTTTGTTGAGAGGAAATCACTAAATTTATTTGTCATAGAAAAGTTTGATCTTCAAACTGTTTTGTCTCTTGTTAAACTCATGTTGAAGCCCTGTACTAGAATCAAAGCTTTCTCTTTTCCTCTCACAGAAGTTCACAAGTTCCTCTCAGAGCAGGATACAACTTTAATTTTCACAGCAAGTTCCATATTTTCTCATCACCCTTAGTTTCTATTTATGCATTTCCTCGTGTTTTTTTAATTATAGTGTCACTGGATTATTTCTGAAAGGCATATGGCTATAAGACTAGTGATGGCAGGCATACTGCTTTGACTCTTACAATTATCTAATATGTGTGTTTAACGCTTCTAAAGATTCTTATACTTAGAAAAGAAACTGCAAGTACATTAAATACGATTCTCTATATGCTTTAATTTAGTTACAATTGAACTACATAGGTTGTCTCATGTCAACAAAATGCCATGTGGAGGGGAATTAAAAGAAATTTTCTTCCTAAAAGTATTCATGCTTGCAGACTTCTTATGGTCTTTGATGCCAAACTAGACTGAATTTAAATGCTTTTGCAGATTTGATCAAAATGCCATGTCCAAAACTAAAAGACTTTGCATGGACTGTAATGTCCCTAATAAATGATTGTCAAAAGTTAAACAATATTAATTATTTTATATTAACTTTCCATTTATTAATATAAATAATTAATATTACATGATCTTTGGTGAAAGTATTTTAATAAAGCACCGTTATTAGTCCTTAACTATTACGGGAAATAAAACCAACTTTGGGCAAATAAAAGGATGGCATCAGGAGATGAAAAATATACCGGGAAGAGAAGATTGATTATCTGCGTGATATCAAAACTTGATGAATAATTCCTTTCGCCAGCCATTAACTGGCCTATTGGAACTGTAAGGTGACGAAGCCAAAGGGGAATCTATTGGCATGAGTATTGGTTGATATTACAAATACGCAGGTCATACACACAAGACAGGAGAAACCTATCGGAAGCTTGGCGGGGAGGCACACAAACTCCATTCCTCTCGTGTTTTAGAAACCCGATATCGGGTGTAGCATTTGACACGCAAATTCCTTACCGCTCCTCGTGATCCAGAAAACCCGATATCGGGTCTATCCTTGATTTGCCCCTGCAATCACGAAGAAACATAGCTTTGCGTAGCAGATGCCGTGAAGGAGGTGCGATCTAGATTCATCACGTGAATCGATGTTCCGTGGAATTGAGTGCAGAACTCATTCGTTTATGGAGGACCTTCTATTAGGCTTCACGGTGCATTCATGAAGACTCTCCGATAGCTGACAGCCACGTGATTGGCATCAACAACCACTGCAACTTAAACAGGTGCATCATGAAATATTTTACGATATTGAATGTTGTAAATGATTGTTCAGTAAATGTATGTTTGTCAATAAACATGAAAGTTAATTTGGGTCTGCACGGGTTATACTATTAAATGAAATTCACAGGTATTTCAATGATCAACCGGCTAAGTAAATACTACATCTCTGTATAAACTGGACATATATAATTATTTGCAGTCAGTTCCTAGTGAGGAATTTTACATGGACACATTGCACATTAGTCTTGGGTACAACAAAGGTTTAATGCAACTGGTTTTAAAATGATATCACTTGTGGTAATTATTGCTTTAAATGGCATTTGGAAAAGGAGGTTGAAAATATCATTAGTGCTTGTCCAAGATGCCCTATAGATGTCACAAATTAGGGAAAACAAGCTCTTCTAGCAATTTTTGAGGGTAAAGCAAAGAAGGCAAGAATTGTTATTGAAATAGGTTCTAGTTCTATAGATACTAGGAAAAATCACTTGGATGAGGAAGATGGTGCACATGATATTTTTAGGAAATTTGGGTCAACACCTTCTACAACATGTGGCCCAAACACAGGTGGATGAAACATGAATTCTTTTTTCGCACCTCATACTACACCAAAATCACAAACCACTTTGGAGATTACATGGTGGAGGAAGAATGTCCATGAACAAGCAAAGAACAATTGTAAATATTTGGTACTGTTGACTTGATGATGATGATAGAGTTGTAATAGGTTGACTGATGATTTGAATTGTGTTGTCATTGATGGTGTTGGTTAATAGATTTGGCTTCTTTAAAATCTATATTCTTTACTTAACCTCTGTTACCCTTTAAAGACAAATTTACAACCGCACAGTTGGATAAACGAAACTAATTCGTTCTTCTCTGAATTAAGGTACAACTCCCATCAAAGATCTTCAATGAATTAACTTAATCTATGAGTTTATGTACACTTTTAACCCGAAAGCATTAAAGGCATTCATCTTCATACATCAACATGCTATGAAGATGCAGAAAACTCATATATCAATTTAAGAAAATAGCTCATTGACTATCTTAACTGATCCAACTTAATGCACATAAATGAAAGAAGAATTTTCAACTCTTAACTTTGTAAATATTTTCAATATGAGGAATGAGATCAATTTGAAAAAGAATTCATTCACACAGAAATAAATTCTCCAGATTTAAACACATAGATTCAAACTGTCAAAATCGATTTCATATATTCAATCACAGATGAATAACTTTCCTCATATATTCAAAAACAGATAAAGCGTCTAGAGTTTACTTCAGCACACTAACAAAATTTCTCGGACCCTTCCAAAGTATTAGAAAATAGTTTTTATAGCCACAACCTGGCTAACGGTTTAAAGAGGGAAACACGGGAATTCAAGATTTCCGCCCCGAAGTTTAAGAGAAGTTCACTTAAAACTAAAAAACTAAATCTGCCAAAACCAATGATAAGGTACTAACAGGGGACCTTAACATGACACATGATAAGAAAGCATTTATGGAGCATTTTGATTGGGCTCAGTAGTTTTGACAGTTGCTGCATTCCTCCATTCAGCGTAAGCAACGGAGAAGTCTCGAATTAAAGCACCATGAGGGAGTCCCACGTGTATCATCCTCTGCTTCTAGACCTCTTTTTCCCTACGAACCTGTGCAACTTTATCGAAATGATTGTCCAGGTGTCCAATGCATAAAAACAGAAGAGATTCAATCTTTGCGATGGTGGACAGATCATCCGGAACTGGTCCTTAGCCTCTTTGACATAATTAATTTTGCCTTCAAATGATTCTGTTATAACCTCTGTAGCTTCGAGGGTCTTCCCGTCATCTTTCAGGCACTTGATTCCGATGCACACAAGTTCATTTCGCATGGATGCAACTAATTCTGCGAGCTGGTCCACTAGTTTTGCAGATTCTTCATAAGCTTGCTTTATTAAGGAATTCCTCCATTCAATATTTCTTTGGCAAACATACAGAACACTATCATCTAAGCCAACTACAGGTTTCTCAGAGAGAAACTTCATTACCCCATAGATTTGCACTTCTCGCATTTGCGCTGCTTTCGCTGCCCATTTAGCTTCTTCATTTTTCCAATTCATGATTTTGGCTTCCAACTCCTTCATCACCATTATCGCCCCATCGTAAACTCTGCTCAAATTAATAATATACTCTGCACTTGATTTCCGAATTCCTTCTAACCACTCCATCACAGTTTCTCTAACCAGCCTGCATTTTTGTATTTGCTCCAGGGTCTTTTGATTAGCAAGAGATTTAGGGTCAAAGGACGTTGGAATTTGGGATAGAGGTTGAGGGTTTGGATTATTAATCGCTTCAATATACTCTGCCATTCTCCTTAGAATATCCTTCATCTCATGCTTATCTCTCTCATCCTTCCATGTTCTATTGAGTATTTTCTTGGTCGATGTTTCAAGATGGAAAACATTAGCTGCTCGGGTTCCGACGCCAAGATTTAGTTTTTCAACAATAAAATCCTTTGCAGTAGGGCTGGCTACGACTTCATCCGTATTTGGGCGAGCAATTTCTACTGTCCAATCACCCGTGCTGTCATCAAATTCAATTTTGGAGATTGTCTATAGTTTCTTTGCCTTGGGAGTCTTTCCCAGGTATTAACTTACCATATCTTCCAACGGAACTGAAACAGGGACTACGTTCTTTTTCTTACTACTCAGAGTGCTCTCTAACCACAGGGGTCCAGTGTGCACAAGAGTTTTATCAGGGCCAGATTCAACTTTTTTTTCCTTCCTTACCACCAATGTGGTAGTAGTATTTGTCACATCACCCACCTGCTGATTATCGCTTGCATTATCAACGTTCTGCACCTCTGAGTCTGGATGGGTTGAAGTGTTGTCCATGTCAGGAGGGGCGTCCAAATCAACTACCACTGTATTCACAGATGATTGCTTTACTTTGTTTCTAGTTTTAGATCGAGTGGTCCTGGTAGGAGTTGATTCCTTTTTGACTCTCACTGGCCTTGCTGCCTGTTCAGTCTTAACTTGTGTTTTGGAGGAACCTACAACACAAGGTGTGACAAGAGAGTTAGCTACTGGGACTTCAGTGGATGAAGTTGAGCTTTTTTTTTGAAATTCTTTCCATTCTTCGTTCTCTTAACCATTTCTCAGTCCTTTTGATAACTGGAAATGTTCTTGTTTGAATCTGGTCCTCCTCATCTTTATCCCAGTCCACTTTTGGAATCACTCCTTTCTGTCTACTATCCACAAATTTAGGATCAATCAATTCACTATCATCATTTTCAACATTAGCAACATTCATTTTCAGATCATAAGCCTTGACTTGCTGTAAGTTGAACCTTTGATGTGTTCTCTTCATGACTTCAAATTCATCACAACAGTCAGCCCAAAAGTCCTCCATATTTGGCACATGAATGAAATCCTTTCTCAATGTTAGATGGGCAGTAACAAATCCCTTGGCATCAAAATTAGCTCGAGGTCCATATAATTGGAGATTCAATTTCTTAAACTCTAATTCCAAATTTAGTGCATCAGAGACACTATTACAAATGAAATATGTTAATTCAATAGGGAATGAGACACCTGACTGATGTTTGGCTCTGTACTTCGTATCAATGTAGGCTAGCTGCCTTCATATCTCCATCAGAATCTGCGTGTCGAATGCATACCTAGGCAGCTTATAAGGTTCTCCTTCAAAACCTCTTACCCTTAGGTAAGTGAACCTGGGAAATTGTATGAAGAAGCTGCCATAAGTACTTATCAACTGCATAGCTTCATTCGACAACCTTTTATGAATATTCCCCCTTAGTTCAAACACCATTTTGCCTAGAAACATATCATGCAACTCGCGATAGTTTTCACAAGACCTATGTTGCTGTACATGTGGTTGATATTCATATATTTTCATACCATCAATCCATGCTTCATGATACAAACCAGACCACGGCCTAACACATGCCAAGCAATACAAGAGATATGAAGACATAGAAGTTCTTATTACTGAAGCAACTCAAACCCGCATGTAGCCTGTCTGCGATCAATTCTGCCCGATCAATGTATCTTTTATCACCAAGGATGACTTGAATGAAAAAGTACATCCAATCCTCCTAATAGAAGGCAATTTGGTTTCCCCTTACTCTGTGTAACATGATGACTATATCCTTTACTTCTCTGATTAAGTGTTCCCAGGTTAATGGACTTCGCAGTTGAGAACCTCCCCTTTGAAATTTTAGCAACCAGTTTCTAGCAATGACACTTCTATAGAATGATTTCTTCTCAGAGAAGAGCCCTTGAGACTTACACACTGTCCAATCCTCATATTGTTCTTTCTCATGAATTTTCATTATAGCGGCAATGACCTCCCGACTAATCCTGAGCGAAACCTCACCATTCACACCTTTTATACATCTCTGAGCAGGGTCATTTCTATTCATGCACTTCAAAACCAGCTCTGGACATGACACCGTTGGAGGGAAAGCTGCCGCTTCTACTAACCCACCATCTAGAATTTTCTGCATTAAGGGAGAACTAGTAGAATTTCGTGCCCTTTCATGAAATTCATCTAAATCTACTGACGGTAGAAAAGTATCTCCTAGTTCAGGCAGTGAACAAACTAACCATGACCTTTGGTCCATCTTAGGCAATGTGGGTCTCATTTTGGATTTACAAACAAAAAAAGCACAGCAGGGGAAATGGATTGAACCAATTGAACTACCAAATAAAGCTTCCAATTTATGAAATCACAGGAGTGAGAGGAAATTTTTTAACTCACCTTTCATGCAGAGCTCTGGATTCAAAGGGTTGAGAATAGAAAATATCGTCTGCTCCAATCCTCTACTTACCAAATTGGGCAAATGAAGAAGTCCAAGTAATTATTTTTAAAAACAAATCTTGAGAATAGGCTTAAAAATCAGTCACACGATTTGTAACCGCATACTTATCCGTGCCAAATTACTCCTAAAAGACTTAATTCTGACAATTCATTAATTACAAGTCTTTTCCCTTCATATCTTTTTTTTAAATGATTATTCTCAAGTACGGTCTTTCATCGCAACTCATTCCCTCGAGGTTCACCTTTTTAATATGGAATATTCCTTATATGATTGCTGCTGATGTGATGCTTCTTTATCTCCAAAGCCATCGATCCTTGAACCTTGAACTTTGAACTTTGAACCCTCCGAAAGGTGGTTCTAAAGTTCAAATTCAAATGAATAGAAAAGGACAAACCAAGACAAATACACCAAAATGCCACGACTCACATGTTACAAGAACAGGACTCAGACAAGACTCTACTTTTGAAACTTTGAACCGTGAACCTTGAACTTTTTGAAAAGGTTCAATAGTTCAAGTTCAATGACAATTGTTACAAAGACCTTTAACTCTTCAAAGAACAAGCCACGATACAACATACTCCGCTTGAACTTGAACCTTGAACTTGAAAGAGGTTCAATCGACAGGTTCCAGTTCAAGAAAAACTTCAACAAGACAAAAACCGAGACTTACACAAGCCCAGACTAAATGAACACTCCTTATTTTGATGATGTGAGAACAAAATGCCCACGAAAATGGGGAGGGTAACAGATGGCAACCATGTTTTGTCAGTCATCTAAGTCATTTAGTCCAATTGGTAAAGTCTAACCGGTAGAGGAAGCAGTTAAACATTGAACTAGTAAACAAGACAACAAACGGGTAAATAGGAACAATGCTATGTTCAAGCAACCGGTACGGTAGATCGGTGATGAGTTAGGTGTTGCGGTTTGGAATGCATGTTCATGACATTGGCCGGAGTCTATAACTGAAACCACATCAGCAGATTCGAATTTTGGAGCAAGTTATGATGTATTGAGCAGTTAGTCAGGAAAAACGGTTAACCGATAGAGCAGAGTTACTTAGATTGGTAAACCGATAGACTTAATGTTTTATTTTTGAGTTATGATGTTTGTGGCCGACATGAGTAAAGCGTAATGTGCAAGATTGTCTAGATACATTGCACCTTGGAAATTGTTCCAAGGATATTTGCTGACTTAGCAGACTTGTTTATAAAAAGGTGAATATTGTGTGATGATGTATGAGATGAAGGATCTACAATGAGAATTCGATTGTGCGGTGAAAGGTGAAGCTTTGTATTAATGTTTAGTTGGTGCTAGAAGCAGACCTAAAGCGGATCTATCAAGCACATAGGTGCTATAATGCAGATCACTTACCTGTTGTTTCCTAACAGTTGCAATGATATTAAAATCCCTAAACCGGGTAGGCCCTTACAGGCATGATCTTGTAGATCCCTTCATCGGGTGACTCATTAACTTGGGTTTAAATCCTTTAGCAAGGTTACTCCTAACAGGACTGAGGTTGAAATCCCTTTGCCGAGTGACTCCTAACAGGGTCTGCTCTTAACCGAGCATTATTGTAAAGCTCCTAACTGGGCTAGGCCTTTAACAGGGCGCATTGCGAAAGAGTGCAAATTTTGTGGGTACCAATTCCCACCGTGGTTTTTTCCATTTGGGTTTCCACGTGGAAAATCTGTGTTATGAGTTGCATGCTTTATTGATTGTTAGCTTATGTGGTTATCTTTCTTGCATGCTTATTGATTTTGAAGTTGATTAAAGTGGTGATCAGATTTATATTGTTTTTGCTAGCATTGATTCACCCCCCCCCCCCCCCCCCCCAGTGCCTTATAAGTTTATCAGGTACTGCTCCAGCTTGCCATTTCATTTTGCTAGGTTTCCATGTTGGCATGGTATGGTGGAGGCTATTGCAATTGTAGGTATTGGGTTTGAAGCTCTATAGTTCAAGACATTGAGGGTTGGTATGCTCAATAATATAGTACAAGATGTTATTGAGCATCGACTAGAGTGAGCAAATAGTGGTTGCACCATTATGTCAGACGGATGGATAGATAGAAGGCTTTTGAACCCTCATCAACTTCCTTGTTTCCTGACAATGGTACGATATTTTCAAATTTTGTAGATGCATTAGAAACAATGAAATTTACAGTTGCTTTTTTTTGAGATGTTTGACCTAGTGGTGCAAGATGTAGGGCCAAAAAATGTGATTCAATTTATTACAAACAATACTATTGCTTGTATCTGTTGGGAGATTCATGGACAAATACTCCATGTTTTTTACCCCATGTGCAACACATTGCCTTGATCTAACCCCAGAGGACATTGGAAAACTTGAATGGGTTAAGAAGGTAAAGCAAAAGGTTTGTACAATTACCAAATTCATCTATAATCACATGAGAGTTTTGTGTATGATGTGCTCTTTTCATAGAGGGCAAGAAGCTGGTTTGACCAAGGGTGACAAGATTTGCAACACATGTTGCACTATAAATTCTTTGCAAACAAAACATGAATTTGAAACGAATGCTTGTTTCAAACAAGTAGATGGAGTTTGGCTTCACAAATCAAACGGATGACATAGTAGTGGTAGAGTACATGTATTCTACTAGTTTTGGAATGCGGTTGAAAAAGTTGTAGAATTTTTAGAGCCTCTAGTAAAAGTCTTGAGACTAGTGGATGGAGAGAAATTCCCTACGGGAAATTTGTATGAGGCCATGATGAGGGGTAAGATGGAAAATATAGGGATAGGTATATGCCATTATGGTATATAATTGATAGAAGATGGGATTGACAGATGCACTCTCCTCGTTGCAATATACTATTTCAATCTAATATTGCTCTATAAGTCTTCATTTAGACATGATGATATTGTAGCCACATAGGGCTTGATAATATGCATGGAGAAAATGTTTCCTACCTCAAAAACATTGTAGACAACTATGTCAAAGTTGCCAATGTATAAGCAAGCAATTAGTTTTCTCTCATCTAAGGCTGTCATAGAAGAAAGGAAGACCTTTAAACTAGGTAGACTATAAGATTTTGACCCACTCTATTTTATGGACATGTACATTAGATGTGTTAAGATTTTAAGATATTCTTACATTATATCATCTCCAAATAATGTGTTTTTTTCAGTGGAATAGTGGTTATAAAACCAGTTATCTTACATGGATGGTGGGACAAATTTTGAGCCAGCCATGCAGTTCATTCGCTTGTGAGAATACTTGTAGTGTCTTTAAACACATACATTCCAAGAAACATAATCATCTAACACAACATATGAATGACTTGGTGCTTGTTTGCTGCAACCTTCGCTTGAAGCTAAATAAAGCTCAAGGTTAGACTTTTAATATATTAGCAATCATAGTTGTAACTGCATTTATTGTGTTTTAAAAACCTTGCAAGGCCAGGACTAATTTGTACATGAACAAAATCAAGTGCTATTGTGGATGATGAGCCAATTGACCTTCATGAGATTGATCTTTAGTGTAAGTGGATTGTTGGTGATGATGACTTTCTTCTGCCAGGAGTTTGAGATTGTGGAGGCTAACTTGGACAGTCATGAGGTTGAACAACTTAGGAGAGACCTTGAACTAGGTTTTTATCATCAGGACCTGCAATCCTCTAGTATAGCTCTATTTGTAATAGCAAGAGTCATTGTTTACGTTTGATTTTTTGGAACTTTATAGGTTGACTTTATACAAACTATAGTATAATTGAAATTTTGTCAATTGTAACCATTTATTTATTGTTTATGCACTATGAAGTATGCCTTGTGCAATGCAATGCAATCAGCAATATTAATATAGACAACAAAAATTTACTTTGTACAATTCATGGGTTAAACTCTATTTAATTTGCTCTCTATATCTCTATGCTATGGAAAAACCCTAAACTATAAAAAAGTTCTTGTCTCTTTTTCTACAATTTTTTTTTGTTTTTTAAAAATCTGATTTTTTGGTTTGCTGAACTTTTGCCCAAATGATCTTTTGCTGCTATGATCCTACAATCATTTTTTTTCGTTTTTACAGGGTTCATGCATTATTTTCTTTGTAAAATAATGTAAATAATGATATCTTACGGCTTTTATACATTATTTTCTTTGTAAAATAATTTGAGTTGATAATATTTTACATGTTTTATATTTTTTTTTGTAAATAATTTAAGTAATAATAAAGATTTTGAAGCTTTAGAGTCGAGACTTTTGATTGTCACTTCTTCACAAAATGCACACATCATGACAATTGTGGTTTCATATGTTTCTTCTAGTTTAACCATTTTAAGCTTTATCATGGTCTATAAATGTGGGCATTTTTTTAAATAGATTTTAAATATATTTAATAATGTAATACTCATTTTGACAATTTGTTGATTTATTTCTTATGTAAAAAATAAATTTTTTAGATTTATATTTATTTGAATTTAATCACAGTATTTTTCTAAATTTTATTAGTTGAACTTATTATGAATTTTATCTACACCAAGCGCAAACACAAATATGAACCTGGTGACTTGAGGACACCCATGTTGGCTACTGGTTTAAGTAAAGAGGTGAGATATTCTCTGGTGCTTAGCAAAATAATAGCACCAACGCTCTATGGTGAAGTAAAAATACATATAGAAGGTGCTCTGCTGAGAGTGATTGTTAATACCCACCGCTCTTCTTTTTACAGCCTCTTCATATTCATTGAAAATAAAGAAGCCAGAAACTGATGTGGTGTTATAAAGTCTTTTTAATCAAAATCTCCAAGCATTTTACAATACTTGTGAGTGACAAGAGGTTTGACAAGGGTGATATCTTGGTGAATTTTGATGTTGTTTTTCTCTTCAAAAAAATGATCTCAACTCATGCTGTAAATAACATAAAAAATAAAACAGATGGGGACACTTCAAGATTGGCAGAAATATGTCAGATCAACTTTCTGGTGGGAATGCCTTTTCTCCAGTGTTTGGTAATATATTACAGGAGAAAGGAACTGCTCTTGAATCTTTTAATCACAGCCTAGATGGTTTAAAATATATGTTCATGATAATCAAATTAATTGACCCCACGGAGGACTGGAGTATTTCTTAAGCATATAAACAGCCTTGTCAAAAATATCAAATTTACAAAAGAAGTGGAGTTCAAAGGTTCCTTTCTCTTTTTTGACATTCATGTTTCAAGGAAAACAAATAGTTATTATCAAAGCAGGTATACAGAAAAGCTACACATACAGCTCTCTATCTCCTAGTATCTTCTTATCATCCTTAAAAAAGTGGGTTGCTCAAGACCATTGTCACTAGGCGTATAGAATTGCATTGTGGCTCAGGAAGAGAAACAACAGTTGGTGAAGGTCATAAAAAACATGGTTGCAATTTAAAGCAGATATAAAAGGCATTTAAAGACATGGTGATGAATTTTTATTTATTGTTGAATCAGTTTTCTACCTTATTGTGCAAGGACATTGTTGTGACCATTTCACACATCGCCCCATCGCAAATGGGGACCCCCTCTTTTTGCTTGTTTTTTCGCTTGTTTTCGCTTTCGTTTTTAGGGTTTTGTTAGTCCGTTAGTCGTCTGGATTTAGGGCCAAGCCTTAGGGTTTTAAATCTTGCCTTTTCAAGCCAAAATCCAGTCACTTTTGTGAGCTTTTTGAGCTTCTTGTCTAGAATGCAAATTTTGAATGCAATGAATTCGCCAAAATGGTCTAATTTTCAATTGGAATGTTCATGTAGAGCTTAAACTTGTCTAAATGATGACCGTCAATATGAATTTTTGTCTGACTGAATATTTTGACCAAATTTTGACTTTTTTGAAGTTTGATCCTGGGCATTGGAATTGATTTGTTTTCGCCTCGTGAAGTGTTAAAATGTGAAAAATCTTGTTATTTTGGCCTATAGGAGCAAAATCGCTCCTGTCCCTCAGTGAAGGACGGGAGCTCAATCTCAAATATCTTATTGTCCTTGCAGAGTCCAGACAAATTTTACGTTTGAAGTGATAGAGAACGACAAGATCTTTCATTTGAATATAAATTGAAGATTTTCATGAGCACAGAAATGCCTCCAGGAGCAAAATCGCCCCTGTCCCTCAGTGAAGGACCGGAGCTACAATTCAAATTTCGCCTTGTCCTTGCAAGATTTTGAAAACTTAATGATTTGAGGATGTCCGAAGGAAGATACTTTGCCAAGTGAATATAATTTTAGATGCAAAAAACGAAGGAAAATGACCTATATTGACTAAATCGCTCCTGTCCCTCTCCAAGGGACCAGGGCGAGGTACCTTGTAGCTCTCGTCCCTCTCCTAGGGACCAGAGCGATTTCCTCCATTTTGCAAAATCCAGACAAGGGTCAAGGCAAGTTTACGTTCAAAAACGAAGGAGAACATGAGATGAATGCATTGAATATAAATTGAAGATTTTTGGGACGTCCATACCAATGCTAAATGCCTAGTTCTCTCCTGTCCCTCAGGAAGGGACCAGAGCGATTTTTGATATAATTGCCTTTTTTTGCAAAATTACAAATGATGTCAAGGCATGGGCGGATAGAGTAAAGAAGGACGAATCCGTTGAATATAAACTTAGCGCATGGCAAAGTGAGATGAAAGCCACAAGGGAAGGATCGCTCCTGCCCCTCTCCAAGGGACCAGGGCGATACAATGGTGATGATGCGTCCCTCCAAGGTTCAAGGCCGATCCAAGTCAGGACGAAGGGTGGCGAGGACATTTCAAGGCATTTCCATCAAGCGCAACGTTGCAAAGGTCATCACATGGAAGGATTTGCACTCTAAAGACCTAGATCGCTCCTGTCCCTCTCCAAGGGACCAGAGCGATATCTACATAATGGCGTAAATTTCAAAAGGCAAACAAGTTTCAAGTTATCAAGAGGGTCGAAAGGACATCATTCCACGCAATAAAGATGATTGCAAGTTGGTACAAACAAGAACAAGCATGTTATGATGAACTTCGCTCCTGTCCCTCAGGAAGGGACTAGAGCGATATTGATATATTAGATTAATCCATGCAAGATTTACGTAAAGACAAAGATACACAAGGTTATATATGCTCCAGGACATCGTTTGAAGACAATTTGCAAGAGTTTTTAACGTCCAAACATTGCTAATCGAGGTAAAAGTCCCCCATCGCTCCTGTCCTTTGGACAAGGACCAAGGCGATCCTATCAAAACACTCACGTTCCTTCAAAGATCAAGGCGAAATGAGGATAGGAAATGCGAAGGACAACGTTTGAAGGACATTGCTAAGGAGATCGAAGTTTAAAAGTTGCCAAGATCAAGGAGAAATAATGGACCGCTCCTGTCCCTCTCCAAGGGACAAGGGCGATGGCCCCTTTAATGCATCCAAACACGTAATGAAAGCCAATGGAAATAAGCGCAAAGGACACGAGCAATGATATTTCGAAGGTCAAAGATACAAGATGAACATAAAAACATGGAAATCGCTCCTGTCCCTCTCCAAGGGACCAGGGCGATAATGGTCATAGGATGCACTTGCTTGCACAAGGAAGAAATTCAAGTTCGAAGGACCACCAGATGATCGATTTGGGACTTAGAAATGAAGGGGTTAAACGTCGAAAACGCAAGAATCTAGACTAAAATCATGGATCGCTCCTGTCCCTCTCCAAGGGACCAGAGCGATGAGGTACGTCCCTTTATTTTCTTATTTTGGCGCCAAATTAAAACAATTCAAATTTTCTTTAAATGCTAAATCAATTTAAAAAATTGAAAATCCATTTGTTATTGGCATTTAATATGGCGTTAACATTTATTAATTATTTTTGCCTTATTTAAAAATCGAAATTTGCAATTAAAAAACGCAAGGCATTGGTAATTAATTAATTAATTAATAAGAAAATCGATTTGAGCGCTCATATATAGAGGTCGGCCTTGTTATGTCATTGCAAATCATTTAAAAAATGGTTTTATTTTTATTAAGTCGGCCTAAGGGGGTAAAGGATGCAAGCGCTATATAAAGGGGTAAAAGTTATCATTTCTACATCATTATTTTACCTTCCTTTATGCGAGTTGACAAGAGGCGAATATAGTGCGAGTTTCATTTATCCAAGGTGGCGAAGACACTCCAAAGGTGGTGCGAATTGCATTGAAGACCAAGGGTGGCGCGCTTAGACATTCCAAAGGTGGTGCGACTTCAAACCAAAGGTGGCGTAGACATTCCCAAGGTGGTGTGAGGCGTGCGAGGTGTGTTTAAAGAGGTGCGAATTGCATTGAAGATCAAAGGTGGTGCGAATTCGAAGACCACACCAAGGGCGAATTTGAAGATCCATCAAAGACCACGCCTAAGGCGAATTTGCTAAGGACTTGGTGATTTATTTGTGCGAAATTGAAGATCACATTCTCTCCAGAGGTGGCGAAATCAAATTTGAGGGGATCATATTGAAGATTATCTTTATACCTCAATTTTGCCTAGGCAAATTTTGTTTTTGCATTCTAGAGTTAGCTCTCTATCGAGGTATGGCGATTTAATTATTATTGTTTTATTCATTCATCGTCATATTTCAAATTTTGAATTTTAAATCTCTTAGCTCAATCGTTGTATTTTAGGAAATGATAACTCTAGGGACTTATCATGAGGTTTCCTAAAATCTATCTCTCTTATCTACGTTATTTATTGCAAAATCTATTTCTTATAATGAAATGTTGTGTAGGTATGGCAACCCCAAAGGCGGGAGCATCCACCAGTCGCTCGGCTCTCATGAAAGAAGATCAGAAGACTGAAGAAGTGGAGACCAAGATCGTGTCCAAGTGGAGCAACATTGGAGATACAAACTTGGGGAACTTTAGCACGAAGAAGTTCCGAGAGGTCCCTTACATCGGCAAGCCATCACCTGTCGCCCGGAGAATAATAGAAAGTGGCATCATTAAGGCGGCCGGTTTTCCTCCAGCCATTCAGTGTCACGAGTTGATGATCGAGTGTGCCCGTCATTACAATCCACAGTCCAGGACAATTGTGTCCAATGAGGGAAACATTTTGGCGTACCTTTCAGAGGAGGCCATAAGTGAAGCCTTCCATCTTCCAGAACACAGGGACATGATATACAAGAGCATTGAAGGAGCCAGATCAGTGTACGATGATGATCCAGATGCTTGCTTAAGCATAATCAACAAGAACTGGCTACTCAAGAGTCGTCCCCGTCTGAGCAAAGTACCGAACACACCACACCGGATCGATTTCCAAGAGGAGTACAGAGATTTGATTACCATGCTCAACAGAGTTACAGGAGCACCTCATGCCTTCTATTTTGAGAAATGGATGTTTTATTTCATCCAGGTGATTGTTCAAGGAAAGGGTTCAATACATTGGGCTAGAATAATTAGCCATTGCTTAGACGTACAGTTGAGAAGACTCAGGGCTACTAAGTCCTTCCACATGAGTTCATATGTCATCTATGCCTTAATCAGGAGCGTTGAGTACGCAGGACTACCTCACAGAGGAGTGATTGGAAGAGGACCCGGCGAGGGCAGAGTATGTGAATCCTATACTCACTTGCATCATCCACCAGGGAAGAACTACAAGTTAATCAATGATACTTTCACGATGAACATCACCAGGACGCTGCAAGGAGGGATTCACAACAGATTATCTCAGGATGCCCAGGAGTTAATCAAGAGGTACGGTGCTTGGTTCATTCAGTTTCCCAAGTTCACTTACATTAGAGTGTATGGATGTCCTTTACCTCCATACATGTTGCCGAGGTACCCGACAGACAGGATTGTGTTACTTGAAGTAACAAGGCAGTTGGCAGCATATGTGAAGGCATTTAGACACAGACATCAGAATGGAGTTCAGGTACCTATTATTTTGGGTAATTCAGTTGAGGTATGTCCCAATGTCTCAGCCATGGATGACGCAGAGAGGGAGTTAGCCTTGTATCCTTTTTCATCTTTTGCTTGGAGGAATAGTTTTGATCCACATGGACATTTAGAGGAGACGGTCGGTAGAAGATTTAGACATGAGTACCAGATTGAAGATTTTATGATGAATCTCCTAGATGATCTCGAAGTGAAACGTAAGATACATTCTAGATTGCCTTTGGATTTCATCAGGAAATGTAAGATTTACAGAGTAGCTGACCAAGCTCAGGACAACGGCAGGCACATCCAATCTTCATATGATAGAGAGAGCAAAACAATTAGTTTGAATTGGAATGAGCCCGAGGCCGTGGATTTAGATGAATTGATGGCACCAGTCTTGTCTTGTACTCGCAGATGGGTAGACATTCAACATCAGAAGTTGAGAGAACAAGGCATAGCCATGTCTTTTACTTTGGAAGAAAAGCCAACCGAAGGTGGAGCCAGTGTTAGTGAAGGCAATCCTAATCCTAGGAATTCAGGAGAAGGTAACCTCCGATGTGCCAGTGAGGGCAATCTCCATTCGAGAGGTTCAAAGAGAAAGGAAAGATCAGAAAAGAAAGAGCCTTCCAAGAAAAAGCAAGGTGCTAACAAAGATCAAACACCAGGTACTTCTTCCAGGCCAGAAGATAGAACAGTTCGAGTGGAAGAATCCATGGAATCGATGGTACAGAATGACAGACAGGAAGAAGAACAGGCACAGCATGTTTCATCCGATGGATCTCTTCAAGACTATGATTTAGATAATGATAATGAAGTAACATCTCCTCCCAGACAAGAAGAAGTAGTACACAAAGAAATTCAAGTTCAAGAGACAAGATCAAATATCCCAGATTGGTTGAAGGAAAGATTGACTAAGGTGATCGTAATTGAGGACGAGGACAGTGCAATTGATTTAGAGAGCCTTGTTGGACGTTCACATATGACAACAGAGAAGAAGAAGGCTATAAAGATGTCCAAGATGATTCGAGATGAGACTGGATCTAGAAAACTGCAGATAGCTACACCGGCAGCAGACAAATATGAGGGTGAGATCCTAGCAGAAGACTATCATATACAGACTATTGAGTTAGGACCATCCACAGCAGAGCAGACTTTAGATGATGCCACCGACACATTTGAGGCATTGAAGGATAAATTTAGAGAAGAAGTAGAAAAGAATAGAAAGCTTGAGAAAGAGGTCGGTGCATGGAGAACATATTTCAGTCACATCAATGAACCTTTGGGACGTCAGGATCCAGTTAGATCACCATTGCAGGCATTGCCCCTTCAATCAATCAATGAAGCAGAAAGATTCAGGAATATGGTCCAGCGTACATGTAATTGGATGGATAGATCTCACACGGTGGCCATTGAGTTTATTACAAGGATGTCGAAGATCACCCACCAGGCTATCCAAGTTCTTGAGATAATCCACAGATTGATGGCAACAGTAGCTGCATTTGCCCGTACCAAGGACGTTGTCATTCCTGTCTTGAAAGTTATAAGACATACATCCAGAAGAATTTTAGCACAAGAGAAGATCTTGGAAGGCGATTCTCACAGTTTGTTTCAGTGGTCAACCTTACTCCATATAAAGAGTGTTCTCTTTGAGGACATCAGTATTAGATGTGGTCAAGTTGAGGAGGTGATCAATCCGATCCAGGACAGAGTATTTGAGGTACTTCGTACCATTCTTGGCAGAAGGATCGAGGTCGAGACAGATGTGGATTTACAAGAATTTGAAGATAGAATCAAGATCATCTTTCGCAAGGACGCAGATGTTACAGATGAGCAGTATGATCAGATGTATGCCACCATGCTCCTAATTGATAGAACTAAGGAACTTGAACCCACTTGGGACACAGCTCTTCTAGATGCATTTGATCAGGTTATCCACTTAGAAGAGAGTATCAAGAATCTTCCCGATATTCCAAGCACAGAAATCGAAGGAATCGTGACAAAATTCATTGCATATGCTAAGAAAGAGAATTGGAAAGGGAATAAGATTCTAGATGAAAGGTTGTTACAGATGACATAACATCTTATTTCTCATTGGCTGATACCTCCTTGATTTTTGTGCCAAATTTAATATTTGGTTATGTATTTAATGTTGTTCAGTAAAAAGGAGGTCATTTGTAACAAACCCTAATTAGGGTTTAGGTGTCATGATCTTGTCCATTGATTTACTTTCAATCTGGACCTTTCATTGTAATTGGGGATGCTATTTATACCCCCATTTTTCATTTCATTTGTAATAGAATAGTCAATAGAAAATAGAGAATAGAGTTGAGAGATTAGAGTTGTAAGCAATTTTTATTTTGTAGCAAGATTGAGTCTTGAAGAGAGAAATTCAAGCAATTGTTGTATATGATGACTTGGAAATCAATAAAATATTGAAGTCATGGTGTTTTGTTGCAAATGTCTTAAGTTATCTTCATGGTTGTTGGATGTACTTGAATCTCGCTCAATCAAAGTAGTTTGTTAATTTGAAAGGCTAAGTGTGAGATTTGATATTTGGTAGGATTCGCAATCCAAACCACTAGCTTCTTGCTGATTGTAGGAACGCCTTGCGTGGTCGACTGGAAAACACTTTGAGTCCTTAACCTTCAAGCATTTTCGCATCTAGGATATGTACCTTCGTGGTAGTGTCCTTGGTCTTTGATGCATTGAATACCATTATTACCTTAGAAGATCGCACTAATTTCAATTGAGTTGTTATCTTATGGCAAAATTGAAATTGGTTGAGTCTTGCCAAATCTCATTCATGCTAAGTCGTTCATAGGGCTAGATTAGACTTCCTTAAACCCTGTCCTTTTTCCCATTTTTTTTTTTGAAAGTTCCTTTTAGATTAGTAAAACCTTCGAACTTTTGAATCCGTAAGAAGCCTTGAAGGAAACAGCAAATCACATCATACCACTAAAAAGCTTGTCCACACGTGGAGACCCCACTAAAAGAACCTTGGAGTCCACCTAACTGATCCTTTTTGCAGATCTTCAGCAGTTAGAGACTATTTTCTCAAGAGAGGATAAGATGCCTGTCGGTATTTTATTCTGTGTATGATTGTGTACAAAATACACGTCAACAGACATCTAATAAGATAGTGAGGAGCCTAGGATCATTATTTAGTACTGTTTTCTTGCTTTTGAAAAAAGAAAAAAATCTATAAAAATGCTTGTAACTCACAATTAGGCAGCAGGGCATACAAGATTGTTGTACTTGTGTGGCCTTATATTAGGTGGGACTTTTTAATAGCAAATCAAGAAGCATTGTGTCATACCCTCACCAATCTATGAGATCTCTCAGCCTTTATAGATGAGATCGCAGTCTTTAAAGGTCAGATTGTGGCCTTTATAGCAGTTAAACTTGGGTCATAAAATTAGAAGAGGTTAGGAATTGAATGAAGGGGGCCGATTAAGATTAAAGGGAATTTCATCATCAGTGATTACTAAAAAACATTCTAAGGCAGCTATTAATTATGAAGGGGTTTATCCTTTGCACAGGCAATAAAATTAATAAAAAGGTGTGACTCCCTCACATTGGAAGATATAAACTGGGGAACCTTTAATTTGTAGAATGGAGAATTCCCAATTCAGAAATTCGTCATCAAATATCAATTCATTCAGCTATATACAAAATCAGAAATCCATTCAAGAATCAAGCTATAAAATCATCACTCACCAATACATCAAATCAGCATTCATTCAATCATCACTCACCGACATATCAAATCGTCAATCATTACATCATCACCCACGAATACATCAGAGGAAATCATTCAATCATCTATCAATCATTAATTGGGAATAAAGGAATTAAGCGAACAAACCAGCAAGCAATCAATCTATCAATCAATCATACAAACATCAGTCGTTCAAATATCCATCATTCAAGCATCAACAATTTAAGAATCAATTTCATTCAAGCATCATTTAAGCATCCACTCATCAATCCTTTAATAAATGTCAATAAAGAGAAGTCAAGAAATCAGCAATAATCTAGCAAATACATCAAGATATCGGTTTTGAATTCTACGTAGTATTTGCGAATCAGAAGGATGAAATCCCTTCTGGGCTCACAAGAATGGGAAGTACGAAAACCCGTTCATGCTCTTATTGAGTTTGGATGAAAAGTTGGAAACCCAAATCTTGGTCAAGGAGGACGAAAAACCCTCCAAGGTGGGCTAAGAGTTGGAAGGACTGCAATTCTTTCATGGTTGTTGGCAAGCTAGGGACAAAATCTTTGGTATTGTCACTGTTGAGTTAGGGCTGAAACAGTGAAACCCTCTAATTCAGCAGATTTGCAAAGTATTTCTGGAGAACTCATGATTTGATTAATTGAGTATTGTGTTATGTAATGTCCCCACTTTGAAATATGATTTAATAATAAATAATAATAATAAAATTTAAAATACAAAAGAATAAAAAATAAAAAATAAATTAAAGTATGAAGGAATATAATTAAAATTTGAATAAAGTTAATGAATGGTTAAAAGGCATGAAATGATAAGTTGTGACCCCACCAAATATGAGGGTATAAAATGGAGAAGAGAACTCATTTGAAGGAGGGATAATTTGGGAATCAGAAGTGCGGATCTGATTGTGAAAGGTTGTGCCCCTTTCAAAGTGCATAAACAATGAAGAGTTTCACTCTTTCAAAGGGCGCTAATGGTGAAAGGGTGTGTCTCTTGCAAAAGGGCATACATGATGAAGAGGTGTGACCTCTCCCTCACATTGAGAGATATAAAGGAAAGGAGTCAAAGCATCCAGTGACATCACCATCTATCAGATCAGATCAGAACTGTTATTAAGTTATAGACAGTAACATCCTTGTTCTTGGTGGTATGCACGAGGATGTGCTTAATATGTGAAGCCTGATAGTATTCTTATGCAGAATTTAATAGTAATATTAATGTAGACCACAATAGTATGACAGCCATACTTAATTTCATATATATTCATAATACATGAGAAGTTAGTATACTCATAGCCCAACTGCTTAATCATTTCTATTTGAGGTGTGGTATTGTTAGGGAGAGGTGGAGTAAATCCATCCCAAATTAGGCGAGCCCCAAGAGTGGTCTGGATGGATGTTCCTGAAACCTGGGCCCAATTATGGAGGTGGTATCATTGTGCCCTAGACAAGTAAATCCCCACCTAGGGTTGAGGATTAGAAAGGAAGTAAGAATTGGGGCTTGAAAATAGCCACTATCAATTGTACTATAAATAAATATGGTTATCTAGTTTAATAAATTAATTTAAGGCATGATAATATTAAGTAATGGGTGTTGATTATTGGGAAATTGGCAGCTTCCTAGTAGGGGACATTACATGTTATGATTTATTGATCTGAGTATATTGATCTTTGAGAAGCCATTATTATCCTAGTTTGAAGGAGAATTATTGCAGAAAATCAAGATAAGTTATATTTTCAGAATTATTCATACAATTATAAGTTGAATATCATAATAAAATTTCATCATTTTTGATAAAGTTATATTTATAAGAATAATGCAATCCTCATCATATGTTGGAATTATTGTTTTAGGGTAAAAATCAGGAATATCAAGAAAAATGACTTTACACATTATTCTAGTATTCAATGGGCTGCATTAAAAACTCAGGTTTAGCAAATCAGTCTCATTATGGTTCACACAATATATACTTTGAGAAGAACAGAATTTTGGTTAAAGAAGACCACTTGATGAAGAGGAATGTAAGGGAAGCAATTGAGATTCATTAGCAAATAAATTTTTTAAGCAAAGACGGAAGTTTTGTTTAGTGAGTCATGAAAACCTCATATCTTCAAGCTTAAAAGCCAATAATATAATAATTGACGTTATTCAAACAATAAGTAATGGATGGTTGCAAATATTAAATAAGTTTGATGCATTAATTTAGTATTAAAGATTCTTGACTTCATGATGTACCCAGAGTTATCTATATTCTATATCATGAGCTCTTAATTCTGAAATCTTATCATTCACCTTGAAGAAGGGGTTATAAAGTGTGACTAAAAATATTGACCCCTAAATATTTGTTTGAAAAACACTAATTTATTTTTGATGATGTGTATTTACGTGGCGCATTGTAATACCCCCTTCCTAATTTGCCCTAAAGTTTGCCCTAGAATCACCATTGCAACAAATTAGGTTTAGGGTCACATCTTTACCAAGTAAAATATCTCTTTTAATAATGTGATCCTGGGATCGAATCCTGCAATCGTAACATAAGAAACATATACACATATAATATATATCCATTATTAGCCATTAGGGTTAATCCATATATTCATATAATATTATTATATTTATAACTTGATTTTAAATACATTAGGCTGTGGGAGAAGAAGAATGATAGGTCCGTGTGAAGCCATCCCACACTAAGCCCAAGAGCAGAACTTTGGCTCTCTTGGCCCTGATGGCAGGCAACATGGACATCCACTTAGGGTATCCTACCCAGTGGGGTTCTTGTACCTGCTTACTCCATTCATGCTTCATCTTCTAGGATTAATAGCCATCATTATAGAGTCGGAGAGGAGATCGTAATGGAGGTTCCTGGATTGTCCTATCTAGGCCCAAGAGTGGAGCTTTGGCCCTCTTGACCCCAGTGGCAGGCAACATGGACATCCACTTAGGGTATTCTACCTAGATAGCAATCCTCATGATTTCCCCCTTCCTTACACATCCTCCCTTCTATACATGATGGGGGTTTTACAAATAGTTTTATTAGTCAGACATACAATTTATATCAATCATTCATATTTGTATATCAGAATTAAATATTGATAATTAATGAACCAATAACTATACACACAATGCACAATTATTCGGATGGTTAGAGGCTGATTATAATAAGTCTGAATCAGGTTAATGAGAATCTGATCCTACTTCTATTTCTGCTGATTACACAGTTGCTGAGTCTGCTTATTGAGTGCTGATTGCTGTCCTTAGACAATGATGATAAATTGTGTGATATTCCATGATGCCCATTTCTGCATGGAACTTCCTCCATATATACCTTGGTAACTTCGTGAAGAGAGGCGCCCCTTTGGAAAGTGGCTGCCCTCTCAGCAAAGATGTGCCTCTTCTATTTAACCTTTTTTGGAGTTTCTTCATAATCAAACATTATCCTCCTTAATCACATCTTGTGATGACAATTTATAATCCTCCATCGATTATTGTTTGATGACTTCTTAATCGCATGCTGTTTGATATCCCCTTCACAGAAAATCATGTGGTTATTGTTATCTCCTTCGAGGCAGAGGCATGACACACATGCATTGGTAGGGTGAAAAGGTATGATGAACCATTTGTGGGCACCAAACATTATCTTGAAGGTTGTCTTGAAGACATCATAGTGCTCCATTGCTAACTCAGTGATAATCAAAAGTATAATTGGGCTTAGTGAAGTATCTGGTATCCAGAAGATGGTTTAAATTGTAGTCAATCTTGGAAAGTTGGTATAGCAGAATACACACAAGGAGAATGTTGGGTGGGTGTAGTGCAATAAAGCTTCCAATCAGGAAACTGAGGTCTTGATGCAAGTGTAATTCAATATTGAATGGGCCTTAAAGGAGAATTTGTTTTTAGCTGCAGAAGCATGAGATTTCACTGTTGATGGTGGGAGGTGTTCAACTTTATTTTCCTTAGTTTCTTGAGTGATACAAAGTGAAGAATTGATGTAAGTTTGTGTTACTTGGATGGTCTATGATAGAGTGAAGTACTACCAGAAGACGTGAGTTTTTCCACTTCACCATCCTTGTGTAAAGGCTAGCTCTTGTGGAGGTAATTTCACAGTCATTGTGGAGTCGCATCACTTTCCATTGTGTCCTTGAATGGATCTAAGGAAAACATTATGGAACACTTGTCACAATACACAAGTGTTGATTGTCCCTGTTTGGTTCATTCAAAGTGGTATGGGCATGGACTCATTGCAGTTTGTCACTGAAATTCATACAACCTCTGCAAGATTGAGTTCTTCTGACTCTATTGTCAAGCTATAAGCTCAATCAGTTTGTCTCTTACTTGACAATTGTGTAAGCAAACATAGCTTCCCAAATGTTGATAGGACGGTAATCAGTAGTGTTGGGACTGGATACTTGAATATTTGGATCTCCAGAATTTGACTGCTAATTAGCAATAAGGGTCGTTGTCTTATAATTTGAGGGCATTACATTCATTAGTACAATATGCAGTGAGTGCTCGTTTGAGTGAACAGATGGAGAAAGGCTCTAATCCTCTCCTTAGATGAACTTGGTTTGAAGGGTTTCATAAAAAATTCTGCATCTCCAACTTGCTAGAGTCAGCGCTGGAGGGATTTGCCTAATGTCTGACTGTTTCTGAGGTGGTAGAAGCATTTCTTAATATCCTATTTGAAGATTTTTTGTGCATGGCTTCTTCCAGAAGTTCGGCATGAGTTTGCCTCTAGGCAAGGGCTTGATTTTTCACATGTATCATGTTTTGTTGCAGCTTTGTAAGGTTTGAGCATGTCTTGAAATAAGCTTTGGATCGCTAATTCATGAGTTGTTGGAATATGCTTGTTGTCTATTGGATAAGTTTGAGATGAAATTCATTCTGTTCTTGTCATTGGTCATGGAGATCTTGTGCAAGGAATGGAACCAAATCAAATTGTCATTGGTCATGGAGATGTGCCTGAGCAATATATTTGCTTTTCTTATGCCATGTTTTATTTTACTTTTAATAACCAGGATTCTGATAAAAGGATAACAATGATTTTTTTAGGAAAATAATAAATGATCTCCTAACCAGGAAACTCAAAGTGTCTGATATAATATTTAAATTTTTAATATAAAACTGAAGTCTGTAAGAACAAAATATGACTTGTCTCTGCTTTTCTTAATTTTTTTTTTCAACGCCATTAAAAGCTGCCCTCGAATGTAATGATATCCCTTATCATAACATGCTCAAATCTTGAAAAGTAAGAGAGGGAAAGGTCATTTTATGGAGCATTCTAATCTGTATGAACTTCAGAACTTAGAGTTTTCCCAAAGTATTACTTATCTCTTCCTTGTGCTGACTGGTTTGGAGGGGGAATGATGCCGTGGATGAATATTTGTGCCTCTAAGAATAAGTAGCTGAGACAAAAAGGCAGGCCACAGTTTGAACAGTTCTGCATTCAATTTGAAGGAATCATAGTGAATGATCCACCCCAAATCTGGTGATTGACTTCCAGATGAATGCCAACATTAAAATGTTATTTCCTGATTATGGGAGGGTTGGTAAAGCAATTTTTGTGAATTATTGATATCATTTTAAGATTTGTTTCATAATTTCCCCTTGAAGAATGCTGATCGAGATGACTGAAGTACAGATTTTGAGCTTTTATTTCAATATGTGTTTCATAATTTCCTAGCATTTCACTAAAAATCCTCCGGATTGACATTCATTCACAATCATGATTTAAGCTATGTTCTCTTTTCAGGATTAATGCAAGGAGTGATGCATGGGATGATGATGAACGATGGAGAAAAGATACCTCAACAACATGAAAGGGTGAAAGTCCAAATCATGCAAGGAAGAAGATAACAAAGGAAGAACATCACAAAATGGAGGATACAACTACAACAAGAAGATCAAGGTCAAAGATATCCAAGAGGAAGATGGCGAAGGATTCCAAAGATGAAGATGAGATGTGGAAGGAAAGATCAAGGAGAGCATTTTGAAGTTTCAGAAGAGTTAATCAAAGTTAGAAACTCATCTGATGGAGATATTAAGGATGGAACTTCTTAATGATGACATAGAAGTGGAGTTGAAATAAAGAAGCTAGATGAATGAAGGAGAAGCTTTACAAGGCATATAAGAGCTGAGTTGGCGTCTATTCATCTCAACCAATCAAATTATTCAAAGTCAACATTTCTAGATTTTTGATTGTGGATGATCTTTTGAATTGCGCCAACATTGGCTATTTGGATGGATGTTTGCAATATGAAATTTTTTCATTATCTTTGGAGATCGCATGAGTTTTGTGTAGTTATTTCCTCATGGCAAAGCAAAGCTTGATTTATGGGATTCATCTATCTAAAGCATTATCCATCATTGTCCTTAGGTTCTTAGATTAGATTCTTTAACCCTTACCCTTTTGATCTTTGTTTGGTAGAAGTTCAAGTTAGTTTAGGAAGAAAGCATCACTTAAATTGCTATACCGGATGTTCAAGTTCGAGCTGCTTTGCAGAAGTGAAAAACTTAAGCCCCTTTGGGAGAGCAACAAATCACATCATTTCACTGGGTCTATCCATTGCATCATCAAGACTTGACAATAGGAGCCTTGGGGTTACCTTATTTGATCATATTGTTTAGCATTTGGGGTTTCTTTATTGAAGAGAGGATAAAATACTTGGTATATTATTTTGTGTTGGAGAGTGTCACAAAACACACATCAACATGTTGCATTGAGATGCATGGCCCACAGAAGTTCTAGCAAGCAAAATGAAATTCAGACTAGATAGAGACCTCCTAAAAATTTCAGCAAGCAAAAGGAAATTTGTGACTCTCGCCTAAGGAGAACCTTGTAGCCCAAAGAAACTTTTGCCATGAAAAACTTGTTTGCAACAATTTGCTAGTGAAGAACAATCTCACAAAACAATACAATTGCACCAAAAGATTTGTGGAAAAAGAAACTTCTTCCAGCGAATAACTTCTAACAACAAAAGAACTCGCAAAAAAGAAGCAATTTTCCATTGGCAAGAAAGCTTGTGAAATAGTAACAACTTCTGCCAAAAGGAAAAATTTGATGAAAGATCTTGAAAACTGCAGAAACTTCCATTGATGAAGAATGTGAATCTGCCATTGGAGAAGGCCTGTTTGCAAACTGTGTTTGCATACAAACAAAAATAGCTCGCAATGAACTTTCTTGACAAAGAGAACTTTCCATCCAAATGGAAAGCTTGTGGCCAACAAAGAATAGCATAGAAGATTAGATCGATTTGTGTTAAAATCCAGGCATTTGAACATCCACACACTTAGCGCAAAAGATTTGTGGGGATGCAAAAACCAACTGCGATGTGCACAACACACATATGGGGAATCCACCACCACACATCTTCCTCCACCATGATGAAAAACAACTCATATTAACAAAAGGGGAAGTTTGAAATTGCAACCAAAAGTGTAGTGTAGGAATCTCAGAATTGTCTATCATGAGAACAAAACATTCAAGGCCCACATGCAACACTCAAAAAATTTTGCACTGAAATTTTGATGTGTCTGACCAATATACTGGATCTGCAGTGGACAACATAAATGTATATGCATCCATCTACTAAAATGAGGGATCTTCTAGAAGAAAGAAGCAACTTTGGAAACATAGAAAGAACATCCCATTATTAAAGAAGATGCGTTCAGTTGCATGAGGATCAACTTGCACACACCAAAAGTAAGTATACCAACAATGAAAGACTAAAGAGGGAAGACCAAGGAATTTCTAATCATCTGCCCATACATAGGTTACCAAACAAGGATCCATCAACTGGCAAAAGATCTGTCAAGAAAAATACTAGAGGACCAAAGCACAAAAGAAAAAATGTGCATGCAACAACACTTCCTACATGAAACTAATTAAATAACAAGAGGACACTCTTAACATCGGACCAACAAAGCATCTTATTTGTGAGAAAGGGAAAAACTACTAGTTAACATTGCAAAGCAAACCATTAAGGGGAAGGAAGAAGTAACTATCTTTTCTAACCAGCAGATGATACAAAATGAGCTTGGAGGCTTTGATGAACAACAAGAGGCAGTGCATGAAGAAACATAACAGGCATTTGAAATTCTTTGCGACTCCATGTGCTGCTTGTGTAAACTGCCTAGATTTGATTTGCTGTTCACATGCCATGCATTGGTCTCATCACATTTGAGTGGGTGTGAATTCAGAAGCTTAGAAGATGGAAGCAGATCACTGAATGCATTTTCCGTCAGTGTCTAGTCATGAAAGAAATGAGGAACAGCTCAATATGGCTTGAAGTGCACTTGGATCCCTAAAACTGTTGAAAATCTCCCAAGTAGGAGGTTGTATCTTATTTTGGTGTTGCCAAAATCTGAGGACATCACCACTTGTTGCAAACGTGGTTTTGCAATGGTGCATTCTTCTGTAGAAACGACATCCGCAAATGGCTTTTCAAAGGTGTTAGGCCATACAAACTAATGTTGGTGCAGCTATAGGTCCGCTAGAGATTCCTTTAGGTTCCTATTCATTTACAGCTGAAAAAGAATAGAATAAGCAGCAAAATATACTTGTACTACAAGATGTGCATAACTGAGAATGGACCTCTTGAATAATAGAGTAGCATTTTCTCCATTATCCCTTCATGTCTCTATTGCTAGAAGTATGCCTCATATGCTTGCTTCTTTTTTGTTTACCTGGAGGCATCTCTTAGCCTTCATATTTCTGCAAACAGAGCTCTATATTTCCACTCCAAGGAATCTCTCAACCTTAGTATTTTTCATTGTTCCATGGGGACACATCTCCCACAAAATACCCGACATTCCCTTACGAGGATGTTTCCAAAACTTAGGGACTTGGGGAAACATCCCCTCATAGCACCACCACCTATTGCACCTCCGTCGGGGATACCACCAAGTTGTTTGCTATATGGCACATGCCATTATATACTGATTGCAATCTTTAACTTTGTGAAAACTAATTTGTCTTTCATGGGGTGCTTGCAGAGATGTTATATTGCAGATTTTGCCCTGAAGATTTCAATTCACCTCAATTTGTATATCAACACCACCCACCCCACCCCCATTGTGTCCCCACCATCCCTAAATTTAGGCCCTTGGTCTCCCCATCCCTGCGTCGCCCATTAGGAAACTCCGTTGAACTATGTTATTTTAACATTCATATTTTCATTTTTCTGCCCCTAGGCATCTCTCTACAAGCATAGCCTCATTTTTCTATTCCAAAGCATTTCTCAGCTTATATGCTTTTGCAAGTAGAGCTTTATATTCTTGATTTCTTTTCATCTCATCCAGGCATTACCCATTTTTTGAACTTCCGCAAGTTTGAACTGAGTGCATACATCTAACGAATTTTGCTTCAAAATTCCATTTGTTACACTGCTCACAAAAGCATTGGGCAAGATATACCCCGATGCTTCATTTGACAAACATGGCAAGCACACATAGGGGCACTGGTATTGTGCAAATGGACATTGTATGTGAATACAAGAAGGAATATTCATATGAAAACCAATCATTGCTACAACACACGTCTGCAAAAGCATCAAAAAGAAGTAAACTGTTATGAGATTCTGGATTCAACAACATAGTCACAGCTTAATATAAGTGCCGTAGCAGAGCAAATATCTATGATTTCTAAAACAAAAATCATACTATGGGTGTAGCATGTGTGAAACTTTTCTTTAGAGAAATAGATTTGTCAATATTTCCATACAAATCTCGAGCTATCACTAAATTGTTCAAATGGTTTTGTTTAAAAAATAAGACCCAACAAACAAAAAATTCATAAGAGTTACAAGAGTGAAGTCCCATGAGTGTGCCAGAAAATTGTTGTTGCCTCAAAATGACACACCTATTTGTGGGCAAAGAAATGCTGATTTGGGTGGGCAAGCAGTTTCGGATCCTGCATACATGGCTTCAAAAATGTAGTCAACCTTTGGAGAATGCTGATTCTTGTTTAAACTAGAAATTAATTTAATGCCTGTAGAGCAAAGGGTTAGGAGGAGAGCTAGGGTTGCAGAGAAAGAAAATAAAAAATGGGGTGATTAGCCGAAAACTAGTTGTAATAAAATTTATCAGATTTCCAGAGTCTATGTTGTTTATTGTAATTGATTTTTGGATTCAATTGTGTAAGAATTTTTGCATCAACATTTTGGGTCACACTCTGTGAACCATCATCAGGATGAAAGAGATCGGATGAAGGAGAAAAATGATAGTTTGCAGACCAAGACTGGTTAAAAAGAGAAGAGAGGGGTTTCAAACTGTGTGCACCCTTTACACCACTACTCCTCTCCTCTCTTTTAACCAGAGTCTTAGTCTGCAAACTATCATTTTTCTCCTTAATCCATTCTATTTCATCCTGATGATGGTTTGCGGAGTGTGACCTGAAACTTTGATGCAAAAATTCTTACAGTCAATCCAGAAATCAATTACAATCAACTAGTGATTAATTGCCCTTCATCATTTAACTAACTTATCAAAAACAAATATACTGAAATTTGTGGCTAGGGTTGTCTCAGCTAACATCCATGAAACTATTTAGTGCATATAACTCCAAACATGTATCATCATGGCCTGTGGTTTTTACATATGCATAGGCAACTCACTTCCATTTGGAGGACATAAGCAAACAGACACAACATATGTGAAATCAAAATCATATGGTACTTTCTAAATTGAAATATGACAATTAAAGTCATAGCAACTGTTCTTCATATTAAGATCCAAAAGATCCTTAACAGAGGGAAAATCCTATGCTTGTAGATTGCCAGAAGGAGAATGGTAATCTTAATCCATTGATCATATAAGGTAATCCAGTGGATCAAAAGAGTCATGCCAAATAACATAAAAATAACATGCTATGCTTAAGAGGTTTTAATAAAATCTTCACAAGACGGACCGGTAGGGGTAGTGATTGGGATGGGGGCACTATTGTATTAAATTAAAGGATACCATGAGAAATGTTAATAACATGCTATGATCTGCAGAATTCTAATAAATTAGTTCTATAAAATCCAGAGGTAGTCAAGAATTCATTGCATTTCCATTAAGTTTGAACTCTCTACTTGTAGTTTATGATGGTTTTTGTTAGTACAAAGTACAAACAATTTGAAATTTGTCTATTATACATTCTGATATTCAATTGACTATTTTGTATCTAGGTTGATAAGAGTGTTTCTGTGAGGTTGGATTCTTGTAAGCTCAGATATCCCTAACGCTTTATTAAAATTTTGAATATTTTGTTTTCAAATACTTCGAGATTTACACTAATCTGTTATCAAGTGGCGAGTTTCATTCTTACTCTTTCACTTGCAGTGAATAAGTCGAAGTGTGTAGCTTCACTTTAAGTTCTAAAGAAAGTCATTCTAGGTTTCTAGGACCTGCTCATTATTATATTAGTATGGCCTTTAGTTATGTTATCAATGTCTTTTTGAAAAATTATGCAGACTCAGTGGGGATGTATTTATGGATAGGATGATGAAAATATAATTTTCTTCTAAAAGATGTGAACTGATGTGTGTGGTATAAAAAATTGACAGGTCTGTCACGCATTTATATGTTTTCAGCATCCGTGAAGATAACAAAGGTTCTATGATTCTATCCTGTTCAGAGAATGAAGAGTTATCTTTGTATAAATGCAAATGTTTAAAGATCTCCAAAACCTCCTTGGTGATGTGCGGTTCTGGAGAAGCTTGATGCAAACATGTCAGCTTGAAGATTATCCATTTATATTGAGGGTATAAAATTTTGTGCTGTTGAAACTGCAAACATAGGAAATGAGGTAATCCAAAAAAGAAAAAATGAAATTTCAGGAGATGAAAACTATAAAAATTAGATGGTAATGACATATCATATTCATATTTTGCTGGAGATAAATCAGCTGGTTGAGACCATTGCTGATTTTAGGTTGGGGATAGGAAAGACCTTCCTTCTTTGTTTCAGTTGAATAAAAAACTCCTGTTTAAAGATTCTGCTTGTTTAATCCGTTTCTTTGGTAATCAAGCATACTCATGTGAAGGATTAAATGGCAGTCTCTTGAAGAGTCCTTATTATAATGTATTAATAAATGGCAAGCAGCAGTTGAATGCTTTGCTACCAAGTAATTTCTTGTCTGGAGATCAAATTATACTTACTGAGGATTAAGTTTCCAAAGTCCAGGAGATTATGGAACAATTTTTTCTAAGCAATTGTGGAGAAGACTTAATCAATGTATTGAAACGTATTTCATGATCTCCCATTATAGGATGCAAAAACACGTATTGCAGAATAATAGTTCTTATGTGGGTAACTCTAACCAAGCAGGTTCATGCCATTTGGACCACCTTGAGAGAAATATATTTTAGTCGTTACCACTATTTTAGTTTTATGTTTTAACCACCAAGTCAAAAACATAAAATGCTACTTCTCAGGGGATAATCGTCTTAGAATATTGATAATATGCCAGAGCCTTCATTTATATTCAAAATAGCTGTATGCTATTGTCAGTTGTCTCCCAAAAAAATAGTAATTATGTGGCCCTCATCCATACCTAGAGCTTCTGCATTTTCAAAGCAAATGTAGAGCTTGGTTTTAAATTAGTGGTCTATCAAAGATGAATTGCTACTGTTTTATGGCTGTATCATATCCTTCTATGTTGAATTTGATGGAATAGCTTTATTTACCAGTGTATTAGATCCCTTTGGAAATAACTCTGATAAAAACTCAATTGTATGGTTGAACAGTGAGAACCTTCATTAGTTAAAAAGCATGAAATTTACAGAGTCCATGATATCAGTATAGTAAAACTTCTGTGAATACCTTCATTGGTTTTATGAATTAAAAAAATGCCACACAAGTCAATACAGATGTTCTACCATACTGATACCTTCATTAGCTTTTTATGAGATGAAACTGGACTCGATTGCCTGTTTTTAGAAACCAAGCAATTGAGAGTAGCACGAGTACACAATTTAAAAACAGCAGACGGTTTGGTTTTAAGCCACTCTTGGAGGCCCATTATTAATATGAAAAGTCTCTGTAGGAACATGTGACTTGTCAAGATGCAAGTGCACGCTGTGTTCCTAAGTAATTTCCTTTGATTGGAGAATGAACAATGTATATAAAAAATAAGTTTTCTTGGTTAGAAATTATGAATATATTTTGCCCAGAAAACCTTGGACTAGTTTTAAATTACTTCATTGGATCACACTCTTGCAGACTAGGGCTCATGCAAATAAGTTTAAAAGTGTACGTTGATGTAATTTGGGTCATCTTAGGAGAGAAAAAGTAAATGTATTAGATGGTAAGACTGTTGCTCCAGTTTTTAAACATCCACATTTTAAAATTTTGCACTGAATCTAATGTCTGGGTTATCTGAAATGTGTACTTGTGAAAAGTCTTCAGGATATGCAATTATATGGTTCCAATTCAATGCCATCATCTCTGAGTCCTATCATGTATAGTCTTCTCATCTATTGGTCACAGCACAAAAACAATTAAATATTGAGAACCACAAAGCGTCGATGGAGAAACCCTTTCATGAACATGTACCAAATATCATTTTGAGCAACATGGCAATTTTCCATCCAAACCCAGTTCACCCACCATTTCTGAGATTTTAATGCTTTAATTTTCATTGCCCCCCACTTGGAAAACATTATCGTCATGAGGACTGGATGTTGGGTTATGCTCATTTCCCACTACTAGCATACAGTTCGAATTCTGGAGCTTAATTAATTAGTAATTACCAATTGAAAGTTATGATCATTTTTTCTGAAATCTGGGTACTAAATCTTAATGGGAAACATTTAAATTATTTTTCAAAAATAATTTTAATAATTTTAATTGATTTCTATATATATTTGCCATTGTGATCATTTCGAGAGGAAAAACAATTAAAAAGTGTTTATTTGTATCCAAGTTATCTTTCTTCATATCCTGAGCCCAAAGATGCAATACACTCAATGTGTTTTGTTGCTCAAAAACTTCAAATTTCTAACTTAAAAAGGTTAGAAATGTTAAAAAATTGAACAATCCTAACCTCCCAATTGCTTGGGTTTCCTAACTTTTCAATCTAATTGGTTAAGGGCTTTTAAAGTTATTTTAAGAAGCTCAAAACCGTTTTTCAAGGATCTTCAAGGGGTTGGAGAGCGAGCAGCAATGGTGATTCTACTACAGTGCATAGGCACCCAATAAGACGTGATGGATTGAAGAATTTTATTAAGGTCGACGTTGTAAATTTCTGGAAAAATATACATGCAATACAAACATTTGACTGAGCGCATAGTGGAGAGTTGTGAGTATTTTTGGTAATGTTTTGATTGCAAGGGTTCTGATTAACATGCATATTAAAGTGGAAAGACAAACAGGGCACATAAGCAGTTTGAATGAATACATTAAAGAAATGTCGTCTCATCGATAATTACATGCAATGCACAAAAGAGATTCGTTGGACCTTCCACCAAAGTATGAAGGATAAAGAGTTTCCTAGATTACATAGTTTTTGTTGTTGTAGTAGACCTGTCCAAGGAGCACCCAAACTGTTTGACAATTACGTTATTTAATGAGTGTGGTAATGCAAACTTAAGGCAAGTTCGAAGGTTAGATTTTGTAGTTCGAAATACTTTGGTTGATGCGCATACAAGTGTGAAGATCGAGGTATCGCAGCTGAATTGCTTTGCAAAATATCTCAAGAAAATGTGCAATCATAGACCAAGCACAGAGAAACATCATGCCCACTGTTTGACAAAATGTCTCAAAAAAATGTCATCTTATGGTATGCAATAGTGACCGAGATATGCGCCAAAAGAAGTTGTTGAAAAGGTATTACAAACATTCAAATAAAGACAATAAGCAGATGTAAAGATGAGATTCTAAAACTTTTCCGATATTTTTGGTGTTTGTGTTAAAGTGGAAGATTTGAGACAACAGATAGCGTCCACCAAAGCAAATGGGAATGAGGAATTTTGTAAATGTTGTGGTTGCAAGTTTTATGTAAATGTATGCAAAGCGTGGAATAAAATGCACCCTTGCGAATGCTTGGTGAAATTTATTTAAAACAAAAACGTAGTCCCATGGTTCACCATGATCAGAGAATACAAAGGGAAAGACAACATGTCTCAAAGATATGTTATTTCATGGAATGCATTAATTGCGAGAGTTGCACCGAAGAGATTTGTAGAACGAGCTTTACAAACTTCAAAGCAATGCACTTCCCGGCAGCGACTACGGTGTGCATATACATGCAAAATGTAAGCTTATACATGGATTCACACTCAATGGATTTGTTGAAAAGGCTTTAGAAAATTTGAAGCAAATGCAACTGGGAGTATAAAGCCAACTTCTACAATTTTTGCAGCGACCTACTGCGCCAATATGGGAGCTTTAGAACCAGTTATGGACATCCATCAACGCATGTTGGAAATGAGGTTTTGGTCAGATATTATAAATTGAAAATGCTCTCATAACATGTGCAGCAAAAATGTGGAAGCAAGACAATGCACGTGGACCTTTGTTGAATGCATCAAAAGATGTCATCTTGTTCACAAAACGGTTTTATTGGGAAAGCTTTCGAAAGTAATCTCATTGACATTCATTGCAAAATTTGACAAGATAGACAAAGCATGCGAACTGTTTGCCAGAATGCCTCGAAGATTTGTCATTTGATGGAATGCAATGATTGCAACATTTGCAGAAAGTCGATTAGTTGACAAGCTTCACAAACTTTGAAGCAAATGTAATTTGCAGAAGCAAAACCAAATTCCACAACATTTGCCAGTTTCTGCCCACGTGTAGAAGAGTAGTTTTAGAATAGGTTATAAACCTCTATCAAAGGGTCAGCCTTAAACCCCACACATTAAGCAACATATTAAGTCTAGAGAATGTCAGTCAATTCTAAGTGTTTAACACTTTTAAGTCTAGAAGTCAAAGAAGAAAGGTAAGTAAGGAAGGATATTTCAGAAATCCAATGCTTTAGATGTGACAAATATGGACACTACGCAATGAAATGTCCAACCAGGACTCTGCCTCAAGCTTCCATTGCAGATGTTGGTGAGACTCTTTCACAAAAGGATTCAGATGGATTCCTATTCTAATTTGAAAAAGATAAGTTTTTTTTATGGTTGAATATTTTTTTATGGTTGAATAATGTTCATGAATTTCATATGTAGTTATTAATTCATTACATTATGTGTCTTATTTGTGAAACACCATTATCAGCAAATGTCCGCTTACGACAAGTTGCATTTGGATACCTTCTTGTTTAAATTTCTTCAATTTACTATGAGAAACTTGTCTCTTACATACAAGACATCTTTAAAATCACAACCTGTTGCTTTTCAGGTTATAGAGTTTTTTGAAGTTACATTTGTGATGAAGAGATTGAAATTCAGGAGGAATATACAGAGGACTTTAGTGAAGATTTTGAGATTTTGCATTTCCATTTTTTTTAAAACAAATATTTACCTATAGAAGTGTAACAGTTCACTTGTGAAAGCCATGGAGGTATTTGTGTAGGTGATGATAGCATCTAGGGTTATAAAGCAAGTTGAGACAAGAAGGCTCTTCCAATGAGAGGGAGCATATTCAAGGAGATTTTGTTCTAAATCTCAGGATGGTCATATCCCTGCCTAGGGCTCGATCTTATGATAGTAGATCCATGGTGGTTTTTGATCTAGCACTTAAAGCCGCATGAGGATCATACCAGATGATGAGAGTCTCCTGAAGCAAGATATCTTCCATGATTGGGACCATGCAAGCAGGGGATGCTTCTGTGACAGAGGGAGCAACTAAGAGGATGTGCCTCGATTGATATCCGAGGATCTTGGTCATATTGGTTCAGAGGGAGTGGACCATGTCAAGATGGTTTCTCTAGTAAATGACTATGATTCATGGGATGGAGCCCCATGTATGTAGACTGTAAGGCCTTTATGCTGACTCCTAAGTCATGATATTCCTGAACAAATGGATACTTGGTGAGCTTGAAATACACCAAGAGTGATGCAGACTCCAACCTTGTATTTCATGAAAGGTCAAAGCATGTGGAGATCAAGTGTCACTATGTTAGAGACATGGTGGAAATGCATGTTATTCAGTTAAGATACATTAGTACTAATGAGTAGACAAAAATTCTCACCAAGCCTCTCTCTAGAATAAAGTTTTTGTACTTTCGAGGTAAACTTGGTATGGTGGAAAATGAAGCCCTCGCTGAGATTGAGTCTCAACATCATTGATTTGTTTATATTTTTTGTACTAATGTATTCTTCTCTTTATAAGATGCTTAAAGTGTAAACTCTTGTTATTGCATTTCTCTTTGAGAGAGACTTAAGGCGAAAGCCCTTATTTACACCCTCTGATATGGTTCATGGTGGATGTCATGTGTGGGACACCATGACAAAAATCACGTGAGAGAGTCCGTGATGATTTTATTGTACTTGTGTGTTTACCCTTTGGATGATCCAGGGTGAATATCATTGAGAGGTGACGATCTCACAATGATTAACACTTGTACATCTCACCATTATTGTAAGGTGATGATCTCACAATAAGGGTTGATATCATGTGAGGTGATAACTATGTATAAACCATAATGGTGGATGTCACGTGAGGTGATGTCTATGGATATGCCATAATGGTTGATATCACGTGAGGTGATATCTAAGTATAAACCATAATGGTGGATGTCACGTGAGGTGATGTCTATGGATATGCCATAATGGTTGATATAACGTGAGGTGATATCTATGGATAAGCCATAATAATGATTGATATCACGTGAAGTGATATCTATGAAGGAGCCATGATGGTTGATATCACAGCAAGGTGATATCTTTCCTTTCCACATATGGATGTAGCCATTGTGGTCAATCATCACGATGAGGTGATGTGACTCATAGAAATTAAGAAGGATTCCTCTCTAGCTAAGAGGGAGTGTTGATGATAGAATAGCTACGGTCAGACTCCATCAGGGCCGACAGAGACAATGTAATTGTCTAATTGGCCTATCGGCCTTAGACAATTACGTATGACCGACTATTAATGAAAACACTATTAAATGTTCATATGTGACGTTTAATAAATATACAATTAGTTAATGATTACTATTGATTTTACATAACCGATTCTATTGTTATCAGGTTGGTTAATATCGGTTATGCTGTGTTTGTTATTGGTTGCACATAACCAATGGTATTTGAATCGGTTTGGTTTATTATCAGGTTATACCATATAATCAATTTGTTTTATTATTGTTTTACATAACCGATTGTTTTTGTAAATCGGTTTGTTTATAAAATCAATCATACGTGTGAATCGGTTTGTAACCGATGATGGAGAGCCATTGGGTGTGATAGTAGAGTCACGACTTTATGTAGTACTCTCGATGGTTGTATATTAGTAGTCTGCGTTTTCCTTGGAGGGATGATAACGGTGATATAAGGAGAGGTCGATAAGATACTGCAACCTATCATCATTTACATATACTGTGACAGATTGAATCACATTCAACTTGTGACATATACACATAGCGATAAAAATAAGAAATCAATATACATCAATCGATGATCACATAGTTCGTGGCATAGAAATAGTTAACAATTCGTAATTATCTTCAACTGGAAGGAAGTCAATAACCTACAACAATCGGTGATCAGTAAGATTGAATTACACACATACACTGTGGATCGAATTACATATATGTTGGATTACCTACAACCCGTGGCACTCAACAATTCATGATATTCACTCATAGTGAATTCAACATATATTTTGGAGATTAAATTTGTAACTTTCACAGTTCAAATTAATATCAGATTGAGACTAAGTTCAAATAAAATTTAAAATTACCTTCTATTCAAATCTGATCGAAACTCAACAAAAACTACCTTGGCAATATCAATAACTTTATTATTCTTCAAAGTTAAGAGTTGCTATTTGCCTTGTTGTGAAAGCAACTTGTTACGCCGAAGGTGTTCCTTATATGAGATGAACCACACAATCTTTAAAATCTATGGCTGAAAGTTAGCCAAAACGAATGCAAGACCATTGGAAAGGTTTTCATTGTTGATTGTTTTTTTTCCTATTTTGTCGTTTGCGTACGGTGTCACTGCGTGAAAGGACTCATCACCCTTCCTCGTTTTTGGCCCTTTTCCTTCCCTGTCGTATCATGTTTTCGATTTTTTTTTATTCACGCAGTAAATGTGGTTTGGTTTGTCTTGTATGGATGCACATTTGTTAGTGGCTTACATGGAAATTAGTCCACACGTAGTTTTTGGTATTTCTTTCTTTATTACCCGTACCTATTCAGTTCTCTTTTCAACCACCCACCGTCCGCCATCCACCATTCAGAGCATTATCACAAAAAAAATTCCTTGCGTGCGCCGTTAATTTTCTTGGTAGTGGACTAGGAGCAAATTTTCCAGCATCCTTCAATTTTTATGGCAGTGAGATGGACATCTTGGTAAATAATAATTTAACACTTAGATTATATATTAATTATATATTGTATTATATTTGAATGCTTGCTTAATTTGTTCAATATAAAAAAATATTCATTATTAATTATAATAATTTATATTTGTATTCAATAGTTTTTATTGCAGAATATAATATTTAATAATAATATAATTATATCATATATAATTTAATTTATATTATTAATTATAATAATTTATATTTGTATTCAGCAGTTTTTATTGTTAAAATAATTTTTTGTATATAATGATAATCATATATAATTTAATTTAGATTATATATTAATAATTATATATTGTATTATATATAGGCAATTTGTTCTTTGATAAGATTTGTGGAGAAAATGAACAAAAATTAGTTGAACATTAATCAACAAGTTTGGAAACCAAAAAATAAAATTAGGTATAGCCATGACCTACTCATATTAGAAAAATCCCAATCAAATAGGATTTCACACTCAAAATTTCAGAGCACCTAACAAAGTGTGTTTAGTTGTATAAAAAACATGGTTTGATGATTTCTTAGATTTAAGACATTTCTTTATTTAATATTCAACATAGTAGATTGTGATTGCAAATATATATGTAATGGAGATGATGACTATAAATGAAAGAGTTTTAAAGGACTAATCAAAAGTGTGTTTACTTGCTTGAAAGTTAATTATATGTTTAGTTAGTCTTAAAATAAAATTATGACGATTCATTCAAAAAAACCCTACTTAAAATTTCATGAACTAGATTAGTATTATAAATATATGAATAGTAAAACAAAAACTACAATTATTTTTTGATTGATTCCATTTTATCAATAGTTAAACTTATGAGAGGTGCCCACAATTAACATTTCATATAAACAACATCATTTTTATCATAATTTTAAAATTTTGAGATATACTTTATAATGTGCATGTGAGTTGATAGGGTCCCTTCATTCTAATTTTAAGATATTCTTTAGACGGATTGGCAAAACCCTAATGAATTAATGACACTACTAGGCTTTTAGCTTTACCCTTCTCTCCCTCTGTCTTACTATCAATCACTCTATCTATCTCTTCATCTCTCTACCCATCTTTCCCTCTCTATAATTTCTTATATCTATATCACTCAACCTCACAATCTATATATCTACCTATCACTCTACTTCTCTCTCTCTCTCTTGGCATGTATCCCTCTATATCCACCCATCTCTCTCCCTCATATTCGTCTCTCTCTCTCTCTCTCTCTCTCTCTCTCTCTCTCTCTCTCTCTCTCACACACACACACACACACACACACACACACACACACACACACACACACACACACACACACACACACACACACACACACACACACACAACCCCTTCTCCATCTCCATCCCTATCTTATTTTCTATCTATATCTCTATACCCATCTCCATCTATATCCCTATCTTATCCACCATCTATCTCTCGCTCTTTGTATCCCTATCTTTCTCCATCTTTCCCTATCACAAACATAGCATGATCCTATTTGTAATATAGCATGATCTTTCTATTTTTAAGGTTTTACTAGTTATGATTTGATCCTTGTAAGTGAATGTATATGTGATTTGGACCTATACTTCTTTATTGAGACCTTTGTGCACAAACATTGTTTTCTAAAATATGTACCAATTGACCTCATGTATGCAATTAATAGACCAATCTCTCTATCCATCCATTTTTCTCCTTCTCCCCCCCCCCCCCCCTCTCTCTCTCTCTCTCTCTCTCTCTCCATCTTCATCTCTATCTCCTTACCCCTCATTCTCTCTCATTCTTTGCCCCCCCCTCTCTCTCTCTCTACCTATTGCAAATATAACATGAGACTCTTGGTAATGGATCTTGATATCCCCATCTCTCTCTCTCTCTCTCTCTCGTAATATAATATGAGACTATTCGTAATGGATCTTGATTATATTCCTAATTTAGAGGTTTATTTTGCATTATGTCACTTTATTAATTATTGTTTTGACAACTATTCTTCTATATAGTTAGAAATCAACTATACAATTATGTATCCTCTTACAAGGATCAAAAATCAATTGAAGCAAAACCTAATGGGAAAGATATGCAAAAAAAATTAGTATCTTGTCTATACATGTTGATTTTGTATTGGGTTGAGAGGTTCCAAGAACATTTCAAATTCTTATATTCAAACAAAGATAATGTATACCATGTGGTCATTTCCATAGTGTTTGTGATTATATTGTACGTATTCTACATACTTGTTTGAAGCACCTTTAACCATTGATCCTTTTTCAGATTTATATATAGTACAAATTCTAATATATGAATCTTCATATCCTTCATTTCAATGACATTCTATTGGTCATAAATGAATTATCTCTATATGATGAATTATTAAACTTGTTCAACCTATTTAAAAAAAATGATTTACAATGTCACTTTATCAATTTTTTGTTTTACAAATATTCTTCTATTTCTAATATTTATTGTTTTGGTCAATAATTTTGTTTTCGGCGTACCCATTGCACACCAAGGTACAATTGCTAGTGTTACTCATTATTACTAGAGGTTAGAAAATGGACTTTATTTGCGCAAAAGTGAAGTAGTTTCTAACTAGGCTCTTTTTGTACAAAAATGAGGTAGTTTCTAACCCCAAAAATGTAAAGTTAGTTATTAGGTAGTTATCCTATGGAGTCTATAAATACAAGGCTATTTCATTTGTAAAGGGAGACTTTTGTATAGGGGAAACTCTACAAAATTTTGTAGAGAAACTATGTGAGAATTTTTGATGTTCATACCTTTTTACTTAAAGGTTTTTGAACTTGTATATTTTAATAATGAAGAATACATTGAGTTCATATGTCTTGAATGTATTCATGAGTTATTGTTACTAATTTATCGTATGTTGAATTAGTAATCCTTTTATGTATTGCTGGAATCTATTGGTTTCTAGTCTAATAATCTATGTAATTGATGAAACACATCATTTCTTGGTATCTTGATTTACATGTGCTAGCACATCATGTCTCTTCGTATGTTGAGGTTTATTGTACTTCGTTCTACTAGGGTTTTTGGTATACACCCTCTTTTACTTTTATCTTTTCTCCTTTATGTACTTTTAGGTTAAAAGTATACAAAAACTATAAATACCCCCATCATACGAAGGAGTTGCCCCTCTCAAATGTAGAGGAAGATTGTGGTTTCACTACAATCTCTCCAACTATTAGAACATTTGTCACTGCTCTTCAGACAAACAAAGTCAATTTTAGAGACAATATCACAGTGACAATTCTATTTACCAACAAATTGATATTTAGTTTTAATTATTAATTCAAAAATATTAATTGTAATCTTAGCATATTGATAAACTGTCATATCCTCAACTCTATTCAAATTGAGTGTATGCTAATTTCAATTGACATCTTTGAATGCCAATCAAAAACTATGGAGTGGACTAACACCTTTTGCGTTTGTGCTTAAACTGCATCAACAACTTAACCATTTTTTGGTTTTGAATATACACCTTGATCCTTGAGGATTGCAAGAAATCTAACAATTAAGATTAAAAGATTTGATTTGAGAATAACCTTTGACACACTTGAATTTTTTTGGTTAATAAAGGTCCTACAGGTAAGATTTCACTTGGATGCATGTCATGTTTTCGTTGCGTTGCGGTGTTGATAGGGTCCTAACACATTTGACAATGACAAAGGCTTTAGTGGAAAGTGGGCCCTACCACATGTCACTAGCACGTTACATCGTTGGGATGATTAGGCTCTGATATCTCTAACATAAGAAGTGAAGTGCGCGATTTTCACTGTTAGACCTTGCATTGGGCCCATCCAAGATCTAATGGTTTGCATCGTGCCGTGGGCCTGACAACCCTGACAAATTTTAGAGCAGTGGGAGAGCACTAGCCATCAATCTAGATTAATATAACAAAACTTAGACTTAGGAAAAATTAACTCACAGACTTGGGAGATATTATGCTAGGACAAGGGGGTTAGTAAAACACGATCCTCAACCCTCAAAGACATGACTTAAAAGCTTGATGATTGGTAAGTGCAAGTCAACTCAAAAATATAAGAAATAGGTTTTTAAGGCCGACTTATAAAACAAAGGCTTATGGGTTTAGGGTTTTAGGTCATTTTGGACATAACCATACTTATTTCAGGAATTCAGAAGGATTTTTTTAGTCAAAAATCAAAAGTTCCATCACTATGGATGTATGAGAAAAACTGGATGACTATGACACTCTTCTATAGTGTAGCTTTCATTGCTCAGTGGCTTTGTATTGTTGTATTGTATTTTAATGATTTGAGCTTGGTCCCTATGGATCTTGGAAACTAACTTCTTCTAGGTCTAGTTTTTTTGTGAGTATGTGTAATATTTTTTATAAGTAATATAAGCACTTACTCATATAAAAATTATTTGATTATTAAGTTTACATGTTGAAATTAGGAAAATAAATATTTATATTATTACAAAATATTTTAATTGATTAGAAGGTAGCATGAAAGAAATCAATATAATAAATAGAATATGCATTTCTGAAAGTAATTAAAACTTAAAGAAAAATATTGATATTATTACAAAATATTTTAATTGATTAGAAGGTAGCATGAAAGAAATCAATATAATAAATAAAATATGCATTTATGAAAGTAATTAAAACTTAAAGAAACATTAGGAGAATCTCAAGGTCACGACAGCGCTGGAGGAAATAACCAATTTTGTCATAAAGACAGGCATGAATGAAGAACTTTTCAAAAGGGAGAGCTCTCTTAAGACTGAACTAAATGAAATTCTTCGGCGTGAAGAAATTCACTGGAGGTAGAAATCTAGGGAACTTTGGCTCAAGGATAGGGATATAAATACCAAGTTCTTCCACAGATCGGCTATTGCCAACTGAAACAGGAACAAAATATCGGAGATTGTGAGACCGGATGGTAGTATTGCCAAGGACTATGATGATATTGCCCGAGAAGCAGTAAGACATTTTGAATCTCTGATGAATGGTAAATGCCAGAGTGTTCAGGAAGAAAGAAACATAATTCTAGACTCAATCCCTTCTATAATCACTCAAAGACATAATAAAGAGCTCTTCAAATCTATTGACTTAGATGAAGTCAGGAAAGTTACCTTCTAGCTGAATCCTGATAAGACTCCAGGCCCTGATGGTTTTTCTGCGACCTTCTTTCAACATTTCTGGGACATTATTGCCCAGGACCTACACCTAGCAGTACAAGAATCTAGAAAAAGAATGACTATGTTGGGAGCTATCAATCACACCTTTCTAGCTTTAGTCTCGAAAAAGAAGAACCCTCAGCAAATGGGTGATTTTAGACCAATTTCATTATGCAATTCAGTCTACAAAATAGTAATAAAGATCATTGCCAACATAATGAAACCTCTTCTAAAACATATTATTTCAGATGAGTAAAGTGGCTTTGCCCCTAGACGCTCTATTGTTGAAGGCATCATCATTGCTCATGGAACACTCCACACTGCAAGGAAAACTAAAGATTCTTGTATGATTTTAAAGTTGGATATTATGAAAGCATATGATATGGTGGACAAGGAATTTCTTGTAGAAGTATTGAGGAAATTTGCCTTCTGCAATGAATGGATCACATGGGTCAAGAATTGTCTATCAACACCAAAATTCTTAGTTTTGGTTAATGGTTCATCTCATGGGTTCTTCCCTTCAATGAGAGGTATTCGCCAAGGGGATCCTATGTCACCATTTTTGTTTATAATTATGACTGAAGCCTTAGGTCGGTTGATTAAATCTCTTCACCATAATGGTCACTGACTGGGTGTCAATGTGGCTACAGGAGTTGAACATTCAACCCACTTGCAATTTGTTGATGATACTATTCTATTTGGAGTCTCGAGTAGAAGAGAGGCAAGGACTATAAATACTTGCCTGTATGACTATTGCAAGGCATCAGGACAAAAAATCAATTGGAACAAGTCAGAAGTTTTCTTTATCAACACTTTGCCGAATATGCAAGGTGTTCTATCAAGGATCCTCAATTTAAGAGTTGCAAACTTTCCAGGTAAATTCCTTGGGACTCCTCTTTTCATTGGTAATAATAAGATTTTCTATTGGACGCATCTTATTGAGAAATGTAATCTAGGCTTGAAAATTAGAAAGGGAAGTGGTTATCATCTGTCGGTAAGCTTACTATGATAAAATCAGTCCTCTCTGCCATATCGGTTTTTTCCATGGCTTGCTTGAGACTACCAGCTACCATAGAAGATGAGTTAATTACTATAATGAGGAATTTCCTTTGGAATGGGTCGGATGACAAAGGGAAATTTCTCCTAATTGCTTGGAATAAAATAAGTCAACAAAAAAATGCTGGGGTTGCTGGAATTCGACAGATTTCTATTATAAATTTGGCTATGGGAGCAAAATTGGTATGGGAAATTTGTAGAGGTGGTAATCAGAAGTGGGTAAGAATCCTAAAACACAAATATCTGGACTCACTTGAGCCTAAAAGGATTCTCATAGTTATCAACCCACCTAGGGGTTCGACCATTTGGAATTTTATAATGGAATGCAGAGAAATCATAAGCGATTAGGTCACTTGGGATGTCAGAAATGGGAGGAATGCATCCTTCTGGATGGATTCTTGGAGTGGCAAAGAAGCCTTGGGTCATAACCCCGCTCTTCAATCTATAATGAGAGAAACATGTCGGCTTTGGGGACACAAAGTTTGTGATTATGGTCATTTAGTTAAGGAGAATGGTATTGACAGATGGGTGTGGAATTCTTTGGACCCCTTGGACTTAGTCCAAAATCAGAAAGACATTTTTGCCGGTATTCTAAGGAATCGAATGATTCATCCATCCCCGGATGAGGACATCATTAGATGGTGTGGCTCGTCTAATGGTAAGTACAAGGTATGTTTTGGCCATAAATTGAAAGAAGCTGTTGTAGATAAGAAGGATTGGCCGGTTAATCTGTTCTGGCACAAACACCTACTTTTTTAAGCAGGTTCCTTTGCTTGGATGGCTTTCCAGAGGAAGATTCTAACCGGTGAAAGACTCCTTAAATTGGGTATTAATGGGCCTAGTAGATGTGTATTATGTTGAAATCAAGAGGAGACTATTGATCACCTTCTGCTTCACTGCAAATTCTCCAGCAACAGTTGGTGGCATTTTATGGGTAAATGAAATCTTGCATGCCCTTTTCCGAAAGGTTTGGATGATTGGTTTCTACTATGGCCTAAATCAAAATGCAAGGCATTATTTGGGGACTTATTTGTCATCCTGACCTCACTGCTGATTTGGGAAATTAGGAAAGAGAGGAATCAAAGAATTTTCCAGGATAAAGATATGGGCCCGATTGCCCTCTATGGGAAAATTGAGAATCACCTAGTTGAGCTTCTGAATGAATCAACTAAGTCCAAATCACTGAAAAAGAATCTATACACTGACTGGGATTGGAAGTTAAAGCTTGCATTCCCAAATTTGATCATCCCCCCGCTTTTTGGAAGTGAATACCAGATCCGGGGTGACATAAGATTAACTTCGATGGTGCCTCTGCAGGGAATCCAGGGTGGAGTGGAATTGGATGTATTATTAGAGATTCCGAAGGCATCTGTATTAAGGAAATCTCTGAAGATATCGATATGGCCACTGACAATGAGGCTGAATTCCGAGCGACATTAAAAGGTTTGCAATTGGGGATAAAAAGAATCCATTTGGAGGGTGATTCATTAAATGTTATCAATGTTGTTCGTAGTAATCAAACCCCTAGTTGGTGTCTTAACCTATGGCTTCGACTGATGGTGGATTTGCTGGAGACCGTTGAAGAATTTTAGATTAGGCATATCTATAGAGAAGGTAATATGGAAGCAGACATACTATCTAAGATGACAATTGCAGATGGAGGCCTTGATCTGGGGTAGACGGCTAGGGCATAGATAAATTTTGATTATAGCAATTAATATGGTTAAAGTGCTGCAACCTATCTTGGCAGAAGAATGAACCGACTTCGTTTCCTTGATGGTCTTGGTTTCTACCGGTTTGTAGTACTTACCGGGAGATGAACTCTTACCGGGTGTGGGTTTTTCTTTGATTGTGGTATCCTTCTAGTTCCTACCGGTAGGGGAATCCCACTCGACTGCGCGGTCTCTATCGGTTGGCGATGCTGTCATTTGCATAGGTCTCTTGCACTTGTCTCTTATCGATATTTATTACGTTTCAGTAATATGGTCTTACTGGGGTCATTTACTCTAGTGCCGGAGTAGATGCTGTCAGAAAGATAATCTAGCAAAATTTTTGATAAGCGGCTGCAATTGGTTCTCTCCTCAAGTCACCCTATGCGGATGGAGGCCTTGATCCGAGACATATGGTTAGGGCACAACTATAATTGATTATGGTGGTTAATATGGTTTAAGTGATGCAACCTATCTTGGTCTAAGAATGAAACGAATTTGTTTCCTCGATGGTCTTGGCCTCTACCGGTTTGTAGTACTTACTGAGAGATGAATTTTTACTAGGTGTGGGCTTTTTCTTCGATTGTGGTTTCCTTCTGGCTCTTACCGGTAGGGGTATCCCCCCCAGATGTGAGGTCTAACGGTTGGCTATGCTGTCAGTTGCATAGGTCTCTTGCATTTGTCTCCTACCAATATTTTTTATGGTTTCGGTAATATGATCTTACCGAGGTCATTAACTCCAGTTTTGGTGTAGATGCTGTCAGAAAGTTAATCTAATGTCCATAATTACTATTAGATATGATAAAGTCGGACGACGACAGACATCAAAGAGGCAATCAATTGTGAATAAAGGTGACATGCTTAAGATGTGTTTTGTTTGTGCGAAGTAATTTCACACGGTTTAGCCAGGTCCTCGAGCTCCTTAAGCTTTATGAGTTGTTGAGATAAATAAAGGAAGGCCTACTTAATTTAAACATATCAAACTCTTCCCTTTTCTTGCTCTGCTATTTATACAATGGATACGTCGATATTGTTGGAGGCAACATGCTGTCAGATGGCGTTTCTAGGCAAAATTTCTGATAAGCATTTGCAATCGGTTCTTTCCTCAAATCACCCTTTAATTCTGCACTGTGTAAAAAGAATTTTGGGGAAGGAATTCTTAAATGCATACCATAGATATAGAGCCAATGCAGACATTCCGACTTTCTTTCTAGCGATGCTGCTCTACATGGGGACTATCAAGCAAAGGGCGAAGCTGCTCACTCAAATGGTGTTCGAGCAATCGCTTCCTTGGGGAAATTGACGCTGTACTGGATAATGTCGATGATAATCTCAGAATGCCCTTTCCCCAAAATTATTATATGTTTGGGAAATGGTGTGGAGGTGAGGAAAGAGGTGATAGTAACCTCTCTTGATTTCAATGCCTTGGAGGCCTCCAGAACTAACATTAACATCAATATTGAGTTCCTTTTCAAGGTTGTTGGATTACTGCCTGGGTTCGTGGCTCCCTGGAGAAGAACCTATATTCAGGATGAAGGGCTTTCAGACAGAGGAGACATTGGTATTTTGGCCAACGGTGACATAGATGATGGCAACTCTTGGGGTCTTGGTCGTGGAGAAGAGTGGTTTCCATAAGATGTCCGCCACCCCTAGGAAAAAGCGGAATCAATGGCTCATGCTGCTTGCGGGAATGATTGCTTGGTAATATTGGATGTTGCTGCTGCTCCTGCACCCGGTGACGAGGACCCATATTCAAGCTCTGAAGAATCTTGAAATGTTTTGACATCCTTGGCTCTATGTGTCGGTTCTCTTTGGAATTCCATTTCTCAAGTTCTTTGTACTGTTAAGAAGATTGTAGGCCTTTGGCCAAATTAGGCATAGTAACAACCAACTTTTTGTTCTCCTCCGGTTGATTTTGTCTAGCAATGTAGGATCCTCACCAACTCGGTTGGTTTTTGGTCGTTGTTTGGAGCAATGGTAGGGGGTTTTCTTCCTGGTTCTTTCCCCCTACGACTCTTTCTAAACCAGGTTTGTATTTTTCAAATTTGATTAATACAAGGGTGCTGCCCCTCTACAGTTATTAATCTATTAAAAAAAAATTAAAGAAACATTTAAAATTGAAGGGATGCAGACCAATTGGTTGGTGAGAGTGATTCTATGTTCTTTGATTATGCCATCCGCCAAGGGTTAAACCTCTAGATGTATGATATATAAGGGACAAGGTTAAGATCATTCTTGTAATGACTTTGGTGGAATGGATGCTCTTTAATCCTTTCTCTTGTCTCTTAGTTGAAAATATATCATCATAGGCTCATGCTCTCATATAGGAAAAAAATTGAGCTTGTAGATAATGTGAAATCACGCATAGAAAAAAAGAAGAGCTATAAATGAAAATATCATTAAAATTACATATAATATACTTTAATTAGAAGGTAGAGATATATATAATATATTTCAACCAATAATTGAAATATATTAACTTTGATTTACAAAATAGAAGGTAGAGATACAAATAATTTCTTTTCACCAATAATTGAAACATATCAAGCTTGACCTACCTAGATAATAATTACGAAAAAAATTTAAAAAATATTATTTAGAAATTAACAATTTTAATTAATATTAATTATGATAAAAATAACCTTATTTCTAAACTACTTTTTAGTAGAAATATATTAAAAAATCATACTTTTATAAATATAAATTAATTAGATACTTGACGACGTAAGCCATCAGAATGAATGAATGTTTTTAATAATATCCACGAGACCAAACAACCCATAAGACCCACCGATAGATGTGAAGCCAAATGCTTTAAATTTTTTCTTTGTAGATTGTCTTAGGTTAGATCCCATCTTTTAACGCTTTATCTCTTAATCATTGGATGACAATAATAACTAGTCGCTTTCATTGGATATTTGAGGATGACATGGGGAAATAATGTGACAAGAAGTGTTATGAAATATGTGCAAATATTGTGGTGAGTAGCAACAACAATAATGGAGGTAACTTGGTCAGTGGAACCACATTTTAATAGATTTGATCGTAACTGTTTGGTGGGAATTCACTCACTGAAATCTCTCCACTGAACTTTCCAGTATAAAAAATGAATGAATTTGAAGGATCACAACATATTATGTGATGGGACTTTTCACAACCCTGTCTAATATGGTTGTATTTCATTCAAACCAATTCCATTCATCTTAGTTCTAAGTATTAAACATAATGTTTGCAAATGCTGCTTTCTGACCAATTTTAGTGAATCCAAATTTTTCGTATTATATTAGAAAGTATGCTAAAAGAGTTCAATTTATGTGAAAATATGATTCAAAAAAGCTTATTAAAGGATTGCAATCAAGGGAAAGACTCAAATTTAATTGTATAGTTGAGGACTGGATCTCCATCTTAGATATGAGGCATGCAAATGGATGATTTGTAATGAAGTTTGGAAAGAAGGAACCTGCATTTTCTGTAGTAAAAGGATAGTTGAAATTGAATGACACTTCATCCTAGAATATGCAATGTATGAAGATATTTGTATTCACTTTGCAATCATTTTGCAAGTGGATAGTTTGAATGATATTTTTGAAGAGATAAGACTTCAAAAAATGACAAATTTCTCAATCAAAACACATAATAAAAAATTGACATCAAAAGAAACTTAAAATTGTGTTAACATTCAATGGCTTGATCTCTTAGATCACTTGATCTTTTAAACATTATTAAAATAAATTTGTAAATTATGCACCAATATTTATGGCTATACCTATTCTGGCTATCGTACGACCTATAACTTTCATGTTATACTATAGTGGGGGATAGTGGCCACATCACTTCTCTTGAGCTCCACAGCCATTCTATGCCTATTTTGCAGTTTTTCTGTCCGCATAACATGAAAGTTATAGGTCGTACGATAGCACGGTTTTGGAGCCAGATTAGTCGCGTCCTTTTATACGTGAAGGTGTATTTGATTAATGAATATAAACAACCACACATACATTTGCATTTCTAATACAAGACAAGTTGCACCAAAATACCTACTTTTACAAAAAATAAAATAAATTTTTATGTTCATGATTACCAACACATGCAAGTGGCCCAAAACTTAGAAAATATAGTATTTACATATACATATGCATAGTTAATGATGCTTGAGTAATGACAAGCCCCTACAACTTTATGGGCTATCAATTACATATTTTCCCATACTTCTTCTCAAATCTACATTATTAACTCCATCTACTATATTAATATCTCTATGCCATCTAATTCCCCATCCACCATCATTGGCTTCATATGTGAGACTCAATCTATGAAGGAGAGCAACTCTGTTCTCTCCCTTTCAGATAATCTATAATCCTTCCAAATTGTTTTGAGACGAACCTCCATTCATCGCTGCTTTCTTCATAACTTCTCTAACACTCCCAACATTACTCCTAAGTTTTTTCCCCTTTTGTCCATCTATTTCCATAAATTCTGCTACGATGACTGCAATCTCCTGGCGGGTCACTAGAGTGGATCTCATGTTATTAGAACTCCTAAAAATTTGACCCAAACTCATGGCCACCTCCCATACATGGACAATGAGCCTGCAATTGGTATACTAGTCTGTAACCAGAGGATATGCGAGCATGGGAACTCCCAACCAGAGACTCTCCATGATGGAATTCCACCTACAGTGTGTGAGAAACCCACCCACTGAAGAATGGGACAAAACATCTAATTGAGACACCCACTCAACAACCAAACCTTGCTCTTTGTTGTACCATAAACCTTTCCGGCAGTATGTCTTGCACGTCAGAGGCAACTATATCAGGACGGAGAACCCAGAGGAAGGGCCGCTTGCTGTGCAACAAACCCATGGCCATTTCATGAATTTGAGCTTTGGAAACATGGGCGTAGCTTCCAAAGGAGACGTACAAAACATAGTGTTTAGGCTTGCTGTCGAGCCAGCTCTTGCAATCCGACTCAGCCCACATGCTTGTTGTTGATAACTGATGTTGCTCGAGCATGCAACTCCATGCAGCTCATAACTGTTTTTAGCCCCCACCACCATACACTAGCATGCAACTAGATTAATTTAGTTAATAGTTTTTTATTTCTCATGCAAATAAATCATGCTATGCATGCAGTTAGACTATTCTTAGATTAGAGCTTTCTTTAGAACTGTTTGGTTTCTTTTTCACCAAATATTGCATGCTATTCATGTTCTATTTTATATACTTTGAATTCTTTTTGTTAGTGAAGCTGGAAAACTCTATTTATAGGGAAGCTTTGTATTCTTTTTATTAAGCAGTAATATAGAATGTGTGTGCCGTTCTAAGTTGTGTTTTATTTTATCTCTGCAATTTTTATTGATGTTAGTTGTTTTCTCTGTTATTATATTTTCTTGATTAAATGGCTATAAGAACATGGGCAGTTTTAGATTGTACAAGTGGTATCAGAGCACGTAAAATTGTTTTGGGTTAAAGTTTTATTGTTGGAATTTCGTCAAAGTTAATCATGTCGAATTCTAACCATATGCCCATTCCAAAATTTAATGGGAATGATTATGATTATTGGTGCATTAAGATGCCAACCTTTTTGATTGGAAACGATTTGTGAGAGATTATTGAATCAGGTTATGAGGAGCCAGTTGATTGGAATGCCATTACAACCAATTAAAGAACAAGAAGAAATGAAGCAAGGAAAAAGACTGCTCAAGCTTTGTTTCACATTCAAATAGCTCTCGATAAGAGCTTATTTCCAAGAATATCAGGAGAAACAACTGCCAAAGATGCCTGGAAGACTCTACAAGAAGCTTACCAGGGTAGTGATCAAGTTAAGGTGGTCAAGCTTCAAACATTGAAGTGAGAGTTTGAGAATTTGAAGATGCAAGAAGCTGGAAGTATAAGTGATTATTGTGTTAGAGTCAAAGATGTGGTCAATAAAATGGCTACACTTGGGGAAATTGTAAGCAATGAAGTTTTGATAAAAAAAGTGTTGAGATCTTTGACACCCAGATGGAATCATGTTGCCATAATCATAGAAGAAAACAAGGATTTGACAAAATTACAGTTTGATCAACTGGTTGGATCCCTGATGTCTCATGAAGAAAAATTGAAAGATTCTTTTGAAGGTGTAGAGAAAGCGTTTTCCTCTAAATTGCTAATCACAAAAAATGAAGATGCAAGCAACAGTAGTGCCAAAATCAATCAAGGCCAAGGTAAAGGGCAAAGCCAAAATTCTTCAAGAGGTAGAGGTAGAAGTGGTTTCTGAGGAAGAGGTAGAGGCAGATTTGATAAGAGAAATGTTCAATGTTACCATTGTAACAGGTATGACCACTTTGAAAGAGAATATAAATTGAAAGAAGGTAAAAGTGCTAACTATGCTCAAGAAAGTAGTGAGAATCCTCCTGATCACTTATTTTTATCTTATGCCAAGGGTGAAAATACTAGTAAAGATGTTTGGTACCTAGATTCTGGATGCTCTAACCATATGACAAGGAATGAGAAGTTGTTTTCAACAAAGGATGGAAGTTTCAAATCCAAGATCCAACTTGGTGATGATAAATCGTTGAAGGTTGCTGCCAAAGGAGCTATGGAGGTCCAAACAAAAGAAGGTATAAAGAGTATTCATGATATTTATTATACTCCACAATTTATTATACCAAATAACTACACATACATTTTCATTTCTAATACAAGACAAGTTGCACCAAAATACCTACTTTTACAAAAAATAAATTAAATTTTTATGTTCATGATTACCAACACATGCAAGTGGCCCAAAACTCAGAAAATATTGTATTTACATATACATATGCATAGTTAATGGTGCTTGAGTAATGACAAGCCCCTACAAATTTATGGGCTATCAATTACATATTTTCCCATACTTCTTCTCACATCTACATGTATTAACTCCATCTACTATATTAATATCTCCATGTCATCTAATTCCCCATCATTTATATTAATTACATAATATCCTAATAATTAATATTATCCATTTTCCTCTAATCTTCCTTAGTCCTAGCCCAAGGTAAATAATTATGTTTAATTATTTATCCATCCTAAGTTGCTTCTTCCAAACAATTAAATAAATAATTTTATTTATTTAATTTATATCCTCTCACTTATTTATTTAATTTATCCTCTCACATGTCACGTCCTCCAACACTTTTACTTTTCTTCCAATCTGCTTCTAATCCACTCCACTAAGCACGTGCACACGCTTAATTAAGTGTGGCTAGGTTCTCCCCATCACATCAAGCACGTGACCCCTTACACAAGCAAATGGATCTCGTCTCCTCAAACACCCAAAAAGAATTTTTAATTGCTTTTATTCCCCTTCAATCTTCCATCTCCTTCTCAAATCATCTCATGATGCCACTTGGCACCATCCCATGAGGTGAGAGGACCAATTCACCCTCAACCATAGATCTTCATCTTTTAATCTCAACCATCTATATCTTTTCATTCAAAATCCTTATTTATCCAACCCTTAACCATTTCTACATCTCTTTTTTTTTTTTTTTCTCACTTGAGCGTTGTTATCTACCAAAATTGTGACCACACATCCAATCAATTATCCTTGGCAAATCATTGTAACAAGAGGTTTAACATAGTTTAATTTGGTTAAATTATATGCTTGCTTGACCTCTTTTACCTAATCTTAATTCTTTTTGTGTTTTGTAATTTTGAGTTGTTTTTAGTGTTGATTCAATTCCTTTTAAAATCACATTGTACATCTGATGTGACCCATGTCACAAGTTCAAACTAACCATTTTAGTTGTTTTTAGTTGTTTTACATCTATAAATTGGTGGGTCTTACTCAATGGTGGGTTTATTCTATTTCGACAAAGTTGCTAGAAAGACTTGACTTTCAGGTTTTCACTAATTTAGCAATTTTTCTTTGTGATTAGGTGGGATTATAGGTCAATACAATGGACTTTCTCATATAATTAATTCAAAAGACTTGATTCAAATCAATGGTCTCATATATAAAACAATGGATTTGACAACTTTTTGGTGGGTTTGCATTTCATGACACAATGATGGATTCATTATTTATTCAACGAGTTAATTAAAAATGATAGAATTTCTTTTAAAGAAGAAAAAAAGTTAATATATAAAAAAATAACATAAATTATTGTTAAAAACGCTTTTAAATGCACAACGTATATTCTTAAGTATTTCTTGAAAATACATATGAAAATAATATATATTATTATTAAACCTTTTTAAAGTTATATCTATTATTTCTAAAAGTATTTATATATTGAACACAAAATAATAATAACAATAAATTTTGTTGAAAAATTAAATAAAATGAAAATATTAAAAAAATATTAAATAAACTAACTTTGTTGCAGTGGGCGCTAACCCCTTGCATATGGGAAGGTGTGACCCCATATGGGCATCACACCCCCCACGTGAAGAGGTGTGCCTCCCATATGGGGGGTGTGACCTCTATACAGAGGTGTCATCTCCAAATGGGAGCCCTTCCAATAGTAAATGCATAGAAAACCAATTTAAATAAATAAAGTTAAAAAGTATAAACTGTTAAAAATAATGCATAAGTTTGGAAATAAAATAAGTGGAGATAGTTGCACAGATTATATTATAGGGTTTACATTAAAAATGCAATATCATTCAACATTAAAAAAAATAATATTACTTTATATCAAATTTAATCTCTATTTTTATTGGGTGCACTTATTGTAAATTTGGTTGAAGATAGCCAAAATCTCTCATTTAATCTAAAAACAAAACAAAAACAAAATGACAAAATATAAGAAAATCTAGGGTTTTAAAAAATAATATAACAATAATAAAACTAGGAATGTTTTTGACATTAAAAAACAACAAAACAAGGGTGCTATCCCAATCCCAACAACCAACAGACGTAAGATTAGCAGAGCATTAGTGGCACATTAACAACTAACCAATATAAAAAACTAAATATCAACACCATATATCAAAGCTAAAATCTTTAGCAACCTAATAAGAGTCTTAATACCAGGCCACCTATGGCCATAAACACAAATAGTAACAAAATATGAAACAACCTTAATAGAGGGCCTGCAACGGCCAAAACTAGCATTAACAACAAAAATTAAAACACTCGTAACTAACATCCTTAAAACTTGTAGCTAGCCTAGTGGAGGACATTGGACCAATCCTCAGTAAGGAACTTAAAAAGCTCCTTATAGTTTCCCTCGTCATCTTTGTCTACTCTCAAGATCTTCTTCTAAATTAAACATAGGGATGTGGTTGAGGTATGCATGACCCTTAGATTGAACTAAGAAACACTCCCCACTTTATTTTCAAGATTAGCGACCTTATCTTTAACCTTCTCTAGCTCCATGGCATTCGACTGGCATCCGGAACAAGTCTCTTCTTGTTGAGAGTTATAGATCCCTTCCACTTTCGGTTTGTTTATCTCTATAATATTGGGCATCATATCCTCCATGAGGTCAATTGGGCTCTCTGAAATGTGGGTGGAGCTATCTTCATTCGTAGAGATTTCCCTCTCCTCATCTTTATCCCCATCCTTGTCAATTTCAACACTCTTTCTTTCCTTCCCCTCTTCGCTACCCAATTCAACCTCCTCATCTATTTCATAATCCACAATGTTTTTCGGATTTTCCTTTTTAGTAGAGCGGATGACCAACCTAAAGGACTTTATAGGGGTATTTTCACATTTACTCAAGTCTTCCCCCTCCTCTTTCTCATCCTCACTAACATCTTGAATTATGAGTTTTTTAGTTGGGGGTAGGTTTTTTGCCTTCTTTGTTGCTAGTAGCAGAGGCTAAGGCTTTATATTTGTGGTCTTTTTGTTTACTCTATAGTACATAACAAAGAAGTAATATCCAAATGAGAAAACTAAATAAGAGGATATCCATATCTGGTTATTGCAAGTTTTCTCTGTAATGAGTAAAATAGTAAAAGAAAACCCTTTTCTATTGTGTCCATAAGCATTAGGGTTTCTTCTTCAACATGCACAACATACTGAGTAAAATAGTAAAAGAAAATCCTTTTCTATTGTGTTCATAAGGATTAGGGTTTCCTAAGTTGTCCTAAAATCCTATAGTGGAGATAAAAGAAATCCAGGGGATGAGATTAATTCTCATCCCATAAGATTTAGGTGGGAAAGCTTAAAAGGGTAGTTTTGGGTTAATAAACTGGAAATATTTTGATTGCTTTAGCAAGTTACTTGATTTTTGGATTGTCCTTTTTAAAATAATTTAGAAAGTTGTCTTAAAATTTAAATGGGATTCTTTGTAAGTGAATAAACAATTTAATTGGAGGGCTTTTATTATTTGTAATGATATGAAGGAGATTTTAAAGTATTTGATTGATAGTGTATTAAATAATAAAGGGATAAATGATTAGTAGACATTTTTTTTAATATTAATAAAAATAAGATTAATAGATGATCTTAATTAATAAATAACACCTATTGATTATTCGTAATTGTTATTTATTATTCAATGAGGTTAGAGTTTTTGTGAAACTTATAATTTTCATTTTTTTTGGTTGGTAATAATATTGTATTTTTATTAATATTAGAAATCAGTGTTTCAATTCAAAAGATCAAAAAGCTTGAATTAATCGAACACCCACAACAAATCCATCCCCTGACAACCACCATGCCTACACCGTAAACCCATCACTGGTTGGCATTCTTTAAAATTTGCCACCAATACATCATTCAAACGGGCTTCATACAAAAATTTATCAAAATTGAAACCCCAACCACCAATAAAACTATAAACCCAAACTACCAGAACCCTAGAAGATACAAGCATCATTACATGAACCTTTTAAGACCAAAGACATATACATAGTGCAGAGCATACAAAAACTAAAGTTACACCACTTTGTAAATGAAAATTCATAAAAATAGAAACCCAAGTCCTCCATAACACCATACATTCTAGTTTTAGGGCATGATTGGAGAAATTCCGCTCAACCCTTCACCTACATTGCTCCAACCACCACCTCTCGCATCAGCTTCATTGAAAGCGTTCTCTCTTTTGGCCAACTTAACCCATCGCTCACCCGACATCAACCGCTTGCCCTTACCCCTGCCATTCATTTTTTTCGAAGGACCAATTGTAAGGCCCTGAGATTCCAACTCTTTCTCCCACAAGTAAAGCTTGAGAGAGTCCCATCCAATTGTCGCTTTTGCTCTACGTTCATCCTTGTTCAACCCAAAAGGCCAACAAATGAAAGGGGACCAATTCTCTCAACTCATGAAAATCATCTATGTCAAGCCCTTCACCAACATCAAAACCAACCCCCAACATAGCCATATCCAAAAGCTCCATCAACCTGCAAAGCCAATCATCCTCCACACATTGCCGCATGATTTGGACCAAAATGTCCTTCTGCTCACCCAGTTCCAAACCCCAAGCCAAAAATATCATCACCACGTCCACATTTGTTCTGCATTTAGCATTGTCTTGAGGAAGCTCTCCCCCAACAACATTTCCAATATTTGGATGAAGCCGTCATCGCAGAACTTGAAAATACATTTAAGTCTCTTGGCCGAGACATCACCCACAAACGCCAGTTGCTCCCTTGTATTGTACAAAGTGAAAGTAGCCTCCATACTTGTCAACACCTCACAACAACTTGCACCCAATAGAGCAAAAAATGGGCCCAAGTCACTATAAATAAAGTCTTAGCATACCCCCACATTCCATCCACACCAAGTAATAAAATCAATCAGTAATATCCTTGTATTTCGCCATCCAAATCATCCTTTTTTAGATTACAAAAATCTTCAACATGAATGCCGTGTACCTCCTCAAATGATGTTGCCCATTTGGACATTACATCAGCCACCTCATTGCCACCTCTTCGCACATTCAAAATAATATAATTATTGAATACATTTAAATCATTTTTGATTTTGGAAATAAATCTATTTAAACACCATACATTTGTTTCACTTTTCATGATTGCGCTGGTAATAATTAATGAGTCCCCCTCAAGATGTCAATTTTGCACACCCAATTTAATCCCCCCATAAACTACCAATAATGTCGCTTTAGCCTCTACCTCATTATTCATTCCATGCTCTAGCCTTTGAGCTCCTAGCACCACAATATGCCCCTCTCAATTTCTGATTACTAACCCAACACCTGAAACACCCAAGTTTCCCTTTGAGGCACCATCAAAATTTGCTTTATACCATCTATGTTGCGACACTTCCCACTTTACTATGGGCCTTCCAAAAGAGAGTGGATTTACCGATTAAGCCCAACTTATAATTTTTATTTTGATAAAGTAGTCATTAAATGATTATTGTTATGGATAAGACCTCAATTTTTTCACATTACTTAGACCATAGTTATAATGGAATGTTAAATGAGTAATGTTGACATAACTTAATTATTAAGTGTAGTAGATTTAAGAAAAAAATAAATTAGATCTCATTATATTAATTGGGCATTGCATGTAAAATATCCTATATGGGGTAGTATTAAGGATTTCATTTATACTAGTTTTAATGAAGGCAAGGTTATGCTAAATGCTTGGGTTATTGCAACTAAAAGTATTAAACTATTTATTAATGGATTATGTTATTGTTTAAAGAAAACCAATTTAATTAGCTATCTTTTATTAAGTCCTTGCAATAATAGTAAAGATTTGACGGTAGGAAACTAATTTTATGTTCTTCGTTATGGCATTATATTATCAAAAGTAATATCTTTAAAAAAATAAATTAGTGTAAGTGTGTGTTACATCCACGTTAAAATATGGGCATGACAATATGTATATGTGTTTATGGTGAAAATGGATAACAATAATAACAAAATTGAAAGGCTAAATGAATTCAACCACAAAAACCCTAGCCTAACAACAACAAAGATCCACCATAACATATGAAGATTACCTAAGACAATGCAAATCAAATGAAATCACAAAGATTATACCATTACATGTCCAATAGGGTTTTGATCTCCATTCTTCCTATCTCCATTGATCTTGCTTGATATATTTGCTCTCAGATTTTATATGCACAAGAGCTCAACAAAGAACAGAATGTGGTTGCAAGTAGGATCGTAGTGTAGTCAAATGATAAAAAATAGTTCATTAGCTCATTAGGGTTTGATAATGAAAGAAGCATCTCCTTAAATAAAAGACACTATATGAAATGGAGGGATAAGATTGAGAGGTGTAAAAAGGAGGTCGGCTAGGACTAGAGGGTAGGTAGAAGAAATAATAAAATAATGAAAGAGGTAGGTAGTGTAGGAATTAAGAGATGAATGACATGTGTCATGGGTAGAAAAAGGCTAATGAATTAATTAAATAAATAAAGATTTATTTAATTAATAGAAGAAATGAGATCAATTAAATAAATAAATATTTATTTAATTTAGGAAAAGAATAATTTAAATAAATAAATGTATTTATTCAAATGAGAAATAAGGCTAGAAGAGGATAAATGAATTAATTAAATAAATAAAGATTTATTTAATTAATAGAAGAATTAAGCTTAGATAATTAAATAAATTAAATATTTATTTAATTAGACTGGACAATTTTGAGTGTCTACATTTTGCCCCCTCTTTGAGACAATGCGGCTTGTCGCGTTGTTTCGGAGAATAACCGTGTGCAGCTAGGGTTTTGGACCAAAAATCAAGATCTTGGAGAGATTTGATCATATCTCACAAACGGCTAGGAAATTTTGCACCAAATGTTTTTTGTAGATTGAAGAAAGTATAAGGAGCTCTCAAGACAAAATTCAGATTTTTTTGAGCACATTTTCATTTTCTATGAATTTTTTATGATTTTTCATAAAAAATTATTTTGAGAGCAAATGAGAGAATTTTTTGGATTTTCTTACATTTTTGGAAATATATCATAATTATACACAGGATCTGTTCTTTGTGATTTTAATTTTGATGCAAAATATTTCCCTAAAAATCGGATCTTTAAAAATTAGGGTTTTTCCTTATTTTGATCATATCTCACAAAAGAATTTGAATTTTGGCATAAAATTTTTTGTGCAGGTCAGGAAAAGTATCAGAAGGATCCAGTACAAATTTTAGATTTTTTGGATTGATTTTTCAATTTATAATAATTGTTTATGATTTTTCATAAAAAATTATTTTTGAGAGCAAATTAGCAAATTTTTTGGATTTTATTACATTTTTGAAAATATCTCAGAATTATACATAGGATTTGGTCTTCTTAATTTTAAATTTGATGCAAAATAATTCCTCAAAAATCAGATATTTGAAAATTAGGGTTTTGCATTATTTTACTCATATCTCACAAACTGCTTAGATTTGTTGCAGAAATTTTATTATGCAGGTTTGGAAGACCATCAGGACTCTCGAGTAAAAATTTCAGATTTTTTGGATCGATTTTGCATTTTATATGAATTTTTTATGATTTTTCATAAACAATTAATTTTTGGAGCAAATTATCAAATTTTTTGGATTTTCTTACATTTCTGGAAATCTCTTAAAATTTTACAGGAGGTCTTTTTTTATGATGAATCAGATCTTTGAATTGGTCAACAAAATGCATTGTTGAAGGCCCCTATTTCACAAAGTCTTTTGGATCTAAAATTTACCTAACTTGTGTGCTTACAGGAAGGGGTGATCATTTGAAACAATCCAAACTACTAATAAATATTTGTTGCAGGTCCTTGGCAAGGGTTTTTTGGATTTTTATTGTGTGCCTTGTTTTCATAGACTAGCAAACACTTCCATTGGTGCACTAAAATTGAATCATTGTCTTTTGTGTCTTGAGCAATAGGCTCTTTTTGTTTAATCTTTAGAGGGCCTGTCTTCCCGTGTGGTCATTAGGACTACTAGTGAGAAGAGAATGACCCAAGTGGTAGCGAGGAAAACCCACCTCTTCCGAACCACTATAAACAAATGTATTCATGGTGAAAACTATGGATAACGTGTGCTGATTAGTTCATACCGACACTATGTCTCCCCATAAACCCGTTTGATCAAATTTATTTGATCATTTGTAGGGCGTAACCCCTACCAGCTGGGAGCCTTCTATATTTACAGAGCTAAAAGTGCCGCATGTATGGCCACAAGAGCCGATGCCCTTATTAGCACCTTTTTGTTTTAGAAGCCCAAATCCTTCTAGTTGTTGGGGCAGGAGGTCAAACCTCTGGTAGCGGCTCACACACATACGGTTCTTAGTAGAGATACAAAGTTTGCCACAGGGAGTTTTCGTGGGGACTAATGCTTGGCTGACCCGAGAAGTGAGTGCCGAGGTTGGAGCCAGTGAGGTCAAGCATCTAAGTATCCGCTCTAAATAGCGTAGCCTCGGGGGTAAAACCCCATGTGGGATCAACAACTATTGTCTTGGCCAGCCATAAGAATTGTGCTTGACTTATTTTAAACATTCAAACATTCAAGACCAAACAACAAAACATTGTGTCTTTTGTGTCTTCAAGTATATGCAAAACAATTTTACATCAAACAACACACTTTTCTTGGAGTCATTGTCAGTCTAAACACTTGCAAACATTGTGTCCTCTTGTCATGAAAAACAGTCAAACATTTAGATTTGGTCACAACAAACAACTTCACAAATTGGAAAAATTTTACAGTCCAGCAAACAAGAGCAATCAATTTCGGAATTCTTGAGCTTCGTAGGTTGTTTCTCCAGGTTTTCATCTAGCATTCAACTTGTCTTTGGGTCTCACACAGTCCATCATTGCTTCACATTTTGCTTTACATTCACACTTGTCTAAACTTGAGTCAAAAGGTCACTTGCTTGTCCTCATCATACTTTGTCAACACACTACATACAACAACACTTTGCTAAGTGGTCCCTCATCAAGGTCTATCACCTTTGGGTCTCATTTGGTCTTACTTAGAGTCAGGGTCAACTTACCTCATCAAGAGAAACTATCCCCTCTTTGGAAGTCACACCTACTCTACTACATACATACTTGGTCTTACACTTTGGACATTGCAAGTACACCTCAGATTCATTTACACTCCATCCAACTCTTGGTCTTCCATACTTTTTCCATTTTCATCTAGTCTCACACATCTTGGTCAATACCTAGTTCATGGTTGAAACTCGTCTTCAAAAATCTAGGAGAGAAACTAAAGAGGCTCAAGAGTCCGCAAACATGAGTTCTTATGAGTATGACAATGATGTCTTTTTCAATACTGATCATAACACATTACCTGACATGGATGCCTATAGAAACATTCCAAATGTTGAGAACATGGACACTACAAACAACAATGATACACATAATGACAATATGGACAACTTTTCAGTACATTCAGCAGATGTGGAAGAATCCATTATGGACCCTCGCTTCAATCGACTGATTGAGGAAATAATGAGGAGAGATAGACAATACTTCTTACAAATGATGGCACAAAGTGGAGCCAAGATACCTCATGATTTTGACATGTCTCAAATAATGGAAAATCGACCTTTGCAACAAACTCACTTCAACATGGATCAAAGGAGGCCTAATAGTGGAGGAAATAGAGGACCACATCTTGTGCTTGAATCACTATCATCTTTGTTTCAAAAACTAGAGGTCCCACATACACATGGTCAAGCATATGATACTCACCTTCGTAGACCATTATGGAAGTCTTATGCAGAAAGATATGCACAATCACATACAAATGCTAAGGATCAACCACCAAAGCAATTGGATATTCAAAGGCATGCTCAAAATTTGGACACAAGGAAACCCCGTTTCAAATTTGGGGGCAACACATTAGAACATGACATGCCTGTAGAGTATGGTATACATGGACAAAATAGATATTTCGTTCCTCAACATGAATCTATACCAAGTGGTCCATATATGCAGCATCACTATAGACCTCCTCCATATGAACATGTGTATGATCAATATCATCCATATATGCAACATGCTTCTCCTCCAATTGGTGCCTCAAGCATGGGGTATGGTCCAAGAAGTCGATCTCCACCTAAGAGCAATTTGGAGCAACAAATCAGGGACTTACAAAAGAAAATGGAGGACATAAATACACCGAAGCCAACATACACAATGAGAGACATATATCCTTATCCATTCGACAAGAGCATTCCAATGCCTCCATTTCCTACACACTTTGTGACACCTAAATTTGATAAGTATAGAGGAAAAGGGGATCCCAAGGCACACATAAGACAATTTTTCACAGCTTGCATTGAAGTAGCTTAAGAAGAGACATATTTGATGAGATTATTCCCACAAAGCTTAGGTGATCAAGCTATGGAATGCTTCTCCCAACTACCACCTGGTATTAAGTCATAGGGTGACTTAGCAGAGGCATTTATTCAACATTTCTCCTACAATATAGAGACAGACATATCAGTCTCTACTTTATGCAATACCAAGCAAAAAGAGGGAGAGTCTTTTGCATCTTTTTTACAAAGATGGAGGAATCTAGCTAGCAGATGCTCTTGTGAAATTCCACAAAAACAAATGGTAGAGATGTTCACACAAAATGTTAACAAAGACATTGGCTATGATCTAAGGAAAGCTTGTTTGTCCACCTTCAGGGACGTTATTGAAAAAAGATTAGCAACAGAAAAGGTCCTAATTGAGCAAGGAGTCGTTAAGATATTTAAGGAGAACAAAGATGACTTTAAAGGAAAAGACAAGCCAAGATTTTGGAATAAAAACAAGAACACAGTCAATGATGGTGTTGTTGATGCCAATACAGTGCGACCCAAATTCATCTTTTCGGGATCAAGTTCTACAAACAATCAAGTGAATACTCAAACAACTTCTAGATCATGAAGGAAGTACACTCCATTGGGAGAACCACTTGAGTCAGTCTTCAAAAAGTTAGTGGCAAACAAGGTAATCATAGTTCCAAATTTTCCTCCATATGAACCAAAGGTTAAACCAAATTGGTGGAATGATGATGAGTATTGTGAATTTCATAAGAGCATGGGTCATAAGACAGGAAATTGCCATCGACTAAAGAACATCATACAAGATCTCATTGATAGAGGTGACATTGAGATTGAGGGACACTCATCTAATCAAGAACATGAGATGTTTAAGGAACCATTCCCAAAGCATGACAAGGGAAAAGCTAAAGCCACAGATGATCAAACCAACTATACTAGAGCACCTTATAACTATGATTCAACGATCAATCACATCTCGATGGATAATTATGTCTCTACTATTATCATCAAGGACAAAAACCCTGAGAATCCTACTTAGAGACCCAAGATTGTCCTAAAAGGTGTTGGATCTTCTTCCGAACCTACTTCTGAATGTCATGTTACAACCCGTCGAGGTAAAATTACTTTGCCAGGTGCTTCAACTAAAAACACTGCTTCTTCATCAACCAAACTTGAGTATGACCTTGTAGAACAGTTAGGGAAGACACCCGCGCTCATCTCCATACTTGAGCTCTTACGCATATCCCCCGCTCATAAAGCTATTCTTGACAAAATCTTGAGAGACACCGCCGTTCCTACTGATCTGAACGTGGATCAGTTTCAAGCCATGGTGGGATAACTTTCCATTCCACATTCCCGTACCTTCACAGAAGCCGATGACGCCTCCGTAAGTCAGCCACATAATGCACCACTACATGTTGAAGCCTTCATACACAAACATAGAATAAAGCGAGTCCTGATAGATGGAGGAGCATGTCTAAACATTTGTACATTGAGCACAATTAAACAATTGGGATATTTTGATAAAGCTGTGAATTCTACAAATAAAATCACCATCAAGGCATATGATGATGAAGAACGTTCGTCCAAGGGTACAGTCAACTTACCTCTCAGAGTTGGGCCAGTTACAAAGGATGTGGTTTTCGAAGTCCTAGACCTGGATCTCACATACAATATATTGCTAGGACATCCTTGGATTCATGAAATGAGCACAGTCCCATCTACATATCATCGATGCATCAAGTTTCCACACAATGGAGTTGAAGTGACTATCAAAGCTGACCCAAATCCATTCATATATTGCAACAATTTGCAACCCCAGTTAGAAATAACAATCCCAGTCAATCGAGAAGCTATTCCTTCATCAACATATGTGGATCCAGAATCCTTGAAAGCTTTTACATCAAAACAAGCAGAGATCAAAGAAAATTTCAAGTTTAAAGATATGGGATGTGGTGAGTATATATTTCATGTCGAGCAACTCCCACTATCTCCTAACACATTCAGTCAACATGAACAATCTACAAACAATTTGCAATATCAAGGAATTAGGTGTGAACCACCTAGTGTTGTGGCTACTAAGTCTGAATGCAAATCTCCTCTAGTGGTGCAAGCAACTCTTGATATCAATAGTCCTAAGAGTGGTTCCAACAAAGAATCTATTGAGCATATTGCTAGCCCTCTTGAGAACTCACATAGCTTTACCATATCATCCACTCATTCCATTTCCACTCCACTTCTAGACTTGGATCAACAAGAATTACAAAAGCCCTTACTCATCGAGGATGAAAAATCAAGCTTTGAAAAGAAAAATCTAAAAGTCAAAAATAAAGAAAAGTCCTTTAGTCCAAATCAAAATCAAAAGCTATTGGACTCTACAAAAATCAAAGTCAAGGATAAAAATTCTATGAAAGAAAAAGAGCAAGAGTTGATCTCCCCTAATATCAAAATAACTGGGGGCAAAAGTTCTACAATTTCAAGTCAAAAAGCATACTTGTTGATCCTAAGTCTCCATCATGCTATCCTACTTTCACTTCTTTTCACAATCATAAGCCTTCATAACTCATCCACTTGTTCCACCATCCTTTCCCTTCTGGCAATACATCATGGACCTTTAATGGAACTTTCTTGAAGAACTTTTCTATCAGTGATGCCCAAACTTCTTTAGGTGACACGCATATGGGCCTGTGTAGTCCACACACTAGTAATTCTATCTCAGTTCCTTTATCAAGGAAGACAATCGCTCAAGCTACACAACATTTAATCAAGGAACAATGCAGCTACAATCACAAAGTCAAGCCTCGTACATTTGAGGTAGGTGACTTGGTTCTCAGAGAAAACCCCAAGAATCAGCAAGATAGAGAGAAGAAGGGCAAGTTCGAACCAAATTGGCTTGGTCCTTACATCATTACAACAGTATATGGATCTGGGGCATATCAGCTCTCAACTATAGAAGGTAAACCTTTGGAGGATCCTATCAACAACACGCACCTTCATAGGCTCTACACATAGCTCTTTGGAATATCCTAATTCAAAAAATACAAAAAAAAAAAAAAAATTTCAAAAAAAAAATAAAAATCATAAAACATAAAAAATCGTTACTTGGTGAAAACCTGGCAAACAAGCGCCTTGTGACACAGAAAACATTGAAAAATTGAAAAAAGTAAAGAGAAATAATTTCGTCCAACGGTGAAAACCACTTTGGTGGCGCCCTGGGCAAGTACCATGGTGAAAACTGGGTCACGAGCACCATGCGTAGAGACATTGCTCCTCCCTCCTTCAGGATTCACTTTCATCCTTTCACTTTGCACACACTCACAACCTATTCATCCATTATAAACTTACCCATTCCCATCATGGCTTGTTATTGATCTACCCAAGATTGGTTAGCCATTCATAATAAACCTCCCTTTTCACCTCCCTTTCCATCCATAATAAATAAGATCCTATCTGTGGCTACGACAAATCCTATGTCTAGTGATGGGTGTGGACCTAAGAACATCACATGTTTCGAGGAGTACAGTTTCTTCCAGCTTCCTTCAGTCTATCCGCGCACAATCCGCAATAAAGCAACATTTGCATCGCCAGTCTGCAATAAGGTCTCGTCTTCTTCGCAATAAAATATCAGTTTCATGGATTCAGTCAGTTTCAAATGAGACAGCAGCAACAATGAGCTTCAACAAAATCAAATCTTTCAACAGACTCAGACAACATATGGTTTAGTGCTATCTATCCTTTTTGTGAAAGTAAACATTGTGACCACAATCAAATAAGACTTATACAAGTGACAAGAGACACTAAACTTGAGGACTGCAGTGGATGTTGGTGTCGAGTCTTGGTTTTCTTTTGATTTTATCTTTTGGTGACATGTCTTTTAGCTTTTCCAGGATGTCTCTGACTAGAGATTCTATCTCTAGGATGTCTTTGACTAGAAAGGCGAGGATGGGGTATCATCACCTATTTATATTTGCTGTTTGTGGATTGTCTCTTAGTAATGCTATGACTTGTCCAAGGATATGAGGACACTGTGAGTCTAGTATGAACTAGGGCATTCCTTGTTTGTGACTGTCTTATCTCCATGCAAATAGGTACAATGACTTTTTGGGTCAAACATATGCCTCAATTGTCATAACCTACTTGCCATAATAAAGCTCAATGATGATAACACACAAGAAGCTCTTTCACATTAATATCTTCTATCTTTCATCCCCCTTTCTTGATTGACTTCCATTGTCCTTCTTGAGTCTGCGTAGCCTGCTATCACATGACTAAGTATAATGACACACCAAAAACATTTGCATTTCATGTAGTTTGCACCTGCATTACCACATATAAGCATTTCATACATACATATAGATATCACAACTGCATCACATCCTGCATACAACACCTGTTAGCACAATTTACATTTGCATTATCATATTCATCTGCATTACATACATTCACATTTGCATCATGCATACACATATAAAACATAAAAAAACAAAAACATATATTGCATTGCATCATATACATATTTGCATCCATATCATAAGCATCACATAGAAACATACATCACATAGGTATGCATGCATATAGCTTCTGCAAAGATGAATCATCTCATATATATATATATATATAAAGCGTCATGATAAAATGATATCAAAATCATATGGCTACAATCACCCGTAGGTGTCTACATCATCATACAAAATGGTACAATACTGATACATAGGGAGCCCTCTACGGCTATGATGAATTCCCTTCCTCAGAGCCGGCTGGCCTCGTTGGAGTCTGAGCCCTAGAAGGACTCGCCCCAAGATCATCTCTCCTGGCCCCTGTGTCCCCTGCAGCCACCCCTCGTGTCGCCCTATCCGGACAGAGGAACCCACTGATAACTCCTGCCAACACTGTTGGTAGTGCTAATCCTATCCATGTCATGGTATCCCATGCCACATGTCCCACCCTCATCTCCAGTCCCGAATCCTAGAACACTCACCTAAGGGCATCCCTGTCTCCGTCTCAATCATACGGAATCAGCTCCCCATCGATCGATATCTGCAGAATCTTGTATACATCCTCTAGGGTGACTGTCATCTCACCCATCGACAAATGAAACGTACATGTCTCAGAGTGCCACCTCTCCGCCAGTGCAGTCAGCAAACCCATGTTCACCCGAAACTTAGGCACATACAGAACATGTCTCAATCCCATAGCCTCAATCGATGCTCGGTCCTCAAGTGTCAACTCAGGTCGCAATCTCTGAGTCGATGGGAATCTCTCCCATGACTCCAGCATAGGCAAATACTCCTGCAGTCACACAAATCAATCATCTCAGTCCTAGTTGTACTCCTTGTTCATCACAAAGTACTACATGTTTTGCACTCCCTGTTCATCACAAAGTGCTGCACACATTTGCACTCACTGTTCATCACAAAGTGCTACTCATATTTTAGTACTCCTTGTTCATCACAAAGTACTATATCTTGGTACTCACTGTTCATCACAAAGTGCCTTGATCTATCTTATCCTAGGGCCTATACTTGAGTGAATCCTCTTGAGTAGTTTCCTAATTGGCAACGTATGTTCTATCACAGAATTGTCAATCATAGCCCTTTTTGCTATCCTAGTCTTCCCTAGAGGACCTGCTTGAGTGTATCCTCTCAACAACTTATCCAATCGATAGCGTATGTTCATCACAGAACTGTCGATTTGACCTAGAAGACACAAATTCACATTTTTGGACAGAAACGCGTTTTCCTAACATAAACGCACATTTATTACATTATCTACCATGCATTAATGACAACAATAAATGCATCGAAGTACGAGGAGGTTTTGTGGTACTTACCAGCTCTCCTGCCTCTGCTAGCCTCTGGAATCGGCGAACGCGATGAGTGATGAAGGCTTATGATTGTGAAAAGAAGTGAAAGTAGGATAGCATGATGGAGACTTAGGATCAACAAGTATGATTTTTGACTTAAAATTTTAGAACTTTTGCCCCCAGTTATTTGGTATTAGGGGAGATCAACTCTTGTTCTTTTTGCTTCATAGGATTTTTATCCTTGACTTTGATTTTTGTGGAGTCCAGTAGCTTTTGATTTTGATTTGGACTAAAGGACTTTTCTTTATTATTGACTTTTAGATTTTTCTTTTCAAAGCTTGATTCTTGATCCCCAATTAGTAAGGGCTTTTGTAATTCTTGTTGATCCAAGTCTGAGAGCGGAGTGGAAATGGAATGAGCGGATGATATGGTAAAGATATGTGAGTTTTCAAGAGGGTTGGCGATACGCTCAATAGATTCTTTGTTGGAACCACTCTTAGGACTATTGATATCAAGAGATGCTTGCACCACTAGAGGAGATTTGCATTCAGACTTAGTAGCCACAACACTAGGTGGTTCACACCCAATTTCTTGGCATTTCAAATTGTTTGTAGATTTTTCTTGTCGACTGAATACCTCAGGAGACAATGGGAGTTGATCAATTTGAAAGATATACTCACCACATCCCATGTCTTTAATCTTATATTTTTCTTTTAGCTCTGTTTGTTTTGATGTAGAAGCTTTCAATGATTTTGGATCCACATATGCTGAAGATGGAATAGCTTCTCGATTAGCTGGAATTGTTATTTCTGATCTAGGTCGTAGATTGTTGCAATATATGAATGGATTTGGGTCAGCTTTGATGGTCACTTCAACTCCATTGTGTGGAAACTTGATACATTGATGATATGTAGATGGGACTGCGCTCATCTCATGAATCCAAGGACGTCCTAGCAATATATTATAAGTGAGATCTAGATCCAGGACTTGACAAACCACATCCTTTGTAACTGGCCCAACTCTGAGAGGTAAAATGATTGTGCCTTTGGATGAACGCTCTTCATCATCATATGCCTTGATAGTAATTTTGTTTGTAGAATTCACAGCTTTGTCAAAATATCCCAATTGTTTAATAGTGCTCAATGTACAAATGTTCAGACCTACTCCTCCATCTATCAGGACTCGCTTTATTTGATGTTTGTGTATGAAGGCTTCAACATGTAGTGGTGTATTATGTGGCTGACTTACGGAGGCGTCATCGGCTTTTGTGAATGTAAGGGAATGTGGAACGGACAGGTATCCCACCATGGCTTGAAACTGGTCCACGTTCAGATCAGTAGGAACAGAAGTGTCTCTCAAAGTTTTGTCAAGAATAGCTTTCTGTGCGGGGGATATGCGTAAGAGCTCAAGGATGGAGATGAGCGCAGGTGTCTTCCCTAACTATTCTACAAGGTCATACTCAGGTTTGGTTGATGAAGAAGCAATGTTTTTAGTTGAAGCACCTGGCAAAGTAATTTTACCTCAATGGGTTGTAACATGACATTTAGAAGTAGGTTCGGAAGAAGATCCAACACCTTTTAGGACAATTTTGTGTCTCTGGGTAGAATTCTCAGGGTTTTTGTCCTTGATGATAATGGTAGAGATGTAATTGTCCATCGAGATGTGATTGATGGTTGAATCATAGTTGTAGGATGCTCTAGTATAGTTGGTTTGGTCATCTGTGGCTGCAACTTTTCCCTTGTCATGCTTTGGGAATGGTTCCTTAAACATTTCATGTTCTTGATTGGATGAGTGTCCTTCAATCTCAATGTCACCTCTATCAATGAGATCTTGTACGATGTTCTTCAGTCGGTGACAATTTCCTGTCTTGTGACCCTTGCTCTTATGAAATTCACAATACTCATCATCATTCCACCAATTTGGTTTAACCTTTGGTTCATATGGAGGAAAATCTGGAACTATGATTACCTTGTTTGCCACTAACTTTTTGAAGACTGACTCAAGTGGTTCTCCCAATGGGGTGTACTTCCTTCGTGATCTAGAAGTTGTTTGAGTATTCACTTGATTGTTTGTAGAACTTGATCCTGAAAAGATGAATTTGGGTCGCACTGTATTGGCATCAACAACACCATCATTGACCGTGTTCTTGTTTTTATTCCAAAATCTTGGCTTGTCTTTTCCTCTAAAGTCATCTTTGTTCTCCTTAAATATCTTAATGACTCCTTGCTCAATTAGGACCTTTTCTGTTGCTAAGCCTTTTTCAATAACGTCCTTGAAGGTGGACAAACAAGATTTCCTTAGATCATAGCCAATGTCTTTGTTAACATTTTGTGTGAACATCTCTACCATTTGTTTTTGTGGAATTTCACAAGAGCATCTGCTAGCTAGATTCCTCCATCTTTGTAAAAATGATGCTGTAGCGTCCTAAAATTGCGACACTTGCAATTTCGACTGCATTTGGGTCTTCACGACGACGACGCAACACCGAACCTGAATGGAGACCCTGAAACTTGGTCATGACATCAAAAATTGCATTTTTCAGCACCCTGGCCTGATCCTCGTTGCACCCTGCTGTCCCTGGAGGTGGGACCATGGCGCCCAGCGCCCTGGTCCCTGGCCCTATTTTGGGCCCAGCCTCTTATGGGGCTTCGGGTCTTTTAGTTTGCAAATTGGAAAATATTGTTTCCTGGTCGACCTAAGGTTGGAAAAATTAGTCTATCAACCCTAATTGGCAAGTATATAAACTACATTTCCTCTCCCATTTTGGTAAGATGGAAAAAGGGGGAAGCGATACTCAAATATTCAAACATTCAAGCGTTCAAGCATTCAAGCATTCCTTCAAGCAATTGATCATTCTAAGTCTCCATTCAAGGCTAAGTGTTGCATTCAAGACAAGGATTCAACCATTGAAGAGGAGATCACATACAACATACAACATACAACATACAACAACATCTACACCTTTGCATGTAAGAATACAAACATTCTTACAACAAGGTACTAGTACTTGTTTTACATTACAATCATTTACATTTACAACATTTCTCATTTCTTGGTTAATTCCAAAACCGGGGTTTGACCTAAGGGCAAACCCCTAATCCCTAACCCCCCAATCGTCTTCGCTTTTCTGTGTGTAGGTTGCAGGTACGCGGCTGTAATTGAAGATCTGGAATCCTTGTGTAGAGATGAACGGATCCCCCTTCGTTTCGTGGATTTTTCGGAGGACCGTGTGCACGCCGGGCGCCATCGTCCCGTCAACTTTCGCTCAAATTTGCAGGACAGCGCCGTCTTGACATTTTACTGCTAATTCCAGGTCCGCAGCTTCATCCTATATCCCTATCTTTGTTTATAAGTGAATCTTTCTCACTTTCTATGCATTCCTAGCTTGATCCTTCTATCTACATTCTTTACAAAAGAGGGTAGCCTTGCTGTCTTAACCCTTGAAACTCATTTAGAATCCAATCTTGCATTGTGTGGGATTGGATCTTGTGGGTTTCAACCCCTCTTTTGAATGTAAAGTCTCCCCTAAGTGAAAACCGTCAACCCTAGTGACCCCCTTTCTCTCTCCTTGGAGTGGTGGGGGGAACACTTAGGGTTCGCTTGCGATTTTCCGCTTTATAGATGCAAAAGACTCTCCCTCTTTTTGCTTGGTGTTGCATAAAGTAGTGACTGATATGTCTGTCTCTATATTGTAGGAGAAATGTTGAATAAATGCCTCTGCTAAGTCACCCCATGACTTAATACCAGGTGGGAGTTGGGAGAACCATTCCATAGCTTGATCACCTAAGCTTTGTGGGAATAATCTCATCAAATATGTCTCTTTTGAAGCTACTTCAATGCAAGCTATGAAAAACTGTCTTATGTGTGCCTTAGGATCCCCTTTTCCTCTATACTTATCAAATTTAGGTGTCACAAAGTGTGTAGGAAATGGAGGCATTGGAATGCTCTTGTCGAATGGATAAGGACATATGTCTCTCATTGTATATGTTGGCTTCGGTGTATTTATGTCCTCCATTTTCTTTTGTAAGTCCCTGATTTGTTGCTCCAAATTGCTCTTAGGTGGAGATCGACTTCTTGGACCATACCCCATGCTTGAGGCACCAATTGGAGGAGAAACATGTTGCATATATGGATGATATTGATCATACACATGTTCATATGGAGGAGGTCTATAGTGATGCTGCATATATGGACCACTTGGTATAGATTCATGTTGAGGAACGAAATATCTATTTTGTCCATGTATACCATACTCTACAGGCATGTCATGTTCTAATGTGTTGCCCCCAAATTTGACACGGGGTTTCCTTGTGTCCAAATTTTGAGCATGCCTTTGAATATCCAATTGGTTTGGTGGTTGATCCTTAGCATTTGTATGTGATTGTGCATATCTTTCTGCATAAGACTTCCATGATGGTCTGCGAAGGTGAGTATCATATGCTTGACCATGTGTATGTGGGACCTCTGGTTTTTGAAACAAAGATGATGGTGATTCAGGCACAAGATGTGGTCCTCTATTTCCTCCACTATTAGGCCTCCTTTGATCCATGTTGGAGTGAGTTTGTTGCAAAGGTCAATTTTCCATTATTTGAGACATGTCAAAATCATGAGGTATCTTGGCTCCACTTTGTGCCATCATTTGTAAGAAGTATTGTCTATCTCTCATCATTATTTCCTCAATCAGGCGATTGAAGCGGGGGTCCATAATGGATTCTTCCACATCTGCTGAATGTACTGAAAAGTTGTCCATATTGTCATTGTGTGTATCATTGTTGTTTGTAGTGTCCATGTTCTCAACATTTGGAATGTTTCTATAGGCATCCATGTCAGGTAATGTGTTATGATCAGTATTGAAAAAGACATCATTGTCATACTCATAAGAACTCATGTTTGCGGACTCTTGAGCCTCTTTAGTTTCTCTCCTAGATTTTTGAAGACGAGTTTCAACCATGAACTAGGTATTGACCAAGATGTGTGAGACTAGATGAAAATGGAAAAAGTATGGAAGACCAAGAGTTGGATGGAGTGTAAATGAATCTGAGGTGTACTTGCAATGTCCAAAGTGTAAGACCAAGTATGTATGTAGTAGAGTAGGTGTGACTTCCAAAGAGGGGATAGTTTCTCTTGATGAGGTAAGTTGACCCTGACTCTAAGTAAGACCAAATGAGACCCAAAGGTGATAGACCTTGATGAGGGACCACTTAGCAAAGTGTTGTTGTATGTAGTGTGTTGACAAAGTATGATGAGGACAAGCAAGTGACCTTTTGACTCAAGTTTAGACAAGTGTGAATGTAAAGCAAAATGTGAAGCAATGATGGACTGTGTGAGACCCAAAGACAAGTTGAATGCTAGATGAAAACCTGGAGAAACAACCTACGAAGCTCAAGAATTCCGAAATTGATTGCTCTTGTTTGCTGGACTGTAAAATTTTTCCAATTTGTGAAGTTGTTTGTTGTGACCAAATCTGAATGTTTGACTGTTTTTCGCGACAAGAGGACACAATGTTGATGAGGACTCAATGTTTGCAAGTGTTTAGACTGACAATGACTCCAAGAAAAGTGTGTTGTTTGATGTAAAATTGTTTTGCATATACTTGAAGACACAAAAGACACAATGTTTTGCTGTTTGGTCTTGAATGTTTGAATGTTTAAAATAAGTCAAGCACAATTCTTATGGCTGGCCAAGACAATAGTTGTTGATCCCACATGGGGTTTTACCCCCGAGGCTACGCTATTCAAAGCGGATACTTAGATGCTTGACCTCACTGGCTCCACCCTCGACACTCACTTCTCGGGTCAGCCAAACATCAGTCCCCATGAAAACTCCCCGTGGTGAACTTTGTATCTCTACTAAGAACCGTATGTGTGTGGGCCGCTACCAGAGGTCCGACCTCCTGCCCCAACAACTAGAAGGATTTGGGCTTCTAAAACAAAAAGGTGCTAGTAAGGGCATCCGCTCGTGTGGCCATACATGTGGCACTTTCAGCTCTGTAAATACAGAAGGCTCCTAGCTAGTAGGGGTTACGCCCTACAAATGATCAAATAAATTTGATCAAACGGGTTTATGGGGAGACATAGTGTCGGTAAGAACTAATCAGCACACGTTATTCATAGTTTTCACCATGAATACATTTGTTTATAGTGGTTCAGAAGAGGTGGTTTTCCTTGCTACCACTTGAGTCGTTCTCTTCTCACTTGTAGTCTTAATGACCACACGGGAAGACAGGCCCTCTAAAGATTAAACAAAAAGAGCCTATTGCTCAAGACACAAAAGACAATGATTCAATTTTAGTGCACCAATTGAAGTGTTTGCTAGTCTATGAAAATAAGGCACACAATAAAAATCCAAAAAACCCTTGCCAAGGACCTGCAACAAAGAGTTGTTAGTAGTTTGAATTGTTTCAAATGATCACCCCTTCCTGCAAGCACACAATTTAGGTAAATTTTAGATCCAAAAGACTTTGTGAAATAGGGGCCTTCAACAATGCGTTTTGTTGACCAATTCAAAGATCTGATTCATCATAAAAAAAACCACCTGTAAAATTTTAAGAGATTTCCAGAAATGTAAGAAAATCCAAAAAATTTGCTAATTTGCTCCAAAAATAAATTTTTTATGAAAAATCATAAAAAATTCATATAAAATGCAAAATCGATCCAAAAAATTTGAAATTTTTACTGGAGAGTCCTGATGGTCTTCCAAACCTGCATAAAAAAAATTTCTGCAACAAATCCAAGCAGTTTGTGAGATGAGTAAAATAATGCAAAACCCTAATTTTCAAAGATCTGATTTTTGAGGAATTATTTTGCATCAAATTTAAAATCACAAAGACCAGATCCTATGTATAATTCTGAGATATTTCCAAAAATGTAAGAAAATCCGAAAAATTTGCTAATTTGCTCTCAAAATTAAATTTTTATGAAAAATCATAAAAAATTCATATAAATTGCAAAATCGATCCAAAAAAATCTAAAATTTGTATTGGATCCTTCTGATACTTTTCCTGATCTACAAAAAAAATTTTATGCCAAAATTCAAATCCGTTTGTGAGATATGATCAAAATAAGGAAAAACCCTAATTTTTAAAGATCCGATTTTTAGGGAAATATTTTGCATCAAAATTAAAATCACAAAGAACATATCCTATGTATAATTATGAGAGATTTCCAAAAATGTAAGAAAATCCAAAAAATTCTCTCATTTGCTCTCAAAATTAATTTTTTATGAAAAATCATAAAAAATTCATAGAAAATGAAAATGTGCTCCAAAAAATCTAAATTTTGTATTGAGAGCTCCTGATACTTTCTTCAACCCGAAAAAAAAATTTGGTGCAAATTTTCCTAGCCGCTTGTGAGATATGATCAAATCTCTCCAAGATCTTGATTTTTGGTCCAAAACCCTAGCTACACAAGGTTATTCTCCAAATTGTTTTACAAAACAGCAATATAGGGTTAGAAAAATCTGCAAAAAACACAGATCTAACAAAAATCCATGTCCCACGGGGTGTGCCAAAATGTTTATGTTGAAAATGGATAACAATAATAACAAAATTGAAAGGCTAAATGAATTCAACTACCAAACCCTAGCCTAACAACAACAAAGGTCCACCATAACATATGAAGATTACCTAAGACAATGCAAATCAAATGAAATCACAAAGATTATACCATTACATGTTCAATAGGGTTTTGATCTCCATTCTTCCTATCTCCATTGATCTTGCTTGATATATTTGCTTTCAGATTTTATATGCACAAGAGCTCAACAAAGAACGAAATGTGGTTGCAAGTAGGATCGTAGTGTAGTCAAATGATCAAAAATAGTTCATTAGCTCATTAGGGTTTGATAATGAAAGAAGCATCTCCTTAAATAGAAGACACTATATGAAATGGAGGGATAAGATTGAGAGGTGTAAAAAGGAGGTCGGCTAGGACTAGAGGGTAGGTAGAAGAAATAATAAAATAATGAAAGAGGTAGGTAGTGTAGGAATTAAGAGATGAATGACATGTGTCATGGGTAGAAAAAAGCTAATGAATTAATTAAATAAATAAAGATTTATTTAATTAATAGAAGAAATGAGATCAATTAAATAAATAAATATTTATTTAATTTAGGAAAAGAATAATTTAAATAAATAAATGTATTTATTCAAATGAGAAATAAGGCTAGAAGAGGATAAATGAATTAATTAAATAAATAAAGATTTATTTAATTAATAGAAGAATTAAGCTTAGATAATTAAATATATTTATTTAATTAGACTGGACAATTTTGAGTGTCTACAATATGTATATGTATATATGTTGAAATATGAAATTTGAAAGGTATTAAAGAGGCATAAACAAAGTTTTAAGAAGGCAAAGACACTAAATATATTTGAAGAATTTATCTTATTTATGTTTCTTTATATAGTGAAATAGGAGGAATAAAGAGTATTTAAAATTTTCATTTCTTTTTTTTTGAGTGAAAAATGACACAATATAAACATAAAGTTGTAGTGGCATTCTATTTGAAAAAAAATATTTTAGAGGTTACATTTTGATAAAAAAATTATAATAAAAAAAAAAACAATTAATTTCAATAATAGTAAATTGAATTTCTTTCTTTTATCATCTTATGCTTGTGTTTTTCGTAAACTTTTAAATCATACATTCAAAAGTTAAGATCTTATAGAGATCACAATGGAAGCTGGAAGGCCATTCTCTTCTTGAATTAGCTTTATAATTGAAAAATGGGGAAAATATTTGAATAGTATTTTTGGTTAAAGTAATGAGTTTCTTTTTAGTTCACAGTAATTTATGTTTATGTTAAATTCGAATGTGTCTTGTTTCCTTTTGTTGAGCATTATACCAAAGAATAGTTTGGTAGAATTATGTTATTCTTTTTCCTTGTCTTGATTGATAAGGAGGAAAGCAGGTTTTGTGATAAATGAGCAAGTGATTCTAAATTTTATTTACATCAAATGTAAAGACAAGAGCTTTGAAATTTTGCTTCGTTTGTAAGCCGCAGATTGCCTTGTCAAGCCCCGTACTTCTTAACGCTTTATCTCTGGGTAGATCAAAATCTAATCATCGGATGGCGCTTTCATCGAGTGTTTGAGGAGGACATCGGAAAATAACGTGACAACTAAGTGTTGTGAAATATCTGCAATTTTTGTGGTGAATGGCAACAGCAATAATGGAGGCGACTTGGTCAGTGGGTCTGCTTTCCAATAAATTTGACCGTAACTGTTTGGTGGGAATTCACTCACTCAACTTCCCTTCCACCGAATTTTCTGGTAACAAAAAATAATGAATTTGAAGCATCACAGCATATTCTGTGATGGGACTTTTCACAGCGCTGTCTAATATGGTTGTATTTCATTCGAACCATGAAATATTCCGAGTCAAATTTTTTAGTTTGTACAAATTACAAATTACATTCAATGCATCCGTTAAGGTTAGAAGATAAATCAAAACGTGTTGAAGCAACTCTAACCAGAATGTACACCAGGATCCCGTTGTGGGCAAGGTGTGAGCATTGGTCAGAGGATCTAAAACAAATTGCTTATGCAGTAACTCTAACCAAGAATGGCGCCGATGATGGCGAGCATATGGTCAGAGGATCTTCTACCCTAAATGCTGAAAGGGAACTCTACACCAAGTATGTGCTACCCAATCCAGAATGGAGTGAGGGGCGACCATATGGCGGAGTGATTACAAAACAATGCTTGAAAAGAAATGCGGAAGCTGGAAATACTCAACACCCAGAATGTGCTTGCTAACCCAGAATGGGAAAGTAGCTACCATAGGGCGGAGGTCAATTAAATACAATATCAAATGCTGAAAGTAAGAAGAGCATTACAATTTGATAAAGCAAGATTTTACTCTGCTGTCAGTACTACTGCCAGCTTACACTATGAAAGATGAAATCTTGCAAACAATACGTATCAGCATATAAATAGAAAGGTACAATATTAATGAATTCCTTTGCTGAGAAGTAAGATTAACGGAAATGGCAATAAACAGATCCAACCTTTTCTCCAGACTTGAATAAATCTTCAATGAAGCATTCCCATCGCTTTCAAAGAACTTTCACCACCATCGAATAAAGATATTGCAGATTTCTCCAAACTGATTTAACAGACCTGCACCTTTCAACAGATAACCAACAACATAGGATTCCTTTGAAATGCTCGGAACTCACTCTTTACTCATTCAAAATGCTTGATATCAATTGCAAAACTCTAATAGAAAGGAGGCGCTCAGACTAAGAACAAAAAACAGACTTAAAAAGCATCTAACACTCAATGCACAATTCCCAAGACAACAAAGGTACGACCCAGCTGGAAAGGGCGATTTCTCTTTTAAAAATCTGATGCTTCACAAATAAATCTACAAATTGGCACACATGGGTGCCTTTCCTCTATGAAAGGGAATATGCAATACCTACAACGAATTTCTTTGTCTTTTTTGATTTATGAATTAAACATCCAATCTGCTAAAGCTAACATGCAAAAACCAGGAACTTCTAATATGCAAAAATCAGAAACTAAGAACTACAATGCTGATTACAATGCACAAATTTCAAAGAACTCACAAACTAGACTAAAATCACCACTAGTTGTTGTCTTACAAACAAGAAGCGATGCCCGAGCTAGGAGGCCTTCATTCCTCGAAGCAAACCCAGAGCCAAACCGGCAACATAAGAGTACTGTAGACCAAAGATGTGAAATGATGCTCAAAGTCTTCCTTTTATAACTTCCTGTTGACTTCACGAAACCCTAAAATCCACTTCAATATCCAAACCCTAATCCTTTCTCCAAGATGGCATCCTTTTCCTTTCAAGCTTAATATTGATATTTTAATTAAATTCAATACCTTGATAAATGCGCCCACATTAAGCTTGCTTTGACTTTGAAAATTAATAAAATAATCTTTAATGAAGGCGCCACCCTCAAAAAGCCCACTTTTCAAAACAACATAAAGTCAATAGACTAGGCCAAGGGGTCAACGTTCGAATATAATATTAAAACGTGACCTTTTAATTAAATATATCAACTTAACTCTTCAATCATGCCCTGAAGCCAATAATGACCAAGTCAAAGATCAGGTCTGAGAAGGGGACATTACAAACCAACTCCATTCATCTTAGTTCTAAGTATTAAACATATTGTTTGAACTTTGCACACACTACTTTTGACCAATTTCAGTGAATCCTAATTTTTAGTATTATATTGGAAAGCATTTAAAAGAGTTTGATTTTATGTGAAAATATGATTAAAAAAACTTATTTAACGCTTATAATTAAGAGAAAAATTAAAATTGTAATTGTTCAATTGAGAATCGGATCTTATCATCTTAGATGTGAGCTGGACAGATAAATGATTCCCAAAGAAGTTCGGAAAGAATGATATTACATTTTCTGCAGCATTTCATTCTAAAATGTCTAGAATGTGGAGCTTATGAAGATATTGTATTCAGTTTGAAAACATTTTGCAAGTAGACAGTCTGAATGAGAATTTTGAACAGATAACACTTCACAAAACGATAAGTTCCTCAATCAAGATATATGATTAAAAAACCGACATAAAAAAAACTTGAAATTAGATTAACATTGAGTCGCCTGATCTTTTAAATCGATCTTGTGAATATTACTAAAATAAATTAATACATTTATTCTATAAATATATACCTATTAGATATTGCTGTCTCAACTTTCACCCGGCTTCATATGTGAGACTCAAGCTGTGAAGGAGAGCGGCTCTGTTCTCTCCCTTTCAGATAGTCTATAAAGCCTTCCAAATTGTTCTTTGACGAACCTCCATTCATCGCTGCTTTCTTCATAACTTCTCTAACACTCCCAACATTACTCCTAAGGTTTTTCCCCTTTCGTCCATCGATTTCCATAAATTCTTCTATGGTGACAGCAATCTCCTGGCGGGTCACTAGCGTGGATCTTATGTTGTTAGAACTCCTAGAAACTTGACCCAGACTCATGGCCACTTCCCATTCATGGACTATGAGCCTGCAATTGGTATACTGGTCTGTCAGCAGAGGAAATGCGAGCATGGGAACTCCCAACCAGAGACTCTCCATGATGGAATTCCACCCGCAGTGGGTGAGAAATCCACCCACAGAAGAATGGGATAAAACATCCAGCTGAGACACCCACTCAACAACCAAACCCTGCTCTTTGCTGTCTTCCATAAACCCTTCTGGCAGTATGTCTTGCACGTCAGAGGCAACGATATCAGGACGGAGCACCCAAATGAAGGGCCGCTTGCTGTGCAGCAAACCAATGGCCATTTCATGAATTTGAGCTTTGGAAACATGGGCGTAGCTTCCAAAAGAGACATACACAACAGAATTCTTGGGCTTGCTATCAAGCCAGCTCCTACAGTCCGACTCAGCCCACATGCTTGTTCCCACCTCGCCCTTGGAATGATTATGATTATCATGATGATGGTGTTGAAACATGGGACCCACTGAACAAAAAGGCATTCCCAACTGCTGTCGCAGCTCTTGGATTGTTCGTCTCTCCAGCTCCTCCACTGTGTTGGAAATAATCCAATCTGCTCCGCGGGCAGACTGAAAAGCTTGGTATATAATTTTGTGCTTCAACGTTGATACATCCCGCTCTTGTAGATATGAAGGGAGATCTGTTAATTTCAAAGCTGGAGCCCCAGGAATGTAGTTTATCAGCTCGTCCTCTGCAACAGAAATTCACCATTATAGCAGCTCAAATAGGATGAGCTATAAAGTGGTAATCTTCAAAGGTGTTATATATATAATACATAAGAAAAAAGAAACAATATTACCGTTGCTTGTGAAGGGATGATGGCCGTTTTTGACGAGGAGGTCCCAGTGATAATAAATGGAAAAAACCATGATCGGTTCCGTCCAGAAGGAAACGTGTGGAATCCCAAATTTCTTGGCTATGCGGTCTGCCCAAACGAAAACTGTGTCGGTGATGATGCAGGAGATTGGAGGGCCCTTTCGTTGCAGATCCTCCATCAATTCCTCGACGTGGGACTCCATCTTATACAAGAGCACATTGTTGAAGTCATGGTGATTGAGAGATCTGTCGAAGTCTTGAGGCAATCCATCGGACACAAGTGCCAAACGAATATGGTGGGCGTTATGGGTGAAAGGGTCGCGGCCATTATTGGCTTTGATAATGCGGGCGTAGGAATCATGGGTGCAAACCACGGTCACAAGGACACCCTTGGCTGCCAGATGCTTGGCCAAGTTATAGATTGGAATGATGTGGCCTTGAAATGGATACATAAACACTACCACATGCACACTACTCATCTTTACTTCTCACGACAGTTTCACAGATTTCTTCTTTTATTACGCCCAAATGGACGACCTGCACCTTAGAATCAGTCGTTGAAAGCTCACTGGAAGCAATGGAAGACGATTCACAATATCTTGTTCCTTCATTGGTTTTTATTGTTTCCGCTATCATTTTCTGCCTCATCGTTTTCCGCGTGTTTGTCCTGTAGCGTTCGTTCATCGAAGTTTATATGTTTTTTAATTCTATTCTCTACAGCTTCGGGTCAGCTCCTTCTCCGGGATGCAGACGCTTTTCCGTTCTGTTAGAAGTAAATTAATTGTTTGCCTGGCTGTCGGCAATAAACCAGAATGACCTCTCATGCAGCCTTAAGCTGACTAATCACCGTACTCAGCACCCACGTTGATCATGCATGACCTCTCTCACCTGTTCTCCACAGTGAACTTAATATTTATTATGTATCTGTCTATATATTGAACGGAAATGAAATATAATTTCAGAGCTATTAACTGATTTTCTTCTCTGCACCATGTCTGTTTTCATGATATGTTATCAGAGTCAGAGGTTTAGGAGTGGTGTGAGCCCCAATTTGCAGTAGTGCATTTCTTTGTTTCCCTAATTCTATGTGAGTTCTGTAGTGTTTGTGGTGAGTTAGAAATTACTTGAGAAGTTTGTTGGTTAGAGATAAGTCATAAAAATTCAAAATGTTTTTGATGATGGGAAGTCTGTAGCATATTAAAGCCTATTTAAACAGAATTTGATTAGTGTTTGTAAATGGGCAACTAAGAAGGCTTTAGATCGAGACCCCTTTTTTCTAGGCTATAAGGGGATATAAAAAAACATACCATCACCAACCGACCAAACATTGTCTCTAGCCACTCCAACCGTCTTTAGCCGATTCCAACCGTTCACGTGATTCTCACCAATATTATCTCTCTGTCCATGATAAATGTTGTAGCTACAATGATCTTGCCTGATCTTTCTCACTTGCCCATTTAAAAAGTTGCAGATAACTTCTCTCCACATTGGACTTAATATTTATTATGTGTCTACCTATATGTTGAACTAGATTGAGATGCAATCTCAAAGCTCTTAACTCTTAACTGAGTTTTTCCTCTACACTATGTCTATTTTCATGGTATCAAAGCCAAGGGTTCAGGAGTGGTCTGAGCTTCAGTTTGTAGCTAGTGCATTGCTTTTCTTCTTTGTTTCTTTGAGGGCTTTGTACTGTTTGTGGTCAACTAGAAATCACTTGAGAAGTTTCTTGGTTAGGGGTAAGCCACAAAAACCCACTTGACAAGTTTGATGATGGAAAGTTCGTAGCACACTAAAGCACATTTAAACAAAATTTGATCAGTGTTTGTAAATGGGTACCTAAGAAGGCTTCATGCCGAGACCATCACCAGCTGACCAAACATTGTCTCTAACCACTAATTATGACTTGTTGCCACTAATTATGGACCAACTAGCTTGGGTGGGTCTGGACAGGTTTAAAAATCGTCTTCGGTGAGGTTCTTGTTAGAGATACTACTCGCCTCAAATTAAATACTATCTAATTTAAGTTTGTTTCTATTATTTTGTTGCCAATAAAAGTCACATCTACTCAATTGACCACTCCATTTCATTTCAATCCTACAACCCTAATAGATTGTCATATTTTTCTACCCTTTAATGATAAATTAAAAAAATATTATTCATTAAAAATAATAACATTTTATTTATTTAGAAGTTAAAACATATAGCAATTAATCTACAAATAATATATATTATAAATTTTGTAATTAAATACAATATTAATAAAACATAAATGTAAACTTGTTTGTTTATTAAATTAGAAATTATTTATTGAAAAACAATAAAAATAAAAAATAAATTATTCACTAAAACAATTTCTTTAAGAGTTTCATTCATAACATAGATCTATTTTTTAATCTATTTTTTTATGTGAAATTAAGTTAAATCATTAATTATATATTTTTAAAATATATTTTTTAAAAGCCTTAATTTTACTTTAAAACTTACATAGAATTGTAGATTATTTTTTAACAAATTTTAAAGTCTTATCTTTTCATTAAAGCTTTTCAAGATTACATGCAATTTTAGTAGAATGTTATTTTTGTGTTGTCATTGAATAAATATTTTTGTTTTTGTTTTTTTAGTCATGTAAAGTAAAATAAGCACAATTTTCTACTATATAGTTAATAAACAATAAACAATATCGAAATTAGAATATTCGTAGTGTTTGGTATTTTTGGTGCCTTTTTTTTACATTTATGTAGATACCATCAAACTTTGAATTATTGCATCTCTCACTTAACATAGTTTTAACAATGACATTTATGGTAGTGTCTCTATAAATAATTAGAAGGTAATAAGAAATCATGTAGATAATAAATCATAAGAATGAAAAGTAAAAAGATAAATAAATTATTTTTAGTTTTATTTATTTTGATTAAGATAGAAAAAAATAATAAAAACTTAACTCAAGAGAAATATGTTCTAGATTAATTTATTTAGTGAAGAAAACATTATTTAAGTAGATGCATAAACCTTTCAAAATGATGAAGTACTCAATTAGAAATAGAAATAGAATTTATTTTTGATTAGGATAGGGGCCCTGAAACCCTTACAATCAGAGAGTCACCATAAAAAACTGGACTAGACTACCTAGCAGCACACCATAGGTTTTAGAAAGGACCTGAAACCTTTTGGAATTATAGACATCCATATCCCAAAATCCAAAGACTGCACAAAGCATAAGCACAAAATAGAGAAGCCACAACCAATCAGACACCATCCAATCTTCTAGATTAAAACATTACAAAACAAGCTGGCCTAAATAGAGGATCTTTAGTCAACAAACAATAGATCTCAAAAAACAAAGAACAAGGGTATTTTCACGCACCATCAGCCAACAAGAAGAGTTTTATTAGGCTCCCATAACTTATAATAGACTCTTCAGGCCACAAAAGATCACAAAAATTGAACCTAACAAAAAACAAACATTGGCCAAACTGGACCCTTGAAAACTGCCAACATCCAGCTTGTCCCTGAGAGAAACAAAAAACATAGGATTTTTCTATGGTCCCTCAACCTTGAGAGTGGGTTTTACAAGGCTCCCACAACCTGTCAAAGCCCAAACAACAACAAAAAAACCTGAAGGCACATTTTGGGACATAGGGTTTTGACAAGGCACCCAAAACCTCTTGCAAAGAATACCACAAGGGTTTTGGGTGGCTCCCTCAACTAGAAACACGAACAACATCAGCCAAAAAACTCCCCCACACCTTCTCTTCAACTCAATAAGAGAGAGATCCACCTCAATAGGACAAGAAGGAGAGCAGACCGACTACCCAGACAAACCTCACTCAACCCAAATCCCATATATCCAATCCACCTAAATAGGAGAGTGAGGCATCACAACATCAACTTCCCAATAGCATTTTCCACTCTCTACTGCAACATCCACCTTCACCTCAATAGAAGATTGGTCATCTCTAACACCATCCATCTTCACCTCTAAATAAGATAGGGCCACCTCTATAGGAATAACCAGAGAAAACCAAAGATGCCGAAGAAAAAACTAGAAAATAAGGGGAAAGCCTAGAAAATAAGGGGAAAGCCAACTAGAGGGGCAAAGAGGGAAGAAGCATACAAAACAACCCATAGAGAACGAACTCCAAAAAACACCCGAGGAACCAAACCCCTAAACCAACCCAAGAAAGAGGGCCAAAAGCCGGAAAGGGTGAGGAAATGAAATAGACAAGAATGAACAACTAGTACACTGTAGGAACAAGTCAACATCCTTGGGAGCAAGACCAAGAATACCAAGACCCCAATTATCCACCACAAAAGTGGCCTCTAAGACAAAAAAAGAGCAGAACCCCAAAAGACAACTGGGAAGACAAGAAGGTTACCAACCTTCATGAAGCAGAACAAGCCCAAAAGCTTCAAAAAACAAGGAACCCCATCCAAGAAACGAGACCACTCAACCAAGACAACCCAAAACCCAAAACGTCAACAAAAGCAACAAAAGAAACCCTGATGTTGTCCACCCGCTCCACTCACGAAACATTACAGCCGAAAGGGAGATCTTCTTGTCTAAAAAAGAGGACATCGCAAGAGCAGAGCCTCCAAAAGTAGCCACCCGGATCATAAAATGGGAAGAACCCCTGAGAGAGATGGTAGGATCAGAGCAGAGAAAGGGGTAGGAGGAAATCACGACCCATAGAATTAGAATTTTTTAGTTAAGATGTCTTGATTAACATGACTAAGTTTTTAACGAATTAATATTTTCCTTTATGAGTAGCATTTATAGAGGATTTTCTTGAGGAAAATGACCTTAGAAAAATACTACATATCTTATTCAATAATTCATATCAAATATAGAGTAAAAATTAAAACTACATATATATTACATATTGATCCTATTTGGAAGGGAATTGATGGCGTCTTACATATACTTGGTTTGGCACAAAACCTACTTTTAGTTAGTAAGCTGAATGATCTAGGTGTGCAGGTTGTTTTCTTGAGCATTCGATGCAAGATGACAAGAAGTTTGTGATGCTTTCTAATGATGTTTGGTTTGGCACCTTGTTTAAGTTGGATGCATGCATGGTTCAATACAATAGTCCTTTTGTGAAGTCTAAGAAAGGGGCTTTAGATTCCTCATAATCACCATCAGATCAAGCAAAATAGAAGATTGTTGTTTCTACATCTGATGGTCATGCTTTATGGGTACCTAAGGGTGTAAATGCTTTGGAGATGAAGCTCCTAGTTGAGAAGACAATGTTATGGTGCCAAAGACTTGGTCACATTAGTGAGAAGGGTCTTAGAGACATGAAAAATAAGATCCTTGTTGAAGGCATTGATGATTGCAATCTTGAGTTCAACTTTGTGAACATTGTGTTTATGGTAAAAAAAAATCATGTTTCCTTTTATTCCAATTCTCATAAGACTTATGGGTAAAAGCACAAAATTGTGTCACGTTTCAGGCCAACTTATCAGCACAAGTGAATTTAAGTAATTCTAACTAAAAATTAATTATAGTCAAACATATGGTCTATAGAGATTCATTATAGCTACCTTAGATATAGGCCACAAATTTTCCAATTGGAATTGTCTACTAAATGTATATTTTATATGACTTTGGGTTTAATTACCAATTTTTTTTTTTTTTTGAAAAACTCGATGTTTCAACAAATTCCTACTCTTATAAATAATATTTTTTTTGAAATGTAAAAACACCCTTTTATAGATCTATAAGTGAATTTTCTGAAATATACATCTTTTCATATTTTAAATAGTTTTTTATATTTTATATTTTATTTTTATTGAAAGTAGGGACCATAAGCACTAAAATATAAGGTTGATTATCTTGTAAAGGAAAAATACTGAAATTTATTTTAAATTTTTGAAAAAAATAAATGCACTAGATAAAAGAGTCTATGTCAAGATGCTATAATTATTTTCTAATCTGGATAAATATTAAAAAAAATAGGTGACACCAAATGGAAAGAGTTATATTTCAGTACACACAAATTTTCAAATTTATTGAAAAATATATATACATAAAAGTAGTTAAAAATATATTTTTGCATGAAAGTTTCAAGTTATTAATAGACACAAAAAAAATGAAAAAAAGAGAAAAATTTACTATATAAAGTGTGACTCCTCGTGTAACTTCAATTTCAACATTTTATCAACAACCAAATTATAGTGTTTACTTTATAAGAAAGTATATTCAAATAATTTTTAATTTTTTTTTTTAAAAATTGCAAATATAATTTTATTAGTTTACATCATTTCAAAATTCAAAACATATATTTCACTTTCTATTGATTCAATTTAAAAAGTTGAATTAGCATTAGCCACTTCCTTTATAAAACTGTGACACAACTTTGTGCTTTTACCTTTATGGAGTTTTAGATTATATTCATTCAGATGTGTTTGGTCCTGTTAATGTTCCTTCGATATCTAGATTTGTTTATTTTGTCTCTCTAATAGATGACTATAATAGAAGAACATCTGTTTATTTCCTCAAAAGTAAATTTGAAGTTCTTAGTTAGTTTAAGGAGTTCAAATCCTTGGTTGAAAACTAAATTAAGTGTTTGAATTCTGGGAATGGTGAAGAGTTTTGTTCACTAGAATTCGACAGGCTCTATAAGAACCTTGAGATTGAGAGACACAAGACATCCATACATCCCACAAAAAAATGGAGTTGCAGAGAGGATAAAGAAAACACTGATGGAGAGGGTTGGGAGTATGTTGAGTGGTGTTAGGTTTGAACAAATGTTTTGGATTGAAGTTATAGCCACAATATGTTATCTCATTAATAGATCTCCTAATCTGGAACTTGTTGAAAAGACACCAATGAAGGCATGGTCTTGTAAGAAGCCCTCAATGCGAAATCTTATATTATTTGGTTGTGAGGCATGTATACACATGTGCTAGTTGAGAAAAGATCAAAATTGGAGAGAGATGTGGTTAAGTATATCTTAGTCAGAGTGAAGGGTTACAAGTTTTGAGCTTTATTTGTAAAGAAGGTTCCCTATATAGTAGAAGTGTGATCTTTTGTGAGTCAAAACCTTCCACTGTTGATTTGTAACTAGAGAAGCAAGAAAAATAGTTCAAAGGAGTTAGTTCAGATACTAGTTACTAAGATGAAAAAATAAACTACGAACTCCTACTAGATGTGATGATGAGGAGGGATCAAAAAGATTTGAAAGTTTTGGAGAAGAGAAAGAACCCCAACCTCAACAATTAAGGTCTACTCATGATAGGACAAAACTTGAAAGATAGGGTTATTCACCAAAAAGGTTTGGATATTCTTTGTTGGATTCCAATTACATATTTTCTTTGATTTCTAACATTGATGAGCTTGGGACTGTTAGAGAGGCTACATATGGGTATACATGATGCAAATTCTTGGATGGAAGTCATGAATGAAGAGATGACAACATTGAAGAATAATGCTACATGGGATTTGGTACCTTTATCTGAAGGACAAAAACTTTTTGGATGTAAATGGGTCTTCAAGAAGAAATTGGGCCTAGATGGTAGCGTTGAGAAGCATAAAGCATGATTGCTCAAGAAGGGACATTCTTAGGTGGATGGAGTTGATTATAGTGAAATATTCCCTCTTGTAGCTAAGTTGACATCCATTTGATTCCTATTATCACTTATAGCATCTTATGAATTGGAATTTAAGGAAATTAATGTGAAGACAACATTCCTTCATGGTGATTTGGAGGAGGAAACTTACATGTCACATCCAGAGTATTTTGCTGCAAAAGGTAAAGAGAAACTTATTTGTAAATTGAATAAATCTCTATATGGTTTCAAATAATTACCTAGAATTTGGTATCAAAATTTTGATACCTATGTGTTATCTTTGAGTTTTTTGAGATATAAATACGACCATTACGTGAATTTTTTTTTGAAAGTGGTCACATTCACATCATAGTCTTGTATGTGGATGACATGTCATTTATTGAGAATGGTAAAATAGTGATTTCAGATTTGAAGTCTCAATTAGCAACATAGTCTGAGATGAAAGATCTGGGTGTAATGAGATATATTCCTCCGATTGATATCATCAGGGATAAAGATAGCAAAAAGCTTTGGTTGAACCAACGTAAGTATGCGAACCGTGTGTTGGAGAGATTTAGCATGATGACTTTTAGGCAGTTAGTTGTTTCAATGTAAAGGGGATGAAAGTTTTTATGGAGGATTGTCTTAAATCTCCTACTGATATAAATGACATGATTAGAGTACCTTGTGGAAGTGTTATTGACCTATCTTGATATATGTTATGGTTTGTATTAGGTTAGACATTTCCCAAGTAGTGGGAGACCTTAGTCAGTATATTGCTAATCCTAGTAGGGTGCATTGGGATGCGATTATGAGAATACTTATATTTTTGGGAGGTACTTATGACTATTCTTTATGTTTTCATGGTTATCCTATTGGACCTCAACACTTAGTTTGTATTCATGGATATATATGTATTTGGATTAGGCATGTGACAAATTAAGAGTTTAAAATCAACTAGTGGATATGTTTTCGTGATGTTTTGTGGTGCTATCAGTTGGATGAGTAAGTGACAAGTTGTAATCGTTTTGTCTTCTACAAAATAAGAGTACTTGGAAGCTACTCATGCTTGTAAGGAAGCCGTAGTCACATAAATCTGTCCACTTAATTAAATGAATATTTAGTATTTATTTGATTATTTAACCATCAATCAATAATTAATTAAATTCACCTTAACCCTCTTCTCCTATTAATTAAATAAATTATTCAATTTATTTGATTTAATTCACTTAACCAAATTCAGACCATTAATTAAATAAATAAATCATATTTGTTTAATTAAATCTTCTCTCACATTTAAATAAATTAATATTTATATTTATTTAATTCCCCTAAAATCCCATCTCTCACATTTAAATAAATTAACATCTATTTAAATCACCTTTATCCTCCACCCACTTGCATTTTCCTACAAATGCAAGTTGCACAACCTAATTTTAAATAAATAAATTATTTATTTAAAATCCTATTTATCCTCACGCACTTGAAACCTTTAATGGCTTCTCTTAAAGTCTCCAAACTTAATGACTTCCTTCTAGAGTCTTCTCAAGCCTTTAATGGTTTCCCTTAAAGTATTCAAACTCAATGGCTTCCTTCTAGAGTCTTCTTAAGCCTTTAATAGTTTCCCTTAAAGTCTTCAAACTCAATGGCTTCTTTCTAGAGTCTTCTTAAGCCTTTAATGTTTTCCATCAAAGTATTCAAGCATTTAATGCTTTATCTTCCTTTTTCTCATGTAAATAAATTAAGATTTATTTAAATAAAATCCAAAATTCACATTCACATTTAAATAAATTAATATTTATTTAAATATCTATCCAAATGAAAATTACACCATTTAATTGAAATAAATGATTTTATTTTAATTGAAAATCCCGAAATTCCTCCCACTTGCATTCTCCTACAAAATCCATTTGCATGCCTAAATCCCTTCTAGATTCTTCTAACTCCTTCTAATTAGCCTAATCCTATCCTAATCATTGTCACATTCCTAAATAAAAGGAAGTCACTTCTCAAAACCCTCCAAAGTCTTCAATAGTCATTAAAGGCTTTATGTCTTCAAATGGTTAACCTCTAAAGTCTTCCAAACCATTAAAGGCTCTTACATAACCATTTATGGTTAACTCATCTTTTACCTTTGGTTAGAGACTTTCCTCTAACTTAACCATCCTTTTGACTCATGGGTCTCTTCAAAGCATTTATTTCTTTGACTAAGGTAACCATTTAACCCTTGCACATTCATTTATGCCTTGGATAAAAAGAATATCCATTAACCTAACCCTAACCCAACCCCCTTGGGTAACCATCATGTCCCCTCAAGCATTTAATGCTCCTTATCTCTCCTCTCAAGCCTCCTCATGGTGACACTTGTCAACGTGGGATTGGGTTGAAATTCTCACATGGATTGAATATCTTTCAATCCTAACCCTTGTTAAGATTGCTCAATCTTAACCCTTCATTTCCCCATTTCCATGACATCAGAAGCCATTTGGATTAAGATATTTTTTTTGATATTGGTTTAAATTTAGGGCATATTACTATCTATTGTGACAACCCGAGTGCTATTTTTTTAGCGAAGAATCTTACTTTCCAAGCTAGAACAAAGCACATTAATGTGTAGTTTCACTTTGCTCATAATATGGTGGAAGATGGAAAGGTGAAGATGGAAAAAGTTGATACTTTGATGAATGTTATATAGATGCATTGACAAAGCTAGTGAACATAGAGAAGTTCAAATGGTGGGTTGGTTTTATGGGCCTTGTGGACTTGAGCAGTTGTGGGTTAATGAACCTTGACAGGTCTTTGACAAGTGGGAGAGTGTTGGGATTAAGGTGTCTCACCCTTATAGTTATTATTTAATTATTTATTTCACCCACTTTGAAAGTCTTAAAAATTAGGGGACTAGTGTCATAGGTTGCTATTATGGGACTATGATAGTTTCTTTTAATTACTATGTTGATTACTAGTTTATTGGAAGAGTCATGGAGGGTTATTATTTCGAAACTGGTATTTATCTTGGAGTTAATTTTTGACAAGTGGTGTGAGACAGGTGTTGCATTTGGAAAGATGACTATTATGGGTAAGTCATGAGCCAGTGCTTTGGAAAGTTGCTATGTGCAACGTGTCATAGAAATAGAAACTTGTTGATTTTGACACCACTTACCTTTTGAGTGTATGAGTTGGTTTTGGAAACCATGAAATATTTTCACTCATGTGTTGAGCTCTATAAACTGTGGCTTCATAGTGTATATTGTATGATACGTTGGATATTTTCTAAGAAGCAATTTTGTGCTAAGATTTTCTTCAAAGATCTTTGTTACTATAATTAATCCGAAAGACCCTTGGCTCTATGCATGTATTGTAACTGTTGGTCATTGCTGATAATACAATTGAGCTTTGGCTTTCAGACTGTGGGTTTTTTCTTCGAAAAGAGTTTTCCTATGTAAATCTAATGTTATGGTTTTATTTGTTCAAAACTATTTTTGTATGTGTTTATCTAATTTGTAACAACAAGAGAGTTTGTAAGAATTATTTTACATTATCTCTATAGTTAGATTTAACATTTGGAAGCGTTATTAATTTAGGCTTGAGTGCAAGTGCAGGCTTCGGCTGTAGTTGCAAATAATTTCGATCTCTCTAGAAACCGCCATGTCCCCCTTATTATGGGTAGAATGCAGAGAGAAAGCTAGGTGAAGACACAAGAGATGTAGTTTTGGAGTCAAGCATCCCTGCTTGATCAAAACTCTCAAAGTTCTTCCCTACTAGGAAATGCAATGAGAATCTTGTATCTTGGTATTCTCTGCATCAATAACCATACATGTGTGATAGTGGCATGACTCATAAGGTAGTTCACATTCATGGAATCCTTTTGTGTCTCTAAACCAAAGCTTTCATGAATACTGGCTTGGAGGTTTTACGACATTGCAATACATGTTACACATTATTGTAAAAGGGTGGTAGCTCATTTCATTCCTTATGATTATAAAAGGAATATCAAGGCCATAAAGAAGGATTATGTAATTTTCTCATCTCTAGGGAGAGTAGAACTAGAAACGGGGCTTTGTCTTGTCTTGTGGATAGGATGCTTTCATGGTGAAAGAATGCACACTTTCTTTCAGTAGTTTTTCATTACTTCATGAATAGACTACTATATTTATTATTGTTGTTAACATTGTCTTCATTTGTACTTTCAGATATTACATGAATGGTGAATCATAATATTAAGGATATTTTGATTTGTCTTGGAAATTTCATTGTCAATGTTTGACTGTGTAGTGTGAATATGTATTTCCTTCAAGGAAGGAATTAAATTCTATTTGCAAGTTACTATAAGTTTGAAGTAATGTAATGGATCTATAAGAATAATTTGTACAACTACAGATGAAGTTGTGTTAATGCTAGGGATTAATGCTCAAGTGATTCACTATTATAAAATTATTTTCTGCTTGGGTTTGCATTCTTGATCTCATATTCGACTTTGAGATCTGTTTCAGAAATACATCAAAATCAAAGTGCAATTTCCTTTGTTTCAGAAATACATCAAAATCAAAGTCCAATTAAATGTAGCATAATTAAGGCGCATCTTTCACAGTTTTTTTGGAAAATAACCCATATAGAAAGTGTATTTCATATCCATTGAAATTAGAAACATACTTGTTAACACGTATGAAATATTCATCTTAGATTCTAAGCGATCTTTTTGCATAGAAAACACTCCTCCTGTCAGAGGACTTTATGCTTATCATTTTGATGAAGAGTTGCATGGGTACAGATGTTAAATGATTATAGTAGACTGATGAGTTTTGATCCTTTCATTAGGTGGCATGAAGAGTTTTGATTCTTTGGAAAGGAAAAAGGTGAAAAAGAATATTTAGAACTTCTAAATTTAGAGCTTCAAGATTTTTCATAAATCAGTAGCAGTTGAGTTGATCAAGGAGCATTATAAGTATTTCCCTACACTTGTTCAAGAACATTATAAGAAATGGAATGCCCATATGTAGATGTTTCTTGTGTGTTCATAAGATATAGGTTTAATGACATCGGGAGGAGAATATTTCAGGAAGGATGTGTTTATAATAGCACAATAGATTGCTTTGTAGCTAAAGGGACTTTCAAATCGGAGGAGGTATCTAAAGGGATTTTCAAAGGCCCTTTGTAGCTGGCTGCCTACATTTGACCCCTCATCTCCTGAAGCCTAAGAGCAAGAGGAAGCAGGGAGGAGAACAACGAGGACAAGGAAGATTCAACTCTAGCAAAGAGCATGTTTAGCTAAAATTGATAACTAAAACCGGACCCTTGTTCTGATTACAATACCCATCTCTGGAGCTCATCCACTAGTTTTTATAGCTAGAATCTTGCATCCATTAAACTCCTCCTCTAATTTTTATAGTTAGAATCTCACATCCATAAATTTATCAGCAATACGACGGTGGCACAACTCAAGTAGTTAAATTTCACTAATATTTTATTCTTCACCGTGGTCCATGATAGTTTCATGATAGTTTTAGTCATATGGTTTGATAAGTTATCATGTTCTATTTTAGGTTTCATATTCTAGGAATATATCATTTCCATGCATATAAAATAAACATATGTCAAATGAGAACATGGTAGTTGTATACAACCTGAAGCTTGTTGCATTCATTACTCTTATAAAAGGAATTCCAAGGCTGTAATTAAGAGAGTTTTTTGGAGGGAATCTTTGTCTCTTTGAAAAAAGGTATAGTAGTAGTTTCTAAGTTAGAATGTGGAGTCTTCCATAGTGAAGAATATATATACTCCTTCAACAATATTAATTAGTTTATGATCTGTCATGACAATTACTACAGATATAGTCTCTAGAATGTACTTCTTGATCTCACATGAATAATAATATCAATGGTTTTATTATTTGTCTTTGCAAATCTCTTGTGAAAGTGAAATTTTGTTTGTGGGTTTATGTACTTGTATCAAAATTAGAAAAATAAGAAAATAAGATATATATACTATTAATATATATCACACAAGGCAACTTATGGTAAGTGTGCATTTAATGAGACATTTATGTTGAAGCTGATCAAATGCCTTTAAATTGGGCATTGGGGTATTATCATATTTTCACATTACATGTTTGAGTTGGAAACACTAAGGTGGGATTGATGGACACGCCAATTATGCTTAGGGCAACGAAACCACAAGCAATGTTTGTAGGTGAAGTCACAGATAAACGGTTAGGGGGGTCTTGGTGAATGACCGCCCGTACATAATGCATGCAATCAAGAAAGTGCTAGGGTTTAGTTTCTGATGACATATTCAAGCATAGGTTTAAGTAAAGAGATGAGATATGTTGAAAATTGTAGCTAGCTCAGATACCTAACTATTGAATTTTAATGTTGTCAATGATAATTAAAATTCCTATGTATTATCTCTTATGCAATCTGAATCATTTAGGGCTAGACCCAACCACATGTAACATGAAGACAAATGATGTAACTTAGGGTTGGGCCCAAACACATGTAACGTGAAGGCAAATGACGTAACTTAGGGTTGGGCCCAAACACATGTAATGTGAAGGCAAATGATGTAACTTAAATGACAATGTAAATAAATAAACTAATATGTAAGCTGACTTGGGTGATTGGTGCCAAAGGATGGATATAAAACAAACATCAAATGAAATCATTATTAATCATCTTATGCAAATGTAATCTGCTCTCCAAACAACGATCTCTCCTTCACCTATGTGAACTTGTCCAAGTCTATTGTGCGAAGTTATTAAGGTTGATTGTGTGGCGAAGATGTCAAGATCATCATGCAAATTTGATGAAGACTCTTCTAGTGCGAATCTGATCAAGTCTTCCTTAGCCATCTGCTGTTGATAAGGGTTGTAATCTTCATTTTTGTGTAAAGAAAGATTGTGATATGCTAGCCCGCTGACTGGACAATAATTTGAGATAAGTTCATTGCCTTGTAATTGCCTACATTTGAGATAATACATATTGAATTTTGAGGCTGGGTTTTTCACCTCCAAAAGGGAGGTTTTCCTAGGGTATTGGTGTGTCCTTGTCTTGTGTTTTCATTGTTTATTTATAGTATGTTATAATCTGATTGCTTAAATTAACATGGTTACAGTCTGTTATAATTGGATTGCTTAAAATTAACATGGTATCAGAGCTTTAGGTTCATTCTAAATAATCAGATTATTAGTTGTCCTTCACTTTCAATTTGCTATTTTAGTTTTGCAAGATGGTTACAAGTCTAAAAGTAGAGAAAAGACTTGAAGGTGCCCTCAATTTTACATCATGGAAGGTCCATGTCCTCCTTGCTCTTGAAGAATTAGAGCTATTATAGTTTGTGGAAGACAAGGATCTGACTGAACCTTAGGATCTAGATGAGCTAAAGCAATTGAAGAAGAATGCTCTCAAGGCAAAGAAGTTCCTTATTGATTCCATGAAGGATCATCTTGTTCCAGTTATCTCCAAATTGAAGACAACTCGAGAGATGTTTAAACATCTAGAAGGGATGTATGAGATCAACAACATCAGCTGGGCACTTACATTGAAGCAACAACTTCTTCAAGTTAAAATGAGTATAGGAGATTCAATCATGTCCTTCTTCATGAAGATTTCAGAATTGAAGGACCAACTCAACACCATTGGAAGCGAAGTTGTGGACAAAGATATTGTCATGATTGATTTGAATGGTCTTCCTGACTCTTGGGATCCATTCATTCAAAGCATAAGTGGAAGAGCTAAATTTCCTTCCTTAGATCGCCTTCGGTCAAATTGTATTCAAGAGGAGTCACGCCTAGCTGCCAGAGGAATGCATAAAGGCTCTCATGGAGGAGATCAATGTGTGCTTGCATCTCAACATGTCAAAAGAAAGGGATGCCATTGGAAGAAGAACAACTTCAAAAGAGATAGAGACTTCAGACCTCCTGCTTATGATTCAATGAAGAAGCTAAGGGATCTTTCATGTGTCCATTGCTTCAGATGCGACAAGTTTTGAGGTGTGGTGTTGTTAGGGAGAGGTGGAGTAAATCCATCCCAAATTAGGTGAGCCCCAAGAGTGGTCTGGATGGATGTTCCTGAAACTTGGGCCCAATTATGGAGGTGGTGTCATTGTGCCCTAGACAAGTAAATCCCCACCTAGGGTTGAGGATTAGAAAGGAAGTGAGAATTGGGGATTGAATATAGCCACTATCAATTGCACTATGAATAAATATTGTTATCTAGTTTAATAAATTAATTTAAGGCATGATAATATTAAGTAATGGGTGTTGATTATTGGGAAATTGGCAAATTCCTAGTAGGGGACATTACATGTTATGATTTATTGATCCGAGCATATTGATCTTTGAGAAGCCATTATTATTCTAGTTTGAAGGAGAATTATTGCAGAAAATCAAGATAAGTTCTATTTTTAGAATTATTCATACAATTATAAGTTGAATATCATAATAAAATTTCATTATTTTTGATAAAGTTATATTTATAATAATAATGCAATTCTCATCGTATGTTGGAATTATTGTTTTAGGGTAAAAAATCAGGAATATCAAGAAAAATGACTTTACACATTATTCTAGTATTCAATGGGCTGCATTAAAAACTTAGGTTTAGCAAATCAGTTTCATTATGGTTCACAAAATATATAATTTGAGAAGAATAGAATTTTGGTTAAAGAAGACCACTTGATGAAGAGGAATGTAAGAGAAGCAATTGAGATTCATTAGAAAATAATTTTTTTAAGCAAAGATGAAAGTTTTGTTTAGTGAGTCATGAAAACCTCATATCTTCAAGCTTAAAAGCCAATAATATAATAATTGATGTTATTCAAACAATAAGTAATGGATGATAGCAAATATTAAATAAGTTTGATGCATTAATTTAGTATTAAAGATTCTTGACTTCATGATGTACCCAGAGTTATCTATATTCTATATCACGAGCTCTTGATTTTGAAATCTTATCATTCACCTTAAAGAAGGGGTTATAAAGAGTGACTCAAAATATTGATCCCTAAATATTTGTTTGAAAAACTCTAACTTAATTTTGATGATGTGTATTTATGTGGCACATTGTAATACCCCCTTCCTAATTTGCCCTGAAGTTCGCCCTAGAATCACCATTGCAACAAATTAGATTTAGGGTCACATCTTTACCAAGTAAAATATCTCTTTTAATAATGTGATCCTGGGATCGAATCCTACAATAATAACATAAGAAACATATACACATATAATATACATATCCATTATTAGCCATTAGGGTTAGTCCATATATTCATATAATAATATTATATTTATAACATGATTTTAAATACATTAGGTTGTGGGAGAAGAAGAATGATAGGTCCGTGTGAAGCCATCCCACACTAAGCCCAAGAGCAAAACTTTGGCTCTCTTGGTCCTGATGGTAGGCAACATGGACATCCACTTAGGGTATCCTACCCAGTGGGGTTCTTGTACCTGCTTACATCATCCATGCTTCATCTTCTAGGATTAATAGCCATCATTATAGAGTCAGAGAGGAGATCGAAATGGAGATTCTTGGTTTGTCCTATCTAAGCCCAAGAGTGGAGCTTTTGCCTTATCTAGGACCAAGAGTGGAGCTTTTGCCCTCTTGACCCCGATGGCAGGCAACATGAACATCCACTTAGGGTATTCTACCTAAATAGCAATCCTCATGATTTCCCTCTTCCTTACACCTCCTTCCTTCTATACATGATGAGGTTTTAGCAATAATTTTATTAGTCAGACATGCAATAATCATTCATATTTGTATATCAGAATTAAATATTGATAATTAATGAACCAATAACTATACACAATGCACAATTATTCGAATTGTTAGAGGCTGATTATAATAAGTCTGAATCAGGTTAATGAGAATCTGATCCAACTTCTATTTCTGCTGATTACATAGTTGCCGAGTCTACTTATCGAGTGCTGATTCCTGTCCTTAAACAATGATGATAAATTGTGTGATATTCCATGATGCCCATTTCCGCATGGAACTTCCTCCATATATACCTTGGTAACTTCATGAAGAGAGGCGCCCCTTTGTAAAGTGGCTGCCCTCTCAGCAAAGATGTGCGTCTTCTATTTAACCTTTTTGGAGTTTCTTCATAATCGAACATTATCCTCCTTAATCACATCTTGTGATGACAAGTTATAATCCTCAATCGATCATTATTTGATGACTTCTTAATCGCATGCTTATAGTCATCGCTCCTTAATGACTTGCATGCTGTTTGATATCCCCTTCACAGAAAATCATGAAGTCTTAAGGATAAGATGATTTTGTGGTTATTGTTATCTCCTTCGAGGCAGAGGCATGACACACATGCATTGGTAGGGTGAAAAGGTATGATGAACCATTTGTGGGCACCAAACATTATCTTGAAGGTTGTCTTGAAGACATCATAGTGCTCCATTGCTAACTCAGTGATAATCAAAAGTATAATTGGGCTTAGTGAAGTATCTGGTATCCAGAAGATGGTTTAAATTGTAGTCAATCTTGGAAAGTTGGTATAGCAGAATACACATAAGGAGAATGTTGGGTGGGTGTAGTGCAATAAAGCTTCCAATCAGGAAACTGAGGTCTTGATGCAAGTGTAATTCAAAATTGAATGGGCCTTAAAGGAGAATTTGTTTTTAGTTGCAGAAGCATGAGATTTCATTGTTGATGGTGGGAGGTGTTCAACTCTATTTTTCTTAGTTTCTTGAGTGATACAAAGTGAAGAATTGATGTAAGTTTGTGTTACTTGGATGGTCTATGATAGAGTGAAGTACTAGTAGAAGACGTGAGTTTTTCCACTTCACCATCCTTGCATAAAGGCTAGCTCTTCTGGAGGTAATTTCACAGTGATTGTGGAATCACATCACTTTCCATTGTGTCCTTGAATGGATCTAAGGAAAACATTATGAAACACTTGTCACAATACACAAGTGTTGTTTGTCCCTGTTTGGTTCATTCAAAGTGGTATGGACATAGAATCATTGCAGTTTTTGATGTAGAGAATCATGGACCCTCTCACAATTACATTGCAACTTATCATTCTTTCTTCTTCAAAAACTCAACTCTTCTTGTTTCACCTTCCTTCACTAGGCTTCACCAAGATGCCCAAATAGAACTCTCAACCTCACCAATTTGTTCCAACACTTCCTAGGGTCTCAACATACCCTATTATACTTTATCTAATAAGCTTCACTCACCTTATCAACTGGTTCTCTCTCAAACCCTTACCCGGGTCCCTAAACAGGCCAATTCCCTAGTAGCCCTGTTCAGCGGGTATTCTGACATTTACTCAAAATAATTTGAAAAAAATTGACAAATAAATTGCATATATGAATACCCTTTTGGAAGTTACATAACATATGTTAAAATAAACTATGGTTCTTTTGGACAAAATACTCAGACCAGCACCCTGCTACACACCAACTAGGCCCAATTAGCCCTCTTTTACAAAGAAAGTACCAAAAAAAGGTACGACCACAACAAAAAAACAAAAAAAAGTCTTGAAAAATGTTCCAAAACCATATATTTTTCATGTTTCAAGACAATACACAATCATTTGATAGGTTAGATACTAAACCCCCCTTTTTAGGCCTAAAAAACTAGGGCCTCCTTGTTCAAACCCCAAAACTCACTTCCAGATCTTGAAAGTTGGTAGTCACCATTAATTTACCATCCCCTAACACTGTTTCACATAAAAACACTACCTCCTTAAGGTAGATCTTTTGCTGCTATACTCATGCCTCCATTTTCATGCTTTTCCTCACTCAATCTCTTACCCTAGGGTATCAACACTTCATCTCCACATTATTCCCTGCACATGTAAGGTTAGAGATACATATATTACAATATTCCTGACTGAATCCACAAGAAACAACAACCACATAAAGTGGAATGGGTCACATTTGCATTTGACTCTCAAAACTTCCCCAAAACAATCACCTACAACAGATTTTAGAACAGCCAATGGAAGTATGTCAAATTTGAATGTAAAAACTTCAATAATAGTATCAAATGATAGTACAAACACTCCTCTACATTTCCAAATCCATTTCCAATAAAAAATGAAGCAAAGAAGAAGAGTTTCAGACCAATAAAGTGCAGATTTTAGACCAAAATTGCAAGGAAAACCTTTTATTTTTATTGCCAAACCCCAAACTCTTACAATGCCAAGCAAATCCGACCCTCTACCTCTTCATTTTGGATCATTACAAACATATTTAAACCTCTTCCCTTCATGAAAACTGAAAACCAACTCTTAACCACCCATACAACCACTTTTGGGTGTTTACAACTTTAATTTATTGTCAAATTGACACTTTTAGTTGTCAATTGACAAGTTTTTAATCTTTTTGCATCTTGACACTTTCTAATCAACTTTATTACATTAATATGGTCACACAAGACCTTATGAAACTTAAAATGCTCATTAAAAACCTACTCTACCCATTGAACCCCATTACATTACTCATTTTGACATTATTTGCCCAACATGGCAATTTTGACAACTTATTACAAAATGACTCATTACATGAGTTTGATGACTCCAAATGGAATTATTATCCATGTTTAAAATATCAAATGGTCATTTTAACTTTATAGAATTAATATCTCATAAATATTCATTATGGCCTCATGGTGGCCAATCTTGTCTTGGCTGCTCCTGCACAAGTTTGTCACTGAAATTCATACAACCTCTGCAAGATTGAGTTCTTCTGACTGCATCGTCAAGCTATAAGCTCAACCAGTTTGTCTCTTACTTGAAAATTGTGTAAGTAAACATAGCTTCCCAAATGTTGATAGGATGGTAATTAGTAGTGTTAGGACTAGATACTTGAATATTTGGATCTCCAAAATTTGACTACTAATTAGCAATAAGGGTCGTTGTCTTATAATTTGAGGGCATTACATTCATTAGTATAATATGTAGTGAGTGCTCTTTTGAGTGAACATATGGGGAAAGGCTCTAATCCTCTCCTTAGATGAACTTGGTTTGAAGGGTTTCATAAACATTTCTGCATCTCCAACTTGCTAGAGTCAGCGCTGGAGGGATTTGCCTAATGTCTGACTGTTTCTGAGGTGGTAGAAGCATTTCTTAATATCCTATTTGAAGATTTTCTGTGCATGGCTTCTTCCAGAAGTTGGGCATGAGTTTGCCTCTAGGCAAGGGCTTGATTTTTCACATGTATCATGTTTTGTTGTAGCTCAGTAAGGTTTGAGCATGTCTTGAAATAAGCTTTGGATAGCTAATTTATGAGTTGTTGGAACATGCTTGTTTTCTATTGGGTAATTTTGAGATGAAATTCATTCTGTTCTTGTCATTGGTCATGGAGATCTTGTGCAAGGAATGGAACCAAGTCAAATTGTCATTGGTCACGGAGATGTGCCTTAGCAATATATTTTCTTTTCTTATGCCATGTTTTATTTTACTTTTAATAACCAAGATTGTGATAAAAGGATAACAATGATTTTTTTTAGGAAAATAATAAATGATCTCCCAACGAGGAAACTCAAAGTTTCTGATATAATATTTAAATTTTTAATATAAAACTGAAGTCTGTAAGAACAAAATATGACTTGTCTCTGCTTTTCTTAATTTTTTTTTTCAACCCCATTAAAAGCTGCCCTCGAATGTAATTCATTTGTAGAGGTTAATTGTTGTAGCTGATTGCAGCTGTGTATTTGTAAAACCAGATTGGTGATTAATAGATTGATTCCCCTGCTTCAAGTGTGGATGTAGGCAATTGCCGAACCATGATAAATCTGTGTGTCTCATTGTTTGTGTTGTGTGTTTTAAATTCTGTTTATCTATTGTTTTCAATTAGTTTCTTCTTCCTAACAATTGGTATCAGAGCGAGGTTAGATCATTGTTTAGATTTTGGTGTTTGAATTTCTAGAATCATGGAAGAATCGAAGATAGAGAAGTTCTCCGGTCAGAGCTTCAGGTTATGGAGAGTGCAGATGGAGTCTTTGTTGATAAATCAAGACCTCTCACTCGCGCTTGAAGGGAAAGCAAAGAAACTAGCTGGGATGGCTGATGAAGAATGGGAAAAATTGGACAAGAAGGTGAGAGCGACAATCTTTCTCTCGCTGTCCAATAATGTTCTCTTCAATGTCATGGGTGATGCAACAACAAAAGATGTATGGGATAGACTCACAACCATGTATGAAATGGCATCAACTGCAAATAAAGTTTTTATTATGAAGCGCTTGTACAAACTGAAAATGAAGGAAGGTTGTGCTATGGCAAACCACATCAATGAATTCAATACATTGATTAGTCAAGCGACTTCGGTGGAGATGACACAAGATGATGAAAGCAAGGCTGTTCTGTTATTATGTTCTTTACCAAGCAACTAGGATGGTGTTGTAACAGCAGTTAGCACATCTATATCCGGTAAAAATAAGTTGGTTTTGAATGATGTAGCAGCTACTTGTCTCAGCGAGGATTTGAGAAGAAAGAATGATGAACCTTCATCTGGTGAAGCCTTAATGGTGGTCAACACTGAAAATAGAGGCAGAAGTCATAATAGAGGCAAAAATAATTACCATAGACGTTCGAAATCAGCAAAGAGATCGAAGTCTAGAAACAAAAATGGTGAATGTTGGTTTTGTGGCAAAGCTGGTCATGTGAAGAAGGATTGTAGAAACTTCAAAAGGGCACAAGAGAGGGTGCGGGACAAAAAAACAAATACAGTTTATGATAAAGATGATAGTGTATTAATCCTTTCAACAACCGACACTACTTCAGATTCATGGGTGCTTGATTCCGGTGCCTCCTATCATGCTACCTCATGTCTTGAAGCGTTCATTGACTACCATGAAGGTCATTTTGGCAGTGTTTTCTTAGGAGATAACAAAGCTTGTGAAATTACCAGCAAAGGGGATGTATTGCTGCCATTAGAAGGTGGTAAAACATGGCTGCTCAAAGATGTTCGCCATGTCCCAAAATTGAAGCGGAATTTGATATCCGTTGGACAGCTCTTTGATCAAGGTCTTAATGTTAATTTTCTCCCGGATACATGGAAAGTAACCCATGGTACCATGCTGATTGCAAATGGTAATAAAGTGGGAAGCCTATACATATTTAAGACTCATGGTGAAGTGGGAGTTGCAATGGTGATTGAGGACAACAAAGCAAATCTTTGGCATTAAAGACTTGGGCACATTAGCAAGAAAGGACTCCATGTTATGCATACAAGAAATTAGCTACCGGGCCTCAAGCTTGTTGACTTAGCCTTTTGTGAACATTGCCTTTATGGCAAACAAAAGAGAGTCAGTTTTTTGAAAGGTGGGCGTGACACAAAGACAACACCGCTGGAGCTTGTATACTTAGATGTTTTTGGGCCTACCGAGGTAACCTCCATTGGAGGAGCTAACTATTTTGTAACATTTCTTGATGATTGTACAAGAAAAGTATGGATTTATATGCTTTCTAGGAAATCTGAAGTATTTTCAAAATTTAAAATTTTCAAGGCTTTAGTTGAAAATCAGATTGGGCATAGGATTAAATGCTTACAAACCGATAACGGTGGGGAATTTTGTTCACATGAATTTGATGATTTTTGTGCTGATAATGAGATTAGAAGAATCAAGGTTGTTCCTTTCATTCCTCAAGAAAATGGTGCAGCCGAGAGGATTAATAGAACAATTCTTGAAAAGGCACGATGTATGTTGTCTAATGTAGGTTTAGGCAAAGAATTTTGGGTAGAAGCGTGTAACACAACAATGTATTTAATCAACCAAAGTCCATCATCTAAATTGGATTTTGGTATTCCGGAAGAGGAATGGCAAGGGAAGAGGATTTCATACTCGCATCTTCAGGTGTTTGGATGCGAAGCCTTCTCGCATATACCCAAGGAAAAGCGAACGAAATTGGATCCAAAGTCGCTGAAATGTATCTTTGTGGGGTATCGAGAAAAGCAGTTTGGTTTCAGATTGTGGGATTCAGTTCACAAAAGGATTGTCCGCAGCAAGGATGTAGTTTTTCATGAAACTTCCTTTCCCGCACTACAAGATGCAAATAAATCAGAGACATAATATGTCCCTATGCCTCTATTTCAGAATTTGACTACCAACACTTTGCCTCCAGTCTCTCATTCAGTGGGAGCTCCTATGACATCTACATCTGTTGAATATAATTCTCAAACTGAGAATGAAGAAGTGAGTGTTGAAAATGTTTGGTCTTCATTTAATTCAGAATTTGGGGGTTTGCAAAACAGAGCAAATCCTCCCCAAAATAGCACTGATGTTGGAGGAAACTTGGAAGATCATTCTTATAGTGATGTTGGCTCACATTATTCCCAATTGGCTGGGCAATTCACACAGTGGTCTGCAACTCCACCGCATCCTGCACATTATGGTTCACGCACCCCACATCCCTCATGACAGCCGTCTGCACATCGCGCAACTTCCTCCACTCCTCTGTAGGCCCCTTGCGGTCTTCCCCGTGAGTCTCCTACTGTCTCCTCACCACTCCCGCGGGCTCCCTGCAGTCCACTCCACGGGGTCCTCGCAGACTCCACCTCCGCAGTCCCACCGTGGAGTCACCCTCTAGTGTAGATTGTGGAGGATGCCACCACGGCTCCCCACTCACTGCACTCCCGACAACCCAAGGCCGTGGACAATGCAACTGTGTCACCCAGCTCCCTGCACACATGCAGAACGTAGGCAGTGCAAAATACTGCTGCGAGTTCCTCAACCCGTGATGTGCCTGCATTAAACAAGGATAAAAATCCACAGGATTTCACATACCCTACAGATAGGAAAACAAATAGGGATATTAGAAGACAAATTAACAGAGGGAGTGATGTTAATGTACATAAACATGGATTACAAAAAATGAATGACTCTACTACTAAAACAAAGAGTCAATTGAGGAAATCAACCAGACAGAGGTGACCCCCTGCAAAGTTCTTCGATTATGATTTACTGTTTTGTGAAGAAGCTGAACCTTCTTTGCTCATCTCTGATCAAACAGAGCCTGCAACATACAAAGAAGCTTGTAAAAATGCAGATCGTGATAACTGGCATGCTGTAATGTGCGAAGAAATGGATGCACTAGTGAGAAATCAGATATGGGATTTGGTGCCACTTCCGCCTGACAGAAAGACATTAAGAAATAAATGGGTGTATAAACTAAAAGATGAAGCCAATGGCCACAAAAGATTTCGAGCAAGACTGGTTGTAAAGGGATATGCTCAGTAGCAAGATGTCGACTTCAAATAAATTTTCTTTCCAGTAGTTAAATGACTACCATCTGAGTAGTTTTGGGCTTAGTTGCAGCCTATGATCTTGAACTTGAACAGCTGGATGTGAAGACGACATTTCTCCATGGAGATCTTGATGAGGAACTATTTATGCATCAGCCAGAAGGGTTCATTAAAAAGGGGCAGGAACACCTTTTTGCAGATTGAAATGCAGTTTGTATGGGCTTAAGCAAGCCCCCCGACAGTGGTATCTTAAATTTGACAAATTCATGATTGATCGCAAGTTTACTCGCAGCGAGTCTGATCCTTGTATCTATTACAAGAAGCTTCCTAATGGCGAATTTGTCATTCTTCTCCTTTATGTGGATGATATGCTAGTGGCCGGCACAATCATGAGGATTGTGAGTGAACTTATGACTCATTTAGCAAAGGAATTTGCCATGAAAGCTTTAGGGGCAGCAAAGAAGATCCTAGGAATGACTATTTTTCGGGATAGAAAAAAGAGAGAACTCAAACTATCTCAGCAAGACTACATTAAAAAAATCTTGGACAAATTTGGTATGGCAGATGCTAAGTCTGTTTGTGTACCCTTAGCCTCTCATTTTCAGTTGTCTTCTCAATTGTGTCCTAAAACACAAGAAGATAAGGAGTTTATGGATAAAATTCCATACAAATCTGCAGTTGGAAGCCTCATGTATGCTATGGTGTCTACTCGACCGGACATTGCTCATGCCGTGGAATTGGTGAGCATATTTATGGCTAATTTGGGCAAATCACATTGGGAGGCGGTTAAGTATATCTTGAGGTATCTCAAAGGTACTTCTGATTTTTGTTTATGGTTTGGAAAGGACAAGGCAGTTTTGCAAGGGTTTGCCGATTTTGATTTTGCCGGTGACTTAGACAAAAGAAAGTCTACTTCTGGTTATGCTTTCACATTTGCCAGGGCAACGATTAGTTGGGCTTCAAAATTGCAACATACAGTTGCTCAATCAACCACGGAAGCTGAATACATAGCTCTTTCTGAGGGAGCAAAAGAGATGGTATGGTTGCAACTCTTGTTCAGCGAGTTGTGTTTGAAGCAATCATATTTTGATTTGTTTTGTGATAACAGTAGTGCAATTTTTATGACTAAACATAAGACATCTCAGCCGCGGTCAAAACATGTTGATGTTCGCAGTCATTATGTTCGCCATATGGTCGAAGAAGGCAAGTTTCATGTAGATAAGACTCAAACTGACCTGAATCCAGTTGATGTGCTCACTAAAGTGGTTAAGTGGGAGAAGTTCGATTTCTGCCGAGCTTCTCTCAGCCTTTCCAATAATTGATAGCAGGACTGAGTGGGGGAATCTACTTGTTGCAGTAGTTCATTGGCGTTCAGTGGGAGATTGTTGGAAGTGAAGTCCAACGGACTCCTTCCAATTGCTGCCAAAACTCTTGGCTATTCGACTTCTCCTTGCAAGCTCTTTAAAAGCTAATTGTAATTCATTTGTAGAGGTTAATTGCTATAGCTGATTGCAGCTGTGTATGTGTAAAACCAGATTGGCGATTAATAGATTGATTCCCCTGCTTCAAGTGTGGATGTAGGCAATTGCCGAACCACGATAAATCTGTGTGTCTCATTGTTTGTGTTGTGTGTTGTAAATTCTGTTTATCTGCTGTTTTCAATTAGTTTCTTCTTCCTAACAATGATATCCCTTATCATAACATGCTCAAATCTTGAAAAGTAAGAGAGGGAATGTTCATTTTATGGAGCATTCTAATCTGTATGAACTTCAAAACTTAGAGTTTTCCCGAAGTATTACTTAACTCTTCCTTGTGCTGACTGGTTTGGAGGGGGAATGATGCTGTGGATGAATATTTGTGCCTCTAAGAATAAGTAGCCGAGACAAAAAGGCAAGCCATAGTTTGAACAGTCCTGCATTCAATTTGAAGGAATCATAGTGAATGATCCACCCCAAATCTAGTGAATGACTTCCAAATGAATGTCAACATTAAAATGTTATTTCCTGATTATGGGAGGGTTGGTAAAGCAATTTTTGTGAATTATTGATATCATTTTAAGATTTGTTTCATAATTTACCCTTAAAAAATGTTGATCGAGATGACTGAAGTACAGATTTTGAGCTTTTATTTCAATACGCGTTTCATGATTTCCTAGCATTTCACTAAAAATCTTCCAGATTGACATTCATTCACAATCATGATTTAAGCTATGTTCTCTTTTCAGGATTAATGCAAGGAGTGATGCATGGGATGATGATGAACGATGGAGAAAAGATACCTCAACAACATGAAAGGGTCAAAGTCCAAATCATGCAAGGAAGAAGATAACAAAGGAAGAACATCACAAAATGGAGGATACAACTACAACAAGAAGATCAAGATCAAAGATATCCAAGAGGAATATGGTGAAGGATTCCAAAGATGAAGGTGAGATGTGGAAGGAAAGATCAAGGAGAGCATTTTGAAGTTTCATAAGAGTTAATTAAAGTTAGAAACTCATCTGATGGAGATATGAAGGATGGAACTTCTTAATGATGATATAGAAGTGGAGTTGAAACAAAGAAGCTAGATGAACGAAGGTGAAGCTTTACAAGGCATGTAAGAGCTGAGGTGGCGTCTACTCATCTCAACCAATCAAATTATTCAAAGTCAACATTTCTAGATTTATCGAACATGACTCCTGCAAAGTAGGAAATTGGAATGTGGGATGACGTTAAATATAATGTTACAATTCATTTTTCATTTGTCCTTTCTCTAAAAGGACTTACATTCAAAGTTGTGTAATTTCCTCATTGGATGGCATTAAATGTAAGAGGTGTTAGTTATAACTAACCCCACCTTAGGATTTCATTATTTAATCTTGGCCATTGATTTAGAATCAATCTGCGCCCTTCATATGTAACTCAAAGTTTACAAAAGGCTTGGTGTTTTCATTTGTAAGGGTTAATAATTACTAGTTAAGAATAGTGGTAGATAAGTAGTAAGAGGGAATCATAAATTGTTGCGAAGACTATGTTGAAATAAATACATAATTTTCATCGAAGATATGGTGGATCTTTTTGTGTTGTTTAAACATTTTGCATGGTTTCTACTTCTCAAGTTTTAGTTAAAGTTCATTGATTTTAATGGTGAAATGTGAAGATATTCGATGGAGTTCCAATTCATACCATTTGTATTTTGTTGATTGCAAATTGCAGTGTATGGTTAGTTTGAACCTTATTATGATCTTAGTTTGATTGTGGATGATCTTTTGAATTGCGCCAACATTGGTTATTTGGATGGATGTTTGCAATATGAAATTTTTTCATTACCTTTGGAGATCGCATGAGTTTTGTGTAGTTGTTTCCTCATGGCAAAGCAAAGCTTGATTTATGGGATTCATCTATCTAAAGCACTATCCATCATTGTCCTTAGGTTCTTAGATTAGATTCTTTAACCCTTACCCTTTTGATCTTTGTTTGGTAGAAGTACAAGTTAGTTTAGGAAGAAAGCATCACTTAAATTGCTATATCAGATGTTCAAGTTCGAGCTGCTTTGTAGAAGTGAAAAACTTAAGTCCTTTTGTGAGAACAACAAATCACATCATTTCACGGGGTTTATCCATTGCATCATCAAGACTTGACAATAGGAGCCTCGGGGTTACCTTATTTGATCACATTGTTTAGCATTTGGGGTTTCTTTATTGAAGAGAGGATAAAATACTTGATATATTATTTTGTATATTCTTTTGTGTTGGGGAGTGTCACAAAACACACATCAACATGTTGCATTGAGATGCATGGCCCCACAGAAGTTTCAGCAAGCAACATGAAATTCAGAATAGATAGAGACCTCCTTTAAATTTCAACAAGCAAAAGGAAATTTGTGACTCTCGCCTAAGGAGAACCTTTTGGCCCAAAGAAACTTTTGCCATGAAAAACTTGTTTGCAACAATTTGCTAGTGAAGAACAAACTCACAAAAGAATACAATTGCACCAAAAGATTTGTGGAAAAAGAAACTTCTTCCAGCGAATAACTTCTAACAACAAAAGAACTCGCAAAAAAGAAGCAATTTTCCATTGGCAAGAAAGCTTGTGAAATAGTAACAACTTCTGCCAAAAGGAAAAATTAGATGAAAGATCTTGAAAACTGCAGAAACTTCCATTGATGAAGAATGCGAATCTGCCATTGGAGAAGGCCTGTTTGAAAACTGTGTTTGCATACAAACAAAAATAGCTCGCAATGAACTTTCTTGACAAAGAGAACTTTCAATCCAAATGGAAAGCTTGTGGCCAACAAAGAATAGCGTAGAAGTTTAGATCGATTTGTGTTAAAATCCAGGCATTTGAACATCCACACACTTAGCGCAAAAGATTTGTGGGGAAGCAAAAACCAACTGCGATGTGCACAATACACATAAGAAATTTGCAGAAATGTAAAACCAATCAATGCACATGCACAACACATAGATCATCTATGCAAAAGCAATGGACACAATAACATATAGGATTGGCCATGAAAGAACAAGGCACCTGCGTAGAACAAGAAAATATTCTTAAGGTTAAACAAAGATCCATGTATAGGGAAGGATATATGGAGAATAAAAAGAAGAGATGACCTATATGGGAAATCCACCACCACACATCTTCCTCCACCATGATGAAAAACAACTCATATTAGCAAAAGGGGAAGTTTGCAATTGCAACCAAAAGTGTAGTGTAGGAATCTCAGAATGGTCTATCATGAGAACAAAACATTCAAGGTCCACATGCAACACTCAAAAAATTTTGCGCTGAAATTTTTATGTGTCTGACCAATGTACTGGATCTGCCGTGGACAGCATAAATGTATATGCGTTCAATTGCATGAGGGATCTTCTAGAAGAAAGAAGCAACTTTGGAAACATAGAAAGAACATCCCATTATTAAAGAAGATGCATTCGATTGCATGAGAATCAACTTGCACACACCAAAAGTAAGTATACCAAAAATGAAAGACTAAAGAGGGTTCTTCCAGGGAAGACCGAGGAATTTCTAATCATCTGCCCATACATAGGTTACCAAACAAGGATCCATCAACCGGCAAAAGATCTATCAAGAAAAATACTAGAGGACCAAAGCACAAAAGAAAAAATGTGCATGCAACAACACTTCCTACATGAAACTAGTTAAATAACAAGAGGACACTCACTTAACATCGGACCAACAAAGCATCTTATTTGTGAGAAAGGGAAAACCTACTAGTTAACATTGCAAAGCAAACCATTAAGGGGAAGGAAGAAGTAACTATCTTTTCTAACCAGCAGATGATACAAAATGAGCTTGGAGGCTTTGATGAACAACAAGAGGCAGTGCATGAAAAACATAACAGGCATTTGAAATTCTTTGCGACTCCATGTGCTGCTTGTGTAATCTGCCTAGATTTGAATTGCTGTTCACATGCCATGCACTGTTCTCATCACATTTGAGTGGGTGAGAATTCAGAAGCTTAGAAGATGGAAGCAGATCACTGAATGCATTTTCCGTCAGTGTTTAGTCATGAAAGAAATGAGGAACAGCTCAATATGGCTTGAAGTGCACTTGGATCCCTAAAACTGTTGAAAATCTCCCAAGTAGGAGGTTGTATCTTATTTTGGTGTTGCCAAAATCTGAGGACATCACCACTTGTTGCAAACGTGGTTTTCCGTCAGTGTTTAGAAGATGGAAGCAGATCACTGAATGCATTTTCCGTCAGTGTTTAGTCATGAAAGAAATGAGGAACAGCTCAATATGGCTTGAAGTGCACTTGGATCCCTGAAACTGTTGAAAATCTCCCAAGTAGGAGGTTGTATCTTATTTTGGTGTTGCCAAAATCTGAGGACATCACCACTTGTTGCAAACGTGGTTTTGCAATGGTGCATTCTTCTGTAGAAACGACATCCGCAAATGGCTTTTCAAAGGTGTTAGGCCATACAAACTAATGTTGGTGCAGCTATAGGTCCGCTAGAGATTCCTTTAGGTTCCTATTCATTTACAGCTGAAAAAGCATAGAATAAGCAGCAAAATATACTTGTACTACAAGATGTTCATAACTGAGAATGGACCTCTTGAATAATAGAGTAGCATTTTCTCCATTATCCCTTCATGTCTCTATTGCTAGAAGTATGCCTCATATGCTTGCTTCTTTTTTGTTTACCTGAAGGCATCTCTTAGCCTTCATATTTCTGCAAACAGAGCTCTATATTTCCACTCCAAGGAATCTCTCAACCTTAGTATTTTTCATTGTTCCATGGGGACACGTCTCCCACAAAATACCCGACATTCCCTTACGAGGATGTTTCCAAAACTTAGGGACTTGGGGAAACATCCCCTCATAGCACCACCACCTATTGCACCTCCGTCGGGGACGCCGCCAAGTTGTTTGCTATATGGCACATGTCATTATATACTGATTGCAATCTTTAACTTTGTGAAAACTAATTTGTTTTTCGTGGGGTGTTTGCAGAGATGTTATATTGCAGATTTTGCCTTGAAGATTTCAATTCACCTCAATTTGTATATCAACACCACCCACCCACCCCCATTGTGTCCCACCATCCCCAAATTTAAGCCCTTGGTCTCCCCATCCCTGCGTCGCCCATTAGGAAAAAGAGCTTTATATTCTTGATTTCTTTTCATCTCATCCAGGCATTACCCATTTTTTGAACTTCCGCAAGTTTGAACTGAGTGCATACATCTAACGAATTTTGCTTCAAAATTCCATTTGTTTCACTGCTCACAAAAGCATTGGGCAAGATATACCCCGATGCTTATTTGACAAACATGGCAAGCACACATAGGGGCACTGGTATTGTGCAAATGGACATTGTATGTGAATGCAAGAAGGAATATTCATATGAAAACCAATCATTGCTACAACACACGTCTGCAAAAGCATCAAAAAGAAGTAAACTGTTATGAGATTCTGGATTCAACAACATAGTTACAGGTTAATATAAGTGCCGTAGCAGAGCAAATATCTATGATTTCTAAAACAAAAATCATACTATGGGTGTAGCATGTGTGAAACTTTTCTTTAGAGAAATAGATTTGTCAAGATTTCCATCCAAATCTCGAGCTATTACTAAATTGTTCAAATGGTTTTGTTTAAAAATAAGACCCAACAAACAAAAAATTCATAAGAGTTACAAGAGTGAAGTCCCATTGAGTGTGCCAGAAAATTGTTGTTGCCTCAAAATGACACACCTAATTGTGGGCCAGAAATGCTGATTTGGGGGGCAAGCAGTTTCGGATCCTGCATACATGGCTTCAAAAATGTAGTCAACCTTTGGAGAATGCTGATTCTTGTTTAAACTAGAAATTAATTTAATGCCTGTAGAGCAAAGGGTTAGGAGGAGAGCTAGGGTTGCAGAGAAAGAAAATAAAAAATGGGGTGATTAGCCGAAAATTAGTTGTAATAAAATTTATCAGACTTCCACAGTCTATGCTGTTGATTGTAATTGATTTCTGGATTCAACTGTGTAAGAATTTTTGCATCAATATTTTGGGTCACACTCTGTGAACCATCATCAGGATGAAAGAGAATGGATGAAGGTGAAAAATGATAGTTTGCAGACCAAGACTGGTTAAAAAGAGAAGAGAGGGGTTTCAAGCTGTGCGCACTGTTTACACCACTACCCCTCTCCTCTCTTTTTAACCAGTCTTAGTCTGCAAACTATCATTTTTCTCCTTAATCCATTCTCTTTCATCCTGATGATAGTTCGCGGAGTGTGATCTAAAATGTTGATGCAAAAATTCTTATAGTCAATCCAGAAATCAATTACAATCAACTAGTAATTAATTGCCCTTCATCATTTAACTAACTTATCAAAAACAAATATACTGAAATTTGTGGCTAGGGTTGTCTCAGCTAAGATCCATGAAACTATTTAGTTCATATAACTCCAAACATGTATCATCATGGCCTGTGGTTTTTACATATGCATAGGCAACTCACTTCCATTTGGAGGATATAAGCAAACAGACACGACATATGTGAAATCACAATTATATGGTACTTTCTAAATTGAAATGTGACAATTAAAGTCAAAGCAACTGTTCTTTATATTAAGATCCAAAAGATTCTTAACAGAGGGAAAATCCTATGCTTGTAGATTGCCAGAAGGAGAATGGTAATCTTAATCCATTGATCATATAAGGTAATCCAGTGGATCAAAAGAGCCATGACAAATGATATAAAAATAACATGCTATGCTTAAGAGGTTTTAATAAAATCTTCACAAGACGGACCGGTAGGGGTAGTGATTGGGATGGGGGCACTATTGTATTAAATTAAAGGATGCCATGACAAATGATAATAACATGCTATGATCTGCAGAATTCTAATAAATTAGTTCTATAAAATCCAAAGGTAGTCAAGAATTCATTGCATTTCCATTAAGTTTGAACTCTCTACTTGTAGTTTATGACGGTTTTTGTTAGTACAAAGTACAAACAATTTGAAATTTGTCTATTATACATTCTGATATTCAATTGACTATTTTGTATCTAGGTTGATAAGAGTGTTTCTCTGAGGTTGGATTCTTGTAAGCTCAGATATCCCTAACGCTTTATTAAAATTTTGAATATTTTGTTTTCAAATTCTTCGAGATTTACACTAATCTGTTATCAAGTGGCGAGTTTCATTCTTACTCTTTCACTTGCAGTGAATAAGTCCAAGTGTGTAGCTTCACTTTTAAGTTCTAAAGAAAGTCATTCTAGGTTTCTAGGACCTGCTCATTATTATATTAGTATGGGCTTTAGTTATTTTATCTCAGTCTTTTTGAAAAAAGTATGCAGACTCAGTGGGGATGTATTTATGGATAGGATGATGAAAATATTATTTTCTTCTAAAAGATGTGAACTGATGTGTGTGGTATAAAAATTGACAGGTCTGTCAGGCATTTATATATTTTCAGCATCCGTGAAGATAACAAAGGTTCTATGATTCTATCCTGCTCAGAGAATGAAGAGTTATCTTTGTATAAATGCAAATGTTTAAAGATCTCCAAAACCTCCTTGGTGATGTGCGGTGTTGGAGAAGCTTGATGCAAACATGTCAGCTTGAAGATTATCCATTTATATTGAGAGTATAAAATTTTGTGCTGTTGAAACTGCGAACATAGGAAATGAGGTAATCCAAAAAAGAAAAAATGAAATTTCAGGAGATGAAAACTATAAAAATTATAACATATCATATTCATATTTTGCTGGAGATAAATCAGCTGGTTGAGACCATTGCTGATTTTAGGTTGGGGGTAGGAAAGACCTTCCTTCTTTGTTTCAGTTGAATAAAAAACTCCTGTTTAAAGATTCTGCTTGTTTAATCCGTTTCTTTGGTAATCAAGCATACTCATGTGAAGAATTAAATGGCAGTCTCTTGAAGAGTCCTTATTATAATGTATTAATAAATGGCTTGGCAAGCAGCAGTTGAATGCTTTGCTACCAAGTAATTTCTTGTCTGGAGATCAAATTATACTTACTGAGGATAAAGTTTCCAAAGTCCAGGAGATTATGGAACAATTTTTTCTAAGCAATTGTGGAGAAGACTTAATCAATGTATTGAAACGTACTTCATGATCTCCCATTATAGGATGCAAAAACACGTATTGCAGAATAATAGTTCTTATGTGGGTAACTCTAACCAAGCAGGTTCATGCCTTTTGGACCACCTTTAGAGAAATATATTTTAGTCGTTACCACTATTTTAGTTTTATGTTTTAACCACCAAGTCAAAAACATAAAATGCTACTTCTCAGGGGATAATCGTCTTAGAATATTGATAATATGCTAGAGCCTTCATTTATATTCAAAATAGTAATTATGTGGCCCTCATCCATACCTAGAGCTTCAGCATTTTCAAAGCAAATGTAGAGCTTGGTTTTAAATTAGTGCTGTATCAAAGATGAATTGCTCCTGTTTCATGGCTGTATCATATCCTTCTATGTTGAATTTGATGGAATAGCTTTATTTACCAGTGTATGAGATCCCTTTAGAAATAACTTTGATAAAAACTCAATTTTATGGTTGACCAGTGACAACCTTCATTAGTTAAAAAGCATGAAATTTACACAGTCCACGATATCAGTATAGTAAAACTTCTGTGAATACCTTCATTGGTTTTATGAATTAAAAAAATGCCACACAAGTCAATACAGATGTTCTACCATACTGATACCTTCATTAGCTTTTTATGAGATGAAACTGGACTCGATTGCCTGTTTTTAGAAACCAAGCAATTGAGAGTAGCACAAGTACACAATTTATATACAGCAGAGGGTTTGGTTTTAAGCCACTCTTGGAGGCCCATTATTAATATGATAAGTCTCTGTAGGAACATGTGACTTGTCAAGATGCAAGTGCACGCTGTGTTCCTAAGTAATTTCCTTTGATTGGAGAATGAACAATGTATATAAAAAATAAGTTTTCTTGGTTAGAAATTATGAATATATTTTGCCCAGAAAAACTTGTACTAGTTTTAAATTACTTCATTGGATCACACTCTTGCAGACTAGGGCTCATGCAAATAAGTTTAATAGTGTACGTTGATGTAATTTGGGTCATCTTAGGAGAGAAAAAGTAAATGTATTAGATGGTAAGACTGTGTTGCTCCAGTTTTTAAACATCCACATTTTAAAATTTTGCACTGAATCTAATGTCTGGGTTATCTGAAATGTGTACTTGTCAAAACAAAGTCTTCAGGATATGTAATTATATGGTTCCAATTCAATGCCATCATCTCTGAGTCCTATCATGTATAGTCTTCTCATCTATTTTGTCACAGCACAAAAACAATTAAATATTGAGAACCATAAAGCGTTGATGGAAACCCTTTCATGTACATGTACCAAATATCATTTTGAGCAACATGGCAATTTTCCATCCAAACCCAGTTCACCATTTGTGAGATTTTAATGTTTTAATTTTCATTGCCCCCCACTTGGAAAACATTAAAATCTTTCAGCTTGGGTTTCATCATGAGGACTGGACGTTGGGTTATGCTCATTTCCCTACTACCAGCATACAGTTCGAATTCTGGAGCTTAATTAATTACCAATTGAAAGTTATAATCATTTTTTCTTAAATCTGAGTACTAAATTTTAATGAGAAACATTTAAATTATTTTTCAAAAATAATTTTAATAATTTCAATTGATTTCTCTATATATTTCCCATTGTGATCATTTCGAGAAGAAAAACAATTAAAAAGTATTTATTTATATCCAAGTTATCTTTCTTTATATCCTGAACCCAAAGTTGCAAGCAATCTTACACTCAATATGTTTTGTTGCTCAAAAACTTCAAATTTCTAACTTCAGAAGATTAGAAATGTTAAAAAATTGAACAATCCTAACCTCCCAATTGCTTGGGTTTCCTAACTTTTTAATCTAATTGGTTAAGGGCTTTTAAAGTTATTTTAAGAAGCTCAAAACCGTTTTTCGAGGATCTTCAAGGGGTTGGAGAGCGAGGAGCAATGGTGATTCTATGACAGTGCATAGGCACCCAATAAGGCGTGAAGGATTGAAGAATTTTATTAAGGTCGACGTTGTAAATTTCTGAAAAAATATACATGCAATACAAACATTTGACTGAGCGCATAGTGGAGAGTTGTGAGTATTTTTGTCAATGTTTTGATTGCAAGAGTTCTGATTAACATGCATATTAAAGTTGAAGGACAAACAGGGCACATAAGCAGTTTGAATGAATACATTAAAGAAATGTCGTCTCATCGGTAATTACATGCAATGCACAAAACAGATTCGTTGGACTTTCCACCAAAGTATGAAGGATAAAGAGTTTGTTAGATTACATAGTTTTTGTTGTTCCAGTAGACCTGTCCAAGGAGCACCCAAACTGTTTGACAATTACGTTATTTAATGAGTGTGGTAATGCAAACTTAAGGCAAGTTCGAAGGTTAGATTTTGTAGTTCGAAATACTTTGGTTGATGCGCATACAAGTGTGAAGATCGAGGTATCGCAGCTGAATTGCTTTGCAAAATATCTCAAGGAAATGTGCAATCATAGACCAAGCACAGAGAAATATCATCCCCACTGTTTGACAAAATGTCTCAAAGAAATGTCATCTTATGGTATGCAATGGTGACCGAGATATGTACCAAAAGAAGTTGTTGAAAAGGTATTACAAACATTCAAATAAAGACAATAAGCAGGTGTAAAGATGAGATTCTAAAACTTTTCCAATATTTTTGCTGTTTGTGTTGAAGTGGAAGATTTGAGACAACAGATAGCGTCCACCAAAGCATATGGGACTGAGGAATTTTGTAAATGTTGTGGTTGCAAGTTTTATGTGAGTGCATGCGAAGCGTGGAATAAAATGCACACTCGCGAATGCTTGGTGAAATTTATTTAAAACAAAAACGTAGTCCCATGGTTCGCCATGATCAGAGAATACAAAGGGAAAGACAACATGTCTCAAAGATACGTTATTTCATGGAATGCATTAATTGCGAGAGTTGAACCAAGTAGATTTATTGAACGAGCTTTACAAACTTTAAAGCAATGCACTTCCTGGCAGCGACTACCGTGTGCATATACACGCAAAATGTGAAGCTTCTACAAGAATTCACACTCAATGGATTTGTTGAAAAGGCTTTAGAAAATTTGAAGCAAATGCAACTGGCTAGTATAAATGATTAGAAATAAGTGAGTATTAAATATTTTAATCTTTAATTAATTTTTGTTCTCATATAAATGTAATAACCTTTCAATATTGGATTGTCTTTTTGACTTTCCGATGAGGACATAAATGTGGTGGTTGTTCAGCTTCTTTGAAAGTTTATAAATAAGTCCAATTCGAATCCAATTGCAAGGAGTTGGAGAGTTATGGAGTTACAGAGTTATAGGCATACGCTCCTTCACAAGATTGCCTAAATTGTACAGGCTAGGCATACAACTCTTTTTTACAGAGTTTGCCCAAATTGGATACATTCCAGGCATACAACTCTCTTTTACAGAGTTTGCCCAAATGGGATAAATTCAAGGGCACACAACTCTCTTTCAGAGTTTTGCCAAAAATTGTATGGTTCTTACATGTTTTCAATGAAATAGTTTTTTTTATATGATTTATTATTTGTTTACAATACCACAAATTATGGTTTAGGTACTGTCCTCTGAATTGACAAAATAATTCAGATCAATAAAGCCAACTTCTACAATTTTTGCAGCGAGCTACCGCACCAATATGGGAGCTTTAGAACCAGTTATGAACATCCATCAACGCATGTTGGAAATGAGGCTTTGGTCAGATATTATAAATTGAAAATGCTCTCATAACATTGACAGCAAAAATGTGGAAGCAAGACAATGCACGTGGACCTTTGTTGAATGCATCAAAAGATGCCATCTTGTTCACAAAACGGTTTTATTGGGAAAGCTTTCGAAAGTAATCTCATTGACATTCATTGCAAAATTTGAGAAGATAGACAAAGCATGCGAACTGTTTGCCAGAATGCCTCAGAGATTTGTTATCTGATGGAATGTAATGATTGCAACATTTGCAGAAAGTCGATTTGTTGACAAGCTTGAAGCTTCACAAACTTTGATGCAAATGTAATGTGCAGAAGCAAAACCAAATTCCACAACATTTGCCAGTTTCTGCCCACGCATAGAAGAGTAGTTTTAGAATGCACAAAGTGGATGTTTTGATTATTCCATGTAGGCAACAAAGTGTAGGTAGTCTTATATGTAAATGTGTTCATGACGAAAGATGTTGATTTTACTCCAAACTCTCATGTCAACACCAAGGGGGCGTGGGGGAGCATTACATGTTCATATCAAGTGTGGGTAGTCTTATATGTAAATGTGTTCATGACGAAAGATGTTGATTTTCAAATTCATGTCTTCGAGGTCCGGCTTAGAGATGTTTTGGATGTGCCTTTTCTTTTTGCATTATTTTCATAATTTGAAAGTGGAAACAAAAGCAACCATCAAGATCTCAACTACCTTATGGTGAGATGATTGCACAAGTATCAATGAAGCATATGAAGATGGAGAACTACCTTGGCAATATCTAACTTTATTTTTCTTCAAAGTCAAGTTGCTATTTACCTTGTGAAAGCAACTTATGTTACTCATTATTACTAGAGGTCAGAAAATGGACCTTATTTGCGTAAAAGTGAAGTAGTTTCTACGTAGGTTCTTTTTGTGCAAAAATGAGGTAGTTTCTAACACAAAAATGTAAATTTAGTTATCCTACCGAGTCTATAAATACAAGGCTATTTCATTTGTCAAGGGAGGCTTTTATAGAGGGAAAACTCTACAAAATTTTGTAGAGAAACTGTGTGAGAATTTTTGATGTTCATACCTTTTTACTTAAGGGTTTTTGAACCTGTATATTTTCAAAAGAATAATGATGAATACATTGAGTTCATATGTCTTGAATGTATTCATAAGTTATTGTTAATAATTTATCGTATGTTGAATAAGTAATCTTTTTATGTATTGTTGGAATCTATTGGTTTCCAGTTTAATGATCTATGTAATCGATTTGATGAAACACATCATTTCTTGGTATCTTGATTTGCACATGCTAGTAAAACATTTCTCTTCGTAAGTTGAGGTTTATTGTACTTCTTTCATCATCATTGCATGACTAAACCTATTTGGTGATAACCCCTTTTGTAATTGTTATCATTTATGGAATCCTACTTGGTATTCGTATGTCTTCTAGTAGGGTTTCTGGTATTCATCCTCTTTTACTTTTGTCTTTTCTCTTTTATGTACTTTCAAGTTAAAAGTATACAAAAACTATAAATACCCCCATCATACGAGGGAGCTGCCCCTCTCAAATGCAGAGGAAGATTGTGGTTTCACTACAATCTCTCCAACTCTTGGGACATTTGTCACTGCTCTTCAGGCAAACAGAGTCAATTTTGGAGACAAAATCGCAGTGACAAATCTGTTTACCAATAGATTGATATTTAGTTTTAATTATTAATTCAAAAATATTAATTGTCACATTTCTTCAGGGTTGCTAATCTTAGCATATTGATAAAATGTCGTATTTTAACCTTTATTCAAATTGAGTGTATGCTAATTTCAATTGACATCTTTGAATGCCAATTGAAAATTGTGGAGTGGACTAATGCCTTAAAGGTATTTGTGCTTAAACTGCATCAACAACAATCATTTTTTTGGTTTTGAATATACACCTTAATAGTTGAGGATTGTGGGAAATCTAATAATTAAGATTAAAAGATTTTATTTGAAAATAACCTTTGACACACTTGAAAATTTTTGGTCAATAAAGATCCTATAGACAAGATTTCACTTGGATGCATGTCATGTTTTCACTGTGTCACGGTGTTGATAGGGTCCTAACACATTTGACAATGCGGGACCACAATAAAGGCTTTAGTGGAAAGTGGCCCCTACCACATGTCACTAGCACGTTGCATCGTTGGGATGGTTAGGCTCTTCTAGGGGAAAGGACCCAGTAGTTGAGCATGTACCAATTATTGGGAGGGTTGTTGATACCTTTTGTTCCAAAAATTGAACAAATAAAACCTATTGTTTGAAACAAAAAAATATCAATTTTTGTTAGGAAATGTACCAACAGTTGTTAGGAAATGTACCAATAGTTGTTAAGAAATGTACTAATATTGTAAAAAGTAACCAATCAGGTGATGCCATGTCAGCTGCACAACTATTGGGGTCTCTTTTGCACGCCTATTGGTCTCACTTTTTTTGGGGCTGTTTTGGACACCTTGGCAAAAAGCATGCTGATGTGGCATCATATTTGATGATGTGGCCCTGAAACCTTAGTTATAAGCAGGGGACTTGCCAAGTAAGTTGCTGTAAAAAAATTGGAGTGATTTGAAATTTCCAAGTAGGATTTTGAGAAGCGTGAAGTTAGGGTGCACAACTACTGGGTCCTTTCCCCTATCTCTAACCACTCCAATAAGAAGCGAGGATAGTGATTTTGATTGTTAGCCCTTGCGCTGGGCCCATCCAATATCCAATGGTTTGTGTCATGTTGTGGACTTGACAACCCTGACAAATTTTAGAGCTGTGGGAGAGCACTAGCCATCTATCTAGATTAATATAACAAAACCCACACTTAGGAAAAATTAACCCACAACTTAGGAGATATTAGGGAAGATTGAGTTGGCAGGTTGCTAGGACAAGGGGGTTAGTAAAACACAATGCTCAACCCTCAAAGACATGACTTAAAAGCTTGATCATTGGTAAGTGTAAGTCAACTCAAAAATATAAGAAATAGGTTTTTTTAAGCTGATTTATAAAACAAAGGCTTACGGGTTTAGGGTTTCAGGTCTTTTTGGACATAACCATACTTATTTCAAGGACTTAAAAGGATTTTTTTAGCCAAAAATCAAAATTTCCATCACTATACATGTATGGGAAAAATTGGATGACTATGACACTCTTCTAGTAGTATAGCTTTCATTGCTTAGTGGCTTTGTATTGTTGTATTGCATTTTAATGATTTGAGCATGACCGTTATGGATCTTGGAAACTAACTTCTTCCACCTAGTCTTTTTGTGAGTATGTGTAATATTTTTTAGAAGTAATACAAGCACTTACTCATATAAAAATTATTTGATTATTAAGTTTGCATGTTGACATTAGGAAAATAAATATTTATATTAGTAAATGTAATATCCCTTGGTCTTGTATGTCTAAAAATGTGCTTATGAGACACAAGGAATATTGTCAAATACTTCGCATATGACTGATTAAAACACTTCAGTCTTCAATGGACACTGAAGAATTCTTGTTTTCAACTTTAAGAGGGCTAATGAAACATACTATGAATAATATATGATGACCAAACAACACCACCTTCCTAATATATGATCATATGACATTAAAAATGTTCACAAATTAATGGAACAATAGAGTGACATAATTACGAACAGTTGGCAAACATCTTCAGATGTTGATACCAAGTATACTAGCCTTCTAATTGTTATTTCATGACAAAAGGCTTTACTACATAAGTTGATTACATCTATGCATTCATTCTAAGGCAGATACATTTTCAGATCTGTCTGAAGACATTTTACTGATATAATTATTATAATCACTAAAAATGCAATGTAAAATGAACAATAGGGAACCTAAGATAACGAAAATGATGGAGGGAGAAAAATAGATTGTATTCTAGCCTTCCCAATGCCGAATCATGCCACAAGAGATGTCAACTTAAGTGCTGTAAGTGAATGCCTCAGTGATGTCGCTGTCACTGTACTTTGATGTCTCCCAAATTGCCTCTAACCTGATTGAACTCCTTACTAATGGCAACGCTTAATTCTTTTGATGATGTTTGGGCAACAACAAATGTCTAAAGGTGAAATCGAAGACACATGGAGGTGGCAGACTAGACCAGGTTCGACCTCTCCCATAAATTAATATCAAAACTTTAACTTCCAATAAATACCCTCAATGATATCGCCTTAGTCTCCTCTTTAATCTGCATTCATTATCAAGAAAGTTTGATGCACAAATGGAGAGATATGAGTCATAATGTGGGTCTGCCACTGTTCATGACCACTGTTCACAACAAGGTGAAAAGTCTTCGATCAACCTCCAATTTACAGAATTAAGTCGCCTTATTTCCAAGAGGATATCGTTGTCTTCCTAGCTCGAGGGTATGCCTCCACTAGCAATCTCCTTCAAATTTGAAAACCCTGGTAATCTGAAGTACACACAATCTGATGTATATTTCTCCTTAGGCTCAAATTGAGAAGCTGAAGTACTTCCCACTCTCTCTAGCAACCCCTTGAGAAATCTTTCACCCTCTCAGTTATGCGATCAATGAGAGTTTTCATTCCCAAAGACCCTTAGTTTGTAGACACCAACTTGGTTCTACAAAACCAATTCAATCAACAATTCACCATTCAAGTCTGCTTTCCTTCAATCACCCTCTTCTATTTATCTTTTTTCATAACCCGTCATGAGATTCCTTCTAGAAGAGGGTAGGTACACTTTATTTATTTTATTAAGTGACTTTATTCTTATTTTATTTTTATACTTAAGTCACTTTTAATTAAATTAATTAAATATAAAGTCACTTTTTAATAATTAATTTATTTTAACAACTTTATAAGAAATTAATTTAATTAATTTCTTCTTATTACTCCTTTTAGCCAAAGGCTAAAATTGGGGACATTACAATCTGCCCCTCCTGAAATTGCTTGACCCCAAGCAATCTCCACTGCTCAACCAAACATCCTGTAGAACAACACCACCTGGATCTCAAATGAAAAACTGTGTAATGTCCCTGTCAACATGCCAAAACTACTGACAACTATATCCACTGAGTCTTTTCGAATACCTCATCACGTGCCATAGGAGTATAAACCTCAGCCCTGACAATACCTAGATCACAAACCAATCCATCAATCCTTCCATATGTGATGAGGATGAAATGACTCCTCAAATCACCATGAATCACCCATCCAAGGAAGCATTGTAATTCAAAGGAATCCATCTCACACTCATTCTCCATTTAATAGGTATGTCCCCACACACCTTCGTTCCACTGAATAGTTGATGTAGACCATGCCAAGTCTGAAAGTGCTTTGGACAACAAAACAAGAAAACCACTAACCCATGCAGAGTCAAGGAAAATTAAATCACCAATCAACAAGTAGATAGCTACCATCTCATATGAATCCAAAGAGGGATACAACTCTTTAACAACTGATCCACTATAAGTGTCATCACAAAAATCATAATCACCTTCAAAATTAGTCAATTTTTGTCTATCATGACTATGTTGAAGATGGATCTTGTTTTGTTGAGCCAACATCTTGGCTTGCTTTTTTGTTTCTAGCCATCCATCAATCAACTTTTGGGACTATTGCATATCAGCTACTCCAAAGTGCCTAAAACTTATCCCAAAATGAGACGCATCTTCAAAATATTTACGTCCTCTACTTGCATCATGTGTGCTAACTATAGTGCTTCCTTTTCCATACTTAAAAGTTGCCATATCATGAGAAAGTGAAGATATACTGCTGTGATTCATGCATAGAAAATAAGGACCGATTTCAACTTGTTTGTCCTTGCCTTCGAAATCTCCATATGACGATGTGGTTACCTCATGTTGAAATAAAGTATGACCGCTGTTATAAAAATTAGAATAGTCATCATACCATTGTGTGCCACATTTGCCCTTTCCAAGCACCTCTTCAATGCAAGCTTCATCCTCTTTACTTGTAGATTCATCTTCACAAATTCTTCCATGTGTAAGATCAACAAATTCGTGAGAAGTATAGAACATAATGCTGCTGTCTTCAAACAAATCCGTGATGATATCATGCCATTGCAAAATGTCTCCTCCATTAGTTGTAGTCAAAACACTAGTGGCTGCTCCACTAGGTAAAGGATCAACTTTCACATCAATCCATGTCTGATATAGAAAATCAGAATGCTCATAATTTAAATTCATTCCTTCCAGTTCATCTTTAACACCCAGTTCTTGAGTATCTTCGGTTGACAACACTATAGAACCATCAATCTCATGTGTTGTAATTATTGTCTCATGCTGATGTAAATGATCCTTTCCGCTGTCATGAAAATCAAAATTGATGTGGTTCATATTCTCCATGCATTCTTCATGTTTGGCACTCATATCTTGCGTGTCAACCTTCAAAGCTTCTTCCACAACATTTTCTACACTTAAACCACCGTCATGCTCTAAAGGAAGTTTGTTGTCATAAAACAAAAAATTAGGAGCTTCATCATACTTATCTATAGTGTCATCAATAGACTCAATCAAGACTTCATCCTCATCTAACTGTCCATTACCAAGTGCTGGTTCAAGAGCCGCCTTCAAGATAATACTAACATTATCCGTGTATTGTTGGTTAGGCTCCCAAAAACCTTTGCAAGTGAAGCATAGACCTTGTCTTCTCATTTCATTCTTGCTTATTATGGGCGTTCTTGAAACCTGATCATTGAGCTTTGACGTAGATCCATCTTCATAAGTTGATTTAATAGTTCTATCATACTTGCTCACTTTGTTCCCATGACCGAATTGTGTTCCTTTAGATGAAATTTCGTCCTTATACACCCTCCTCGTATACTTTACTAACCCAATCTCTTTAGGCCTGTAGGTGACAAACAATTTCAAATAATCATGTAGAGAGTATTGTGCTTTAAAAGCATTTGGCATTGTCTGATAGCCCTCAAGGAGTCGAGGAGCTTCATGTTCATATTTTTGTCTCAATTTGATGGCATCTTGTTCAATCTCTTCTCTAGATTTCCCCATAATATTGTAGGAACCCATGACTAAAACTTATGTGTGCTAGTCACTCAAATGATGCAATTCAAACCCCAACAGGATGGTAGGAAACCACTCTGATGCCACTATAACATCCCTTGGTCTTGTATGTCTAAAAATGTGCTTATGAGACACAAGGAATATCATCAAACACTTCGCATATGACTGATTAAAACACTTCAGTCTTCAATGTACACTAAAGAATTCTTGTTTTTAACATTAAGAGGGCTAATGAAACATAATATGAATAATATATGATGACCAAACAACACTACCTTCCTAATATATGATCATATGGTATTAAAAATATTCATAAATTAATGGAACAATAGACTGACATAATTACAAATAGTTGGCAAACATCTTCAAATGTTGATACCAAGTATACTAGCCTTCTAATTGTTATTTCATGACAACAGGCTTTACTACATAAGCAGATTACATCTATGCATTCATTCTGAGAGAGATACATTTTTAGATCTATCTGAAGACATTTGAATGATATAATTATTATAATAACTGAAAATGCAATGTAAAATGGACAATAAGGAACCTCAGATAACAATAATTATGGAGGGAGAAAAATTGATTGTATTCTAGCCTTCCCAATGTCGAATCATGCCACAAGAGATGTCACCTTAACTACTGTAAGTGAATGCCTCAGTGATGTCGCTATCACTGTACTTTGATGTCTTCCAAATTGCCTCTAACCTGATCGAACTCCTTACTAATGACAACGCTTCGTTCTTTTGATGATGTTTGGGCAACAACCAATGTCTAAAGGTGAAATCGAAGACACATGGAGGTGGTAGACCAGACCAGGTTTGACCTCTCCCATAAATTAATATCAACACTTTTTCCAATAAATACCCTCAATGATATCACCCTAGTCTCCTCTCAATCTACATTCATTATCAAGCAAGTTCGATGCACAAATGGAGAGATATGAGTCATAATGTGGGTCTGCTACTGTTCACAACACTGCATCAACAACATTGTTCATGACCTTGTTCACAACAAGGTGAAAAGTCTTCGATTTGCCTCCAATTTCTAGAATTAAGTCACTTTATTGCCAAGAGGATATCATTGTCTTTCTAGCTCAAGGGTATGCCTCCACTAGCAATCTCCTTCAAATTTGAAAACCCTGGTAATCTGAAGTACACACAATCTAATGTATATTTCTCCTTAGGCTCAAATTGAGAAGCTGAAGTACTTCCCACTCTCTCTAGCAACCCCTCGAGAGATCTTTCATCCTCTTAGTTAGGCGATCAATGGGAGTTTCCGTTCCCAAAGACCCTTAGTCTGCAGACACCAACTTGGTTCTAGAAAACCAATTCAATCAACAATTCACCATTCAAGTCCGCCTTCCTTCAATCACCCTCTTCTATTTATCTTTTTTCATAACCCGTCATGAGATTCCTTCTATAAGAGGGTAGGTTCACTTTATTTATTTTATTAAGTGACTTTATTATTATTTTATTTTTATACTTTAGTCACTTTTAATTAAATTAATTAAATATAAATTTACTTTTAATAATTAATTTATTTTAATGATTCCTTATTACTCCTTTTAGCCAAAGGCTAAAATTGGGGACATTACAGTCAAAAATATTTTTATTGATTAGAAGGTAGCATAGAAGAAACCAATAAAATAAATAGAATTTACATTTCTAAAAGTAATTAAAACTTAAAGATACATTTAAAATCAAAGGGATGAAACCAATTGGTTGTTGAAAGTGATTCTACGCTCTTTGATTATGCATCCACCAAGGTTTAAACCTTCATATGTATGATATATAAGGGACAAGGTTAAGATCATGCCTTGAATGACTTTGGTAGAATGGATACCCTTCAATCCTTTCTCTTGTTTCTTAGTTGAAAATTGTATTGTCCTAAATTGTACTCCCTTACAATTTGGTTCACATTTGAGCCCTCATCTTAGCGTTCATGTCTCTAAGCCAAACTAGGACCTAATTATGCTCATATCATGTAATTCTAGTCTCATTTTCTCTTTACACATGACATGGCCCCTTGATTCTGGCCCTAAAATGGGGTAGGACTAGGGTGTGGCACCATGGTCCTCATTGGGACTAGGGCGTGATACCTTGGTCCTCTCAAATAGGACCTTAATTTGACCCCTCCTAATGGTGACAATGAATTAGCAGGAAAATGATCTCTATGTTGGCCTATGTCGGAAAATTAAGATGTTTTCGATGGGCAAGTATAAAATGAGATCCATCCATCTCATTTCATCATCACAAGAATGAAAAAGAATCATAGAGCATCTAATCAATTCGTATTCAAGCAATCTATCATTCAAGCATTGAAGCATTCATTACCAAGCATTTCTAGAGATCTTCAAGGCTACATATTCTCCATTTATCCATTATGGAGTAACATTGCATCATTTATATGCAAGAATGTGTGCACGTGATTAGGGTTTTGTCATGTTCATGCCATTTTATACAACATATGTGGTTACATTCAAGAAGCAAAACATCATTATCAGTCATTGCAGATCTAAGGTATATCTTTCCATCATTTATTTCAGTATAATTTGCAACATTTCATTCAAGGTTAATTCCTAAACTAGGGTTTGACTTAGGCAAGCCCCTATTTCCAACCCTTTTCCCCTTCTTTTTGTGTGTAGGAAATAGTTACACAACTACAATCTTCAAAATAAGCATTATTTACAGTGACAAATTGATCCCCTATTGGAGTACAAAAAATTTGGAGGACTAGGGCGACGAGCACCATGGTCCTAACATTTTGGGAGCTCTTTCGAGGAGCAAGTCCAAACCTGCTTACATTGCTTAGATACAGGTTCGTGGCTCAATCCGACGACTGTAGCTTACTTTTTATGCATTTCTACTTCGATTTCCATCACTTTTACCCTAATTTCAACAATTCAACTTACAAAAGAGGCTTTATTAATTCACATCAATACCTTCCCCCCAAATCCAATCAGAACTCTTAGTTCCAATCCTTGCTGGTTTGTTACTAGATCTATTGGATTGCACCCTCTTTTGAATGTAATGGTCACTAAGTAATAAAATGAGTGGTTTTGATCCTTCTCGTGGTGGAAACCCTAATTTTTCACTATTACATTTTGGTGAACCTGTCTCCTTACACCTTTATTTTTGATTTATGTTCTCAAATTTGAGTGTTTATGCAATTTAAAATCCAAATATACATTTACAAATTTAATTTCCAGTTTAATTTTAAAATTTTTTAGAGGTTAATTTACAAAAACCCTAATTTTTAATTCTAAAATTGAGCTTGTGGATTTTTAAAATTTGATTAATTACTTCAGATCCGATTTAGAAAAATTTCAAAATTCAAATTCGAATTCATAGATCTCATTTTAATCAAATTATGTAAATTTAGAGGTTTCATTTATAAAAACCTTAATTTATTTGGTTAATTTGATTTGTGGGTCGCTTCATTTTCCATATATCAATTTTCAGATCTTATTTTAAAACATTCATAATGGCATTTAATAGACCTAATTTACTTGCTATTTCACATATGATTACCTTGCTTTTCACTTATATTTATCAAAATCATGTGTTGGATAATGTCTTCTTTCATTTCACATTACTTCTTTTTCATTCATAGCACGTTGGCATATTGTATTTTTAGAGTTTCCAAATTTCTTCCTTTCAATCAATTTGATCTCAAATCTTTGATTTATAGTGCATTTTGTTTCATTATCATATTTTTGGGGAAGTTTATTTTATATGTAGAGCACCTCAAAGATTTTGTAGATCCCAATTCTAGAGATGCTAATTGAATACATAATACTTGTACCTCTCCTAGGGTATCTAATGTGAAATAAGAACAAACTAATACTCCTATCAATGATCTCTCTAATGGAGAGCAAGCATTTAAGAGAAACACGACACCATCTTCTTCTCATACACATACCGTAGCACAAGGAGCACATGACCAAAATATTGTTGTTTCCTTCTCTTTAGATCCTCCTTATTATCCTAGAGCCTCTCTTAGTCATCAAAATATTTGTAGAGAAGATGATGTTATGAATTTTATTCATGATATATCTCCCAACATATCATTAAGCAAATATGAGGCTTATTATGATAAGGATCTTTCTTCCCAATCTACCAAAGAGGATATGCACGATGAAAGAAAGGAAAATCCTCCTCCACAAGATATTCCTTAATCTACTTGTCCCTTTGTCCCTTATAATCACACTTACACTACAAAATTCAAAGAAATGTATTACAAAGTTCCTCCCTCTTTTCAATTAAAAGACTCTTATAGGAGTGACTTTAACATAATATTAAAACAAGGTTTTAGAGGACGAGGACTTGGAAAATTTGAACAAGGAATTAGAGTCCCTATAAACCCTCCTACACAAACTAGCACATAAGGCCTAGGACATGATCATAAATATCCTATGGATTAACTCCTTAGGATTTAAGACTTCGTTGACCACCGTACGAGACAACAAGCCATTTGTGCAGCTAAAATTGCTTCTTCTTCAAAACCTCCTTTTTGTTCATATCACCAAACTAATGATCACACTACCAATGATTGTCCCGATTTTTAGAATGTAATGAAAGGACTCATCGATAGTGGCAAAGTTAAAATCATGGATGACAATCCTTCTTCTAACAATCCTAATTCTACATCACAAGAGACAAAGCCTAGTTCTGTTGATGATCAAGAAAAGTTAGCAACTAGAATCTTTTGGAAGTTAAAGTATGACAAGAATGTTGTTTTTCCTTATGTAAAAATTAGCAAAAAGCATAAAGAAGGTGATGAGCATTGCCTTTTTCATTGTAGTTAATGTCATTCTCTTGGAAAATATACAATATTTAAGGAATTTGTTCAGGAACAATTCGATAAAGCTCAAATAAACATTTCAACTAATATTTCTCTCATTCTTGGTGAGAAAGTAGTGCCCTAGCACTTTTGTCACCCTCCATGTTTCTCCTCACCCTATGGCACATGTAGTTAGCTTAATTGGGGGCTCTTTTTCATTAGAGGTGATGCTTTTTCAATTTCAAACATCTTGAGGCAGCAACATGGTCCATTCTTGCCTCTATACATGGGGGTCAAGAACCTTATTGTTAGGTCCTACTTGGAAAGCTAATGTACTGAGAGGGGAGGGGTGAATCAGTACTTCAAAACTTTTCTTGATAAATAGTTTTGCTGATAAACACAAACTATATATTGCTGATCTCAAAGATATATAATACTGAAACATAATCATAAAATAACATGCATCAAAATATCACTCCATAACAAAATGGTTTTTGGTCACGCAGAAACTCTTGGTTAGAGAGAAAAACTGTGGTGGGGATGGCACCCACAACTTCACTACTGCAGTAATCAAGATTGCTCGGTTAGAGCTACATGTTTAGCCATTTCTGATAGCTTACCCTGTTAGGAGTATAAAGATCTTTAGATCTACCTTGCTAAAGGATTTTACAAACACTTCTACAAAATGTTGTACTTGGTTAAAGGCTTTACAATTTATAGACTTTATTAGAGTCTTTTACCTTGTTAAAGGTTTCTATTACAACTTAATATTTCAATCAAAATCTTTACAAAATATGTGCAACTTCACATCTGAAATGTTATGCCAGACTCTATGTGCTCAATATAAAATTACCTTGCTCATAACATTCCTCGGTAATTGATAAATCAACTTGGTAACCACTTTTGTATACTCTGTTTCTTAAACTGTTCTCTGAAACCTTCTCGGTAACCTGTGATTATCTTTGTCAATCTTCTTCCTTCATGCTTGACTTAATCATTCCTTCATCTCTCCACTCTTGATTGACCTTACATGTCACCACTACATATACTCAAATCATGCTATTTATATAGATCTTTGAAATGGTGATTTGTTCATGCTTCGATCATATAAACACGTTTTATTGAATGAATAAACATAGAAATTATTTCATTGGATATTCTTCCTCAAAATCGTACAAAATCTTTAAATGCAATTTCCAATGTAGTAACGGTTTCATCTTCTTGAATTATATAGGTTCATTGAATCTGGTAACACATTTTCACTCGATTCAGATTAACTCGGTATACCTTCTTTGTTGCTCGGTAAACATATAAACTTTACTCGGTAAACATTCTACATATGTCTCGGTTCACAACTCGGTGTATATCCTGTCGGTGACTTGTCTCTCTTTTGTAACCGACACCAGTGGCCTTGGTGTTTACCGACTGAACTTTTCGGTAGTATTAACCGACTAGTGTATATAGAATGACTTTGGGCATAAAACTAATGACAACTTAGTAAATAGTAACAATCTCCCCTTTTGACATTAGTTTGGTATGTTTGACAAAACTCCTTTCAAAGTCATAATACAAAATCTATATCCTTGCAAAATAAACTGAAATGTCAGTATATACAATGTTCAAATACATACTCAAATACATACTCCCCTTATCAATCTTCTGTACATATCTTGATTTCCTGTTCTGCATTTCCATGCTCTCGATGTTACATGCTTCTGATGTTCCATGCTCCCCCTGACAATTTCAACTGTACATTCGGTATAAATTATGTAAACTCAAATACTCTGAATACTTGGTATATTCAGATATTCATGCTCGGTCATGTTCGATACACTACCCCTTTTTGACAAACATCAAAACTAGTTACCATTTGGTGGGGGCAACTGATCAAAAATAGATTTATACTTTGTACGAGCTTCTGTAAGAGTGTTCTTAAGTGCATCTTTGACACTGTCCAAAATTGTATTCTGAGTTGTAATATCAGCTGACAGTGCGATCAAACCATCTAAAGTGCTTCCCTTTGCTTGAGTTGATAATTGGGTAGCTCAGTTGATATACTCTTGAACTGACGATAAATGGGGAATAAATAAGTTTTGAAGAGTCATGATATCCATCCTTATTTTATGCTCTTCATTCCGAAGTTCTAACTATGTGAGCCATAAGTGTTTGTAGCTTGTTATAAAAATTTTGTAGAGAATTTGGCTCGGTAGTCAATTTATTTGAGAGATCGGTGATCTCTTTTTCAATGACTTTAGTCTTATTCTTGATATCTTTGATAAAGAATGAGAATGTACATAACTTCTGGAATAAATAAATAATATGCTTGAGTTGAGGGGAAAACTCAGCAATGAATTCAATAAGCTTTAGTTTACCTATAGCAATTGCTTTCTGCACTTCTTCAATCATCTTGGCAGTTAGCTCTTTTTCCTTCAATTTGCTAAGGTATTCTGATGCTTCTACTCCTGATTTCTCCAATTGAGTGAGTAGTTCATCCAGTTGCACATGGATGACAACATCTTTATTGATGGTAGCTTCAGGTATCATATCTGTCAATAATGTTTTGACCTTCTGAAGTACTCGGTTCTTTTGTTGTATTACTATCTATCTTTCTTGCTCTGCTTTGGCTTTACAAAGCTCACCGAATTCTATCAGTGCTTTCCCTTTCAATTTAGTTAGATCAAAATTTGGTAGCATAATAGGCTTTGATAGATCAATCTTAAAACTATGTATTTTTGCTTTCTTCTCCTTAGATGATGATGCCTTTGCTGATTGAATGAGAACAATGGCTTTGGAGACTTGACCTTCCTTGGTATGTTGCTCGGTAGAGGCAACACTTTTTTCGGTTCCTGTAGCCTCTGTTTTATCCTTCGGTGTTTCCTTGCTTGAAGTATCAGTGGCAACTATCTCGGTGCTTGAAGGTACTTGAGAAGTTGGCTCACCGATGGCCTGAGAGGTAGGTTCATCTTGTTTAACCTTTGGAGCCTCTATGCCTTCATCTGTGTCCTGAGGTTTCTTGGCTGAGACTTGTTGGGTGATTGGAGGATAGGACTTGATCTGTTCCAAAACCGATTCACTTATCACCAGTTTGGCATAGGCGTTTCCTTCTACCATTTCTCCGTCTTGTGCTTCAGTGTCTATTACATCCTCATCTATCTGAATAGTGGAAGTAGGATCTTGCTCGATGATGTCAACTATTTCTTCTTCACCTTTTGGCTCTTCAGCCCGAATCCTAAATATCTTCCTCCATTTCTCTTTGGTTTCATTTTCAACTTCTAGATATAGTCCATTCATCATCTTCAAGGCTCTTTGTTTTACTTGAAAATTTGTCTGGTAGTTTTTAAAGTGATCTTTTATTTCATCTATCGACATATTTGGAAAGAGATGTACCAAAACTCTTTCTCTTATTTGCTTCTCTGAGTCCATAGCATATTTCCATCTATTATCAATATGTGAGTATAATGCTTTTGGAAGAAAACCAGTCACTTCCAATGGAACTACTCAGAATTTGAGAAGTGTACTGATTACAGTCTCTTCTATTTGTTCTTCTCTTCATCTATTCTTGTATCATATTTTACATATCTAAATGATCCAAATCCACCATATTCCTTCAATTTTGTACAAAAATTGTCAACACTATGTACATCTTCCTTTGTGCTTTTCACAATTTGAAGTTTACTTACATCCTCTAACTCTGTGTCACTTTCCTCTTTATCCAAAATTAGTCTTTTGTTCTTCTTTTTATAAGTTTTTGTAACTTTAAGAATTTCTACATTCTTTTGCTTCTTACCCGGTGACACAACAAATGATCTAGTGTTCGGTCGCTTCATTGGTGGGGTCGGTGATACCTTGGTTGCATCCTATTTCTTTCTTTTCAAAATTTTGCCCTTTGGCAACTCGGCGCTCAGTGTAATTGCTGCTTCTTGAGCTTTAGACTCTTCCTTGATTGAAAGTTGATCACTCTTAGTAGGAGTGGAGGTAGAACCTTCTCCAAACTTTTCAGTTAAGTCCTTGATCATTCTTGTGGCTTTCCTGGCAGCCTTTGGTACAACAATGCTCATTTTTACTTTTTCTTTCACCTCTTCATAGGTGCCATATCTTATCTCGGTAGCATGCCTTGGAAGTGCTAAGAAGGCATCTATCTACTATTGAGAAATGTTGAAATCTATTTCATAACCCATAGGCGGTAATGATTGAGTCTTGGGTTCTACTGCGTTGACATAACAGTAGTCTGTATCCAACTCAAAACATATGGTATCCTTGTATTTTTCCACTAGCTGAGGTGGAATCCTGTACCTACTATGCATCTTTTCCTAGAATTTGTTGAAGTAATCATCCATTATCATGTTGAAATTATCACCTAGCTGATTGATGAAATCATTTATTTGATGGGTGATAGGTCGGTGTAATTCCTAAACAACGTTACTGACTGATGGAAATTTTTTTCTGAAAATAGAAGAACATACACACTAATAGTGACCCAAACTTTAGTGTGTTAGCAGTATTATTCTTCTTCGGTTTCCTTATTGTATTTAGATTTTCAAAAAGATTCTTCAACAACACTTCACATAGATCAATTTGCATACCCTTTTTAATAATTTTGTAGGCCAAATCTACAACTGCACACGGTACACTATTCTCTCTTGCCGACTGAAAGAAACAATAACCAATAAACCTAGTAACATTCCGTTGCTTACCTTTTCTGATTTGGCAAACGTTGGCAATATGTCCTTGTTTTCGACAGTAGTTGCAAATAGGCTTCTTGTCCTTGATGTTCTCTTTGTTTCTAGCTTGCTTTGATGATTCTCCTTTCTCGATAGTGTTGATCCCTTTCTTGGTAGAGTTGTTTCCTTTGTAACCGAGTCCTGCAGTTTTGTTGGGTTTTCTCATATTTAGTTGCCCATCCAACATTCTTGATGCTTCATGGCTTTTCCTCAGTGTTTCTTTTGACTTCTTTTTTGCTTCTAGTTCATCGGTCAATCTTGATATTTCAAGTTTCAATGCTTGGTTCTCATTTTCCTTTAGAGTAGCTTCATAATGTGCATAGTCCAATTGATTAGACAGATTATGTTGAACTAAAGTCATCCTTGATATTTCATCATTCTTTGCAAACACCATTGCTTCTAGCTGTTGTTTTTCTCCTTCTATAGTTTGCTTATTATCTTCAGTTGTTCTCAATGCATCAAGATTTTCAGTCATCTATGTGTTAAAATACTCATGTTCCCTTCTCATTGCTTTTAGCTGTTCACTAAGTGCTTTGTTCTTGTCTTTCAGTTCTGCAATCATTTCTTCAGATTCTTCTGATATGCTATTCTCAGATGATGTCTCAATTTGTTCCACCAACTCTTGCGAGTCCTTTAAATCATCAGACAACCTTCTACTAACTTTCACTGATCTTTGCATTTGCCTTTGCATGTCTGCAATCATTTGATTAGCATGATCCAATTCTTCTTGAAGATTCACAATCCTACGAGATTGTTTATAGCCTTCCATTGATAGGATCTTTCTCTTTAGGCTGTTAGACCCTTTACCAAGAGTAAAGCTTTGATACCAATTGTTAGTTCCTACTTGGAAAGCTAATGTACTGAGAGGGGAGGGGTGAATCAATACTTCAAAACTTTTCTTGATAAAAAGTTTTGCTGATAAACACAAACTATGTATTGCTGATCTCAAAGATATATAATACTGAAACATAATCATAAAATAACATGCATCAAAATATCACTCCATAACAAAATGGTTTTTGGTCACGCAAAAACTCTTGGTTAGAGAGAAAAACTGTGGTGGGGATGGCACCCACAACTTCACTACTGCAGTAATCAAGATTGCTCGGTTAGAGCTACATGTTTAGCCATTTCTGATAGCTTACCCTGTTAGGAGTATAAAGATCTTTAGATCTACCTTGCTAAAGGATTTTACAAACACCTCTACAAAATGTTGTACTTGGTTAAAGGCTTTACAATTTATAGACTTTATTAGAGTCTTTTACCCTGTTAAAGGTTTCTATTACAACTTAATATTTCAATCAAAATCTTTACAAAATATGTGCAACTTCACATCTGAAATGTTATGAAAGACTCTATGTGCTCAATATAAAATTACCTTGCTCATAGCATTCCTCAGTAATTGATAAATCAACTCGGTAACCACTTCTGTATACTCTGTTCCTTAAACTGTTCTCTGAAACCTTCTCGGTAACCTGTGATTATCTCTGTCAATCTTCTACCTTCATGCTTGACTTAATCATTCCTTCGTCTCTCCACTCTTGATTGACCTTACATGTCACCACTACATATACTCAGATTATGTTGTTTATATAGATCTTTGAAATGGTGATCTGTTCATGCTTCGATCATACAAACATGTTTTATTGAATGAATAAACATAGAAATTATTTCATTGGATATTCTTCCTCAAAATCATACAAAATCTTTAAATGCAATTTCTAATGTAGTAATAGTGGATATTCTTCCTCAAAATCATACAAAATCTTTAAATGCAATTTCTAATGTAGTAACGGTTTCATCTTCTCGAATTATGTAATACGTTTCACATGTGTGTCCAGGTTCATTGAATCTGGTAACACGTTTTCACTCAGTTCAGATTAACTCGGTATACCTTCTTTGCTACTCGGTAAACATATAAACTTTACTCGGTAGACATTCTGCATATGTCTCGGTTCACAACTTAGTGTATATCCTCTCAGTGACTTGTCTCTCTTATGTAACCGACACCGATGGCCTTGGTGTTTACTGACTGAAATTTTCGATAGTATTAACCGACTAGTGTATATACAATGACTTTGGGCATAAAACTAATGACAACTTAGTAAATAGTAACAATCCTCTTTCTCTCTCTATCTAATGTGTCACTATTCCCTTTAGGGTCAGATTTTTCATATTTTGATATCCTTTCTCGCATGTAATGGTATGTCTCTTATGATAAATCCCTCCTTAGGGGAATTTGTGATCTTTCCTTTTTTTTTTTTGTCTTTCTCTTTGAATATTACTTCTTCTTTAGAGTTGCATTTCACATATATAATGTCTTTTCTTGCATTGAATATTCCTTCATGTGAGTACATTGTGCATTTTCTAATGTCTAATCTCTCCTTAGGGGCTGTGTAATTCTTCTCGTTGTCCTTACACTTGGTGGGGCAACAATTTCTTTCTCTTTCTTGCTTCTTCTTTGGAAGGATCTACTTTTCCTTTGTTGAGTGGTGTTTGCTTATGATTTGATGTCATTCCTTGTGTGAAGTAGTTGTTTGCTCAAGGATTCTCTCTTATACAAGAGGTGTAAGTCCTTGGCTACAACCTCTTCTTCACTTAATAAATGTATATCTATTATAAACTCACCCTCTCACATTGGGTCAAAAGTGTGTCAACCTTCATTGAGAATCTCTTTCACCTAGCAATAGGGGGAAGGTATGTATTCTTGTTCTCCTTCCCTTATTTTGGTAGAAGATGTTATATTTGTTCAAGAAATTCCTCTTGGAGGTAGATGTCTTTTGAGAAAAGATCTCTTCTCCTCCAAGGATTCTCTTTACACTTCATTGCAAGATATCTCTTTTTCAACTATTTTATCCTTGCTTCTAAGAGTACTCCCTCTTTAGCTTGGATGTATGCCATTGTTGCCTAAAGGATATCTCCTTAGTGTTGAAGGTAGGTATTCTTATTTTTGGCTTCCTTAAGACATCAACATAGGGCTATGTTGACATCTTAAGGGGGCCACCCATATTGCTGTCTGTGTGCTATATTGTCCCATATTTTTGCATGTCTTAAACGAGGTGTTCATTTTCGAAACTGAAGAAAACAAACTCTTATATGAGATGCTTCATGCCCGAAACCAGATGCAACATTTGATATATGTCTTAGATAGGGTGCACATTCCCAAAACTAGAGAAAAATAACTCTTAAACGAGATGTTCTTGAAATTAGACATTCACCCCTTGGCATTTGCATTATATGTCTTAAATAGGTTGAAACACACTCAAAACTATAGGAAAAAAACTCTTATACAGGGTGCTATACACTTGAAACCAAACATCACTGACACACACATATGAGGATGAGTGAAACTAGCAGAACCTGGCTAGACTATTCCTACTCTACTCCCCAACATGTATCACCTAGAAAAATATATTTAGGGGAAAGTATCCATGTCTTTTCTCATCATTCCTCTCATGGATTTGTTGGCATTTGCATGAAGATTGCTTTAATGATATGTTATGTTGTCATTGATGTCAAATAAACCGGTAATGATATTGTTGATATTGTCTTGCAACCGGTAGGAAGAGCCTTGTGAAGGATATTGTAAACTGGTATGTAAGTTTGTGAGTTGAACCGGTAACTAGAGTAAAAGGTTAAACCCTTTCTATGTTATGTAGCTGGTAAACCCTACCAATTGTTTTTGTTAAACCCTAACCGATTAAGGTTGTTGAATTGGTTATGTTGGTTTATGATCTGATGTTGAGCGGCAATGATGGTGACACGTAAGGTCATTGCATGAAGACAAGGTCAATTGTTTTGGTGTATTTGTTTGTTTGTTTGTCTAGGGAATGAGAAAAGTGTATTGCATTTAAAACAAAGCACGTGATGAGTTACTAAGCTCGATGAAATGATAATCAAGGAGTAGTTGAGGTTTTCTTGATTGATGTGTAGAGATTTCTATGAAATCCAATGGTCATGCTTGTACTGACTTGTTTGTAATCTTGATGACATGATTAGATTTTTGTTGTGTTACCTACCTAATTGATTTGTATTTAAGGTCGATGAAGTTGTTTTGTTTAGTGTTGGGAAGAGTTGAAAGAAATCAGTTGAGTGTGTGGTTTCCGAATTGGAGAATGAGTCTGCAGTTTGAGTAAAGGCAAATAGAAGCTTAAATGGATGTGATCAAGCAAGTGTAGTGCTATTTAGACAGATCAAGAAACTCATGTTGTTTTCTAACAATTACAACAGAATTGAAATCCCATAACCGGGTAATCTCTAACAAGCTTGGCTACTTATTAAATCCTCTAACAAGGTGGTCCGTTAGATTGGATTTTCAAATCCTCTACTGAGGTTACTCCTTACAGGGTATTTGCTTCTAACAAGGCATTTGTAGTCAATCCCTTAATTAGGTGATTTCTAACAGGATCAGTTCTTAACAGGACTTTTGTAAAAGCTTTAATAGGCTTGGCTCCTAACAGGGCGAACTTCATAAGAGATCAAATATTATCTTGTGAGTCCTATCTCACAGTGGTTTTTACCTATTTGGGTTTTCCACGTATAAATACTTGTGTCATATGGTGAATATTTTTGTGGTTATGATATTATGGTTGATTTGATTAACTACTTAACTATTTCTTATAAGGCATGATAACCAGAAGCATTGAGAAATGAAGCATTGGCATATAATAAAGCATTTGGATGTTTACAAGTTAAATGTTTTTTACTGTTAAGTTGCTGTAATAGTCAACCGATATTCTTATGAGTATTGATCTTGATAGTGGTATTACATTGATAAGTTTACTTTGCATGTTTGAGTTTGAGTTTGGGAAGTTTGTATCAGTTTTTCTATTTACTAATTCACCCTCCCTCTCAGTAGTCTACCAGATACTTATTCTTTCATCATACCATCAATTAGTATCAGAGAATCTTAGGTCCTCTAAGGTCTAAGCCTAACAACTTGAGGAAAAGATCTGCTAGATTATGATGAAGAGGGAAGGTCCAAAGTTCAACAAAGAAAACTATAGGATATGGTGCGACAAAATGAAGATTTACATCAGGAGTCTGGGAAGTCAGTATTGGGATCATGTAGATACTAAGTATATTGCACCTACTGGGACTCTGACTGATGATTAGAAGAAAGAACAACAAGAAAATCATCAAGCATTAGAGGCTATTATCAATTCTCTATCTGATGCTGAATATGTAGATGTTCATGGTCTTGAAACTGCATATGAAGTATGGAAAAAACTTGAAGAGATTTATAGTGGTGATGAACATGTTAAGATTGCTAAAGAAGAGAGTCTAAGAGGAAAGTTTGACGACATGAGGATGTCTAAAGGTGAGAATATCCAACAGTATGGTCAAAGGATAAACGAGATAGTCGGTCAAATTAAGAGTGCAGGAGGGAAAGTGGAAGATGCTATAGTAATCAGTAAGGTACTGAGAACCTTGCTACCGGTCTATGATATTTGAGTTGCATCTATTCAGGAGCTGAAGTCCATTGAAAAAACTAAGGTAACTCTTGACTTCATCATTGGCAAGCTTACTGCCTTTGAATTAAATAGTTATGATGGTAGTGTATAGAAATATGAGTTTGCATTTAGAGCTTCTGTTTCTAACCCATTTGTGAGAAAAATTAGAGATACAAGTCATGGTTATGAATCTAGATCCAATAGAGATGTTGATGTTGAAGACCATTTAGTGGAGATTGAAGAATTATTGGCAAAGCGGTTGCCTAGAGGCACTGGTAAATATAGAGGTAAATTACCTTTAAAATGTTTTGCATGCAACAAGATTGGTCACATAGCGGCTAATTATCCTAATGGTGAAAATGAACATAAGAGAGATAAATTCAAGAAGTATAAGGGTAAACACAAAAGAGATTGTCTTATTGCTATTGATAATGGTATCACTGATGAAGAATCTAATGGTGATGCTAGTGAAGATACTGTGTTGTGGCTATTGAGGAAGAGATATCAGACCAGAAGGCATTAGTATCCAAGATGGATAACTCTGATGATTCGATCATTGATAGTGGTTGTTCACATCATATGACTGGTGATTGGAGCAAATTTCTTTCCTTGAAAGAATTTGATGGTAGTGTTGTTTGATTTGGCAATGACTCACCTTGCATGGTTAAAGGTAAAGGAGTTATTTCTCTTAATGAGAAGAGCAACACAAATGATGTGTAATGGGTTGAAGGACTAAAGCATAATCTTTTGAGTGTGGCACATCTCAATGACAAAGGATACCCACTGGAGTTTAAAAATGGTATGTGCAAAATCTTTGACAACAAAGGTGAATTGATTGCAACTGGGAAACAAACTAAAGGTAATCTGTTTCACCTTAATTCTAAAGTTAGCAACTATTTTATTGCTAAAATAGATGATAGTTGGCTTTGGCATAGGAGATTTTGTCATATAAACTTTGATAACATTGTTAAAGTGAGTAAATCCAAGGCAGTGAGAGGTTTGCCTCAATTAGACAAACTAGTTAATGGTCTTTGCAAAGAATGTCAGTTAGGAAAGATGACTACTTCAACTTTCAAAAGAAAATCCTTCTAAGTGGAGCACTTGTTAGATTTGGTTCATACAAATCTTTGTGGACCAATAAGAACAAAAAGTATTCAAGGTGACATATATTTTATGATTCTCACTGATGATTGCTCAAGGATGATGTGGGTCACATTCTTGAGGGATAAGACTGAAGCTTTTGATAAGTTCAAGGCATTCAAGGCCTTAGCAAAGAAAGAGAGCGGTAAGAAGATAAAATGTCTGAGGATAGATCAAGGTGGTGAATTTACTTATGAGGAATTCACTAGGTACTGTGAAGAGAATGGTATCAAATGACAACTTTTTGCACTAAGGACACCACAACAGAATGGTATTGCAGAAAGGAACAACCGGTTAGTTGTTGAAGTTGCTAGGATAATGTTGATACAAGGAGGTGTAGCAAAAACCTTTTGGAGAGAAGCTATCAGCACAACTGTCTACACAATGAACTGGGTTCTGATAAATAGAGGTAAGGAAAATACTCCTTATGAATATTGGTATGGAAGATCACCTGATGTTAGCTATTTTAAGATATTAGGAAGTAAATGTTTTATTAAGAGAGGTGATTACATTAGCAAATTTGAGGCTAAGAGTGATGAAGGCATATTTCCCAAGAGTAAGGCCTACAAATATTTTAACAACCAGATACAAAGAATTGTTGAGAGTGCTGATGTTCGAGTGGATGAATTTCCTAAAGTCTTAGAAGGAACCAGTTCAGAGAAAAGGGATGAAGATCCTTGCATTTTGTTTTTGGAACCAGAAACTGTGAAATCTGAAACCGGCAAAGCAAATTATGATGCACCAGTCCAACCGGAATAGATAAATTCAAAAGAAGATGATGACAACGAAGAAGTTGAACCTGAAGATAATGATCTTGTTATTCCTAGATATGTGAGACTGAATCACAATCCTGAGCAGATTATTGGAGATAAGGATGCTAGAGTGCTAACCAAAAGAAGAATCAGAGAGAATTATTTCATGATCTCCACCATTGAACCAAGAACTACTAAGGAGGCATTTGGTGATGATCATTGGGTTAAAGCTATGGAGGAGGAATTGGAACAAATTGAGAAAAACAACACTTGGACCATAGTACCTCGACCAGTAAATAAGAATATTATAGGTACTAAATGGGTATACAGGAACAAGTTGAATGAAGATGGTGTTGTAGTTCACAACAAGGCAAGATTAGTCTACAAGGGTTATGCGCAAGAAGAAGGAGAAGATTATGGTGAAACTTTTGCACTAGTAGCAAGATTAGAAGGTGTTAGAACTTTACTTGCATTTGCAGCCCATAAAAAGTTCAAGGTATATCAGATGGATGTTAAGTTTGCATTTTTGAATGGGATATTGGAAGAAGAGGTATATATAGAGCAGCTAGATGGTTATGCTTTGATTGATGAGAAAGACATGGTATGTAGATTGCATAGGGTTTTATATGGATTAAAGTAGGCACTTAGAGCATGGTATGAAAGGCTTCATACACATCTAATGAAGATATGATTTCTGAGAACCAGTGATGATAGTAACATATATCTCAAGTCTGAAGGAGATGAAATACTGGTTAGTGAAGTATTTGTTGATGATATTAAATTTGGAGGTAATGATGTCATGAGCAACAATTTTGCAGAGGAAATGAAAAATGAGTTTGAAAATGTCTTTAGTAGGGGAAATAAATTTTTTCATAGGCTTGTAGATACATCAAATGAAGAATGGTATTTACATTACACAGTCTAAGTATGTGAAAGAGGTTTTGAAGATATTTGGCACGAGTGACTGTAAACCAGTTGGGACACCAATGGTTATAGGTTGAAAGTTGTCAAAGGAAGATGAATCTAAATCTATTGATGAGAAAGAATATAGGTCAATGATTGGCAAATTGCACTATGTTGTTCATAGCAGACTGGACATAGCCCATGTGGTTGGCATAGTTGCTAGATTCCAGAAGAATCCTAAGGAGACACACCTAATAGCAAATAAAAGAATCTTTAGATACCTGAAAGGTACTGTTGACTATGGATTATGGTATTGGTATGGAGGAAACTTTGATTTGAAGGCATACATAGATGCTGATTGGGCAAGAAATGTTGATGACCAAAAAAGCACAACCGATGGAGCATTTTTTCTTGGAGGAAGGCTTTTTTCATGGAGAAGTAAAAAACATAGTTGTACTTGACAATCTATTGTTGAAGCTGAGTATGTTGCAACTTATATGAATTGCACACAGACTATTTGGATGAGGCACATTTTGGAAGGTTTTAAGATGAAGATTTCAGAACCTATAAATTTTTTATGTGATAATACAAGTGCCATAAATATTTCCAAGAATCCTATTTTGCATGCACGAACCAAGCACATTGAACTGAAGTATCATTTCTTGAGGGAAAAGGTTCAGAGAAAAGATGTTATCTTAGAGAATGTTTCTACCAAGGAGCAACTTGTAGATATTTTTACCAAACCTCTACCTAAGACTACTTTTGAGTATCTTAGAAGTCAGTTAGGGGTTGTCCCTCTTCATGAAGTTAGTTGAACATGATGTTGATTGCATCAGTCCCTGAATCACTTGTAGAATTTTACAAGGGTTGGTGTAGAAGTGGATGTATTCCACAAGGGGAGCATCAAGTTGCAGTATGTTGTTGATGCACAATGAAAATTTAACATTACATGTTTTGATTTCAATTTGGCATTGCTGTCAAAGGGGGAGAAGAATTATGTGATTATGGGAAGGAAAACTAGTGACAGACTCAAGACAGAGAGAGCATGTGAATACTTGGTAATGCAAACCAAGATTCCTATTCACAATCACAACAACAAAGCAATGGTGTTGATATTTGTATTGCCATCAATGCCAAAGGGGCAAATTGTTGGCATTTGCATGAAGATTACATTAATGATATGTTATGTTGTCATTGATGTCAAATGAGTCGGTAATGATATTATTGATATTGTCTTGTAACCGGTAGGAAGAGATTTGTGAAGGATATTGTAAACTAGTATGCAAGTTTATGAGTTGAACCGGTAACCGTAGTAAAAGGTTAAACCCTTTCTATGTTATGTAACAGATAAACCCTACTAGTTGTTTTTATTAAACTCTAATCGATTAAGGTTGTTGAATTGGTTATGTTGGTTTATGATCTGATATTGAACGATAATGATGGTGACATGTAAGGTCATTGTATGAAGACAAGGTCAATTGTTTTGGCATGTTTGTTTGTTTGTCTAGGGAATGAGCAAAGTGTATTGTATCTAATACAAAGCATGTGATGAGTTATTGAGCTCGATGAAGTGGTAATCAAGGAGCGGTTGAGGTTTTCTTGATTGATGTGTAGAGAGTGCTATGAAATCCAAAGGTCATGCTTGTATCGACTTGTTTGTAATCTCGATGAGAGGATTAGATTTTTGTTTTGTGACCAACCTAATTGTTTTGTATTTAAGGTTGATGAAGTTGTTTTGTTTAGTGTTGGCGAGGACATAAATCGGTTGAGTGTGTGGTTCCCGAAAGGAGAATGAGTCTATAGTTTGAGTAAAGGCAGATAGATGCTTAAATGGATCTGATCAAGCAAGTGTAGTGCTATTTAGATAGATCAAGAAACTCCTGTTGTTTTCTAACAATTACAGTAGAATTGAAATCTGCTAACCAAGTAAGCTCTAACAAGCTTGGTTACTTATTAAATCCTCTAACAAGGTGGTCCATTAGATTGGATTTTCAAATCCTCTACTGAGGTTACTCCTTATAGGGTATTTGCTTCTAACAAGGCATTTGTAGTCAATCCCTTAACTAGGTGATTCCTAACAGGACCAGTTCTTAACAAGACTTTTGTAAAATCTTTAACAGGCTTGGCTCCTAACAAGGTGAACTTCAGAAGAGTTCAGATATAATCTTGTGAGTCCCATCTCACCGTGGTTTTTACCTATTTGTGTTTTCCACATATCAATACTTGTGTCATGTGGTGAATTTTTTTGTGGTTATGATCTTATGGTTGATTTGATTAACTACTTAACTATTTTTGATAAGGCATGATAACTAGAAGCATTGAGAAATGAAGCATTGGCATATGATAAAGCATTTGGATGTTTACAAGTTAAATATTGTTTACTGTTAAGTTGCTGTAACAGTCAACCAATATTCTTATGATTATTGATCTTGACAGTGGTATTACATTGATAAGTTTACTTTGTATGTTTGAGTTTGAGCTTGGGAAGTTTGTATCAGTTTTTCTATTTACTGATTCACCCCCCCCTCTCAATAATCTACCAGATACTTATTCTTTCATCATACCAACAGGATCGCCTAGAATAACACATCTACCGTGTCTTTGTGTTCTCTCTTTCCTTCTTCTCATGAACTCATAGCTTTGTTATTGATGGTTCATGGATGATGCATGCTTTGATCTTTTATGTGATAACTTGTGTTCTTGAGATGAAAATTTTCAAGAATGATATTAGTGGTTGATACATTTTGATATTGAGCTCTCTTCAGCTAGTTGACTTGAGGTCTTGTCTTTGGTCTTTAGCTTTTGTGTTGTGTGTCTTTTGTCTTTTGTCTTTGTTTGCCTTCTGTTTGTCTTTTTGTCTTTGTTTGTCTTTTTGTTTTTGTCTTGTTTCATTTTCCCTTGCATATGTTTGAGTGAGTTAAGATCCTAAGATCTTTATCCCTCAAAATTAGTGATGTTTGATACTCCTTGTTGCGCCTTATTGCTTCTCTTCTTCCTTTTTCATCTATTTTATCGTGAGTATTTGCATAAGATCATACTCTCACTAAAGGGGGCTAAATGTAGTGTCCTAAATTGTATTCCCTTATAATTTGGTCTACATTTGGACCCTCACCTTAGCGTTCATGTCCCTAAGATGAACTAGGACATAATTTTGCTCATATCATGCAATTCTAGTCTCATTTTCTCTTTACACATCACATGGCCCCTTGATTTTGGCCCTAAAATGGGGTAGGACTAGTGCATGACGCGATGGTCCTAATTGGGATCAGGGCATGGTGCCTTGGTCCTCTCAAATAGGACCTTAATTTGGCCCTCCTAATGGTCACAATGAATTAGTAGGAATGTGATCTTCATGTCGGCCTATGTCAAAAAATTAAGATGTTTTTTGATGGGCAAGTATAAAAGGAGGTTCATCCCTCTCATTTCATCATGACAAGAATAATAGAGAATCATAAATAATCCAATCAATCCGTATTCAAGAAATCTATCATTCAAGCATTCATTATCAAGCATTTCTAGAGATCTCCAAGGCTGCATATTATTCATTTATTATAAGCATGTGTGTGTGATTAGGGTTTTGTCATGTTGATGCCATTTCATACAAAATATATGGTTACATTCAAGAAGCAAATCATCATTATCAATTATTGTAGATTTGAGGTATATCTATCCATCATTTCATTGAAGGTAAATACCTAAACCGGGGTTGGACTTAGGCAACACCCTATTTCCAATCCTTTTCCCCTTCTTTCTTTGTGTGTGAAACATGTATAGAGTTGCGAGCTTTAGAAAAAATATTATTTACAATGACGAATCAATCCCCCATTGGAGTGCAAAAAGTTTGGAGGACCAGGGCAATGGGCACCACGGTCGGGTGATGTTTTGGGAGGTCTTTCGAAGAATAGGTCCGAACCTACGTACACTGCTCAGATCCAAGTTTGTGGATCAATTTGACGACTGTAGCTTACTGTTTATGCATTTCTACTTTGATTTTCAACACTTTTACCCTAATTTCAACAATTCAACTTACAAATGAGGGTTTATTAATTCACATCAACAGCTTCCCCCCAAATCCAATTAGAACTGTTAGTCCCAATCTTTGTTGGTTTGTGACTAGATCTATTGCTTTTGAATGTAATGATCACTAAGTCATAAAATTAGTAGTTTTGATCCTTCTTGTGGTGGAAACCCTAATTTTAATTGATTAGAAGGTAGCATAAAAGAAATCAATAAAATAAATAGAATATAAATTTCTAAAAGTAATTAAAACTTAAAGATACATTTAAAAGTGAAGGGATGCAGACCAATTGGTTGGTGAGAGTGATTCTACGTTCTTTGATTATGCTATCCACCAAGGTTTAAACCTCCAGATGTATGATTTAAAGGACAAGGTTAAGATCATGCCTTGAATGAGTTCGGTGGAATGGATACCCTTCAATCCTATCTCTTGTCTCTTAGATGAAAATATATCATCATAGACTCATGCTCTCATATAGGATAAAAAATTGATCTTGTAGATAATGTAAAATCACGCATAGAAAAAAAAGGAAAAAATCATTAAAATTACATTTAGTAAAGTTTAACTAGAAGGTAGAAATATATATAATGTATTTTAACCAGTAATTTAAATATATCAACTTTGATTTACAAAATAGAAGATAGAGATACAAATAATTTCTTTTCACCAATAATTGAAACATATCAAGCTTGACCTACCTAGATAATAATTAAGAAAAAAGTTTTAAAAATATTATTTAAAAATTAACCATTTTAATTAATACTAAATATTATTATTAAATATGATAAAAATAACATTATTTCTAAACTACTTTTTAGTAGAAATATATTAAAAAATCATACTTTTATAAATATAAATTAAGTAGATACTCGACGACATAGGCCAACATTAGAATGAATGAATGTTTTTAATAAAATCAACGAAGCTAAACAACTTATAAGAAATATTGGGTAGATGTAAAGCCAAGTGCTTTGAAAATTTTCTTCACCTATAAGCTGTAGATTGCCTTAGGTTAAGCCCCCTCCTTTTAACGCTTTATCTCTGGGGAGCTCAAAATCTAATCACTAGATGACAATAATAACTAGTCGCTTTCATTGGATATCTAAGGAGGACATGGGGAAATAATGTGACAACAAGTGTTTTGAAATATCTGCAAATTTTGTGGTGAGTAGCAACAACAATAATGGAGGTAACTTGGTCAGTGGAACCACATTTTAATATATTTGACCGTAACTATTTGGTGGGAATTCACTCACTCAAATCTCTCCATCGAACTTTCTACTAGTCTGTGATGGGACTTTTCACAACCTTGTCTAATATGGTTGTATTTCATTCAAACCAATTCCATTCATCTTAGTTCTAAGTATTAAACATAATGTTTGCAGATGCGTCTTTCTGACCAATTTCAGTGAATCAAAATTTTTAGCATTATATTGGAAAGTATGTTTAAAGAGTTCAATTTATGTGAAACTATGATTAAAAAAAGCTTATTAAAGGATTGCAATTAAGAGAAAGACTCAAATTTAATTGTATAGCTGAGGACTAGATCTCCATCTTAGATGTGAGGCATGCAGATGGATCATCTGTAATGAAGTTTGGAAAGAAGGAATCTGCATATTCTGTAGTAAAAGGATAGTTGAAATTGAGTGACACTTCATCCTAGAATATGCAATGTATGAAGATATTTGTACTCACTTTGAAAACATTTTGCAAGTGGATAGTTTGAATGAGATTTTTGAAGAGATAAGACTTCACAAAATGACAATTTTCTTAATCAAAATACATAATAAAAAACCGACATCAAGAGAAACTTAGAAATGTGTTAACATTCAATGGCTTGATCTCTTAGATCACTTGATCTTTTAAACATTATTAAAATAAATTTTGCAAATTATGCACCAATATTAATGGCTATAGCTATTCTGGCTCCAAAAATGCACTGTTGTACATCGATAACTTTCATGTTATACTATAGTGGGGGACAACGGCCACAACGCTTTTGTCGAGCCCCACAGCCATTCTATGCCTATTTTGCAGTTTTTTCTATCCACATAACATGAAAGTTATCGATCATATGATAGCACAATTTTGGAGCCAGATTAGGTGCGTCCTTTTATAAGTGAAGGTGTATTTGATCAATGAATATAAACAACTACACATACATTTGCATTTCTAATACAAGACAAGTTGCACCAAAATACCTACTTTTACAAAAAATAAAACAAATTTTTATGTTCATGATTACCAACACATGCAAGTGGCCCAAAACTAAAAAAATATTATATTTACATATACATATGCATAGTTAATGGTGCCTGAGTAATGACAAGCCTCTACAACTTTATGGGTTATCAATTACATATTTTCCCATACTTCCTCTCACATCTACATGTATTAACTCCATCAACTATATTAATATCTCTATGTCATCTAATTCCCCATAATTTATATTAATTAAATAATATCATATTAATTAATATTATCCATTTTCCTCTAAACTTCCTTAGTCCTGACCCAAGGTAAATAATTATCTTTAATTATTCATCCATCCTAAATCGCTTCTTTCAAACAATTAAATAAATAATTTTATTTATTTAATTTATCCTCTCACATGTCACGTCCTCCAACACTTTTACTTTTCTTCCAATCTGCTTCTAATCCACCCCACTAAACATGTGCAAACACTTAATTAAGTGTGGTCAAGTCCTCCCCATCACATCAAGCACATGGCCCCTTACACAAGCAAATGGATCTTGTCTCCTCAAATACCCAATTTTTTTTTTTAATTTCTTTATTCCTCTTCAATCTTCCATCTCCCTCTCAAATCATCTCATGGTGCCACTGGGATGGTGGCACCATCCCATGCGCTTTCATCGAGTGTCTGACGAGGACATTGTAAAATAATGTGACAACTAAGTGTTGTGAAATATCTGCAATTTTTGTGGTGAATGGCAACAGCAATAATGGAAGCGACTTGGTCAGTGGGTCTTCTTTCCAATAAATTTGACCGTAACTGTTTGGTGGGAATTCCCTCACCCAACTTCCCTTCCACTGAATTATCTGGTAACAAATGATAAATGAATTTGAAGCATCACAGCATATTCTGTGATGGGACTTTTCACAGCGCTGTCTAATATGGTTGTATTTCATTCAAACCAATTCCATTCATCTTAGTTCTAAGTATTAAACATAATGTTTGCAGACACTGCTTTTGACCAATTTCAGTGAATCCTAATTTTTACTATTATATTGGAAAGTATTTTAAAGAGTTCCATTTTATGTGAAAATAAGATAAAAAAAGACTTGGGAAAAATTAAAATTGTAATTGTTCAGTTGAGAATTGGATCTTATAGTCTTAGATGTGAGCTGGACAAATGGATGGTCTCCAAAGAAGTTTGGAAAGAACGATATTACATGTTTATGCAGCAAACGGATGGTTGAAACTGAATGACACTTCATCTTAGAATGTGGAGCCTATGAAGATATTGTACTCAGTTTGAAAATATTTTGCAAGTAGACCGTCTGAATGAGATTTTTGAAGAGATAAGACTTCACAAAATTATAAGTTTCTCAATCAAGATACATAATTAAAAAAAACAGACATAAAAAAACTTGAAAGTAGATTAACATTAAATCACCTGATCTCTTAAATCGATCTTGTGAATATTACTAAAATAAATTAATACATTTATTCTATAAATATATACCTATTAGATATTGCTGTCTCAACTTTCACCCGGCTTCATATGTGAGACTCAAGCTGTGAAGGAGAGCGGCTCTGTTCTCTCTCTTTCAGATAGTATATAAAGCCTTCCAAATTGTTCTGAGACGAACCTCCATTCATTGCTGCTTTCTTCATAACTTCTCTAACACTCCCAACATTACTCCTAAGTTTTTTCCCCTTTTGTCCTCCTATTTCCATAAATTCTGCTACGGTGACTGCAATCTCCTGGCGGGTCACTAGAGTGGATCTCATGTTATTAGAACTCCTAGAAATTTGACCCAGACTCATGGCCACCTCCCATTCATGGACAATGAGCCTGCAATTGGTATACTGGTCTGTAACCAGAGGAAATGCGAGCATGGGAACTCCCAACCAGAGACTCTGCATGATGGAATTCCACCCGCAGTGGGTGAGAAACCCACCCACAGAAGAATGGGATAAAACATCCAGCTGAGACACCCACTCAACAACCAAACCCTGCTCTTTGCTGTCTTCCATAAACCCTTCTGGCAGTATGTCTTGCACGTCAGAGGAAACGTGTGGAATCCCAAATTTCTTGGCTATGCGGTACTGCCCAAACGAAAACTGTGTCGGTGATGATGCAGGAGATTGGAGGGCCCTTTCGTTGCAGATCCTCCATCAATTCCTCGACGTAGGACTCCATCTTGTACAACAGTACATAGTTGAAGTCATGGTGATTGAGAGATCTGTCAAAGTCTTGAGGCAATCCATCGGACACAAGTGTCAAACGAATATGGTGGGCGTTATGGGCGAAAGGGTCGCGGCCATTATTGGCTTTGATAATGCGGGCGTAGCAATCATGGGTGCAAACCACGGTCACAAGGAGACCCTTGGCTCCCAGATGCTTGGCCAAGTTATAAGTTGGAATGATGTGTCCCTGTAATGGATACATAAGCACTACCACATGCACACTACTCATCTTTACTTCTCACGACAGTTTCAAAGATTTCTTCTTTAATTACGCCCAAACGGATGACCTGCACCTTAGAATCAGTGGTTGAAAGCTCACTGGAAGCAATGCAAGACGATTCACAATATCTTGTTCCTTCATTGGTTTTTATTGTTTCCGCTATCATTTTCTGCCTCATCGTTTTCCGCGTGTTTGTCCTGTAGCGTTCGTTCATCGAAGTTTTTAAATTCTCTTCTCTACAGCTTCGGGCCATTTCCTTCACTCCGATTCTTGTCAGCTCCTTCTCCGGGATTCAAACACTTTTGCGTTCTGTTAGAAGTAAATTAATTGTTTGCCTGGCTGTCGGCAATAAACCAGAATGACCTCTCATGCAGCCTTCAGTGTTAGTTTGTTAGTTTGGACAGCTGTTTGTCCATTTGTTAAATAATTAGTAAATAATTGTTTGGTAACAAATGTAGTTAGAGTTCAAACAATTTTTATTAATTATTTGATTCCTTTTAGAAACTTCTAGCAACCAATTTGGTTAGGGTTGTTTAGTTGTTTTTAATCTCAGTCGTTGGTTGAGAATTAATCTCGGTCGTTGGTTTTCCAACGAGAGTAGTATATAAGGGGGTTAGGGGGCATTTGGAAAACAATGAATGAATTGTGTGAAGAACTTGCAGTGTTAGCAAGTAGTCTTGCAGTGTTAGCAAGGGTGTAGTGATAGCGTTGGGATAGTAGCAGGGTGGAATCTCAGCAGGAGGATTAGGAGATCGTCGAAGCTCTGCCAGTAAGAGGCAAGCAATATTTGTATCTCTTAATTTGCTGAAGTTTAATATATTTCTCATCTGCAGTACTGGTTTTCCCTTCGGGGTTTTTCTAGGGACAATTGTCCGAAAATATTGTGTTCATTGTGTTGCGCATTTTTTATGAGTTTGTGAAATTGCAGTTGTGTTTTTTTCCAATATTTGTTGCTCAAATAATCTATGAAAGATAGGAGGATAATAATCAGTAATTGTAATAGATTTTTCACATGGTATCAGAGCTAAGTTAAGGGTAGAAGAGATTTACCCTAGGCAAAGAAAACTGAGGGTTTATAAAACCTAGTTTAACCTCTTTAGAATCTTTATTTGCTTTAACCTTTGAGATGGCCTTAGTTGGTTTAAGAGATCATGATAGATTGGATGGAGCCTCTAATTTTGGTGTCTAGAAAGATAGAATTTCTTTATTGCTAGAAGAGAATGGTATCAAGGAATATGTTACCACTGTTGTAACTATACCTATAGATGCAACACAACTTGCAGCATACAAGAAGGATGATTCCAAGGCGAGGAGGCTAATCCTTGATGGTGTCAAGGATCATATAGTTCTACATATTGCAGAGTTAGATACTGCAAAGAAGATGTGGGATGCCATTCTGAATCTGTACCAGAATGCTACCACTAATCAGAAGCTGATTCTCAGAGAAAAGCTGAGGAATACCCGAATGAATAAGGGAGAAGACGTGACGAGTTACCTCACCAGACTTAGACTTGTCAAGGATGAGTTAGCGACTGTTGGAGATAAACCAAGTGATGATGAGCTGGTACGGATAGCCCTAAATGGGTTTTCTAAGCAATGGGATGTCTTTGTTCAAGTTGTTAATGGACGAGACACCTTACCAAGTTGGGATTGACTTTGGAGTGACTTCACTCAGGAGGAGCTTAGACTAAGCCTTGTCAATGGAGCCAACAATAAGAGTCAGAAAAGTGAGGCAGAACAGGAGAACGTTGCCCTAGCGGGTAAAGGAAAAGCAAAGAAGGGGTCCAGCAAAGGATCAAATCCACAAGGTGAGAAGAAGAAGAAAGACTTGTTGAAGATCAAGTGCTACGGCTGTCACGAGTTTGGCCACTATGTCAACGATTGCCTAGAAAGGAAGAAGAATGACAAGAAAGGCAAGAAGCAAGTTGCAGCTTCAGCAAGTGCAGATGAGCTCTCGAATAGAATGTAAGATGAGTTTGCATTCATAGCGTGTATGGTTAGCTCAACCTCACAGAGTGTTTGTTACATAGATAGTGGGGCGTCATTTCATATGACAGGAGTTAGAGAATACTTCTCCATTTATAAGGAGGAGAGCACCAGAATCCAGATCTCTATGCGAAACATGTCCAAACTCAACTCAGTTGGGAAAGGGACTGTTCAGTTTCAGAGGGAGAATGGTAAGATGATTCCTCTTCATGATGTGTTGCATGTTCTAGGCTTAGGGATGAATTTGATTTCTGTTTCTGTCCTTCAAGACAAAGGGTACAATGTACTCTTTAGAGGGGCACATGTATTGATTAAGCATAAGGATTGGAAATCACCCATAGCTATTGGAGTTAGGAGTGGTCGACTTTATAGATTGCAGTTTGATACTCCTAAGGCACTCATGAGCAGTAGTAATCCTAGAGATCTTGGAGAGCTATGGCATAGCAGGATGGGCCATATACATCATGAAGCACTTAAATTGCTTCATGAGACTATGACAGGTGTTCCAGAGGTGAGCACAAAGCATGATGATGTATGTAAGGGATGTGTGTTGGGGAAGTTTGTGAAAGCGACTTTTCCAAGGAGTGACACTAGATCCAAGGGTGTTCTTGATCTAGTACATTCAGATGTATGTGGACCAATGTCGACAAAATATCTTAGAGGGTATGAGTACTTTAGTACTTTTATTGATGATTTCTCTAGGAAGACCTGGATATACTTCTTGAAGACCAAGGATGAGGTTTTCAGTCGCTTCCAAGAGTTCAAGGCTCTCGTGGAGAACTCGACAGGAAGGAAGATAAAGGTTCTTCGGTCAGACAATGGAGGCGAGTACAAAGGGAATGAATTCCAAGAGTTTTGTACCAGGGAAGGAATCAAGAGAGAGTGGACTGTTCCTTACAACCCGCAACAGAATGGGGTTGCTGAGAGGAAGAATCGGTACATATTGGAGGCAGCAAGGGCTATGCTACATGATCAGGACCTACCCCGTTACTTATGGGCAGAGGCATGGAGTACGACAGTATACATACAGAACAGGGTTCCACATAAGGTGCTAGGGAAGATGACACTAGAGGGAGCATTCACTGGGAAGAAGCCAGATGTTAGTCACTTCAGGATCTTTGGGAGTTTGGCATATTGCCACATTCCAAAGGATACACGTACCAAGTTAGATCAGACTGCAGAAAGAGGGTACTTTGTGGGGTACAGTGAAACCTCAAAGGCATATCAGATATTCATTCTAGGGACCAGGCAGATTATTGTTCGACGTGATGTCAAGTTCATGGAGGACAAGGCATTTAGCAGGTCCAGAGATTTTCCAGCAGATGATCAGAGTGAGTAGCCAACACAAGCTCCAAGGATCACTCAACCGAATCAAGGTCAACAAAACTCTAGTACAGTTACTAGTACAAGCATAGGCTTAGGAGGTGAGAGTTCTCAGAGTATGGAGCAAAGGTGCAAGAAGAGATGCATCAAGAAGACATGGAGGTTGATATTTCATCTTCTACAGTTGGCAGCAACAACTGTAAGGTTCAACAGACATAAAGAAATACTCAGGAGTTAGTGGGTACTCCTAGGCGGAGTAGTAGACAATGGAAACAACCAGCCAAGTTTGATGACTATGTTGCATTAGTTAGTCAGTTGGTTTATAGTGAACCTTCTAGCTATCAGGAGGCTGCACAACGTCAAGTGTGGCAAGATGCTATGGTTGAGGAGTATACTTCAATTATGCAGAATGATGTTTGGGAGGTAGTGCCTAGACCAACAGATAGGGTTGTGGTTGGATCACGTTGGATCTATAAGATCAAGAACGGTGTAGATGGTAGCATCGAGAAATACAAGGCAAGGTTTGTGGTAAAAGGACTCTCTCAGAAGGAGGGAATAGACTATGAGGATATATTTCCTCCAGTTGCTAGGTATACTTCTATACGAGCTGTAATCTCAATTTCAGCACAAATGGGATGGTAGATCCATCAAATGGATGTCAAGACATCGTTCCTCAATGGTGAGTTGAAAGATGAGGTATACATAGAACAACCAGAAGGTTTTGTAGCACACAACAAAGAGACCCATGTGTGTAGATTAAGTAGAGCTTTGTAGAGACTCAAGCAGGCTCCCAGTGCATGGTATGAATGCATTGATAGTTACTTGCAGGAAATGGGATTTGTGAAGAGTGAGGTGGATGTTAATCTCTACTACTTGGTGGTTGGGGGTGAGAGTCTCATTCTTGTTCTATATGTGGATGACTTGTTTCTAATAGGTTCACTAGGGCTCATAGAAGAGTGCAAGAGGGACCTTGCAGCAGAGTTTGAGATGAAAGATTTGGGACTTATGCACTACTTTCTAGGCATGGAGGTATGACAGACAGATGGAGAGATTTTTCTTGGACAAGCGAAATATTGCATTGAAATCTTGAAAAGGTTCAGAACAGAAGATTTCAACGCCATGTCTACACCTATGATCACAAATTGGAGGAAGGTAGATACATCCAGGGAGAAGGATGTAGATCCCACATTATTCAAGCAGTTGATTGGTTCTCTCATGTATTTGGTCAACACCAGGCCAGATATAGCTTTTCCAGTTAACTCTCTTAGTCAATTCATGGTTGAACTAAAGGGAGTGCATTGGACAACGACAAAGCATGTGCTGTGTTATTTGCAAGGTACAATCGAGTATGGGATTAGATATGCTCGAGGTGAAGGAATTAGGTTAATAGGCTATACTGACGCAGATTGGGTAGGCAATACAACAAACAAGAGGAGCACTTCAAGGTGTTGTTTCAACCTGAGATCAGGAGTTGTCTCTTGGTTCAGTAGGAAGCAGAAGTCTTTGGCTCAGAGTTCTGTAGAGTCGGAATACATAGCAGCTAGCATGGCAACATGTGAAGCTATATGGCTTCAGAAGTTGCTGGTAGCCTTGTTTGGTCAGAAGGTGGAGACTACAGTGATACACTGCGACAATCAGAGTTGCATTAAGTTGACTGAGAATCTGGTGTTTCATGATAGGTCGAAACATATAGACATCAGGTATTACTTCATCAGAGATTGTGTACATCGTGGAGTTGTTCAGCTAAAGTTTACACCTACAGATTAGCAGGTAGCAGATATTCTGACAAAGGCATTGGGGAAGGCGAAATTCATCTTCTTCAGAGAGAAGTTGGGTGTCATGCAGAACAACTTCCTCGCAAAGAGGGAGTGTTAGTTTGTTAGATTGTTAGCTTGGACAACTGTTTGTCCATTTGCTAAATAATTAGTAAATAATTGTTTGCTAACAAACGTAGTTAGAGTTCAAACAATTCTTATTAATTATTTGACTCTTTTTAGAAACTTCTAGCAACCAATTTGGTTAGGGTTGTTTAGTTGTTTTTAATCTCAGCCGTTGATTGAGAATTAATCTCGACCGTTGGTTTTCCAATGAGAGTAGTATATAAGGGGGTCAGGGGGCATTTGGAAAACAATGAATGAATTGTGTGAAGAACTTGCAGTGTTAGCAAGGGCGTAGTGATAGCGTTGGGATAGTAGTAGGGTGGAATATCAGCAGGAGGATTAGGAAATCGTCGAAGCTCTGCCAGTAAGAGGCAAGCAATATTTGTATCTCTTAATTTGCTGAAGTTTAATATATTTCTCATCTGCAGTACTGGTTTTCCCTTCAGGGTTTTTCCAGGGACAATTGTTTGAAAATATTGTGTTGATTGTGTTGCGCATTTTTTATGAGTTTGTGAAATTGTAGTTGTGTTATTTTCCAATATTTGTTGCTCAAATAATCTATCAAAGATAGGAGGATAATAATCAGTAATTGTAATAGATTTTTCACATTCAACCGACTAATCACCATACTCAGCACCCATGTTGATCCTGCATGACCTCTCTCACCCGTTCTCCACAGTGAACTTAATATTTATTATGTATCTATCGATATATTAAACGGAAATGAAATATAATTTCAGAGCTCTTAATTGATTTTCTTCTCTGCACCATGTCTGTTTTCATGATATGTTTTCAGAGTCAGATGTTTAGGAGTGGTGTGAGCCCCAATTTGCAGTAGTGCATAGTGCAGTTCTTTGTTTCTCTAATTCTATGTGAGTTCTGTAGTGTTTGTGGTCAGTTAGAAATTACTTGAGAAACCAAGAGATAAGTAGTAAAAATTCAAAATGTTTTTGATGATGGGAAGTCTGTAGCACATTAAAGCTTATTTAAACAGAATTTGATTAGTGTTTGTAAATGGGTAACTAAGAAGGCTTTAGATCGAGACCTTTTTTTTCTAGGTTATAGGGGATATAAAAAAATAATTAGATAATTAATTTATGAAGGGATGTTAGAAGAATAAATTAATCATCAAGTGTCGGCACAAACCATACCATCACCAACCGACCAAACATTGTCTCTAGCCACTCCGACTGTCTTTAGCTGATTCAAACCGTTCATGTGATTGTCACCAATATTATCTCTCTGTCCATGATAAATTTTGTAGCTACATTGATCTTGCCTGATCTTTCTCACTTGCCCATTTTAAAAGTTGTAGATAACTTCTCTCCATAGTGGACGTAATATTTATTATGTGTCTACCTATATATTGAACTAGATTGAGATGCAATCTCAGAGCTCTTAACTGAGTTTCTCCTCTACACCATGTCTATTTTCATGGTATCAAAGCCAAGGGTTCAAGAGTGGTGTGAGCTCCAGTTTGTTGCTAGTGCATTTCTTTTCTTCTTTGTTTCTTTGAGGGCTTTGTAGTGTTTGTGGTCAACTAGAAAACACTTGGGAAGTTTGTTGGTTAGGGGTAAGCCACAAAAACCCACTTGACAAGTTTGATGATGGAAAGTTCATAGCACTCTAAAGTGTATTTAAAAAAATTTGATCAGTGTTTGTAAATGGGTACCTAAGAAGGCTTCATGCCGAGACCCATCCTTTCTAGCTTATGGAGAGATATTTGAAAACAATCAGACAATTAATTCATGGGGGTATATTAGAAGAATAAGTTAATTATCAAGTGTCGACACAGACCATACCATCACCAACTGACCAAACATTGTCTCTAGCCACTAATTATGACTTGTTGCCACTAATTATGGACCAACTAGCTTGGGTGGGTCTGGATAGGGGTAAAAATCATCTTCGGTGAGGTTCTTGTTAGAGATACTACTCACCTGAAATTAAATACTATCTAATTTAAGTTTGTTTCTATTATTTTGCTGCCAATAAAGTCATGTCTACTTAATTGACCACTCCATTTCATCTCAATCCTACAACCCTAATAGATTCTCCTATGTTTCTACCCTTTAATGATAAATTAAAAAAATATTATTCGTTAAAAATAACAACATTTTATTTATTTAGAAGTTAAAACATATAGTAATTAATCTACAAATGATGTATATTATAAATTTTGTAATTAAATAAAATATTAATAAAACATAAATGTAAACTTGTTTGTTTATTAAATTAGAAATTATTTATTGAAAAAAATAAAAATAAAAATAAAATTATTCACCAAAATAATTTCTTTAAGAATTTCATTCATAACATAGATCTATTTTTTTTTTTTGCTCGGTAAAAGGTCTAAGCCATATTTTATTAATAAATAGTATTACAATCTCCGGTCAGTGCAGGCGCCAATAGGAAAGAACAGTGAGGAGAAAATCTCCGGCCTTGCTTGGGACCATAGGTCCAGTCAGTGACTAATAACATTTAATGATTTAAAAATAATATTTTACAAATTCTTCATTCTGGCTGATCAAAGAGCCCTTCATAGGTAGCATCTATAATTTCCATGAGGTAATATGCTTTTGCCAAACTTCATAGCTCACTGTTGCCATATTTGCCATCTTCTCGTTATCCTGCAAAATAGATTCTCAAAACAATCCTTCTGCAAAACCACTTTGTTAAGTGTTAGTGCCAAAGAGAAGAAGAAGAGCTAATATTATCTTTGCATATTTACCCCTGTTGTTATTATAACCTAGGTTTCTTTCACATTAATTCAGCATAAAAAATTGTTGGCTATACTATGAAAGATTACCCAGTCTACAATAATATTAGGGGTATAAACACTGGTCAACAAAGGACTGATAATAACACAACCTATCTAGCCTGTACTTCATGCTCTTACGATGATATTCTAGACTTTATATGTTTAAATGTAAATGCTGAAGTAAACCAATATGCCAGAGTTACTAAAGTACCCCCTGTTACTGTATTTTAGTATATGCCCGATTCAAGAAACATCCACATTCTAAACTTCACTTATTTAGTATAACTATATGTTTTGAAAACATCATCAAGTGAGTATCTTACCCTTCGCTATCTATGCTATATCAAAGTATTTTGTGAATAGTTCAATATGTGCCTTGTACTAACTGTAGATCCTATATCCCTGTGTATAAGATTAGTTATATTAGTAATTGCAAACAAAACTATGTAATGAAAACTTATTCTTCCTCCTTGTCATCTACGACTTCCATGCTAGAGGCCCGTGTTTCTACAGTTTCCATATCATTGGGATTATCAGCCTGGAATGGGGTCTACCCCTCTTCTACCATATAACTCACCCACCAGTCCCCTTTTGGTTCTTTTACCACTCCAAGCCATTGTTTGAGGAATTTTTTTTGATCCTTGCTACTAAGAATAGGCCTCGTGAACTCTATATTGAGCACCTCTTCCTTATCTATGGCTTCCGCAACTTTGGTGTAATCTTTCAGGTAAGGTATATGAAGCTTATCATCCACACATTTTATAGCCATTTCCAGGTTAACCAAGTACTCTTCTTTGAATATCAGCCTGCATAGTGTGACTGTGACTGCTTTTTCTTCTCCCATTATGAGTAGTATTGCTGCAAACACTACTGGAATGCTCCTATTAACTCATTTTCTGTGTTCCGAGAGTATAATCTCATCACCCAAAATCCTTTTGGTCACATGTATGACCAGATCATCTTCTGATCTTAGAATAACCGACCAACGTTTGTTAGAGATCTCTCCGAGGAAGGACATTTCACACTTCTTAGGGGAAAGAAAAATACCAAAATCCATTTTTAAACAGAGATAAATGTTGAGTGCCTATGCTTAGATATACTGGTTATGTCAACTGGTATTATCGGTAATACAAGTTGTGACCCCAGTTGTGCCAGGCTAATCTCATGATGGTTTCCTATCTACCTCTCAATATATATTATGATTGTTTTCTGATAACTCTAACATATTTCGATCCCCAAAATGCTCTGTTGTAATGATTGCGGGAGTGATGATTACTTTTTCATGATTGTTGGCTCACCTTACTCCCTAGCCTTATCAATATATGATTGTTGAAGCAGTCGAGCAGTATCTTCATGATGATTTCTAGCATATGATGTTTAATCATATTTATATACCACACACACACACATATATGGGCATATATATCTACATCTCCGTGTAAATATATATATGCTTTATTATATTTCTGCCTATTTTTTAATCTATTTTTTTAATGTGAAATTAAGTTAAATCATTCATTAGATTTTTTTTTAATCTATTTTTTTAATGTTAAATTAAGTTGAATTATTAATTAGTTTTTTTTTAAAATATATTTTTTAAAAGCCTTAATTTTACTTTAAAACTTACATAGAATTCTAGATTATTTTCTTAACAACTTTTAAAGTCTTAACTTTTCATTAAAGCTTTTCAAGATTACATGCAATTTTAGTAGAATGTTATTTTTGTTTTTGTTTTTCAGTCATGTAAAGTAAAATAAGAACAATTTTTTATTATATAGTTAATAAACAATAAACAAGATTGAACTTAGAATATTTGTAGTGGTTGGTATTTTTAGTGCTTTTTTTACTTTTATGCAGATAACATTCAAACTTTGAATTATTCCATCTCTCACTTAACATAGTTTTAACAATGACTTTTATGGTAGTGTCTCTATAAATAATTAGAAGGTAATAAGAAATCATGTAGATAATAAATTAGAAGAATGAAAAGTAAAAAGATAAATAAATTATTTTTAGTTTTATTTATTTTGATTAAGATAGAAAAAATAAAAAAACTTAATTCAAGAGAAATATTTTCTAGATTAATTTATTTAGTGAAGAAAATATTATTTAAGTAGATGCATAAACCTTTCAAAATGATGAAGTACTAAATTAGAAATAGAATTAGAATTTGTTTTTGATTAGGATAAAAGAAGTTTTGAAGGGACCCCGAAACCTTTACAATTAGAGAGTCACCATCGAAAAATGGACTAGACTACCTAGCAACAAACCACAAGTTTTAGTAAGGACCTAAAACCTTCTGGACTTAAAGGCATCCAGATCCCAAAATCCAAAGATTGCACAAAGCATAAGCACAAAATAGTGAAGCCGCAACCAATCAGACACCATCCAATCTTCTAGATTAAAACATTACAAAATTAGATGGCCTAAACAAAGGATCTTTAGTCAATAAACAATAGATCTCAAAAAACAAAGAATGAGGGTATTTTTAGGCACCCTCAGCCAACAAGAAGAGTTTTCCTAGGCTCCCATAACTTATAATAGACTCTTTAGGCCACAAAAGATCACAAAACTTGAACCTAACACAAAATAAACACTGGCCAAACTAGGCCCTTGAAAACTGCCAACATCCAGCTTGTCCCTGAGAGAAACAAAAAACATAGGGTTTTTCTAGGGTCCCTCAACCTTGAGAGTGGGTTTTACAAGGCTCCCACAAACTGTCAAAGCCCAGACAACAACAAAAAAACCTGAAGGCACATTCTGGGACACAGGGTTTTGACAAGGCACCCAAAACCTCCTGCAAAGAATACCATGAGGATTTTGACAGGCTCCTTCAACTAGCAACACAAACAACAACAGCCAAAAAAATACACCACACCTTCTCTTCACCTCAATAAGAGTGAGATCCACCTGAATAGGACAAGAAGGAGAGAATACCGACTACCCAGACAAACCTCACTCAACACAAATCCCATATATCTAATCCACCCGCATAAGAGAGTGAGGAATCACAACATCAACTTCCCAATAGCATTTTCCAGCCTCTAGTGTAGCATCCACCTTCACCTCAATAAAAGATTGGTCATCTCTAACACCATCCATCTTCACCTCTAAATAAGATAGGGCCACCTCTATAGGAATAAACAGAGAAAACCAAAGATGCTAAAGAAAAAAATAGAAAAATAGGGAAAAGCCAATCAGGGGGCAAACAGGAAAGAAGCATACAAAACAACCCACAACATAGGAACTCCAAAAAACACCCGAGGAACCAAACCCCTAAACCAACCCAACAAAGAGGGCCAAAAGCAAGAATGGGTGAGGAAATAAAATTGACAAGAATGAACAATTGGTACCCTCCACGAACAAGTCAACATCCTTGGGAGCAAGACCAAGAATACCAAGACCCCAAAATGCCACCACAAAAGTGGTCTCTAAGACAAAAAAAGAGAAGAACCCCAAAAGACAATTGGGAAGACAAGAAGGTTACCAACCCTCACGAAGTAGAACAAGCCCAAAAGCTTCAAAAAATAAGGAACCCCATCCAAGAAATGTGGCCACTCAAGCAAGACAACCGCAAAACCCAAAACGTCAACAAAAGCAATGAAAGAAACTCCCAATGTTGTCCACCCACTCCACTCACGAAACATTCTAGCTGAAAGGGAGATCTTCTTATCAAAAAAAGAGGACACCACAAGAGCAGAGCCTCCAAAAGCAACACCCGCTAGGGAGAGAGCAGCCGCTCGGACCATAAAATGGGAAGAACCCCTGAGAGAGATGGTATGATCAGAGCAGAGAAAGGGGTAGGAGGTAACCACGACCCATAGGATTATAATTTGTTAGTTAACATGTCTTGATTAACATGACTAAGTTTTTAATGAATTAATATTTTCCTTTATGAGTAGCATTTATAAAGGATTTTCTTGAGGAAAATGACCTTAAAAAAATGTTACATACCTTATTCAACAATTTATATCAAACATAGAGTAAAAATGAAAACTACATATATATTACATATTGACCCTATTTGGAAAGGAATTGATGGTGTCTTACATGTATACTTGGTTTGGCACAAAACCTACTTTTAGTCAGTAATCTGAATGATGTGGGTGTGCAAGTTCTTTTCTTGAGCATTCGATGCAAGATGACAAGAAGTTTGTGATTCTTTCTAATGGTGTTTGGTTTGGCACCTTGTTTAAGTTGGATGCATGCATTGTTCAGTGCTATAGTCCTTTTGTGAAGTCCAAGAAAGGGGATTTATATTACTCATAATCATCATCAGATCAAGCAGAATAGATGATTGTTGTTTATACATCTGATGGTCATTCTTTATGGGTACCTAAGGGTGTAAATGCTTTGGAGATGAAGCTCCTAGTTGAGAAGACAATGTTATGGTGCCAAATACTTGGTCACATTAGTGAGAAGGGTCTTAGAGACCTGAAAAATAAGATCCTTGTTGAAGGAATTGATGATTGCAATCTCGAGTTCAACTTTGTGAACATTGTGTTTATGGTAAACAAAAGTCTTTCTTTTTATTCCAATTCTCATAAGACTTATGGGTAAAAGCACAAAGCTGTGTCACGTTTCAGGCCAACTTATCAACACAAGCGAATTTAAGTAATTCTAACTAAAAAACAATTTTAGTCAAACATATGGTCTATAGAGATTCATTATAGATATCTTATATATGGGCCACAACTTTTCCAATTGGAATTGTCTACTAAATGTATATTTTATACCACTTTGGGTCTAATTACCAATTTTTTTTTTTTTTTGAAAAACTCGATGTTTCAATAACTCCTACTCTTATAAATAATATATTTTTTGAAATGTAAAAATACCCTTTTATATATCTATAAGTAAATTTTCCTAAATATATATCTTTTAATATTTAAATTAGTTTTTATATTTTATATTTAATTTTTATTTAAAGTAGGTCATCAACACTAAAATATCAGGTTGATTATCTTGTAAAGGAAAAATACTAAAATTTATTTTAAATTTTTGAAAAAAGTAAATGCACTAGAGAAAAGAGTCTATGTCAAGATGCTATAATTATTTTCTAATTTGGATAAATTATTAAAAAAATAGGTGACGCCAAATGGAAAGAGTTATATTTTAGTACACACAACTTTTCAAATTTATTGAAAAATATATATACATAAAAGTAGTTAAAAATATATTTTTGCACGAAAGTTTCAAGTTATCAATAGACACAAAAAAAATGAAGAAAAAAGGTAAAATTTACTATATAAACTGTGATGCCTTGTGTAACTTCAATTTCAGCATTTTATCAACAACCAAATTATAGTGTTTATTTGATAAGAAAGTATATTCAAATAATTTTTAATTTTTTTAAAAAAAATCACGAACATAAAGTACACAAAAAAATATACATTTTATTAGTTTACATCATTTCAAAATTCAAAACATATATTTCACTTTCTATTGATTCAATTTAAAAAGTTGAATTGGCATTAGCCACTTCCTTTATAAAAGTGTGACACAACTTTGTGCTTTTACCCTTACGGAGTTTTGGACTATATTCATTTAGATGTCTTTGGTCTTGTTAATGTTCCTTCGATATCTAGATTTTTTTATTTTGTCTCTCTAATAGATTACTATAGTAGAAGAACATTTGTGTGTTTCCTAAAAAGTAAATTTTGAGTTCCTAGTTAGTTTAAGGACTTCAAATCCTTGGTTGAAAACTAAATTAAGTGTTTGGGCTTCGGCCCTAGCTCACCCGGTCGTGGATCGCAACTTAAGGCGTGGGTATGCTCCCCATGGTCTTGAGTTCGAGTCCCCGGCTGTGTTAACTTTGTGTGTGTTGCTACCTTGTGAGTGGGTTGTACACACTGGGGGATTAGTCTTGCTTCGGCAAGGACACCTCCAGATTCCACGATAGTGAATATAAAAAAAAAATTAAGTGTTTGAATAATGGGAATGGTGAAGAGTTTTGTTCGATAGGTTCTATAAGAACCTTGGGATTGAGAGACATGAGACATCCATACACCCCACAGAAAAATGGAGTTGCAGAGAGGATAATGAAAACACTGATGGAGAGGGTTGAGAGTATGTTGAGTGGTATTAGGGTTGAACAAATGTTTTGGATTGAAGTTATAGCCACAATATGTTATCTCATTAATAGATCTCCTAATTTGGAACTTGTTGAAAAGACACCAATGAAGGCGTGGTCTTGTAAGAAGACCTCAATGTGAAACCTTATATTCTTTGGTTGTGAGGCATGTATGCACATGTGCTAGGTGAGAAAAGATCAAAATTGGAGAGTGATGTGGTTAAGTATATCTTAATTGGCTATGGTGTCAGAGTGAAGGGTTATGAGTTTTGAGCTTTAGTTGTAAATAAGGTTCCCTATAGTAGAAGTGTGATATTTCGTGAGTCAAAACCTTCCACTATTGATTTGTAACTAGAGAAGCAAGAAAAATAGCTCAAAGGAGGTAGTTCAAATACTAGTTACTAAGATGAAAAAATAAACTACGAACTCCTACTAGACGTGATGATGAGGAGGGATCAAGAAGATTTGAAAGTTTTGGAGAAGAGAAAGAACCTCAACCTAACCAATTAAGGTCTACTCATGATAGAAAGAAACTTGAAAGATATGGTTATTCACCATAAATGATTGGATATTCTTTGTTGGATTCCAATTGCATATTTTCTTTGATTTCTAACATTGATGAGCTTGAGACTATTAGAGAGGCTACACATGGGTATAGATGATGCAAATTATTGGATGAAAGTTGTGAATGAAGAGATGACAACGTTGAAGAATAATGCTAAATGGGATTTGGTACCTTTACCTAAAGAACAAAAACTTGTTAGATGTAAAGGGGTCTTCAAGAAGAAATTGGGCCTAGATGGTAGCGTTGAGAAGCATAAAGCATGATTGGTCAAGAAGGGATATTCTTGGGTGGATGGCATTTATGATAGTTGAATATTCTCTCTTGTAGCTATGTTGACATCCATTTGATTCATATTATCACTTGTAGCATCTTATGACTTGGAAGTCAAGGAAATTAATGTGAAGACAACATTCCTTCATGGTGATTTGGAGGAGGAAACTTACATGTCACAGCCAGAGTATTTTGTTGCAAAAGATAAAGAGAAACTTGTTTGTAAATTGAATAAATCTATGTATGGTTCAAATAATCACCTAGAATTTGGTATCGAATTTTTGATACCTATGTGTTGTCTTTGAGATTTTTGAGATACAAATATGACCATTATGTGTATTATAAATTTGAAAGTGGTCACATTTTCATCATAGTCTTGTATGTGGATGATATGTCATTATTGAGAATGGTAAAAGAATGATTTCAGATTTGAAGTCTCAGTTAGCAACATAGTCTGAGATGAAAGATCTAGGTGTAATGAGATATATTCCTCTAATTGAGATCATTAGGGATAAAGATAGCAGAAAGATTTGGATGAACCAAAGTAAGTATGTGAACTCTATGTTGGAGAGATTTAGGATGATGACTTTTAGGCAGTTAGTTATTCCAATGTAAAAGGGATGAAACTTTTTATGGAGGATTGTCTTAAATTTCCTACTGATATAAAGGACATGACTAGAGTACCTTGTGGAAGTGTTATTGACCTATCTTGATGTATGCTATGATTTGTACTAGGATAGACGTTTCCCAAGTAGTGGGAGACCTTAGTTAGTATATTGCTAATCCTGGTAAGATGCATTAGGATGCGATTATGAGAATGTTTAGGTTTTTGGGAGGTGCTTATGAGTATTCTTTATGTTTTCATGGTTATCGTACTAGACCTCAACACTCAATTTGCATTCACGGATATATATGTATTTGGATTAGGCATGTGACATTGAAAGTTTAAAATCCACTATTGGATATGTTTTCATGATGTTTGGTGGTGCTATCAGTTGGATGAGTAAGTGACAAGTTGTAATCGTTCCATCTTCTACAAAATAAGAGTACATGGAAGATACTCATGCTTGTATGCAAACCATTTGGATTAAGAGATTTTTTTTTGATATTGTTTTAGATTTAGGACATATTACTATCTATTATGACAACTCGAGTACTATTTTTTTAGCAAAGAATCTTACTTTCCAAGCTAGAACAAAGCACATTAATGTATAGTTTCACTTTGTTCATGATATGGCGGAAGATGGAAAGGTGAAGATGGAAAAAGTTGATACTTTGATGAATGTTATATAGATGCCTTGATGAAGCTAGTGAACACAGATAAGTTCAGATGGTGTTTCAGTGTTATGGGCCCTGTGGCCTTGAGCAGTTGGGGGATGATGAATCTTGATAGGTCTTTGACAAGTGGGAGAATGTTGGGATTAATGTGTCTCACCCTTATAGTTATTATTTAATTATTTATTTCACACACTTTGAAAGCCTTAAAAATTAGGGGACTAGTGTCATAGGTTGCTATTTTGGGACTATGATAGGTTCTTTTAATTAAGTTATGTTGATTACTAGTTTAGTGGAAGAGTCATAGAGGGTTATTATTTCGAAGATGGTATTTATGTGGGAGTTAATTTTTAACAAGTGGTGTGAGATAGGTATTGCATTTGGAAAGATGACTATTATGGGTAAGTCATGAGTTAGTGCTTTGGAAAGTTGCTACGTGCAACGTGTCCTAGAAATATAAACTTGTTGATTTTGACACCACTTACCTTTTGAGTGTATGAGTTGGTTTTGGAAACCATGGAATATTTCCACTCATGTGTTGAGCTCTATAAATATGTGGCTTCATAGGGTTTATTGTATGATACGTTGGATATTTTCTAAGAATCAATTTTGTGCTAGAATTTTCTTCAAAGTTCTTTGTTACTATAACTAATCCTGAAGGGCCTTGGCTCTATGAATGTATTGCAACTGTTGGTCATTGTTGATAATACAATTGAGCTTTGGCTTTTAGAGTGTGGGTTTTTTCCTTCAGAAAGAGTTTTCCTATGTAAATCTGGTGTTATGGTTTTATTTGTTCAGAACTATTTTTGTATGTGTTTATCTAATCTGTAACAACAAGAGAGTTTGAAAGATTTTTTTTACATTATATCTATAGTTAGATTTAGCATTTGGAAGCATTATTCGACACTTTTCTTCTTTTGATGTCTAACATAATCTTTGGACACTACTCCAAAGTTCATTTTTTAATAATAGACCAAATAGAATCTCCCACCTTGGAAGATCCAATATAAAACTCTTACATTATTTTTCTATGGTTAATGCACCTTGATATAATAGCTTCCCATTTTCCTATTGAAACAATTTTTTTTTAATTTTTTAAATTTTTAAATTTTAAGAAATTTTTATTGGAATTGGGAGAAATTTGTATTAAAGTCCAATCAAATGATTGTGAAGACAATATTTATTGTGTACATGCAATCCTCAAACACTTACTTTTCTATTCCCAATCTATAGGAAATGACTACATGTGCTTGCTAGCTTAGCATCCAAATAATCAATTATTAACTTTATTGGATTTTTTTATATATCAATGAAGCAAAAGAGTAATTATCATTTAACATTATCTAGCACTTACCATGCGATAATTAGGGTAATTATAATAATTTATTTAGTGTGATTAATCATGAAATTGATTAAGAAATCAACTAATTTCTTCCATTCTCTAAAGAAATGATTAACAAAGAAGGAATCCATATCATTGAGTCAAGGCCAAACCTTATCCAAGATATTATTGATCTTCCAATTCATTATTTATCTATTATTGATAGTGTTTAATAATATCATTACGTCCTATTGCATGTGTATATTATTTATATTTTGATAGAGCATTAAATGTTGTCATTAAGCCCAAGTAATGATATTTGGGCTTTTTCCTCGTGTTATTTATACTAAGAAATGATTTTTTAGATGGAGCGTGAAATTTTTTCCCTTCCCAACTTCTTATGATGCACAACTAACCCTTATAAGTCTTGGATTGCTATAATTTTTCCAATCAAAGCTAAGTTTTAGGCTCCCTTATGAAGTAGGAAAGCATTTGAAAAGTATTCTATTTTCCTCATAATGGCTGTACAAGCTCTATAAAAAAGAAGGGGTTTGAAAAATATCCATTTGTTCAGTAATTTGTTGTCCCAATTGTTGAAAGGCTTATTATTATGTTAGTATTCTTTGAATTCTATGTAACTAATTCTTTAATGAAAATATAGTTTTTCGAGAAAAATTGTTTTCATAAATAATTTTTTTGAAAATGTTATTCTACTATCTTCCTTTCAAATATTTCAAATCACCATTGAATCCTTAATGCAAGAAAAAAAAGATTTTATTTTCAATGTTGGCCAACCTCTGAAAAATACATTATGGTTTTAAAAAAGACATCCAACCACCTTAATCTTGTGAAAATCCATCTCCAACACATCCAAGAAAAGTGCAAGATTATGAAAATGTGGTTCGTAATATATTTCACATTAATACAATTAAAAACCTTAAGGGGACTTTGATTTCAATTTTCTTAAATCCTTGCATATCTCACCAATTCAACATGTGTTAATTTTTAATATTAAATATATGGTAGTCATTTAATAAAAAAATACTCTTTTACGACATTGTTCAATCATTAGGACACAATCAACTACGAATTCTCTTCCCCTACTTATTGTAGACCTTCTTTAATTGTTTGTATTTCAATTTCTCTTAATTAATTGTCATGTTGCCTCAATCAGACATACTTTATAGAGGTCATTAACAAATTTTGAAAATGGAGAGTGACAAAAATTTCACATTAAGAAATTTATGTCACTTCATACTATTTAGCCAATCACAATTCAAAACATTAATTTTGTAAAATTATTTGGTTAAAGACATTGCATTGTCCTTATAATACTTGATCATACAAGATTTGTAAACAAGAAGGGTTTTAGAAATATTCATTCCTTTAGTAATTTGTTGTCCCAATTGTTGAAAGGCCTATTATCATCTAACTATTCTTTGACTCTTGTGGTACCTAACTAACTCTCTAATGGAAATATAACATTTTCTAGAAATTTGGCTTTAATGAGGATTTTTTTTTTCAAAATGTTACTCTATTATGTTCCTTTCAAATATGTTGAATTACCATTGAAGCCCTAATACAATAAAAATGAGATATCATTTTCAATGTTGGACAACTTTTAAAAAATACATATTGGAGTTGAAAAGAGCATCCACCCACCTTAATCTTTTGCAAATCCATCTCCAACACATCCAAGCAAATTGACACATTATGAAAATGTGAGCCACAATCTCTTTCACATTAATACGATAAAAAAAATTGACGAGACTTTGATTCCAATTTTCTTTAATCCCCACATGTTTCACCCCTTCTAGATGTTTAATTTTTTAATATTTTATGTATGGTAATCATTTACTAGAAAATACTCTTTACATTGCTATTCAATCATGGGTACACATACAACTAGGAATCATCTTCCCCTACCTATTGTAGATTCTTTAATTGATTTAATTTCAATTTCTCTTTATTAATTGTCATGTTGCCTCAATCAAACATAATTTATAGAGGTATGTAACAAATTTTGAAAATATAAATAATAAAAAAATATCACAAGAAAAACTTTATTTCACTTCATAGTATGTGGCCAATCACAATTCACAACATTAATTTTGAAAAATTATTTGGTCAACAAGCTTACATGTTGAAATTATTAAAATGAATATTCACATTACTAAAAAAAAATCATTTACCTTGATTGAAAATTACCATGAAAATAATTAATAAGATAGAAATAAAATGTGTATTTGTAGAAACAAGTAGAATGCAACACTAGAAATGAAAGCTCCAATTTTAATTGTGATTTAGTTGTTACCTAAAAGAAGAGATATAGACAATATCTTTTATTCAATATTTGAAACATATCAATCTTGATAAAAAGTAGAGATACAAAAATTATCCTTCACCAATAATCGAAACATATCAACCTTAAACCTCACCCATATAATATTTTTTATTTTAAATATCAACTAATTTAAATAACCCTAAATACTATTATTAAATACTTCCTTCTATAAATATATAAATATACATGCTATTTTAATATTAGATTCCTTCTATAAATATATAAATATACATGCTATTTTACTATTAGATCTTCCTCACCCAGCTTCCACTATCGTTGGTTTCATATGTGAGACTCAAGCTGTGAAGGAGAGAGAGCGGCTCTGCTCTCTCCCTTTCAAATAGTCTACAAAGCCTTCCAAATTTTTTTGAGACGAACCTCCATTCATCACTGCTTTCTTCATAATTTCCCGAACACACCCAACATTACTCCTAAGCCTTTTCCCCTCTTGTCCATCTATTTCCATAAACTCTGCTATGGTGACTGCAATCTCCTGGTGGACCACCAGCATGGATCTCATCCTATTAGAGCTTCTAGAAACTTGACCCAGATTCATGGCCACTCCCCATTCATCGACAATGAGCCTGCAGTTGGTATACTGGTCTGTCAGCAGAGGAAATGCGAGCATGGGAACTCCCAACCAGAGGCTTTCCACGATGGAATTCCAACCACAATGGGTGAGAAACCCACCCACAGAAGAATGGGACAAAACATCAAGCTGAGACACCCACTCAACAACCAAACCCTGTTCTTTGCTGTCTTCCATAAACCCTTCTGGCAGTATGTCTTGCACGTCAGAGGAAACTATATCAGGACGGAGCACCCAAAGGAAAGGCCGCTTGCTGTCCAGCAAACCCATGGCCATTTCATGTACTTGAGCTTTGGAAACATGGGCGTAGCTTCCAAAAGAGACATACACAACAGAATTCTTGGGCTTGGTGTCAAGCCAGCTCCTACAGTCCGATTCAACCCACATGCTTGTTCCCACCTCGCCCTTAGAATGATGGTGTTGAAACAAGGGACCCACTGAGCAAAAAGGGATTCCCGACTGCACTTGAAGCTCTTGGATTGTTCGGCTCTCCAGCTCTTCTACTGTGTTGGAAATAATCCAATCTGCTCCGCGGGCAGACTGAAATGCTTCGTATATAATTCGGTGCTCCGGAGTTGATATATCCCGCTCTTGCAGATAAGAAGGGAGGTCTGTTAATTTCAGAGCTGGAGCTCCAGGAATGTAGTTTATCAGCTCGCTCTCTGCAATACAAAGTCCACCATTATTTTATCAAATGGGATGAGATTTGAACTATGATAATCTTCAAAAAAATTCATAACCCATGTTCAAATTGTTTATAAATAAAAGAAAAGAAGCATAATATATATATTACCGTCGCTTGTAAATGGGTAATGGCCGTTTTTGACGAGGAGATCCAAGTGATAATAAATGGAGAACACCATGACCGACTCAGTCCAGAAAGAAACGTATGGGATCCCAAATTTCTTGGCTATGCGGTCTGGCCAAACGAAAAAGGTGTCGGTGATGATGCAGGAGATTGGAGGGCCTTTACGCTGCAGATCCTCCATCAGTTCCTCTACGTGGGACTCCATCTTATTCAAGACAGCATTGTTGAATTCATCGTGATTGAGAGATCTGTCGAATTCTTGAGGCAATCCGTCGGATACAAGGGCCGATCGGATGTTAGAACCCATCAAACTCTGGGCAAAAGGGTCGCGGCCATTATTGGCTTTGATGATGCGGGCATGGCATCCATGGGTGCACACCACTGTCACAAGAACACCCTTGGCTGCCAGATTGGTGGCCAGCTTATAAGTTGGAATGATGTGTCCCTGTAATGGATACATAAACACCACTGCATGCGCACTACTCATCTTTACTTCTCACAACTTATAAGTTGAAGCCTTTCTTGTGTTAGTAGTAGCCAATAGGCTATTTATTGTGGAAAACATCCCACCGGTTTCCGCATTTCCCATGCCGGATTGGGTTTGCCGGAAATTATTAACCGATCTGACATTGTCCTATTCGTCTGACTTCCGTACAAGCATATATAGACTGCGTACAGCCCACCAAAATCAGAGGAAAAACCATGATCTTTCTTCTTCATGCACTGAAAACACTATTACTTCTCTTCTGTACTGTAACACTATTACTGATATAGGAATTTTGGGTTTCCAGATATAGTGTGCTTTGTCATAAAATGAGCAAGTAGTGACCAATGACTGTATTGTTCTTTGATGTGCACTATTTGCATTGGATGGGCAATTGGAATTTTCTCCAAACATGCACTCATTCATAGCAATATAGATGAACAGTTTGTGTTTCCAAACTTGGAATCTCCGCCATGTTGCAGGTGCTCTTCCTCATCCAATCCCACATATTATTTCTGGCACACATATCCCACATCTGTTTATCTTGGATAAATCACCTTTCAACCAATCAGCACCATATGCCGACAAATCATGTCCCTTGTATTCCTCAACAATTTTCATACCATCATTGAGAATAAAGAGCCTTCATAGTTAGGAAATCATGATATTAAATTCATGAAATTTCTATAGTTCATAATGATTTGTTTGTTATTCTTCTGGATTCGATCATGTAGATTTTGATGTTGCCAATGTTTTGGATCAAACACCATGATCCAACATCAATTATGTTTGTTATTCTTATGAATTTGACCGTGTAGATTTTGATGTTGCCAACATTTTGGACCAAACACCATGATCCATCATCAGGACAAGAGAGCAAAAATTGTGATATGTTTAGAAAGCAGCTTTCATTCGTGTTTTTTTTTTCTCATAGTAAAATCCAAAAAAAACCACAAATGAAAATAAGTACATAGAGATTATATTGTGATTTAGCAATAAACATTTTTATTTAAATTTTATTACCACATCATATGGAGATTAAGGGTCGAATTGCATTTTTGTATCACTTAAATTTGACTCTTGATAGAAGTTTGAGTCGCATGCATGATTTTATTTGTCAGTATGCAACATTTTGAAATGAAACTAGAATTTAATTCAATTTAGTCAAATAGACATATAATTTAAGTATTATTTTTTATTTTTTAGATTCTTATGTAAAATTTAAAGGAGATGGTTGTATGGTTATGTTTAGACATTTTTATTTTTAAATATTACTTAAAATTTTAGAAAGAATATATACACATAATTTATTAGATTATTTGTGTCAAGATTAAATTGTACATTTCTACTTTAAAAATCAATTAAAATTATAAAAAGAATATACATAACAATTGTGAATGAATAGCTATCAAAAAATGTTTGATAAGTAGAGTAGATCGTCAAATTTAAGTTTATTTATTATGTTTTCTAGATTAATTTATTATGATGTAGATGAAGAGAAGTATGATTCATTTTATTTTGTCATTAGTTGGTGAACTATCTATCTATGAAGAGTACATTTAAATGGCTCCTATTGAGTCTAATGCAGTAGACCCTATACCCCTTGTATATTTAGGGGGGGGGGGGGGGGGGGTGTTTGTTGATTTCTCATACAACTTTATAGCTTGGGCAGACACTTCAAAGTCTCAATAAAGGAAACTCATTAGAGATATAATCCAATGTTATCACAAGGTTAGTAATGAAGGCACTACAACTTGTAAGATCTTATTTGGAGACCATATTTATGTTCTAAAGTATGTCTAATATGGTACCATTTGCTAACCTATTAAAGGATGAAAGTTTTGTAAATTGTAACCTTGAGGCATAATTGGAGTGGTTGAAAGCCACTAAATGAAAATCAAAGTTTTGAAGAAATGTAAAAAGGACTTTTCCCTTAGGAAAGAAATAAAAAATGTTATCATGGTTGATATTAAAGACTTCCTTGAGGTAGTCCCTTGCATATCTTATAAAAGAGCTAGCTAGGTCCACTCTAAGACAAGGGTAGTTAAAGAGTTTCTTAAATCTTTATAGGATAACCTAACTAAAAATTGATTGATGGCTGTTATGAGGATTAAAGTTAACTTCAATGTTTTATACTTGCACTTTTGCTAGAGATGGAGAAGGTGCCTAAGCTGATTAAGAAGATCCCCTTCTCCAACAAGGTTTATTTTTAATATTTTGGAGCTCCCAACCTTAACCCAATCACATAATTGAGAAAAATTTTAAAAATACGTCATCCAAGAGACTTGAAATAAACCAACCTAATATAATACTAAGAACAACATCAATGAATTTCTAGTGGCACATTAAGAAAAGTTCTTGTGTATTTATTCATTTCAGATTTATTCTTTGTGTCCAAAAGTAAAAACCACACTCTAAAGTCAATGGTGTATTTAATTATATCTTCAACTAGTCCCATTAGATCAATAATGGTAAATTTATTTTAACTTATTGGTAATTTTAAATTTTGAGCCAAATAAAAAAGTGATAGCTACATAGGCTATTAGGTTTTCTTCCATGTTTAGTGACTTAATAATATACACCGTAGAGTAATTTTATTTCTTTTGGAAGAGCATTTTTTAGGAGATGTATAGTCACCTTGTGACTTTACCTACCTATTGTTTGCAAGTGTTAAAATTTGAACGACAACTTAGTCTCTAGAAACATATGGTTGTAATCTAAAAAGATGTATCCCTGATATTTATTATAAAATTTTATAAAGGAATATTCCAAACAAAAAATATGAAGCTCAATAACGGATATCTTATTGAGGGTTTTGACATTGGGCAGAGGATAGAGGAATAGTGAAAGGTATTTAATACTCATAATGCATTGTTAAGGTTGATGCAATTGGTTCAAACTCTTAGTTGTAGGTTTATAGTTTGATCAATATATATTAGAAAATGTTTTGGGTATCATAGAGGTACTTCAAATAGATTATATCTTGTAATTGTGATTCAATTTGACTTGATATATGAAAGTAACTGTCAAGATAACCTTACTTCCTATAATTTAGATGTTGACATGTTACTTTGGCCTTAGGAGCACTAATGTATTTACATCTTGATGATTTTATTTACTTAGTTTCATTTGTTTGGAGATTAAGAGAACCTCCTAGAGAGGAACATTTATTGTAGACTTCTACAATTGATCAACAATGTTAAAATTCCCAACTACTTTGACTTGTTTTTGGATGTTAGGTGCCCAATGTAAATGTATCCTTTTAGTCAATAAGAATCTATTGATTTTTATTTTGAAGGGGCCCAAAGACACATAGTTGTCCCAAAATAATTTAAATTGTCCCCCCCCATATAGGAGGATCTAACAATGGATACACATGATCTTTAATTTATGTGTAAATTAATCAAGGAAACTCATTGACCATAAATTAATTTATGCATGATCTTTAATTTATGTGTAAATTAATCAAGGAAACTCATTGACCATAATCCTACATACATCAATATTATGATTCTTATTAACACCTTTGTGACAACTTTCCCAATTGCTGATGATTGATAATTTGATATGAATATTACATCATTATGTCATAGGGTCATTGGCATGGTATGATATTATTGAACTCCTTATGTTCTCATAAATATTATTTATCTTACAGGATAAGAATGCATATCAAATTCAACCATAAAAATTTCTATCAAATTTTTCTATCAAGAATACAACAAATGTATAAAGCCAAGAGGATAAGCATGCATATCAAGTACAACCATAAAAAATGCTATCATAGAAGATAAGAATGTGTATCAAGTTGAAACATGAAAATTGCTATTATAGAAAATAATAATGCATATATCTAATTTAAACATTATAATTGTTATCATAATTTTCTATTAAGAATACAACGAATATATAAAGCCAAAGAAGATAAGAGTGTGTATCAAATTCAACCATAAAAATTGCTATCATAATGTTTATTTAGAATAGAATAGCCAAAAGAATAAGAATGCCTATCAAGTTCAACAATAAAAAAATGTTATTCTAATTTTCTATTTAGAATGTTAAATCATGTCACACTTCCTGTCATTGTTGTCATTGTTTTCTGTCACGTCCAAAGCTTTTGTTCATAGAAAATATTATTTTATGGAACTTAATTAATGTTTAAACATGAACCGTCCAATTTAATCATGGGACTGATCATGATAGATATCTTCTCAGATTTTTATACTGGTGATAGTGAAATTTTAAATAGGTGATCAAATCTAAATTATAATATTTTTTTAATGTGATTTTCATATCTTCCTGTCAAAGTTGTATCTTAATATGCAGTGATTGTACATAAAATTGAAACTGGAATTTTTTTGTTACAAAATTGATTTACTACTTAATTTGGAGAGGTACGTAGAATGGAATAGCCGGTAGAGACAGGGTTACCTCCAATTTTTCATATCATAGGAATTATCTGTGCATATAATGTCTCATTACATAAATTAAGTAGTGAGCCACACTGAATCATTTCATGTTTATGAAGCTTTAGCATAGTGTAGTAAAATTGAGGACATTTAGGAACCCTGCCGTCCCATTGGAGGACAAGGGATGGCCAATAATTTATTGGTATTAATGGTAATTAAAAAAATAAAATGATGTTTTAAAATAAATGATGATTTTAAGGTTATAATTTAAATGATGATGTCGTTCAAGTTGGATTTTTATAATTCTATTTATAGTTTGTTATTTGAAGTATGGTAATCAGCATCTTAGCAGAAGTTAAAGATTCCTAATTTAAAGCAATAAATTATTTCTTCGCTCGAATATCTCTCAATCATTGCCGGCGCCTTCCATCCATTGCCAGGGTCAAATTGTGTTTCAGGACAAGGTCTAAATCAATGGGGTGGGCGCCCTCCCCATGGGGTCCAAACTCCTATTCCTATGCAACCAACCGATAAAACCCTTAGAATAGTAGGGCTCGCTTCGGGATGGGGAGGAGCTCATTATTCCATTCCCCATTTAAGGCTATCTATCCGCCTCTCACTGTTTTGTTCGAGCGGGTGGGAGAGAAGAGTGGTTGGATGACACTTATCACAATTAATTAATAGGCCGGGCCCGTTTCTCGCCAATCCCGTTATTCCCTTACCCTTTCTCATGCAGTCGTCTATCCCTCCTTCCTCTCGTTTCAACCACTCCTCCCATTCAAGTATTTAAGGCTACTACCATCCATTACCTATTGATTAGCCCACCCTCCGCTCCCGTCCCAGCGTTCAGGCATGACGGACGGTTCCTGCCTCCAATTCCAGCATAGAATAGTAGGGGCTCTAAAGGGCTAGCGCGATTCTAATCCTTAATAGAGCAGGCGGATTCCCGTACTCGCCACAAGCTGCTCTTTCTTATTCTAGCAAGAATTAATAAGAATTTTTAAGAAGTGATCCGTTAAAGAATATTTTGGTTGGGTTGGGATTTGATGGATATAATCAAGGAAGTTATTATTTATGAAAAAGTAATAGATTGGGTTTGTATTGTTTTTTAAGTTTTTGTACAATTTTTTTTGTATAACGATGATGTGCGTAGTAGATATTAAAGTGATATTTTTATTTGTGTGTTATAACCAGTGAATAATATCATATATCTTCGAGGGCTTGTGAAGAAGTATAGGTGTAGGAATGAGGTTATAATTGGAAGAGTTAAAATAATAAGATTAGATGTAATCTTTGGACCTTTATCTTTTTTTTTTTTACGATTATAAAATAAAATCTTAAGTTGATTAGATATAATATTCCAACTGTAGACACCCAAAATTGTCTAGTCTAATTATCTAAGCTTAATTCTTCTATTAATTAAATAAATCTTTATTTATTTAATTAATTAAGATTTATTTAATTAATTCATTTATCCTCTTCTAGCCTTATTTCTCATTTAAATAAATACATTTATTTATTTAAATTATCCTTTTCCTAAATTAAATAAATATCTTATTTATTTAATTAATCCCACTTCCTCTATTAATTAAATAAATCTTTCAAAATGATGAAGTACTCAATTAGAAATAGAATTAGAATTTGTTTTTGATTAGGATAAAAGAAGTTTTGAAGGGACCCCGAAACCTTTACAATTAGAGAGTCACCATCGAAAAATGGACTAGACTACCTAGCAACAAACCACAAGTTTTAGAAAGGACCTAAAACCTTCTGGACTTAAAGGCATCCAGATCCCAAAATCCAAAGATTGCACAAAGCATAAGCACAAAATAGTGAAGCCGCAACCAATCAGACACCATCCAATCTTCTAGATTAAAACATTACAAAATTAGATGGCCTAAACAAAGGATCTTTAGTCAATAAACAATAGATCTCAAAAAACAAAGAATGAGGGTATTTTTAGGCACCCTCAGCCAACAAGAAGAGTTTTCCTAGGCTCCCATAACTTATAATAGACTCTTTAGGCCACAAAAGATCACAAAACTTGAACCTAACACAAAATAAACACTGGCCAAACTAGGCCCTTGAAAACTGCCAACATCCAGCTTGTCCCTGAGAGAAACAAAAAACATAGGGTTTTTCTAGGGTCCCTCAACCTTGAGAGTGGGTTTTACAAGGCTCCCACAAACTGTCAAAGCCCAGACAACAACAAAAAAACCTGAAGGCACATTCTGGGACACAGGGTTTTGACAAGGCACCCAAAACCTCCTGCAAAGAATACCATGAGGATTTTGACAGGCTCCTTCAACTAGCAACACAAACAACAACAGCCAAAAAAATACCCCACACCTTCTCTTCACCTCAATAAGAGTGAGATCCACCTGAATAGGACAAGAAGGAGAGAATACCAACTACCCAGAAAAACCTCACTCAACACAAATCCCATATATCCAATCCACCCGCATAAGAGAGTGAGGAATCACAACATCAACTTCCCAATAGCATTTTCCAGCCTCTAGTGTAGCATCCACCTTCACCTCAATAAAAGATTGGTCATCTCTAACACCATCCATCTTCACCTCTAAATAAGATAGGGCCACCTCTATAGGAATAAACAGAGAAAACCAAAGATGCTAAAGAAAAAAATAGAAAAATAGGGAAAAGCCAATCAGGGGGCAAACAGGAAAGAAGCATACAAAACAACCCACAACATAGGAACTCCAAAAAAAACCCGAGGAACCAAACCCCTAAACCAACCCAACAAAGAGGGCCAAAAGCTAGAATGGGTGAGGAAATAAAATTGACAAGAATGAACAATTGGTACCCTCCACGAACAAGTCAACATCCTTGGGAGCAAGACCAAGAATACCAAGACCCCAAAATGCCACCACAAAAGTGGTCTCTAAGACAAAAAAAGAGAAGAACCCCAAAAGACATTAGAACATGACATGCCTGTAGAGTATGGTATACATGGACAAAATAGATATTTCGTTCCTCAACATGAATCTATACCAAGTGGTCCATATACGTAGCATCATTATAGACCTCCTCCATATGAACATGTGTATGATCAATATCATCCATATATGCAACATGCTCCTCCTCCAATTGGTGCCTCAAGCATGGGGTATGGTCCAAGAAGTCGATCTCCACCTAAGAGCAATTTGGAGCAATAAATCAGGGACTTACAAAAGAAAATGGAGGACATAAATACACCCAAGCCAACATACACAATGAGAGACATATGTCCTTATCCATTTGACAAGAGCATTCCAATGCCTCCTTTTCCGACACACTTTGTGACACCTAAATTTGATAAGTATAGAGGAAAAGGGGATCCTAAGGCACACATAAGACAATTTTTCACAGCTTGCATTGAGATAGCAGTAGAAGAGACATATTTGATGAGATTATTCCCACAGAGCCTAGGAGATCAAGCTATGGAATGGTTCTCTCAACTTCCACCTGGTATTAAGTCATGGGGTGACTTAGCATAGGCATTTATTCAACATTTCTCCTACGACATAGAGACAGACATATCAGTCACTACTTTGTGCAACACCAAGCAAAAAGAGGGAGAGTCTTTTGCATCATTTTTACAAAGATGGAGAAATCTAGCCAGCAGATGCTCTTGTGAAATTCCACAAAAACAAATGGTAGAAATGTTCACCCAGAATGTTAACAAAGACATTGGCTATGATCTAAGGAAAGCTTGTTTGTCCACCTTCAAGGATGTCATTGAAAAAGGCTTAGCGACAGAAAAGGTCCTAATTGAACAAGGAGTCATTAAGATATTCAAGGAAAACAAAGATGACTTTAAAGAAAAAGACAAGCCAAGATTTTGGAATAAAAACAAGAACACAGTCAACGATGGTGTTGTTGACGCCAATACAATACAACCCAAAATCATTTTTTCTAGATCAAGCTCTTCAAACAATCAAGTGAATACTCAAACAACTTCTAAATCACAAAGGAAGTACACTCCATTGGGAGAACCACTTGAGTCAGTTTTCAAAAAGCTAGTGGCAAACAAAGTAATCACAGTTCCAGATTTTCCTCCATATGAGCCAAAGGTCAAACCAAATTGGTGGAATGATGATGAATATTGTGAATTTCATAAGAGCAAGGGTCATAAAACAGGAAATTGTCATCGACTGAAGAACATCATACAAGATCTCATTGATAGAGGTGACATTGAGATTGAAGGACACTCATCCAATCAAGAACATGAGATGTTTAAGGAACCATTCCCAAAACATGACAAAGGAAAAGCTAAAGCCACAGATGACCAAACAACCTATACAAGAGCATCCTATAACTATGATTCAACTATCAATCACATTTCAATGGATAATTATGTCTCTACCATTATCATCAAGGACAAAACCCCTGAGAATTCTACCTAGAGACCCAAGATCATGCTGAAGGCGTTGGATCTTCTTCCGAACCTACCTCTGAATGTCATGTTACAACCCGTCGAGGTAAATTCACTTTGCAAGGTGCTCTAGCTAAAAACACCACTTCCTCATCAACCAAACCTAAGTATGACCTTGTAGAACAGTTAGGGAAGACACTCGCGCTCATCTCCATCTTTGAGCTCTTACGCATATCCCCTACACATAAAGCCATTCTTGATAAAATCTTGAGAGACACTGTCATTCCCACTGATCTGAATGTGGACCAGTTTCAAGCCATGGTGGGATACCTTTCCATTCCACACTCTCTTACATTCACAGAAGCTGATGACGCCTCCGTAAGTCTGCCACATAATGCACCTTTACACATTGAAGCCTTCATACACAAACATCGAATAAAACGAGTCCTGATAGATGGAGGAGCAGGTCTAAACATTTGTACATTGAGCACTATTAAACAATTGGGATGTTTTGATAAAGCTATAAATTCTACAAACAAAATTACAATCAAAGCATATGATGATGAAGAGCGCTCATCCAAGGGCACAATCACCTTGCCTCTCAGAGTTGGGCTAGTTACAAAGGATGTGGTTTGTCAAGTCCTAGACCTAGATCTCACATACAACATATTGCTAGGACGTCCATGGATTCATGAAATGAGCGCAGTCCCATCTACATATCATCAATGTGTCAAGTTTCCACATAATGGAGTTGAAGTGACTGTCAAAGCTGACCCAAATCTATTCATATATTGCAACAATCTGCAACATCGATCAGAAATAACAATACTAGTCAATCGAGAGGCTATTCCATCTTCATCATACGTGGATCCAGAATCCTTGAAAGCTTCTACATCAAAGCAAGCAGAGATCAAAGAAAAGATCAAGATTAAAGACCTGGGATGTGGTGAGTATATCTTTCATGTTGATCAACTCCCACTATCTCCAAAGGTATTTAGCCAACATGAACAATCTATAAAAAATTTGCAATGCCAAGGAATTGGGTGTGAACCACCTAGTGTTGTGGCTACTAAGTCTGAATGCAAATCTCCTCTAGTGGTGCAAGAATCTCTTGATATCAATTGTCCTAAGAATGGTTCCAACAAAGAATCTATTGAGTGTATCGCCAACCCTCTTGAGAGCTCACATAGCCTTACCATTTCATCCACTCATTCCATTTCCACTCCACTTCCAGACTTGGATCAACAAGAATCACAAAATCCCTTACTCATTGGGGATCACAAATCAAGCTTTGAAAAGAAAAATCTAAAAGTGAAAAATAAAGAAAAGTCCTCCAGTCCAAATCAAAATCAAAAGCTATTGGACTCTGAAAAAATCAAAGTCAAGGATAAAACTCCTATAAAAGAAAAAGAACAAGAGTTGATCTCCCCTAATATCAAAATAACTAGGGGAAAAAGTTCTACAATTTCAAGTCAAAAAGAATACTTGTTGATCCTAAGTCTCCATCATGCCATCCTACTTTCACTTCTTTTCACAATCATAAGCCTTCATAACTCATCCACTTGTTCCATACATCTATTCCCTTCTGGCGATACATCATGGACCTTTAATGGAGCTTCCTCGAGGGACTTTGTTATCAGGGATGCCAAAAATTCTTCAGGTGACACGCATATGGGCCTATGTAGTCCACACACTAGTAATTCTATCTCAATTCCTTTATCAAGGAAGACAGTCACTCAAGCTACACATCATTCAGTCAAGGAACAATGCAGGTACAATTATAAGGTAAAGCCTCGTACATTTGAGGTGAGTGACTTAGTTCTCAATGAAAATCCTAAAAATTAGCAACACAGAGAGAAGGGAAAGTTTGAACCAAACTGGCTTGGTCCTTACATCATCACAACAACATATGGATCTAGGGCATATCAACTCTCAACTACAGAAAGTGAACCTTTGGAGGATCCTATCAATAGCATGCACCTTTTTAGGTTTTACACATAGCTCTTTGGAATATCCTAATTCAAAAAAAATACAAAAAAAATCAAAAATTTCAAAAATACAAAAAAATCAAAAATTTCAAAAAATACAAAAAAAATCAAAAAATAAAAAAATACAAAAAAAAATTATAAAACAAAAAATCGTTACTTGGTGAAAACCTGGCAAACAGACGCCTTGTGACACAAAAAACATTGAAAAAATAAAAAAAGTAAAGAGAAATAATTTCGTCCAATGGTGAAAACCACTTCGGTGGCACCCTGGGCAAGTACCATGGTGAAAACTGAGTCACCAACGCCATGCGTAGAGACATTGCTCCTCCCTCCTTCAGGATTCACTTTCATCCTTTCACTTTGCACACACTCACATCCTATCCATTCATAATAAACTTACCCATTCCCATCATGGCTTGTTATTGATCTACCTACCTAAGATTGGTTAGCCATTCATAATAACCTCCTTTTCACCTCTTTCCATTCATAATAAATCAGCTCCTATCTGTGGCTAAGGCAAACCCTACGTCTAGTGATGGGTCTGGAACTAAGAGCATCACATGTTTCGAGGTTTACAGTTTCTTCCACTTTTCTTCAATCTATTTGCGCACAATTCACAATAAAGCAACACTTGCATCGCCAATCTGCAATCAAGTTCTGACTTCTCCACAATAAAGTATCAGTTTCATGGATTCAGTCAGTTTCAGATGAGACACAACAGCAACAATGGGCTTCAACAAATCAAATCTTTCAATAGACTCAGACAACATTATGCTTCAGTGCTATCTATCCTTTTTGTGAAAGCAAACATTGTGACCGCAATCAAATAAGACTTATAAAAGTGACAAGAGACACTTAAACTTGAGGACTATAGTGGATGTTGGTGTTGATTCTTGGTTTTATTTTGATTTTATCTTTTGGTGACATGTCTTTTAGCTTTTCCAGGATGTCTTTGACTAGAGATTCTATCTCCAGGATGTCTTTGACTAGAAAGGCGAGGATGGTGTTGTCTTCGGATTGTCTCTTAGTAATGCTATGACTTGTCCAAGGATATGAGGACACTATGAGTCTAGTATGAACTGGGGCATTCCTTGTTTGTGACTGTCTTATCTCCATGCAAACAGGTACAATGACTTTCTGGGTCGAACATATGCCTCGATTGTCATAACCTACTTGCCATAATAAAGCTCAATGATGGTAAAGCACAAGAAGCTCTTTCACTTTCATATCTTTTATCTTTCATCCCCCTTTCTTGATTAACTTCCATCGTCCTTCTTGAGTCTACATAGCCTGCTATCACATGACTGAGTATAATGACACACCAAAAACATTTGCATTTCATGTAGTTGCACCTGCATTACCACATATAAACATTTCATACATACATATAGATATCACAACTGCATCACATCCTACACACAACACCTGTTAGCACAATTTACATTTGCATTATCATATTCATCTGCATTACATACATTCACATTTGCATCATGCATACACATATAAAACATAAAAGAACAAAAAAATAAATTTGCATTGCATCATATACATATTTGCATCCATATCATAAGCATCACATAAGAACATCTCATCACATAGGTACACATGCATATAGCTACAATCACCTGCAGGTGTCTACATCATCATACAAAAATGGTACAATACTGATACATAGGGAGCCCTCTACGGCTATGATGAATTCCCTCCCCTAGAGCCGGTTGGCCTCGACGGAGTCTGAGCCCTAGAAGGACCCGCCCCAAGATCATCTCTCCTGGCCCTTGTGTCCTCTGCAGCCACCCCTTGTGTCGCCCTATTCAGATAGAGGAACCCACTGATAACTCCTGCCAACACTGTTGGTAGTGTTAATCCTGTCCATGTCATGGTATCCCATGCCACATGTCCCACCCTTATCTCCAGTCTTAGATCCTAGAACACTCGTCTAAGGGCATCCCTATCTCCATCTCGATCATACAGAATCAGCTCCTCATCGATCGGTATCCGCAGAATCTTGTATACATCCTCCAGAGTGACTGTCATCTCCCCCATCGGTAAATGAAAAGTGCAAGTCTCAGAGTGCCACCTCTCCGCCAGTGCAGTCAGCAATCCTATGTTCGCCTGAAACTCAGGCACATACAGAATATCTCAATCCCATAGCCTCAATCGCAGCTCGGTCCTCAGCTGTCAACTTAGGTCGCAACCTTTGAGTCGATGGGAATCTCTCCCGTGACTCCAGCATAGGAAAATACTCCTATAGTCACACAAATCAATCATCTCAGTCCTAGTGACACTCACTGTTCACCACAAAGTGTTGCTTCTATCCTAGTGGTATTCCCTGTTAATCACAAAGTACTACATGTTTGGCACTCCCCGTTCATCACAAAGTGTTGCTCACATTTGCACTCACTGTTCATCACAAAGTGTTGCTCATATTTTAGTACTCCCTGTTCATCACAAAGTACTATATCTTGGTACTCATTGTTCATCATAAAGTGCCTTGATCTATCCTATCCTAGAGGACCTGCTTGAGTGTATCCTCTTAGCAGCTTATCCAATCGACAATGTATGTTCATCACAGAACTGCCGATTTGACCTAGAAGACACAAATTCACATTTTTGGACACAAACGTGCTTTCATGACATAAACGCTCTTTTAGACCACATAAATGCGCCTAGCACCAACGCAAACGCGCCTACACGTTTTTGACATTTTTTGGACCCTATTCTAAGCACATTTATTACTCTACCTAGCATGCATTAATGACAATAATAAATGCATCAAAGTACAAGGAGGTTTTGTGGTACTTACTGGCTCTCCGGCCTCTGCTGGCCTCTGAAATCGGCGAACGCGGTCGAATCTGTGAGCCATTGCCATCGCTGTTGACTGCTGTTGCTCTATCTCGCTCTGCACTCTGATCTCTTGGATGTGTGGATGACAATGAGGATGTTTTCCCCTTGTGGTCTATCTTATAGACTGCCCTAGCCCTAGTCTCCTGTGTCAGTCTTCGTTATCCCGTGACTTTGTCACTTTATTTGGTCAGTCCATTCTAGTCTTTCTTTCTTATCGAGAGATTGTCTATGGTCTTTTCACACATTTTCATCCAATCTCTCGAGGGGGCATATCATTCCCATCTTGGGGCAACTCTGTATCAGTTCATCTTATCTTCTTTGAAACAACGCAACAAGCCGCATTGTCTCAAAGAGGGGCAAAATGTAGATACCCAAAATTGTCCAGTCTAATATATTTATTTAATTATATAAGCTTAATTCTTCTAGTAATTAAATAAATCTTTATTTATTTAATTAATTCATTTATCCTCTTCTAGCCTTATTTCTCATTTAAATGAATACATTTATTTATTTAAATTATCCTTTTCCTAAATTAAATAAATATCTTATTTATTTAATTAATCCCATTTCCTCTATTAATTAAATAAATCTTTATTTATTTAATTAATTCATTAACTTTTTCCATATATGACACATGCCATTCATCTCTTAATTCACACACTACCTACCCCTTTCATTATTTTATTATTTCTTTTACCTACCCTCTAATCATAGCCGACCTCCTTTTACACCTCTCAATCTTATCCCTCCATTTCATATAGTGTCTTCTATATAAGGAGATGCTTCCTTCATTATCAAACCCTAATCAATCATCCTAATGACTTGGCTACTTGATCAAATTGACTACTTGGCATATGCGATCCTACTTGCAACCACATTCCGTTCTTTGTTGAGCTCTTGTGCAGATAAAATCTGAGAGCAAATATATCAAGCAAGATCAATGGAGATAGGAAGAATGGAGATCCAAACCCTATTGGACATGTGATGGTATAATCTTTGTGATTTCATTTGATTTGCATTGTCTTAGGTAATCTTTATATGTTATGGTGGATCTTTGTTGTTGTTAGGCTAGGGTTTTTGTGGTTGAATTCATTTATCCTTTCAATATCATTATTATTGTTATCCATTTTCACCATATACACCAACCTCGCTATATTTGTCTATATTAGAAACCTTATGAATGATAGTTTATGATGTATAGCAAACAATATAGGTGAAGGTGAATGAAAACTAAAGACCCATTTAACCATCAGCTATGGTCTATTAGGAGCATAAAAAAATTAACCATGTGAGAATGAAAAGGAATATTTGGAAATTATCTTTAGGTGTGTTAAGGAAAGACATATACTATATAAAATTGTATTCTAAAGTAATAAATGTTGTAAACAATTGACAAGACAAATCTATCAAAAAAATAGTTTATCTCTCAAAATATGTCTAGATTAATTTAATAACAAATAGTCACCATCCAAGTAGTAGTATTGACAAGAAAGAATGACTTGATATATAATGAATGTGATACAAGAGGTCGAACATCAAAAAGAGGCATGCCATAATTTTTTATATTTACAAAATATAATTCTAAATTTTATTTATACATTTAATTTTGTGGCCTACAACAAAATTGCTCAATGGGCGTAGGCCAATGTCAAATGTAAAGCAAAGTGAGCTTTGACGTTTTGCTTCATTTCCAAGCTGTAGATTGCCTTATCAAGCCCCGTCCTTTTAACGCTTATCTCTGGAGAGCTCAAAATCTAATCACTTGATGGGAAAATAATGTGACTTCAAGTGTTGTGAAATATCTGCAGTTTTTGTGGTGAATAATGGAGGCGAGTTGGTTAGTGGGAATGTCAATAAATTTGACCGTAACATTTTGGTGGGAATTCAGTCACTCAACTTATCTTACACCGAATTTTCTGGTAACAAACATGAATCAATTTCAATCATCAGAGTAGGGGATAGGTTTAGTTGTTCCTACTGGAATTTGATCTTATAATATTTAGTCTGGTCAGGTATATATTTATATTATATAGTTTACATAAATGAATCAAGAGAAGTATTGCCTAAGTTTCTATAATAGTGGATTGTTTATGTTAGTTTGAAGATTTAATTAATATAAATTTAATTACGATGAGAGGTGTAACCTACAATGACACCAAATAGAGGTCGCCAAATAGAGGTCACCAGTCTTTTCTTCGATATAAGATAAAAAAAATGTTTTATCTTCCTGTCAGTTATGCTATGCATGAACACGGTTACAATTCTAATGAAACAATCTAGAATTAATGCATGGAAGTGGAGAATATAACACATGATATTTTTTAAATTAATTTACATAATTACAATTGGATAATTGGCTAGGAAATCACTGCCTCGCAATAACATTATTAACATTGCAACAAAAATGGCAATAAGCTGCGAACTGCCTCCACTATTGTTTGCTCTTCCCCTCTCACAACCAAACCTTTATCCACTTCTCCCCACACTTATTTACACTCTTCTCTTGAGCATAATATGGGTTGAGCTTCTCTATAGTTTGGAGCTCTTCAGTGAAGTATCTGGAATGTTGTGTGAAGACAGATAAAAATTAGGATTATGATTCTAGGTTTAGGTTTTAAATAAGATAAAAGTTGGTAGTTAAACGTATTCTAATTTACAAATAAATTATGTATCTTATTTGTTATTTAATTATCTATTGATCTTCCACACCTCTTCGACATACCCATCATAAATCAAGGTGGGATTACTAGTATATAACTATCAAAGTTTTAAATTAATTTGTTTTGTAACTTAAATTTATTTAATACTATTAATTTAATAATATGTGGTTTGAGCTGGGTAGTAAATGGCTGATTTTTTTTATTGTAAAGGGATTTTAAAGATTAAAAGTGTGATGGTATAAATAGAATAAAAATTTAAAAGTAATATCGAGAAGTGGTAAAGGAGGCACGATGCAGCCGAAGGTTTTTTTGCCGACTGTTAGAGTTTCTATGGGAGCGGCTTCTGTTTTCCCCATGTAGGCTAAGGGCTTTGGGTGAGCTTCTGGTGTTTTTCCAATGGTACAGACGGTGCCTCCCTTGCTATTAGAAATGGATCGCGTGGTGGGAATGCAAAGTTTGCCTCTCTATTAAAGGAGGATTTGCATGGTGGGAAAATGTTGTTGCGGAAAGGCAGTTGCTCAACTCTGGTTAATAGGGTGTGCAAGGGGCTTGATAGTTCAGGAAGCAGTGACAGATGGGTTTCTATGTTCCCTATTTTTCAAACTGGTCCAGTCCCTAATAGGGCATTGGTGGGTTTTGATGCCGAGATCTTTGAAGAAGTGAAGGAGAATGAACTTTTTTTTGCAGAGATGGGGTTGATTGGGCATTTTCATGGTGTTTGGCCAAGTCTAGCCGAACTACACAAATGGATTATAGATTGTTGGAAGCCCATTTTGAAAGGTGATGTGCAGATTTACTCGGGTGCTCGAGGTTTTTTTGTGGTGGTTTTTGACAATGAGCTAGACAGGAAGAAAATTATGTGTGAACGGTTATGGTGGTGGGATGAGAAGCATATGTTGTTATTAAAACCTCGGTATCCTGCCTTTTTCCCTACGACAAAGGCCTTTGATAAAATTCCAATTTGGGTAAGGTTACCTAATTTGCCTCTACAATTTTGGTTTGAAGCTTGTTTCAAAGCTATTGGTAACACTATAGGTAAGTTTCTGGGGGTGGATGAGGGCTCTTTGGATTACTTACATACCACGTATGCACACATTTTAGTTGAGATGGATTGCTCAACTGCTCCTCATGCTGAGATATCTTTGAAGCTTGTAAACGAGGTTTGGGTGTAGTCAGTAGATTATGAGAATATCTCTTTTAGATGTAGAAGATGCTTTCAAACTAGTCACTTGGCAGCTAATTGTGCCAAGAAGAAATCATAGGATGTGGCTTCTTGGTGGAGGGAGACTTCTCCCCATCATTATTCAGTGGAGAAGGAAGATGGTATCATTCAGGAAGGGGATTTTGGGAAGGATGGTGGCAATAGAGCTAAGGTTAAGCCAAGCCAGGCTACGGCCATGACGGTTGCTGATAAACCCGAGAAGAAAAACTTGGGTAGGGTGGATAAGGAACCAGGAGAGTTGATGCTTGTAGTTATAAACAATGAACCTGTTGGTGTTTCTATTGAGGGAGGTAGTCATGATGTTTCACTTGGTGAAAGGCAGGGTATTGTGGCCTTTTCCAATGAATCTGTCAGGGTACCTTAGGGTGTTATTGAGGAAGAAGAAGGGTGGATAGAGGTGCTTGGGAAGAAGAACATGAGAGAAATGAAGGATGTCTCACTTTTTCAATCAATTCGTCCCCTTGTTTCTAGTGGAGTTAGTGGATGATCTAGTATTTTGGACCTATTGATGGGTCTTGGATCTTTGGTATTTTGTAATTTGGGGACGTGGCTCACTGTTTGTAGCCCTATCTGGCTCGGGCCAAGATTAAAACCTGACTTATTATTAATAAAATAATTTTTTCCGATAAAAAAATACAATTTAAAAGTAATATCATTATTATGTTCTTTTATATTTAAAGACATAATTCTCAATTTTGTTTGTGTTTGATCTTGGAATTGAAAATGGTACTAGAACAAGCAAAACAAAAATGGAAGGTGGATAAAGAATTTGCATGATATTACAAATAGAAGAGTGAATAAGCTTTTATTGGAAATTGTTGAAGATTATTATAGAGATTTTTTTATTAAAAATATTTATTGATATGTGAAATTAATAAAATTATGTCAAATTAATTTTTTTAGATATTATTAATTTTGGAAAAAAATAATTGTTAAGAAAATTTGAATTTCCTTAAATAAATAGAGTTGGAAAATTAAGTTTAAAAAATAAAAAAATATGGGTTCAATGCTTCCAATTGTGATGCGTGTCGGGTAATAAACATCCTTTCATGTTTTCCCATAAAATTGTGATGAAGTTCTAATGGATTGGAAAGAGAGGACAATTGATTAGTAAATGGTTTGCTTTAAATTTCAAAATCTATATATGCAATTGCCATGATCAATTCTTCAACAATATTCTTTTTCAATTTGTTTGTTATTTGTTGAAAACATTTTTTTTTTTAAAGTTAAATATTGTTATCTAGATTTTTATTTTTTCCCCTTAGAATACAACCTTCCTTGAAATGAGTTATACATGAATAATAATTTCTAGTCAATTGATTTTGTGCAGGCACCTTATTTTTAGAGAATAGGGAGTGCATAATAATTATCCAACACAATAGTTACATAAATCAACTCATTCAACTAACTTGAGATTTTAAAATTGTAAATATAGATACATTTCTAACAATGCAATGTATAATTAAGCATTTTAATTAATTTAAAGATCATTAGAGAGCATCAAGAAAAAAAAAAGAAGTCAATAGAGAGCATGTACACTATCATGTACAATTATCATTTAAAGCTATAAGCTAATTCAATTAATCAAAATATTTTTTCTTGTAGAAAATGTAACTTTACATGTATACTATCTCGTACAACTCTCATTTAAATTTATGACAAGACATTAAAAATAATTGAAGAATTTATCTTATCTATGTTTCTTTATATAATGAATTAGGAGAAATAAAGTATATTGATATTTATTTTATTTTTTATGTGAAAAATAACACATTAACTTTTTTTATTTTGGAGGTTAGATTATGATTAAAATATAAAATATAAAAAAAATAAATTGAACAGTTCTAAACTGAAGTTTTTTTCTTTTATCATCCTGCTTATATATTTTTAACTCTCAATCTTTTACATCATATATCCAAAAGCTTAGATCTAATAGGGATCATAATGAAAGTTGGATGACCATTTCTTTTTTGAGTTAGCTAATTCACTTTGAGAATGGGTAAAATTTTTGAATATTATTTTTGGTGGAAGTTAAAAGTTTTCTTTTACTTAAATTAATATTGGAATGTGTTTTGTTATTTTTTGTTGAACATTGATTCTAAAATTTGATTTTGTAGAATTATGTTATTCTTTTTTCACCTCTTGATTGATAAGAGGAAAGCATTCCTTCATGGTCAATGAACAAGTGGTTTTATCCTTTAAAAGTGTTTCATATGTCACAAAAAGAAAGGCAAAGTGAAATCAATTGATATGTTGTCAAATGATTAGTCATCTAGGAGAAGAGCACCAGTAGCTGTCATAGCTAACTTCGCGCACCCACAGATCCCAAATGGTACACCGGATTTTGATTTTATTTAAGTTGTCTTCATTTGCGACTTAATTGCTTATAGCTATTGATCTGGTTTCTAGGTAGTCACGATGCACGTTGTGGAATCAGCTATGCGCACAAAGGTCAAAAAGTACACATTTCAAAGTGCCGCCTGATACCTAACTAAAGATGTTCCAGTAATCGTCAACTCAAAATCGCTAGTACTTATTGACAAATGTCCCAATAGTGGTGCACAAATGTTCCAATAGCGGTGCACAAATGGGCCAATTATGAACAAAAAATTACAAAAAATGACGGGCTATTGGTACAAAACAAATTTATTAATGGTGTTTTCACTATGACGGCTATTGGGGGGTCAATATAACGATAAGGTGACGGTTATTGGAACCATGTTATCTATTGATGCTCTTCCCCTATTGAAAATGCACTTGAAAATTATAAATAAAAAGAATCAAAAGAATAATAATCATTATAACTGGGTAATGAAGAAACTTGTTTCCTATGTCAAAAAAGAGAAACACAAAGTGAAGTAGTCAGGCAATTAGTCATCTATTGAAGATGAACTTGAGGATTATAAATACAAGAAATCAAAAGAATAATGATCATTATAACTGGGTAATGGTATTCACATTAGAAAGAGGCAATCGATCTTACACTGTAGAAGACAGTGACACATAACATTAGACGTATAAAACTGTAGGTATTACTCGCACATGAACCTGATACAAAAGATCGAACATCAGAAAGAAGCATACAAGATTTATTAATATTTTCAAAATGTAATTAAAAAGTTTATTTATATATTTAACCCTGAAGCCTGCAAACAAAATTGCTCATATATTGTAAGCGTCAAATGTAAAGATAAGTGTTTTGAAGTTTTGTTTCCTTTGTAAGCCGTAAATTGCCTTGTCAAGCCCCATCCTTTTATCTCTGGGGAGCTCTAAATCTAACCATAGGATGGCAATAATAATTAACTAGTCACTTTCATTGGATGTCTGAGGAGGACATGGGAAAATAATGTGAAAATAAGTGTTGTAAAATATCTACAATTTTTGTGGTGAATGACAATAGCAATAATGGAGGCAACTTGGTCAGTGGGACTACTCCTCAATAAATCTGACCGTAACTGTTTGGTGAGAATTCACACACTCAACTTCCCTTCCACTGAATTTTCTGGAACAAAAATGAATGAATAATATCAAGCATCACAGCATATTCTGTAATGGGACTTTTCACAGGGCTGTCTAATATGAATTGAAATCAACAAAACAATTTCAAATTGTTAAATTGTAACTTTCGAATTAAATTATTTTGTCGTTATGTCATATCTATAATACTATGCATTATAAAGTCAGGATATGACATATACAATATTGATAGTCATCATGTCATTCGAGCAATCAATACAAGACATCATTTTTTCAAAAAGAAAAAAAAATGATTTTTACATCTCATTCTAATATTAACCAATAGAAAGACAAATAATTGAAAATTTTAAAATCATTTGAAATAAAGAATTAAATATAACTAGAGAATTTTTTGTTCAAGATTTTTAATTTTATGCAATGATTGGTAAAATTATTTAAAAAGAATTGAATGCATAAGTAATTTTGCCTTGGCAAGAACTAAAAAAACATAAATACTTTCATTAACAAGTGAAATAAAAAAAAAATTCAATTAAAATATATAAATAAAGACACAACTTCTTATAACATTATAATTTTCTAATTTTAAAACTTAAAAGTTAATAACATAAAACCTTTTGAAATTTAATCTTTTATTTTAAAAAATAAAATTTTATTATATTTAAAATAAATAAATAAAATTATGAATGTTGATATATACTTATTTTATATAGTTTTATTAATATTTATTAATGAAACATAAATTTAAACTTGTTTGTTTGTTAAATTAGAAACTTATTGAAAAAAAATTAAATTATTCATTAAACAAATTTCTATAAGAATTTTCTTCATGATATAGATTTGATTTTTTTACTTAAAATTAAGTAAATCATTAATTAGATTTTTTTGAATTAATTCAATTTGTTATATTTTTTTTAAAGGCTTAATTTTACATTAAAACTTATATGTAATTTTAGATTATTTATAAAAAAATAAAATTAAAGTGTTAATTTTCCATTAGAGCTTTTAAAGAATACTTGAATTTTAGTAAAATGTTATTTTCAAGTTTTAAGTTGAGTAAATGATTTTTTATTTTTTATTTTTAACATGTAAAGTAAAATTAGCACAGTTTTCTAAGACTTTGAATTGTTGCATCTATCACTTAACATATTTTTAACAATGACATTTATGGTATCGTCCCTATAAATTCTTTGAAGGTAATAAGAAATCATGTAGGTAAGAAATAAGAATGAAAAATATTTTTTAGATAACTAATGTTAATCTAATGTTAAAAAGATAAAGAAATTATTTTGTTTTATTTATTTTGATTAATATAGAAAAAATCAAGAAAACTTTACTCAAGAGAAATATGTTAGATTAATTTATCCATTGAAGGAAACATTTTTTGAGTAAATGCATAAACCTTTCAAAATGACTAAATACTCAATTATAATTAGAAATAGAATTTATTAGTAAACAAGTCTTGGTTAATATGACTAAGTTTTTAATGAATTGATCTTTTTCTTTATGAGTAGCATTTATAGAGGAGTTTATTGAGGAAAAGGAGCTTAGAAAAATGTTACATACATTATTCAACAATTAATATCAAACATAGAGTAAAATTTAAAGATACATATATATTACATTTCAATCCCATTTGCAAGGGAATTGATGGTGTCCTGTGTATACTTGGTTTGGCATGGAACCTACTCTAAGTTAGCAAGTTGAGTGATGTGGGTGTGCAAGTTGGTTTCTTGAGTGTTGGATGCAAGATGGCAAGAGGTTCTATGATTCTTTCTAACGGTGTTTGGATTGGCACCTTGTTTAAGTTGGATGCATGAAAGGCTCAATGTAGTAGTGCTTTAATGAAGTCTAAGGAAAGGGCTTTAGATTCTTTATCCTCACCATTAGAGCAAGTAGAAAATAATATTGTTGTTTCTACATCTGATGGTCATGTTTTATGGGTAGCTAAGGGTACAAATTCTTTGGAGATGAATCTCTCATATGAGAAGGAAATATTATGGTGCCAAAGACTTGGTCACATTGGTGAGAAGGGTCTTAGAGCCTTGAAAAATAAGAGCCTTGTTGAAGGCCTTGATGACTATAATCTTGAGTTAAACTTTGTGAACATTATGTTTAGGGTAAATAACACCGTGTTTCTTTTTGTTCTAGTTCTCTAGTGTCTTATGGGGTTTTGGATTATATTCATTTAGATGTGTTTGGTCCTACTAATGTTCCTTTGATATGTAGATTTGTGCATTTTTTATCTTTCATAGATGACTATAGTAGAAGGACATTTGTGTATTTCATAAAAAGTAAATCTAAATTGTTTAGTAAATTTAAGTAATTCAAATCCTTGGTTGAAAACTAGGCTAGTAGAAAAATTAAGTGTTTGAATATTGGCAATGGCGATGAGTTTTGTTCGATAGAATTTAACACACTCTGTAAGGACCTTGGGATTGAGAGACACAAGACAAATCCATGCACCCAACAAAATAATGGAGTTGTAAGAGGATTAAAAAACACCAATGGAGAGACCTGTGAGTATGTTGAGTGGTATTAGGTTTAAATAGATGTTTTAGACTAAAGCTATAGCCAATGTACCTTAATTATTAGATCTCCTACTTAGGCACTTATTTAAAAGACACCCATGGGGGTGTGGTATGGTAAGAAGCCCTTGATGTGACATCTCAGAGTCATATGCACATGTTCCATGTGAGAAGAGATCAAAATTGGAAAATAAGGTGGTTAAGTGTATCTTCATCAACTATGATGTCATTGTGAAATGTTACAAGCTTTGGGATCTAGTTGCAAAGAAGGTGCTCTATTGTAAAAGTGTGATCTTTTGTGATTTGAAATATTTCACTCTCGACTTGAAATTACAAAAGGAAGAAAAATAGAAAAAGGAGGTAGCTCATATACTAGCTACTTCAATGAAAAATGAACTGTACACACTCCTATAAGACGTGATGATGAAGAGAGATCAAGAATCTCCGAAATGTTTGGAGAAGATCAAGAACCTCAATCTCAACAATTGAAGATGTCAACTCGTGATAGACAACAACCTAAAAGATATGGTTATTCACTAGAAAGGTTTGGATATTCTTTGTTGGACTCTAATTGCTAACACTAATGAACCAAGTGTTAGAGTATTACATTATTTAGTATAGTTTTATATTAGTAAGTAAATAAAACAAATCAGTTAGTGTGTTAGATGTTGGCAAGTTATTTCCGTATGTTAGTTGTGCATTTAAAAATAACGCTTTATAACCCAGTGGATTGTAATGCATAATCTATCCAATGAATCAATATATCATTCATCTATTTCTGCAATTTGATACTCATCATGTAAATCTGCAATTGTTTGGTCGTGCTTATTATTTCTTCATATGATATCAGAGCATTTAATACCTTTGTGCCTATGATAGCTTCGTGCTTGGGAGTATATAGAAAGAATGGGCTTATTGATGGAGTGATTGATCAAATGTCTATTATCACTATTACCTCTCTTTCAAAGGTTGCAATACTTCCTCGTGTGACATTTCTTGAAGGTATAAAGTTGATTAGTAGATGGATGCTTCATTGGTTGACACTTTCTATCATGGCTACACATATATCAAATAATGATTATGCTTTTAGAGTCATCTTTTTTTCACATGGCACACCCTTCAAAGTATCACCTGAAACATCAAATGGAGAGAGTGTAACAAGGGTCATATTGGAGGTTGGAGGTAGGAGGATATCTATCATCCCAAGCTATCTTTTCACTTAGGGATGATTCATTGCATGAGAAGCATCCTCTCACATTTATATCCCTGAAGAAAAGAGGGGACTTGGCATTATATGTCCCTTGAAGGAGCAGGGGGGGCAAGATTTCTTGTGGGTGCACTTGGTGTATTCTCATTTGATCAATGATTTATTGAGCACTTGAGGAGACATTAGACACACTCGGAGGAGATGTGGACTTTTAGAGGAAAGGTATCTCACGTCTAGATGCTTGGTTGTTAATTTGTGGAATAGATGAGGGATTATTTCTCTAGAGCACTTGAGGAGGCATTAGACACACTCAAAGGAGATGTTTGGAGGAAATATGTCTCGTTGTGCATGGAGGGTGGGAACACTTTTGTGTTCTCTCTGTGTTGTGCAGATGGTTGCAGGTTCTACAGTTAGGAGATCCACTAATGTAGTCAGTTAAGTGTTTCCTGGATGAGCGAGGAGGATTGGTGAATGTGCTTCATGAAAGTCTCTAGAAGGGTTGGGTTAAAGACCCTTGCAATGTTCCAGTCTTGTTCGAATTAATGTAATAAGGGGGGGAATGTTGGAGTATTACATTATTTCTATATAGTTTTAGATTAGTAATTAAATAAAACAAATTAGTTAGTGTGTTAGTTATTGGGAAGTTATTCGTGTATGTTAGTTGTGCATTGAAAAGTAAGGCTTTATAAGCTAGTGGATTGTAATGAAGAATCTATCCAATGGATCAATATATCATTTATCTATTTCTACAAATTGATACTCATCGTGCAAAACTGCAATTGTTTGATTGTTCTTATTGTTCCTTATTGTTCTTATTAGTTGGATGAGTAAGTGGCAAGTTGAATTCATAGTACATGGTAGATACTCATGCTTATAAGGAATCCATTTGGATTAAGAGATTAAATTTTGATATTGGTTTTGATGCAAGACATATTACTATTTATTATGCTATTTATTTAGTGAAGAATCCTACTTTACATGCTACAACAAAGCACATTGATGTGCAATTTCTTTGTTTGTGATATGGTGGAAGATGGACAAAAATTGATACTTTGGCAAATGTTACGGAGGCATTGATGAAGCTAGTAAACACAAATAAGTTTATATGGCTTGTCAATTCTATGGGCCTTGGGCCTTGAGTAGTTGAGGGATAATGAATCTGAAGATTCTAAACAGGTCTTTGACAAGTGGGAGAATGTTGGGATTAAGGTATTTCAGCCTTAGAGTCCTAATATAGTTGTTATTTAATTATTTATTGCAGCCACTTTGTAAGTCTTAAAAATTAGGAGACTATTGTCATGGGTTGCTATGTTGGGATTGTGACAGTTTCTTTTAATTACTCCATTGATTACTAGTTTCATGGAAGTCATGGATATTTATTATTTGGAAACTATTATTTGTGGTGGATTTCATTTTTGACAAGTGATGTTAGATAGGTGTTGCACATGGCAAGATGACCATTATGGGTGAGGCATGAGTTGGTACTTTGGAAAGTTGTTGTGTGCAATGTGCCATGGAAACAACAACTTGTTGTTTTTGACACCACTTACCTTTTGATTCTATGAGCTGGTTTTGGAAAGCATGGGAGCTTTCCACTCATGTGTTGAGATATTTAAATATGTGGCTTCTTAGTGAATATTGTATGACAGGTTGGATATTTTCTAAGAATCTATTTGTGCTAGAATTTTCTTTGAAGTTCTTTGATGCTATAATTACTTTTGAAGAGCCTTGGCTATGTGCATTGTATTGTACTTGTTGGTCATTGTTGATAATACAATTGATATATGGCTTTTGGAGTGTGGGTTTTTTCTCAAAAGAGTTTCCCCATGTAAATGCAGTGTTATGATTTTATTTGTTTAAATCTATTTATTGTATATGTTTATCTAATCTGCAACAAAAAACTAGTTTGCAAGATTTTTTTTGCATTATCTCTCTAGTTAGATTTAGCATTTGGAAATAGTATTCAACACTTTGCTTCCTTTCATGTCTGACATAATCTTTTTTGACTACTCGAATGTTCATTTTTTATAATAGACGAAATACAAGCTCTCACCTGGTAAGATCCAATTTATAAAACACTTACATCATTTTTCTAAGGTTGATGCACCTTGATATAGTAGCTTCCCATTTACTTATTGACACATAGTTTTTTTCTAAATTTTGAAAAAAAAATTATTGGAATTGGGAGAAAATTGTATTAAAGGAATCAAATGATATTGAAGACAATATTTAAGGTGTACATGAAATCCTGAAACATTTACTTTTCTATTCCCAATCTATAGGAAACAACTACACGTTCTTGCTAACTTAGCATCCAAATAATAAAGTATTAGATTTATTGGATTTTTTATACATCAATGGAACACAAGAATACATATCATTCAACATTATCTAGCACTTCCCATGTTATAATCAAGCTAATTATAATAATTTTTAGTGTGATTAATCATGAAATTGATAAAGAATTCAACTAGTTTTTTCCATTCTCTAAAGAAATGACTAGAAAAGAAGGGATCCATATCATTGAGTCAAGGAGAAACCTTATCCAAGATATTATTGATCTTCCAATTTATTATTTATCTATTGTTGATAGTGTTTACTAATATAATTAAGTCCCCTAATGGAACATAATTTTTTTTTAGAAATGTGGTTCTAATGAGGATCTTTTTTGGAAATGTTACTCTATTATATTCCTTTCAAATATGTTGAATCATCATTGAAGCCCTAATGCAAGAAAAATAAGGTTTCATTTTCAATGTCGGTCAACTTTTGAAAAAGACATTATGGCATTGATAAAGGCATCCACCCACCTTAATCTTGTACAAATCCATCTCCAACACATCCAAGCAAAGTGACATAGTATGAAAATATGTCCCACAATTTATTCACATTAATACAATTAAAAAACTTTGAAGAGACATTGATTCCAATTCTCTTTAATCCTCACATGTTTCACCCCTTAACATCATGTTTACTTTTTTAATATTTTATGTATGGTACTCATTTAATAGAAATTACTCTTTTACATTGTTTTTCAATCATAGGGACATATACAATTAGAAATCGTCTTCCCTTACCTATTATCGGTTCTTTAATTGATTGTATTTCAATTGCTCTTATTTAATTGTCATGTTGCCTCAATCAAACATAATTTATAAAGTAATTAACAAATTTTGAAAATGGAGATAATAAAAAAATTCACAATAAAAACTTTATGTCACTTCATAGTATGTAGCCAGTCAAAATTCACAATATTAATTTTATAAAATTCTTTGGTCAAACTACTTACATGTTGAAATTAAGAAAATGAATATTCACATTACTAAAAACACTTCATTTCCCTTGCTTGAAATGTACCATGAAAATAATTAACAAGATAGAAAATAAAATGTGTATTTGTAGAAACAAGTAGAACTCAAGACTAGAAATTAAAAATCACATAAAAATTATGTGATTTAGTTGTTACCTAGAAGGAGAAATATAAAGAATATCTTTTATCCAATATTTGAAACAGATCAATCTTAATTTTGCTAAATAAAAAATAAAGATACAAAAATTATCCTTCACCAATAATCAAAACACATCAGCCTTAAACCTCACCTATATAATATTCTTTATTTAAATATTAACTAATTTAAATAACTCTAAATACTATTATTAAATATAAATATAATAAACCTAACCTTCTTTAAATGTATACCTATTAGATCTTCCTCTCTGAACCTTCACCCATCTGAACCACTATCATAGCCTTCATATGTGAGACTCAAGCTGTGGAGGAGAGGGGCTCTGCTCTCTCCCTTTCAAATACTCTACGAAGCCTTCCAAATTGTTTTGAGACGAGCCTCCATTCATCACTGCTTTCTTCATAATTTCCCTAACACACCCAACATTACTCCTAGGCCTTTTCCCCTCTTGTCCATCTATTTCCATAAATTCTGCTATGGTCACTGCAATCTCCTGGCGACTCACCAGCGTGGATCTCATCCTATTACAACTTCTTGAAACTTGACCCAGATTCATGGCCACTCCCCATTCATCGACAATGAGCCTGCAGTTGGTATACTGATCTGTCAGCAGAGGAAATGCGAGCATGGCAACTCCCAACCAGAGGCTCTCCACGATGGAATTCCAACCGCAGTGAGTGAGAAACCCACCCACAGAAGAATGGGACAAAACATCAAGCTGAGACACCCACTCAACAACCAAACCCTGTTCTTTGCTGTCTTCCATAAACCCTTCTGGCAGTATGTCTTGCACGTCAGAGGAAACTATATCAGGACGGAGCACCCAAAGGAAAGGCCGCTTGCTGTGCAGCAAACCCATTGCCATTTCCTGTACTTGAGCTTTGGAAACATGGGCGTAGCTTCCAAAAGAGACATAGAGAACAGAATTCTTGGGCTTGCTGTCGAGCCAGCTCCTACAGTCCGATTCAACCCACATGCTTGTTCCCACCTCGCCCTTGGAATGATGGTGTTGAAACAAGGGACCCACTGAGCCAAAAGGGATTCCCGACTGCACTTGAAGCTCTTGGATTGTTCGGCTCTCCAGCTCCTCCACTGTGTTGGAAATAATCCAATCTGCTTTGCGGACAGACTGAAAGGCTTGGTATATAACTCCGTGCTCCACTGTTGATAGATCCCGCTCTTGCAGATAAGAAGGAAGATCTGTTAATTTCAAAGTTGGAGCTCCAGGAATGTAGTTTATCAGCTCGCTCTCTGCAAGACAAATTCCACCATTATTTTATCAAATGGGATGAGCTTAAAACTGTGCAAATCTTCAAAGATTTTCATAACCCATGTTCAAATTGTTTATATATAATAGAAAAGAAGGTTAACATATATATTACCGTTTCCTGTAAATGGGTAATGGCCATTTTTGACGAGGAGGTCCAAGTGATAATATATGGCGAACACCATGACCGACTCCGTCCAGAAAGAAACGTATGGGACTCCAAATTTCTTGGCTATGCGGTCTGGCCAAACGAAAAAGGTGTCGGTGATGATGCAGGAGATTGGAGGGCCTTTTCGCTGCAGATCCTCCATCAATTCCTCTACGTGGGACTCCATCTTATTTAAGACAGCATTGTTGAAATCATCGTGATTGAGAGATCTGTCGAATCCTTGAGGCAATCCGTCGGATACAAGTGCCGATCGGATGTTAGAATCCAAACTGTGGGCGAAAGGGTCGCGGCCATTGTTGGCTTTGATGATGCGGGCATGGCATCCATGGGTGCACACCACTGTCACAAGAACACCCTTGGCTGCCAGATTGGTGGCCAGCTTATAAGTTGGAATGATGTGTCCCTGTAATGGATACATAAATACCACTGCATGCACACTACTCATCTTTACTTCTCACAACTATACACTATTGTTGAGGCGTTTCTTGTGTGTTGTACAGTTTTACATATTCAAAGAGGAGTTGAGTATTAAATAGGGAGGGAGAGTCTACTATTCTACTATAGTTTTTAGTGTAGATCGTGAATACACCTAATTAAATGGACAACCAGCAATAAAATGTGTGATACAAGAACAACAGACCAATAAGAACACTGCAGGAATTGTCCCCTACAACCAAATGCTTTGAAGTTTAGTTGCTTTTGTAAACTGTACATTGCCTGGTCAATAGTAACTAGTCCGTCTCATCAGTTGTCAGGGAAGGACGTGGGTAAATAACGTGACAACAAGTGTTTTGAAAGTAATAAGCAATAATGGAGGCAACGTAGTCAGTGGGACTGTATATCAATAAATCTGACAGTAACTGCTTCGTTGGAAATCCACCCAATTTCCTCAACAAAAATGACAGTAGGGATGGGACTTTTCATAGTACTGTCTATGGTTCCATTTCTAAAAATCAATTCTATTAATATGAGTTTTAAGCATTAAATATATTCTTTGATTCAAGAAAAATAGAAATATTAATGTATACATTAGATGTAATTTTTTTATAGAAATTACTTACTAACATCTAGTTCACCTATTTTTCTTAACAAAAAAATCTCAAGCATAAGAGTATATTTTGTAATGGGATTTTTCATAATGCCTTTGATATTGAATGTGCTATCACTATCATCATAATAGTACTTTCATATTGTGAGGTGGGAAGTTATGTTTCAATGAAATCCTTTTCTATAAAATTACGTTATTCACTTATAAATTATTATTAAAATTAATCCTCTTGTAAGTCATTCTATCTACCCAAATGATGTACAACTCGATAACTGATAACCCTTAATCGGTGTTACTTGTTGCAATAGAGAGCCTATTGCAACAAAGAAACTAAGGTTCATTTGAGCAATATAGAAAGGAAAGTTAAGAGGTAAAAATTATTTCAAAAAGGTAAAAATATAGAAAGGAAAATTAAGCTTCATTGGGTAATATAAATGATTAAGCATATGGAATAAAACAACTAGAACCTCTTATCCTAGCCTTTGAGAGTAACATACCTCATTAAAACTTTTGCGACCCTTGACCAAGCATCAAGAAGATCTTCACAATTGTAGTTGTTTTGTATCTCGTTAAATTTATCCCCTTCTTTCAAGAAATTCTATATAGTCTTCTTGTAATCCCCCTTAATTTTCTTTGACAATTGCACACCTTCATTAGGGATACGAGTTAACATAGTTATGGTCTTTGCCAAGACCTAGAAAGAGATGTCATGCACCGAAACCACACCCTTTTTTCACGAACCAAAACACTCCATGAAAAGGGTTTGATCAAACCCTTGCATAGCTAGACTATAAGGGAAAAATTGCTCGCCTCCAAAATGTCCCAAACCTTTGGTATCATGTTTAACATTTTCATGCTCCTTTGTTCAATTTGAACTAAATCCTCACCTATATTCCCAGTATAGAAAATGAAGAGACGAAGACTCCTCGAAGTAAGTTCTATAACTTTAGGAAGAAAACTTAATGAAACAAAATAAATCAACTTAAATCTGGTCCATGCACACAGACCCAAAGACAATAAATTTTAATTAATAATGACATGACTATCCAAGTGTAGCCTTCGGTTAATATTGGTCGGAAGGCCAAACACTTCATTCCATACCATTAAGTTATATTTATTTGAGCTGCCAAATTACAAAGAAGATTCACTAATTGATTTTGCTCTCTAAACACATGTAAAATCATGTGATTATGGAAATATTTTATATTAGTGTAGGCATCATCAATCAAGTCTCAAACGTACCAGCTAGATTTGGTCTTGTTGTTTAGGATATTTACCATGTTCGTGGAGTCACATCAATAATAATATTGATTAACCTCTTATTTTTCGCTATAAGGATGTCATGGAAGGCTACTGCCACCTCAACAAAATAGAAAGTTTGCACCACAAGGTTAATTACATATGTAAACATGAGCTTCCCATCATGGCCTCACATGACCCCACTTCCCACCCACCTATCCTAGGTTCCCGTGTGAAGAAATGGAAAAATTAAAAGCTTTAACCATCCATGGGTAGGGGGCACCAAATAGTTTTGGTTCTAATAGTGTAACATTGCAAGGGAGATCCCTTATATCCTAGAGTTTGGCAATTTGAATTTCCCACTCAATTGGGTTTTTATAAGGCTTCTTCAAAGTAGTATATTTGATGTTTTCTTTAATAGTAAAGTCAATAGACTCCACAGAAAAATTATACAAACTCTTTTTTATTCTTGAAGAATCTATTGTTGCACTCCTTTCAGACCCTGCAATCTATATGAAGAAGGACCATCTACCATAGTTCCTTAATGAGGAAGTGAGAGAAAAGAGGGAACCAACTCTCTATCATGCTTCTAATATCTTTTGGCCACCTCCACAAAATTTTAAAAAACATACAATCAACTTCTATTTGATATTCCAAGTATAATTGTATCGGATTAACAGATGATTGATAGATTCCTCATCTTGTTCACATAGGAGACACCTATTTACCAACTGCATGCCGCACTTCTTGATATTGTCATTCATGAGAATTTTCTATGGCAAGTTATCAATCAAAAGAAACAAATTTTAGAAATAACATTAGGATTCAAAAGACTCCTCAAGGTGAAGGTAGGTGGCCAAACCTATTCCAGTCTCACAGAATGGTCCTTGTTACAAGACTTGGGCCAAATGAGAACATCCTTATGATGGATTCTATAGTATTTTTGGCTAGAAATACACAACATAAGGTCCTCCAAAATGGGGCAGAGATGAGGTTCAACCCAATTCAAAATGATTTTTTATTTAAGGAGAACAATAGAAGGATTCCAATAGTCCTTGACCAAGCTACCAAGTCTTCTCTCCAATGCTAGTTTAACCACATAACAGATTGGATGCCAATCTAGAGTGATATTTGAAATCTAGGGATCATGCCAAAATCTGAATGTATCTCCTTTGCCAACTTTCCATCTCACCCCCTAGGAAATAATATCTTTGACTATCACTAGATTGTTCCAAATGTCGGAACTTCTTGGCAACTATTGAGCATGAAGAAAAGCAATGTCATCTCTACCATTCAAATATTTACATTTCATGATTCTTGCCAAGTTCATGTTCTCATTAATCGATTTCCAATTGAGTTTCAAAAGTAAATCTTTATTCACGAGGCTTATCTTTCTTATGCCCAAACTACCATTAGCTTTAAATTTGTAGACAGTGTCCCAATCAACTAAGGGGATCCAATTCTTCATTTCTATTCAAGACGATAAAAACCTTCTTTGAATTTGTTGAAGTTTTGATGCCATGTTCTAGAGAAAGTAGGTACACCGACGTGCTTTGAAGAAAAGCTTTTAGAATTTAATTCATGTTCAAGGTTTATATATACAATATTATTATAAGAATTGTTTTGTTGAATTGCATCCTTCCTTAGAATAGGTTGTGTAGACTAACATGTCCTAGTCATTTGATAGTGTGTATGTGTCTTATTTAAAAAAACAAAGAATGCATATCAATTGTCCAACATAATAATTATTTTAGTCAGTTAACTGATATTTAAAATATGTAAATCTAGATGCATTTTGATAAAATTATGTTATTCCTTTCCCATCTTTTGATTGACAAGGAGGAAATTGTGCACACAAGAATGTGATACAAGAAGTCGAACATCAGAAAGAGGCATACAACAATTTTTATATTTACAAAATGTAATTCTGAATTTTATTTATATATTTAATCTTGTGGCCTACAACAAAATTGCTCGATGGGCGTAGGCCAGCGTCAAATGTAAAGCCAAGTGCTTTGATGTTTTGCTTCGTTTGTAAGCCGTAGATTGCCTTGTCAAGCCCCGTCCTTTTAATGCTTATCTATGGGGAGGACAAAATCTAATAATAATTAGTCGCCTCCATCAGATGTCTGAGGAGGACATGGAAAAATAATGTGACAATAAAAGTGTTGTGAAATATCTGCAAGTTTTGTGGTGAGTAGCAATAGCAATAATGGAGGAAACTTGGGCAGTGGGACTGCAGACTGCATTTCAATAAATTTGACCGTAACTGTTTGGTGGGAATTCACTCACTCAATATCTCTCCACCGAACTTTCTGGTATAAAAAATGAATGAATTTGAAGCATCACAGGTGCATATTCTGTGATGGGACTTTTCACAGTGCTGTCTAATATGCTTGTATTCCATTCAAACCAATTCCATTCATCTTAGTTCAAAGTATTAAACATAATGTTTGCCGACACTGCTTTCTGACCAATTTCAGTGAATCCCAATTTTCAGGATTATATCGGAAAGTCTTTCAAAGAGTTTAATTTTATATGGGAACCTCATGAGAAACTTTATTTAGTGATACCTAATTAAGGGAATCTTTGTGCTGGGTATGAAAATATTTTGTAAGTGGATAGTCCGAATGAGATTTTTGAGGAGACGAGACTTCACAATATATAATAGAAGAGCCAACATTAAAAGAAAATGAAAATAGATTAGCATTGGATCTCTTGATTTCTTAGATCACTTGATCTTATCAATGTTGTTGAAATAAATTAAACTAGCATACTTATCTTTAGAAAAACATATGTAAAGTATGCTGAGAGACATCTATATTTGGAAGCTAACCTTAATTCAAATGCAATTGCAATTACAAATTTTATTTAGCGTAACTCAAATTAATTTATTTTAAATATCATTTTCATAAATGTTGAAATGAAGCAAGACTAAAGAGTTTGGCTATGTGTATCCTAATAAATATAGGTTAGAAATAAGTTAGAATTGTGATTAGGGTTGGAGCTAGAATTACTATTAGTGTTAGTTTTAGAGTTGGGGCTATAATTAGAGTTGCAATTTAGTCCATGTTCATTGAGAATTAAGGTTAAGTTTATGGTTAGTATTCAATTTTGATCAATTTTCAATTATGTTTAGGGTTTTATTTTAATTATGGTTAAAGTTTGATTTCCATTATTAGGATAATAATTCAAGTAGGATTTAAGAGTTAGGTATAGATTTTATATAAATTTAATGGAGGGTTTTATGTCAAACCCAAAATATCTTTTGTAGAATATTTATATTAAAAATGCAAATTTAAACTAACACACTATTCATCATTCCTACTTAATATTAGGAATGCTAAAAAGAAGATTTTTAAATTAATCACAATAATTATATATATTCATTTAATTTAAAGACACTTGAGCACCACAATATTTTCTAAAATGGTATTTACAGCTATATTAAGTTAAAAGAAAGGAAAAAAACAAATTGTATTGCAATAGAAAAGGCTTTTCTTTTCAACATACTCTAAAGTAAAGATCAACCCATAAGTAGTTGTGAATTAGAATCAAATAGTTGTGTGTGGATATACATAAAAACAAAATAAAAAAATATTTTCTTTATTGATCTTAAATTCATGTGATGCTTGGGTGTTTGATTGGGGGTCTTTTCCACTTTACTTATGTCCAATCATTCTCTACTTGACAGATAGAATATTGATTTTGACTCATTTTTCTTTTAAGAATCCTTCATTACCCCTGGGCACATTCCTTATAGTTGCTAATGATTCTTGGGAAACCCCAGAAATTATGGTATCAGCTGGATATTTACTAGATTGGATATCATAGTCAAAAGAAGTTGCCTTATGTCAATTCTCAATGGAGTAGTTTTTCCTTAGTTGAAGTTTGTTGTGGAAGATGATTAGAAATGTATGATGTCAATATGTGTTGCTTGGTGTTGTTGTTCAATTTGATTGGTGCCTCAGTTGAATTTTTTTGTGGAAGATGATCAAAGATGTATGATATTGATATATCGTGCTTGGTGTTGTTGTTGAGTTTGATTGGTATCTTAGTTGAGATTGTGTTTTCATTGATGTAACAGTAATTTATATAAAGTTGTAGTAGATGTTCAGTGGTATTGAGGGTTCAGATGTTGTCATATTGTCTAATGAAGATGTTGTACTTATTTGACGATTTTTCAAAAGATAAATGTAGCAGAAATTTCTATACACAGGAAAGAGTATTCAATGCTCTAGTGGAGAATTTTTTGTTCTAGAATGTGAAGAGTATGGTGTGTAGACTTGGATATAATGTTAATGTTTTGTGAATAGTGTACTATTAGGTTTATAGGTCAACTAGTTGCTTAGATGACGAGATTAGTTGTTATTGTTCTCTAACAATGAGAGTGTTTGTAATCATTTATATCTATATTGTGAGCGTGATTCTCACTATGGTTTTTTCCTTTTTGAGTTTTTCACGTAAATTTGGTGTTTATGAGTTGATTTTGTTTTATGTTTTCATGATTTCGTCAAAGTAAAATGTTAGTAGTGGTTTGTATAGGAGTTGAGAAAATACAACACCACAGGAGCCCAAATAATCTCTGCAAGCTGAAAAACCTGTTACAAGGAGAAGCAATGAAGCAAATCATAGAAGGAAAGAATACACAGGAAAAATAATCTCCAAAAATGTATTGTCAATAATAATCCTTCTTCATACAATGAAAAGAAAGAACTCAACCTTTAATAGGTCAAGAAACCCTAAAAGGGAAAACCTAGGTTTGCACATAATAATTAATTAAAATAATTAATTGTATGCACCTAAAGTTAGCTTAAGTGTAAAAGAGATAAAGGGAACTTAAATAATTAAACAAATAATGTTTAATTAATCAAGTAAATACCCGAATACTCTAACACCCCCCCTTAAGCTAGACTTAGGGAGAAGCTAAAACCTAGAACAACTACTGAAAGCAATAAAGATGGGTCTCGACAACAAGGCTTGATCAGGTACCCATATACAATGAAATCTCTATGAACTGGAGAAATAGAGAAAACCACGTGGGAACAAAAATCTAATCCAAAAAGAGATGGAAAAGAATACCACTGAAGCATGAAGAACCTGCAAACTTTGTCGAAGAATAACTACTGATATGAAGAACCTCCACTGAAATAGATCATGACCAGGTAGAGAAGACTGTAATCTGTATGAGTGCCCTCAAATGACACTACTCGAATCAGAAGGAAAACAAGGCAAACAACTGAACTCGAAGATACAGATGGCATGAGAAACCAAAGCCTGAAGAGCTGATCAATTGAACCATGGAAGCAGTAGAACCAACAGGATAAACCTCCCCATAATGTTGACAAGGGAGAGGGATAGGAACACTGAAAAGAACAGCCAAGAAAAACTGTATGACAAAGAACCAGGAACATCAAAGGTGTTGAGAAAAGTACATGGTGTCGTGGAAGGAACACTCACTTGACACACATCATGAGGTGAATGTCATGGAATGAACACTCACTAGACAAAGGAAGATGGAAAACAACAGGCAAACATCAACCCCCGCATGGCATTTGATCAATAGTGCATGTACAACAAGACACAAGATATGCAAGATTCCAAGTAAACAATGCTTGATGGCACTTTATCTCAGTGTGTTTGCATAAATACAAGCTACAATGATAAGAAGACTGGAAATAGAAATGTGAACCAAAATAAAGACATCCTACTTAGAGAAGAGATCCCAGGACCTGAAACAACCACAATATCCACCAGAGTGCTGAAAAGAAAAAAAATGAATAAAATATGCATGGAGAAGAATCTGGAAATAAAACTTAGATGGCTGGAAAGTACACAACACACACTTTCCGAAAATATAAAGTTTTTGAAAAATGGAGGTCGGATGCTCATTCTATGGCTCTTGGAGTGCAAAAAATAGACCTCACTTTGACTGGACAAAAACATAGTCAAATAGCAAAATTGGAAAAAGTTACCAACACTATGAGGTCGGCCTCGGAACCAGCTTTCCGACGCCTATCCGTTTTTGAAAAAATGACTCTGTATGCCCAAGATAGGGCCAAAAAACCAACCCCCCCTGAAAAAGCCAAAAAAGGGAGTCTGGTGGCTTGTTTGGGCGTAGGAGGCCAAGAAGCGGCGCTCCGGTGGCGGCCTGGGCGGAGCAGAGCCAGGTGGCCAGGCGACAAAGAGGGTCGGGCAGCGGAGGAGGTCGAGCGGCAGGGAGGCCGGGCCGAGCGGCGACCGGGGAGCTGGGGGCTATAGGGAGTGGAGGCCGGGGGCTGCAGGGAGCTACAGGTGGTAGTGGGTTGGTCAGGCGGCGAGAGGCCGGGCGGTGGCCGGGGAGTTGGGGGCCGCAGGCAGCGGCGGGGTCGCCGGAGGTCGACAGCGTGGGGTTGCTGGAGAACGCAAGGCCGATGGGGGCCGGAGGGGCTGCCGGCGGGGGCCGCAGAGGCCGGACTGATAGGTCTAACAGGCCTGTCAGTCCAGTACCCTGTGGTACCCACAAAACCTAAAAAAACTTTTTCCCAAAAAAAAAAATTTTAACCCTTTTTTTTTCGCTTTTTTTGAAAGAATTTTTTTTAAAAGCAAATTTCGGCCTGCATGCCATAAAAAGGCAAAAAAAAAAAATCCAAAAAAATTTCTTGATTTGTGTGCCAGGGCTGTACGGCCTGGATCTGAGAAAAAAATTCACGTAGAGGCTCAGGAACCAAAATATGTCGAATTTTATATGACCATAGGGGTTTTTGGGTCTTCTGAGCACGATGGTGAGGTCTGTTTAGGCTCAAAGTGCTCAGAAAAAAGGTCAAACCCTAGGTACATAAAAAATTCCTGAAACCCCAGATCTACTTCCAAAGCCAAAAATCTCAAAAATAGGAATAGGTAGCTGCAGATCTGAGCTCTGATACCATATAGGAGTTGAGAAAATACAACACCACAGGAGCCCAAATAATCTCTGCAAGTTGAAAAACCTGTTACAAGGAGAAGCAATGAAGCAAATCACAGAAGGAAAGAATACACAAGAAAAATAATCTCCAAAAATGTATTGTCAATAATAATCCTTCTTCATACAATGAAAAGAAAGAACTCAACCTTTAATAGGTCAAGAAACCGTAAAAGGGAAAACCTAGGTTTGCACATAATAATTAATTAAAATAATTAATTATATGCACTTAAAGTTAGCTTAAGTGTAAAAGAGATAAAGGGAACTTAAATAATTAAACAAATAATGTTTAATTAATCAAGTAAATACCCGAATACTCTAACAGTTTGAAGCTTAATAGATCAAAAATAAAGTTGTGTTAGAGATATGAACTATTCACCTCCCCTCTCAATCCTACTATGTGTTCAACACTTTCCTCCCTTTCCATTCCCCATCCCCTTGGTGCTTGACCTCTCCCATAGGGTAGGCATCAAGAAGATAGAAATTTTATCAATTGTGTTCTATTTCTTGTTCTCTTCTTAATATAAAATATAGTTATAATTTGAAAAAAAATCTCGATAAAACCCCAACATATCCTAACTAAGGTCCCAACAATGAAACCAATGTTAGTGATAAATATGAAAGAGCTAGACAAGAGTTTTGTTCCAAAATGATTTCTACATTTCTAGTCTAACAATCCTAAGAATGCAAGAAAGAATGGATATTGAGATGCAACAATTGCATGAGAAAGCAAATGGTTGGGATTTACCAATAAGGAGGAAAGTAAAGTGGCCTATCAAACAAATCATTCAAAAAAGAAGAAAACAAGAGAGGATAGAAGCACTAGACATTGAAGAATCTTTGTTGGTGATGGAAGAGTTGGAAGATGTTGTTCATCAAAGGAGACCCTTGAAGACAAGGTTCAAGTGGTGTGTACGGTACAAGGAGACAAGGAGGAGACCTCAAGGTCTCAATATTTTATTTCTAATCTTGCATTGGACTATGTCTGTGTAGGTTTGTTAGACACTTGGAGATTCAAATCATTGAGCGCAAGTCTCTTGAAAGAGATCAAGTTCAAAGAAGGATGCCAAAGAAAGACTACCTTACAAGGATGAAAGAAGAGGAGGAGTTGAAAAGACAAGCTAGAGTCAACAAGTTGTAGACACAAAGGCAAAGCCAAGAAGACATCAAGCAATGGTACAAAATAATTGGAAGAACGGGAAGAGAATTAAGGCCTTCACTCAAGTGGACTTGAGTTCATTTTTATCTGAGAGTATGGTGCAAGAGCACCTAGTTGATTCCATGCCTCCATGAGGAAATTTCATCATTTTAGTTTTAGTTTTGTGTCTTTGGTGTAATAAGCTTATTTAAGACCATGTCATGTGTGTTTGATTCAATATTGGGTCATTAATTATTGGTGTTTAGGTAGTCTTGACTCATTTTTAGTCTTTTTTTAGTTTTTTTTAATTTTATTTTTTTTAATTTATTTATTACATGTTTGTTTTCTTATTTATTTTTCTATGTATTTATTGTTCTATTTATATTTTAACTTTTACTTTTTAATTATTTTTATATTTCGGTCTATCTTTTTAGTACTTTATTTCTTATATTTAGTACTTATTTATTTATATTGGTTTTTATTTTCTTTTTAGGAGTTGGACTAGTAGTTTTTTATTCTTTTCCTCACTTTGTGTGTTGTCTTCCTTTCCCTTCCCTCTCTCATCTCTTTATATCCAGTCTAGATCTGCAACTTGCCATTTTTCATCTCCTTTCAACTCTCTCTCATCCTAATGAGGAATCGCAGAGTATAATTCGAAAGATTGATGTTAAAAAAAAAATTGCACACAATCTAATCGAGAAGCTCTACAAGAATTGCATAAAGTTGTCAAGTTTGCACAAATGTTTTAAATGTTGTAAAACTGCAAAAATAGGGAATAATGTGAAGAGTCACCAGGTATATATAAAGGAATTAGAACGGTTGTAGTTGGAAAATTAGTTTTAAATGGTTGGTAGATGTTTAAATAGCTTTGGGGAGGTCGAACCCTAAAGGTGGGTGTTACATTTTTAAAGTGAAATAAATAAAAGCCATCCTTGTTTCTGTATTTCCGAATGTTAAATTGTTGCTTCCATTGCATGGTACAGATATGTACGGCCTTTTCTTGACCTGAATGTGGTATCGTTGGAAATATATTTAAGTCTACTTTCTATTGCTTTTCATTTCATCCAATTTCATTGTGTTTCAAGAAAGATATGCTCACTTTACTACAAATAGGTTTGAAAACCTAGTAGGCCTTATTTGAGGGAGAACGGTCCAAATATAAGTCTCGTGTTCCAAAACAACCCTAACCCAATTATTAATATGTGGTATAAAGCCCAAATGGGTATCTAGAATTGTGTTTATAATTTCGATATCAAGTCTGGTTTGAATTTTATGGTCAAAAACCCCAATTTGTTGTACCATGCCTTAGGGTCAAGAAATAGGACTATGATCCAACATTTTACATATCCTTGAATTCTCTCATCCTAATGATAGATCATGGAGTGTGATCTAAAACATTGATGATAAAAAATTCAAAATAATATGTACAATATTTACAAAGATTTTTGAAATTTTGCTATCATTAAGAAATAAAGTTCATTTTAAATATCTATTTCCTTTTTTGAATGAAAAGTGACACAATATTTATATAAAAGTGTTGAGGCATTATATTCAAAAAAATAGTTTGGAGGTTATGTTATGATAAAAATTAGTTAAAATGAAACTCAAAAAAATTAAGGAGACATAAGTGAAGCTTTAGGAAAGTAAAACACATTGAAACTATTTTGAAAAATTTATCTTATTTATGTTGCTTTATACAATGAATTAGAAGATTTTTAAAATTCTTTTTAAGGTTATGCTATGATTAAAAAAATTAATTGAATTCAATAGCTTTAAAATGAGTTTTTTTCCTTTTAATAGTCCATGCTTGTAGTTTCATAACTCTCGAGTCTAACATCATACATTCAAAAGTTAAGATCTAATAATGATCATAATGGAAGTTGAAGGACGATTCTTTTTTTGAGTTAGCTATTCATTTGGAAAACGGATAAAATGTTTGAGTAGTTTTTTTTTTGTGGGAGTAAATGATTTTCTTTTTAGTTCAATTATGTAGATCAGATTGATGTGTTGGAGATGAGATAGACTGTTTTTTTCATAAAACAGTTTTGTTTTTTCTATTTTTTAGTTTATGCTTTGTAATCACTGTTATATATGCAATGAAGAAAATTGTTTTAGTTTTTTGCTATTTTTAGTTTAGTCTTTTTTCTTTATGTTTTTTGTTTTAATCCTTCCATAAGGAAGAAGGAAAACAATCTATAAAACATTGTACTCTACTATTGTAATTCATTAATTAAGTTTTCATTTTTCAGTTCTCTGAAATAATTTGTAGTCTTCTTCTCATCTCTATTTTTTTGTATCTTTTAAATTTATAATCTTTCATTTGGTATCAGAGCAGGTTGCAAGATTTCTAATTGTGTGGGTAGCAAAAATAGAACAGTAGTTATCTCTAAATGGCTAATGGAAAAGACTTAGCATTTTATCTTTCATTGTTTACCAGAGACAACTATGATTATTGGAGTATCAAAATGAAGACCCTACTATTATCCCAAGATCTCTGAGAACTAGCGGAAGGTGGATACCCAGAACCTACAAATCAGAATACATTAAATTCATGGACACCGCAATAGAAAACTTAGCTGAAAGCAAATAGAAAGAAGGATAACAAATCTCTTTTCACCATTCCATCTGCCTTAGATGTTTCAATTTTTCCTCGAATTGCTAGTATGACTAAATCAATGGATGTGTGGGAGGCTCTACAAAGTGCATGCCAAGGTGCAGATAAAATCAAATTGGTAAGACTTCAAACTTTTCGAAGAGAATTTGGAAATTTGAGGATGGAGGAATTTGATTCCATTCATGAATTTATTGCTAGGACTCAAGGTATTGTGAATCATCTTGGAACTCAAGGAGAAACTATATCAGACCAAAAAATTATAGAAATTGTTTTGAGGTATCTTCCTCCTAAATTTGATCTAGTAATGATTTCTATTGAAGAAAGTAAAGATCTAACTACTTTCAAAGTTCCAAAGTTAATTGGTTCTTTGCAATCTCATGAGGAGCATATGCAGTGCATTCTATAGAAAGTTTTGTGCAATCCTTCTAGTCTTCTATGAACAATGAGGAAAAGTCCAAATCTCCTCCCTCTCACACTGCTAAATTTCAAGGTTAATCTTTTGGTAATAAAAGAGGAAGAGGACGAAGTTATATTGATCGAAGGAATATCCAGTGTAGATATTGTGAAAGACATGGGCACTATGAATCTAAGTGCGAGAAGAAGAAATCTGACTTGAATAATTCATGAGCTAGTTATACAGAAGATTCTTTTGATGCAAAGAATTCTACACTCTTTGCATGAAATTTGGAAAAATAACAACAAGAGGATGTATGGTTCTTGGATAGCAGTTGCTCAAATCACATGATACCTAAATCTGATTTCTTTGTCAAATACGATGATTCAATGAGAAATCAAGTTAAATTTGGAGATGATAAGAAGGTTGATATAGTGGGAAAAGGTACCCTTGTAGTCGATACTAAGAAAGGAGACACTACACATATTCATAATACTTTCTTTTTGCCAAAGTCATAACATAGTCTTTTGAGTATACGACAACTTATAGAAAAGAACTATAAAGTAGTACATTTGAAGATAGTTGTTGAAAAATCTTTGATAAATCAAATAATCATCATCTTGTAGAAAAAACTTATATGACAGAGAATATATTGTTTCCTCTCAAATTGGTTTCTAGTAAGTTACATGCACTCAAATCAACCATAGATGATTCATGGTTATGGCATCAATGATATGGTCATCTAAATTTTCAAGGGCTAACTTTGTTGAATAAGAATAATATGGTGAGAGGGCTTCCCCCAATCAAGGCACAAGAAGAAGTTTTTTCATGGTGTGTACTTGACAAGCATCATCGAGATAGTTTTCCAGTGTGCAAATCTTGGAGAGCCAAATTTCTTCTAGAGCTTGTGCATGTTGACATTTGTGGTGACATGCAAGAGCAATCATTGGGTAAGAACCTTTATTTTTTGACCTCCATTGATGATTACTCTCGCCAGACTTGGGTTTATTTTTTGAAGCAGAAATTCAAAGCCTTTGCATGCCTCAAGAATTTTAAATAAATGGTTGAAAAACAGAGCGGGTATCTTGTCAAGATACTCAAAATAGATAGAGGGGGAGAGTTTACTTCTAATGAGTTTACTAATTTTTGTCTTAAGAATGGCATACAAAGACATCTTACTCAAATTAGAAATATAATTAGAATTTATTAGTAAATAAGTTTTGGTTAATATGACTAAGTTTTTAATGAATTAATACTTTTCTTTATGAGTAGCATTTATAGAGGAGTTTCTTGAGAAAAAATACTTTAGAAAAATGTTACATATTAAAAATTAAAACTACATATATGTTACATTTCAGTCCCATTTGAAAGGGAATGGAAGGTGTCCTACGTATACTTGGTTTGGCATGAAACTACTTTTAGTTATCAAGTTGAGTGGTGTGGGTGTGCAAGTTGTTTTCTTGAGCATTGGATGCAATATGGTAAGAGGTTTTATGATGCTTTCTAGTGGTGTTTAGTAGAAAAAAAGATTGTTGTTTCTACATTTGATGGTCATGTTTTATGGGTACCTAAGGGTTCAAATACTTTGGAGACAAAGCTACCAACTCAAAAGAAAATGTCATAGCACCAAAGACTCGGTCACATTGGTGAGAAGGGTCTTAGAGCCCTTAAAATAAGAGTCTTAGGGCCCTAAAAATTGAGTTCAAATTGTGAACATTTTGTTTATGGTAAACAACATCGTGCTTCTTTCTATTCTAGTTGACTAGTATCTTAGGGCTTTTGGATTATATTCAGTCAGATGTGTTCGTTCTTGCTAATGTTCCTTTGATATATAGATCTGTGTATTTTTTCTCTCTCATAGATAACTATAGTAGAAGTAAATTTGTATATTTTCTCTAAATTAAATCTAAAGTTTTTAGTTAGTTTAAGGAATTCAAATCCTTGGTTGAAAACTAGAATGGTAGAAAATTTAAGTATTTGAATACTGGCAATGGTGATGAGTTTTGTTCGACAGATTCTCTAAGGACCTTGGGATTTAGAAACACAAGACAAATCCATACACCCAACAACAAAATGGAGTTGTAGAGAGGATTAAAAAAAAAATGATGAAGAGGGTTGGGAGTATGTTGAGTGGTGTTGAGATTGAATAGATGTTCTCAAGTGAAGCTATAACAATTGTATGATATCTAATTAATACATCTCTTACTTTGGCACTTGTTGAAAAGACACCCATTAAAGCATGATCTAGTAAGAAGCTCTTAATGTGACATCTCAGAGTCTTTGGTTGTGAGGCATATGCACATGTGCCAAGTAAGAAAAGATCAAAATTGGAGAGCAAGGTGGTTAATTGTATTTTCATTAGCTATAGTGTCATTGTGAAGGATCACAAGCTTTGGGATCCAGTTGCATATAGAAGGTGCTCTATAGTAGAAGTGTGATCTTTCATGAGTTGATATTACCCACTGTTGATTTGCAACTAGAGAAGGAAGAAAAATATAAAACTTGAAGGTAGTTCAAATACTAGCTACACCGATTAAAAAAGAACTACGCACTCCTATTAGATGTGATGATGAAGAGAGATCAAGAAGATTTGGAAGTTTTGGAGAAGAGTAAGAACCTCAACCTCAACAATTGAGGAGGTCTACTCATGATAGACAATAACCTGAAATATATGGTTATTCACTAGAAAGGTTTGGATATTCTTTGTTGGATTCTAATTACATATTTAATTTGATTGCTAACAATCATGAGCCTAGGACTATTAGAGAGGCTATGGGTATGCATGATGCAAATTCCTAGATGCATGTCATGAATGAAGAGATGGCTACATTGAATAATAATGGTACATGGGGTTTGGTACTAGTTTCTCAAAGGACAAAAATATTTTGGATGTAAATGGGTCTTCAAGAAGAAATTGGGCCCAGATGACAGTGTTGAGAAGCATAAAGCATGGTTTGTTAGGAAGGGGTATTCGCAAGTTAAGGGAGTTGATTATGGTGAAATTTTCTCTCATGTAGCTAAGATGACATCCATTCAATTCCTATTATCACTTATAAAACATGTCATTTTCCTATGGTCGATGCACCTTGATATATAGGAGCTTCCCATTTGTTTATTGACACAAGTTTTTTGTTTATTTTTTAAATTTTGATAATTTTTTATTGGAATTGGGAGAAATATGTATTAAAGTAATCAAATGATATTGAAGACAATATTTTTTGTGTACAAGCAACCTTCAAACACTTACTTTTATATTCCCAATCCATAGGAAATGACTACATGTGCTTGATAACTTAGCATGTCCAAATATTAACTTATTATCTTTATTGGATTTTATATATCAAATGAAGCACAATAATACTTATCATTCAAAACTATCTAGCACTTCCCATGCTATAATAAGGTCAATTATAATAATTTCTTTAATGTGATTAATCATGAAATTGATAAAGAAACCAGCTAATTTCTTCCATTCTCTAAATCAATGATTAACAAATAAGGAATCCCAATCTTTGAGTCAAGGCTAAACCTTACCTAAGATTTTTTTGATCTTCAAATTTCTTTATTTATCTATTGTTGATAGTGTTTAATAAAATCATTAAGTCTTCTTGCATATGTATATCAGTTATATTCTAATAGTGAAAATACTATTATCATTAAGACCAAGTAATGATATTTGGGCTTTTGCCTTATTATTTATACGAGCAAATATTTTTTTAGATGAAGCGTAAAATTATTTTCCCTTCCCAACTTCTTATGATGAAACTAACCCTTCGAACTATTCAATTTTCATAAGTTTCCCCATCAAAGTTAAGTTTTAGGCTCCTTTATGAAGTAGGAAATCATTTGAATAAGTATTTTATTTTCCTTATAATGGTTGATCATACAAGCCATGAACAAGGGGTTTGAGAAATATCCATTTCGTTAATAATTTTTTGTCCCAATTGTTAAAAGGCCTATTATTATGTTACTATTCTTTGACTTTTGTGGTAATTAACTCCTTAATAAAAATATAGTTTTTCTAGAAATATGGTTTTCATAAGAAATTTTTTTGAAAATTTTATTCTACAAGTTTCCTTTCAAATATTTCAAATCACCATTGGATCCTTAATGCAAAAATAATAATATTTCATTCTCAATGTTAACCAACTTTTGAAAAATACATTATGGTGTTAAAAAAGACATCCAACCACCTTGATCTTGTGAAAATCCACCTCCAACACATCCAAGCAAAGTGATAGATTATGAAAATGTGGTCCACAAACTATTTTATATTAATACAATTAAAAACCTCAAGGGGACTTTGATTCCAATTTTCTTTAATCCTCACATGTTTCACCCGTTCAACACATGTGTTTAAATTTTTAATATTGAATATATGGTATTCTTTATAAAAAATATTATTTTACAGTAGTGTTGTTCAGGGACACATGCAACTAGGAATTGTCTCCCCCTACCAATTGTAGGTTCTTTAATTGTTTGTATTTTAATTTCTCTTAATTAATTCTCAAGATTGCCTTTTTTCAAACATAATTTATAGAGGTCGTTAACAAATTTTGAAAATGGAGAGTGGCAAAAATTTCAAATTAATAAATTTATGTCACTTTGTAGTATTTAGCTAATCACATTTCACAACATTAATTTTGGCAAACTTTTGAAAATACATTATGGTGTTGAAAAAGACATCCACCCACCTTAATCTTGTGCAAATTAATCTCCAACACATCCAAACAAAGCAACATATTATGAAAATGAGGAGACTTTGATTCCAATTTTCTTTAATCCTCGCCTGTTTCACCCCTTCAACATGTTTAATTTTTTAATATTTAATGTATGGTACTCATTTACTAAAAAATACTCTTTTACATTATTATTCAATCACGAGGAGAAATACAACTAGGAATTATCTTTCCCCACCTATTCTAGGTTCTTTAATTGATTTTATTTCAATTGCTCTTAATGTATTGTTATGTTGCCTCAATCAGACATAATTTATAGAGGTAATTAACAAGTTTTGAAAATGCAAATAGTAAAAAAAATTACAATAAAAACATTATGTCACTTCATAGTATGTAGCCAATCACAATTCACAACATTAATTTTGTAAAATTATTTAGTCAAAAAACTTACATGTTGAAATTATAAAATGAATATTCACGTTACTAAAAAAACTTCATTACCTAGCTTGAAAGGTACCATGAAAATAATTAATAAGCGAGAAAATTAAATGTGTATTTGTGAAAACAAGTAGAACTCGACACTAGAAACAAAAAATCCCATAAAAATTGTGTGATTTAATTGTTACCTAAAAGGAGAAATATAGTCAATATATTTTATTTAATATTTGAAACATATAGATCTTGATTTTGCTAAATAAAAAGTAGAAATACAAAGATTACCCTCCACCAATTTAATTAAAACATATCAACCTTAAATCTCACCCATATAATATTTTTTATTTAAATATCAACTAATTTAAATAGCTCTAAATGCTATTATTAAATATAAATCTGATAAACCTAACTTTATTCTTAAAATGCTATTTTAATATAAATATATCTAAACAAGTCTTACTTCCTTCTATAAATAAGTATCTTCTAGATCTTCCTATCGACCCTTCACCCAGCTTTCACCGTCATTGCCTTCATATGTGAGACTCAAGCTGTGGAGGAGAGCAGCTCTGCTCTCTTCCTTTCAAATAATCTACGAAGGCTTCCAAATTGTTTTGAGACGAACCTCCATTCATCACTGCTTTCTTCATAATTTCCCTAACACACCCAACATTACTCCTAAGCCTTTTCCCCTCTTGTCCATCTATTTCCATAAACTCTGCTATGGTGACTGCAATCTCCTGGCGGGTCACTAGCGTGGATCTCATGTTATTAGAACTCCTTGAAACTTGACCCAGATTCATGGCCACTCCCCATTCATCGACAATGAGCCTGCAGTTGGTATACTGGTCTGTCAGCAGAGGATATGCGAGCATGGCAACTCCCAACCAGAGGCTCTCCACGATGGAATTCCAACCGCAATGGGTAAGAAAGCCACCCACAGAAGAATGGGATAAAACATCCAGCTGAGACACCCACTCAACAACCAAACCCTGCTCTTTGCTGTCTTCCATAAACCCTTCTGGCAGTATGTCTTGCACGTCAGAGGAAACTATATCAGGACGAAGCACCCAAAGGAAAGGTTTCTTGCTCTGCAGCAAACCCATGGCCATTTCGTGAACTTGAGCTTTGGAAACATGGGCGTAGCTTCCAAAAGAGACATACACAACAGAATTCTTGGGCTTGCTGTCGAGCCAGCTCCTACAGTCCGATTCAACCCACATGCTTGTTCCCACAGTCTGATTATCATGGTGATGGTGTTGAAACAAGGGACCCACTGAGCCAAAAGGGATTCCCAACTGCAGTTGAAGCTCTTGGATTGTTCGGCTCTCCAGCTCCTCCACTGTGTTGGAAATAATCCAATCTGCTTTGCGGACAGACTGAAAGACTTGGTATATAATTCGGTGCTCCACTGTTGATAGATCCCGTTCTTGCAGATAAGAAGGAAGATCTGTTAATTTCAAAGCTGGAACTCCAGGAATGTAGTTTATCAGCTCGCTCTCTGTGCAAGACAAATTCCACCATTATTTTATCAAATGGGATGAGCTTTAAACTTAGCAAATCTTCAAAGATTTTCTTGACCCGTGTTCAAATTGTTTATATATAAGAGAAAAGAAGGATAATATATATATTACCGTTTCCTGTAAATGGGTAATGGCCATTTTTGACGAGGAGGTCCAAGTGATAATATATGGCGAACACCATGACCGACTCCGTCCAGAAAGAAACGTATGGGATTCCAAATTTCTTGGCTATGCGGTCTGGCCAAACGAAATAAGTGTCGGTGATGATGCAGGAGATTGGAGGGCCTTTTCGCTGCAGATCCTCCATCAATTCCTCTACGTGGGACTCCATCTTATACAAGAGAGCGTTGTTGAAGTCATCGTTATTGAGAGATCTGTCAAATTCTTGAGGCAATCCGTCGGATACAAGCGCCGATCGGATATTAGAATCCAAACTGTGGGCGAAAGGGTCGCGGCCATTATTGGCTTTGATGATGCGGGCATGGCATCCATGAGTGCACACCACCGTGACAACAACACCCTTGGCTGCCAGATTGGTGACCAGCTTATAAGTTGGAATGATGTGTCCCTGTAATGGATACATAAACACCACTGCATGCACACTAGCCATCTTTACTTCTCACAACTATACACTATTGTTGAGGCGTTTCTTGTGTGTTGTATAAGTTTACATATTCAAATAGGAGTTGAGTATTTAATAGGGAGGGAGACACTAATCGTTGCAACTTTATAATTGCACATAATTAAATCGACAACCAGTACAAGAACAACCGACCAATAAAAACACTGCAAGAATTGTCCCCCACAACGAAATGCTTTGAAGTTTAGTTGCTTTTGTAAATTGTACATTGCCTTGTCAATAGTATCTAGTCCGTCTCATCAGTTGTCAGGGAAGGACGTGGGTAAATAACGTGACAACAAGTGTTTTGAAAGTAATAACCAATAATGGAGGCAACGGAGTCATGGGACTGCATATCAATAAATCTGACAGTAAGTGCTTGGTTGGAAATCCACCTAATTTCCTCAACAAACAGTAGTAATGGGACTTTTCATAGTGCTGTGTTGCATTTCTTTCAAATCAATTCTATTAATCTGAGTTTTAAGCATTAAATATATTTTTTGATTCAACAAAAATAGAAATATTAATGTATACATTAGATGTAATTTTTTTTATAGAAATCATTTGTTAACATCTAGTTCATCTAATTTTCCTAACAAAAAAATTCTCAAGCATCACAATATTTTCTTTAATGGGAGTTTATTCTGTAATGGGAGTTTTCATAATGCTTTCTATAGTTGCATTTCTTTCAAATCAATTCCATTAATCTGAGTTAATTGATTGAGTTTTTAGTAGTACAAAGATTACTTTTAAACTAATTTCAGGGAATTCAAGTTTTCGGTAATAAATAAACATATTAATAATAATATATATATAAATAATCAATTATTGTATAGAATTAAAATCTTTGAACAACAACCTTGTAGTTTATAATTAATTTTTTATTTAATCATTTTGAAAATATCTTTAATTTTATTTTTTAGTAATTCATGTCTAGAATAAACCATAAATAAAATTATTATTTAAATTTCATTACAATTTCAATACATTATATTCTTATAATAAAACTTAACTATATCAATAATGTAATTCATATTCAATTACCTAATTTGATACTCAAATTTCAACTATACTATTGTTTTGTTGTTATTTGAATGATATTGAACACTATTACTATCATCATAATAGTACTTTTATGTTGTGAGGTGGCAAGGTAAATTAAAGTGAAAATTAATTATGTTTCAACAAAATTCTCTTCTATAAAATTACATTAGCTTATAAATTATTATTAAAAAAAAATTGCTAAATATAATAATGTATTACGTACTTTAATTATATGCTTTTAAAATTTGATTCACACTTATTTAAATAGTGTGCTATTATCTAATAGCATTTTATTATTTCAATGCAAAAAATGATTTGTAGAAATTTAAGTCATCTATGATTACTAAATCACAATTACTATTATAGTGGATTATTTATGCAATCTAATGACCACTAAGCTTACATTAACCCCAACTATGATCTCAACTATTAAATCACTAGTATGGACCAACTATAATATGGTCAAGCACATTGTTGATCCAAAAATCATGCTTTAATGAATTTAATTTGGAGCTATTTACGTTCACAACTAAACATATTCTAATATATGTATTATAGTGATAAACAAAAATAATTATTAATTTATAATATTAATCTCCACTAACTATGCATGTAATCAAAAAAATGTTGACCACAGTGTTAGCATAGGTGAATCGAAGATGAATCACCACTCTTGAAGAGTAACTAAGTCGCTCTAAGGTTCCTTTGAGGTCAAGTCTTGATCATGTGAAACAACTTGAAACTCATCTATCTAAGATATTTTATAATTAATATATAATTGTTATATGAAGGAAATTGCTGACAACAAGTATTCAAATGTAAACAAAATTTTCACTCCTACAAAATTTAAACATGCAAGATTGATGATGTTAAGTTATAATCACAAGCACATTTATAAGAAGATTTGAAAATGAAAAATGCTTCTTTGAATCAAACCCTATTCTAACATGAATTCAAAATAAAATATTAAAAGAGAGTAAGGTAACAAGAAATGAATTGAAAATCTACTCTAATGGACAATGACAACTATAAATTCACCTCAACACATTGGAAGATTATTTTAGATCTTTCAAACCAACAAGTAGGTGTTTTATTAACTAGATTGAACTCACAATTAATATCAACACTATTGCAATCATCCAAGGAAAAATGTGAATTTACAAATTTTTAGATTTCATCGATTAGAACACTATACCCATGCACAAAACTAAGATGACATCCATAACAATCAATACTGGATGATCAAACATACCCAATTGCAGCAAACAAAATATCTAACTTTTGATTAAAACTTTAAAAACCCACAATCTCCAGTAGATTACCATGTTAGATCCTATATAATATCTATTTATAATGCAAAAAAAAAAAATTCAACCATTAATATAGATACACAAGTTTGTTTATGTATATTTTACATCCAGTTTGCCAATCTTGTAGCTAAGGTTTGGATGTTGACAAGCTCCTCCCATGGGATACTCTTCTTATCTCTTCAAGTTTGATCAATTCATGCATTCTTTGATAAATGGAATCTTTTTCTTCCCCTTCAATTTTTTGTTGTTTGTAGACTAATGATTCAAGATTTATTAATAATATATCATTTATATTGTACTAGCTCAAATGGAATGCTACTAATAGCCTTCTTGTAAGTCATTTTATCCATTCAAATGATGTAGCTCAACAATTGATAACCCTTAATCGGTGTTGCTTGTTGTAATAGAGAAAGTATTGCAATAAAGAGACTAAGTTTCATTTGAGCAATATAGAAAGGAAAATTAAGAGGTGAAATTATTTCAAAGAGGTAAAAATATAGAAAGGAAAATTAAGCTTCATTGGATAATATAAATGATTAAGATTAAGCATATGAAATAAAATGGTTGAAACCTCTTATAAAGTAGGCGTCTTATTTTCAAGAATAGAGAGTGCATATCAATTGTCCAACATAATAGTTATTTTAGTCAATTTATTTTAAATGATATTTAAAAAATGTAAATGTAGATGCATTCTGATAGTCCAATGTACAATTGAACATTTTTAATCAAATTTAAATGTAGATGCATTTTGGTAGATTGACAAGGAGGAAATTGTGCACATAAGAATGTGACACAAGAAGTCGAACATCAGATAGAGGCATACAACAATTTTTATATTTACAAAATGTAATTCTAAATTTTATTTATATACAACAAAATTGCTCGATGGGCGTAGGACAGCGTCAAATGTAAAGCCAAGTGCTTTGAAGTTTTGCTTCGTTTGTAAGCCGTAGATTGCCTTGTCAAGCCCCGTCCTTTTAATGCTTATCTATGGGGAGGACAAAATCTAATAATAAAAGTGTTGTGAAATATCTGCAAGTTTTGTGGTGAGTAGCAATAGCAATAATGGAGGCAATAATGCATTTCAATAAATTTGACCGTAACTGTTTGGTGGGAATTCACTTACTCAATATCTCTCCACCGAACTTTCTGGTATAAAAAATGAATGAATTTGAAGCATCACAGGTGCATATTCTGTGATGGGACTTTTCACAGTGCTGTCTAATATGGTTGTATTCCATTCAAACCAATTCCATTCATCTTAGTTCAAATTATTAAACATAATGTTTGCCGACACTGCTTTCTGACCAATTTCAGTGAATCCCAATTTTCAGTATTATATCGGAAACTATATCAAAGAGTTTAATTTTATATGGGAACCTGATGGGAAACTTTATTTAGTGATAATTAAGGGAAAGTTTAAAATTTTATCTTTGTGTTGGGTAAGTGGATGGTTCAAATGAGGGGTTTTTTTTAGGAGACGAGATTTCACAAAGCTGAAGGTTTATCAATTAAGATATATAAATGAAGAGCCAACATAAAAAAAAAAATGAAAATAGATTAACGTTGGATCTCTTGATTTCTTAGATCACTTGATCTTGTCAACGTTGTTAAAATAAACTAAACTAGCATATCTATCTTTAGAGAAACATATGTTAAGTATGCTGAGAGACATCTATATTTGGAGGCTAATCTTAATTCAAATGTAATTACAATTACACATTTTATTTAGCGTAATTCAAATTAATTTATTTTAAATATCATTTTCATAAATGTTGAAATGAAGCAAGACTAAAGAGTTTGGCTATGTGTATCCTAATAAATATAGGCTAGAAATTAGTTGAATTATGATTAGGGTTGGAGTTAGAATTACTATTAGTGCTAGTTTTAGAGTTGGGGCTATAATTAGAGTTGCAATTTAATCCATGTTCATTGAGAACTAAGGTTAAGTTTATGGTTCAGTTAGGGTTATGGTTAGTATTCAATTTTGATCAATTTTCAATTATGTTTAGGGTTTTCTTTTAATTATGGTTCAAGTTTGAGTTCCATTATTAGGATAAGAATTCAAGTAGGATTTAAGAGTTAGGTATAGATTTTATATAAATTTAATGGAGGGTTTTATGTCAAACCAAAAATATTTTTTATAGCATATTTATATAAAAAATGCAAATTTAAACTAACACACTTTTTATCATTCCTACTTTATATTAGGAATGCTAAAAAGAAGTGTTTTTAAATGAATCACAATAATTATATATAATCATTTAATTTAAAGACACTTGACAACCACAATATTTTCTAAAATGGTATTTACAACTACATTAATACAAAAGAAAGGAAGAAAAAACAAATTGTATTGCAATAGAAAAGGCTTTTCTTTTCAACATACTCTAAAGTAAAGATCAACCCATAAGTAGTTGTGAATTAGAATCAAATAGTTGTGTGTGGGTATACATTAAAAACAAAATAAAAAAAGCATTTCTTTATTGATCTCAAATTCATGTGATGTTTGGGTGTCTGATTGGGGGTCTTTTCCACTTTATTATGTCCAATCATTCTCTACTTGACGGATAGAATCTTGATTTTGACTCATTTTTCTTTGAAGCATCCTTTATTATGTTGGCAATTGACACTCATTTGATTGGTTTCAATATGTTTTCATTGATGGCAACATGTTCCGACTTTCATATTTTGGTTTGGTTGATCACCGGTAGACACTTCATCGGCACCAGCAGGGGCAGGTATCTTCACCGATAGGAAGGATTCTATGGGTACTGGCATTGCAGGCCGACATGACTTCATCAAGATACTGGTTTAGGAGGTCGACATCATTTGGGAGATCCGACAATCGGTAATTCATTTTGACATTTATGTATTTATGTAATTGAGTCAACATGTATATTCATTTTGTAATTATATGTGTAAGCCGACATAAGGCATGAAGGATTGTAAAGGTATATAGGTCAGTTGATTAGATCATTTTGTGATATGTAATAAAAAATGTGAGATAGGAGTGATATGAGAGTGATATTTTGAAAAATGCGAGGAATGTTGTTTATGTAAGAGGTTATTCCAGTAAGGGTTTAGGGTATCAAAACCGGAACAATCAGAGCTTGAACCGGAACTCAATCAGGCATAGAAGATGCATTATATGAGTTCAGTTTTGAGTCTTCTTATTCAAAGTGACTGTAGTCAATGAGACTCTTTTGTGATGAGCAATGTGCTCTAGGCTGTAAGCCTTCCTGCAAGTGCAGGCCCCCATATTTTGTAATATCTTTTCATATGGCGAGTGGATTGATATTGTGGGTCACAAATCCCGCCGTGGTTTTTCCTCTTTGATTTTTTCCACGTATAATTCTTTGTGTTATGGTATTCATTTGTGTGATTGGCTTATTGATTTCTTTACTTCTGTCATTTATATATGTACCGGTTTATCGGTTGGTGAATGCATGGTTTAATAAGGTTAAAATTGAATATTTCGGTAGAACACTAATTCACCCCTCTCCCCCCCCCCCCCCCCCTCTCAGTGTTCTTGGATTCCAACACGTTACCCCTAGGCACATTCCTTATAGTTGCTAATGATCCTTGGGAAACCCTAGAAATTATGGTCTTAGTGGGATATTTACTAGATTAGGTATTATAGTCAACAGAAGTTGCCTTATGTCAATGTCGGTACGGGCCTGTAGAAAAAATTACAGTTGCGGCATAATACGGAGTACGGGGGGTGGTCACGGAGCCCCCTCAAAAAATTTCCTCCAAGCCCCAAATTGACTTTTCACCAAATATAGGTGAATTTATAGTCAAAATTCATGGAAATGGCCACCCAGACGCAATGGTAAGGTTGGATCTGGTCTAGGATGCCTCCAAAAGATGCTTCTCCTCATATCTACCTCTTGACGTCACAATAATGCCTCTCAAAGACGAATCAATGATGCTCTAATGGCTTTGATACCATGTGAGATTTTGCCAAGATCAAGAGCACAATGAAATGTACAAAATAGAGGACAAGAATAAACAACATTCTCATCAATAGATAGATGATCAATAGTTGTACATACAATGAATATGAGCCTGCATATATAGGCAAGGCTATATGGATATGTGAACACACAAACATGACATGTGGCTCAATAAGAAACAAGGGTAGGTAGGAAATAGGTGTGGTAGGTAGGAGAAACAATATAATATTCCACATGAGGTGGATCACCCACCGAAGGTGGAATTATCACTCCACAATAAGTGGATATGATAAAGTAGTAACAAGATCAACACCATAAAAGGTGGAAATTATCCTGCACACACTATCCCAATGTGGCACAAACACCCAAGCGTCTCATACCCAAACAACTATGAAATACATTTCCTAAGTAAACTTAAGTAAGGTGTAATAATATCCAAGATGAATAATTATTTATACCAACAGAAATAAATAAAAGACATCCTTGTTTGTGTATTTCTAAACGTTAAATTGTTGATTACATTGCATGGTACAGATATGTATAGCCTTTACATGACCTAAATATGGTATGGTTGGAAACATATTTAAGTCTCATTTCTACTTCTTTTTATTGCATCCAATTTCATTTTTCTTCAAGATATGCTCATTTTACTACAAATAGGTCTTAAACCCTAGTAGGCCTAATTTGAGGGAGAACGATCCAAATTCGAGTCCTGTGTTCCAAAACAACCCTACCCCAATTCTTAGTATGTATCATAAAGCCCAAATTAGTATCTATAACTGTGTTTATAATTTTTGTATCAAGTTTGGTTTGAATTTTATGGTCGAAAAACCCAATTTGCTGCTACCACACCTTAGGGTCAAGAAATAGGACAGTCAAAATTAGGGCTTTTCCATACAAAACAACCTACCCTAATTTTGGGATATGTTAAATAAGGGAAAAAAGGGTATCCAAAACACGTTTTATATTTTGGATATGAGGTTTGGTTTGCATGTTATCACCATTTTATCAATTTTGGAAACCTACTAAAAATGGGTGATCTTAGTAAAGAAACCATATAAATTGGTTAGATCTCTACTCTTGTAAGTCATGGAGGGTTTTTACAGGTCATGTGGAAATATTCAAGGTTGTCTCAAAGTTTGGGTAAGATCCTTGAGTGTTGCTTACCAAAATTGAAGGTTTTAGCCTTATGTAGGCTCAAGGGCATTGAAGCAAATCTGAGGTTTGTAGGAATAAGAACCCATAATCTTAAAACATTATGTCAAATAATTGATGCCTACCCCTGATCTGCATCAATATTCTCCTCTATCTATCTCTCTCCCCCTCCCTTTATGCTCATCCCCCTCTCTATCTCTCCCTCTCTCTCCCCCCTTCTCTATCCTTGCTATCTATATTCCTAAATCTACCTCTCACCTTTTCAATTCCCATATATCTTTCTAGTGAATCTTAGAATACAATGATGTTACATTGTTTAGTTATGCATTAAATTATCAAACAATTGGAAGTTAGTCATTGCATAATTGCATTGCTCTTGTTTATATTGATGTTTGTTGTTCAATCAATATATTAAGCATTTTACAGTTGACTTCATATTGGTATTAGAGAAATACCAATTGTTGTGGTGGTGTAAATGTTTTAAAGTTAACAGAGTTGTGCGAAAGAGAAAGCATCATGATACCAGGCTTGTAGAGAAGTGATAGAGAGGAATGAGAATAAATTAGTGCTTGGCCACCCTCATGGAGGTCTTTGTGAATTAGGAAGTGTTGTCCCTAACATTGGTGCAATGGGTTGATTAAAACATTGAAGAACTTGTTTAAACATACTTTAATTCATTGAATTTTGCTAATAAATTTGTTTTTAATTTATTTGGAATTTATTTTTAGCCATTATAAGTGAAAAGACATTAAAATATTTTATAAGAAAAGAACACATATCTATTTGGCATGAGAAGATGATAAAGGATGCTAAAAAATGACTTGAATTTTATTTATACAAAAAAAAATCAAATAGACCTTGTCCATTGTTCTATATTTCTGCAAGTGGTTGTTCCCATATTTACCATTTAAGTTTGTAGGATTAGCTGCCAAAATTTGCTTTCACCAACATACTTACAAACCTATTTAATTTGATCAGTTCTTTTTTGTAATCTATGATTAACACATCATAATCATGTTGAGCAGATTTGTTTGAAATGTGGGAAGAATGCACTTGCAATAATAAGGCGTGTGGAGAATGGCATGAAAATGAAATGGTAGGAAGACCCTTTTTTATTGAGTACTTGTGTTGAAAGGAAAGTCTTGGAAGGTGAATTCAGAGTATAGAGGTCAGTTCTTGACTTTCAAAATTTGCTTAAATTGTTTAGCATTGGATTCTTAATGTTTTATGCTAAAAAGAGTTTGTGCTTTGGAGAAGTGCAATAATTTTGATTGTTTTTAGATAGTTGAATGGTCCCATAATTTTTCGTGGAAGTTGTGGATCCTAAACTCATTGCTAGCATCATGGACAAACAATTTTACTATTGTGTAGGGATGATAATTTATTTGCAACATATGAATAATCATAAATGGATACATATAATAATTTGCATGCATCCTTGATTAGTTGTAACTTGAAGGTAAGTTTCTTTTCAAGAGAAAATACAACTTGAATTAGTTGTATAAGTGTAATACACTAGAAATGGGATTCACTAGTCTAAGCATGCAAACTAGGAATCAAACCTAATCCCACCAAATACATTGGAGAACAACCAATAGGCCCAAACACAAACCCTTGGGAGAGATGGACACAATAGATTGATTTTTCTCTTTTTGTGTTTGGTTGATTGAAAATTGAACATGCAAGAACTAGGCTAAAGGATGCAATATTGATAATAAACAACACATATAGACAAATGCATATTTGCAAATCAACTAACATGTATAGAAATGGAAAGAGGATGTAGTGAGGAACTTATCATACAAATATGGGATCAAAATGGGTGGATATTGTCGCTAGGTGCCCTAGTCTTGATAGCTCTTCAAGTGCTAAACATGAATCCAACCAAATTTGGGTTCTTCTATTTAATGTCTTCTGATCTATTTCCAAGTTAAATCACATGTACTATGGTCCTAGGTCCCATAGTCTAGGTGGACTATGACACTAGATTCCCTATTCCTCCTCTTATTTCCTAAACATTTTCTTGTGGCCTCTATCTCTATCTGCACTATCCTCCTGAATCTTCAAATTGAGTCTTAGACCTAATTTTTGAACCTACAAATTAACAAGAGGAGAGGAAAATGGTGTTGGTTTTATAGGGGTTTTCCTAGATAAAATCTTGGGTTTGGAATTAACCCTATAATGATGAATTGATAGAAAACAAAGCTTAACCTTGCATGGCAGAGGCTAAATCTGAAATTAATGCTTGAATGTAAATGTTGAATTAAAATGATTATACCTTCAATTGATGATGTAATTCTCTTAGGATAATTCTTCCATGTGTTGATGCAATAACATGATAAATCATCAAAAAATAAATCATAAAAACATAATTGAATATTGTTTGTTCTAGCTTGATGCTCCTAAAACTCATATCTTCTCTTAAAGAATAATAATTTATCTTGAACTAAAACTTGTAGATGATAAAATGAAGGGATGATGTCTTATGTAGGGTTATCAAGGTAATTTTACTTTTTGGCTGACTTAAAATGGTATATACGAAATTCTAGGATAGATCTGAAAATGTCAAGTCTAACACAATAATCTCCCAAAAATTCAGCCAAAACAACGAGAGTAACTATGACTCTCTTAAGGAAGCCAAATGCCTCGTCATCTAATTAGTGACACGCATGAATGGATTAATGAGATTCCCATTGTCCCTATCTACTATCTAGCGAAACCATAGACAAGGGAATGGCCTTGGCGGAATCAGCAGGGAAAGAAGACCCTGTTGAGCTTGACTCTAGTTTGACTTTGTGAAATGACTTGAGAGGTGTAGAATAAGTGGGAGCCATTTCAGCACAAGTGAAATACCACTACTTTTAATGTTATTTTACTTATTTCGTGAGGCAGAGACAGGGCAATACCCGTATTTTTGGCCTTAAGGTGCATCTAGCCGCGTCGATCCAGACGTAAGACATTGTCAGGTGGGGAGTTTGGTTGGGGCGACACATCTGTTAAAAGATAACGCAGGTGTCCTAAGATGAGCTCAACAAGAACAAAAGTCTTGTGTGGAACAAAAGGGTAAAATCTCATTTGATTTTGATTTTTCAGTACGAATACAAACTATGAAAGTGTGGCCTATTGATCCTTTACACTTTCAGAATTTGAAGCTAGAGGTGTCAGAAAAGTTACCACGGGGATAACTAGCTTGTGGTAGCCAAGCGCTCATAGCGACGTTGCTTTTTGATCCTTCGATGTCGGCTCTTCCTATCATTGTGAAGCAGAATTCAGCAAGTGTTGGATTGCTCACCCACCAATAGGGAACGTGAGCTAGGTTTAGATCATCGTGAGACAGGTTAGTTTTACCCTATTGATGATCCCCGCCTAAACTAAAGTGAGTACTAGGAGAGTGTAATATTGGACTCATAATTAAAGGAGTACAAATTATGGCAATATAGTAAGATACCAAACAGTTGATATATCTTCCCTAAGATATGTACATCAATTAATATATGTCATAAATATATCCTAGTTCAATATCAACCAAATCCCCTCATACAATACCAAGATCTCCCAAAAGGAATATTAAAATCATGATCCTCAAACAAGAAGATACACTACCACAAATAATCAAAAATCAATCCAACACCACCAACATTGCATAAATAAATAATCATGTCATGACAAAGTTCCAGAGGCACAAGGAACATCCATGACACCATTATCACCACCAAATGTACCAACATCAAACTCTCACTATGTCATGCATGTATATATCACATAAGCAACAAGCATCGGTCCAACATCATCACCATACCTAGTAAAACCACTTTTCCACATCATCATGACAAAAAAACCACTAATATATGTGACAAACAAAGACACAAATTTGAATCAGTATGGAAATTGAAATATCTATGGGTGTCAAACAACCCACATCTAATCATCTCTACAACCTATAAGTATAGATAGACTACAACACTTCATAACCCATAGATCTCACAATGTAACATACAAATTCAATAATATACTAATAATAATGTCGAATAAAGATAATTATATATGTGCATATAATTAACCAACGAATCCAATACCAAATAACCCTTGATTTGACTTTCCATAATCTCACAAATGTACCATAGTCAAGAACCCATAAACAACTTAAATGAAAAAAATAGTAAATAAATCATACCAAAATTGATCCACTATGTAGTTCTTTGAATAATTTTTTCATCAAAGTTTATAAGAAGTCCAAAATTTGACTTCAAGAATGCACAAGTGATGAGCTCCCAAATTATAAAAAGGAAACTCAAATTTCAACAATATTTTCACTATCAAAACAACAAAACATGGAAAACCCACTAACACCACAACATAGTTCTTGGAACCACCTTTCCGACAACTATATAAAGTTGAATATTTGACACTTCAAAATAAAGTTAGGCCTCTTGAAAAAATGTCCCCCTATTCTCCTATGCGGTAGTTTCAAGGTGGCCCTTGGGCAGCCCATCAAGGATCCCCAGGCTAAGCATGTGTGTTGATAGGGTGGAAAATCTAAAACCTAATTCAAATCCAATTTAATTTATGGTTTGACAATTTTTTTTAAATGTGTTTTAGCCTCAAAGGGTAAGTGGACAATCCCTAGCTAACACGGAGCCTAAAGCTAATGGTTAATCCCGTACAAGTCCAACACCCAATGGGTGGTGGTTCAATAGATCCCCCTAGGATTGTACACCTTGCACAACCATGTTTCTTACTAGTGGAAATTTCTTTCCCACGAGGTATGCAGGTCTATAGACCCCCTATTAATTTTGTTTTATTTTTTAGTTTTATTTTAAAAATTTTAAAATGTCAAGTGTGAGATTTTTATAATATTTTTTTATTGATGCTTCTATTGCAAGCCATACAAGCATACAACATGGTAGGCAGCAAAAATATCATTTTTTAAGTGGTCAAAATACGTCAAATTTATGTCAATATTCATCTCTCAGGCCTCCTAGATTTAATGGAGAGATCCATTTTCCCCCAAGGTTCATCTATGAAACCTCACCAACAAAACCCTCATAATGAACACCCAAAAAACCCCTTTTTCCAACTTACATGTACATTGCAAAAATAAACACAAATTCGCAACCCCAAAACCTCAAATATGCAAAAAAAACTTGCACAAAATCCTCATGCCTCACAATGCCTTATTTCTTTCAATCTATGGATTCTACTATGCACTAAATCTGCTCATACAAGGGATATACCAACCACAAGTATGACTCTAATACAAAATGTTAAGAAATTTGCAATCATCTATGACAATTTCTACATATTCCAGATAGAGAGCCTTATGCAAATAAATATTCAGAATCTAAATGCAAAATAATATACAAAATACAATTAAAAATGAAATAGGATATACCTTCAAAAAACCTTCAAGAGGGAAAAACCCAGCCTCCAAAAGAATTCATCACTCACGCTTATTATTTGAAGCAATGTAAACATTACTATACATTTAAAAAGTCTCCATGAATACCTCTAAAACAAAAAGAACTCTACATGTACTCCATGTGAATGCACGTAGCAACACATCCCATGCCACATGTCAAATCCTCATGTATTTGCAACCAAGAGATGCTCTCACAAGCCAGCCCGTAGCCCAAATTAGACAACCTTAAACAACTACCCATTTGCTTGTTTTTATAGACATAAGTTTGCACAAAACCATGTAAAGTGGTATTATATAAACCATGTGACTAATGTCATGAGATTACAAAACCATTCCCCCCCACATTTACTTTTTGGTACTAAGTTTTCTCAATTTTGAATATTTACCCAATTAGCAACCCCGAATTAAATATTTATCCATGTTACATACAACACATAAAGTGGCCTCAAGGATATTAATCTCATGTGATGAATGCATCCCTAGATCCCCTACATGCAGAATAAATTATATTAAATTACATTATAACATTATGCAAGGTATATAACACACTTTTTCCTAGTAGGGTAAAGTCATTGTACCCATTTTTTCCCCTACCCCTAGGATAGTAGAATGTACAAAAAATATAATGAATATATTTAAGAAACTAATGCTATAAATGCATAGTCAATGTTCAAGCTAGTCAAAAATATTATTAAAAAGGGTAATTCTAGTAAAGGCTAGAAGCTGAAACAATATTTCTATGGAAAATTTTGATTCTTGAATATAAAAGAAATACGAGTATATGCAAAGTAAAGTTGACATATCACAATCTTCCTTATGATAGGGTTATACCTACCTTAGAGGCTAACTACTCAAAGCTAATAAAATTCAACCATATTTTTGAAATGTCCATCAAGCTTTTTTCCTATTAATTGAGGATGATGTATGTTACCCTCCTCATTTTCCTAAGGTGTTTTGTTCTCATGTTATTAAAAATAAAGAGTGTTTTATTTAGTCTGGGCTTGTGTAAGTCTTGGTTTTTGTCTTGTTGAAGTTTTTCTTGAACGGAACCTCTCAGTTGAACCTCATCTAGGTACAAGGTTCAAGTTAAAATGGAGTATGTTGTATCGTGGATTTGTTTTTAAAAGAGTTAAAGGTCTTTGTAACAATTTTCATTGAACTTGAACTACTGAATCTTTTCAAAAAGTTCAAGGTTCACGGTTCAAAGTTGCGAAAGTCGAGTCTTGTCTGAGTCTTGTTCTTGTAACATGTAAGCCACGGCATTTTGGTGTCTTTGTCTTGGTTTGTCCTTTTTCTATTCTTTTGAACTTGAACTTTTGAACCACTTCTCAGAGAGTTCAAAGTTCAAGGATTGTTAGCTTTGGACATAAAAGTGGCGAAGCTTCAACATGGAGGGAATATTTTTGATTTAAAAGGTGAACCTTGGGGGAATGAGTCATTACGAAGGTCCGTACTTGAGAATAATCATTTCAGGGAAGGATATGGAGGGAAAAGACTTGTAATTAATGAATTGTCAGAGTTAAGACTTTTCTAAGTGATTTGGCAAGGATAAGTATGCAGTTACAAATCATAGCAAATCGTGCGACCGATTTTTAGGCATGTTCTCAAGATTTGATTTATTTTTAAAAACAAAATACTTGCCTTCTTAATTTGCCTAATTTGGTAAGTAAAGGATTTGCACAGGCAATATTTTATGTTCTTGACTCTTTGGATTCTGAAGTCTACATGAAAGTGAGTTCAAAATCTTCCTCTCATTCCTGTGATTTCTTAAATTGGAAGCTTTATTTGGTAGTTCAATTGATTCAGTTTGTCTCCCCTGTTGTTCTTTTTCTATTTGTAAATCCAAAATGAGACCCAAATTGCCCAAGATAGACCAAAGGCCTTGGTTAGTTTGTACCTTGCCTGAGTTAGGGGATACTTTTCTACCATCAGTAGATCTAGACGAATTTCATGAAAGGGCACAAAATCCCACTGGTGCTTCCTTAATGCAGAAGATTCTAGATGGTGGGTTAGTAGAAGCGGCATCTTTCCCTCCAGCGGTGTCATGTCTTGAGCTGGTTCTAGAATGCATGAATAGATATGACTCTGCTAAGAGATGTATAAAAGGTGTAGATGGTGAGGTTCTGCTCAGGGTTAGTCAGGAGGTTGTTGCTGTCGTAATGAAAATACCTGAGAAAGAGAAATATGAGGATTGGATGGTGGGTAAGTCGCAGGGACTTTTCTCTGAAAATAAATCATTCTATAGGAATGTCATTGCTAGAAACTGGCTATTAAAATTTCAAAGGGGAGGTACTCGACTGCCAAGTCCATTAACCCAGGAACATCTAATCAAAGAAGTAAGGGATATAGTCATTATGTTACATAGAATGAGGGGGAACCAAATTGCCTTTTATTGGGAAGATTGGATGCACTTTTTCATTCAAGTTATCTTTGGTGAGAGAAGATATATTGATTGGGTGGAATTGATTGCAGACAGGCTACATGAGGGTTTGAGTTGCTTTGGTAATAAAAACTTCTATATGTCATCATATCTCTTGTATTGCTTGGCATGTATTAGGTCGTGGCTTGGTTTGTATCATAAAGCATGGGTTGATAATATGAAAATATTTGAATATCACCCACATCTACAGCAACAAAGGTCTTGTGAAAATTATCGTAAATTGTATGACATATTTGTAGGCAAAATGGTGTACGAACTAAAGGGAAACATGCATAAAAGGTTGTCAGATGAATTCATGCAGTTGATAGGTACTAATGGCAGCTTCTTCATACAATTTCCCAAGTTTACTTACCTAAGGGTAGGGGGTTTTGAAGGAGAACCGTACAAGTTGCCTAGATATTCATTTGACAAGCATATTTTAATGGAGATATACAGGCAATTGGCCTATATTGATACAAAGTATAGAGCTATACATCAGTTAGGTGTCTCATTTCCTATTGAATTAACTTATTTCATTTGTAATAGTGTCTCTGATGCCTTGAATTTGGAATTAGAATTTAAGAAACTGAATTTTCAATTATATGGACCATGAGAAAATTTCGATGTCAAGGGATTCGCCGCTGCCCATCTGATATTGAGAAAGGATTTTATCCATGTGCCAAATATAGAGGATTTTTGGGCTGATTGTTATGATGAGTTTGAAGTTAGGAAGAGGACACATCAAAGGTTCACCCTACAGTAGGTCATGGCCTTTGGGTTGAAAATTAATATTGCTAATATCAAAGATGATGAGAGTGAATTGATGGATCCTCGATTTGTGGATGATAGGAAGAAATGAGTCATTCCAGAAGTAGATTAGGAAAAATATGAGGAGGACCAGATTCAAACAAGAACATTCCCAGTTATCAGAAGAACAGAGAGATGGCTAAGAGAGAGGAGAATGGGAAAGGGCTCTAGAAAAGGTTCAACCTCACCCTCTGAAGTCCCATTGGATAACTCTCATGTTACATCTTGTGTTGCGGGATCATCTAGAATACAGACTAAATTTAATCAAAGTGTTAGGCCGGTGGAAATAAAAAAGGAACCAGCTCCTACTAGGATCATTAGGGCCAGAACCAGAAGCGGAACTAAGAAATCTCCTATGTATTCAGTGGTGGTTGATTTGGAAGCCTCTCCTGATATGGAAAATCCTTCAACTCATCCATACTCAGAGGTGCCAAATGTTGACAATGCAAACGACACTCAGAAAGTGGATAATGTGGTAAGCATTGCTACCACATTGGTAGTAAGGAATGAAAAAGAAATCGAAGCTGGATCTGATGAAAATTCTATGTGCATTGGACCCCTGTGGTTAGAAAATACTCTGAATAGAAAGAAGAGGAATGTAGTTCCATTTTTGGTTCCGCTGGAAGACATGGTGAGAAAGTGCTTGGGGAAAACTCCCAAAGTGAAGAAGCTGAAAAATATTTCAAAAATTGATTTTGATGTCGACGGTGGGAATTGGACTGCGGAGATAGCATGCCCATTCACAAATGAGAAAACGGATAACCCTACAGCCCAAGATTTTACCATTGAAAAGGTGAATATTGGTCCTCCTTCTTGGGCCACGAATGTTCTTCATCTTGAAGCTTCAACGAAAAAGATCATAACCAAGACTTGGAAGGATGAAAAAGACAAAAAGGAACTAAAAGAAGCCTTAAAAAAAATGACGGAATACATTGACACAATCCATGGACCAGATCCCCAACCACTGTCTGCACAACCAACAGTCTTCGACCCTAAATCCCCTAGCAATCAGAAGTTGCTCGCAGAAGTACAAAAGAATAAAATGGTGCATGGGGTGTTCCTTGAATGGTTGGATATGATCAGGAAAGAGGGAACAAATTACATTCAGCATCTGAGTAAGGTGTATGATGATGCTGCTAAAGTCATCCAAGAGTTGGGAAAAGAAATCACAATCTGGAAGAACAAAGAAGCCAAATGGGCCCGAACAGTACCTCACATGGAATAAATTCAAAGGCATGGTGTAATTAAGTTCCTTGCAGAGAAGCCTTTATAGGGATTTGATGGCAATTTTTTGTACATCTACAAAAAGACCATTGAATGGATAAATTTGGTAATTAAATAGGGCTATGAGGAATTTGTAAAACTTGGGCGACAATTGTCTGAATTGGTGCAAAACATGCTTAATGATATGAAATGCATAGGGGTGAAATATATGAATGAGGATGGACAAACTGTTGACACTACTGACGCCATAAGCAAATCCTTTGAAATGCAAATTGATATGGTTAAGAGTGCAATGATGATCACCAAGAATGTTTTCTCCACCATTGCCAAAATTGAATCCTTACTATTTTTATGCATAGATCATTTGAACAATCATGCGATTAAAGTAAAATAGGTGAGTCGTGATAAGGAGGTTTGGAAACAACGTATTTTACACATATGCATTCCAAATGAACCTGTCAACCAGCAATTCACGGAGGCATTCACTGAGTTGAAGAAAGATCAAGTTGGTCGTTCGTTGTCATGCAATTGATAATTGTTTCCGTGTTTTCTTTGTTATTTGCTATGTTTAGTCAAGAAACGGTATTATAAGTTAGTTTTTAAAACAAAGTGTTTAACTTACCCTCGGGCAAGGTGGTTCAACTCTGTGGTTACCGAGTGGTTGAGGTAGGAAGTTTAACTGTATATTTTTGGAAAAAGACTTGGAAAAGGTTAAGAAATTTTGAGAAAAATTAGCAGACTTTGTTTTGAATATTGTGGATTTTTAATGAAGACATTTTATCAGTGAATAAAATTATACATTTACAGCAGATTTCGAATTTGTGTGTTTGAATGCAGAAAGAAAAATCTTTGTTGGGATATATATGTTTGCACATAATTTGTTGCTTCTTTTATTATCCATTTTTCATGTCTGTGAATGAATTTGATAAGTAATCCTTTCGTTAACTAATTTGTGTGGATGATTTGATTCCCCTTGTCCTATGAGACACGAGAGAGACTCAATTAGAGTCCATGATATTATGGTTTCTTTAATAAATAAAAAATTGAGAAGTGAAGTTATTTTGGTTGTAAATTTGTGGGTTTATATATAGAGTATTTATCTTCCTAGCATTCATGTGGTGTTGACTTATGAATTTGAAATTCCTTTTCTCGCTTTCTGGTTAAAAGTGAAGTTAATATTTGTGTATGTTTAAAAATTCATTGAATATCATATGGGAAGTTGGACTCTTATGCACATGGTAAACTATTCATCGGTTTACCCAACTGTTGGTTCAATTTTCCTTTCGCAAAACTAAGGGCATACATGAGTCATTCATTGTAAAATTAAGAAAGGCTAAATTTGTTAACCAACCGATTTTTGGTAACTTGGCTGGGGAGTCGAATAATAAGACTGGAGGTTGAATCATAAGATAAGTAAGGTTGTCTTATGAATGGATTAATTTCCTTTTCTGTTTGAAGTGAGTAGTGCATCATAAATAGGGTGGAGTTGAGAAGATATACAGAATGTCTGCCGAGTAAAGTTTAGTATTCATCGAGTTGTAACCGAGCTATAACAGAATGCATTAAATGTTTACATGTGATATTTAATGAAAGATGTTGATGAGCTGGAGCAGATCAATGATTAGCAAGCCATAGAAGAAGTTTGTTAACGAATCTAAGGCAATGGAAAGTTGGCAAAAAGATCTACAGCTTAGATTAAACCGCATTACCCTAACACAAGTTCCAAGGTGAATGTGCAAGTTCCAAGGCGGGGTAAAACATTTTCAAATCGAAAGATACAATGAACCTGGACAAGATTGAAGATCTGATGGCTATGATTGATCATGGGAAATGTGATCAAGGAGATTAAGCGGTTAGAAGATTGTTTATAAATAAGGAACTGTTGATAAACAATGTATGTGAGCAAGTGTATGCACAGGGATGCTACATAGTGATTACCGAGCACAAAAGCTTGAAGACTTGTTAGAATAATAGAGTATTGATGCCCAACAGATAGACAAGATTAGTTCTATGTCTAGATTGTATTGAACAAATAGGAATCTGCTTTAGCATTTTAGATGTGAAGTTGCAGATAGATTCTATTACTATTATTTTGTGAAAGTGACAGGAAATCTCTTAACCGAGTGGACTTAATAGTCTTATATGTAAATCCTCTAACAAGGTGACATTCTGATTGAGTGTTTGAAATCCTTTGACAAGGTCACTTCTAACAAAGTGAAGATCCTAACAAATCTGAGGGAAATCCCTTAACCGGGTCACATTTAGCAATGTGTTTTGTAATCTTTAACAGGATTTGCTTTTAACCGAGCATACTCTAGAAGAGTATGTTTCTTAGTGGGTCTAAAATCCCACAGTGGTTTTTCCCTATTTGGGTTTCCACGTTAAATCTGGTGTTATGAGGTTTATGTTGTTCATATGCTTTTGAGTTTGCATGTTTGACAGTTTTGGATTATATGACTGATATATGTTACCGAGGTTGAATCTGATGTTTTTATGGATGATTAAGTTTGTATGATTCACCCCCCCCCCCCTCATCTTGTTGGCTATTGGATCTGTACTTATATTAAGTATTAGAACTATCAATTGGTATCAAAGCTTTGGACTCCGAAAGGAAAGTTTAAAGGCACTTGAGTTAAAGATCCAAAGATGTATAAGAGGGATGCACCCAAGCTGAATAAGTCAAGTTTCTCTACATGGCAGAAAAGGATGAAGCTACATCTATCAGGAGTTGGAGAATATGCTTTATACTATTTGGAGAATGATTTTGTTGCACCGAGCACCTATCCATTGACTATGGAAGAGATAAAGGCGAAGCAAGAACATGTTCAAGCAATGATTGAAATAACATCTGCATTGACTGATTCTGAGTTTAATGATCTAGAAGGCTACAATGATGCAAAGGCAATGTGGACTAAGCTCATATTTGTATATGGAGATGAACATGTTCAAAGAGAAAAAGTTGATAGTCTAAGAGGACAACTTGAATCTATGAGGATGAATGAAGGTGAGAACACAACCCAGTACAGTACAAGACTAAAGGAGATTGTAAATCAAATCAAAGGAGCAGGAGGAACTATTGAAGAAAAGGATGTGACAAGTAAATTGTTAAGAACCCTTCTACCTGCCTATGCAATCTGAGTCTCTGCAATCAATGAATTGAGGTTTGTACCTAATATGCAAGTTTCTTTGGATGCTACTATTGGTAAGCTACATGCATTTGAGTTAAGTAATTTTGATAACAGTGGGTCATCAGTAAATAAAGTTGAATCTGCATTTAGTTCTTTTCATCTGAATGAATCTAATGATTACAATGAGAGAAAGTATAAGTACTCTGAAGGATATCACAGTGGAGCAAGTGAAAGATTCCGGAAGAACATGGAGGAGGTACATAAACTGTATGAAGAAATCAGAAAGCAAGAAGAGTTTGAAGCACTATTGGCCAAAAGGTTACCAAGAGGCAAAGGTAAGTAAAAGGAAAACTACCTTTGAAATGTTTCAATTGTGATAAGATTGGACATATGGCTTCTAACTATCCTGACAAAGATTTCACTGAAAAGAGAGATTACCGAGATGACAGACAAAAAGATAATCATTATAGAGGACACCAAGACTTCAGAAGAAGAGATAGAAAGACATGCTTAATTGCTGATGAGGAATCTGAAGATGATAAATCAAATGAGACTGATACAGAGGAAGTTGTTTATGTGGCCATCAAGGATGGATCAGATGAAGAAAGGTATGAAGAAAAAGCCCTAATATCTCACATAAACACTAATGATTCTTGGATTATAGATAGTGGATGCTCACATCATATGACAAGAGATAAACACAAGTTTGTTATGTTAGAAGATTATGATGGAGGCTATGTTAGATTTGGTAATGATGCACCATGTCCGGTAAGAGGTAAAGGATCCATAACACTTCTTGATAAAGCAAGATGCAATGATGTTTATTGGGTTGAAGGTTTGAAATATAATTTGTTGAGTGTAGCATAGCTAAACAACATAGGTTACCGAATAGAATTTCATAAAGGAATTGTCAAAGTTCATGACAAGAATGGAAAGTTAGCTGCTACCGGGACACAAACAAAAGGTAATACATTTCACCTTGACTCCACTCACAACAAGTGTTTGCATGCAAAGATTGATAACACCTGGTTATGGCATAAAAGGTTTTGTCATGTTAATTTTGATAATCTGATCAAGATAAGTAAGAAGCACAGAGTAAGAGGTCTACCGAGTCTTGAAAAACCTGAGAATGCTATGTGCCGAGGATGCCAGATGGGTAAGATGACAAGATCCAGCTTTACAAGTAAGTCCTACACTTCTAAGGCAATTTTAGATCTTGTGCACACTGATCTTTATGGTCCTATGAAAGTTCAGAGTTATTATGGTGATAAGTATTTCATATTATTTGTGGATGATTATTCAAGGATGATTTTAGTAATGTTTTTAAAAGAAAAATCAAAAGCTTTTCAAATGTTTAAGTGGTACAAGGCTAGAGTTGAAAATGAAACAAGATGACAACTGAAATGTCTTAGATCAGATAGAGGAGGAGAGTTCACATCTGATGAGTTCAACCTATTTTGTAATGATCATGGTATTAAAAGACAAGTCTTTGCACCAACAACTCCACAGCATAATGGAATAGCTGAAAGAAGAAACAGATCTATTGTGGATTGTGCTAGAACACTGATGATTGAGAAGAAGGTTCCACAAACATTTTGGAGAGAAGCAATAAGCACAGCTGTTTACACCTTGAACCAAGTTCAATTGAAGAAAGGTACTTTGAAGACACCTTATGAAATCTGGTATGGCAAGAAACCTAATGTAAGCTATTTTAAGATCTTTGGAAGTAAATGTTATGTTCATAAAGATGATAGAAATGGCAAGTTTGATCAGAAAAGTGAAGAAGGAACATTTCTAGGATATTCTTCTAGAAGCAAAGCATTTAAATGTCTGATCAAATCATCTAACAAAATAGTAGAAAGTGCAAATGTGAAAATTGATGAAATTGCAGAAAGAACTGATGAAAGGAATTCCAAAGAACCAGAAGACTATGATGAATTTGTCTATGTGCAACCGAGAAGTCCTACCAAGATAACTGTTGAAGGAAATGAGGAAGATATCCAGTTACCAAGTGATGAAGAAGATCATATAGAGCCTACCGAGCCTGTATTAGCCAAATATGTCAGAAGACACCATGCACCAAGTCAGATTATAGGAGATAAGGATGATCCAGTGATGACAAGGAACAAACTGAGACAGAACACATGTTTGATATCTGAATTTGAACTGAGAATAGTAAAAGAGGCATTCAACAATGAAGATTGGATAAATGCTATGACTGAGGAGATTGATCAAATCAAGAAGAATGACACATGGACACTGGTCCCAAGACCGAAGGAAAAAAATGTAATCAGTACAAAGTGGATCTTCAGAAACGAGCTAAATGAGAAAGGTGAGGTCATTCAGAACAAATCAAGATTGGTTTGCAAAGGTTATGCCCAAGAAGAAAGAATTGATTATGGTGAGACTTTTGCACCTGTTGCTAGACTTGAAGGAGTTAGAACATTGTTGGCATATGCTGCTTTCAAAAACTTCAAGGTATATCAAATGGATGTCAAATCTGCATTTCTGAATGGAATATTAGAAGAAGAAGTTTTCATTGAACAACCTAAAGGATTTGTTGAAGACAATAATAAAGATCGGGTATGTAAATTGAACAAAGCTTTATATGGTCTAAAACAAGCACCTAGAGCATGGTATGAAAGATTGCACTCTTATTTGATTAAGATTGGTTTTATAAGGACAAGTGAGAACAACAACATGTACATGAAGAATGATGAAAATGGAATACTAATCTCAGCCATATTTGTTGTTGATATTATATTTTATGGAAATGACTCTTTATGCAAGAACTTTGGAAATGAAATAAGCAAAGAATTTGAGATGTCATTAATCGGTGAGATAAAGTATTTTATAGGCTTACAAATACTACAAATGAAAAATGAAATTTTCATTACTCAATCCAAATACATAAAGGAAATCTTGAAGAAATTTGGAATGGAGGATTCAAAGCTAGTAAGTACTCCTATGACTACAAACTGCAAACTATCAAAGAATGATGAATCTGCATCTGTTGATGAGACACTCTACCGATCCATGATTGGAAAACTACAATATGTTGTTCATAGCAGGCTAGATATAGCACATGCAGTAGGTATTGTTGCAAGATTCTCTGCAGATCCTAAGGAAATACACATGACAGCAATCAAAAGAATTTTCAGATACTTGAAAGGCACTGAAGATTATGGCTTAGTATATCAGAAAGGAAATGATTTTGATTTAAAAGTTTATACTGATGTTGATTGGGCAGGCAACATTGATGACAAAAAAAGCACAAGTGGAGGAGCTTTCTTCTTAGGAGAAAGACTAGTGAGCTGGCTTAGCAAGAAACAAGGATGTGTTTCTCAATCAATAGCCGAAGCTGAATATGTTGCTGCAGCGCTGAATTGTACCAACATTGCATGGATCAAACAATTGTTGGAAGGTATAAATGAGAAAGTTACCGAGCCAGTAACTATATTCTGTGACAATACTAGTGCCATTAATATTTCAAAGAACCCTGTTATGCACTCTAAGACAAAGCACATATCTATCAAATATCATTATCTTAGAGAAGAAGTTCAAGAGAAGAAAGTGGTGTTGGAATATGTTAACTCAAAGGAACAAATAGCTGATATCTTCACCAAGCCACTACCAAAGGACACTTTTGAATATCTCAGAAGTAAGTTAGGGGTCCTACCCCTATCTTTTACTCACTGACCGAGTTCAGTGAAAGCATCACTTCGATGACTCTATTGAATATCTTTTGGGGAACTGATGCTGGAGTGATACACTTTAGAATGTTTTTCTAAAAGTGTACTAGAATAATATTGGGATAATATAGAAAATGATATAGGGAACAGGAATCGTAAATGCTCTGATCGAGACTCAGTTGATACACAACAACAGGAAATAACTTCTTACAACAAGAAATTATGTTTTAGTTCTATTCTTTTTGGCATTGTTGTCAAAGGGGGAGAAGACTGCCAAGAAGAAGAAACTAGAAGGAGAAGATCTACCAAAAGGGGAGAAGACCTGAGAGAAGACTACAGATTGAAGTAAAGACTGAAAACAGAAGAGAAGTCTGATGTATGGGGGAGAGCATTTCAACATTTCAGAATCACAGCAATCTGCATTTTTAAAAAAAAGTCAAATCAAGTGGTTTTGCCATCAATGCCAAAGGGGGAGATTGTTGGCAATATTACAAGGATATTGAGAAGGTTGTTGATGATTATGGACATAACTGATTAAAGATGTTTTACTATCTTGATATTATTATTTTGTCATTGATGTCAAGAAATTGATTTTCTAATTTAGTATGATGTTGCCATATCTTAAGAAATATGATATGAAGATTATAAAGAAGTCGATAAAGACACAGGAAAGAATATGATGAATAAGGGGATAAGTTATTCAATGGGAAACTCTACCGAGTCAGACAATAATGAGATCTTGATGTTTTAGATTGTTTTAACATCATACATATGTTGTAAAATGTAAAGGTTAATACTATACTATGTTATCAAGCAAAGAACCTAGTCGGTAAACCCTAAGGAACTTAGTCGGTAAACCCTAAGGTTGTCGCAGTCGGTTAATGAAGACAGAATGTCTACCGAGTAAAGTTTAGTATTCACTGAGTTGTAACCGAGCTATAACAGAATGCATTAAATGTTTACATGTGATATTTAATGAAAGATGTTGATGAGCTAGAGCAGATCAATGATTAGCAAGCCGTAGAAGAAGTTTGTTAACGAATCTAAGGCAATGGAAAGTCGGCAAAAAGATCTACAGCTCAGATTAAACCGCATTACCCTAACACAAGTTCCAAGGTGAATGTGCAAGTTCCAAGGCGAGGTAAAACATTTTCAGATCGAAAGATACAATGAACCTTAACAAGATTGAAGATCTGATGGCTATGATTGATCATGGGAAATGTGATCAAGGAGATTAAGCGGTTAGAAGATTGTTTATAAATAAGGAACTGTTGATAAACAATGTATGTGGGCAAGTGTATGCACAGGGATGCTACATAGTGATTACCGAGCACAAAAGCTTGAAGACCTGTTAGAATAACAGAGTATTCATGCCCAGCAGATAGACAAGATTAGTTCCATGTCTAGATTGTATTGAACAAATAGGAATCTGCTTTAGCATTTTAGATGTGAAGTTGTAGATAGATTCTATTACTATTATTTTGTGAAAGTGATAGGAAATCTCTTAACCGAGTGGACTTAACAGTCTTATATGTAAATCCTCTAACAAGGTGACATTCTGATTGAGTGTTTGAAATCCTTTGACAAGGTCACTTCTAACAAAGTGAAGATCCTAACAGATCTGAGGGAAATCCCTTAACCGGGTCACATCTAGCAATGTGTTTTGTAATCTTTAACAGGATTTTCTTTTAACCGAGCATACTCTAGAAGAGTATATTTCTTAGTGGGTCCGAAATCCCATAGTGGTTTTTCCCTATTTGGGTTTCCACGTTAAATCTGGTGTTATGAGGTTTATATTGTTCATATGCTTTTGAGTTTACATGTTTGACAGTTTTTGATTATATGACTGATATATGTTACCGAGGTTGAATCTGATGTTTTTATGGATGATTAAGTTTGTATGATTCACACCCCCCCCCCCTCTCATCTTGTTGGCTATTGGATCTGTACTTATATTAAGTATCAGAACTATCATCCCCTAGGCAGCTTGGCGACTCTAGAATCCACTTCCTAGAGTATGAGTTTGATTCGGATAGAGGAGATGGTATTTTGGTTACCTTGGAGGATCCTTCCCGTGCTGTGTTGATTAGAAACTAGCAGAATGTCAAACCTCAAAGCGCTTCTTTGTCCTCTGTTGTGAATCCCAAAGGTAAGGAAATCATTTCCCAGTTTCATAATAATGATTTGAGACCTCAATAACCTCAATCATTGAAGTTTGTAAACACTGAGAGTTCGTTTGATATTGTTAAATTTTGTAAATCCTCTCGGATTCAAATTATGCCAGTTGAATATCTTAAATTAAACCCTAAAGAAATTGATAGGTTGGTTAAGTTTTTGAAAGGAAATAATGCATATGTACAAGCCGATATGATACAACAATCAACTAATGATACTTTTTCCTCCAAAGGAGATGTGTCAACTTGTCTTGCTACTCATGAATCTTCCCTTGAAATAGTTGCCCATCAAGTTGATGACATGTTGTTTGTCCTTGAATCAAAACCTAAGCCTTTTTATATATCCCTGTTCATAAATGGTCATAAATTGAATAATTGCATTATAGACTCTGGTGCCTCAAATAACATCATGCCATCTGTTGTAGGAAATGCTCTAGGATTATCCTTGACTAAAACCTTTGGTAGATGTTACTCCATGGACTCCAAACAGATACCCTTGTTAGGACAGATTAAAGATGCTCACGTAGCCCTTACTACTCATCTTGATAAAAGAGTTAGGTTAACTATTTTAATAGTTGATATTACTGCAAGTTGTAATACCTTAAAAATGGTCATCTAAACCATGAGCCCCTAATCTCGACAACGTCACCAAGGTCCTAACCAAAGGCAATTAAATTAATCTTGAGCACACAATTAATTTCAAAAATCATCAAATGTCACATGCCAAATTAATCAACCAGTATTAATTAAATATTTAATTAATTAATTGATCATTCCAAGTAAATCATTTTTAAACAATTATCCTATTTATTTTATTGAATATCCTAGTATATTTAATTAAATAAATCAATTTTCCATTTAATCACAAAAAAGGAATTAATTGAAAAAAAGGAATTAAAAATTGAGAAAAGAAATCAAATGGAGATAATCTTGGAAATCAAATTAAAAATTGATAAATAATCTCAGAGAAAACAATTAAAACAATTAAATATCAAAATTGAATAAAATAGAGAAAAAATCAATTTTTTTCTAATTTTATCTTAATTTTAGTTCAATTTCCTTTAAAATTGAGAAAAGTAGCCAATCATATCAATTCACCTGGATTGTGCTTCCTCTTGGAAAATCTTGACCGCTCATCATCATTTGATCTCAATCGTTGGTTTCTTTTGAATTTTCTATAAATTCAGGCTCTCATCTCTCATTCAAGGATCCTGGAGAATATATTGTTATTATGTTGTTTTTGCTCTAGGTTCACTAAGAATTTGCATTGAGATATTGCATATTAGTTATTTCATATTCATTAAATCATCTAGCTTAAATATTCATATATTGCTTAAATCATGTTAGATTAATCTTGCATATCTAGCTTAAATCTTGCATATCTAGCTTAAATCATGCATATCTAGAATAATCTTGCATTCATTAGCTCAAATTCATGCTCATATAGATTAAATCCTTCATTTAGGTGTCGTCTAGTCACTAGATAGCTTAGCAATCTGAAAGCAATCTAAACTCGCATCTACTAGAAGGCAATAGGTCGCTTTGTAATGGTTTATTATTCATTGATTATTGATTTACTAACCATGCATCTAATGACTTAATTGAAGTGTTATGTATTCAGATATAGATACAGATACCTTATCCACTTTTCACACACACATTTTTGGTGCCCACCATGGGGCTCGAAATTCAATACTGTGGCCTCAAAATCACTTTTTTTTCCTATCCTACAGGTCTCGTTCGTACAGTCTCTGCTAAATATCGTACGAGTTTAATTCTTTCATCGTACGACATTCTGTCAAGGCCTCTATCTTATTGTACGGAACAGAAAAGGAGCTCGTACGATTTTTTGCTCTGATAATTCGACTCTTTGTTTTGCCGTTCGGGTCTGTGAGAAGGTATAATCTGTCGTACGAATTTTTATTTTATCATTTCAAAAACAATTTACTTGCCAAGGTTTTTCATGAATTAAAATTTGATTATACTAACACTGATGCTAACCCTGGTTTGTCTATTGTTTACCTGAGATTTTTATAGCCTAGCCAGTTTCTTGCAGGACGCTTGACAGAGAATTTATCAATCAAACATACACTTGTCAAAGAATCAAAAACAACATGACTACTGATGTGTTGTTTTTGTAGGTTGCCTAAAAGAAAATCGACCAAACTTCATGTTTTCTTTAATGTTCATTTTTTTTAGGCACTTAAATTGCTATCTCGTTAAAGAAATAATATGTCTTTCGTGTTTTCAGAAAAATCAGAGAGGTAGGAGAGTATGCTCTTGTCTTTTACAGACAATCAAAAATCTAGACCCTTGAAGCTTTTTCTAAATTTTGAGATTTGTATACCTTTAGCGGGCCTGTCACAGTGGGAAAAAGTAATCACCTTGTGAGAACGACCCAAGTGAGTACAGTTGGACTTGAGCATTCTAACTCACTATAATAAATAGGCCTCTGATGATTAAAGTCTCAGAGGATGGGATTATTTGAGTTTTCTCTTTGAGATCTCTCATATCGAGCAATTTGTAGGGCCTCGCGGTCTCAATCACGTTTACGTGACTACAGCTTGTTTCGGTACCTTGTCGAGCTATAGGCCTCAATCATGCTTGCATTACTTCAAGGGGTAATTTCAAATGGAATTCTTGACTAAGAAATATAAGATAGAAGCTACCTGGTTCACCTCTGAAAGGGGGATAATCTTTGTGCAAGAGAGATAGTAACTCTCCCAAGACACTTGCCATGTCGTGCCCCCATTAGCACTTGGAGTCAACTAATACAGCATTGAGAATCCATTGTGTGAGACTCAACGGTCATCTTTTGATTAGCTATTGGGTGTGTACCTAAGTTAGCAAGCAAAGGTTTTCTTCTCTAATCCAACTTTCGTAAGGTTAGCATGTTGTGATTGGAATTATTACACATGTTGCATGTTTTCTTTGTTTTCACCCCTAAAACTGAAACTGAAATACTAAAAATAGAGAAAAAAATATCAAACAATTCAGTGATAAACTTTGTCCGTGTCCAAAACTGGTCTTTGTCAATCATCAAAACATCAGTCTGTGTCCAAAAATTGGTCTTTGTGAGTCGCTAAAAAACTATGCCTGTCAGAATTTCATTTATGTCCAGTCCTCTGTCGTACGAGTCTGCTAAATTTTTGTCCTGCTACATACCTTTTGTTGTGCAAGTCTTCATTGATCTTAAATGTTTGTCGTCTGGCTCTATAAAACCTATCGTATGAAACTGCATAACTATCATCTGACCTTTTACAATCCATCGTACAAATATACATCACAGTAAGTGGTCTAGGAGAACCCTTCAAAGGGCTCCCACCATTTGTTTTTTATTGTGTTCTTGCTTCTTAATGAAGCCATTGTATATAAAATAAGAGCCATGTGCTCATAGGTCCTAGTTGAGGTCCTAGGGTCATAAGTCAAAGTTGAGTTTTTCTTGAAAATAGAGGGTATGTGTTCCTTGGAGGTGTTTAGGGTTCTTCTTAGCATGGTGGTGTCCTTAGGTCAGCCCAATGTGGGCCTAGGAGTCAAGAAAAGCAACATTGAGAAAGTTGCTCAAAAGTTGCAAAAGTTGCATGACAACTTTTCCACCTAGTGGTCAAAATCTGTAGTTTAGCATGGACAACCCTAATATGGGCACACAAAGTGAGGAAAGGGTAGTATAAGTAGTTGCAAACCCTAAGAGAAGGGGTTGGATGTCAGTTGTTGTACGGCCCAAGAAAAGTGACTTGACTGTGACTGCAATTTTGCTGCCAGTCGGCACAAATGGAGTAAGACAAGATCATTAATGGATTGATTTTTGAGAAAAACTATGTTGAGTGTCTTGTATGGTGTATTTACTTTCATTGTGAGCATTTAGATTAGGTTTTGTTTTGCAGGTTGTGTGTGTTTGTAAATATTTTGAAAACTTGCTACTCACTGTCTAGTTTTGGATTGGTTTGTGTCAATGGGCTCATAATTCCATTCCCCATTGTGGAATCACCATGAAACCATGGGGAATGAGAGTGTAGACCCTGTACCATACTTCAAAGAAATCAGGGCCCTTGAAGATGCAAGGAGGCCATCTAAAGACCCACTCCTAGGCGAGACTGGACAGTGTCCGGCTAAGAAGGGTTAAGTTGCAGAGGTCTTGGAGAGCAAGGAAGGTCAGAGGAGGAGGCACCCTTTGGAGGAGTTGTAGAGGGGTGAATGGAACACCATTGGTGAGAAGGAGGAGCTTCCACCAATCCAGACAAGGTGGTGAAACCAATAAACCAACACTGTGACCCTGGCAAGCCTAAAAACCCTCTTTAAAACCCTTGAAAAACCTTAAAATCCACCTAGGGTAGTGTACGAACACTTGGAGGCCCAAAACCAGAAAAATCCTTGAGCCCTTGCCAAATGAATAGCAGGTCTTTTAGGAAGTTTCACAAGCATGTGCATCATTTGCAAGAGGGAGCCCTAAAAGTTTGGGTAGGAGGCCTAATTGGTCACATCCTTGTAGCCCTATTTTGTAGGGAAAAGACAAAATTGTGAAATCGGTAAGGGGTAGGAATCTTGAAACCTCTTGGGGGCACATGAATGGGTGGAAAAACCATGCATTAGACCTGGCCTATCCTTGCTAGGACCTAAGAAGGTGTGGAACAAACCAAACCCTTATTAGTCTAAGTAAGGGTTCTTTGAGTCTCATGAGTAGGTGAGACCTTAGGAGTGAAAATTCAAATTGTTGGTGGGTGGATTGGGCAAGGTCAGGGGATTCCACAAGCAGAGGAAGTCCTAGAGACCCTAGGGTGTGGTTAGAACACCTGGTGATCCAAGGAAAGGATCCAAGAGCATAGACTAGGCTAGTCTATCCCAAACACCATCCCATCAGTAAGTAGATTATCGTCTGGAGTCTGCCCAACTGTCATACAAAATTAGGCAGAAACTCATATGAAAAAGTGTGTTTATCGACTAAAAATAGCTAAACTATCATCTGGGTTTGAAAAATCTATCGTACAAATTCCTGGTCTTGTCAGTCAAAACAGTCAAATTTTCCCAAATCAGTCTACAACGAGCATAAAACTAGTTATCATAATCCTGAGCATAAACAACCTAGGTAGTGCACCTTCTGCAGTTGTGTTGCACAATTTTGTTGGTTACCTCTTAGCTAGCTCAATCAACCTAATCCAATCAACCAATCTGTTGTCCAAACTTCACTCTCGAGTATCACTTAGGCTACTTAGCCTTGACTCAAAATCAGAGTCAGTGTATCTCACCTGCATAAGTTTGAACATCAACCTCTGGCCTCAACGAACAACTAGCTTTGATCTCACCTTGACATTTGTAACACCTCTTGCTATCAACTGTAAATGGCTACCTTAGCTTCAATTCCCATGGCTACCTTGGCTCAAATGATTCAAGATATAAAGAAGGAAATATATGACATGAAAATCCAACAAAATAAATCAATAACTCCATTTGAAAAACAAACGCATGATATCAAGAGAGAGAAACTTCAAGGAATGCTAAAACGATTATATGATTTGACAATCAAAAACCAACAAATAATTGACAATCAAAAACCAAATCTCAAACAAGCTCACAAGACACCTTCACCAAGACATAAAGACATTTCCTCCAAATATCCTCTAGATAGACAGTTTACACCTTTGGGGCAGTCTATTGAGTCGACTTTGAAAGAGATTCTTAAGCATAATCTTATCATATTACCTAAAAAGACCACATGGGGATGTGAATTTTTGAGTAAGTATTGTGCATATCATAGATAAAATGAACATAAGACTTCACATTGCATAGAGTTAAAACATAAGATTCAAGATCTCATTGATAATGATGTCATTGAAATTGAAGATCCTAATGACTCACCTAAAGAAAAAGAAGGAATTATTTCCAAGCATGATCAAAATTATGAACCTATGTCTAGCAATGGCTTACATGTAGCCTCCATCTCTTTCGTAATGCCTCCATCTCTTGAGGCTTCTCGACTAGAATCCATACCATGTCTCTCAAATAATGAACCTAATGATGAAACTTTTCACATTGATCGAACAAGGCTATCTCAAGGGCCATCCCATCCAATGGTTGAAAAAGATCCTACCTCCCGAGAATCCAATGAGGATCCCATTATACCTTTTATTTTCTTCCAAGATGATCCCCTTCCATCTCAAGAGAAAAGCATCCTTCCTAAGCAAGATCATGATGCCTCTTCCACCTTTTCAAATGGTCCTATTCAAAATGAAGAGTCAAACACCCTTCCTACTCTATCCAAAGGCCCTCTTCCATGTCAAGATCAAATTATTCCTTCATCTCCTTTTCATAATCCTCCACATTCACCTCAAGGATCTGTCATGCCTACAAAGCCCTCTCATGATCCTACAAGTCAAAATATTTATAAACGCAAAGGGGTAGATCTTCACAAGCAAGAACCCCTCCATGTTAAAGAAACTATTAAAAGTCACGGTCTCAATGACATTCCTCAAAATTTTGGTATCCCTACTAAACCAAAATCCAAGTACACACCTTCCCCTTCATCTCTTCTATCCATTTTAGGACCCTATATTCCTCCATCCCTTGTGCAAGATCAACAAAGGCATACATCTTCGTGTACCTTCCATCCATCTAGAAGGACACAAAGGCTCACTGAGCAAAATAAAGCAAAATCAAAAGCTATATGGGTTCCTAAGGCACTTGTAGAAGCAATGTGTTCCAAGAAACTGCAAAAGCATGAAAAATCAAAAACCATGTGGATCCCCAAGCATCTCCTTGAAGCACAACAGTCTAAAGAAAAATCCAAATCAACAACCAAGATTGTTGTTCCTCCATCCAAACCTTCCAAATCTATTTCTCCATCACCTCCTTCATCCATTTTGGATCCTTATGTCCCAAAATCCCTGGTTGTTCCTCCATCCAAATCTCAAAATCTGAGATCCACTTTTCCCCCATCAATCCACCATCCCTCAAGATGTGTGCCAATGGTGATCCCACAAATGTTTCCATTCACTCATGCACCAAACTTTCAATATCTTCTCCATTGTCCAACACCTCCTTTTCATCCTTTCATACCCCTAATCCAATCCTTTTCATAAGACTTTACCCTAGTTTCATCACAAAATCCGAAAATTAAGGAAATCAACATTGGAGATGTTGGACATGTACACTTAGCTGAGTCCTTCTTGGAAAAACATCTTTATGCTAGACCAGTGAACTACCTACACAAAAATCCCTTACCCTATGAACAACATGCACCTTCAACAATACTATATCTAAGGGTTGGGTTAGTTTAGCATTTTCTTTCTACACTGCATATCATTTTCTTAAAAGCATTGCATTGCATATAGTTTCTTTTTCAAATACATCGCATTCACAAAATTTCTGCATTTGCATATATCAACATCAATAAAACAAGGCAATTGTCCAAGTTTATCATTTGTTTACATTCAAGACAAACAAGGGTCATCTCTTTTCTTAGATATTCAGACATAAAGTCCTTGAGGTCCTAAGGTCATTCATTTTCAACATTACTCTGTGACGACGCTTTACTTATGATTGGGTAGTGATTCACTATTTGAGACTTGCTAACCCAAAATCTATCAATTGCTATATCTCATACACATTAACAAAATCTCTATTTCATTCGAGACACCTAGTTGATCATATGACTAGTGAAAAATCTAAAATTCTACTTCAGCGTCGTTGTAATTGTCACACCCAAGTAGGTTTCATTACTTACAAGTCAAGGCAAGAAAATAAAAAGAAAAAAGAAAAGTGCTATGCCAAATATCCATCAAAAGGCAAAAGCAATGATATATAATTGAAATATCACACATACAAGTGCGGAAAAAAGCTTGACTATGGGAACATGCGAGTAACTCCATCAGGGCTATGGATGTCTACTGGCAATGGAGCAATATTTGAGAAATTACAATCTATAACCTCGTCGGAGCTCTAAAAGCTTGCTGGCAGCGAGGCTCTATTCGGGATGCTTTTGAAGTTAGAATAATCCATGTAGCTAGTCATATAGGATGCTAAGGATATTTAGTGAACACAAGAGTAGGAATTAACTCATTTGCACTCACATGGGTAAAAGAAGATCAAAGTTTCAAGAACCAATGGGGAATTTTTATGTGTCTCCATTTGTAAATCCTAGTCACTAAGTGTGTTAATTTGGATGTTCCAAGGGACCTTAAGGATCGATTGACCACTTATCTATGAAATGTTTTGTACCTCCAATTCAATTGGTGTATTACGAAGTGCTAAACAAACACAGTCATCCTTGCTCGAATAGGAAATGCATCTTCATCATGCATATTGCATTAACATAGGTCATATCAAAAATCATTGTCTCCACATGCATTCTACAGATCATCATGTCATACAGGTTTACATATTGGGGGCATAGCTGAAAAAAATCATAAAAATTTCCTGAATAAACTCCTAAAAATCATAAAATGTCCTGAACAAACTCCTAAAAATCATAAAAGTCCTGAAGAAATCCTAAAAATCAGAAAAAGTCACAAAATCAAAAAAAAAAAAAAACTGAAAAAAATCAAACAAAGAAAGCATAGACTATCCATCAAACAAAATCAACATCAGACAAACTCTCAAAGTCTGCAATCAATCTTATCTCATGTCTTATTAATCTATCTATCAAACTCTATCAAACATCAACATGTCTTATACAAGGAAGGGTACACTTGAAACTAGGCAGATCGGTCCTATACGGGGTACTTACTCTTTGAAACCAGACATTCCTATCAATGATCAAATCAAAACAATAACATAGATCAGTATGGCTGTTGGATTTTGTCCAGGTTGGTCTTATCTCTTGTACTGAAATGTTGCATCTTTTCTTTAGCTTGTACATAACTTTTAGTCGCTTTTGTGACATCCTGGTTCTTTTGGAACCCTCATAGCTTGAAACCGATCAATGTCCTAGTCTTAGGATAATTGACTGATCAATTTACATATCCTAAGCAGTATCAACCAAGTCATCTTTCTATCGGTAGTACCTCGTCATCCACTCTGAGTCAGTCACCTATCTCCTAACTACTGCAGAGTTTTATCACTGAGTAAACAAGCAAAACAAGACTGTTGAATACAATCACTAAACTGTTTGAGATATGCATGAAATTTTCTTTGTATGATGTCTTTTATATTGGTTTTTGATTATTATTCCCTCTGAGTAACTCGAGGAAGTCTATCTTGACTAAGAGGAGCAAGGATTGGGGGCATAATACTTTTCTTTTTTTTCTGCTTGTAAGAATGAATCCGATGATCTGGAAACATCTAATCAGCTGGGTGTCTGTGATAAGCACCTTCACATCAAGGTGAAATCGCCACACATACCTCGACTCCGCTTGTTTTTATACTACAGGGAGGTTGGCATCATTTCTTTGTCTGTTTTGAGAGAATTTCTTTAATGTACAATCCGGATGCATGCATAATCTATCCAAGGATATGAATGAACAAAGGTTCATTTCAGGCAAGATAATTAATATTGCATATGAAAAGAAAGGAACTCTATTTTGCCTGCTATGTTTGTAAAACGCTCAGTGATGAAAATTAAGCATTCCAAATCCAGAGAATAGGTTTAGGTTGCATTTATTCAACATTTTATGCATTTTGAGTGACTTTGGCATGATAACAATGATCTCTTTATCTTTTGAATGAGAGTCTGAGGCAATTGTCTTTTCTCAGCTAAGTGGTCTCTTTTTCATCATCATTTCTCTGATTGAGTACTTGTGTATTGAGATGTTAGTTGCATACATGAGCATCTTATATAGATCCATACATTTCATTATATACTTATTTGCATTCATATTATTGCATGAAGGAAAATAAACATTAGCATTACTAGTTGCTCATTCTAATCATTCATTTGCATCATCAATTATTTGCATGAAAAAGAAACAAAAATAAACATCCATATTACATCCATGGCATACATCCATACTAGAAAAGATATGCATACGTATAGAATAAAGCATATAGAAAGATATCTCATAATCAATCGCCACAAGTACGATGAAATCAAATCAAGATCTTGTATATATCATAATCTCAGTGTCTCAGAGTACAAAAGATATCAACTGTCATATACAATGTCTCATCGAAGCAAATATCAAGAGGGGTACAAAAAATGGGGTATATAACAAAAACTAAAAGACCTAATAAACTAGCTCTCTGCCTCTCCCTCATTGCCAGGTGGAGGAGGTGTTGCCTGCTACCCGATATCCTGTCTGGGTGTCCTAGCTCCCTCAGATCGAGCCATATATTGAGAATATGGAACAACTTGTTGTGCTACTGGAACACCTACGCTATAGGTTGCAAGGTAATAAGATGCTCTACTAGTCTGATGCAAAACCTCCCGCTGAAGAGTGTATTGCTCTGCTCTCACCTCAATGAGATGACGATCGCACTCAACTCTGACCTCAGCGAGATGACAATCGCGCTCAGCTCTGACCTCAGCCAGTTGTCGATCTCTCTCTGCTCGAACCTCAGCAAGTTGTTAGTCTCGCTCTGCAAGCTATGTCCGCGCCACTGTCAGTTGTGCCTATAAATCTCCCAATCTAGCCCTCAGAGACCATGTTGCATCTGTTGCCCCCTGCTCTCTCCCCCCCCTCCAACTCCTCCTCCAACACCCTTCTCTCTCATAGGCTCTTTGCCTCCCTGCTCATCCCTCCGCTATCTCACCTGCCAAGGAGTTACTCTCTCCTCCTCCCCTCCACCCTCTATCGCCCTGGCACCGCCAATCTCAACCCCAACAACTCCTAATGATCCACCCTCCCTTCTTTGTCATCATCTCCCTCCAGCAGGTATCCTATTGCTGCTAGCCTTAGGATCACCTCCTGCTCACCTAGGTGCATCTGCTCTCGGACTCTGCACCTGTCCTCATCTCTGCACCTGTCCTCGCCCCTATACCTAAACCGATACATGTGCCTAGGCTGGTGCCTCATCCTCGGCCTCCTCTATAAGAGGTGTGTGCTCTACAGGATCTATGAATCTAGGAAACGGATACCTCTGGAACCAATCCCTGTACTGGGGCAATACCCCTGCATCTGCGACATCCTCCAAGTAATCCCATCTCAGTCGCTGTAAACCAACTAGCTCCTGCATGCTCAGCACATAGGATAACCTTGGAGCCCATCCTCGTCTCTCCTCATCTCCATATCAGGCATAGGTTGTAAACTCCTGTGACATACCCTATGGTTTGCCATACTGCCTCATAACCCTAGAAATTGTGAACCACTCAATGATGGACACCGACCTGCCAATAAGAAGGCATTTCATAAACATGTCCTTCCTCTACACTCTCCAGTCATCCCATAGCTCCAAGCCCCTGTATGGTCTCCATACTACCACAATCAGATCATCGAGCTGTCTCCTCCAATACTCTGTCTTTCCCAGATGGGGCTGAGTGACATAACTAGAATAACAATAAACTATGGGTTGGTGCGACTCTCTAGCATCATCCACTATCGACCTGCATACTAGGATGTGTTCCCAGGCCCAAATCTGCAAAACTAGGACTCCCACTGCCATACTCTTCCCATCTCTATGTGCAACCTTGTGCATCTCATGATACATGTGAGCTAATAAACAAGAATCCCACCCTTCTCTTAGGATGAGTCAGTAGTCTCTCGAGCATCCTAGCCCATCCACATAGAAAGCCTTGTTGTCCCCTGTCTGGCATGACAAAACAACCTATCATACCTGCTAACACACATGCTAGTGGAAACTACTTTCTATATCTAGCCATCATAACATCCCATGTAATGGCCCACTCAAGGATGGCCTTATCATGAAATATACGTCTCAAAGCTAAAATCCCAGGCCGCTAAGCAGAATCATAATCTACCTTATCACCAGCAAATGGAATCCTGAGAATACGGTAGACATCCTTAGGTGTGATGGTCATCTCTCCTATGGGCAAATAGAACGTAGTATTCTCTGAATGGAATCGCTCGACCAATGCGGTCAACATCCCATGATTAACATGGATATCTAGCATCTGAAGAAGGTATCCAAATCCACATGCCTGAATATGAGCCCTATCTATGTCTGATAAATTCTGAACTAATCCCATAATAGGTGGATAAACACAGTGAAACAAGACATCTGGCAACCAAATCTGCAAAATCAAACATGAACACTATCAGCATGTGATTCAAATCACACTAAAAAGATGCTAAACATGCTTGCAAATCCAAATATGCAAAATGCAAATTCAAAATTTGGCATTGTGACTTTCCAACATGCTTGTTGTTTTTCTTACGAGTTTTCACAGCAAGGCAGAATTTCGTACGAATCAGGATTAGACATCGCACAACAAAACATTCCTATACAAAACAACATTAAACATCGCACAACAATAGGGGCACTCAAGAACAAGTTCGTACGAGACATGGGCCCACTTCATACGATAAACTACACGAGAGAGTTTATCGTACAAGAAACGGTCTCACCGTATGACAAACCGTGGCACATGACTTCAAATGGCTCAAAAATGCAAAAAACTTAATCAAAATTCAAAATTTGAAAACTCAAATAGGCTTAAGATCGATCACTTACCGTCAGGTCGTGGTTTCGCGGTTGATTATGTTGTCTCTAGTGCTCAAAACGATGCTCCTAGATCGGAATGGCCATTTTTCTTCGCAGAGGGCTTTTAACATTTCAAACTTGGAGAGGTGAAAATGACACATGGACCCCTTATATAGCCAAAACCCTAATTTTTCAACTTGCTCCAATGGACATGAAAATTGTACCCTAAACTAAATTGATGGTGTTTGATTCCATTTTCGGGAGCGAAATCAAAATCTGAGATCATCTTCCTAGTCAATTTCACACAACTAAGACCACTTAGCGCTTTCATCAACTGCTCATTCTTTCCTTCAATTTGCGCTCAGTTTCTCGTTAATCAATGCTAAACCTCAATTTAATTCTCAAATCAACTCTAATTTTAATCATCAACATTAATCTTTGTGCTCAAATAACTTATCATCGCTCAAAAAAAAAAAAAATTGTTTAAAATCACTGTGCAACCCTCGCTATCTTTTGATTTCGCTCCCGAGGGAGCATACTCATAACCTCGAAGTCGCGAATTTCTTTCAAAAATCTTTGTTACAAGTCGAGCAGCTAAGCTTCATCAAATCAATCTCTAGGGGCATATCAGTTTCGTCAATCAAATCAAACCGACATTGTCTTCATTTGAATTAGTCACTTAACGTTAATCAATTGCATCGCTTTTCATCAAGTTGATTATTTGTTTAAACTCAATCAAGGGTTTAAAGAGTATATTTGATCACATAATCAATCTAAGCAAGTGTTCACTTGCATCGCATCGAATCAAGTTGGACAGTTTATCTTCGCTCATCATATCTTGATCAATCAAGTTCAAGATTGACTTTATCTTCGCTCGCTGTGTCTAGTTCAATCAAGTTCTAGATCAGTAAGATCCGCTTCTTGATCAATCAAGTTCAAGTTTGGTATCTTTTCTCTTCATCGGTCCTAGTTCAATCAAGTTCGGGATCGGTTTCGCTTTAATCAACTCTGTTCAGTTTTATCGCTTCAAAACAAACTGAATACCCCGCTCTTCATCTGGTTTGTGATCAATCAAGTTCAAAACTGATATCTCCTAGACATCAACTATTTTTTGAATCAACGCACTGATCGCACATTAATTCAAAGAGGGGCAAATGTAATACCCTAAAAATGGTCATCTAAACCATGAGCCCCTAATCTCGACAACATCACCAAGGTCCTAACCAAAGGCAATTAAATTAATCTTGAGCACACAATTAATTTCTAAAATCATCAAATGTCACATGGCAAATTAAACAACCAATATTAATTAAATATTTATGTAATTAATTGATCATTCCAAGTAAATCTGTTTTAAACAATTATCCTATTTATTTTATTGAATATCCTAGTATATTTAATTAAATAAATCAATTTGCCATTAAATCACAAAAGAGGAATTAATTGAAAAAAAGAATTAAAATTTGAGAAAAGAAATCAAATGGAGATAATCTTGGAAATCAAATTAAAAATTGATAAATAATCTCAGAGAAAACAATTAAAACAATTAAATATCAAAATTGAATGAAACAGAGAATAAATGAGGTTTTTCTGATTTTATCTTAATTTTAGTTCAATTTCCTTTAAAACTGAGAAAAGCAGCCAATCACATCAATTCACCTGGATTGTGCTTCCTCTTGGAAAATCTTGACCGCTCATCATCATTTGATCTCAGCCATTGGTTTCTTTCTGAATTTTTTATAAATTCAAGCTCTCATCTCTCATTCAAGGATCCTGGAGAATATATTGTTATTATGTTGTTTTTGCTCTAGGTTCACTAAGAATTTGCATTGAGATACTGCATATTAGTTATTTCATATTCATTAAATCATCTAGCTTAAATATTCATATATTGCTTAAATCGTGTTAGATTAATCTTCAATATCTAGCTTAAATCATGCATATCTAGCTTAAATCATGCATATCTAGATTAATCTTGCATTCATTTAGCTCAAATTCATGCTCATGTAGATTAAATCCTTCGTTTAGGTGTCGTCTAGTCACTGGATAGCTTAGCAATCTGAGAGCAATCTAAACTCACATCTACTAGAAGGCAATAGGTCACTTTGTAATGGTTTATTATTCATTGATTATTGATTTACTAACCATGCATCTAATGACTTAATTGAAGTGTTGTGTATTCAGATTAGATACAGATACCTTATCCACTTTTCACACACACACAAGTTATGGCATGTTTCTAAGTCATACAATTTGTAGATACCTAGGAGGCAAAATTAAAATGGGCTGGTCTCAGGCCACTATTCCCATAGGGAAACAACAGGTCATTTACAACTAGATGCCAAATCTAAGTTCACTATTTTTCCTTCTGATGATCTGAAGGCACAAATATTATACCATGAATGTGAATTTGGGAATGATATGATCTTATCTTATAATGAAGTTGCAGGAAATTTGTCTCAGACCAAGGCACTTGAGGAGCTATGGATAATGGAGTTCGATGGAAGTTTCTCAGCATCTGGTTTTGGAGCTGGAGTAGTTCTTATTCCTCCCTCTGACAAACATATTCCTTTCTCCTTCAAGTTGGAGTTTAAAAATATAAATAATACTGCCGAATATGAGGCCCTATTGTTGGGAATAGCTGAAGCAAAGAAATTGGGAGTGAAACTGTTATGGGTAAAAGGAGATGTCGAGTTGATTGTAAAATAAGTAAGAGGGTTATTCACTATAAAGAGTGAAATATTAAAGCACTGACAGAACAGGGCTATGAGGAATTTGTAAAACTTGGGCGAGAATTGTCTGAATTGGTGCAAAACATGCTTAATGATTTGAAATGCATAGGGGTGAAATATATGAAGGGGGATGGACAAATTGTTGACACTGTTGATGCCATAAGAAAATCCTTTGAAATGCATATTGATATGGTTAAGAGTGCAATAGTGATCACCAAGAATGATTTCTCCACCATTGCCAAAATTGAATCCTTACTATTTTTATGCATAGATCATTTGAACAATCATGCGGATAAAGTAAAATAGGTGCGTTGTGATAAGGAGGTTTGGCAACAATGGATTTTACACGTAGGCATTCCGAATGAACCTATCATCCATCAATTCATGGAGGAATTCATAGAGTGGAAGAAAGATCAATTTGGTCATCCATTGTCATGCAATTGATAATTGTTTTCGTGTTTTCTTTGTTCTTTGCTATGTTTAGTCAAGAAACGGTTTTATAAGTTAGTTTTTAAAACAACTGTTTAACTTAACCTTGGGAAGGGTGGTGTAACTTTGTGGTTACCGAGTGGTTGAGGTAGGAAGTTTAACTATATATTTCTGGAAAAAACTTGGAAAAGGTCCGAGAAATTTTGAGAAAATTAGTAGACTTTGTTTTGAATATTGTGGATTTTTAATGAAGACATTTTATCAGTGAATAAAATTATACATTTACAGCAGCTTTCAAATCTATGTGTTTGAATGTGGAAGGAAAAATCTCTGTTGGGATATATTTGTTTGCGCAGAATTTGTTACTTCTTTGATTATCCACTTTTCATATGTCTGTGAATGAATTTGATAAGTAATCCTTTCGTTAACTTTGTGTGGGTGTTCTAATTCCCCTTGTTCTTTGAGACACGAGAGAGACTCAATCAGAGTCCATGATATTATGGTTTCTTTAATAAAAAAAATTCTAAGAAGTGAAGTTATTGTGGTTGTAAATATGTGGGTTTACATATATAGTATTTATCTTCCTAGTATTCATGTGGTGTTGACTTATGAATGTGAAATGCCTTTTCTCTCTTTCTGGTTAAAAGTGAAGTTAATATTTGTGTATGTTTAAAAATTTATTGAATATCATACAGGAAGTTGCACCCTTATGCAGAGGGTAAACTATTCATCGGTTTACCCAGCTATTAGTTCAATTTGCCTTTCGCAAAACTAAGGGCATACATGAGTCATTCATTGTAAAATTAAGAAAGGCTAAATTTGTTAACCAACAATGTAGAGGAAAGAATAAATGAGGCTTCCCTTCCATTCTTGTGTTGTAATCAAGATCCAAATTAGAAAATCTATTATGACTTTGGAGAATATTTAGCTAGGAAGTTGCACTATGAATTGGTTGAGTTCAAAAGGAGGGGCCCTCTTAGCAAATACTCACAAATTTGATGTGCAATCTTATATTTCCTCTTTAGCCACTTCATGGACACACTCAACACCACTCAAGATGCACAACACAATACTTTCTCACGTACACATAATATTGTCCACACAACTTTTCATATAGTTATTGCATGCAACTATATAACACAAGAATACAGATAGTCATGGTGGCAAGATTAGGTTTGAATTGACACTTCATCAAATAGGACCTAAGTGTATTAGGATATTCTTAGGCATGTATACCTAGGCACTATAATGAAAATATATAAATGCACACAATGGTAAGATGTAGCTTAAAAACCCCAAATTGTGCTCTAAAGGATAAGCATTATAGCTACAAGTTTGCCAAAATATAAGGAAATAAATTAAACCTTACATATAGGAATCTATCAAATAGAACCCCAATTGGATTAAACTCTAGATTTATAGAAGGAGAAAGTTTTGAAATATATAAATAAATATATGATCGTGCTAAGACAAAGAGAAATGTTGAAATGTATTTAAGATTTACTTGGTTTATGTTGTGATGTTGACTTTGACCACTATGACAAGTTACGATGCAACGACAAAGAACTCAAAACTAGAAATCGATAGTGGATTAATTTTCTAGAATATATTATGAACATTCTTACTCTTTGGACTAGGCCATGCCTACAATTTTATCCCTAAACATTTTGCTCCCCAATAGTTATTTCTACTACAAAATTTTGCCTTTGGTACCTAAAAAACCTATCAACCTATGTTTTATACCTATATCTAAGGATTGGAGATGTTGAAAAGCATATTTACACCATTTCATAGATGAAAGGAAGATGGTGAGTTCCCCAATAGAAAATAAAGCTTGTAGCCAATGTGATAAGATCAAAACACACACGATAAAGAGTGGAATATGGTGATGCAATTGAAACTAAGTAAACTAAGACCAATCTAAGAGTGAAAATGAGTAGTGCGCTAAATGTAAATGCAAGAGGATATTATTGGTAATCTCTTGATGAATTAAAATGACCTACATAGATATATAAAAAAAATGTCCTAAACACGCAATTCGATAAATTTAGTGTGCAAGTTGATGTGTAACAATCATATTCCTATGAAATTAACTTCGGAAAGTAATATATTTTCATTTCAAAATGGAAAACTAGACTTTAGGCATGGCTTTTTTATGAAAGATAAAATTTTATTGTGGAAAATTCTAAGAAGGAAAAACCATTAAGAAAAAGGGATCAACATTGCTCTTAAGTTAAGGATTTAACATAACCAAGTTAAGGATTTTTAGTTAAATTGTTGTCCCAAGATACACCTCTAAAGTTTTTACAAGCTTGATCTTAGCATGTTGAGTTGATTCTTATGTTGTTTTCTTCTAATCTTTATTGGGAACACCTAACATCAATGCCATTGCACTACTCTTGTATTCAAAAATCCTCATCATTTGAAGAAATGGTACCCAAATTTTTATCTGGGATAAACCGTGAACCATATCAAATGAAGTTATATTTGGCATTCGCTCAGTCTTGTTTGTCCCTATTATCTATGTATTCTGCGGGTTTTTCTTTGTTATTTGTTTGTATTTCCCTAGGCACTTGTTGTTGTGTAGTTGCTTATGACTTTCTTTGTTTTGTCATCTTTCAATTAGCTTGCTCCTCTTTTATAAATAAGCTACCAGGTTTACCTTGTCCTGAGTCTACAACCCTATTCCTTAGGTTATAATTTCCTCTTCAAAAGGTCTTCTTAATTGTGTTCCATTGACTAAGGTATTAATTTCCTTGGGGATATTTTTTGTATATTCTTCTTCATATTTTCAAAATACCTCTTGTAAAAAATACGTATTATGTTTATGTGAGTTAACATCATATTCATACCCATCATTAGAAGATTCATAATCTTAATTACTACCAAAGGGTTTCAGTGCTAGCATATTTATAGTTCGGTCTTCATTATATCCTTCATGCTCCACATATCTTGCTTCATCTTCTTGAAAAACTTTGATCAATCACACATTGTAGCAAGGAATGAGGAAAGTTACATCCTACACACCAAGGGGCATTTTCCACCAAGTGGTTACCATGTCTTTTAAGGGGGTCAGGGGTTTCTTTATTAAAATTATCTCTGTAATCATAACCCTTTGGTTTACCATCTTTCCAATTTATAATGTAAGACATATCATGTAGTTTTGGTCTATCACTTCTCTCAAAATTGGGTCTGTCATTTTTTGCCACTTTGTATAAGAGGTCCTTTAGAGCATTCATAACTTTGTCAGGTTTGTATTCCTCTTTGGATTGTTTGTTTTGTTTTTTTGGATTCTATAAGATCTTTACATCATCTCTCCTTCCAATCTTACCAGAAGCACGCCTATTGTTCTCAATGTTTAGAGCAATTTTGAAAGCTTATGTTAATATAAGAGGATTCCTCAACCTCAATTGATAACATATTTTGGGTTCAAAAGCATTAATATAAAACACTAAACACATAGGATCATTGGGATTCAGATGTGGGAGAATTTTATTGAACAACTTCATGAACCTCACATTGAAACTAGATAATAATTCATTATATCCCTTTTGGATATTTGTTAGTTCATGCAAAGAAAACTTTGGATATGTATTTTTCCCATATTGTTTAATAAATTCCCTCTTGAATTCTAATCAACTGATTGATGCACCTGATAAGCTTTTATACCATTCTCTTGCATCTTCTATCAGGGATTGCATAAATAACTTCATAAAAATATCTTCATGTTCATTCTCAAACTTATCCATTATGTTTTCAAATGCTCTTACATGATTTTCCCTTGTCATACCATTGTTTCCGGTCAATTTGGGTATGGAACTTCTCATCTCATTTATAATGGTATTTAGATACCCCTGGATAACAGTGAAATCAATTTTTATATATCTATCAATATCCATCAACCCTCTAGCAAACACATTCTACCTTTGATGATGTCGATATTGTGCATGAGGTCCTTGTTGGTACTGCATATCGGGGCCTTGTTGATACTGATGAATTGAACTTGTTTGAGGACCCTGATAATATCGGTATATGTTTTGTTGTTGATAATTTTGATTATTGTTATTGTACTGGTAACAGTTGTTATTGAAAGGATTATACCCATAGTTATGATGCCCCATTCCTCCTTGACTTGTATGCATGGTAGTCCTAGGAGGAAAAGGTGTAGTGGTTGACGTAAGGGGCATACTCATGTGTGGCATAGATGGTCTCATGTTTTAATTGGATACTGTTGCTTTGGAGAATGTTGGAATACTCACAGAGCATTATGTGATAGACTAGGAATTTACCATAGGCATATTTTTTTGTACTTGGAAGGTGTTAAAATTATGTAAAGTATATTGAGAACATTGAGGCATGCTTAGTTTTCTCACAAGAAATGATACCATATTTGTATTATTATCAATAGTCCCAAATTGTGTAGGGCTTGTGGGGAAATAAATTAAATCCAAAACCTTTTGGAGCAAGGTCCCATTTTGTTTCATTAACTTAAGTTGCACCAATGTGGTCATTATATTTTTTATATTATCTTGTAATTCTTGCATAACTGGCCCTCTTTGTGAATTAGTTGGGGAAAAATTTATAGGCACTTCATTAGAGCATTGATGTTGGATATTTTATGAAGTAAATAATCCAAGGAGGGGACTGCTATGTATCTGATATGTGGGCATGGGATGAAAATTCTTTGAATATTACCAGTATCTTTGTTCCTCAAAAGATTTTTCAGGATGAAAAAAATCTTGATGTAAGAGTCCATTTGATGAGGGGAATGCTTGATATGTTATGAATTTTTTGGGGGAGTAATGGCTATCCTCCCTGCTTGGAAAACCTATTTCGCACTATGGTTCCATTGATAGAGTTGTATCTGGGATTGTCTCAACAATACTAGTGGGTATTGTACCTGTTGAAGTGTTATCCTTATATTTCTTGCTTCATCATTTACTCTTGTTTTTTTGCTCAATCTCCAAATGTTTGATTGGATGTCCCTGGTTTACTGATCTTCGACCAACATAGATTCTTTATTCTTATTTTATGCTTCTTAATTCACATGTATATTAATTGAAGTCACTAGTAGAGTCGTCAATCTGTTGGTTCCCAAAACCGCAATTTTGCCAAACTCTAAGAATATGCCAGGTTTTATGATTTTGCCAAACTCTGATTTTGACCTACAATCTTGAAAGGAGTACCAATCTCCCTAATTGTGATCCACCTTGCCCCTTTCATCCTTGTCCTTTGGATTGAGAAATCTTTGAATCGTTGGTGTCAAGGTACGGTTCCATGGTTGACCAAAAAGCTTATAAAGTGGTTTAACAAAATATTCTTCAAAAAACAAATAATGAGATCAGATGCATCTACTATCCCATATTGCAGTCCACATTTGTATTGGCCTTACATTGCCATGTTTATCTCCACAATCTTCAAATGGTTTGTCCATACCCCCATTTTTTGACCCACATACAAAGATCATATGCATGAGCAATGAGTGATGTTTGAAGTATATACAATCACTATCATTTTGAATTTCTCTCAAACCTATATTGAGTTTATTTGCAAAGTATTATGCATAGTCAAATGGATGGGCATCATGTCTTTGGATATCTGCAACTAGTACTATTGGTATGATTGACATTTGTGAGGGTGCATCCATACCCAAAAAATTGAGTAGTAAGTGTATTGAAAATACTCTTCAAATACTTCAACAAGAAAAGGCATCTTTTCACTAGTGTCAAATACTCTAAGTTTCTTCTCATCTATCCTTGACATGTGTTAAGGTAGCCTCCATCTCTTATAGTCATTGTCCATTCCATAGTACTCCTCCTTAAGCTCCTCTAATATCACCTTCTTGTAAATCCTGGTATCCATCCTAAATACTAGGGATATATAATCCCAGGTAATCAGTCAGTATGACAGGTGATCCTTGGGTATCACAGATCATTTTCTTCTTTGTGTCATGATTTTTTGCAATTACCTTCATTAATTCCACATTCACATAAACATTTGGTACAACTAGTTTTCCTACATTAAATTCCCATGGGTGGCACACTGGTTTTTGTCTAAATATTCTCTTATAATGGTACATGCATAGTTCATGTCCCCTTTCAAGGGCCCATATATCTCCCAAATATTTGTATATCTTCCATTCTAGGAGCATCGGGGTTTAATTGTGCATTTCTTTTGGATTTAGGACCCGAACCAGGCATTTGATCTATCAAATCCTAATTGGCTTGTCTCCCTTCTTTTTCTTTTCTTTTTTGCCTTTTAGCCTTTGGTTTTTCAAAAGTGTTTTCAATAATTCAATTATTGTTATTGTTTTGTCTTTAAGGGATTTTGGATGGAATTTCTTACAAATAAAACCATAAGGCACGATTTTTCTTCAATCAAAAATAACTTGTAGTATGGAGACACTTACTTTCAATTCGAGTCTGAGGTACTACTTCCACTTCCGATTTGGCCAATTCGATTCCCCCAATTTTTAGTGTCTTGTATACAATATGTTCTTCAGCATCTTCCGGATTTTTTTTAATCTATCATTCCTTGTCAATATTGGTTCATAAATCTTTACTCATGTGAGATCGACTCTCAACAGAGTAGCCATTAATGAGTTTGAATTCCAATTTTCAATTGTCCTGACAATGTGACAACCTTTTCTCACTCCATTGACAAGACTAGAAAAACCTCTCTTCGATCAGGAAGTTTACAACATATCTACAATAGAGAGTTGAAATATCTTCCCCCTATAATAGTAAGTCTCTTCGATGAGTTCATTGTTTTCGTTTTCATGATGTTACTTTACATATCGAGGAGACGTTAAATCTTTCTCTTCGATATTACCTACTCTCTTCGATGGTTCATCCGTTTTGGGTAATGCTTAGTCGAGGAGAGTTATAATTTAAATGTTCTTGCAAACTGTTTCACCGGAGAGACATAGAAAATCTCTCTTTGATCTTGTCATGTCTCTTCGAAGTGAACTTCTGCTAGCGGTAAACAAAACTTAACTTACATGGTCAGAGAGACATTATAATGTTTGTCCGATATATGTTAAAATCTGAATTTAAAATCTTCTATGAATACTCCCACCCTTTTGAGAATTTTCTCATCATAGTCTTTAGGGTTTGTTGTACTCTTGATCCGCCCTTGGGACGTACAATTTGGTGTATACAAGCTAAAAAACACATTGAATTATGACAAGACACAAACGGGACATTGGTTGTTTGAATGGATCAAATAAGGTTGATATTGGTGATGATGAACACACAAAGAGTTGGTTCATTTTAATTAGCCAATGGTATAGACAGTGGTGGGAAAATTATTTAGGCACAACACAAAAATATCCATACTGACTAAGAATTTTTTGTAATATCTCTAGTATTTTCATATTCCAAAAAAGTGATTTCTTCACCATTGGCTTCATTTCACCATTATGGAGGTTTGTGTAATTTTTTGTACATATATGTACATAAATGTCAACTTACTAAAAATACTAACCCTACCACTTTTAGTCGTTATTAAAAAAAAAAAAAAAATTGGGTGATGCAAGATTGCTCTTACACCTTGGGTGCTCCTACAACAAACACTTGAGATAATTTGAGAAGTGACCTTGCCACATCTCACATATTCTAAGGAGAACCAAGATGGTCAACCATTGCCTTAGATAGCCAAGATGAATTTTCAACAAGTCTTCCTTTCCACTTAGCCAAGTACTCTTCATATGGTTTGTTCTCTGTGCTACTATGCACACGACTATCCAAGATATTTTCTATCTATTGAGCCTTATTTGAAGTAGGTGCTAGAATATTCTACTGAGCTCCTATTAATTCATCTTCAATACTTCCTTCATGATACTCTATCAAATTTGAAATATTAAACACAAGTGAAATGTGAAGTCCACTTGGAAACTCTACCTCATAAGCATTTCCATGATCATGCCTCTTCAAGATTTTGCATGGCCCAAATTTCTTCATCTTCAACTTATTAATGTTCTCATTGGAAACCTCTCTTTTCTCAAATGAACCATGACTTCATCTTCAATCTGAAACTCCTGATATCTCATTTTTTTATCTTCCTTATCCTTGTACTGAATATTCATCTTACTAATATGCTTCCTCACTTCTTTGTGAAAATTATTTAGGTGCTCTACAAAAATTTTAGCTTCAACACTACTCTTTTCTCCTTTGCCGATCTTCCTTAACTCTGAAGCATTTCTAGGACTACTTCTAGATACAATTTGGAGCAGTGACTTACCAGTTCTCCTATTGATAAAATTATTGTATGCAAACTTTTTCCTATGGTAAATTCAAATCACATCCCTTGGGTTTATCTCCTACTAAGCATCTCAACAGATTTCCCAAACTCCTATTCACTACTTCAGTTTGCCCATCGGTCTATGGATGGTGCATTGAATTGAACTTCACATCTATCTTCAACTTTTTCCATAATGTCCTCCAAAAGTACCCAGCAAAATTGGTGGCTCAATCTGAAACTATACTCATTGGTAGACCATGTAGCCTCACCGCCTCTTTGAAAAATAACTTTTCCACATGAACATCATTAGTCTTCTTACAAGGAATAAAATGTGTCATCTTCAAGAATCTATCCACCACCACAAAATGAAATCATGTCCTCTCTGATTCCTTGGTAAATCAAGAAAAAAAAAACATACTAATATCCGCCCATGGTCTCTCTAGTACAAATAATGTATAGCCATGTATTTTTCCTAGTTCCTTTTGCCATATGACATGCTCTACAACTTTGCACAAACTCTTTAATATATTTTTTCAATTGTGGCCAATATTAGATCCTCACTAAAAAGAGCAATGGTCTTATCTCGACCAAAGTGTCCAACCAACCCTCCACTATGCTTCTTTTTAATTAGGTTCTCCCTCATGGAACTCATTGAAATGCACAAATGGCTTCCTCTTGATAACATCTCATCTTGGATTATAAAATCCAACCACCCGATCCTTTTTAAAGTAATATGTTCCATGCAAGCTCTCCAAACCTCTCCAAAATTAGGATCCTATGGAACCCAACAACTTTGATCTACATCTATGGAAACAAATTTTACCTTCTACTCAAGGCGTTTGCAACTCTATTAGACTTTCCACTCATGTTCTCTAAAAAAAAAGGTGCAGCTTTGTAAAAAATCAACCCTTTTTAAATGTCTTTGATTCAACCTTCCTTGACTATTCAAATATTATAAATCTTGATGCTCAGTAAATAAAGCAAACTCTTTTGGCAAAAGATAATGTCTCCAATTCTTCAATTCTTGAACTATAGCATAAAACTCCTAATCATAAACATGAGTATTGCTTTTGGCATCATTCAACTTTTCACTAAAATAAGCAATAGGTTTACCATCCGAACTCAAAATAAATCCAATGGAATTTCCACTAGCATCAAAGTCTACCTAAAATACCTTATTAAAATCTAGAAGTGTCAAAATAGGTTGCTTCATAACTCTTTTTTTCAACAACTCAAAAATCTTTTCTACTCATGTAGTCCACTTAAACTCTTTTCTACCCCATCTCATTGTTTCAGTTAGGGATCCACAAATACTACTAAAATTCTTGATAAACTTTATGTAAAAACTAGCCAAACCATGAAATGATGTCACCTTGGTATCACTCCTTTGGGTAGTCCATTCAAGGATAGCCGTTACCTTCTTTAGGTCCATTTAAAGACCATCAGCTGAGACAACAAATCCGAGGTACACTAACTCTTTCTTCACAAAACTACGCTTCTCAATATTAATAAAAAACATTTCTTCTCTTAATTTATCAAAGGCCCTATGAACATGCATTATATGCTCCTCCAATGTTTTACTAAAAATAAAAATATTATCCAAGTAAACAATAACAAACTTACCTAAAAACTCTTTTAATACCTCATTCATGAGCCACATTAATATGCTCAGTGCATTAGTTAGCTCAAAAGGCGTGACTAACCACTTATACAAGCCCTCCTTTGTTTTGAAGGTTGTTTAGATCTCCTTTTGTAATCCAAATTTGGTTATATCCCCTCTTTAGATCTATCTTCATGAAGTACTCAGCTCCATTCAAACAATGCATATATCATCCATTCTTGGGAAGGGAAATCTATACTTGATAGTAATTTTATTGAGTGTTTTTATACATCCTCCATTCTCCATTTTTCTTCAATGCTAGTACTTTGGGTACCACACCTAGACTCAAACTCTCTCAAATCAACCCTTTCTGCAACAACTCTTGCACTTGTATGTTCAACTCTTCACTCTTTGTTGGAGTCAATCTATGGGCTACCTTATTTTAAAAACTAGCTCCAGGAATCAGGTCCACTTGATGGCTAATATTTCTCACTGGTAATAAGCCATCAAGTACATTATCAAATATGATATCCCAAAACTCATCCAACAGATCTTGAACTTCCATAGGTATTTTAGAGTCAAAAATATCACCTTTAGTGGCAATTGCGACATATGGCACCTCCCCCACACTGCTTGGAGGACAGGTTCGCCAACTTGTCCTTTTGTCCATCGAAGAAGTTCATGATAGCTTCCTCGGAGGCGTTACAAACTCTGCCAATCTAACAGATTCGTGGACACAGATGCGATGTGGAGATGTTGGCGCAGCGTGCTACTGTCCCGCCAACCTACCAACCAGCAGGTTGTCGTTGGCACGTTAGGACCCGCTCCATGAAGGAATCATAATGTCTCCCTGCGCAACCACTGGCATTCAGGCTCGTCCCTTAGCCTATATCCTTGGTTTTGGGACATTTCCAGAGGATCTTTTTGGCAGATTGAAGACTGGCTCTTGGGAATTGAAGCTCTTGGAGACACCACCAACATTGTTGTAGCATCGTCAAGCTACCAAGTTTACCAAGCATACCAACACTAGGGGAGTAATCTAACTCTATCTCGTAATTCCAATATCTAATTTATTTTCTAATTACCAAATAGCATTGCATTGTCTTTGTATTTGTCTTTACATTCTTCTTTATCAACTTCTTCATCATCTTCCTTTCTTGTGGCTTTTTGGGTTGTCTGTGGAGATGGAAACACAAAAAACGGGGGTCTGACTTAGCAAGACTCCAAAACACAACCCCCAACATTTATCACTTGCATATGTGTAGGCACAACTTTGTGAAGAGGGGATTGCCTTATAGGAGACTTTAGAGCGGGCACCGATTGTGAGATTTCTTTGTTCCCTAGTATTTCCCTTATTTTGTTTCATAATCTGTGTTTTTCATAATTTCCAATATTGTTTAGTTATTTTATAAGTTCTGTCAACGCATCTAGGAATTTCTGCTCTGACTCTGCGCTCTATCCGTATAGGATGACAACACACTGCATTGGTGTCCCAGCTCCGCATGCTCATCCCGAGGACAGAGGCTCTATAGAGTTGTTCAAAGACACTTCTTGGGTGGCTGACGCTCCTTGTATAAATTTGTTATCTTATATCTCATCTTAGCTCCAGTTCGCAGAGGTAATCGGAAGGACAATTTGTCCTTAAGGATTTGTCATCCTTGAGGTGACAAATTCCCTCCATTACATTTTGGTGAACCCGAAATGAAAGGGGATTTGTTTGTGTTTTCTTTTTCTAGTGTATCATAGTTTCTTTATCTCATTCCTTTTTTCACTTTAGTATAGTTCTTTTACTTTTCATCACATTCTTTTAAAAACTTAAAAAAAAAGAACAAAGCAAAAATAGAAAACATCTTTTTCCCTTTCACATTTTTATCTTAAACACATCAAAACAAAATAGTCCTACATTTTTTTCCAAAGACTTGCATAGGTGTCCCTGTTCCGTGTGTTTTTTTATCGATCAACTTATGAGCTTTATGACCCAGACTGTTATAGGAGTTGTAGTCAGGAGGTCATCTAGGAGGAGCTTCCCTCCTAATCTCAACAGTCCTCCTCTACCCAACACCGTGTAGGGTGAACAGTCATTCAATCCCATTGAGCTCTTGGCCTCCCACAGTCTGAAATCTATTTTGACTGGGGGGCCTTCTCCTTCTAATTCACAACCTAACACTCCTAGGAGTTCTACCCTGTCTTCCCCTCCTACTATCAATCATGATTCTATTGTCTCTATCTATTTTGAGTAGATCAATTCTTTAGAGTCTAATCTAAGAGATTTTGAGGGGTTCCTGAACTGAGAGAACGTATTTCGTTAGCACGTTGAGAGACATGTTGATATCCGACAGGAGAGGTGGAGATGTTGAGGGCCCTATCCATGATTGTTAAAAACCATGTGCCCCTAGTAGGGGTACCCCCTGTGGACACCCAATTTGATCCATTTGGGTCCCAGGTCGGTGTTAGCATCCTGAGATTGGGAGCCAGCATGGTGGATTCCACCATCCCGAGTATCAATGCCTCCTTTGTTCCTTTACGTTACACGGATATGGCTAGTGACTCAACTACTATTTTTCATTGCGGCCCATATTGCAATTGTCTCTGCCAGTACCACGTCAGCCTGCATGTCGTCTGGTGGGAGAGGTGGTGCAGCTCCACCACCTCCTCCTCTGCCTACAAACCCAGTTCTAAATACTATACTAGAGAACATGGGCCATCTTCAGTTGTAGCTCACTTCTCTGGCTTCTTCTTTCGGCCAATCATTTGTACCCACGTACTATAGGAAGATCCCTTTAGACATCACTATCCTGAATACCATACTTCCAACGGCCACCAAGTCGTTGAAGTTTTATAGGTTCAGTGGCGATGGTGACCCAAACATTCACATCTATTCATTTATGACCATGTGTAGTGACTATGATAGTCTAGACTTTGTTCTCCTTAAGTTGTTTGCATGTTCCCTCAAAGGGACTGCATTGGAATGGTACAATTCTCTGCCTGACCATTCCATCTGCACCTTTGACCAGCTAATGGATCTCTTTCTCAAGAGGTTTCAGGATAACATAGGCATCAAGGTCACTATATCCAACCTTGTTCATTGTAAGCAGAAACCAAATGAGAAGGTGATGGATTTTATCTCACGATATCAGGCGATCTCAACTAAGATCATCTTTGCCCTGTCAGATAACGACTTGTAGTGTATGTTTATAGACAACCTACAACCAGCATTGAGGGAGAAGTTGTCCCTAAATTTTTATCAAAACTTTTCCAATATGTGCTCTACCTTGACCAATTATCAGCACACCGTAACGTAGTGTGGAGACTCTTCTTCAAACCTTCGTGGTGGGTCTTTTCCTGGCACGTCCTCAGATGGGTCTTGGAGGAATAAAGTCATGGCTAATATAGCGGCTACTCCTTCGATATCTTCCTCCCAATCTTCGCAAAACTGAGTCTTCATAAAATTGAACCTCTTATTTGAGTATCATACAGTAGTTGTTGCGAGACAACCTTATTACCCTACCTGAGCCTAAACCTCTATCAGATAGCTAACCCTACCCCGTTGACTTGATGGGTCGAAGTATTGTCATTACCATCATGTGCTTGGTCTTGAAACTGAGAGATTTTATCGTCCTAGACACATTGTCCAAGCCCACATTGATAGTGGGGCTATCAAAGTTGATGCAAGGAAACACAAGTCAAACAAGTTCGTGGATAAAACCAACAATGACTTGCAGATCTATACCAACCTGTTTCCTCTGCACTTGACAAATGTTATTTCTACACCTGATCTAGCCTTGTATGGCGGTCCATATGTCAATATGGTGACCGTCACCCCTATCGTCTTCCCCTGCCCAGAAGGTCGGGAAGGTGTTTGACATTCTTATCTCATCCACATCGCTCAATGCCCCATATTGCGGAGAGCCTTCTCCTCTCTATATCCCTGCTCAATTGAACAGTCAAACTATCACTAGTGTGATGGTTGACCCCTCTAGCAAAGTTGATGTCATCACGAAGGAGACACTCTTCATGAATGGATGGAATAGGCCGGTCTATGACGAGTGTTGCACTAACTTGCGGACCCACCATGGATTCTCTATCAGCCCATTAGGCAGAATCACCTTGATGGTCATGATAGGTCCCAAGGCAGTGTCCTCGGTTTTTACTATCATCCCTGAGTCTGGTCTCTTCTGAGTCAGACTCGGGATCCCATAGTTGATCACCATGGAGGTGGTTCCTTCTATGGTTCACAAGTGCTTAAAGTTTCCTCACGAGGGCCCAATGCATGTTGTCTAGGACACTAGCTATCAACTGTTGATTTCTCGTGGGGACTTCTCTTTGGATCACTTTAGGACTGCCTCGATTGGGCCAATGCTTCACCGCGGTGACCTTTTATGTTGTGCATATTATAAATAAAAGACGGAGGAATCGACTTCTACGTCAGTGCTTTCTGCCATACCGTTATCACCTCCTGCATCAACTTCTGCACTTGTGATCGTGGTCTTGGAATGGGTTGTGCCACATGTCCCTCCATCATAGGGGGTCGGGGCTAAACCCGCTCCCACACCGAGACCTCCTCATCCACCTTGGACCATGCATACCCCAGTGGTGTCCTCTATTCCTATGATTGCACCTAGTGCAACCAATGGAAAGGTACCTTCACTGCTAAAGTCCATAGCCCGCCCACCCTTAGAGCTTCCCATCATAGTCGATATCCCTAGGCCATCTCTCTATGTGAAGGGAAAGCACTCATCTCAGGTTCCTTTGTCTCCGCTTGCATCTACATCACAAACCACATCAGCACCTCCTATCCCTTCACCCGCTCCTCAAGCAAAGCAAGGTCGGGCACCTATTGTTGTGAATGTGGTTCTCATTCAGGATGTACCTTATATTTCATCGATTAGGCCTTCTCCTGCCCTTGATTTGATCCTGGAGGATTCTCCTATGGACCATGATGCTCCTGATTCATCTCAAACTACGGTTGGTGGTCCCCACCTCCATCGGAACCAGCGTGCATGCAAGCGTAAATGATTCTGAAGGGCCCAGGCTCGAGTGCGTGATTCTTCCTTATAGTCCATCGGTGTATCCTCCAACGTTGTTGTTTCGAAGCATGTTCCTTCGGTGGCTCCCACTTCTGCATTAGTTTCGGTTTCGCTTCTTGCTGCTCCAGGGACCTTTGATGACCCTCCCCCTAAGCGGGTCCAAGTCTTCATCGCTCCTTCCTTGGAGCCTCCGCTTATCAGTTCTCTGCCAGACACTTCGCCCTTGTTTGTGCCTTTGGATATGTCGCACACGCAAGTGGTCTCCAGCACAACTTTTTTTGCTCCACCTATTCTGCTACCCCTTCAACATCGCAACTTTCCAGGGGTCTTTTAGTTTGCTACAGTTGATAGGAAGCCTAACACTCCTATCTCGTGTAAACGCAAGTTCGAGCAAGGCCCTGTCCTGGAATTTTGACGTCGTCAGCCAGCACAGGAATGTTCTTCATCCCTTCCTTTGCCTGCCTCAGTGTTTGCGGGTTTTCTTGTTTCTGTTTGCATGATTGAGAAGGCCCTGCCTTCTCTCGATTTCGTCACTGCTCCTCTTCTAGAGGTCAGCAGTCCTATTCTTGTTCTATCTTCTCCAAGTGAATCACATGCTTCCTCCTTGGAGGCCTGCATGTTCAACTCCATGGAGGACATTCCAGCCTTGTCTACGATCTTCACACGATCGTTGACCCTCGCCTCCTCCGATCTTAAAGATGAAGACGTTGTTGTTGCTTTGTCTCTTGCTCTCGTTGCTGGTGAGGCACCCGGTGCGAACCTTTCAATAGTCCCTCTCTAAGCTCGTCCCCCTTCTCCCTATGACCTAGATTGGGAGGACGAGGCTCTTCTTAAGGAAGATGATCTCTTGCAGTACGACCCCCTCCTAAGGGCTGATCGTTAGGACTTCTTTTTTTCCTCTCCATTTGCTTGCATGTGCATGTGGTTGTGTTCCCTCATGCTTGCTTTATCTATTTGTTCCCTCCCAAAGGACCCAAGTCACTCTATAGGTACTTGGATATGGGAGGTTGACTATTTTTACCCGTTGTGCTCTCTTGAAGGACCCGAGTTACTTCGTAGGTGCTTGGATACATGGGAATGCATTTCGTATACATTCCTCTATTTGTTTACCTCCTTCTTCTATTTGTCATATCTTTCTTTTCGACGTTTAGGGACGATGCAAAGCATTCCGGGCATTCTTTTCTTTCTTTCATGTTGACTTGAATTTTTATTTTATCTTTGTCTTCATGTGCTCTTCTTCAGATCTGAGAAATTTGGCACTATGACGATACACCCATCTTGTAGTGATACTATATGTCTTTTTCACAATGTTATGGGTTCTGATGCCAAACTATCGGATCCCCCTGTCCTCTTCCATTACATCTTTTTATGTTGTGGACATTTATGTGTTACTATCTCTTGGTGGCATTCCATGGAAACATCTCATTATGTTGACGTGCCACAACTCCTCTTCTCCTTAGAATGACATGCCTTCCATGCATATCATTCTAAGGTGGGGTCATCATATCATCATTTCTACATTTGTGCCTTTATGTTTATGCTTTTTCATGCATTTGATTTATCATGTGCGCCTAGGTGGGGGCCATACCACTTGATCTTTTCTTTCCAAGTGGGGGCAAAAACCACTTGATATGTTCCAAGGATTGCCTACATGGGGGATAAACCATCTTTCCAATCTACATATTCTTTCTTTCCTTGGTAGATGCCAATCTACTATGTTCCAATTCCAATTGCCCTATCGCATGGCAATCTAGCATGTCACTACCCATGCCGGCTAACTTATCTACCCTGTCGCATGGTGATCCAGTGCCTCACTACCCATGTCGTTATATCATTTTGCCCTATCATATGGTTATCCATATCGGCGTTCCAATTTTCCCTATCATATGGTTATCCATATTGGCATTCCAATTTGCCCTATCATATGGTTATCCATATCGGCATTCCAATTTTCCCTATCATATGGCTATCCATATTGGCATTCCAATCATATGGTTATCCATATCGGCATTCCAATTTGCCCTATCATATGGTCATCCATATCAGCTTATCACGCCCTATCATATGGCTCTCGGCATGGCGCATCATGCTAACCATATCGGCGTATCTTATACTAATGGCGGTCGCTCGATCTTGTATCTTTTCTTCATCAAGGACTTTCCTCCATGGCAAGGCTTGTTCTTATTGCGCTTTGTTCCAACTTCTTTATCATATCTTATCATCCATCAAGCTAGACTGCAACTAGCGTGTTGTCGATGTTCCAAGTATCGATTTCTATTGCAAAATTCTAGCATCATATCGTCAAGGGCAACTTCATCTGATCAACGAGCATCTGCTTCCCTATCACAATATTTTCTCCTCTTCACCTCTTCTACCTTTCCTACTTTAGCTTCGCATCTCTTAACGAAGACATGCTTGCTAAAGTGGGGGCAAAATGTAGAGTCAAAAATATCACCCTCATCACCTTTAGTGGCAATTGTGACATGTGACGCCTCCCTCACGCTGCTTGGAGGATAGGTTCACCAACTTGTCCTTTTGTCCACCGAAGAATTCCATGACAGCTTCCCCAGAGCCATTACCAACTCTGTCAATCTGACATATTAATTTGTGGACGCAGACGCAGCGTGGAGATGTCCGCATGGCACGCTACCGTCCCACCAACCTACCAGCCAACAAGTTTCTATTGGAACATTATAACCTGGGCCAGGAAGGAATCGTAACGCCTCCCTACGCGGCCACTGACATTCAAGCTTGTCCCTTAGCCTATATCCTTGGTTTTGGGACATTTCCAGAGGATCTTTTTGGTAGATTGAAGACTGACTCTTGGGAATTGAAGCTCTTGGAGACACCACCACCATTTTTGCAGCATCATCAAGCTTCCAAGTTTACCAAGCATACCAACACTTTCCAAGCACTAGGGGAGTAATCTAACTCTATCTCATATTTCCAATGTCTCATTTATTTTCCAATTACCAAATAGCATTGCATTGTCTTTGCATTTGTCTTTACATTTTTCTTTATCATCTTCTTCATCATCTTCCTTTCCCATGGCTTTTTGTGTTGTCCATGGAGGTGGAAACACCAAAAACGGGGGTCTGACGTAGGCAGACTCCAAAACACAACCCCCAACATTTTCTCTCTTGCATGTGTGTAGGCACAACTTCGTGAAGAGGGGATTGTCTTGTAGGAGACTTCAGAGCGGGGACCGGTTGTGAGATTTCTTTGTTCCCTAGTATTTCCCTTATTTTGTTTTGTAATCTGTGCTTTTCATAATTTCCAATATTGTTTAGTTGTTTTATAAGTTATGTCAGCGCATCCAGGACTTTAAGCTCGGACTCTACGCTTCGTCCGTACAGGACGAAAGCGCGTTGCACTAGTGTCCCAGCTCCGTGCGCTCGTCCTGAGGACAAAGTCTCTGCAGAGCCATCCAAAGACGCTTCTCAGGTGGATGACGCTCCTTGTATAAATCTATTATCCCCTAGCTCATCTTAGCGCCAGTTCACATAGATAATCGGAAGGACAATTTGTCCTTGAGGATTCGTCATCCTTGAGGTGACAAATTCCCTCCATTACAAGTATATCTTCTACTTCTTTGTTATCTTTAGGAATTAAAACAAAACACATATGCTCATGCTTCATGCCATCTAAAATATTTCTTCTATCAACTACACATATTCTTGCATTACTGTATACCTTTTTTTTGTCTCCTTCAATGGCTCCAGCTAGTGTTGAACTCCATCCTTTTTCAAAGAATAGGTATTTGTATATTCATCTTGTATTGCATGCCAATAAAATTGTCATGGTCTCCCTAACAACATATGAAAAATATGCATAGGCATAATATCATAAATTAATACCTCATCATAATAGTTTCCAATTTTGAACTTTACCAAACATTGTTCATTGACCAAAGCCTTATGGCCGTTCTGCAACCAAGCAATCTGAAAGTGATTCGAGTGCCTTATTATTTCTAACTGCAATTTACTAACCATTTCCTCTAAAACAAGGTTATTAATACTACCACCATCTATAATACATTTCAAACTTTACCATTACGCTTACATCTTGTGTGAAACACATTCTTCCTTTAGGCCGGTTCTTTCTCATTATTCAACAAGGCTCTTGTAGTAACAAGAACCTCACCTCTCTCTCCATCTTCAGAATGTGAGGACTTGGCATCTTAATTTGCATGGGCAACTTGTCCATTACCCTGAGGTCTTCCATTTGTCCTCCCTTGATTTTGGGGCACTCATAAGCTTTATGTCCTTCTTCACAATGAAAACATGTTCCATGAAAGTCTCATCTTCTTGATTCTCTTCCTCTTCCTCTTCCTCTTTGATCTCCATTATTTGGATCATGGGGATGGTGGGAATTATTTCCTACTATATTCTTCATTCTTCTTCAAGTCTTCATTTCGGCCTCCATAAGACTATCCAGCAGTCTTTCCACCATGACCTCTTCCATTTTGCTTGCTCTCAAATCTTATGATTAGCTTCTCTTCTACCTTCAAAGAAAATTGATATGCATCTTCAATGATAGACATTCTTACCAAACTGAACTCTTCCTAAATATTCAGTTTCAACCCATTTATGTAGAAAGCAACTTTATCCTTGTTGGCTTGAGAATAGCATGTTCTAATTAGGATTTGGTAGAACTCCTATATATACTCTTTGAAAAAATTTCCCACTTGCTTCAACCCTTGCAATTATTTCAAGCTCATAGTCAATAGGAATGAATTGCCTATTCAATTTGTCCACTATCTGATCTCATCTTGTTATTTTCTCTTTTCCTCTTCTATTTCTTTCTAATTGAACTTTTTTCAAGGTCGCTCACTTCTTCATACTCAAAATATTTGTCCATATCATTGATCCAATCGATCAACACTTCTAGATTAAGATTTTCAGAATATGTGGAAACTCAAATCTTTGACTTTTTTCCAATCTTAGAAATGGTCATTAAAAATATAGCCTCATCGGGATCTTTGGCTACTTCTTGTTCTCCTTCAAATTGGTCTTCTTCTTCAAATTCATCCTCACTTTCATCTCTTTCCCTAATATCAACTCCTCTACCCAACTCCTCTTGCAGTGCCTAAACTTGTCTCTAGAGGGCTCTAAAATCCTCTTTTGTCACACCAGCATTTCTTCCACCACAATTCCTTCGTGGAGGCATTTTTATCACCTTTTTTACAAACCCACAACCACAATCCTAGTGTAAAATGCCTCACGTTTGGCAATATGTTTACACACTCGGGAACTTTTTCTCTAAGACCACTTGATGGAGGGTACTCCCCTTACAAACACAAGAACACAACAAAATAGAGAAATGGATAAGAAAATGCAAGAAAGAAACAATTGCTTTATATTATTTCAATAAAACAAAATTACAACATTTTTAAAATAACATGCTACAACCACGTGGGCTTTCTCATTATAATAATTTGCAAGCCAGAGCTACAATCTTCTAAAAAACCCCATTTGCCTTCTTTATCCAAAACTGTTAATTGCCCTAGAATATTCTAGAATGTATAACTCCCACTTGGGTGCCATAAATTCAACCATCCATTTTCTTGCTTGAGAAGATATTTTGGAATTTTGTGTATTTTGGTAGTACAACTTCTTGGGGTCATAACTTTTGATGTGACCATTGGATTTTCAACTATCATATATTGTTGGAAATTTCTTCAAAAGATGATTGTCTATAAAATGTGATTGCTAGGGAACATTTTAATTTTTCAACCAATTTTCAGGTCCATCTAGAGCCTCTAGGTGCCTCAAAATTGACTTTGAATATCTCACAAATAACTAATGATAATGAAGTGGTTTCTTCACCATTAGCTTCATTTCACTATTTTGGAGGTCTTTGTAAGTTTTTGTGTCCGTACATGCATAAATGCCAACTTACTAAAAATACTAACCCAACCACTTTTAGCCCTTAATGAAAAAGAAACAATATTTTTGGATGATGAAAGATTTCTCTTACAACCTAGATGCAACTGTATCAGGATAAGTGTCAACAAGTGTGCCAAAAAAAGTTAAATTAGATGTCGAAACCATGCACTTTATCTACACAAAGTGTCATAAAAAAAGGTAAATGTGCAAGGTGTGTACTTTTATCTTCTACATGTTGTAAAATGCACCCTTAAGCTACGGATTGATGTTTTTGTTTGAGTTTGCTTGCATGGAGTTTTGAAACAATGCAAGTATAAGAGCTTGTGGATTGTGGTTAATGGTTGAAATGGAGAATTTTTCCTTGAAACTATCCAAGTTCAAATGTATTTGAAGATATAGCATGTTTATATATGTCTTGTGGATTATAGAATCAACCCACTGTAGAATTTAGATTCACTACCATAGCCATGGAAGATAAAATTCACGTTCTTTTCCTCAAACTTCTTTAGAATGAAAACATGTTATGCTCCCAAATATTTCAACACAATTAAGACTGGCTTTCTTCTCAATCAAACATCTTTGGGAGTGACTCCATTCAACACTTATATTGATGCTTAATGAATAAATATATTGTTGTATTCAATACTTAGGCACAACAGTAGTTATTTATGTTCATGCATGTCATCATCCTCTGGGTGATTTAATTATTTCTCTCAATAGCTCCATTTTATTGTAACGTGTGAAAAAAAATCAATTGGTATTGTATGTGTGGTTAGGGGATAGATTTGCTAAACTCATTTGCTATGTATTTACACAATTTGTGAGTAATCATGATGGGGTGACCAACTTGTAACTCAAATTTAGGTTTGTAATTAAGTTTTGAAAAGCTTTAGTTTTATGCTTTAAAAAAGTACCCACATCTTTTAAAATTAATGATTGATGAATAAGCCCCTATTAAAAGGTCAAGATTAGCTAATATTAAAACTAAAAAATATAGAAACAAGTTAATCCAAGTGACCAAAATAAGGATTGGAAGCTCTCTCAAGAGATTTTTCTGTTAAATTAAAAGGGCTAGATTTGTTCAAGGAAATCCAAAGGGAGTTTTATATTTGGTGGATCTTTCTCAATCTCAAAACCACCAATTAGGCAAAGTGGGGAGCTATAGTTACAAAGATGGTAACATCTTCTAAATGACAAGTCAATCTTACTATAGAAGGCAATATTATATAGGTTATAAACATCTTGAAAGGAATGTTTGAATTGAAGAGTAAGGCATTATGTCAAAGGTTCTAACTCTCCAATCAAAGATCCCATGATAAATTTCTTGGCTAAAACTAGGCTTATTAAGACACTATCACTAACCTTATGTAGCCACCTTCCTGCTTCATGAGAAGGGATGGAGGGTTATCTTAGGTTTAAACCCCCTTAAGAAAGATTTTCCCAATGAACCTTATGTCCCCCTTCATAATCAATGGCAAAGAACATTAATGCATCTCAATGTATATGTTATATTGGCATCATAGATTAAGTATGAAGCTTGTGAAGCTATAATTATAACTATCCAACATGTGTAAATCTTTTATTTAAAATGAAGGAAAAGAAGGATGGCACTGATTTGGTGCCATTTTCCACTTAGTTGGTTGAGATATGTTTGCAATATGTGGTGTTTCCACTTGATTTGTGTTTTTCAAGTGGCATGGCTCAAGATCAAAAGATGGGAAAGGGTAGGGACCCCATGTGTCTGATAATTGGCTAGTGCCAATTTTTATTTATTAGTTACCTATAATCTTAAGGTTTATCAAGGCAATACTAGGTGAAGCTTTTTTAGGATTTGAGGTTCTCATTCAAAAGTCATGGATCATCAAAATTCTACAGCCACAAAGCATTCTAAATACATCTCAACAAAGTTGGTTTTTGTAATTATTATTTTGGGATCAATCTGAGAGTATGTTGTTGCTTCCCTCCACAATGGATATATAGAGAGCTCAAGGTTCCAAAATAAAGGAGTGTGCTAATGTTCACGATGTTGTTAATGCAAACCTGGTTTGGCATAATAGCTATAATCCTTGTAAGAAGTTCAATTGGTACCAACCTACCATGTAGATATGAGGAAAGATTATTGTTCTTATGGTAAGTTATAGAAGAGATCACCTAGAAGTTACCAATGACCATAATATATCAATCATCAATGTAAAACCTTTGCATATACCTAAGGAAATGGTAGAAATAATTCAAGGGATTGACATCAATTCATTGAACTTTGTAGTTAGGTCTATGGGTTCTCCTAATGTGCTACCAATAGAAGAAACAACTTATGGAGTGTTGCATCGAGGACCATGCGAATAGTTTTTTTGTTTTCTATTTTTTAACCTATCTTTTTTGTTTCTGCACAATGGCTTTTTGGGTTATATTGCTTGCTTACTTTTGCCCATGGGATAATGGCTTTTTTATCAACTTGTGTCCTTTTTGGCCAAAGTTTATAATTTTGTCCATTTATTTTGACTTCCTGGCCATTTATATTTATATTCATGTTTATTCTTCTTGAGCTCTTAGACCCTTATAGATTCCTCAAACTACATAATCCATTTAAAATATATATCAATAAATAACAAAATGTCTCAAATGCTAAAACAGAAAGAAGGGTCTACCTAGATCATTATGGACTAGATCAAGAAAGAGTGATATCATAATAAATGCTCTACCTTTTGACCTAAGTGAGACACTCAATATCAACATTTTCCAATTTATGTCAATTACAAAGAACAAATTGGCAAGGATTTAAAGATAATGTAAACTTATAAATCATGGTATTTTTTATATAGATTTGAACTATAAAATTTTGTTTTGAAAATAAAAAATAATTTCCTTTCTATTTTTTTTTTAAATTGATTTTTCTCCATTATTTTTATTGTGACATTATTCCATAATGCATAATTTTCACTACAAATAAAAACTTTCTATGATTTATTAGAATTAGAGTGTTAACTTTAATTTCTAATGTGTGGATTTTTTGTTAATTTCTAATTATCTATTTTGTTTGTTATTATTTTTTTACTTTGTAATAACAAAAAATTTAGACATATTATTTCATAATACAATTCTCTAAACCTATTTATCAAAAAAAAAAAAAATTCCATTGAAACAAAGATATCTATGTAAAGTACAATGCATTTTTTTTAAAAAAACCTAATAATATGATTTTTTCTAGTGCCTTGAACAAAAGCCATAATAGACATGCACTCACTATAAGAATTTAGAAATATATATTACATAAAAAATTTATAAATTAACCTAAAGACTAGAAATTACATTTTCAAATGGCTTCATTTGATTCCCCATAAAAGGATACATTTTTTTTTTTAATGAAACATTTTGATAAGTGTGAAGAAGACTTCATCAAAAGTTTGATTTAAGCTTAAAAGTATATTATTTTTCTAAAAAGTATATTATTTCAGTCAAATATCAATAATGAGCCACACTATTGTGATGTTACCCAAGCTTGTTTAGTTTGATGACTTCCACAATCAAAGTTATTGTTTAACACAATGGGAACTAATTAATAGCTCACTTACAATTTGTTCCCTAATCAAGGCTATCAAGTAAAATATATTTAGATGTCAACACAATTGAAGCTATTAACAACATTTTATGTAGCAATTGGTAGTTGTTAACTTGTCTTTGCCTAGCTTCATATTAAGATGGTTGTGATTCCACATTGAATGAATTTGTATACCTTCAATATCCAAAAGTTTAATAAATGTGTACAAGTACAAAAGTTTAATATATGTAAACCATCCATACTCTAACTACTAATATCACCAAAGTTCATAACTAATTGGATATTATTATTTTTCTTATTTCTAACAACTTATGTGGGATAAAACCACACGTGCCCTAACTACTTAAAAAACTACCAATAAAATTCATTAACTAATTAGATTTTCTTATTTCTAACAAGTTATATAAGTAATATAAAGGATATTTTCTCTAGGAAAAGGAAGAAAGGGTTTTTAAGCCTAGAGTTCTTAGCGCCGTGTTACCTATGGACATACATGCAAGCTATGTGAAGAGTGTTTCAACATGATAATAAGTGTCTATTTAACATTGGCTAGTGATCCCTAAAAGTGCCAAATACATGCAACACATCATGTTTATGCATATAAAGGTTCACATGGATGGCACTTTTAAATGATAATTTTTAGTACTTCTTCAATCATGTTACAGTTCTCATGTTGCTTGTGACGAGATCTTATTGAATGACAGGTTTCTGCATCTTTCCCTTTATTTTTTGAAAAAATGGAAGGTCTTCTAACAAAATGGTGTCAGGTTAGAAATGGGCAACTAATTCTTTGATAAACGTTTGCTAGAAAAATGGGCAACCTTTTCCAACAGTAGAGAATTCCAATTTGCCATAAAGATTTCTAACTCAGAAATTTGTTTCTTCTGCATTAGCTGCCAGTTAAAAAAAAAAACTCGCACCTTGCACTGAAATAAAAAGCAGGATTGTCACTTCAGGCTAAACATAAAATTGAAGTTAATAATCATGATGTATTCAGTGTTTCTTCTTAATAGGGCACCTACAATTTAAACACGGATAATGCTGCTGTTTACACCGGCTTCAAATTAAAAACTCCAGGCTTGAACTATCATGATTCATACATACCCATTACTTTTTATTAAAATCCATTGTTGTTTAATATTGATTGATACTGTTTGAAATTATAATCAATCTTGAATATCGCCAACGGCCACAAAATCGTTACCCACACCTGAGCATCTCAGGCTCTTTTTTTGATTTGGTTCACTAGCAACATAAGTGCAATATTGACCAAAAATGCATCATCATCAAAACCTCTTCTTCAGTGATTCCACAACATGCAGAATCCATATGAAGGAGCCAATACATGTAAGAAAGGAGATCTTCAAAACTTTCAGAATACATGATTATTCATTTTCCAAAACATAACTGCTTTTCCTTGATCAATTTAAGCACTTCATATTAACTGCTGTAACACCAAAAACTAAGCTTGTTCATTAATTCACACATTCACCCAAGCGCTGCATCCATCTTCTAGGTATGCCCTGTTTCAGAAAGGGAAGAAAAACCTTCAATATAAGATAGTTTGAAGACTGCAATCAAACGACTCTACAAAACAATCTCAAGATAGTTGCACCAGAGATAGTTGCCCACAACTGGTGCAAACCTAACTTAAATGTCATCACCTACAAATCCTCATCACAAGCCCAGGAAAACAGTATATTTTATATTATGCTAAAAAACAGTAGGGATACACACATTTTGTAGAGAAAAAAGAAACAGCTCAAATTATTTTAAAAAGAACAAAGAAACAAAACCAATCACAATCTAGCAGCACAATTGATTTGGCACGAATCAATCCAATCCTTCGTCAATTACCACAGGAAGATAAGTGTGAACAATTGCTCCCCTGACCTTCCCTTATAAGTCATGCTTCTATGAAAGTGTCTAACAATTCTGGGCAATATACATTATGTGACTAACATATTAATCCATGTTTTCAACGTGCAACATTTTAAGCACGTGACTTAGAAACAAATGCATTACTGACATTAAGCACGTGACTTAGAAATAAATGCATTACTGACAAATCTTATTTCACACAATATAACCTTTCAAGAAGACAATATATTGTTGGTTGTACATTATATTAAGAATTCAGCTTTTTCTGAGATGCTGATATTCTTGTTAACCATACAGCAAAATAACATATCAGATAGAAAATTCAGCAAAAAAAACTTGCAGAATACAGGCTATGACTTTCCCATCACTCCAATTCTATGTATAGACCAAAATTCCAAAACCTTCTTATTTCTGATACATATTCATTAGCATGAAACCATGCTTTCTTTCCAACAAACTAATCAAAATCTTAAATTGAAGGAAGAATGCTGCAGGAAAAAAAGTGCAGGCAGCTTCATAGAAATAAGCGGCTTGATATTGTTATATTATTATATTGTTATATATTGTTATATTATTCTTGATTGCCTTCGAAGGCATTTTTACAGATTTATGTATTCAGAGATATATTCATACCCACACACATACGTAGATAACGTACGTGTATGGATACGAATATATCCATTTTGTGTTAGATATGAGTATTATGCGAGGTTTCACATTATTATCATGCATTATGTTTAAAGACCACCAACCTTTGTCATGGTGGCCACCATCTTGGTGGCAGAGGCTTCTTGTAACTGTTGGACATTTTGACATTTTGTTAAAGATGTCGGTGCTAGCTCACCGAGCTAGCTCTTCAATAGAAAGTATCATGGTTATTAATAAGGCATTCGAATACGTTTTGGGGGTGGTTGTCGTTTTGATCATTTGCAATATTGTGTTGTTGCTCTGCGAAACTTTGAGCAGTCTGTTCCATGTCACTGGATATTGGAGATATTTGGTGGCATTGTTGTTGTTGGTTGTGCGTGATGTATTGTTGGTAGCTTTCTGTTATTGTGTTTGAGCCGATTGAATCAAGCTAGACAGGAGTCTTGGAGCTCTCTTTTCTCTCTGCAGATTCTCTGGCAAGGCATATGTTACTTTTTCTCTGTTTTTGATTGAACTGAATTGTATTTATCTTTATTCTGAGATCAGAACAAAAGAAATATGGTTGCAAGAATATTTAGACAAAGCTATTGATGTCTTGGTTTGTTGAATCCTTCAATATACTCAACGCTGTAGTGAGATACCACCTTATAGCAAAGCAATGGCAAGGATTCCTATCAGCGTAATAATTAATAGTACACTGCTAAGAAGATCTGCATGCTCGCTAACCATGCTAATAAGTTAATGAATATGTTATTTATTATTATAAGCTGGAAATGGACCATATATCATGATTGTTCTGGTCTGTAATCTTGGTTGTAATTCATTCGAGGAGATCGTATTGCTTGAATGTTCTGAGCTATCAATTCCTTGTGATTTTTGAACGATGGCAGAATGTGTAACTGATTGAATTGTTCTATAAAATTCCTTTGTGAATGTGGTCAAGATTGACCGTATCTATAGATTAACTCCGTCCAGCTATTCTATGAATTACCTGTGATTGTAAGCCATAGCTGGTCTGGAAATAAGTAACTTGTGCAGTTGGTATTAAAGACTGAACCTTATCTTGTTAGATTAACTTTCAACTCATGCTTAATAGATCTCAGGGAAGTCTCACCATGGAAGGAGTTAAACCATTAACCTCTTGGAAAAGTTACCCATGGTCAGTGAAACCCTTGAGTAAGTTGCAAGAACACAACCTTCTTTAAATAAGCTGAGTAAGGGTGGTGAACATGGACGGCACATTTCGTGCAATTAATGAAAACCTTGGCCAAGGTAACACAGCAGTCTACTTGCGTTTATCAGTTCATGAGAGTCAGATACACTACTAGCCAGGGTGTCAAAGTTAGGAGGTACCTATAGCGTATGACTGGTCAGTCAATGTAGATTCTAAACACCAAGCTCAGAGGCTCATTGGCATTTGTTCCATCTTTTATCTGCTTCCCTCGTGAAGGGTCAGGCCCTTCCAGTAGGAAGCGGCATGGGGGATGTTAGTAGCCTAAGTGGGTTAAATTGTAGCATACAGAACACCAAGATCCAAACTATAACACCAGAGCATAATAAAACAATATCATGGAACCAACAACACACAATACAGTATACCAAGATATATTCATGTAACACAAATGTATATCATATTAATCTCCACTAGAATGTGTCTCCAAATGTGCTACAAGCTTACATATAAAGAGTTTGCGGTTGGTTAGGCCACCAACCGTCAGACAACCAACTACCCCATAGTTATAACTTAATACTATTGTTTTATTTTAATACATTACCAAAAAGCCTTATTTACTAATTAACCAGCTTACATCATCCCCCCACCCAAAACTTGTCGTCTTCCAGACGACACAAAACAACAGAATAACAACAAAAACTATTTACTGAGAGGGACAAGAGGACATCCCTGTTCCCATCGTGGCACGCTCTCGGAGGGTCTTCAAATCTCTTTCAGCAACGAGTTGTTTCCCCCGAGTTGTTTTAAGAAACCTGAGTGCATCCATTCGGTCCTTCTCAGAGGCAGCCAACTCATGTTCCTTTCCCAGCCGCGTGGTTCTCTCGTGGTTCTCTCTTGTGCCACTTCTTGTTCCAAAGCGTTGATTCTTTCCTTCAGCTAACTCTCTCGCTGTAGGGATAAGGTGTGTTCTCTTTCCATTTTGCTCGCTTTCCAGGTCATCCCCTGGAGCTGTAAGAATGTAGTACGGAAGGTCCGCTCTATGGTAGTGCGAGCTCCCATCACCTCCTGATCTCCTCCTATATGCCCGCTAAGGATCTGTGGTACTCCCCAGTATGCTACCATCTCCAGTGTTTCCTTGTCGGGTCAACCTTGGTTTCTCATTTTCTCCGAGAACTCCCTCTCACAACCCTCTGCCATAAATGCCATCAGTGCTTCCGCTGCTTTCACTATAGCAGGCACATCGGATCCTTGAGAATGATCTATCATCCTCTGTGTAGCTGTCCTCATTACTTCCAACTCTGAAAGAAAATGCTGCGCAGCAGCTTCTAACCCTCCGACACCCTCTGCTGGTGAAGACGTGTCGTGCCCTTTCCCAGTCTCCAATCCTCGGGGGCTCTCCTCCTGTTGGTCAAACCCCAATGATGGTGATGGTGGTGGAACTTCTATGTCCATCTGAAATCTGGCCAACAGGCTGTCCGTTTTGGCCTCCATGTCTGTTTCCTCTGTTCCCTTCCCCCTGTCTACTTCTGGCTCTTCTATAACCAAGTGCATTTCTTGTTCTATGTTTCCTTCACCCATGGTTGCGGGAGAATCAGTTATAGGTGCCACTACTAATGCGACAGCTCTAGTGGCTTCCACGCCCCTTGATGTGTTTATATGGAGAGTGTGGGCCCCTGCATTATGTCTCCTCAAGTCTATTAACTGGGATGGGGTCCCTGCGACCCCAGGCACCAAGTGTGCCGCGGTGGGAATCTGTGTCGGTTTGAAAAGTACCTTTTTCTTTACTCCCCATCCTGGAACGGTTGGTATGCCCCCCATATGGCTTCTTGGCCCTACTTGTGGCAGACCTCCTACGTGCCCTCTTTCCTGTACCATGCTCATTGGTTCCAATGTTGCAACTTCTGGGCCTGCCCTATCCTCCTTATCACCTTCTGGTCCATGCATAGTGTGGCTTTGTTCCATACTGAACTCCCCTTCATCTTCATCAGATGAAGATGAGATATATGTCTCTTCTTCCCCCGTCTCTGCCTCAAAGCTGTCATCTTCCTCCCCTCCATCTTTCGCGCTCCCTGCAAGTTCTTGCTTTGCTTTCTTCTTGGGTGTCTCTGTGGCTACTACTATGAAAGTGTCCAGGTGTAGCCAGTAGTACATGGCTGGCTTGTAGGGCTCCACCCCATCACTGCATACGCTGCGACTGTGTACGTCATGGCCTTGAAGATAGTCGCGGCGCCTGTGGTGCACCAAGCGGCTAAGGCGTATGCCTAGGCCTTGTGTTGCGTACGCTATGGCTTCATGTTGCGTACGCCCCCTCCGCCTTTGCAATTGCTTCCCCGTATGCCCTTCGTGCCATCATGTCCACATACGCCCTTCATGCCACTGTGTCCACGTATGCCCTTTGTGCCACCGTGTCCACGTACGCCCTTCGTGCCTTTGCTTCCACCCTTCGTGCCACCGTGTCCATGTACGCCCTTCATGCCACCGCTTCCCTTCGTGCCACCGTGTCCACATACGCCCTTCGTGCCACCGTGTCCACATACGCCCTTCGCGCCACTGCTTCCCTTCGTGCCTTCGCTTCCACCCTTCGTGCCACCGCTTCCCTTCGTGGCTTCACTTCCCCCTTTCGTGCCACCGCTTCCCTTCGCCTCCTTGCGTACGCTGCATGTGCCCTTCATGGCTTTGCGTACGCCGTGTGTGCCCTTCACAGTTTTGCGTACGCCGTGTGTGCCACCGCTTCCCTTCGCCTCCTTGCGTACGCTGCGCGTGCCATTCGCGGCTTTGAGTACGCCGCGTGTGCCCTTCGCGGCTTCGTGTACGCTCCGACTGTTGCCGCGTGTTCCCCTTGTGTACTCTCCTTCGGCTGTGCATATGCCCTTCGTATTCCTTCAGTATTTACCTTCTGCGGCACTACTCTTCGTCACTTCCCCTTCGTTGGCTTCGCAAGGAATTATGTGCCCACTTGCCCCTTTATCATTTTTCTTAACATGCCGGATGCTTTTTATCCTCCACTTAGTCTTTTTCGAACCACTCCTTCCTTTATTTTGCCAATCCCATATTAAACTTTTTATATTTGCTTTGGTCTTTGTTATCTTTCTATGGCCTTCTCTTTTCATGCGTAGTGTTTTTATTTGCGTTCTCTTTTTTTTTTAATTTTTCCTTATTTTTCCAATTGTGTTGAACCCATGTTCCTAACTTTCGTGACTTAGAACCATCCTCGTCTTCCTTGGTCCCACATTCTGTCAAGTCATACCCCAACATATTCGTAGCAACAGTTTCTCTCTCCTTGTAGATTTTGAGTTTTGAACCATCCTCGATCTCAAGGATCTCCAACACATTACACTCTGGGTGGGAGATTTCATAATCCTCCATCTGCCAGTGGAATAGCCCATTCATAGAACTTGTCTCGTCCTCTGAGCAATTCCCTAAGCGGAGGACTCCCTCTTCATCAGGTTCCATCTCACCATCCTCCCCCGGTGCTTCTCTCTCGGACCCAGAGTCTGAAGCCACTTCCTGACTCACTACTTGGTTCCGTAGATCAATGATATATTTTTTCCCTTCACTTTCGATTGAGAGTGTTTTTCTTCCAATTGTGATCTGCTTTGGCCATGATGAGCCATCCTCTTCCCAAGAGTGCATCATATCCCTTCCTTGCTAAAGATATAACCATAAAATCTAGAAAGAATTGTTGGGTTCCAATGGTTACCTTTTGTCCCATGAGTGTGCCAATTGGTTTTATCCCCTGCTGGTCTGCTCCTACCAAGTGGAATGCGAGTGGCCACAGTGTTGGTTTCCCCAAGGCCTTCCATGTCTCCTCTGGTAACACATTTACTGCCGATCCTCCATCCACAATCGTATTGGTGAGTTTGTAGCCCATGATTTCCATTTCCACTACGGCTGGTGTTCTGCCCACACCTACTGTCATCAACATGGGGTCAGCGGTCTCCTCTGAGTGGTTCCTTTCTTCCACTTCCTCCTTGTGGCCTGGCGTCTTTTCCTCCTTTCTGGTCTTCTCCACCTGGTTTATGGCTATCCGCAGTTGTGGTAGTGTCTGCAACAAATCCGCTACTTGGACCGGCACGGTGGTTTGTAGCGGCTGCTTCATTATGGTTGCTTCAAAGGTGGCTCGTATGTTGTTGGTGGGTTTGTGGGATACTGTCTTCCGCCATTCCTCACTCATTTCCCATTCTACTTCCTTTTGTGCCTCCTTCAGTCTTTCCTTTTCTGTACCCGGGTCGAGGTACGTTAGTTTCCTTGCATGAGATCGGGTAATGGCCAGTACTTCTGGTTCCAGCCGAACTACCTCCAGCATGTTCACGCCTTTCTGTCTTGGACACTCCGCATCCTCGTGGTTGCCTGGCCCACACCATTTGCAGAGTAGCCCTCCTCCTTGTCCAACACCACTCTAGCAGTCGCGCGCAAAATGGCCCCATTCGTTACACCTTCGACATTGTATCATTGGTCTGCCTTTTGCATTATATTGGATGCGACCCCGTGGGGTATTATTATTGCTATTGTTGTTACTCCCCCTCCAACTATTCCTATAGCCACTTGGTGATGTGTCTGAGTTTGTGTTTTTCGAGGGTGTAGTTGGTGGTGTTGCTTGTTCTTGAGTATATAGTACCCGGGCACTCCTTGTCTTCAAGTTATAGGGGCATTCCTTGATGGAATGTCCCAACACTTGGCAGATATCACAGAAAACTTGCTTCGGGCAATTGGTTTTTGTGTGTCCCTCCAGTTTGCACTCTGTGCACCAGAGTTCCTTGCCCTCCCTACTTTCTTCCTTCTGAGTCCGCATTTCCCGCATCATCCGCCTCATATCCTTCCAGAGTACTTGTATCGTCCGGGACTCCTCCTCGCTTTCTTGATCACTACTATCTTCATCACTTGTGCGCTTCTTACCCTTCGATGTCTTGTTCTCGCTTTCAATGTCCATGGCTCTATTGTACGCGTCCATGAAAGTGGATGGAGGTACTACCTTCATCTTTTTCCGCAGGGATGGGTTCAGTCCCTCGATGAACCATCGCTTCTTCAAACCATCGGTTGGGGTATTGTCCATTTTTCCAATCAATTCTTTCAGCCTGCGGTAGTAGGACCTTACCATCTCACTCTTGCCCTGTTTGGTGTTGTATATTTCTACTACGATCTCGTCATCGTCCCGAAGTAACCGAAACTCCTCCTCGAACGCCTTAGCAAGATTTTTCCACGTATCCTTTGAAGTGGTGGGCAGGTCCATGTACCAGTCAATGGCAATTCCACGGAGGGTGGCTGGAAATGCTTTCAGCCAGTTGTCCTCATCATTCTCGCCATTGGCCTACCATATGGTGACACAAGTTTTACAGTGACGGGCGGGATCCTCTGATCCTATTCCATTGAATCTGGGAAGTTTCTGCTTTTCAGGGGTATGTGTTATTTTTCTCGTACTCCCCGGGTTACTCTGGGGATTGTTGAATGACTTGGTTGGTGTGGTTGTTTGCTCCCAATTATCACTACTCTCTATTGCCTGTGGGCTGTTGTGACTCCTGTCCCACTCTTGTGTATGTTGCTGAGAACCTTCTGCGAGGCTCCCTCCTTCTTCAACTATCCGATAGAGTTTCAGGTGCCTCTCTAGTTGCTCCTGGATGCGCAGGGATCTCCTCACTATGTCTTCTTGGCTCCCTTCTTGCTCCTCCGAAGATTTTCGTCTTCGATCTTTGTTGAGTGTATTTGGCATTAATTATTGGAACTACGGGGGTTGCAACGCTGTATTGAGTCCCTCTGCTCTTCTTCTCTTCGATTCCTTTCTTTGTACTATTGGAGCACTTGCTGCCTACGTTGCTCCCTTCGTACGTTCTCTCATTCCTCGTCACGTTCCACGAGGACACGTGCCAACAACCGTGGAAGACTACCCAGGAGATCATGTACCGCCTGGTTCACGTTGAGTTCCGCCCATACCGTACCAGCCGAGACAGCGCTCAATTCCGCTTCTCGCTGTACGTACCGGTCCACGGAAACATCCCACGCGTGAATCAGGTCTTGTGTCAACTGATCCTCCCTGGTTACTTCGGTGTTATCCTCTACGTCACTGTCTGTTACCAGGATGCTTTAGTCGAATGGACGACCCATTATGCTTCCATCCCGCCAGCCTTCCCTCCAGAGACCTCCGGATTCAACTTAGGCAACGACACCAAAATGTTAGTAGCCTAAGTGGGTTAAATTGTAGCATACATAACACCAAGATCCAAACTATAACACCAGAGTATAATAGAACAATATCATGGAACCAACAACACACAATACAGTATACCAAGATATATTCATGTAACACAGATGTATATCATATTAATCTCCACTAGAATGTGTCTCCAAATGTGCTACAAACTTACATATAAAGAGTTTGCGGTTGGTTAGGCCATCAACCGTCAAACAACCAACTACCCCGTAGTTATAACTTAATACTATTGTTTTATTTTAATACATTACCAAAAAGCCTTATTTACTAATTAACCGGCTTACAGGGGACTTAGGTTCGTGGTTGGGCAGAAAAGCCTTTGATGATGCTCTCCCTCTCCCAAATGTAACGTGTAAAGCTTCATCATCAGAAAGATTAAACTCTTAAACTCTCTCTCTTTACTTTAAGTTATGAAATTGAAAGATGTTAGTTAATGTTTCCTTTCTGCTGAAATGGGTTAGTTAATTGCAGTTATGTTAGTTTTTAATAGTTTCAAATTCAGCTAAGCATGTAATGTATCTATTTATTTTCTTAGATTTAGAAAAAGTCTAAGTTACCAGGTTCACCCTTGAACCCCCCCTGGTACTGGTCCTGGTTCAAATGGGTCCCTGGTTCGGGTCCGGTTCGACCAGGGTTTGAAAAACCCAGAGGTGGTTGGAACATGGTCGAACCTGGGTTGAACCCGGGCGACTGGGCGGCCCAAAAAAGCAAAATATATGCAAAGTTTAATTTTTTTTTGAGTTCCACCTTCTAAAAAGTGAAACTTATACCCTAAAAGTGACTTCTAAAACATTATATTCACTCATTTCACCTCATTTGTGTTGCAAACAAAAGTTTTATGAGAGCAGGTTGAAGAAAGGGTGAACAAAATTTGGCTTCCAAGATCAAAGAGGAGTTGAAAACTGATTTTTGAAGCTTCAACAAGTGTTGCAGCATCATTTCCATACATTTTCAAGCTTCCATTGGCTGCAAAAGGTAGGCTTTTTAACATTTGTTTCCAACTGTTTTTGTTTCACAAATTGTCAAACATGAAACTTGAATTTTTTTTCATTATTTAGTTTTTGTTTTTGAATATGTTTATATTATTTCTTGCCATAGGAACTAGAATGGCATCTACATCTTCCTCCATTGGCAATGAACAAATAATTGCAAAACAAAGAAATGATCCAAATTCTCCCTTATGGAAGTATGTTGACATTATAAAACAACTTCCAGGAGGTGGGGGATTCTATTGCAGATGCCAAGGATGTGGTATTGAACGTAATAGTTCACATTATTGGGTGGTAGGCCATTTGTGTGGAATAAAAGGAAGAGGCATCAAAAAATGCCCTGGAAAAGATGGTAAACCTATACCAGATGAGACAGTGATGAAATATATTAGGGAGCATGAGGTGGCAGAAGAGAGAGAAGCCTGTAGATTGAACCAAACCGCATCAAAGAAAACAAGGGGAATGCAAGCCCCTTCTAATCCCAATATTGTAGTAGAAGACCACCCCTTCTTTGCCACAAATGAACCTCAAACTTCAAAGTGAACCACCCTTGACACGAAAAAGAACAAAGGGGCCTTTAGAAACCGCAATCCAAAATGAGAGTAGAGACAATGCTGATGAAGATATAGTAAGGTGCATTTATGGAAATGGGTTGTCTTTCAATGTTGTTCGCTCTCCATATTGGAAGCAAATGATAAAAAGTGTTAATGAGGCTCCAAGAGATTACAAGGGCCCCAGTTATGAGAAGGTACGTGGAACATTATTGGAGAAAGGGGTGACGAGGGTTGAAGATGCATTGAAACCCATAAGGGATTCATGGGTTGAGACAGATGTAATAATTGTTTCAGATGGGTGGAAAGATGCTAAAAACCGTCCCTTGATCAATGTCATAGCGGTGTCCCCTAAAGGGGCAATGTTTTCGAAAGTTGTGGATTGTGAGGGCCAAATAAAAGATGGCCAATTTATTGCAAAAATTCTCATCTCCGCCATTGAGTCAGTGGGACCCCGCAATGTTGTCAAGTCATAACAGACAATGCAAAAAATTGTAGAGCTGTTGGTTTGTTGGTTGAACAACGCTATGATCACATCTTTTGGACACCTTGTGCAGTACATTCACTCAATCTTATGCTACAAAGGATTGGGCAAAAAATAAAATGGATCAGAGATGTGTATGCAGAGGCTGAGGACATCCAGATGTTCATTACAAACCACCACATGTCTCAAGGGATTTTTAGAACCTATTCCAATTTGGAGCTATTGAAGGTAAGTGAAATAGTAATTTAATTTTACATTTTCTGATTTTTTTAATTTTCAATGTTGATAATATCATTGTGTAAGCTATATTGTGTATTCTTCTTTAAAGTTTGGCTTTATTTTTTAATCATTTGGCATTAATTTGTATTATAGGTTTCTGAGACCCGTTTTGCATCAAACACAATCGTCTTAAGACGACTTGTGAAAGTTAGAGTGGCACTATGCAATATGGTGATCAGCACCAATTGGACTGTATGGAAGCAGAATAGCACTGAGAGGGCAGAAAAAATTAGGGAGAGAATATTGAATGAGAAATGGTGGGATCTTGTTACATATCTCCTAGGTATCATTGAGCCCATCATGATCATGATTCGCTATACAAACATGGATAGGCCTTGCATAGGTGAGATTTATGATGGCATTCACTCAATGCTTGAAAAAATAAAGGTCACACTATAAATGAAAAAGAGAATGACCCCTAGGAGAAATTCTTCAAAGAACTGGAAGTAATTATTGTAGAAAGGTGGAATAAGATGACCACTCCTTTGCATCTTCTTGCCTATGCATTGACACCTAAGTACTATAGCAATCAGTTTCTTGATAAACCAGGAAGGATTCCACCATGGAGAGATCTAGAAGTATCTGATGGGTACAAGGCAGCATTTCTTAGACTATATACTAATGATGATTTGCGAGATGCTGTTACAGATGAGTTCATATAATTCGCAAATGGGAATGGTCTAAGTGTTGATGCACTTCGTCATTGATCCAAGAAGGATGCTCATAGCTGGTGGTACTTCCATGGCACATGCTTCCAACACCTACAACCCCTCGCTATAAAAATTTTATCACAAGTAAGTTTAAATAATTAAAATTTTAAATTTACAAGTTTTAGTTTATTTATAGTTTACTTTGTCTTCATAGGTTGCTAGTAATTTTATTTTTATTAATGTATAACTTTAATTGTTTACTTTGTCTTCATAGGTTGCTAGTTCATCTACTTCAGAAAGAAATTGGAGCACATACTCTTTCATCCACTCAGTAAAGCACAATAGGCTGCTATCAAAAAGAGTGGAGAATTTAATATATGTGCATTCCAACCTACGTCTTCTTTCACACAAACAACATGACTACACACAAGGGGAAACGAAGATGTGGGATATAGAGCCAGAGCATACTAATTTGGATGCACCTACTTCTCAGCTTCTTGCATTGACACTTGATGACTCGGAAATCGAGCCAACTTATAGTGCAAGTGCAAGTGGCATTGGCTCATCTAATGTCAATGTCAATGAGGAGGAGGAGGATGAATTAGATGATCCATTTGATGATTAAACTTTATATTGTTGAAAGTTGAAACAATGATACTTGAATATTTTGTCATTTTGATATTAAACTTGATGTATATGATGCTATTATGGTATCATCATGATGCTATGATTACAAGCTTATGTTTGTTTTGTTGTTTATATGATGTTGTGACATGCAAATTTTAATTCATGCTTATAGGCTTCACAAATATCAGTATATATATATATATATATATATATATATATGTTTTTGTACTAATGAACCCAAATCCCTTTTCAAAATTTTGTCGTACCGTCGTACTGGGTTCTTCGAACCTGAACTGGTAAAAGTTAATTCATTTTCTATTTTAGAGTTTTTGGCAGTTACATAGATACATAAATTTTATGGGCATATCCATCAATTTAATTCAATTATTTGTGTATTTAACCACAATGGATGTACTGAAAGGATTATCTTTCAAAAGTTCAACTCATGACAAACAAGGATGGATAAGCATTAACCATAGTGCAGCCATTAGCATCCAACAGATGTCGGGTAATTATGTCATATTAAAATTAGAACGTTACGAGTGTTAAGGGTCGGTGGTTACGTGACGGTTGTCCGTAGTTGGCACTGGACAACCTACACTGACACCTATATATATGTACTTGGTTTCCTATTTCAAGGTGAAGTTATCGTGAAGTTTTTGTGGAACAAAGTGATGTTGTGAATGTACTGGCATTTGACATTAATGAATACATACATCTGAGTTCTTCTGTTTACTTGCATTGCTGTATGCTGTCATATTTACTACATTTCTGTACTGTTATGCACTATTGAAACACACACCCCTCAGGGGAAAACAGTGTCCAATATCTAGAATGAATTACTAATAATAAAGGAAAAACAAGAATCCTTAGGAAATGCATAGCATAGAATCTTTATAACATTTTCAAAAATACTACTAAATGAAGGAAAAGCGTATTGCATATAATCTTAATATGAATATATCCTACATGAGATTAGTCCCCATAACCAGGTAATTGATCTGCTGCTATCAGCTGGTTGCATGGAAGGGTGGTCTCAAACCTCTTATAAGTACAATTGGTGTCTGCTCGTCATCATTTCCTGTCCAACAAGTGGAAAACTTGGCAAAAACATCGAAGCATGCAAAGATGGAAATAATATTTAGAGAAGATTCAGAAAAAATTGAAGTTTAGTAGGCTTGCCAGCAGGATTGTCTCTGAGAGCCAACTCAAGATAGTTACGGTCCACACCAAATGATGCCTACATTCATCATAAATTCAACCATTCTACTATCAGCATAGCCCACAGTATATAAAATCTGATCTTAATCCAAAATAGCTTGATATCCAGAAGTATTTGTGAAAACTCAATGTACAAGTTACAGGAAGGAAAGCAATAATTATGGTTATATCAAGTACTCACGGCCAAGATCTGCACCCGTTTTAAGTCATTGACATCCACAATAGCCACTTCATATCCTGCACAAGGATAAAACAGAATTATGTCATAAGAAACCGCAATAAAATGACATGGAAACTGTTTTCCAGCAGCATCATGCTAAAGAAAGCGAGTTCAAGCATGATACCTGTTTCTGACTTCAGATTATCAACTGTTTCCTGACAACATACCTATACATAGGAATCAAAAAGAAATAACACTAAGAAGATCTTCCACATGAAATTTGAATATAGAATAATGCAATTTAAAATGTGAACGATACAAGAGCTGTACTTACAGGACCAAGAGTGATAAACTGATCATATGGAGGCAAATTTCCACTAGCATCATCTATGAGCCTTGCCTGTCATATCACATGTAGATTCTACTTGTAGCAATGCCAATACATGATTCCTCAATTTCATTTGACTATATCTACAGCAAGTATATGAAGAATACCTGCTCACCTGCTAGGCGATAAAACATCCCTCGAATTCCCATAACTCTGCAAAGTGTAATTTTTCTCGATTAAAATCTGCTGCAAAATGAAGGCATAACTTTAGATCAATGGAATAACAAATAAAATGCAAGGATGAGACAGCATACCTGGCTATGATAGCAAGCAGAGAAGCAAACACAACCCTTAAGATTCCAGAAATATCAATGAGAGTCTACAAATCACAAAAAAACCCGTAGCTGTCATACACTACAAACAAGACAATGCCCAATATTCACATAGCATCACAGAAATATTTCAGTAGTGATACTGATCGCAACGAAATATGAGCACTCCCTGTGCCTAACATCATACCTGCATGCCACATGCAGTTGCTAAAGATGATGTTGGATGAAACAGTCGGCATACAAGACGAGCTAGTATGCCTGGATGTATACTATGTGGATGACGAAAATGCCCTGCAGCAAACAGTCAAAATGCAAATCAAAATTAGCCCATAGTCACAGCATTAAGTCCATTATAAGCAATTCAAACATTTTTCACAACAATTCCTTAAAATCAAACCCAGCATATTTATCGTTAATGTTTTGTAGATGCTTATAAATTCTTAGTCTTGAGATCCCAACAACAAAATTTCTGAACGAGACCTCCTATGACATAAATTTTTAAGTTAAGAATAATTTGCATCTTGTCACATGCTGCATGTAATTTCCTTGCTGCCCAAGGATTTCGAGATGGACATGGCAGGAGGCCCATGTAAAGTTAAACACTTTTGGAGCAGGCGGAAACAACTTTTATCTATGAATAGTCATCTTCCACTGAAATTTTATTTCCAATTTCAGAAATATAATAATATTGCAACATGTTTTCCCAATGCCACTTCCTATATGCAACTGATTTGCATTTTTTTAACATTATAACACTTAAAAACAAGCAATTAATAGCTTACAGTTCCTTCGCTTTTTAGAATTAGTTTTCTAAAGTTCTAACTGTGCACCAAAATTAGGAAATGCAAACAGATGGAAGCATTAGTCGGTCATCAAATGGAAATAGCATAGATGCACCTATCTCTCCAATCTTGATTACATAAGTGATTAAATTGCTACTGATAATTAATATAGAATAAGCATCATGTAAAACAAGAATTGTCAATTATCCTTTAGGAAAAGTGTCATGCAAAGTTATGTTTTCCTATACATAAAAGAATTGCTTAAAATATAAATTTAAACCATTTGCTTTAAATGCTTCCACACTCTACCCTGCCTACCAACTATACTTGAATGAGAAATGTAATTAAAAAAACAATATGCTCTTTGGTTGGTAACTGCCATTTTTGCAAAGTTGAACATACTAAAAAATCATCAAAATTTCTACATGTCTAACGAAAGAGAAAGTAGGAGATTGTGTTTGGTAGAAAACTGAGAGTAGTTATAGAGACTGTTAAACATCCGAATAGGTTAAGCAAAGATTTAGTCTTTGATTAAAGCGACTTGGGAAAAGCTATCATTCACAGGCTAAAAAGATTTAACAAGCCTATTTTATGTTTTGATGAATAATTACACTAATAAAAACAAGATACACATTAACTGTATCCACTACTGTGCTTACAACAGATTACCCACCTCTTGCAATCTAAACAAGGAGCTCTGATTTGTAATCCATAGCATCCATCGTCATGAATCATGACAGAGCAAAAAAGGAGGCATGAAATGTCAATGATAGATCCATTTCTCTGCAATTCCTTTCCTGAAGCTTCCTTTTTTAATAAATCATATAGCTTGTAGAAGCTTGAAAGTTGAATCTAATTGCAATAACATTGTCAAGTTTTGTGATTTATTAGTTTTAAGCTAAATGGGAAAATGAGTTGGTTGGAGGCGGAGCCCAACTTTGCCATGCCATATTGGTGGTAAATGTCGAGCAGTCTAAATGTAGCTTGGTGATGCCCGTCCTTTTCAATTTTGTGTACTCTAAATCCAAACATTAGCATAAACAGTAGTTGTATGCAGGTACATCAGTGGGATGGTTCATAACACATTTCCTTCTTCACTAATCCCCACAACTAAAGAAGAGATGTTTGGATACATACACATGACCCCACATGTTAAGGATAATTGTTCTACTAGGGGAAGCCACCTTTCAAGGATGGTCACCTTTAATAGATAAGATTTGCAAAGTTTAAAGAGGGATTAGCTACTAGCATCCATTTCCCAAATGAGTTTTTTTGTAAATATATTAATTCTTGAGGCATATAAGAAAGAGCTGATATACTTCCTTAATTGAACATGGGCCCATTATGGGTGCTAAATTTCCCGTTGCATTTCATCATTTATTGTTATTAATTTGTACTAAAATATAAGGTGTGTGCTTCCAAGATAGAAGAATGCAAAGGATTTGTTTAAAATCGAGTTAATTTATGAATTTCTCATTATGAATATGAAACATTAGCAAAATAAACTCCTGTTATTAGTTTTATGATGAAAAATGAGCTTCTATAATAAAAATATAAAATATGATACATAATCCACATAGAAAATCGGTGGAATCTGTTGGTTGAAAATACACTTGGGGAAATATACAAAATTGTGGCTTCAACCACAGTGTGTGAGTAAAACTCTCCTAATTAAGGGAAGGCTCCCCCTATCTATATCTAATCTAAAACTAAACAGGATGAGACAGCAGTCTTTCTTCTTTCTTCAAGAAAGCCAATATCCTTTTCTCTTCACAGAAAAGTGATAGCAAGTTAACTTAGAACAGCAATAACAACTTTTTGAAATAAGATGACAGAAAGGAAATGAAATTTCTTGAAAGCTCAAAGACTTCCATCACTTCCTTCGGGACGGGACAAGAATATCAAGCTCAAAGGCTTGAATATATGAAATCCTGTCTGCCCTTTTCTATGCTAATAATATCAAAAACAAATTATAGCAGCACAAAGTCTGAAATATCTTATTCTCTTTTACACAAAACAGTAAGAATTAGTATGAGCTCAAAGACGCAACTATTTCTTATCACAAAATTTATTTCTAATTTCTTTCAAGAATAATTGTAAGCACAAAGTCTTACAACTCTTCCTAAAAGAATGTTTACTCTAATTGATATTAACCTCCAATACTTGCAGCACAAAGACTGCAAATCAAATTCGATTAACCTCTCTAAGAAACACTTGCAAGAAAGATAATATGGAACACAAACTCAAGAATGTAGCACAAAGACTCAAAACTTGAACAATCTTCTTCTATTCCTTTCAATTCTTCAATTTACACAAAAGCTCAAAGATTTCTTTGCTGCAAATTTGGCAGAGTTTTGCTTGCTTTCTAAAAGATAAAAATTACAATAGACCCCCTCAAGTATTTATAGGGGAGGAGTCTTGAGAAAAAGGTGGGAGGATCCTAACTAACTTGAGAAATTCTCTCAACCACCAAGACTTATTCAATAACTAACTATGACTTATTTAAAGTCACAAGTCCTATTCTAAATTGACTTGTAACTCGTCTACTTGTAATTACAAAAGCGCAAGTAATGACTTGACTTGCAATTTACAAAATGTTTTTACAAGTAAACATGTCAAAAGAGAAACTACAACTAAGAGATTACAATTCTGAAAAATGCAACTAAGTGTTGAAAAACACTTAAGTTGCAGCATGTGAAGACATAAATCCTTTGAACTTCTGAATGATCATTTGCAGCTCATCAGGATTCGGTTCGTGGGTATTCTTTGCCATGATCATGGTTTTCACAATAACATCGTTGCAACGAAGGATTGTGGCATTATTCTTCTCAAAGGAAGACTGAATTTCTTGCAAGAAAACTTGATAGGCAACCAAAGCTTGATTAGATGCAGCTGAAAATGGTTCACTCTTCCACTCATGATGAATTTTCAACTGTAGATCTGAGAGAACCCTTTCTTCTAATAGTAACTCCCCATTATGATCCATGATATTACAAGAAGTTTTCTCACAAGGAGAAACAATATCCTGAAATACTTCCAATCGTAGTCTCATGGCATCATCAATGTCTTCAACAAGTGACTTGAGAACAAGGGCTTTGTTCTCCAAGAGCTCCCGATATTCTAGATACACAACTCTCGAAGAAATAACCTGATGTTCTAGAAGAACGCTCAACTTTTGTTGAGGAATCTTGAGCCATGTTGTCAAGCTATCTTCCACCTTTTCCAAGTTTTGTTTGAAAGTACCAGAAACCTAGTTCAATTGTTCCTCAATGGTCTTCAATTTGACCATCATTTGAAAAACTTCCTTCAAGACCTATGCACATAAATCATATAGCTGATATACCCAAGATTCTAAAGCTTGTACCTTTTGAGTAGCTCTCTCAACTCCTTGAATTGATTCTTGTGGACCGGAAGAACTTGAAGGATTGCTCCCTTCACTAGCAGATTTTGTAATCTTTTGAACAACTGCAACTAGTTGCCTATTCTCCTCTTCTAGCTTGTCTTTCTTTGCTAGAAGCTTGTCATATCGTTGTACTAGTGAAGCTATAGACTGTTGGGCATCATGCTTGACCACTTCATGCGTTTGCTTACCCAATTCTACCCTTGTGACCCTGTAATCAGCAGCTTGCATTTCCTCATGTGGCTTGTCTACAAGGGGCTCAACAATCTCTGCCACTTTCATCTTGTTATTGTCAACCGTTACCCTTAAGATCGTCTTGGCTCTTTTAGCAACCTTGGGCCTTGATTACCTAAGTTGCTGATAATCAAAGACATCAGGAGAAATTTCCCGCTTCTTTCTCTTGGGAGTGAAAGAACTAAGCCATGGAGGTAAAGCCATTAGTTCTCCTTCAGTAGCAGTTGAAAGTAGAGGAGAAGCAGTTTCTGTTTGAACAACCATGGTCATCTTGGGGGAAGTATCTATCTAGATAGCAACCATGGCTTGCTCAGTAACCAAAGGGCATGAAGATTGTTTCATAAACTCCTCAAAGCTGGAAGTAGAGGTATCAATCTCTGACAAATGAATACATGCAGGAGTATCCTCGAAGATTTCCAGCAAACTCTCTTGTTGATGATCAAGAGGTGGCTCAACTGCTGAAATGGGAACAACATTTTGAGGAGACTCATCCACTATTGTGTCAGGAGGAGATAAAGGTAGCTCCATGAGGATTGAGGAAGGAACCTCATGAGGTGACTCCGAAGTTAGTGACTTAGGAGCGTCATCTGATTGTTGTTCTTCCTTTGGATCTTCAGGATCAATCACATGAATGTGAAGCTAGGATTTCTCCTTTCCACGAACTGTCTCCTCCTCAGGAGGAAGCATCATCGCTCGACTAACCCGCAACTTGATTCTTGTGCCCGAAGATGATGCACCTTCCTTGATTTCAGACTTGTGCCCAAGAGGTCATAAAGAATCATCTTCTCTTCCAACCTTGATCTTGATGAATCTAACACCATTACCTTTGAGCCCAGTGTTGGTGTTAGCTAGGATAGGCTGAAATCTCTCAAGAATGGAAGCGCATTCTTTGTAAAACTTGTAAAGACTAGTAAAGGGAAAATAAAATTCCTTTTACAAGTCACAAAAATAACTTTAAAAAAAAACTTGTAATAGGGAAATAAAATCCCTATTACAACTTAAGGTAACTTTATAAAACTTGTAAAGGAGGAGAAAAACCCCTACCATAATTTAAAATCACTCAAGTGGAACTTTTTAAAGGAATTATAAGTTTTAAACTTTAAAATTTAAAGGTTCACTTGTAATATGTCCAAAAAGTTCCTACAATGACTAAAAGCTAAAAAGCAACAAAGAGAAAATAAAAAGCAAGTTACAAGCTCTATTTTTCATAAAGTGCACTTGTAATTAACTTAAAATTTCCCTATAAACACTAAAAAAAAGGAAAACATAAAGCTTGCAACTTAAGGAAAATTTCCCCCCTGCAGTCAAGGAGAAAAAACCCAAAATTGAAGGAAAAACATAGCAAACGAACTCAAAATATGATGAAATTTGAAACGTGGTTTGAAGATGGACTGAAGATTAGTCTAGTGCAAGGGTAAGGTGAAATTATGCCTCAGGAAGCATGCCATAGAGTAAAATTTTCATTTTTTTGACAAAACATTTATGTAATGGTCCATCATTTTTAAAGCAAAAATGAGGACAGCAGAATGCAATCACACCCCCAAAAGTCAATGATAGAGCCCAAAAAAAACAAAAATGGATACTAGTGGAGACCGAGGGGGGTCATTATTAAGGGGTTTCTCCTTGCCATCTAGGAGATCATGGCCATCAAGAATGGGCTCCCAACTTGGGATGATGTCCCTCTTTGGTTTTTGCTTCTTTTGGATCCATGCAAGTAGGTGAAACAACAAGGCCTATCCAAGGGAACTTCCATTATCATGACAATAAAAACAGCAAAAGTCACAAAAAGAGGTAGAAGACTATCCACATGGCGAAAGTCACTAGCCATGATGATGGTATTGAGGGACATGAAAAATCAGCTAAATGTTGAAAATTCTTCTCCTCCAGACTCCAAACAGGATAGAATTCTTGGAAAATAGAAAAAGTGGTAAGTGTCAAATAATTCCTCCTTCGGGATAGAACAACCCCAAGCATTCGCAGAACATAAAATGGCAAAATTCCACAAGGAAAGGAACTTTCCTTCTCCAAGATTGATAGGCGCTCAACAATTCTTCAAAATTGGAAAAGATCATGAAAATTCTTGTAAGGCAAGAAAAATCCTCCAAGATATCCTTTATCAAAAACGACAGACGGAATCCACTGGAATGGTGAGTTGTCTCTTTCTCATTAAGGAATTTAAAGCAATCCCAGTGTTTCTACATGAGCTTGTATGTTGTCTACATGTTGGCTAGAATGGGCAAATTCAACGGACTACTAGGCAAATGACCCATGGGATGTGGTCCAAGACAATTGAAGGTCCATGAGTGCTATCCACAATTGCACTTATATGATCATACTTCTTTCAAGAAAGCAAGTGACATCGTCACTATGCATATTAAAGAAGTAAGGGGCCCAATACATTCAATTTCCAAAATTTACTTACATTTGGGTCCAAGGATTCTTTGCCCAGTCATATAAACTCCCAAGATATCCAGTAGAAAAGATGGTGCTATTGGAAGTAACTAGAATGCTGACTACCTATGACAAAATTCAAAAGAAGATTGGGCTCGAATTTCCAATTGTCATAGGAGATTATGATGAAATGTGTCCATCATTGGTGGTCACGGAAAAGTCAGCAGATGAATTGATATTCTACCACCTAGCACCTCATACCGCATGGACATTCTTTGATCCGTATGATAAGATAAGGATGGTAGCTAGCATAAAGCACATGCACAAGATTCAGTTGGAGGATTATTGGGCTAACGCCAAAGATGACTATGAAATCAGAAAGAGGATGTTCTCCAGATTGCCTCTTAAATTGACATGAATCTGTGAAATCAACCAAGTGTTGGATCAAATAGAAGACGATGTGAATATCGTTCAACCAGGTTATGAAAAGGAGAAGGATATGCCAATTCAAGAGCCTAACTGGTCAGAACCAGAAGTTGATGATTTAGATGTTTTAAGTAGGCCGGTTATGAAGTTCACTAGGCATTGGGATGAACGACACATCATTAAGTTGAAAGCAAAGAATGTCTACCTAACTTACAATCTGATGGGAGACTTGAAATCCCAGGATGAGGCCACTAAAAGGTCACCAGGAGCCTAGGTCCAAGAGGAAGCAGTTTCATAGGAAAGAATGGAATGCAATAAGGAGAAAAGTGTTCTTGGGAATTCACAAGGAAAGAAAAGGAAGGAAGTTCAAAGAGAGGAACCATAACAAAAGAGATCAAGGTTGGAGGAAGCGCAATCGCCTGGTAGCTCTTCAAGTGTGTAGGAAGTCGACATCTTCACAGGAGAAGTAACAAGAAATCAGCCCCAGGATGAAGACCAAGACATTTCACAGGCGCGGCATATTCTCAGTGTCAGTGCCTCCCGAAGGCCAGTTCAACAAAGGAATGAAAGACATGAAATTCCTTTGAATACAAAACAACAAGTCTAGGATTTTTTTAGGGAAACAAACATGGGAGACTTAGGAATTTTTTAGGAAGTTTCACAAGAACAGGAATAGTTGGGAATGCAAGTTTAGCAAGCAGCCACTCCAAATTGTGCTCAAATAGAGAATGAGGAAAGTGCCAGAGGATAGATGGATCTTGCACAAGATTGAAGAATTTTTGAACAAGATAAGCAAGCCAGCAGAAAAGAAGGCAGCAAAGAAATTCTCTAAAGTTACAAGAGATGAATCAAGATACAAGACTTTGCATATAGGTGTACCCAGAGTTGACAAGGAGAGAAGCGAGATCACTTCGGATGAGTATAATGTTACAACAGTTGACTTGGGGTGTGCCTCTAAGGCACAAGTGATAAGAGGAATCTGATGAGTCTTCCTTAGCATTGAAGGAGTGGATGAAGGTGGAAGAGAAAAATAGGAAGTTGAAGAGTGAAAACAAAGTCTTATGTGAGTATGTGTGCCATTTGATGCGTCCATTCAGAGAGGAGGATCAAACTTTTGTTCCTCCCTCTTCTCTTCCGAAGGAATCCGTAGATGGACTTGAAGAAATAAGGAAAATGGCTCAATGTTCTAAGGAATGGGTGGAAGACATCTTCACTACAACTTGCAAATTAATTGAGGACTTGGCTCACTTCTACAGGAGGATCCTGGCTATCCTTGGTAGATTGGAAAGCATGGATAACTCATGACAGGATGTGCACATTTATCAAGACTTGACAATTCCACGTCTTGAGGCACTAATGGAGACTTCCAAGCAAGCATTGATTGATGGAGAAGTCATTGGGGAAAATGAGGCACATCATTTCCCTTGGTGGTTCTATGCAGTAAGCACTGGAAAAGAATTCTTTGAAAGGTCCAATAGGGAGTCAACACTATTGAGTACATCAGTCAAAAAGGTTCAAGAGGAAATCCTCAATGCTGTGAGGCATTGTTTGCAAGAAGATTAACTGATGAGGAGCTAACGGTGGACAACTTGAAGGATAGGCTGCATGAATTCTTCTTCGTGGAATCCTTCCAGAAAGAACATTTGGAAAATGCTTCCTTGTTCTCAAGCACAATGCGCAAAACTCAGGAGGCTGTGCCAAGATGGGAGAAGTTTTTCTCCAAGTGTGAAAAGGATACCGCCATGCTGGAATTCAAATTGGAGACAGTGCCAAGTGTCTTCATAGAAGAGCTTGAGGCCATTGTGACAAGATGTAAGAACCCACACCTGGTGGACTCTAACCAACCACAATTTTCTGCCTTTGTTTGATTTTTCAATGTTTTCAGTGTTTGGGTTTTGCTTGAGTTTTCAATGATGTTTCACCAAGGAATAAAGAAAGTGCAAATAACATATGCTGCAAACTAGAGTATGGAAATGAGAGCTACAGCCATAAGCATTTTATCGAACATTTGCCATGCAATTCCTATTATGAAATGTTGACTTTCAGCTAGGGACATTAAGACAAACAGTTATCTTGCAAACTGAAATAAATACTACAAATATATCATATGCAACTCCTTTTTATTGATGTCCCAATTACCACAGATATGAAAGGGCCAAGACTCTTGGCTGACAGCTGAATATGATATGAAACAAAATACCCAGGTCTAAGTACAATGGCAGCATACAACCAACTTCGAATGTCTATTAAATACTGAAATTAAATGCAAGAGAACCTGATCCAATGAAGCGCCTACGTTGTGGGTAATGTAGCAACTCAAATACCATGTAAATTGTGAAGCAACATGTGTGGCTGCTGCTGCTATAGTACGGCCTCCAACAATTATAAATTCTGCCCAAATTCCAATGTCATGACAGCAGCAACTAATCTGGAAATGAGCAGCAATTAAAACCCTTGAAGAACCCTTGAGTAGACTCAACTAAGATGCAATATACTGTAGCGATTTTACTATTCACGTATCACTGTAGCGTTTCACTATTCACGAGTTACTGTAGCGCGGCACTATTCACGCGGGTACTGTAGCAGTGGATGAAAAAACTTGCAATCTGCTCTTAAAACCTTGAATAATTTGTTGATAATCTCTCCCAACAAAAATGATATAACTCCATGTGCCAAAGAAGGATGATTCACAACCAACTATAAATGTTCTTCAACAATAAACTTCAAACCCTTGTAGAAAACTTCACCAATTTGCACAAATGAAAGAACTGAAGTATTCTTTCCCACAACTGCAATAATTCAGGTGTTATTTCACACCTTCAAAATTGCTATCAATAGGAAGTTTCCGTTTCCTATGATCAAAGAAGAAAATTGCGAAAGCCCTAGGCTCCACAATAAAAATCAATCAAAATACTATTCATCAACTGGATGCCGAGAATGAACTCTTGCCTTTCCTTTTATTCTTTCCTTAAGAGAGCTCAAACACCTTCCTGGCCAATGTGGGATAAAAGATTTATTCCCACATTAAATTATTCACTTAACGCACTTTATTATATTAAAGTGACTTTATTGTTATAAAGTTACTTTAGAACTTTATAATAGTATTAAAATATTAAATAAATCACTTAAGTCACTTAAACTTTAATATCTCTTGATGTACTTGTCTGATTGCTAAGCCGTCTGAGCCAAGAGTCGACTCTCCTTATTCTCCATGTGATTGGATGCCTGTCTAAAAATAGAAACCCTGAATAGTGACTTACTATAAATAGTAAGTGTGCCAATCTGAGTCAAAAAACCTGTGCAAAGGCCAAAACCTGAATCCAGCTGAAGAGTAATGTCTCTAATCACCAAGTAACTGCCACATGAGGCCCTCTATCAATAATTATTAGCCTACGAGGGTCAAATGATAGGCTAATTCTTACAAACTCTGATGCTCGCAAAATGGGGACATTACACAAGATTCATCGCATTTGCCATCAAAGAAAGGGATAATGGTTGTCCTATTTTGGACAAGAATCTATTAAATGCATAAAGGCGTGATGAGTCATTTATGTTAGACAGTTCAAATAACCGGAAGACAATTGAGAGGGGGGGGTGAATCAGTTGTCACCAGATTACCGGAACCTTAAGCAATTAAAACTTTAATACCGGAACCCAAAAGATCAATACCGGAATGCATAAACCAATTATTGAAATAGCAGATATACCAATTAAGCATAAGCAACAATTAGAGAATAAATACCTAAAGGCGTCTAGGCAGTCTAGGAGGATATCAAAACTAGCGAGGGATGGTATCAAGCTTTAACATTTAAAAGAGACACTATGATCGCCATTGATAAAGGATTGGAGGATTGCGAAGATAGCACTGAATCCCTCAAAGAAAGTTGTGCTGACCTCTTGCAACATATGATCGGTAATAGGAATCCCAAAATGAACATCGACACACTAAGGATTCTCTAGAAAAGTCAGTTGCGGAATGACAAGACCCCGTTTTCCGAGGGTGGTATGGAAACTGCCAGCAGACTGTGTTGTAATGCGCACATACAACATCAAGACAGAGAGTTGGAACCAGCAAATAAAGGCAATTGAGGCCAATTAATACAAGTTTAGTAGCACCCTCGTGCCTCCTGATCAAGAGATAAGGTCAATCATCATGAAATTCCAAGATTATGTGTGGGTAGAGCGAGCATCAAGCCGAGACATATGGAAAAAATATTTGAATGATTAAAAAAGGGTTTATATTGTAAAAAGAAATATCTATTTTGGGCTAAATTAAGATAAAAACACAATGCCCAAAATTAGTTATTTCTACAACTAGAAAGTCACCTTTTTGTTATTAAGGCCTATGGAGTTGTAAAGTTGTCTGTAGCATTTGTCCTAAAATCTACCCGTAAAACAGGCACAAGTCCCCTCTATGATTACCAACAAATCACATTAGTCCTAAGTTATCCCTAGCTTAGTCATGACCTGTTGTTAGGAACCTTGAGGTTACTTTGTTTGGGCAGTCCGAAGGCATACAAAGTTTCCTTATCCAAGACAGAGTATGATGTACTCAGTGCATTTTATTCTGTGTTGACTGAAGTGCTGAATTTCCACATCAACACTATTCACTGCTATAAGTTAAATTCAGACCTTGATGATTCAATATAGCTTCAACATTTTTTTTTATGAATCTATGCATGTTATATACTGAATTCTCTATTTCAAGAAGAAACATCAGGAAATTTGCAATTGCAGCCTTATATGTTGAACAATGATTTATCAAATAATGACAGCAGCATAATATCATATGCATGTACTTGTTGTTGAGTCATTATAAAAAAATTCAAAAAAAAAATCAGGGGGTGTTGTTACATAACTATTCATAGATAAAACAGTTTAACAAAAAGTTAGAACTGTGAAAGCTATCCATAAATATACCTTGCATAATAGCCAATGGTGTTTCACTAATGGCGATGATATCACCTGCTTTTGCATGAGGTAAAACATAACTGCAAGCAGCAATTTTGTTGAGACTTAGGAAGTTACATTTTTTAGCAATATGAAACAACAATTGTTAAGCATATTTAGAATATGTAGGGTTCATAAGTACCTCTTGATAACCTTCACTGGATCATCCAAATGGCAAAGCAGATGTGTAGGTACAGGAAGAACGCTGCAGATTCCTCCCACCCTGGAAAAATTTAAATGTGTGTACTGTTGATTTGTAAGATAGAAAGGTAAAGGTAATCAAAAACATTACATATGGATTTCTAGTTATCTAAATATAGTCTTGAAAGTAAATCTACAATGTTATATTTCAGGCTCTACCAGATTCATCTTCCCAATCTACAACTTGTGCAAGGGTAAGCAAGGCCTCACTTTTTCCAAGAGAGAGTTTGATTGTAGCTTTGAGTGTACTGTAGTGGCAATATAACATGTTGAAGGTGGGTAGAACATCCGTGAGGACCATATGAAACATATTCTACTTCCACCAGTATCGCCTACATTATCAAATAAATAACACATAAAGATAGAGCTTATTAGCTCCATGCTCAGCTAAGAAGTACCCTCCACGTGTACTGTTTAAGAAACATGTTTGCATCACTGCCAAAAAGAAAGTTATAAAAGTAAACAATTACAAATTGCCACAGACAAAAAGAAAGCAGTGCTTGTAAAATTTGGATTTCCTTTCCAAAAGCATCATAAAAATTCTTATACCCTCCATCATATAGAAAAAACAATTCAAAAACCTCGCAAACAATAAAAATTATAAAACAAGCAGTGTGTCTGATGATCCCCAAGTACATTCATTCAATTTAATCCACAAAGAATAAAAGCATTAAAAAAGTGTTAGAATGGGTCAAAAAATATTTTTTCCCTGCCTGCACAGCTGTTGAGTGTCAGGTATATTTGTTTCTTAAAATTCATCCAAAGCCCACCATCTAGGATACAATTACCAGTAAATGGCTACAAAGGTTTCAATAATCTGTTCCTGGAAAAGGCTGAGTTTTTAATACATGTTTCAGGGTTATCAATGTTTCTTAAACATATAAAGGAGTTTCCAGTAACATCGAACATAAGATAAATGTACATTTATGTAGAAATCCAAATCAACTCAATCTTTTGCTACAACTACTAATGATGTCTCAAAGCGAAAGTAGACAGTATTATGTGATCTTTTTCTTTCTTTTATTACATATTTACATCATAGATAGGATTTGTAAGATTCTTCTTATAGGCTTGTAGAAGGTATGTTCCCCTCTGGAATTGTAAATTTCCCAGCCCTAAGTACTGCATGAAACAATGAATTTGATAAAGACACCCTATTTCAAACTATATACTATCTCTAGAAGGTCTACAAAGGCATCTCTTGTCAATCTATTAAGAGAATCATAAATGACATATTTTGTATTGATTTAGGTTAGAAATTCTGAATCATAATGCCGTGCAATATGTTATGATATCTTACCTCTGTTCATATAATATAATTGAGTCCAATTAAAAGCCCTTGCATCTTTGGTTCGATGTGCAATGAGGACGGAGTGAGATCCTAGTATCCTATGACCCAATCATTAAATCAGAAGTCTACACAAAGTCGAATACGATGGATCTCCTGAATTTCCCCATTTGTTCTAGTTAAGAGGCCAATACTGTAGGTTATCAATCCTATCCATCTGATGATGAGCACTGCAATTACATTTTATTATCATAATTTGATTGCACGCCTATTTTGTAAGTGACATAAATTAGCAATTATACTGAGATTTCAAAAAAACAGCATTAATCAAAACCTCTATTCTTTGACTGTTTGACACCATTAAATGTAATCTTGCTTAGCAAGGTAGAAGACCATTTAGAATTTAAGTTTCCATCTTGAATGAAGTTCCCTGTTCTTTATCACCTGTCAGAAATGTAAGAGATCACATTAGCAGTAATCAACAGAGCAGGCAATGTGTATATTACAAACCTGCATTCTGTCAATTAATTTTTAATTAAAGACCATTATAATCAAATTGAAACCATTAAATTGTATAAGTAAAAAACTTTCTAGAACAGAAAGGATCAATCTTGACATAACAACCTCCCCTTCACCGTAATGGCATTCTCTTGATCAACTGGAAGTGATGGATATTTGCAATATTCTATTTCTTCTAACCCAACAAAGAGAGCCTGGCTTAACTAGGCTTATAGCGACTTTTGGGGGAGGTGACCATTGAAAATGTAATAAGAATTAGGGCTAAAACTTAAAACAGTGGCCAAAAATCATAACTTAAACTTTGAACATGAAGACGAGCACTGAATTGTGTCCTAAGTGAATCAGGTGCCCAAATTTTCAGAGATGACTTGGGAAGGATTCCTAGGACTAGTTCTCCATGTCTCATGCTTTTGTGATCAAAGGAAAGGACAAAAGCAAGTCAAATGATGCTAAGTGATTAGGAGAATGTTGACTTAGTGAAGATAAGATGAAAGTTGCAATATAAGCAATTTTCAACCTTACAAATAAAAATAGTTGTCCCTTAATCGAAGTTGCTCCACCAAACCTAAAACCAATCTCTCTGGCTCTTACAAAAGCACGCTAACTCTATTTGAACGCCTAAACCCAGATCCAGTCACCAGTTTGGAGGTCATAATAGAAGGACCCAAGAGATAAACTGATGCCTGGATATATCAGCGAATTGTAACCCATGATGGGGTATAGTTCACCTATAACTTGATGCGAGACCTCAAGTCTCACTCATCAAAAGAAGAAGAGGCATCAGGTGCAGCACAAGAAAGAGAAGGCAATAATGATCCTAAAAAGAAGAGGAAAAAGGCAAAGGCCAGCAAGGGGTCAAAAGCATCAAAGAGGTCTCGAAAAAAGAAGAACCAGTCACTCAAAGCGCCCACTCAAAAGAAGCTGACAATAAGAAGACCATCTACTACGACCTCACAAGAAGATTTTACGGATGCGACCGAAGTGGAACATCAACCTACCCCTCCTTTGATACAAGAAGATTCAGCTGTCATTGAGGCAGCACACCAAGAAGAGCCTAATGTGCAAGAGCAATAAGTACAGATCATTGATCTGGAAGGGCCCGAAAACCAGAGTGAAGAAGGGGAAATTTGTCCTGATAAAGAGGTTAATAAGGGGGATAATGAAGAGGAAAACAAGGATGAAGGTACCCTTGGAAATAGGACGGCAAGAATTTGAGGCTCCCCAGAAGTTACTAAGTGAGGTCGGAGAAAATTTGACCATAGAAAAAGAACAAGATGCTGATGGGAATCAGCTCTTATCCCTAGTTGACCAGCCAAGGACAGAAACTGAATCAGCTACTGCTTTAGGAGAGCAAGGCAAGGAAGTAGCTATTACTTCAGGCCAGTTTGTCCCTCTTACATGGCTGCAGGCTCGAGCTAAGAAGAAAGTGGCAGTGAGGCCACCTATAAGTCTAGAGGAATTATTCTCACGAATAGGAGCCTTAGATTAAAGAGAAAAAGAAACCGATGACCTATTCAAAGGTAACCAAGGATGCCCAGCACAACCGGACAATACATATTGCTGCCCTGCCAGAAGGCAAATCAGCTGAAGAAATCACGCTTGCTGATTATAGTGTTGTGTCAATCCCAATGGGAAAGCTAACCAAGCAGTAGGAGGTGGAGGAATTTAGAGTGTCAGTGGAGACAATGTTGAGCCGGCTAGAAAAGGTGACTACAAAGAGGCATATATACAAGGTTCAGGCAGAGTAGGGCAAGGGATACATTGATCACCTACTAAAGCCACTGCAGCATGTTGATGAGGCCTATGTTCCTCCTGCGGCACTAGCACAAAAAACAACCGCTGAATTTGAAAGGATGAGAGCCTTAGACAAGGTAACGTAGGAATGGTTCAAAGAAGTAACAAAAATAGGATATTGGATACTCCGAGACGTGACTTTCCTGGAGAATGAAATAGATCGAACCAGCCAAATAATATCATCCACTAAGGAGGGACTCGAGAAATGGAAAAAGGTGGTTAATAATTCACTTCTGTCATGAGGGCCTTATTCTAGACTTTCTCCAACATCCCTACAGGCGGGCAGATCATTGAGCCTCATGAATTGAGTACCTTCGCAGAATGGTACCGAACTATGAGATTAAAGAGTGACCTTATGGACCTCATCAATGATAGATGGGAAGAATGTGAAAGTACCCTGGCAAATGTCGGAACTAATTGCATGCGGCTTCTGCAAAGTTTGCTTGTGTTGATGTGTATTTTGTACACGACCAAACATAGAATAAAATACCCAGAGGTATCTTATCCTCTCTTGAGTAAAGTTACCGAATGCTGAAGATATCGCAAAGAAGGATCAATCGATGAAACTTCAAGGTTCTTTTATGTAGGTTCTCTACTCGTGGATAAGCACCAGTGGTCAGTGTGTTTACTGTTTTTCAAGGGGCCTTACGTACTTTCAGAGAAAGCTTGTTCATGTGACTACTTTTCAAATGAGGGAACAGGATTTTCCTAATGCTAACTGGTTTCAAAAAAAGATCAAAAGATAAAGGTTTCAAGGAGGCGAGACTAAATTAATCCTAAGAATGACTCAGTGATGATTGGTCTTGACAGGACTCTACCAATTTCAGTATTGCCAAGAGGTTACAACTCCACTGGAATTGGTGCGATCTTCTAAGGGGATTCAATGATTTTCAAATCACTAAAGGGGATAGATACTATCAGTAAGATACATATCAATGCCTCCAACAATGATTGAACTCTTAAACAATCTCAATGTTTCCAGTTGACCACACAGGGCGTTCTTACAATCAGTAAGGAGCTAGTGGTTTGGAATGTGAGTCTTATCAAAGATCAAGCACAACATTCGTCCTTCAAACTTAAAACTTAAATGCTATCTCTACTAAGAGTGATTCAAGAAGATAAACAACCATGAAAATAGCCACAAGGATTGCAATAAAACACCATAACTTCAATATTTTATTGATCTCATAGCCAAATAAAACAACAATTGTTCAAATTTCTCTCTTCACACCTTATTTCTCTACTGCTGATATTAAACTTATTTCTCCCTAACTTTCTAACTTTTTTCTAACTCCTTAAAATGAAATGAGTGAGGGCTTATATAGCACTCTCAAATACAATGAACGGCCTGGATCAAAAGAAGATCGATGGCTGAGATTCTGATACCTAAACCCTAATTAGGGTTTGTTACAAAAAAGTCCCCATTTAGATAAACATTATCAATCCATAGCCAATAAGAATTGGCACAAATAACGACGAGACATAGACCAATAGGAATTAAGTTGCCACATCATTTTATAACAACTTTTCATCTAGAACTTTGTTCCCCTTTCTATGCTCTTTTCTAGCATATTCAATGAATCTGGATGTAATCTTCTCACTCTCAGCAATAGGAATCTCAGGAAGATTCTTCATTCATTCTTCCAAGTGAAGGACTCGATCAAAAGCTGTGAGAAGGGTCGCCTCCCATCCAGGCTCAAGCTCTTTTGTTTTCTCGATCAGGAACATAGTAGCATGCATCTAATTTCGCTGCTCTTCGGTGACTGTGTTCTGCTCTTTGCAAAAGATGATCCTGATCTTGTCTTCCAATTCCTGGATGTCTACATCCGTCTCGATCTCAATTCTTCTGTCAAGGATCGTACATAATACCTCAAACACCTTGTCTTGAATAGGGTGGATGGTTTCCTCAACTTGGCCACATCTGGAACTGATATCTTCGAAAAGAACTTCCTTTATCTGGAGCAAAGTTGACCACTGCAGAAGGCTATGGGCTTCTCCATTCATTATCTTCTCTTGCGCTAGAACCTGTCTTGGAGTCCTTCTTATCACTTGCAAGACCGGGATGACAACATCTCTAGTGTGAGCAAATGCATCCACAGTTACCAATAGATTATGGATGATCTCAAGAACTTGGATAGCACGGTGGACCGTCTTCATCATCCTTGTTGCAAATTCCATGGCCACCTTGTAAGATTCATCAATCCAAGAACTCATGAGTTGGACCAAGCTCTTTACCCTTTCCGCCTCATTTAAGGAAGTGCATGCAAAGGAGATATTGTTGGATCCTGTCATCTCAAAGGTTGATTAAGATGGCTAAAATAATTCCTCCAATCACTGACCTCCTTTTCTAGTTTCTTATTCTTTTCCATTTCTTCTTTGAGTTTGTCATTAAGTGCTTTCAGTGAATCAGTTGCTTCTTCCATGGCTTGCACAGTGGTAAGTGGACCAAGATCAAATGTTTCCAGATCGTATTCTTATGCTAGAATCTCATCTTCATACTTGTCCACCACTGGTGTAGCTATCTGCACTTTTCTGGATCCTGTCTCATCTCTAATTACCTTTGACATCTTTGTGGCCTTCTTCTTTTCTATTTCTTCATGAGAATTTCCTATGAGGCTTTCCAAGTCAAATACTTGTTCTTCCTCTTCGACCACAACTACCCTTGTCAACCTCTCTTTTAGCCAATTTGGAATGGTAGATTTCCTTTCCCTCACTTGTATTTCTTTAGGCAGAGGTCTATCTTCCCTAAAAGGAGATGTTGGTTCATCATCATTCTTTTCTTCTTGTTGCTCATTAGCACCAACCTGGGGAGATTGACTCGATGAATGCTGAGGTGTCTGTCCTTTTCCTTGTTTATCATTCTGTACCATGGATTCCATAGACTCATCAATTTCATACACTATCTGCCTCTGATCTTCTCCTTGACTTGCTTCCTTTTCATTCCTAGAAGATGTGCTTGGTGGACGATCAGGATTCACTTTCTGCTTCTTCCTAGAAGGCTCTCTCTTCTCAGGTCCTTCTTTCCTCTTTGAACCTTTGGAATGGGAAGTATTCTCACTCACACTTGCCTCTCCTTCTTCTGGTCTTGTTTCCAAGGTGAATGTCATGGATACATTCTGCTCCTTCCACTTTTGATGTTGTACGTCCACCCATCTACGAGTGCAAGAAAAAACGGGAGCCATCAAAGCTCTTAGGTTTGAAACCTCTGGCTCATTCCAATCTATCTTCACTTCTTTATCTTCCTTCTCATTAGATGATTGGAGGCATCTACCACTGTCCTGGGCTTGATCAGCTACTCTGTAAATTTTGCATTTCCTGATGAGATCCAAGGGTAACCTGGAATGCATCTTTCTTTTGACCTCTACATCATCTTGGACATTCATCCAAAAGTCCTCCACCTGAAACTCATGCTTGTACTTCTTCCCGACTGTTTCTTCTATATGACCATGAGGATTGAAATTCTCCCTTGAGGCAAAGGATGTGAATGAATATAGAGATAATTCTTTCTCTGCATCCTCCGCGGCTTGAGTATTAGGACATACTTCAACTGAGTTCCCTAGTAGGATGGGTACGGGAATTCCATTTCCATGCTTGTGTCTTGATGCCTTTGCATAAGCTACCAACTGCCTAGTCACCTCAAGTAATATTATCCTGTCTGTAGGATATCTCGGCAACATGTAGGGAGGTGAAGGACATCCATGAACTCTGATGTATGTGAATTTTGGAAACTGAATGAACCATGCACCATGCTTCTTCACGAGCTCCTGTGCATCCAGAGACAGTCGATTGTGAATCCCTCCTTGCAATGTCCTGGTGACATACATCGTGAAGGTGTCATTGACTAGCTTGTAGTCACTTCCTGGCGGATGATGCAGTTGAACATAAGAATCACAAACTCTTATTTCTCCAGGTCCTCTCCCAGCAACTCCTCTGTGAGGTAGCCCTGCATATTCAAAACTTCTGATCAAGGCATATATAACATATGAACTCATGTGAAATGACTTGGTAGGATTTAGCCTTCTCAACTGCACGTCTAAGCATTCCCTTTCCTTGGACGATCACTTGTATGAAGAAGAACATCCACTTGTCAAAGAAGAAAGCTTGAGAAGCACACATAACCCGATTGAGCAAGGTTATCAAGTCCTTGAATTCTTCTTGGAAGTCGATTTTGTGCGGTGTATTGGGAATCTTGTTCAAGCGAGGTCGACTTTTGAGCAACCAATTCTTGTTGATGAAGTTCAAACAGGAATCAGGATCATCCTCGTAGATAGACCTAGCTCCTTCCAAGCTCTTGTAGATCATGTCTTTATGCTCTGGGAGATGAAAAGCTTCGCTTATAGCTTCCTCTGAAAGGTAGGCTAAGATAGTTCCATCCTTGGCTACGATCGTCCTTGAGTGTGAATCATAGTGCTGGGCACACTCGATCATCAATTCATGACACTTGACTGCAGGAGGGAAACTTGCAGCCTTGATGATGCCACTCTCAAATATCTTCTTTGCAACGGGTGACGGTTTGCCAATGTAGGGCGCTTCCCGAAACTTCTTCACATTGAAGTTTCCTAGATTGGTGTCTCCGATATTGCTCCACTTGGACACGATCCTGGTCTCCAATTCATCGTTCTTCTGATCCTCCTTGATGAGAGCCTGCCGAGTAGTAGATCCACCGGTCTTGGGGGTCGTCATTTGATACCTACACAAAAGCTTAAAGTTAGGGTTTGAGCATAATACCTTAAGGTATGGGATTTAAGTCTTTTCAAGGAAATAAATAAATATTAATTTGAAAATAATGTGATAAATCCTTAGAACTATGAATTTTCAAATTAATATTAATTGTGAATTGAAATCTGATCGTACAAGACTTAGAATTTCAAAGGATTGCTATGAAAAATCAAACTAAATCTTGAATAAGCTTTCAGAAAACTGATTATACATACCTCTTCCTTGACTTTAAGCTATCAACTTTGGAAAGATGGATAAAGGAAAATGAGAATTTGCTGGACGAAAGGTATTCAATCTGAATTTTAGACTCTTCCTTTGGATGAATTAACCTCCAATCAGCTTCCAGCAAGAAGTGCGCCTTCAACCAGCCTTCAAATATCCTCCAAATCTGGAAATTACCCCTCAATCTGCTCAATTTCACCCCTCCAAATCTGCTCTTCAAATTTGCACAAGGGAAAATGAATGAATGATTTAAAATTTTCAAAACACACCTTCCCTTTATAGGGCACTCACCTTATTTTGCCTCTAGGCCGACTTGGTAAAGGCTTAAATAAAATAAAATAAAACTCCTCTATAACCATGGCCGACTTGTTTGCAAAGGTAAAATAATGAATTTTGAGCGCTCAAGTGTGATTTTTTAATTTTTTAAATTAATTTCAAAGCTAAGGTGGATTCTTCATTTATTTCAAGGCTTAGAAAAATTAATTGATCAATTTATAAGTGCCTCAATTTATGCGAATTTGTCTTAGTCTCCCAAATGTGTTTAATTGGCAAATTTAATGAAAAGATATAGGTTAGCTTAGCGAATGCTAAAGCTTGATCAAGGTTTGATGAATTTTCATTCTCCTTAGGCACTAGAATGTTCATAGTTTAGGTCTCTCCAAGGAGGCTTGTTTGAACTTTTTATCTAGGTTTTGTTCACTTCATTAATCAAAATCCTTACAACCTAGATTTGCCATCACTTCATGCTCTTATCATCATAATTTTGCAATTTGCTTTTGACTTAGTCTAAACAAGGTGAATAATAGGTATCCTCAAGGATTTCGCCCTGGACCCTTTGGAAGGGTCAGGAGCGATTTTCTTGACTAGGCCTTAAATACCCCATTTTTCTCTCCAAAATCCTCCGGAAGATGAACATACGCTTGTTTTGGCTTAACAAAACCTAGGATTTCAACTTTTTAGCCTTTCACATAGGTAAATTAGGTGAGAATGGGAATTTCGCCCTAGACCCTTTGGAAGGGTCAGGAGCGAAATTCACCCTTTAGGTCACAACTCACCTTTGTTTAATCAACAACCTTCTCTAAGGCAATCTCCAGGGTCCATTCTCAACTTGGCAGTATTGGTTTGATCCTCACAAGGCCAAAAAGGTCAAATTTGCTCAAAACCTAACCAGGGACAGGACCCATCCAGAATTTCGCTCTGGACCTTTTGGAAGGGTCAAGAGCGAATTTCTTGTTTGTAGCTCATTTCCCATCATTTCATCTTGAATTCACCTCACAAGGCAAGGAAACATCTCTCTTCTCTCATTCAATCCAATTTTGACTTGATTTTGCAAGGAGAAAAAGGTGATTGAAGGATTTTCGCCCTAGACCCTTTGGAAGGGTCAGGAGCGAATTTCTTCCTCTAGCCCAAAATCATCATTTCTGGAGACAACAATCAACTCAAGGGCAATATCAAGGGCATCTTTCACCTTGGACTAGGCATGGTTTAGCACAAATTTGAAAGGAATATGTAGATTTTAGGATTTTCGCTCTGGACCCTTTGGAAGGGTCAGGAGCGAAAATCTTGTTTTAGGGTTATTTCTCCATCCTTTCAACTTCAAATCACCTCCAAGACTTAGAACACCTTACCTCACTCCTCTCTAGGCTATAAAAATCAAAATTTTAACTTGTCTTGCAAAGAAAGTAGGTGGACTTGGGATTTTCACTCTGGACCCTTTGGAAGGGTCAAGTGCGAAAATCTTGACCTGGCTCAAAAATCATCATTCTTTCAACTTGAAACTTCATTGCAAGGTAGAATCTCATCTTTCTTCACCCTAGGAACAAGGTTTTAAGCCTAAGAAAGGTCAAAAAGTAGGCTTGTAAGGAATTTCGCTCTAGACCCTTTGGAGGGGTCAGGAGCGAAATTTCCTTTCTTGGCTAAAATCCTTCATTTTCATAGCTACCAAACACTCTCAAAGGCAAGGTCATGTTCATTGTCCTTCTCATCATGCATTGGACATCAAATTTTTGCCAAATAAAGTTAAAAAATGCATCATAGGGAGATTTTTGCTCTGGACCCTTTGGAAGGGTCAGGAGCGAAAATCAAGATTTGGGCTAAATTCTTCATTTCTCCAATTCAAAACAACCTCAAGAGGCAAAGGCATGCTATCTCACTTCCATCCACACCATAAGAAACCAAGGATTTGACCTCCTCCAATGAAAAATAAGTGTTTTTAGGAATTTCGCTCTAGACCCTTTGGAAGGGTTAGGAGCGAAATTCATCTTTTGGTCCAAAATCCTTCACATTTCAATGCTTCCAAACATTTCCAAAGGCTACAAGATGTCCATCCTTCCTTTCAAGATACCCTGCAAATCAAAATTTAGTCAAACTAGGAAGGAAATAAGCTTTAAGAGGATTTTCGCTCTGGACCCTTTGGAAGGGTCAGGAGCGAAAATCTCATTCTAGGCTTGATCACTCACTTTTCCAATTCAAACCACATCACAAAGCAAACTTAGATCATTTTCCACCTAAGGACAAGGTTTCAAGCTCAAACAAGGTAGCAAATGAAGTTTATGATGAATTTCGCTCTGGACCCTTTGGAAGGGTCAAGAGCGAAATTCTCCTTTAGGCCAAAATCTTGCTCTTCAAAATCAACCAATTCCATCTCAAGGCAAGAACATACCAATTCATCCTTAAACATGCCCTAGAAACAAACACTTAGCCAAAATTGGGAAGGAAATGTGGGCTACAAAGATTTTCGCTCTGGACCCTTTGGAAGGGTAAGGAGCGAAAATCAAGATTTGAGCTTGACTCTTGACCTTTTCAACTCTAATTCTCTTTGAGAGGCAAACATAGATCCTTCTTCACGCATCTCCATCAAGATACTGACTTTAGCCAAGGGAAAAATGAGAGTTTTCAAGAATTTCGCTCTAGACCCTTTGGAAGGGTCAGGAGCAAAATTCATCTTCTTGACTAAAATCCTTCATCTTCCAATCTTGAAGAAATTGAGGTCTTCAAGGATTTTCGCTCTCAACCCTTTGGAAGGGTCAGGAGCAAAATCCCTATTCTGAGCTAGTTTCTCACCTTGATTCATCTCATTTTCTTCCAAATTTGATCAAATCATCTTCCTCCTTTCATAATCAAGACAATTCCTCATCCAACTTGGTCTAAGCAAGATCCAACTAGGTTTTCAGGGCCAAAGGAAGGCAAGAAAGGAAGATTTCGCTCTGGACCCTTTGGAAGGGTCAGGAGCGAAATCACCTCCCAGACTAGCTTTCATCATTTCAAAGTCTAAAAACTCTTCTTTAAGGCAAAGAATGTATCAACTTCCCCATTACGCCTCAAAAGTTAACAACCTTTATCATATCCTTTCAAAACTCCTTCAATCATCCTCAAGTGCATTTGTTCATCAGTTTCTGAAATCACTACTTCCATCTCTTTCTGACCACCAACTCTGCTCAATCGACTCTGACTGGGAGGAAAACAAGATTCTGACAAGAAAACCACCAATCCAGACCTACCCTGTCCTGAGACCTATCATCCTATCCATCTTCATTCCCCTGGAAGGAAAAGATCCACTAAGGCAAACCTAGGGCTCCAGGCAGACAACTAAGGACTTCCCAAGACCAGGCTGGACTCAACTCGAAAGAGACCCTAAGACAAGCTCTCAGAGAGAAACCCTAATCTACCCAGCCCAGGCGACCACTCACTTCACTCCAACACCTAGCAAGCAGAGAGAAAACCTAACCGAGGAAAGCAAAAAAAAAAAAAAAACCCTAAGAAAAAGAGGGGGTCCCCATTCTGATGGGGCGATGTGTGAAATGGTCACAATAGGTTGGTGATTGGAAACCTAAGATGGAGTGTAAGAAGCTGAGATTACGCTGGAAAAGCCAGCTGAAAAATGATGGGGCTCCATATACCAGGAAAGACATGGTATTTGCCAACAAACTGCATTCAGCAATGCGGGGATACGAGACCAACAAGGAGGATTGGGAGCTAGAGGTGCAAAGGGTAGAAAATCATAGTGAGGATATCATTTTCCGAATCAACAGCACACCTATCTATGCCCCTTGCTCCACAGATAAGGGCCATCTGCTTAAAGTTTCAAGAGTATGTTCAGGCAGAGCGAGCTACAAGTAAAGATATTTGGAAAAAGTACTTAAATAATGAAAATGAATTTTTATTGTAAAAGGGCAGGGAGTGCCCAAAGTTAGTTATTTCCCCCAACTACCAAAGTACCTTTTTCTGTTTTTGAGCTCCATGTTGTGCACTTTTTGAGACAGCTTTATTGCTAGTAGTTGATAAGTTAGTTGGAAGGGTAAACTGCATATTTACTAGGTATGGGGGAGCATGTTGTAAGGATGAATCTGGGCCATTTGTTTAGTTAAATCCTAGCCATTCATCCACATTTTGAAAATCTACATAAAGGGTGTCTATTCTCTATTATTTTTGTAAGTTAGTAAATTGTTGTTGGAACTCTGCTGAAATTTATACAGAATTTATGGGAGACCAATCTGTGTGAATTTTCTTGAGTGCATGGTTCCTCTTCTTCCCAAATTTCAATTTTTGTCATGCATTTTATTTACGAATGGTTTCCCTGAGTCAATATTTGATGGAATTCTCTGTTCATACCATTAGGAATTAACTGATTGTTAATTTCTTTGTATAGTTAGTCTAAACGTTAGAAGAACTTAGTTGGATTGCTAGATGTTTAGTTGGATGAATGTTTTGAAATTCAGCGTATGCATTTGGTAGTTTGAAAATCAAGATTATCCTTGAAGATTGCACCGGCTTTGTCAAGTTGTGTTTTAAATTGGCAAAACTGGGTCTGGTTATTTGAGAATTTTGTCTATTTATTCATGGTACTTTTCTAGTTAAAGTAGTTTAGCTTCTCTACCCTTTACCTTTTTCTATTTATTTATAAATTTGTAACTGATAGTTCAAAATAGCATCATGTTTATTGGAAATCTAATGAGTATGAGACTTGTAAAGTCTTAAGAGCGACCTATAGAACCTTTCTAAAGCATATCTTAACCGCAAGCGTAAGTCCCCTTAGTGTTACCAGCAAACACATCACTGCTGAGTTATACCGTAAACAAGACCTGACATTATGAACCTTGAGGTTGCTTTCCTATGATCGTCCTTAGTAGCACTAGGAACTTCCCTATGCAAGAGAGAATGGGATTATCTCGGTATTCTATTTTGTGTTGACAAAAAAATTAGCGCATACTTTTCCTGCATCAACAGACCTGACAATAGGAATCTTGGTGTGACCTTAATTGATCACAATATTTAACATTTGAAGTTTCCTTATTCATGAGAGGATAGAATACTTGGTATTTTATTTTCTATTAGAGAGTTTCACAAAACACCCATCAGCAACAGCCCTTTCCTTGTGGGTATGTCCAATGCATGTGAGATTTGAACAAAGTTCTTGATAAAATAACGATAGTAGCCAACATGACTGAAAAATGATCTTACTCCTATCATATCTTATAGAGCTTCCATCTCCACGATTACCCTTATTTTGTCAGGATTAATCCAAGCTTGCAAACAATATGTCTAAGGAGTTTTCTTTGTGGTACCATGAAGCAGCACTTCTTTAGATTTAAGGCATAGCATTTTGATCTCCATTGTTCCATACACTCTACTAAGGTCTTTAGATGTTTTTCTTGGAAACTGTAGATGGGCCAGTCATCCAAGAATCCCTTAAAATTTCCTATGGCCATTTTATCAAAGATTTAAAGAATTATTCTTTGGAATGTGTAAATGTATTGTAATTTCCAATTTAATGGACAAGTTATATGCAGGATGGTGTATTTTAATTTTGATATCATGCCTATGACACTAATATTGCTATCTTTCTTTTACTGCAAATAAGGAGGATGAACATGTATCAATTTCAATGTCATCTCCTTTGATTGGAATGATGTATAAATAGTAGGATGGCCACGATCAAGTGGCACCTTGATCGGACATGTCTTTTAGACATGTCCGACCAAGATGTCACTTGGTCGTGACCCTTACTAACATCAACCGATCCATAACTAATCGGTGCTATAAACATACCCGATAATGAATCGGTATCTTTTAATGATAACAGTGCTTATAAACATGCCCGATAATGAATCGGTATCATTGTTAATGGTAACAGTGCTTTATAAACATATCCAATCATGAATCGGTATCATTTGTTAATTGTTACAGATATAAAACATACCCGATAATGAATCGGTATCAAAGCATATAATAATGGATTAATATAACGTAAACAATAACAATAGCTGTTAGCATTATATGCTATTGGGTTAATACCCCGATAGCATATTAATGCCGATATGAATCGACATTAATATGCTATCAGGTTAATAGCCCGATAGCATTTAGATTGACGCTTAACATAGTTAAGCAGGTCGTCAATCTAATCTATCATTATCCAATATCAATATCATAATTATGACCAATGTTATAGTCTGATAAACATAAAGCATGAATGAGTAAACTAATAACAGAATAGAGGAGATTAATGAGTTAGGAGAGTCTTATCTTGCAGAAGCTACTAATGCATTAACACTCCCTCTTAGCTTTTGGAAGATAAAGTAACCTACATCACATTTTTTTTTCAAAATGTCAGTCTCCAAGAATATATATCATCTATACATATGATATGAAGTACCATCAGAACATAGGATACAAATATAAAACATTACTCTAAGTATGTGATATAGAGTATCACCCAACCATGTGATATAACAGATTCATCATTTTATTATGACAAGAATCACCTAAACACGTGATATCAGTATTGCCTAAACACGAATTACTGAGGATAAACATATGAGGATGGTTAAATTCTCATCTTATCCAGGTTGTGATATGTGCACAAACATTTCATTCAAATGTTTTTATCACAACACCATCATGGCACATCCATGACATACCAAAGATCCAACATGATAACTGGTTTGAGAATCATAAGATCGTCACCTTATGATGTCTGCATACAAGTGTTCATAATCTGAGAGATCATCACCTCTTAGATATGAACACAGGGGGTAAAACCCAGAATGTCTCAACATGACAAAAGAAGTTTACATTTTCAACATCTTATTTACAAAGCAGATTACCTTTCTATCATACCTAAACCCTTTCTGAAGTGATCAACCTTCACTCTGGAAAGTGGCTTGGTCAGAATATCTGCAGTCTAATCTCCCGTACTAACATATTCTAATTTGATCACATTTTTGTCTACCATGTCTCGTACATAATGGTATGGGATCTCAATATATTTGGATCTATCATGGAACACTGGATTCATTGAAAGTTTTATGCAACTTTGATTGTCGCAATGGATGATAGTAGGTTTCATCGGATTACCAAACAATCCCACAAGCAACTTTCTAAGCCACACCGCTTCTCGGGCAGCCATGGAGGCTGCAATGTATTCGGCCTCGGTGGAACTTTGCGCTACAGAAGGCTGTTTTCTACTGATCCAGGATATCATGACTGATCCCAAACTAAAGCAGCACTCAGAGGTGCTTTTCCGATCAGTCACACTTCCAGCCCAATCTGAATCTGAGAATCCGTGTAGATTAAGATCAATTTTCTTATACTTGAGACCAAGGTTTAAGGTGCCTTGTAAATATCTCATAATGTGTTTTACTGCTACCAGGTGTATCTCCTTTGGCTCACACATAAACTGACTCAAGGCATTTACTGCATAGCAGATATCTGATCTTGTATTTACCAAATACATAAGAGACCCAATCATTTGCCTGTATAGAGTGGGGTCAGTAGAAGGTGATTCTGCTGCTGCTTCTTTAAGTTTATGAAGATTGGTTTCCATTGGAGCGGTCATAGGTCTGCAGTTGAGCATTCCAAATCTCTTAAGGATGTCTAATGTATACTTGCCTTGGTTTAGAACAATGTTGTCAGGATTCTGCCATACTTCCAACCCTAGGAAATAATGAAGGAATCCCAAGTCCTTCATATCAAATTCTTTGGATAGCTCTTTCTTGCATTGATCTATAAAATGATCTTCTCCTGTGATTAATAAGTCATCAACATATAAAATCATTATTAGCATATCACCTTTATTCTGTTTGTAGTAGAGATTAGGATCTGCATCATTTTTAGAGAAGCGTAGTTTTGATAGATATGTGTCAATTCTTTCATACCAGGCCCTAGGAGCCTGTTTGAGCCCATATAGAGCTTTCTTGAGTCTGCACAAATGAGATTTTGCATGATAGATCTCAAACCCTTCAGGTTGCTCTAGGTATACTTCTTCAGATATCTCTCCATTAAGAAAAGCTGTCTTTACATCCATTTGATGTACCTTCCATCCCTTTGCCCCTGCAATGGCTAGTACAACCCTTATTGAGGTATATCTGGCTACAAGAGCAAATGTTTCTTCATAGTCTATTCCTTCCTTTTGAGAAAATCCTCTGGCTACAAATCTTGCCTTATATTTTTCAATGTTGCCATCTGCTGCATGTTTGATCTGGAAAAGCCATTTAGAAGAAACAACAGACTTCTTAGTTGACCTAGGAACAATTTCCCATACATCATTTTTCATTATGGATTGATACTCTTCAGACATAGCATCCTTCCATACTTGATGTTTAAGGGCATTTGTTACATTGCCAGGTTCATTTTTAGATAGATCATTCATAAGAGCAACATAGCTAGTAAATTTATTAGGTCTTTTGCTTTCTCTGAAGGTTCCAGAAGGAGCAGCAAACCTCTGAGCTTCTTCTACTATTTTGGTGGCCCATAGTGGTCTTTCCTTGAGATTTCTAGGTGAGTTTTCATTTTCATTTTCAGTTTCATCTAGATTCTCCCTCTGAAACTCAGGGGCAGGATTTTCATCTAAGTTAGAGGTAGGTACATAGATTTCAGGTTCTATGAAGTTCTGAGCTCTTTTGAAAGCCAGGTCCTCTTCAAATATTACATCCCTACTTAGTTCAATATTTCTTTGACCAGGTACATAGATTCTGTAGGCTTTGGAGGTTTCACTATATCCTACAAGCAATCCTCTTTTTCCAGAAGGCTCTGGTTTTAGTCTCTTTTCTTTAGGTATATGGATATAGACAGGACATCCAAATATCCTAAGGTGGCTAATATCAGGCTTAATCTTAGTGAATACTTCCTCAAGAGTTTTGTCCTCAAGATGGGAGTGAGGGCACCTGTTCTGTATATATACAGCGGTGCTGGATGCTTCAACCCAGAGATTTGTGTTGAGGTTTTGATCTAGGATCATGGCTCTGGCAGCTTCAACTATAGTCCTATTTTTCCTTTCCGCTACCCCATTTTGTTGGGGGTTATAAGGTATAGTAAGCTCCCTCTTAATCCCATTATCTCTACAAAATTCTTTAAATGAATCTAATGTGTATTCTCCCCCATTGTCGGTTCTTAGAGTTTTAACTTTGTTTCCTAAGTGGTTTTCAGTTAGTGATTTAAATTCTTTAAACCTAAAGAGGATCTCTTCTGATTCTTTACTTTTCAGAAAGTAGATCCAAGTCTTCATAGAGTAGTCATCAACAAATATTACATAATACAAGAATCCCCCTAGAGAGGATACGGACATAGGTCCGCATACATGAACTAATTCTAGAATTTTGCTAGTTTTTCTAGTACTATTTTGGAATGCACCTTTGGTATTCTTACCTAGGGTACATCCTTTGCGTGCCCTTGAATGATCTTGCTTTAACTTGGGTAGACCTGTGACAAGGTTTCCCATTGAAGATAAAGCCCTAAAATTCAGATGGCCTAATCTTCTATGCCAAACTTCATTTGCATTAGTGGCTTCATTGGTTAGGGCTAGATTGGGTTCCGTGCACAACTCATACAAATAGTCCCGTCTCTGTCCAATGGTCTTTGCCTTCTTGATGGAGGAGTTCCTTGGCCAAGCCAATACTCTGTTGTCCATGAATGTCACTCTGTATCCATTATCTTCCAGTGCCGATATAAAGACTAGATTTCCTTTGATGTCGGGGACATATAGTACTCCTTCAAGCCGCAAGGTTATGCATGTCTTCAATTTGATGGTGCAGGTTCCTACTCCTCTAACTAGATGTGTGGAGTCATCTCCGATGTTTACGTCCTCATCACTCTCCTCTGTCATGGAATCAAGTACTTCTCTAAACCCAGTGATGTGCCTGGATGAACCAATGTCAATCACCCATGAGTTGATTTTGTTAGAAGCTTGACTTGTGAGTGCTGAATAGAATACGTATTTCCCGGAGTCATCTTCCCCTTTAGTCTTTCCTGCTTTGACAAATGTAGCATGTTTCTTGATTCTTTCCGAGCATTTTGCAACGAAGTGTCCGAACTGATCACATCTGTAACATTGAATGTGAGATAAGTCCTTCTTTGAAGTATTCTTGCCTTGACGACCTTTTCTCTTTCTAAACTGCCTTTTCTTGTTTTGCTTAGTGGAGTTGGTGTTTAGAACTTGCAGGTCTTCATCTATATTCTTGTGTTTCATTCCCATCTTGTTCAATCTTGATTCTTCTTGGAGACAGTCATCCCTTAATCTTTCAAAATTGGGATATTGGACCTTGCATTGATGCCTTGGACAAATGTGCTCCATCCACTAGGCAACCCATCTAAAGCAATGAGTGTTAACTCTTTGCTTTGGATCTCGTAGTCCAGAGTTGCAAGTTCATCTTTTAGAACTGATATCCGCATAAAGTAGGCGTTCATTGTCTCCCCTTTGTTCATGGTGATATGATTTATTTCTCGTTTTAATGCTAGAGTTCGACTTGCATTTGATATCTCAAATGTGCTTTCAAGAGCTTTGAACATTTTATAGGCTGTCTGATGTTTTCTTATGATGGGCATTATGTTGTTTCTCACCCCATCAACTATTATTTTTATTGCCTTTTCATTTCCCTCAATCCATGCTGTTTTGTCAGGTTTATTTTCGGGTTGAGCATTTTTAGTTTGAACAAACGAATCCACCTTGTTCTCCTTTAAGATCATTTGAATTCTGAATTTCCAGGCCGAAAAATCATCGCCACCTCCGAGTCTATCTTCGAATCTAATAGCACTGGCCATTTGAAGAAATGTGATGTAGTATATAAACTTGTTCTTAAATTTGTTTCACGACATTAAATAGCATCAAGTTCGATCAACTTGGCTCTGATACCATGTAAATGTATTGCAATTTCCAATTTAATGGACAAGTTATATGCAGGATGGTGTATTTTAATTTTGATATTATGCCTATGACACTAATATTGCTATCTTTCTTTTACTGCAGGTAAGGAGGATGAACATGTATCAATTTCAATGTCATCTCCTTTGATTGGAATGATGTATAAATAGTAGGATGGCCACGATCAAGTGGCACCTTGATCGGACATGTCTTTTAGACATGTCCGACCAAGATGTCACTTGGTCGTGACCCTTACTAACATCAACCGATCCATAACTAATCGGTGCTATAAACATACCCGATAATGAATCGGTATCTTTTAATGATAACAGTGCTTATAAACATGCCCGATAATGAATCGGTATCATTGTTAATGGTAACAGTGCTTTATAAACATATCCGATCATGAATCGGTATCATTTGTTAATTGTTACAGATATAAAACATACCCGATAATGAATCGGTATCAAAGCATATAATAATGGATTAATATAACATAAACAATAACAATAGCTGTTAGCATTATATGCTATCAGGTTAATACCCCGATAGCATATTAATGCCGATATGAATCGACATTAATATGCTATCGGGTTAATAGCCCGATAGCATTTAGATTGACGCTTAACATAGTTAAGCAAGTCGTCAATCTAATCTATCATTATCCAATATCAATATCATAATTATGACCAATGTTATAGTCTGATAAACATAAAGCATGAATGAGTAAACTAATAACAGAATAGAGGAGATTAATGAGTTAGGAGAGTCTTATCTTGCAGAAGCTACTAATGCATTAACAGAATGTCATGGGAGCATTGCATAGTCTAAACGACATTCTATTATAGGCATATACTCCATCTTCTACAACAAAAGTGATCTTGAGTTTGTCTTCTTCAGCTATGCTTATCCAGTTGTACCTAGAGAATCTATACATAAAAGAGTAGATTCCATGTACTGTTACTTCTTTGGGAGTCAAATCTATGAATCAGATTGGAATCCTTAATAGTCACCACATTAAGGCTTTGGAAATCTACACCATTCAAATTCGCTCATATTCCTTCTTACATGAAATAACTGTGGATGACTCCTAGTCACTTGTTTCTACTTTGAATATGATTCCTACTTCTAACATTTTCTTTATATCTTCTTGAACTTTTGTTGCATAGTTTCTATTCATCCTATAAGCGATTTTTCTTACTCATTATGCTCTTGGTATTAAAGGAATTTGGTGGACACAAATTCTAGTGGTTCTCCTTTCAAGGCTTTGTAAGTCCATGCAAAGACATCCTTACACTCTAGGAAAACTGTGAATGTTGGGGTCTTCAATACTAGATTCCAATTCTCACTGACCATTACGCCTTCTAAACTACCTTCTCCTAGGTTTACTTCCCTTGTAGATTCCTCATATTTTATGTTCTTATTTCATTCAAATAAAGAACATTGGGATGCAAGGTTGCGACACATTTGCCAGAAGGATCAAGGTAAGGAGGTTTTCTTCCCAAGTCTGTTGTCGACAAGGTTGTAGTTAAAGAATACCAAAATGAATTTTCTAAGACATGGTAAAAATAATCTAGTTCATCAAGCTTTTGAATGTAGATGGGGCATTGGTATGGCTAAATAATATAACCAAAAATTTATACCAAGCCCAAATGAAAACCTTCAAAACCACACATACCTTCATGGCACACACCATTTTCAAGATTATTTTGCATGGCGAGTCAAATAGTTAGACCTGCCAAGATTTTGGCCAATTAAAAAAACTTCGGATAGGGGGACCAGCAAGTGAATGTGGTGAAAAATCTGGTAAAAGAACTTGCTGAGTCAGCAATCTATGTCTCCAAATATATCCTATGTCTATATGATTTGCTGATTTTAAAGTTATTATGAACACACCCGTTAACAAAAAAATGGCCCAAACATTATTTTAATAGGCAATACCCCTATGGGTAGAATTTTCAGACATAACTACCAAATTCCCTTTTAGTTTGTGAGAAATTGGACCCAAAATACTCAGACTAGCAAACTGTACAAGTGCCAAACCACTAACATGTGTTAAGGGGTGTGCTCGTTTAACCACAGGCAATGACACAGATCATGTTGCCTTGCCAACCATAGACGATACACTACTATCGTCTCCCCCGAGCACTACATTTCTGGATAATGTAGATTAACTGTATATTCAATCTGCCTATGTATCGACCTGCTTGTCTTGTATTGAATTGAATGTGTTAAAGGTGAGAGAATCGGTCTCTCTTTATATCCAGCGATGGTGCCCCTTCATCAAGGGTCAGCACCCTTCAAACCAAAATGACTCTTCATTAAGGGGGTGGCAGACGTTCATAAAGTCGGCTTCCATAATTAATGTATATGGAGCGCTCTAGTTAATAGGGTCGGCTCATATATAAAAGGAATAATCGCAAGATACAAATGAGCATAGCCGAAAGGCTAAATGCTTATTTGGATAATGTCTGCTGCCAAAGGATTACTCCATAGCTATATACAACAACACTCCCTCTTAGCTAGGGAGGAATCCTTCTTGATATCTGAGTCATGGAATGGCATCCACCATGGCTATTCCTAGAGGGTGGAATAGAGTTCATCACGGAGGCACTCAACGTGATGACATCCATCATGGCTACACCCATGTATGGAAATGAATATGAACACAAGTGCCCATCACGAAGTCACTCAATACGATCTCGTTTTCTCATCATGACGGTCACCATGGCTACTCCCAGAGAGTGAGCAAACACAAGTGATGTTGTCATGGAGTCTCTCAACATGACATCCACCTTGGCTACTCTCAGAGGGTGGATAGACACAAGTATAAGGAATTCATCACAGAGTCTCTCAACATGATGTTATCATGGAGTCCCTCAACATGACATCCACCACGGCTACTCCCAGAGGGTGGAACAAGGGCTTTCACCTCAAACTTCCCTCTCATAGAGAAGAATACATTAACAAGGGCTTGCACCTCAAACTTCTCTCTCGCAAAGAAGAATGCATTAACAAGGGCTTGCACCTCAAACTTCTCTTTCACAGAGAAGGATGCATTAACAACAAATCTTCATGATGATGTGGCTCTCTAAAGCTCCAAGTCCTCGCATCAATCTCCTGACCTCCTCGTCCAAGGTTGCCTCTGTTGGTTTGTCAAACTCCCTTTGAATGTTAATTCCTCCTCTTTGAAGAAACTGATCGCAATCTATATAAGCTCTTCATCTTTGAGACACGTCTCAACTCAATCCCATGGCTCTAAGCTATGTCACATACATTTCTTTAGCCTGCGTGACTTCCTAACAGGATGCAGCAAGCTCTTCCTCCCTTGAATTCCTTATGCAATCTTTCATCACCCTTTTGCTCCTTGATCCATTTAGGAAGCATTTTAAAGAGAGATTAATAATAGTTCAACAAATCAATCTACTAGAAAAAAATAAACAAACCAATGCTGGAAGCATACATGATTCACTATTACCAATGTTATTGCATGAATTTATACTCTGCATAAAATTCATGATCATTAATCAAAGGTACAAACAAACAAAGAAATGCTTATCTCTTTATTGTTGGTACATTGTTGTGCTAGACCTGTAGCTATGACTCATCTTTGCCACCTTCAGTGTTGCCATCTCATGCAACCAACCTCATATTCCAGATCAAACACAATTTCACAAGGAATAGGGATGGATGCATCTAAATTAGCTTGTCTCTACAACACTTTCTCTCATCTCATAACCGACCTTCCAAACATCATCTACAAATCTCATGTTTGTCAGCTAGTCTGGAAAGAACGGCCAACATATCATGGGCACCCCCGAGCTTATGCTTTCAATTGTCGAGTTCCATCCACTTTGTGTAAGAAACCCTTCCACAGAGGGATGAGACAGAACCTTACTTTGCAGTGCCCAACTTACGAAAAAGCCTCGCTCCTTTGTTTTCTCCACAAACTCATCAAGTAGCACAGCACAGCTGCCTTGGACAAGATCAGGGTGGATAGCCCATAAGAATGGTTGATTACTTGCCTCCAATCCCCACACGAACTCCACAAGCTCTTCATCTGATAACACAATGATGCTTCCAAAGCACACAAATATTACTAATGATTCCTTTAGCCACTCTAGACACAACTTTTCTTCTTTCCATATGTTGTTGTTTGTTCCCGCAATCGCATCGCCAAAGCCTACAAAGCTAAGCAAAAGTGGACCGATGGAGAGCACGTTATTAGCATTCAGATTGCTCAACACGGTTCCTTCTAACTGTTGAAAGGTGTTAAGCAAAACTAAGGAAGCCTGGTGTGTGTTTTGTACATCCCTCAGCAGGTACTAAAAGATGTAATCAGTAGCGTCGGTTACTATGAGAAAGTTGGGCAGATCTTTCACACACAAATCTTCCATTTCAGGGGCCTCATCCAAGTGCCCGGCATGGCCAAGGATGTCAACCATGCAAGCATAGTGCTGAACACAGGGGTAAGACGCCATAATCTTTAGTCATATGTTCGAAGTGTCTCCAACCCTTGTCCACGAGCCTAGAATGAAGTTAAGAAAAAAAATGCCAAACAATGATGTGGCATGGCATCTTCACTTCACAGGCCACAAAAACTAATTCACAATAGTGTGCATGCGCGCGACGACATATGATGGCCTTATGAAGGAGATATGTGTCACAAGCTTTCAATCTCTCCAATTATGCTTCCTCAGTGGAGATAACCACCGCTCCTTAGGAATATGAAGCTTGATAAATGCCTTGGCAATGATGAACAAAGACACCGAGTTGTGGATAAGCTACAGATCACAAAAGATAGAATGAGCTCGATCTAAAAGGAAATGTAGCTACAAACATAGAAGCTCCAAGAGCCTAATAGGTGATGTGTCGTAGCGTGAAAAGCACTTTGTCAATTGGTGCACATTTGCGAATCAAAATTTCGCCTCCTTTGACATCGACAACTGTGGCAAGAAAGACTGCAAATTTCTCAACTAGACAATTTGAGAAGTAAAATCCAACCATTCAATCTGATGGACTTTACATTAATACACTCCCACTAAGATGAAATGGCGATTGGTGTGAAAGATGTTGAGATTCAACATGGTGTCTCTTCACAGCAAGCCCCCAAAATTAAGCTTGTATAGACCTTTCACAACTCACTACTTGCAGAAATGCAATGAAAAGTATTGAATATAGCTCATGGGTGGAGATTCAAAATAACTGAATAGAGTTTCATAGCGATGGCCCTCACACAATTGTGTCATTCTCGGTAGTCAACAGATATGCCTATGAATGCTTTCGCAACACAATAGATTCTAATAATATCGTGATCATCAACCATTCCTTGATTGAGACCACAAATATGATCGCAAGGATTTTAAACTACAGAACGGCCTAGAAACAATTTTAGCTCTGATACCATGTTAAGGAGTGTGCTCGTTTAACCACAGGCAATGACACAGATCATGTTGCCTTCCCAACTGTTGGTGTTTGTTTTATCATCTACCAAACATTAGGATAAGATACCCAAAGGTATTCTATCCTCTCCTAAAAAATCACTACTGTTTCCAAGGTCTATATGTGCGAACAAGCGACTTTAGTGGAATAGCTTCTTGGGTAGTGTATGCTGAAATTTCAAGGGGGACTTACGTTTGACAAGTATCTTGAACTGCTGGACTTAGATGGATTTAGCAATTTTAGGCTCTTCTTTTTTTGGGGGGATTTTCTGGGATTTAGACTTTCAAAAGAAAGGGAAAAGGGGAGATAGGGTTTGAGGAGGCTAATCTAAACCTACGAACTCTGGAGACGGTATCAACTGGGTGCTCTCGAGAAACCAAACCTTGCTTCGCCACACTAGGGACAACTACACAAGGCCGGTGCAATCTTCAATGGGTTGTGCTTATGATCAAGATGTTGGGATGCACAGGGGATGGGCTCAGACTAACTTTGCACGGTAGAATGGAAATCATCCATTTACCAAAAGTATGAGCGGAGATACACCATCAATTGACACTTATCAAATCCTTCATTCAAATTAACCACAACGAAAGCAAATCTAAATTAATTCTAACTAAGTGTTGAGGCAATTGTAACCATGCAAATCATTCAAATAATAGAGATTACAAAGCAGCGCACATGCAATATATTATCTGGAAATGACCTTAAGCAACAATACATCAAAAACCTCACACTTTTCAAATGAGAGGAGGCAACCTTATATAGTTGTTCAAAAATAAATGAATGGCCGAGATCAAACAATAATCAAGGGCCAAGATTGAAAGTCCTAAACCCTAATTAGGGTTTCCTGAAATACTATCAGTTCAAACAAATGAAAGAGTGACAAGTGGCGCAGCTGCTAATTTTACTAAGGTGAGTGGCCACTTTCCTCTTTCAAAGATTCAACGTATCTGGAGTCTAGACACAATGAGCTTGACCTCCTCCATGGTGACACTTGGCAAACTGCCAATCTGGAAGTCGATGAGGTCCACATCGTCGGCGCATGTAGCAAGGATGTCTTCCCACTCCACTGCTTGGGTGAGGAAGTTGTCATCGATGGAGAGGAAGTTTGCAATCTTCGAAAGATCGCCTTTGTCAATCATCCCTGAATCCCGGAAGAAGCTTGCCTGAATCCTGGCTCTCAGGTTCTCTGCCTGTAAATGCTTCTCCTTTAGGCTTTCCTTCTTCCAGATCTCTGACGCCACACGGAATACCTTGCCCAGGATCTCTCTAACACTTGCCTCTGTCTCAAAACACTTGGTCTCGGATTTCTTCAGAACCTCAATCCGAGTGACCAGAGCATAGTACCACGTGCCGAAGTCGTACCTGTCTCTTGTCTGTATGATGCCTGCATCCACTAAGCTCCTCTTTGACATGCCTCAGATAACCTTCAGGTGAGGGAGTATTTCATTCTGAATTTCATCCACTTCTTCCCAATTGGATTCTAGATCCTGGATACGATCAATCAACAAAGAAGTTGCCTCATGTGCCGATACTAAGTTTTCCACCAGGGTGTCAGCATGCACCGAAGCGTCTAAAATCCATTCCTTTTCTTGAGTGTACAAGCTTTTCATATCATCATAGTCCTTCATTGACCCCTGCTGAAGAGGTTGTGGTGGAGTAACCAGGACTTCATGGTTGAGCGGGCTGGTAAGATGGAGAACATACTTCTTCCACTGTTGGTTCTCTTCTTCCACTTTCTTCCTCTTTTCTTTTTCATGAGCCAGCCTCGTCTTTAGAACGTTGCAGGAGTCATCAAAATATTGGATCTCTTGGTCCTGGGTAGGCTTACCCATCTCTATGGTGGTAACCTTGTAATCATCTGCGATGACATTGTCCCTAGTCTTCCCTTCTTTGGGCACCGCTATCTGGACTGTCCTGAATCCGGCACTGTCTCTCTGAATTAGGGAAAACTTCCTGGCTGGTTTGGGCGGTTTAGCTATAGCGGGTTCATTCACCTTCTCTAGGAATGCTGCGGTGACCTCCTCGGTTGAGTGGGCCTCCTTGGGAACCTTGGCCTTTATCCTTGCTCTCAGCCAATCTGGAATGGTTGATTGTTCTACAGTGTTCCGATCAAACTCATCATCTGCCTCTCCTGGGTTCGCTGGTATGCCATCCAAGAAGATTGTAGGTGCTTCAATTTGCCCCTGTCTGGACTTCGGAAGACCTTTTCCACCACTTCCTCAACTGGCTGGGAAAGCACTCTTACTTCATCATTAATCACACAGATGTTCATCTCTTGCTCCCTAATTGCACTCTGATTAAGCGCAATGGAAGCAGCACTTAGGATGGAGTGACTTTCGCTAGATTCTCTTCTCTCACCTACAGCCCTTTTCCCTGTGACCTTTGTGGAGCTTCCACCCAACTCCTTCCTCTTTCGAGACCCAACACTTTCTGGATTCCGAGCATCACCGGCGGAGGTACAAGGATTGACGGACAGAGTATCATCTACTCCCATTAATTCATAGTTAAAGTCACACCTTTGGCCTTCAACTATTTTGTCTTTTCAGACGCCCACCACCTTGAGTACTCAACCACCGACCTCATGAGGTCTGCTAGATCTGATTTCTCTCCCTCTGTCCAATCTATTAAGACTAAGGGTTCATTCTTCATCTTTTCAAAACCTGGCTGCTAAAGTTCTAGGCTTTCTTCTACCTAATCGGCAACTCTGAATACTTCTGTTGCTCTCACCATACTCAAAGGAATTCTTGACCAGAACCTCTTCCGGATCTCGAAACTATCGGCTACATTAGCCCAGTAGTCTTCTAGGTCCAGTTTGTGCTCAAACGTTGTCCCTTCAATCTTTTTTATCCTATGGAATGGATCGAAATCTTTTCTTGCCTTGTACTGATAGAAGGGATACTAGGCCAGTTCTTTCTCAGCGATGGCTGCAACTTGTGATGATGGACATGTTTCCAGCCCATTACCAATTGTAAGTGAGGACGTCCCTGCCTTCTTCTGCTTATCCCTTTGAATCACTATATACTCCTCCAATTGTCTCACAACCTCGAGCAACACCACTCGGTTGGTAGGGTAAGCTGGAAGCTTGTATGGAGGCCCAGAGAATCCCTGAATTCAGAGGTAAGTGAACTTTGGATATTGGATGTACCAACACCCGAACCGACCGACGAAGTCCATAGACTCTTGAGAGAGCCTCTGGTGCAAGCCACCTTGAAGTGTCCGAGTAATGTGCATCAGGAAGGTATCATTCACCCTTTTGAAATGGAACTTCTCCTCCATGTGGAGCTGGGGATAGCAATCATATACTGGAAATTGTTTCTCCTTGTTCCCAACTTCTCCTCTACAAGTGAGACCTTTGTACCAGTGATGATGGACATGTTTCTAGCCCATTCCCAATTGTAAGTGAGGACGTCCCTGCCTTCTTCTACTTATCCCTTTGAATCACTATATACTCCTCCAATTGTCTCACAACCTCGAGCAACACCACTCGGTTGGTAGGGTAAGCTGGAAGCTTGTATGGAGGCCCAGAGAATCCCTGAATTCAGAGGTAAGTGAACTTTGGATATTGGATGTACCAACACCCGAACCGACCGACGAAGTCCATAGACTCTTGAGAGAGCCTCTGGTGCAAGCCACCTTGAAGTGTCCGGGTAATGTGCATCAGGAAGGTATCATTCACCCTTTTGAAATGGAACTTCTCCTCCATGTGGAGCTGGGGATAGCAATCCTATACTGGAAATTGTTTCTCCTTGTTCCCAACTTCTCCTCTACAAGTGAGACCTTTGAACCTGTAAGTCCTGGCCAAAGAATAAAACAAGTAGAAACTCATGAAGAAAGTCCTATTCGTCTCCAAGTTCCTTAGCTGGCTGTCTAGGTTGTCGCTTATCATCCGGGCCCAGTCTATCATTTTTAATCCATTGATTATTTCATTAATGAAATAATACATCCAGGGTTCGAATGGAGCTCCCTGAGGATTACCTATTATTCTATTGAGCAGGACAATCATGTCCCCAATGTCCTCCTTGAAGTAAGCTCGCACTAGGCTCTTTCTTTGGAGTTTGGAGGCGCCCTTCCTCGGCTTGTCTAGCCAGGAGTGGTTAACTATGGCATCATATTCTTCTAGGTGGTCGTGGTATAGACTGTCAGCTTCGTCCTTCGTCATATATATTGTGTTGTGGTACTCGGGGATCCTAAAGGCCTCTCTGATGGCCTCATCGCTGACATTCGCCAACACTCTTCCATCAGGTGCAACAATATCCTTACTGATGGGGTTGTAGTGTTTGGCACATTCAACTACTAGTTCATTGCACTGCATGGTGGGGAGGAAGCTGGCAGCGTGCACGATACCACTCTTCATCATTTTTCGTGCAATGGTGGTAGGCACAAGGTTGTCCAGACCAAACATTCGCTTCTTAAACTCCCTCAGATTGATGTGTCCGAGGTTGGTGTCGCTAATGTTCTTCCACTTTGAAGTCATCCTCGACTCTGGAGGAGCATCTTTGTCTACCTGGAATTTCATAATGTATAAGGCCTGCAGGCAAACAATGGAAATTTTAAAGTTAGAAAAGGATTTGCAAAGTTTTGAAAGTAACGGGGCTGCGAAATGGCTAAGTGTTGGAAAATTTTCCATTTTTTATTCTCATACTTAACCATAAAAATCGAAATTTCACCTTAAAACCCTCAGTCTTAAGGTTGGTTGTGGTTACCACCAAGTGTCAAAACTTTCAAAAAATTTCATACTTAGCCAAAAAAATGATTTTCTTCCTCCAAAATTTTCGAAAAAAAATCAATTATTAAATTCTGGAAAATATTCAGAAAATTCACAATTTTAACTTCACGTCTGACTTGGATAGAAGTAAGGCTAGAATTTTCTCCGAAATATTCAGAAAATTCAGAAAAGTTTGGATGATTCTTCCTCGTACTGGTTGCCTTTCTCCAGAAATCTGTAAACCTTTTGCCAAAAAATATTATCCAGCTTCCAGCAATATCTAGAATTTTCTCCAGATGATCTTCAAACTGACATACTTTACTAAGCTCTCCTTAGTAACTTTGAACTTCTTGGTGTAATAATGAAGTTGATAATGAAGTATTTGTAGACAAGGTTAAATCTTCAAGTAGAAACCCTTAAAATCATCCAACCCATACTTCTAATTTCAACTTCATGTTTCCCAGTTTTAAGACAATATCTCAAAAAAAACATTCCATTATGATTTAAGTTTGAAGATATTTATCGATTCTCCAATATTGCCTTTCAAAACAACTTTCAATTTTGATTTAATATGTTAATAATTTTCCAATATTCTCTCAATATTCTCAAAAAAATTTCCATTTTGGATTTATTTTGAGGATTTTTAGATATTTCTTAGATATTTTGTTCATTTTGGATTTAATTTTGAAATCTCTGTGGATTTTGTGACATCATGTTGACTTTTCAATGCGTAGGTGGACTTTTGAATTTTATCTCCATCTTTTCCAAGGTATGGTGGACTTTGGATACCTCTCCAAGGTATGGCGGACTTCAGACTTGGCTCTTCTATCACTTGGCATGCTTGGGCGGACTTTAGGCTACACTCCTATACATACATGGCGGACTTTGGAGACCCCTCCACCTTGGCCTAGGCGGGCTTCAAGCAACATCCTTCTTGGGCGAACTTTGGAGTGAGGACCTTCATGGCCTCCTTAACCTTGGCGGACTTTGGTGGTGTCCCCTACATGGCTTCCAATGCATACATGGGTGGACTTTAGAGTGCTGGCCATCATGGCCTCTTCAACACATGGCGGACTTCTGGCTTAGCACACATGTGACCCCCAAACGCATGGCGGACTTTGAGGTGAGCACCCACACAGCCTCCTAAGGCATGGCGGACTTCAGGCAAGGCTCCTTCATGGCCTCTCTTGCATCGTGGTGGGGTTTGAACCTGCAAAAATACTTCAAAACCCTTGTTAGCCAAACTTAGAATAATTTTCAAAGAAATTTCAAAATTTCACAGTTTAATCTAATTTAACCGGATTAACTTGAAATTTGAAATCCATGCCTAGGTGGATCATCTGGGAAAGCAAAAAGCCTGAAATCTAGGGATTTAGCTTTTCTAGGTTGAAACTTGGAATTTTTGAGTTCCGGTCGAAGCTGGTCAGTAGTGCAAGTGTAAACCCTAGGTTTGCATCTCGAAAAAGCAAAAAGCCTAAAATCTAGGGATTTAACTTTTTTAGGTCAAAACTCGGAATTTTTGAGTTTTGGTCGAAGCTGGTCAGTAGTGTAAGTGTAAACCCTAGGTTTGCATCCCGAAAAAGCAAAAAGCCTAAAATCTAGGTATTTAGCTTTTTAGGTCAAAACTTGGAATTTTTGAGTTCTGGTCGAAGCTGGTCAGTGGTGCAAGTGTAAACCCTAGGTTTGCATCCTGAAAAAGCAAAAAAAGCCTAAAATCTAGGGATTTAGCTTTTTTAGGTCAAAACTTGGAATTTTTGAGTTCCGGTCGAAGCTGGTCAGTGGTGCAAGTGTAAACCCTAGGTTTGCATCCCGAAAAAGCAAAAAGCAAACATCCCTAAAAAATAGGAAAAACTTTCTAAAAATAGCCATACCGAGGATCGGGCTAAAAATGCCAAAAACGAAACTTCCTAAAAAATAGGAAAAAGCAAAAAAGCAAACTTTCTAAAAATAGAAAGTTGTCCAAATTCGTCCAAATCGATTGCGATCTTCATCCTTTGGCCTTTCTAAGCATTCTGGTGGTGTTTACACTCCAGAATCACATAACTTGCAAAAACTAACTTTCAATCGTCAGGGCCTGAAATGCTCTGAACTGGACAAGGCTTGGTGAAACTGCAGCAAAAGGTCACAGGATACTAACAAAACCCTAGAAAGCAGGAAAATCAGAGGGTCCCCATTTGCAATGGGGCGATGTGTGGAAAAAGGTCACAACACCAACCATAGACGATATACTGCTATCGTCTCCCCCAAGCACTAAATTTTTGGATAATGCAAATTAATTGTATATTCAATCTACCTATGTATCAACCTGCTTGTCTCGTATTGAACTGAATGTGTTAAAGGTGAGAGAATCAATCTCTCTTTATATCAAGCGATGGTGCCCCTTCATCAAGGGTCGGCACCCTTTAAACTAAAATGACTCTTCATTAAGGGGATGGCGGAGGTTCATAAAGTCGGCTTCCATAATTAATGTATATTCAAACGTATAAGGAGCGCTCTAATTAATAGGGTCGGCTCATATATAAAAGGAATAATCGCAAGATACAAATGAGCATAGCCGAAAGGCTAAATGCTTATTTGGATAATGTCGGCAACCAAAGGATTACTCCCATAGCTATATACGACAACAACATGCAACTACCACAATTCCTGGTTTTGAATTACAACAATCCATTGACCCTTTGTACAACCAATGAGGGATAAATAGACACACCATGCAACATTAACTAAATAACTATAGTATGACCATTAAAATGCTTAACCACTGTCAGACTGTACAAATGCCAAACCACTAACATGCAACTACCACAATTCCTGCTTTTGAATTGCAACAATCCATTTACACTTTGTACAACCAATGTGAAATAAATACACACACACACAATGCAATATTAACAACATAACTAGAGTATGACCATTAAAATGCTTAAAATGGTAAAGGGTTGGGATGTAAGGTGTTGGTTGAAATTTTTGTACACTTCGGGAAATATACAAAATTGTGATTTCAACCACAGTGTGTGAGTAAAACTCTCCTAATTAAGGGAAGGCTCCCCCTATATATATCTAATCTAAAACTAAATAGGATGAGACAACAGTCTTTCTTCTCTCTTCATGAAAGCCAATATCCTTTTCTCTTCACAGAAAAGTGATAGCAAGTTAACTTAAAACAGCAATGACAACCTTTTGAAATAAGATGAGAGAAAGGAAATGAAGTTTCTTGAAAGCTCAAAGACCTCCGTCACTTCCTTCGGGACGAGACAACAATATCAAGCTCAAAGACTTTAATATATGAATTCCTATCTACCCTTTTCTATGCTAATGATATCAAGAACAAATTATAGCAGCACAAAGTCTGAAATATCTTATTCTCTTTTACACAAAAGAGTAAGAACTAGTATGAGCTCAAAGATTCACAACTATTTCTTATCACAAAATGTATTTCTAATCTCTCTTAAGAATAAGTGTAAACACAAAGTCTTAAATCTCTTCCCAAAAGAATATTTACTCTAATTGATATTAACCTCCAATATTTGCAACACAAAGACTGCAAATCAAATTCAATTAAGCTCTCTAAAAAACACTTGCAAGAAAGATAATATGGAACCCAAACTCAAGAATGTAGCACAAAGACTCAACACTTGACCAATCTTCTTCTATTCCTTTCAATTCTTCAATTTACACATAAAAGCTCAAAGACTTTTTTGCTGCAAATTTGGCAGAGTTTTTGCTTACTTTCCAAAAAGATAAAAATTACAATAGACCTCCTCAAGTATTTATAGGAGAAGAGTCTTGAGAAAAAGGTGGGAGGTTCCTAACTAACTTGAGAAATTCTCTCAACCACCAAGACTTATTCAATAACTAACTATGACTTATTCAAAGTTACAAGTCCTATTCTAAATAGGCGTGTAACTCGTCTACTTGTAATTTCAAAAGTGCAAGTAATGACTTAACTTGCAATTTCCAAAATGTTTTTTACAAGTAAACATGTCAAAAGAGAAACTACAACTAAGAGATTACAATTCTGAAAATGCTAAGTGTTGAAAACCACTTATGTTGCAACATGTGTAGACATGAATCCTTCAAACTTCTAGATGATCATTTGCAGCTCATCAGGATTCGGTTCATGGGTATTCTTTGCCACGATCACGGTTTTTATAATAACATCGCTGCAACGAAGGATTGTGGCACTATTCTTCTCGAAGGAAGACTAAATTTCTTGTAAGAAGACTTGGTATGTAGCCAAAGATTGAATAGATGCAGCTGAAAATGGTTCACTCTTCCACTCATGATGAATCTTCAACTATAGATCTAAGAGAACCCTTTCTTCTGATCATAACTCCCCATTATGATTCATGATATCACAAGAAGCTTTCTCAAAACAAGAAACAATATCCTAAAATACTTCCACTCGCAGTCACATGGCATCATCAATGTCTTCAACAAGTGACTTGAGAACAAGGGCTTTGTTTTCCAAGAGCTCCTGGTATTCTAGATACACAACCCTCGAAGGAATAACCTGATGTTCTAGAAGAACCCTCAACTTTTGTTGAGGAATTTTGAGCCAAGTTGTCAAGCTATCTTCCACCTTTTCCAAATTCTATTTGAAAGTGTCAGAAACCTGGTTCAATTGTTTCTCAATGGTCTTCAATTTGACCATTATTTGAAAAACCTCCTTCAAGACCTACGCACATAAATCATTAAGCTGATCTACCCAAGATTCCAATACTTGTACCTTTTGAGCAGCTCTCTCAACTCCTTGAATTGATCCTTGTGGACTGGAAGAACTTGAAGGATTGCTCCCTTCACTAGTAGATTTAGTGATCTTTTGAATAGCTGCAACAAGTTGCCTATTGTCCTCTTCTAGCTTGTCCTTTCTCGCTAGAAGCTTATCATATCGCTGTACTAGTGAAGCTACAAACTGTTGGGCATCATGCTTGACAACTTCATGTGTTTGCTTACCCAACTCTACCCTTGTGACCATATAATCAGCAGCTTGCATTTCCTCATGTGGCTTGTCTACAAGAGGCTCGACAATTTCTGCCACCTTCCTCTTATTGCTGTCAACTGTTACCCTTGAGATTATTTTGGCTCTTTTAGCAACCTTGGGCCTAGATTGCTTAAGTTGTTGATAATCAAAGACATCAAGAGAAATTTCCTGCTTCTTTCTCTTGGGAGCGAAAGAATTGAGCCATGGAGGTAAAGCCATTAGCTCTCCTTCAATAGCAGCTGAAAGTAGAGGAGAAGCAATTTTTGTTTGAACAACCATGGTCATCCTGGGGGGAAGTATCTTTCTGGATAGCAACCATGGCTTGTTCGGTAACCCAAGGGCATGAAGATTGTTTCATAAACTCCTCAAAGTCTGAAGTAGAGGTATCAATCTCTAACAAATGAATATATGTAGGAGTATCCTCAAAGATTTACAGCAAACTCTCTTGTTGATGATCAAGAGGTGGCTCGACTGTGAAATGGGAATGGCATTCTGAGGGGATTCATCCAATACTGTGTCAGGATGAGATAAAGGTAGCTCCATGGGGATTGAGGAAGGAACCTCATGAGGTGAGTCCGAAGTTAGTGAGGAAGGAATGTCCACCAGGTTCAAATCAATAATATGCTCAAGAGTGAGCCTACAATAATCCATCTTATGAACCTCCTTTTTTGTACGAAGATCCACCCAAATATCCTCAATGCGATGAACATGTATGAAGGACTTTTTGATTCTCTCCTTCATACCTCGATAGTCAAAATCTGCTCTTGACTTAAACCTTTTGAGTTTTATCTTCTGCATTTCAGTCTCCATAGCTTTGGCTTTGGTGGATGTACTGAGGGAGTACTGGCCAATCTTCAATGCAACCCATCCCCATCCCAACCTTATGCCTGACAGATTGATGTGCATGAACAGCCATGATCTGTTTTCCCAACTCTATAAGAATAATCTTATTGGTTGAGTATCTAGGAAGCATGTAGGGCTGCCCGTTGTAACATCCAAGTCTCATGTAAGTGAAAGTCAAGAATTGAAGGAATAAGCAGCCATATTCATTCACTCTTTCCCATGCCTCATCTGACACTTATATTTTTAAGTGTCTTGTCAAATTGACACATAAAATAACCAAAGAATGCATCTAAATACACCAAATATGAGTTCATATAGAATGTCATGGTAGTAGGGACTGTTGCAAGTTGTTCACACAAAGCGTCACTGATAATTTCTTCCCATGAGATGTGATGGGATTGCCTTATAAACATGAGAAATTGATACATCCAAGGTTCGAAAACATTAGAATGCTCTAGACCCAACATCCTACTGAGGAGAGTAATGATATCTCCAATTTCCCACTTGAAGTCACAACAGTATAACTTAGCCCATCTTGTGAAAGCGGCTCGTGGTTCATGGATCCACCTGGTAATGTGGCGTTTGCAATCCTTTTCCCTCTTAACATAATAATCCGCTGCACTATCTTTGGAAATCTCCATATACACAGGTGCTGACGATATTCTGAAAACGTTTTGAATAGTATCCGCATCAAGACAGATTATTGTCTCCCCATCATCATTTCTGATAGTTCTTGTTTCTTTATCAAAATGATAAGCACAAGCAATAACAAACTTAGGTTCTAGGATAGCCACCCGAAAAGAAGAAGCATGGTGAATGTGGCTGTCCAACAATCGCTGCATGTTACTATCTTGCAGATCCTCCACCCTTTTGATAAAATCTGACATGTCAACATGCCCTATATCCGTATCCTTGATATGATCCATAGGAAAAGAAATTTGTGAAGGGGAAACCTCATTCTGGTACTTATCAAATTTGTATTTCATCTTCTTTGGAACAAAAGATGATGGTAAATCTGAGATTGAAGAACAACCTGGTATGTTGTGATGAAGACTTAGAAGTGTTAAACCAATATCAAGATCAACCGCAACTATCATCTTCTCTTCTTCAAATGGGAAAAATTCTAACCCTTGCACTTTACAATTTTGTAAGAGGAAGAGGGGAAATAAATAGGGATGCTTGAAACTTGGCTTTTGACCAATTTCGGATCTTGGGGAATGTTTTACAAGTATACAAGTGGGGAAGAACAAATGTGCAATCGGACTTTTGAAACCCGAATGCAAGTATACTTGTAAAAAGGAAAATGATGTAGTGGGTGAAAAATGAGATTTTGACATGTAGGAAATGGCGGAAATGATATGTATGGAAGATAGCAATGAATATGAAGGAAAATGTAAAGATTTTTGGAAGATCATCTTTATGAAAATGGGAAGAACTTTCAACTTGTAATCAGGTTTTAAAAACCCAATTTTGAAAGGATGAGTTTTTTCCAACTTTGAAACTTGGAATTTCAATCAAAAGGGTAGATCAACTATTTTCATCTCACTTGCAATTGGGTTTTTAAATCCCGAATGCAAGTAAGGAGGGAAAATGGGGAAAGACAATGCAATTCACAAATTGCTTTGCAAACTTGGAACAAAGGGGAAAATCTCTCACAAAACCGATTTTAGGCAAGAACAAAACAAAACTAACATATATACAAATTGATCAAGGAAACCAAAACAAACTAAAATAAGAAAAGAAAACAAGAACAAGGGAAGAAAGCATACGTTGATCAACAAAACAACCTCACAAGAACAAGAAGAAATCCTTGAAAGAAGAGAATGAATCTCTTAAATAGACAACAAACGAAACTCCAAACCCTAGCCACGTTTTTGAAAAAAAACCATATGTAGCAAAACGCCTATCAAATGCATGTAGAATCAGTCAAATAATGCATTCAATCTCCACGCCTGGGTACAAGAAGCCAAAACGACTTAGGAGAATCAAGATGTTTACCCTCCCGGGTGAATAGCTTAAAACATAAAGCACGTAATGCAGAATAGTAACGCCATAGATATCAGACAAAGTATAAGAGATGTCATTCCATTCATAATATGTCCGTTGCAAGTTACATTCCGAAGTATATAAAGATGCCGAGGGGGTGCGAGCGCCAACCGTCACACCGCAACGACCACCCCTCGGTTGCCAACTAACCAAAACAATTACACATAATTAACTAATCTTATGTTTGTGTACAATAATGTCGCTAACATCATCCCCCCCAAAAAAGAAAAGTCGTCTCCAAGCGACTAACAACAAAAACGGAGACAATGCAACCGAGACAATATATACAACAGAAAAAAAACTGAGGGGGCTGGGGAAGCGTCCCTGAAGTAGAAGGCTGAGACGTCGGTGTCTGGGCTCATACCCCTGCTGAGTACGGGCAGTCACATCCCGCTCCGCCACCAAGACCTTCTAAAAAGTCGTCTTCACCATGTGCGCGGCTTCCAACAGCTCCTCTTTGGTATCCGCTGTCGCTGTCATATCGACCAACCGAGTCTGCAACAGGCTCCTCTCGGTAGTGACTGCCACTAACTCTTGCTACACGAGGCTCTTCGCACTCTGCTCTGCCAACAAGCGAGTCTCTACCTCCGCCTTCTCTGCGCGGGTCATCACTACCTGAGCCAACAACTGGGCCCTCTCTACGGCCCAGGAGGCCTGCTGAGTGGCCACATCCCTCTCCAACACGACTCTAGCAGCCTCGCGGATCTCCGACTCATGTTGGGCACGCCTTAAGGCATAGTAGGCGTCCCGGTAGACCTGCTCCATCTCGCGGACAACTGTCGTCACCCGACTCTTCACAATGGGCTGACGCACACGCCAAGCCTCGAGCATCTCCTTCGTCTCAGTAGTCGGCCAACCCTGAGACTCAAAGCATGTAGTAAAGGTTGCGGAACAGCCCACCTGCATAAACCGTAGGGCCCTCTCCAACTCCACCACAACCTGCTGCAATGCGTGCGACTGGGCAATGGCCACTACCCGCCTACCCCTCGTCACCATGTCTGCTAGATAGGCCTCAATATCCTCCCCCTCCTGCTTCGAAGGTTGCGAAGTCTCTGGCGGAGCTGACACAACCGCATCCTGTTGTGAAGGTACCTCCTCCGCCACCAATGGTGTACCCTCCCCTAGCGTCTGGATGGCAGAGACGACCTCTCCTGCCACGTGCCCAACTGCTGGCACGTGTCTCGCCAGAGGAATCGTCCAAGTCGACTACCTCTCCTCTAATCTCTCAACACAGTGAGAATACAATGGCTCCCTCCGGCTGTGCCAATGTCATCTGAAACCGCTGTGTGAGCCAGCTCTCCATAGCCACGACAGACGGATCGGCACGCATCTCTATGACCGGGGGATGGGCCGCTGTCATCGGCTCCTCCAACAAAGACGCCGAAACAGTCACCACGGCCTCAGTTCCCACAACGTCCAACCGTACCTGAGGCTCCGTATCCACTACCTCCCTCAGCCCCTGCTCCTTGGCGACTACTACCCGACGTAGTGACTCCTCCGTCCCCGACTCTGCCATGTCCTCGATAAGTGCCGCCGTGGTTGGGCCCGGTGATGCTACCCGTTGTTGTAGGGGGCCAAGTGTAACTGGCGTGCGGCTTTGCCCAAAGGCCAGAATAAAGGTGCCGCCCACTCCAAATGATGGCAATGACGTGCCCATCGGTAGCAGGGATGGGGCAAACAGGACCCGCTCCGTTGCTCTGCTGCTATCATCCTTCTTTTCCGCTTCTGATTCCTCTGTGCTACTGGAATCCCTCCCGCTATCAGGCTCCCCTAAAGCCGAGGCCGTATCTACCGCCCGTTTCCGCTTCGCGAAAGAGTGCCCAATGTGGAGGCTCACCTACTGCCAATGGTCCCTGTGGTCGTACCTCCAACTCTGCCTCTGGCACTGCTTCCCACGTGGCCTCCAGGAACAACCCTATAGCATAGTGCGGCATATAGAATGTGCGATGCTACATCTTGAAAAACTCATACATGCGCTCTGCGAGTAACGCGGCCCAATCATACACGATGCCATTCATCAACTCGTTCATAAGCATAATCTGCGGGAGGGCAATGTCCAACGCCCTACCCAACCCTGTCAATCTGTTCTTGATGACATCCATAATGCACCGCCAGTGGCCCTTTGCAACAAAGGTCTTACGGATTCCTCGACCCTTCGTGGCATTAGCCACGCTGTCCAGCTCCGTTGTCGTCAAGTTCCTGGAGATTAGTTTAATCCACCGCTCCTTCTCCTCCCGCTTCATCTTTTTAGCCTTCAATTCTATTTTCTTGCCCTGTCTACCTGGAATGCCGAATACCCTCGTGAAGTCCCCTGCTTTGAAGGATATGGTAACATCCCTCCCAAGGTATTCAAAAGTGCTGGTGCATGTGTGCCTGTCAAAAGTGTCCACCATGAACCGTAGGGCACCCTCATACTCACGGATAGGAAACACGAGCATCCGAATAGCCCACTCTACTTCCGCCTTACGGAGGTTTTGCTTCACCAGATCATTGTCGGGAGTGTCCTGCCACCATTTCCGGCATTTCGACCCATTCAGGCCTTCAAAGGTGATGTTTTGGGGTGTTAATGTATTTTTCGCACGTAGGGCAGCCTGTGGTGCTGTCTGCTTTTGCTTCTATCGGGCGCTGGCATCCATGGTGCTGCCTGCAACACGTACGCTAATGATAAAACCCTGGTATTGCTATCCCTCTGGATGCTACTGGAGGAAGCCTGCAGCTGGTTTTTCCAACTTTGTTTCCCTGCTGAATCCATTAATCTCTGGTAGCGCTGATTTCTGGTTAAAAATCGTACAGTCGTTGGACACCTTCATAACGACCTTCTCCTTCTTTTTCCCTTGCGTTCCTTCTCCCTTTTTTTTTTCCTTGCGTGGGCTGCGTGGTCTACTTGTGTGCGTGGCGGTCCCTTTTTTTTCCTTGCGTGGGCTGCGTGGTCTACTTGTGTGCGTGGCGGTCCCTTTTTTTTACCTTGCGTGGCTGTGTTGCGGGGGTTTCCTTTCTTGTTTGCGTTTTAATTTTGTTTTTGCGGGCTTTGTAGTTGCGGGTGCCACTACACGACAGTGGTTACCACCGCCGGTGTCCACCGTACGGTGGTCCCACCGTCGGTGTTACCACCACACGGTGGTCGCCATTGGTGTTACCACCACCGATGGCCCACCGCACGATGGTCACTGTCGGTGGGTGTTGCCACCGCCGGTGGTCCCGCCATACGGTGGTTCCACTTTTTTTTTTACTTTTTTTTTTTTCAATTTTTTTTTACCGTACGCATGTCGTACGACCGTACGTTTTGTTTTTTTTTTTTAATTTCTGTTGTAGGGTCCGGGATTGGGCGCTCGTTCATGGTACTGTTTTAATTTCGATCCATTGACGGCGTCTGGCACCTCCTTCCTGTCCAGCGTCCACAACTTAATCGCCATGTTGGTATTGACCTAGTTTGATTTCATTCTTCCCATTGAATTTCAACACTAGCTGTCCAGGAGTAAACTTCATTCGCCGAAGGTGCTTGTCATGCCAGACCTTTCATCTTTGCTGGGCTGCCTCTGTGGCCCATTGTGCCAGCATTCTTTTTTCGTCCAACTTACTTAAGGCATACAGTCTCTCCCTCAAGCTCTCCATATCCCCGAGTTTGTTCTCTACTGCAATGCGAAGGCTTGGCACCATGAATTCCGCTAGCACCACCGCTTTTTGCCCGTACATGAGTTGGAACGGAGTCTAACCCGTGGTCACTTTGTAAGTCGTTCTGTAGGCCCATAGTACAGAGGGTAACCTCTCCTCCCAATCTTCCTTTTCTACCCCGCAGGACTTGTAAATTACCGATACCAATATTTTGTTTGTGGCCTCCGCCTGGCCATTGGCACATGGGTAGTATGGGCTCGATAATGAGTGAAAAATCTTGAACTCTGAGGTCAACAGCCGTATGACATGGTTCACGAAGTGGCCCCCTCGGTCACTGGTCAACTGAATAGGTATACCATATCGCATAATGATTTGTTAGTACATAAATTTCGCCGTGCTTACTGCCGAGTTATCCGGGAGAGCCCTCGCCTCCACCCACTTAGTCAAGTATTTTGTCGCAACCACAATGTACCGGCACCATCGTGTGTGGCTGGCCTTAAGAGGACCTACAAAGTCAAGTCCCCATCATTCAAAGAGTTCCTGTGCGTGCGACGGGTTGAGGGGCATGAAGTCCCGCTTCAGAGGTTTGCCCGCCCGTTGGCAAGTGTCGCACCCCACGAACCACTCCCTGGCCTCATGATGTACGGTTGGCCACCACAGTCCTGCCAGAAGCACCTTGCGGGTTGTAGTGTCTGGGCCCATATGTCCACCTACGGGTCCTTCGTATGCCTCCCTTAATACACTCGGGACTTCTTCTTCCATGACACAACGCCTTAATACCTGGTCTGGCCCCATTTTGTAGAGTAAACCGTTGATGAGCGAGAAAGTCCTGCTCCTTAATACGAGCTTTCTCCGTTCTCCTGGGGCCATACCCTTCGGAAATCGAGACGTCGACAGGTATTCTCCAATCTTCTTGTACCACGAAGGGAGTACGGCTATTTGGAACAAGTGCGCATCCGGAAAATCATCATTTACTCCCTCTGGAGGTTCCCTCGACTTAATCCGGGACAGCTAGTCGGCTATGACATGGCTTCGCCCCGGTCTTACCACATTTAAAAATGTGAACTCCTGTAGTAGCAATAGCCAACGGCTTATACTCCCCTGGATAATAGGCTTGTTTACCAAGTACATGAGTGCCTGGTGGTCTACATAAAATGTGAATGGTGTGGCCAGGAGGTAATGACGGAATTTCTGTACGGCATAGACCATACCGAGGGCTTCACGTTCTGTGGTACTGTAGTTCTTTTCCGCCTTTGAGAGCAACCTGCTGGCAAAATAAACGGGGTGGTCCAACCCGTGTCCTCCTACCTAGGCTAATGTAGCCCCGATGGCATAGTTTGAGGCATCCACGTGAACGTGGAATTCCTTATCCCAATTCGGGTATGCCAGTATGGGTGCTCCCATCAACCTTGTCTTCAGCTCTTCAAAGGCCTTGCTTTGTTGCTCTGTCCAGATGTATGGTTCCCCTTTCGGTGTCAACTTATCCAACGCGTGGGACACCTCAACGAAGTTCTTGATGAACCTCCTGTAGTACCCCACATGATCAAGGAAGGATTTTATCCCGGTGACGTCCGTAGGAGGTTCCATTTCTACTATTACCCAAATCTTGTCCGAGTCCGTTTTCAACCCTTCTTTACACACAATGTGTCCAAGCAATCTTCCCTGTGGTACCATGAATCTACATTTCTTCGGATTGAGGGCCAACCGTGCCCTCCGACATCTCTCTAGGCACTCCCCGAGGGTTTTTAGGTGGGTGTCCTGTCCACTATAAATAGACCAATCATCCAGGAAGGCTTTGAAGTTCCCCACCGACATCTTGTCGAAGATGTGTAAGATAATGCGCTGAAAGGTGGCAGGTGCATTGCATAGACCGAAGGGCATTCGGTTATATATGCATACACACCATCCTCCACCACGAAAGTTGTTTTCAACTTATCTTCCTCCGCGATGGATATCTAGTTGTACCCAGAGAACCCATCCATGAAGGAATAGATCTCATGTCTAGCTACTTCCTCCAAGATGCTGTCGGTGAAGGGTATGGGAAACGGGTCTTTAATAGTGACAGCGTTCAGACATCGGAAGTCTACACAAATCCAGATCAGATTGGCCTCTTTCTTGAGGGAAATCACAATGGGAGATGCCCATTCACTTGTCTGCACTTTGAAGATTATGCCTGCTTCCAACATCCGCTCAATTTCGTCGTTCACCCGTGCAGCATAATTCTTGTTCATACGGTAAGGCTGCTTCCTTACCGATTGGGCTCCCGGTACCAATGTTATTCGGTGTACACATAACTCTGGGGGCACACCCTTCAGATCCTTGTGTGTCCATGCAAAGACATCCTTGTATTCAAGAAAAATTTTAAAGGCTGCCGCCTTCAGCACTAGATTCCAGTCATCTCCGACAAGGATGATCTTGGGGTCACTCATCCCCCCGAGATTTGTCTCCTTTAAATTGGCTTCCTGGTACTTAATGGGTTCCCCCTTCGGGAATTGGTGTGCCAGCGTCTTATTCACCGAGGCCTCCCCTTCCTTGTACTCACCATATTCCGGGGGAAATATATCTGGTTCTTCCTCAATGCTCAATACATTGCACGAAGGTGTAAATAATTCATAATCTCCCATTTGCCAGTGGAAGAGGCCATTCAAGGAGTCCCCGTCGCCCCCTAAGCATGCCTCCAATTCTAACACCCCTTCGTCACTAGGCTCCATGCAACGTCCATCTCCACCCTCTCCCAACTGGTCTCCCTCAGATTCCGATTCGGAGGAGGATGCTAACTCCTCACTCACCATTTGCGTACGGAGATCGATCACATACTTCCTCCCCACCTTTTCCAAGGAAAGAGTATTTCGTTTCCAATTATAGTTTGATTTTGCTGCAATGAGCCACCCACGCCCAAGGATGGCGTCATACCCTTTCTGCTTCAAGGGAATTACTACAAAATCCAGCACGAATGGTTGCGTGCCAATCATCACCTGCTGACCCATGAGGGTACCAAGGGGTTTAATCCCATGCTGATTTGCCCCTAGTAGGTTGAACGTGGGGGGCCACAACATAGGCTTTCCCATTTTTTTCCATGTGGCTTCTGGGAGCACATTTACTCCTGACCCTCCGTCCACAATAGTCTCTGTCAAGGTTTAATCCCATGCTGATTTGCCCCTAGTAGGTTGAACGTGGGGGGCCACAACATAGGCTTTCCCAGTTTTTTCCATGTGGCTTCTGGGAGCACATTTACTCCTGACCCTCCGTCCACAATAGTCTCTGTCAAGGTAGTCCCCAATATGCCCATTTCTACCACCGCCGGTTGGTGTCCGCTGTTGACTACCAACAACATGGGGTCGACAGTGGGGCTTAGGACCTCCCTTAACACAGAATTGGCTGTGGGGCTCACGACCTCCCTCATTTTCACCTGTGAGGGTACAGAGTTTAAGATAGCTGTTTTTAACTGTGGCATGGTCTCCAGGAGGTCTTGAATTCTCACGAGTACCTCCATCTGCAATATTTGCCGTAAGATTTCCTCTTCTCCCCTCGTCCGTAGCGGACTTGTGGTCTAGTGGCTGTTATGTCCTTGTGCGACCATTTCCTTTGTGATCTCCTCTCTTGCTTCCCGCACTCTCGTTGTCTCCGTGTGGGGATTTGGGTATGCACCCTGTTTGGCCTGCGCCCTTGTGATTGCCAACACTTCTACTTTCGTGGGTTCTATGTTTAGGAGATTTACACCAGGTTTCGGGCAATTTGCGTCCTCATGGTCGCCTGGCCCGCACCATCGACAGAGGTGCTGAGGGTTGGCTTCAATGTGCAATCGCGGGCGAAGTGTCCCCACTGATTGCAGGCCCTACACTGGATCATTGGCTGGCCCTTGGCATCGTACTGGATCCGGTTTTTGTTGTTGTTATTGTTATTGTTATTATTTCTTCCGCCGCCGCGTCTGTTATCCCGATATCCTCTAGATGATGCTATTGTGTTCGTTTGTTGGCCCGTACCCGCTGGTGCGGACGTTGTGGCCTGCTCCGTGAACAGCACCCGATTCATTTGCGTATTCCGGGTTTTCATGTTGTATGGGCACTCCTTGGTGGAGTGTCCCATCACTTGGCAAATCTCGCAGAATGCCTTCTTCGGGCAAGTACCCTTTGTGTGCCCCTCCTCTTTGCACTCAATGCACCATATGTCCCCTTCGGTCCGACCGGTGCTTCTCATTGTTTTGAATTCCCTCCTCATTCGCTCCATGTCTTTCTGGAGCGCTTGCACCCGTTTGCCAGCCTCGTTGTCGCTGCTGCTTTCCTGTGACGAGGTATCCTCCTCGGACGAGCTATCCTTCTTTTTTTCTTCGATGTCTTGGTCTCGCTCTCGAGATCCATCGCTCTATGGTATGTGTATTCGTACGATGTAGGTGGAACGATTTTCATCTTCTTTCGGAGGGAATGCTTTAGTCCCTCCACGAACCATCGCTTTTTCAACCCATCTACTGGTTGACTCTCCATTTTTCCCAATAGTTCCTTCAGCCGCCGACTATAGGCTCGGACAGTCTCGTTCTTGTTTTGCTTCGTTCCATAGATCTCGACAACTATTTCGTTGTCATCTCGTCGGAGGCGGAACTCTATCCCAAACTCCTTCTTCAAGTCGGGCCATGTGCCAACTTTGGCCTTATCCATGTCTGAGTACCAATCTATGGCCACTCCCCTTAAAGTTATTGGGAACTGTGTTACCCATTTGTCTTGGTCGGTAACACCATTCGCCGACCATATGGTTTCGCACATTCGACAATGGCGGACGGGATCTTCCTTCCCGTCACCATTTTACTTCGGCAGTTTATGTTTACTTGCCATCGATGGGGGTCGTCTTCCTGGAGATGGCTGTGGCTGTGTCTGTGCCCCTGCACCGCTCCCTCCGATGCCGGTGGTGTGTCCTGCGTGGGTGGCTGGAGGTACGGTGTTTTGCCTGCCGAGTGTGGCACCTACCATATGGTTATCCTCCCCTTTGTTGTCACCCGCGCCCACTCCTGGCTCCCTTCGGTGATCCTCACTTTGTGGTGTAAGGGATAAGTTTTTGAACCGATCCCGAGTCTCTTCGACTAGATCTCTCCGTAACCTTGTTTCCTCCAGAAACTCTTCGTGGCTTCTCACCCTACGGTGGTCTGGCGACGCGTAGAAATTCCCCTTGGCTTCTGCACCCTCCGTGACACCTCCTTAGTTCTCTTCGGGCAACCCTTCGGCAGGCCGTCCTTCGGTAAGTTGCCTCAGCCTCCATCTAAGTTCTACACGTCGTTCCAGAATCAAGGCCCTCTGCGCGGCCTCCCACTCGTCCATTTTTGCTTTTTTATTTCTATCTTTATTCAATAGGTTGGGCATTAATTGCTGCACATTTCCATAACTCACAATACATAAATCAAAACACGTCTTTATTAATTCATTTCATCAGATACAACTTGTGTCAATGACACTTTTATTTGAATATAGAAAGTTCAAGTTTCAATTCCCTCTTGGCCTGGCGCCATACCGTTCTGTTTCCCATCGGCTGATGTCTTCGTACTGTTGAAGGATTTGTTGGCGTCGCTCTTCCTGGGCAATCTCCTCCAAGCGAGCTTGTTGTGCCAGCAATGCCTACGCAAGTAACCGGGGCAGATGGTTCATCAACCGATTTACTGTCAGGCTCGCCTCCAACGCTGTCCACACGGCACTTGGTGGGATTTCTGCCTCTCGTCGGACGTAGGTCTAGATGGCTACCTGGAGCATAATTGAAAATTCTCTCGTTGCGGTGTCTTCTCCTGTGTAAAGTTTTGTTCGCGCATCGTCGGCCTCTGGGTTTACCTCACCAACGAGTAGGCCCATCGTGTCCGTGCGCCATCCGCGTCTACCGTTCCCGAGTACGTCTAGGCAACGGCACCAAATGTTTACCCTCCCGGGTGAATAGCTTAAAACATACAGCATGTAATGCAGAATAGTAATGCCATAGATATCAGACAAAGTATAAGAGATGTTATTCCATTCATAATATGTCCATTGCAAGTTACATTCCAAAGTATATAAAGATGCCGAGGGGGTGCGAGCGCCAACCGTCGCACTGCAACGACCACCCCTCGGTTGCCAACTAACCAAAACAATTACACAATTAACTAATCTTATGTTTGTGTACAATAATGCCGCTAACACAAGATTTGTGGCACTTCATGAAGAAAATCGTGGCATTTCATGAAACACGTGTTTGCTGTTTGAATGCCATTAAATCAGCAAAACGTCTTCCAAATGGCACAAAAAGAGTTTCAAGATGTATGAGAATAGGTACGAAATCAAAACGCTTTCCTCCTCCTTGAATTTCTCCACCAAAATTGTTGGAATCTTTCAACAAATCCAACTTCTATAGCTGATCGGATGAAATCAAAACACTTTCCTCCTTGAATTTCTCCACCAAAATAGTTGGAATCTTTCAACAAATCCAACTTCTATAGCTGATCGGGTTCTTGGGGAAGGGCAAAAAGTTCAAAATTGCAAAGAACATATGAAATCGGGTTTCTAAAACCCATTTGCAAATCTAAAATGTCACTTCATTAAGGCGAAATTGGGTTTGTGAGAGCAAACTACAAGTTTAAAATACATGTAAAAGGGAAATAAAACTCCCTTTAAAAGTTTTAAACAACTCAACAAAAGACTAATAAAGGGAAAATAAAATTCCTTTTACAAGTCACAAAAATAACTTAAAAATAAAACTCGTAATAGGAAAATAAAATCTCTATTACAACTTAAAGTGACTTTATAAAACTTGTAATGGAGGAGAAAAACCCCTACCATAACTTAAATGCCTTAAGTGGGAACTTTTTAAATGAATTACAAGTTTTGTTTTAACTTTAAAATTTAAAGTTCACTTATAATATGTTCAAAAAGTTCCTACAATGACTAAAAAGCCAAAAAGCAACAAGGGGGAAATAAAAAGTAAGTTACAAGTTCTATTTTTCATAAAATGCACTTGTAATTAACTAAAAATTTCCCTACAACACTAAAACAAAGGAAAACATAAAACTTGTAACTTAAGGAAAATTTTCCACCTGCAGTCAAGGAGAAAAAACCCGAAATTGAAGGAAAAACATAGCAAATGAACTCGAAATGCAATGAAATTCGAAATGTGGTTTGAGGACGGACTGAGAATTAGTCCAGTCCAAGGGTAGGGCAAATCTGCCTCAGTAAGCGTGTCATAGAGTAAAATTTTCATTTTTTGACATAAATTTCATGTAATAGTCCTTCATTTTTTAAAACAAAAATGAGGACAACATAAAATTTGTCATGTATGCATTTGATGGAATATTTGCTGTTATCGAATTGAGAAAAAGTTGCTGGAAAAGAAAATGAGTGTAACCATTCAATTTTTTCAAAATTAGGCATTATAAAAGTGTATTATTGAAAAAGAAAAGGAAGGGCATAACTCAATAAATTGGAAGCGAATCATGACAATTTGACTATTCACGGCTTGGCAACCCACAAGCATTGTCTATTACTTTTTTTTTGGAATGAGGGTTTATGCAGGATTAAAACAACAAATTCAGTTATCCAGAAATTATGTGAAAATTATGTGTAGTTAAGTTTATTGCTCTCATTATCCTCTTCTCAACTTGAACTTTTGGAATTTATGTTCTTAAATCACAAAAGCTTCAGAACCAACATAGAAAAAAGAACACCCCACATAGTAAAGGATTAGGACATAAGGATTTTAATATTTTGGTCCTCATGCATTACTTTGTCATACATGCATTTGATGGAATATTTGCTCGTATCGAAGTGAGAAAAAGTTATTGGACAAGAAAAGAGTAAACCCATTCACATTTTCTGAGAAGAAAAAGAGGAAGAATAGAACTCAGTAAATTGGAGTGGAGTAATTACGATTTGACTATTTTAGGTTTGGCAATCTACAAGCATTATACAGGATTTCTGCAGAATTAAAACAGCCAATCCAGTTATCCAGAAGTTTTGAGAAAAATATGTGTAGTTTACGTATTATTCTCTCTGAGTCTCTGTCCTCCTCTCAACTTGAACTTTCATAATTTATGTTCTTAAATCACAAAAGCTTCAGAAGCAACACAAAAAAAGCACATCCCACAGAATTTTATTGAAATTAAAACTAACTATAACATGACGTAATAGAATCATATCATATAATTTATGCAAAGATCCCTGAGTAAGTTAGCTACCACTGACTTGTCTAGAAGTAAATATAAACTAATTGTACAATCAAAATGATAAAACGAAACAACATGGTCCTAGTTTCTACTTTAAGTAAAGAAAAAACCTGTAGATCCTCAAGTAACTTCCCACAATCTGCCTTGACCTGTATAACCACCTGTAATAAACAAATTTATAGTTCCTTAGCAAAGTCCATTACCATCTAGACCTAAACAGTAAACTGAGGTTGCCAACATTTCCAATATGCAATATGAGTACTACGGAAGTAATATTCAAAATATTTGTAGGTGCTGTGAAAGTATTGTGTCATTAAAGTGGTTGGTCGCATACTTTCCTGATTGCCTCATGCTAGTTGAGTTATATTCTCAGACATTGAATATAAATCAAATGGGATTATTTCAAAATGCAACATGCAGGGTCTACAAATTTCATTACAATTAGTAATGATTGCAATATTGTTTATCACAATCAAGTATCTATGCTTGTGCAGTTTATTTGATAGCTGAGCCAAGCACTAAATTATGACTACAACCTCAGGTGCCATAAACGGTTGTAATGGCTTTTGCATCTCTATAATAGATTGAAATTAAAGAAAAGGTACATGAAAGTATAGACAGAGTGCCAGATCTGAGAATAGGTAATAAAGCCTTGTCAAGAATCTGGTAACAGGATAGTTAAAAATTGTTAGGCGAAAAACTATACAAATACAAAGATGTTGCACAAACCATTATGATACAGCTACTGGTAGCACTTCAACTATTGATTTTTGGTATTTTGTGAGCATTGGAACTCATAAAAATTGACACCTGTTGTCCTGGAACACTGTAATAAACAGTTGAGTTTGTACTTAAGTACTTGGTAACAAGATGAGCTCTCACAAACTTCTTTGTCACCATGGCCTGTCACAAAAGTTTACCGTTGCCAACATTTGCAGCACTTGTCACATGCTTCACATCATACCTCTCCAATTAGATAAATGTTGGTCTGCAATATTTAGCTCCAGTGACTACAACTGCAGCTGCTTGAGGGACTAAAACTCAGTCCAGAAAATATATATACTCTCTATGTTACGTACCACTGACTTCTATGGAGAGAATGATGTAGTTTCTTGGTTCTGAACAGGTGAGTAATTGATAGATCTTAGTCTAAAACACTGCACTGTGCTTGTCTAGAACTAATTCTTCCAATTAGGGGAATCATGATATTGTTGTTTGTAACTAGGTAAGATGGGTTCGGATTGCCTTAAGGCAACATCCGAACCCATATAGGACTGGGTCCTATCCTAAAGGGGTAACGTGCCCCCAAGTTAAGCTTAGCCCCATACCCTCACGCCACCCTAAAATACACCACGCCTCAATAAATAAATTGGCGCCAAAAGGAGGAAGGCCGACTTGGATTTAATAAAGGTTAAAGACTCATATAAATAAAGATCAAATGCAAACTCAAATAAATCAATATAATTTCCTCATGCAATCAGCGAATTAGCTCTGCTAATAAAGGTGCGAATTTATCCAAGGATTGTGCGAATTTGTCAAGGATTGTGCGAACTTGTCCAAGAGGATATAGGCCTCTTTTGGTGCAGACTTGAAGTGCTTAGAAGTCCAGATCTGACATACAAAAGGGATCAGATCTGGAGAAGCAAGCTAAGTATTGTATTTGTGGAATTAAGAGGGAATATATAATCTGACCTGTGGGTCTTTAATGCTGGGTTTTTCCTCCTTGGAGGTTTTCCCAGGGTATTTGTGTTTGTCTCTTGTTTACTTGTTTCATTTCTGAGTTTACTGAATTATGGTTTACTAAAATATTACAAATCTGATTAACAATCTAGGGCATAATTAAGAGACATAAATCTGATTTCTGATCTAGGGCACAAAATTAACAGATATGACCTATCTAATCACATCCTCATCCAACATAAACAATCCCTAGTATTTGCAATTCTCCGCACAAGATTAGTTTCTATAAGTAAGACCTATAATACAGTCTTCAAAAAGCTGGAATCAAATAGGCCCAACAATGCAAAATAGCGTTATGCCTGGTGTTGATCTTGATATGTCTTGTAACTTTGCCAGTTAAGGATTAGAGTTCCATGTATCCATCGCAAATGTTGCATTATTCCAATGAATATAAAGCCTTAATCTGTACATCCATCACAAATGTTGGATTATTCCAATAAATGTATAGCCTTGCTCTATACATTCTACTCCTTTAAGGTCAATGTTTATAGCACCATGGCATTAAAGCTCAGTGTAGCTCTAGGCAGGAACTAAAACACACCTCAAATTATCATGTGTTATGATACCCCAAAAGAGAGTTGAACATTCATAGAAAGGAATTTTGAATTAGATTTAGAAAACATCATTAAAATTACTGTAATATTTTATACTCTCGAAGACTTCACAAAGAAATTGCTCAGGACACTAATTACTAAAGAGCTACTTAAAAGTAAGGCAAACATGTAGGAAAACCTACATTCCTCCATAAGATTTACCTTAACTAGAGTTCCTATATAACCCACTATCTATTGTGACGCTTTCACACATCGCCCCATTGCAAATGGGGACCCCCACTTTTTCTCTTTCTAGGTAGATGTTTTGCTTAGATTGCCCTAGCTTAGCAATAATTTCTTGGTTTTAACCTTTGCTTGTGAGAGGGTGTCTTAGTTTTAGTCTCCGGTCTCATGTCTATGCAAAGTGTCAAGTTTTTGGGGTTTTTCATCAGGTTTAGAGATGTCAAAACAGGATTTCAAATGTCTTGACTAGGAAGGACGAATAGGTCACCTTCATAGAACTACAGCCAATGTTGGTCTTCAGGTTGGTGACCGAATGGTTGGAAGGATATTTTGATGCTACGGATGTGTTCAGACAGGTTAATGGAGAAGAATGCAACTTTCCGGGTTGATTTCGAACAACTTTCTATTTTTAGAAAGTTGCTTTTTTGCTTTTTTCTATTTTTAGAAAGTGTTATCTTTAGCACTGATTGGTCAATTGGATAAGTTTGTATTTTTAGAAAAAGCAGTATCAAAGGTTACTTCTGTGCAAAAGGTACCATACAAGGAAATTCCTCAAGGAAGTGTAGAAATTCCTATTCCAAGCAAGAACCCCGCCTAAGGAAAAGAGAAAAATCCACTTAGAAGTCGTTTTTCCCAAGTAGAGATGAGCAAAATGTTTCTAAGTCCTTGAAAATTCCTTGTGAGGTAAAACAAATTCCATCATAATTTTCCCTAAGAGTGCAAGGTAAAATAAAGTGGAAAAGAGAAAAATCCAATTGAGGTCGAAAATCCACTTGGAGGTAAAATGAAGTTCCAAAGAGAAAATCCACTTAGAGGTCGATTTTCCCAAGTAGAGGCAAGCAAAATGTTTCTAAGTCATCGAAAATCCACTTGGAGGCAAAATGAAGTTCCAAAGAGAAAAGTCCACTTTGAGGTAAAACGAAGTTCCAAGAGAAAATCCACTTGAGGTCGAAATCCACTTGGAGGTAAAATGAAGTTCCAAAGAGAAAAATCCACTTAGAGGTCGAAAATCCACTTGGAGGTAAAATGAAGTTCCAAAGAGAAAAATCCACTTGGATGTTGAACTTCCCAAGTGAAGAGGTAACAAAGGGTAAATGGAATAAGATTAATTCCCTAAACAAGTCGAATTTCCCATGTGGAAATAAGGTTGCAAAGGTAAAGTGAATTTCATAAGGACAAATTAATCCCTATGAAGTCCGATTCTCCACTCACAGCTAAAAATCAAATTACCTATGGGGGGTCGCATCAAATGTTGGGATAAATGTCAGGTTAAAAGTAGGGACAAAATGTGTCCTTATGCAAATCGAATCACCACAACCAGCATAAGGAATTCAGACCAATAAAATCAGACCTAAGGATAGAAGAAATAGCAAATTTTGCTAAAATCAAATCTCGAGCAAAGTAGGTCATAATTGGAAAGAATAAATAAGAGTTTTACAAGCAGATCTGAATGTGTCTCTTCACCTTTTTGAGTGTTCTTGGATCTAGAACATCATTTCCAAAAAGTTTTGAGAGGACAATTTCCAGATTTTCTAAGGGTTTTTAAGAAGCGAATTTTGTGAATTATCTTGCATTTTGCTTACTTGAGCTTTCATTCGTAATCAAGGTTTAATAGGGAAGGAATTCCCTTCCGGGTGAAGAATTCCTTCACGTGTTGAAATTGGTATTGGAAAAGAGGCATGGAAATTAAGTCAAGGAAGAAAATCAAAATTCCCCTCAAGTTAGAAATTTGCCCAAAAAGGAAGAAATTTCAAAGATGAAGGAAAAATTGGCCCAGAGAATCTTCTCTCTCCTGAATTCTGAAGCTCGAGATCGAAAAACTTCCTAAAAAATACGAAAAGTGATTGATTGGTGAAAAATCTCCTTCATAACAAGATAAGCACAAAAACGGAAAAAAATCCTTCAGAATGAAAATTTTTCTCTCCAGGAATTCCAGATGTGCAGGATTCCTACAAGAGTGGATAAATTTGTTAAAATTCTTCCAAGGCAGGTCCAAAATGTCTTTTGTTGGTGTAATGTCCCCTGTACAAATGGTGACTGAAAACAAGGGATATTTGCTGCTAAATCTGTATGTTATGCTGTTACTAACATTGCGTGTTGTGTCGATTGCTGTCTCAGAAGTTTTCAGATTGTCAAAGGACTCGACAAACATACATTTGACTTGAAAGAACTATTACAAATGATTCTTTAATGAAGTATGACAGCCAAGCAAGCATATATAACCATAGTATAACGCTCTATCACCTAAATCAAACATCTAACAGCTAGCTGGCATTTTGTCGAACAGATGGCATGTATCCTCAGAAAAGACAGTTGTATATAATGCAAACCCCAAACTGTCTCCTTATTCATATAATGAATTGAATTACATTTCATATGACAGCCAAATGACAAGATATAAGTAGCTGATAAATGAATACATGGACTGTCATTTCATACTTCTGACTCCTCCAAATCTGCCACTAAACTTATACATTTATACTGGAAATTTATAATGAAAGTTTGGAGTAAGAACCTGGCCAAATCGCCTTATAGGAATAAGCAAGAAATGATGTCAAAATACTCTCCAAAAGCTAAATCGAGCCCCCTTCACAGTCCGCCCTTACTGCTGCTAGATGGTGGTCTGATACAATGATAAAGGAACACTGCAAGTCCTCCCAGCTCCTTCCAAAATGATCGCTCTTCCCTTTCCAATGAAGCGCTACCCTTATTGATGTATTAAGTAGCCAATTTGAAAGTCATAAGCAAAATCAAAGGTTCCAGCTGACTGATGCGAATCAGATTTCAGACTGGTAGAGTCTGATTCCTTTACAAAATCTCCTTAGAATATCATAAGATGCAACGCCCTTGTCCCTAGATAATATCGCTGTCCCTTTCAGTCACAATGCTCGTACAAAACCTAAATCTGCTGCTCGAACTTGGAGATAGGTATAAAATCATGGAAGAGAGGATAAAGTTCGATCTCCCTCAGACTTGCACTGTCAGCTGCGATCGACATTCAATCTACCTTCCAAACACTACTAGGACAAATTGCCTTAAATCCCCATTAAGAATTAATGACAATATGGATTTTCCTATTAAAATTGTGGCACCTCCTCACTGTCATGAAGTCTGAAAATACTGAGATAAGGGCTCAGCAAATGTAACTTCTAATCAGCTTCAATTTTGGCAATAAGATTGGCCTTATACTCTAAACAAATTGATGCATTATGGGCATTCCAATTGAAAATCTGCATATACCATGAATCCCGTTCACCATGAAATTGTAGAAACTTATCATGCACAATTAGGGAGACTGAAGTGTCTCCCTCTCACAATAGCAAATTTGTCTTCGAAAATCCACCCCCAAGATGAAGAACTAGGGTTTCATCCAGCCCTTCTATCCAATCTGCTGAAGGTTTGTGTCCTCAGAGATTCCACCAATGCAACGCATTAGTGTTGACGTGTCTGAAATCGCATTGCTGCAAACTTCATACGGCCAACGCAGAATAGAATAGCCGACTGATTATCCTACTCTCTCTTGAGATAAGGAAGTCTCTAATGCTGTTTTCTAAGTTTGATCAAAGGAGACTACTTCAAGGTTTCTTTTGTCAGGTCTTGACTGCGGGATCTCTCAGTGGCTTGATGTGTTTTTGCTGGAAACACAAGGGGACTTACGTTTGATTGGCAATTCCATGTACGAATTCCCAAGGACCTCTTACGGTTTTCTTTCAGGTGATGTTGGTTAATTTGAAGCTGATTTAGCAGGACTGCAGATTTCAAAAAAGGGGATAAAATTGGGAGGAAAGAAAGGAAGGGTAGGAAGAAAGAGAACTGTAAATGCTAACTAGGACAACAGATTTACCCAAGCAGACAGACACCTCCAGGAAACCAGATTAAGCATCATCAGTCATTCAGACACAATGTTTGCATAAACTTAGTGCAATCTTCAAAGGAGAAACCAGATTTTCATATTACCAAATACAATATTAGAACTTCTACATTCATGATATGTATACATTTGATAATCGAACTGAATCATAAAATAGCCCAGATTAACCATGCAGAAAGGAAAAAAGCAATCAGCTATCCTCCAATGGTATGGACTGTGAAGGTTCTATCAGATGCTTGGTAAGAACTGCTGTGCAAAATGAATAGACATAATTTAAAAGCTTTCTAATTTAAATGAAGAAGGAGACCATGCACTCACAAGGAAATTTGAAGGTAATTTTAATCCATTGTATTAATTCCTGCAAAATTTCTTCAGAGCTTTCGCAACAATTCAAGAACTTTCCTCTTTTTATGAGGGAAAACCAATCCCCTTAAATAGGTTTCCAAAAATGAATGAATGGCCAAGATTTAATCTAGACAAGTGGCCCCAGATTCATCCTTACAAAAAGAGGGACCCACACTCATAAATAGGGGGATAAATATCTACAACTACCCCAAAAGAAGCAATAACTACCAAAGGATAATTACAACTTTTGAAATAATCCAAAAAGGGAGGTGCACAAAAAAAACTTTACAATATGTTGACCAAAAGTCAACTGTCACCTTTTTGGGACAAAAGTGCACTTTTTAAGATTTGGAGGGAAAAGGGCATTTTTGAGAAACTATTTTCTCTATTCTGGTTTCACATTCCTTTTGTAGAAACTGGTCTTCGCCATGCAGGTATTCTCGCCATAAATCACGACCTGCTGCTCGTTCCTCGCAGACATATTCCTGAAACTTGATGCATAATTGGAAGAGGGGATTAAAAGGTGGCATGGGAGGGTGGCGAATTTTGTATTGCATGCCTTCGAGATACTGGTCCATGTGCCTTAAACCGTCCTTCCAGCTGGAGCGATTACGCTCGAAGCACAATATGTCTGAATGGAACTGACCAGCAAAACTCAAGTCTTCAATGGAATAAGAAGCCTTATCTGCTCCCAACCTTTCCTCCCAATCCGGCCGGATTACACTGTCGGACAGGTCATTTATCCACCCCGAAACCATTGATCGGAGGATGGTCTTGCCTAATTCTTGCATGTTCCCCAGAATTGCCTCACATGCGTCATTTTCTTTGTCAATAATTTCCTGGGCGTCGTTCTTCATGGTGACGGTCCAGTACCATTCCTTGAGAATACTGATGCTATGGGGATCCAGGATGTCGGGCAGTGTGGGAATTTGTGTATGTGTCCAGAAAAGAGCCCTTAGGAGGGGAAGGGTAGAGGCCGCTACTTCATGCATGTGAAGGGATTCCCTCTTTACTTCCAACAGCCTGACTAGAGTGAGCTCTCGATGGAGAGCCATTTCCTTTACTTCTTTGAGGATCTGTTCTCCCTTTTTTTTGATGTCCTGCACCCATTCCTTAACGGCTTTTGCGGTATCCCGGATTCCTTCAAATTCAGTTGTGGTCCTTTGCGCCAACGCCATTGGGGGAATATGGGATTCAGAGGGGTTGTGTAGTGGCCGTAGGAGCTTATCGATGTATCCCTCGGCTTGTTCAGCACGAGCCCGATACATATCCTTTTCAGCCGTGATTTCCTCGAGCTGTCTGAGTATGTTCTGCACTGAGTCCTTAAATTCCTCCTTTTCTTGCTCTTTTGTAGCTCGTCCGATGGGGACAGTCGTAATGCTATAATCTGCCAGTGTTATTTGATCTGCTGGCTTGTTTACGGGTGGGGTAGCAATATTAAGAGTGCGGTTCCTTTGCTCATCCTTGGTTATCTTAGAATATGTTCTTGGTTTCTTCTTCCCTTTTGCTTTTGCTTGATCCATTCGTGAGAAGATGTCCTCTAGATCGATGGGCGCCTTGGTGGCGGCCCTGCGCTGAGCTCTGGCGATCAGCCACTCTTGAGGCACTGTCTGAGTTGAGGATAGGGTTAAGTTAGCACCTTGTGCTCCCATGCTTTCAACTGGCTGATCACAAATTAACAGCTGTCCTGCCATCGGAGGGGTGGAAGAAGGAGGAAGCTCCTTGTTTGCATCTGAGTTCTCCCCTATTTCACTGAATAATTGTCTGACATCTTCCTGTGATGGTGGCTCCTGGGTTCCCTCGAGCTCATGGATCTCGTCTGTTCTTTGTTCCCCTTCGACAGTTGAGTCGTCCTTGGCTGCATGGAGGAGTAGCAATTCGTGGCGGCTCTGCTGGGTAGGTTCATGCACTTCGATCCCCTGGGTGGATGGGATTTCTCCTTCCTCTATCTGGTCACCCGGCTTAGTCGGATTGGGGCCCTTTTGCTCGGTGTCCGGCATATCTGGAGCAGGAGGGTCATTGGCTTGGAATGCCTCTATGTCGCTCTGGGAAGGCGGAGCAGGTATGCAATCCAAATCTATGGCGTCGTCAGACGAACTGGGGTCCCTTGAAGATGAAGTGGTCTCTGGCCTTCTTATGGGAATCTTCTCCCTCCTTGTTCTCTTGGACGTCCGAGTCCCTCTGCAAGCCTTAGCTTTCTTCCTTTTCTCTGGTTTTTCAGCTGATGTCCTTTCATCTTCGGAAGACTGAGAGTCGAAACTGCCCATCAGATGGTAAGTAAACTGGACCCCTTCATGGACTAGCCTCTCGATCTGGTGTTGTAACCACTGATCTGTGTATCTTGCCGGGGCTGCCATGACTGCTTCGAAATCCGTGATTGGGTCTTGAGACCAATCAACGCCTGGCAAGAGATGCCTTACTGCTTCGAATTCCCGGACTTGGAGACAGTTCCCCGAGTCTGTGAGCTGATCCGGGACCCGACGGTACTCAAAGAGTCGCATTTGCTGCACACTCAATCTAGAATATTCCCGTCGCCTGACTTCGTAGTCATCGGAGCAATTTTTCCAGTAATCTTCAATTGACTCCTTTGCTCTGTAGCGCCTACCGTAAGCTCTCTTTGCCAGATTGTCATGATCAAAACATTTTCTTGGAAAATGTTCCTGTAGGCCATAGGAGGCTAGCTCTGCAAGGGACTCTTCTGCTAGGGTGGGAGTTCTCAATTGGACATCATGGTTGCCTATGATCATTGGAAATGCGAATCCAGCCTGCTTGCTCTCTCGTAACAATATGCCGGCAGGGCGTGATTGTCTTGCCACCTCCATGAGGACTACTTTATCGATTGGGTACCGCAGAAGTCAAAGGGGGGCACCTTCAAAGCCAGCAATTCGGATGTAGGAGAATCTTGGGAACTGAATAAACCAGGCCCCATACCTCTGCACTAAAATGGTAGCTTGCTCTGAGAGCCTTATGTGTAACCCTCCCTGCATTAGCCTGACTAGGCGCATTGTGAAGGCGTCGTTGACGCGTTCGTATTGTCCAACCGCGTAAGCCGGGCTGCTCTTTTCCCTTTGAGCTATGTCCTGGTAGTGCAGCTGCGGGTAGCAATCATAAACTTTTACCTGACCAGGCCCATTCCCGATCTCACCTTTCATTATTAATCCTGGCAGTGGCTGGTTCTTTGCGAACATATAGACCAAATAGGAGGTCATGGTGAAATACTTCTTTGTCTCAAGCTCAATTAACTGAGCGTGGATGTTATCACTTATGATCTGGGCCCAGTCAAACTTAGACTTTCCGGCAAAGACCTGTTCTGTAAAATAGAACATCCATTCTTCAAAGTAGTTGGACTTAGGAAGTCCCATGACTCGGCTAAGTAAGGTGACCATATCGCCATGTTCATTATGAAAGTCACTTCTGGGGGTCTTTTTCACAATCCTGGTGCTTGAAGGCCTTTTCTCTTTGAACCATTCTTCGTTAATCAATGCCCTGCATCGGGCTGGGTTCATATCATACGCCCCCTGTGCCTCGTCCATTGTTGTAGCTATGGGATTATTTGGAAAGGGGATATCAAATGCATCACCGATAGCCTCAGGGGAGAAGTCGGCAATAGTGATATCTTCCAGAAGCACTAATCTGGACTTTGGCTCGTAATGCCGAGCAGCTTCCACTACTAACTCATAGTTCTGGATTGCTGGAGGAAAACCTGCTGCTTGGGCGATGCCACTTTCCAGCATTTGCCTAGGCCTGCCATATGCATTGGGTGAGAAGACCCGATCCCTGAAATCCTGAATATCAATGTGGCCAAGGTCGGTGTCACCAATGTTGTCCCAGATGCTCTGGACCTTTGACTCTCTTAACCCTCCCCTCTGATACTGATACTTCATTCTTTCAACTTTCCGTGGGATGTCTGATTTGGATGCTCGTGAGGTTTCTGTTGCAGCGGGTGTTTTTGATGATTCTGCCGCTGATTTAGGCATTTATCCTGCACAGCCATACACGGATTACAAGGTGGTACGAGAATGATAATGCGGGTTAGATAATAACAGAAGTGTTTCAACAGACCGAGATTAGTTTAAATATCACTCTGGGCTAACAATCTGATTAACTTCAACAGCATCATATTCCTGAAGATTTATGACTAAGCATTCTCACTTTCGAATTTTTTGGATTAATTTTAACAAAGGCAAAACATGAGAATTTTGAAAAGAGATGCAGTTTCCGGCCAAACCTCGGGAATGAGTCCTAAATTTTGGATGTTCGAATGATGGAGATGCAGACTCTAAGCATTTCAAATTTTGCGTATTTGCCTATTTGATCCACACATTTTAAATGACCGTACGCGATAAAGCGTACTTACCTGATTGGAGCGAATGATGGGTGATTGCCCGACCTTGTTGCGTGGGGGCGAGCGGATGACCCTGCAAAATTTGAATCCCAACGGTTATCCTTCCTGTTTAAATTTTCGCGGTTTGGAAGATGAAAGAGGATTTATCAATTTCACATGGTTCTGTGCTTAGCAACCTGAATTTTAAATGGTTGATGGGAGGATGATGCGGTGTCTTACCTCCTTGTTTTCGGATTTGAGAGTTCTTTCAAATTTTGAATTGCATTCTTTGAATTTTGACAAATTGGAGGTTTCGGATTTAACCTTCGCGGGTTTGCTCGCCCTGGCCTCCGCGTTACAAACTGTGCCTTTTGCGTTAAAGTTTCACTTGCTTTTTTGGACTTCGCTTTCTGCGTTAAAGCTTGGAGCTTAAGTCGGGAGAGATGATAGCATTGGCTTTTAACTTTGCCTTCGTTTTGTGTTCGGACCTAAGGTTCGAAAATGATTGTGTCGCCTTCAGCTTCCATCCCCGCCGAGGTTCGGACCTGGGGTCCGAAATGCGATCTCACAGGGTTAATTTCCTCGCCTTTCGCCAGCGCTCGAGGCTTAGGGTCTGGAGACGATAATCGCACTATGTTTTGCCTTTAAACGTTCACCTTGGAATTTCGGACGCTTAGGGTCCGAAAACGTTGTTTGCACTATGTTTTTTAAAAACTCCCTTTTGTTTTCGTTTAAGTTCGGACGCGGGGGTCCGAAATGGATGCTTGCACTACGTTTAAAAGCTTTACTTCGCCTTGTTGAAGCTCGGACGCGGGGGTCCGAAATGGATGCTGCGCTATGTTTTAAAACTTAACTTCGCCTTGGTTTAAGTTCGGACGCGGGGGTCCGAAATGGATGCTGCGCTATGTTTTAAAACTTAACTTCGCCTTGGTTTAAGTTCGGACGCGGGGGTCCGAAATGCGCGTTTTGTTATGTTTAAAAACCTAACTTTCACTTTTCGGGGCTTAGGGTCCGAAATGGATGTTCGCCCTTATGCTTTAAAACTTAACTTTCACTTTTCGGGGCTTAGGGTCCGAAATGGATGTTCGCCCTTATGCTTTAAAACTTAACTTTCACTTTTCGGGGCTTAGGGTCCGAAATGGATGTTCGCCCTTATGCTTTAAAACTTAACTTTCACTTTTCGGGGCTTAGGGTCCGAAATGGATGTTCGCCCTTATGCTTTAAAACTTAACTTTCACTTTTCGGGGCTTAGGGTCCGAAATGGATGTTCGCCCTTATGCTTTAAAACTTAACTTTCACTTTTTGGGGCTTAGGGTCCGAAATGGATGTTCGCCCTTATGCTTTAAAGCTTAACTTTCACTTTTCGGGGCTTAGGGTCCGAAATGGATGTTCGCCCTTATGCTTTAAAGCTTAACTTTCACTTTTCGGGGCTTAGGGTCCGAAATGGATGTTCGCCCTTATGCTTTAAAACTTAACTTTCACTGAAGTTCGGACCTAAGGTCCGAAATGGTCGGGCAGTGTTATGTTTTAAAACTTTAACTTTTGGAAATTTCGGACGCTTAAATCCAAAAAGGGGAGCGCATAACGTTTCCTTTTTTTACCTCAACTTGACTTTCGCCAAGTTCGGACCTGGGGTCCGAAAAGGAGATGCATCATGTTAAACTTTGAAATTTTGGAACAAACTTTCGGCATTTACGCCCGAAAGCCAGATCAGTCAAGAGGACTCATTGGTTCATTATTCCAACGTCGATCAGCTTATGGACTGATCACGAACTTGCTCGAGGAGACACGAGAAACTCTGCTTCGATTCTCGAGATGACGATCAAAAAAAAACTCAAAACTGGAAAGGGGGACCCTGTCGGCGACAGGGGGCGTGTGCAACGCACAACAATTAGTCACTTCATTAAATCAATCTCCAATCTTCGTCCCCTTTCCATCTCTTACCCCCCTCTATTTATCTTTTTCCATAACCCATCATGAGAGGCTTCTAGAAGAGGGTAGGTACACTTTATTTATTTTATATTATTTAAGTGATTTTTAACTATTTTTAATTATTTTTAATTATTTTTAATTATTTTTAATTTTTATACTAAGTCACTTTTTAATTAAATTAATTAAATATAAAGTCACTTTTAATAATTAATTTATTTTAATGACTTTATAAGAATTTAATTAATTTCTCCTTATTAAAAATCACAAAGAAAAGAATATTCCATATTAATAAAGCGCACAACTAGGAAAATTAAAAATGACAGTGGTGTCCATTTGCATGGCGAGAATCTATTAAGTACAAGATGGCATAATGGCGCATTCACTGTTGGAATATTTGACCAAGGTGGCAGCTAATTCATTGCATGGCAGCCGCCATACTTAATGAAGTGGTGGAGGATCTATTGCATGTAACTGATTTTGGAGGTGGTGGTGCATTTATTACACATAAGGTGAATTTGAAAGAAGTGGTGCATTTAATGCACAGTGGGTGCCATTTTGGGCAAGAAAGAATTTATTGTAAATAAGCATAAGGAGCATTTAATATTTATTTCCACCTTGTTGCATCGTGTGTGAGGAATATTTAGGGCAAACCCTAATTAGGGTTTTGCATGTAATCATGGCTTGAGGCCTATATAAAGGGGTGACCCCCCTCATTTGTAAGGGAGGGAGATTTGTATGAAATTGTTGCGATAAGTTTTTGAGATAATAACAGGAAACATTGTTCTCTAATGGTGTCCACTTAAGTTATTTTTCAAAACTTGCATGGTTTCACATTCCTCACTTAGAGTAGAAGTAGAGTAGTGCTTTGATTTCGATGGAGAATGTAATGGTGTTTGATGAATTTCCATGGTTCATACTTTTTGCATCTTGTTGATTATAAGTTGCAGTGTAAAGTTAGCATGAGCCACTAAATTTATGCTAAGTTTGATTGTGGATAGTCGTTTGGATTGCGTCGTTTTAGGTATTCAAATGCACTTTCTTGATTTGAAAATCCTTCAACATCATTGGAAGATTGCACCAGTTCTTGTGGAGTTGTAGTTAATCTTGGCGAAGCAGAACTTGGTTTATTTGGAATTCGTCCAATAAAGCACTATCTATTGATACCACTGCCCTTAGAAGTAGATTTAGATCCTCCTAACCCTTTCCCCTTTAAATTCAGTTCATTCTAGTTTAGTTCATTTGAAGTAGAAGCATCACAAAATTGCTATATCTGATGATGAAGTTCTAGCCACAACAAAGAAGTGAAAGAAGGATCCAAACGTAAGTCCCCTTGGATTACCAACATATCACATCAAGCCAACTGAGTCACATCCATTGCATAATCGGAACCTTGGAGTCAATTGTTTGAACTTATTGCAATCCTAGCATATAATTGAACTTTGATAGAGAGAGTAAAGTGACAGTTGGGCAACTTTATTCTGTGTTAGATGTGTTGTGCGTTATACACACCACATCCCTGTCCTTTTGATAGGGACCTGTTGTGACCATTTCACACATCACCCCATTAGAATGGGGACCCCCTCTTTTTCTTAGGGTTTTGTTTTCCTTAGTTAGGTTTTCTCTCTCTGCTTGTTGGGTTTGGAGTGAGTGAGTGGTCGCTTGGGCCGGGTAGATTAGGGTTTCTTTCCGAGGGCTCGTCTTAGGGTTTCTTTCAAGCTGAGTCCAGCCTGGTTTTGGGAGGTCATTAGGTGTTTGCCTGGAGCCCTATGTTTGCCTTAGAAGAGCTTTTCCTTTCAGGGGAATGAAGATGGATTGATTGAGGAAAAGAGATGATAGGTCTCAGGTAGGGGTAGGTCTGGAGTGATGGTTTTCTTGTTAGAGTCTTGTTTTCCTCCAAGTCCGAGTTGATTGAGCAGAGTCAGTGGTCAGGGAGAGACGGAAGTGGCGATTTTAAAAGTGGATGAGCAAATGCACTTGATGATGATTGAAAGAGTTTTGGAAGGATATCCAAGGTTTGAAGTATCAAAATAATGGAAGTTAGCTTGGAAGAGGAAATTAGCTCTTGCCCCTTCCAAAGGGCCCAGGGTGAAAATCCTCATAACCCTCATTTCCTTCCTAATTCTGGCTAAGTTATTTGTCTCTAAGGCATGTTGGAAGGTGGATTGATGTACTCTGGCCAAGGAAAATGAATGAAGGCACTAAAAGGTGGGAATTTTGTCCAAATCAAGATTTTCGCTCCTGACCCTTCCAAAGGGTCCAGAGCGAAATCTTCCATTTTTGCCTTCCTTTGACTTTGAAACCAAGTTTGGCCTCGCCTAGACCCAGTTGGATGGAGTTTTGTCTTGATTGAGTTGAAAGGAAGTTGAATTGACCAAGTTTGTATGAGAATGAGTTGAAAGGAAAATGAAGATCAACCTGGGAAGTGATTTTCGCTCCTGACCCTTCCAAAGGGTCCAGAGCGAAAATCCTTGAACACCTCAATTTCTTCATTGTTCAGGCCAAGCTTTTAGTTTCTAAGGCATGCTTGGAGATGTTTTTTGAATGTTCTAGCCTTATGAGGATTGAAAGAAGAGGAATTCTAGCCTAAAGTATGATTTTAGCTCCTGACCCTTCCAAAGGGTCCAGAGCGAAAATCCTTATAACTCTTGTTTTCTTCCTTGTTTTGGCTAAGTGTTGGCATGATGGAGGATAAATTGATATGTTCTTGCCCTAAGAGGGAGTGGGATGCTTTAGAAGATCAAGTTTTGCCTAGGAGATGAATTTCACTCTTGACCCTTCCAAAGGGTCCAAAGCGAAAATCAACCTAAGACTCATTTCTTTCCTTATTTGGCCAAATTTTGATGTCCAAGGCATGTTGAAAGAGAGAATGGGCATATTGAAATCCTTAAGGATGTTTGAAAACGTTGGAGAATGAGGGTTTTAGCCAAGAAAGGAGATTTCGCTCCTGACCCTTCCAAAGGGTCCAGGGCGAAATTCCTTGCAAACCTATTGTTTTGACCTTGTTTTGGCTTAAGACCTTATCCCTTGGGTGAAGAATGATGTTTAGTTGCCTTCTAGAGTAGATTGGAGTTGAAGAGATGAAATATCAAGTCAAGAATGAGATTTTTGCTCCTGACCCTTCCAAACGGTCCAAAGCGAATTTTCTCAAAACCTCTCTTTGCTCTCAACTTTGTGCTAGATCAAGTGTGGGCTAAGGTAAAATCAAGAAGGAGATGTCCCTAAGAGTGACTTCAAGGTGCTAGAAATCATTGAAATTGAAGGAATTGAACCAAAAAGGGAATTTCACTCCTGACCCTTCCAAAGGGTCCAGAGCGAAAATTCTACAATCACTTGTTTTCCTTGCAAAATCAAGTCAACTTTGAGTCTTTATAGCTTGGATGAGTGGATGGAGAGGTGTTCTTGCCGTTTTGAAGTTGATTGAGGTTGAATGATGGAGGAGTAAGCTCAAACCAAGGATTTCGCTCCTAACCCTTCCAAAGGGTCCAGAGCGAAAATCCTAGGATCACCTACTTTCTTTGCAAGACAAGTTCAGATTTTGATTTTTATGGCCTAGATGGGAGTGAGGCGATGTGTCCTTAGTCTTGGAGGTAAATTGGAGTTAAATGATGGAGGAACGTGCTAAAAACTAGACAATCGTGAAAATCCTTCAATCACCTATTTTTCCTTGCAAAATCAAGTCAAACTTGGGTTGGATGAAAGAGGAGAAGTGTTTCATTGCCTTGTGAGGTGGATTCAAGATGAAATGATGAAGGAATGAGCTCAAAACAAGATTTTCGCTCCTGACCCTTCCAAAGGGTCCAGTGCGAAAATCCTAAAACACATCCTATCTTCAAAGAGTTTGTGCCAAGTCAGGCCTAGATCAAGTCAGGGATGCTCCTAGGATTGCCCTTGAATAGTTTGTTGCCTTCAAATATGCTAATTTCAAGTTAAAAAGTGAATTTCGCTCCTGACCCTTCCAAAGGGTCCAGAGCGAAATTCTTCCAACTGCCTTTTTCTCCAAGATTTGAGTGAAGTCAAGCCTAGACTAGAGTGGGAGAAGCTATTTAGAATGCCTTAGAAATATTTTTGACCACAAAAGATGCATATTTTGGGCTAGATAAAGAAATTCGCTCCTGACCCTTCCAAAGGGTCCAGAGTGAAATTTTGGATAGGTCCTGTCCCTGGCTAGGTTTTTTGAGCGAATTTGACCTTTTAGGCCTTGTGAAGATCAAACCAATGTTGCCAAGTTGGGAAATAGATTCAATATGAGGGAGTCCAGATGAAATGATGTGAAGAAAGTGAAATTGGGTGTGAATAGGCAAGCAAAGAGTGAATTTCGCTCTTGACCCTTCCAAAGGGTCCAGAGCGAAATTCATCAAAATCACTATTTCCCCATTGTGTCAAGACAAGATTTTGATTCCTAAGCACATGAAAAGACTGGAGGGAGGTTATTCAAGCCTTGCAGGGTGAATTGAGGTAAAGGAAGAGTAAAATGAAGCCTAAAGAAGGAATTTCGCTCCTGACCCTTCCAAAGGGTCCAGAGCGAAATTCCCATTATCACCTAATTTAACCATGTGAGAGGCTAAAAGGATGGATCCCTGGACTTTGTTAGGCTAAAACAAGCATATGCACACCTTTAAGAGAATTTTGGAGTAAGAAATGAGACAATTAAGGCAAAATCAAGGAAATCGCTCCTGACCCTTCCAAAGGGTCTAGGGCAAAATCCTTGAGAAAGCCTATTCTTCGCCTTGTTTGGGCTAGACAAAGAACAAGAACAGATGGCAAGCCTAGATGGTGAGGATTTTGACTAATGGAGTGAATAAGCCTAAATGAAAAAATTCAAACAAGCCCCCTTAAAAGTAATTTAAGCCTCCGTCATACTTTGAACATTCTAGTGCCTATGGAGAATGAGCCTTCATCAAACCTTGATCAAGCTTTAGCATCCACTAAGCTTACTCATATCTTTTCACTAAATTTGCTAATTAAATCTCATTTGGGGGACTAAGACAAATTCGCATGAATTAAGGCACTTATAAATTGATTAATTAATTTCTATAAGCCTTAAAATAAATAAATAATCAACATTTGGGCGTTGAAATTATCCTAAATTTAAAAAATCCACACTTGAGCGCTCAAAATATATTATTTTCACCTATTTATCAAGTCGGCCATGCTTGTGGAGGGGTTTTTTTAATTTATTTAAGCCTTTACCAAGTCGGCCTAGGGGTAAAGTGAGGTGAGCACCCTATATAAGGGAGGTGTATTTTGAAATTTTTAAATCATTCATTCATTTTCCCTTATGCAAATTTGAAGAGCAGATTTGGAGGTGCGAAATTGAGCAGATTGGAGGATAATTTCCAGATCTTGAAAGCAAGTTGAAGGCGAAATCATTACTTGAAGGCTAATTTCCAGATTTTGGAGGAAACTTGAAGGTTGATTGAAGGTTTAATTCATCAAAGGTAAGAGTCTAAGATTCAGATCAAAGACCTCTTATCCAGCCAATTCCCATTTTCCTTATCCATTCTTTTCAAGGTTGATAGTTGGAATCAAGGAAAAGGTATGTATAATCAGATTTTTGAAAGCTTATTCAAGATTTAATTTATTTTTTCATAGCATGGTTAAGTCTTTCACAATCTGATTTAATTCATAATTAGTATCAATTTGAAAGTTCATAATTCTTAAGATTTATCATATTATTTTCAAATTGTAATCTTCTTATTTCCTTGAAAGGTCTCAAATCTCCTATCTTAAAATGTCATGCTTAAACCTGACCTAGGCGTTTCTTGTAGGCATCAAATGACGACCCCCAAGGCAAGTGGATCCACTACCCAGCAGGCTCTCATCAAGGAAGATCAGAAGAACGATGAATTGGAGACCAGGATCGTGTGCAAGTGGAGTAATATCGGAGACACCAATCTAGGAAACTTCAATGTCAAGAAGTTTCGGGAAGCGCCCTACATCGGCAAGCCGTCACCTGTTGCGAAGAGGATAATTGAGAGTGGCATCATCAAGGCCGCAGGTTTCCCTCCCACAGTCAAGTGTCACGAGTTGATGATCGAATGTGCCCGGCACTATGATTCACATTCGAGGACAATCGTAGCTGAGGATGGAATTGTCTTAGCCTACCTTTCGGAGGAAGCTACAAGTGAAGCCTTTCATCTCCCAGAGCAGAGAGACATGATCTACAAAAGTCTAGAAGGAGCTAGGTCTGTGTACGAGGATGATTCTGATTCCTGTCTGAACTTCATCAACAAGAATTGGTTGCTCAAAAGTGGACCTCGCCTGAACAAGATTCCCAATACACCGCACAGAATTGATTTCCAGGAAGAATTCAAAGACTTCATAACCATGCTCAATCGGGTTACTGGTGCCTCTCAAGCCTTCTTCTTCGACAAATGGATGTTCTTCTTCATACAAGTGATTGTGCAAGAAAAAGGAAATCTCAATTGGGCTAGAATCATTAGTAATAACCTGGACGTACAGTTGAGGAGGCTAGCCCCTACCAAGTCTTTTCACATGAGTTCATATGTCATATATTCCTTAGTCAGAGGTTTTGAGTACGCAGGGCTACCTCACAGAGGAGTTGTTGGGAGAAGACCTGGAGAAATAAGAGTTTGTGATTCTTATATTCAACTACATCATCCACCAAAGAATGATTACAAGCTAATCAATGATACCTTCACAATGTATATCACCAGGACATTGCAAGGGGGGATTCACAATCGATTGTCTCTGGAAGCACAGGAGCTCGTGAAGAAGCATGGTGCATGGTTCATTCAATTTCCGAAATTAACATACATCAGAGTTCATGGATGTCCTTCACCTCCCTGCATGTTGCCGAGATATCCTACAGACAAAATAATACTACTTGAAGTGACTAGACAGTTGGCAGCTTATGCTAGAGCATCAAGGCACAAACATGGAAATGAAATTCCCGTGCCCATCCTGCTGGGAAATTCAATTTAAGGATGTCCTAATTCTCAAGCCGTGGAAGATGCAGAGAAGGAATTATCTCTATATTCATTCACATCCTTTGCCTCAAGGGAGAATTTCGATCCTCATGGTCATATAGAAGAGACAGTCGGGAAGAAGTACAAGCATGAGTTTCAAGTAGAAGACTTTTGGATGAATATTCAGGATGATATAGAAGTGAAAAGAAAGATGCATTCCAGATTACCCTTGGATCTCATCAGGAAGTGTAAAGTTTACAGAGTAGTCGATCAAGCCCAGGACAGTGATAGATACCTCCAATCATCCTATGAGAAGGAAGATAAGGAAGTGAAGATAGATTGGAATGAGCCAGAGGTTTCGGACCTAAGAGCATTGATGGCTCCTGTGTTAGCTTGTACTTGTAGATGGGTAGACGTACAACATCAGAAGTTGAAGGAGCAGAATGTATCCATGACATTCACCCTGCAGACAAGAACAGAAGAAGGAGAGGCAAGTGTGAGTGAGAATACTTCTCATTCCAAGGGTTCAAAGAGAAAAGGACCTGAGAAGAGAGAGCCTTCCAAGAAGAAACAAAAGGTGAATCCTGATCGTCCACCAAGTACATCTTCTAGGCCTGAAAAAGAAGCAAGTCAAGCAGAAGATCAAAGGCAGATAGTGTATGAAATTGATGAGTCTATGGAATCCATGGTGCAGACTGATAATCGAGGTAAAGGACAGGGACCTCAGCATTCATCTAGTCAATCTCTTCAGGTTGGTGCTAACGAACAACAAGAAGAAAAGAATGATGATGAAGCAACATCTCCTTTCAGAGAAGATAGACCTCTGCCTAAAGAAATACAAGTGAGGGAAAGGAAGTCTTCCATTCCAGATTGGGTAAAAGAAAGGCTAACAAAGGTAGTGGTGGTCGAAGAGGAGGAACAAGTGTTCGACTTGGAAAGTCTCATAGGAAGTTCTCATGAAGAGGTCGAAAAGAAGAAGGCCACCAAGATGTCAAAAGTAATTAGAGATGAAGCAGGATCTCGAAAGGTGCAGATAACTACACCATTGGTAGACAAGTATGAGGATGAGATTCTAGCAGAAGAATATGATCTAGATACAATTGATCTTGGCCCACTTACCTCCGAGCAGGCTATGGAAGAAGCAGCTGATTCAGTGAGAGCACTTAACGACAAACACAAAGAAGAAATGGAAAAGAATAAGAAACTAGAAAAGGAGGTCAGTGCTTGGAAGAATTATTTTAGCCATCTTAATCAACCTTTGAGACAACAAGATCCAGCAATATCTCCTTTGCATGCACTTCCTCTTGAGTCAGTAAATGAGGCAGAAAGAATGAAGAGCTTAGCTCAAATCATGAGTTCTTGGATTGATGAATCTTACAATTCTGCCATTGAATTTGCAACAAGGATGATGAAGACGGTCCATCAGGCTATCCAAGTTCTTGAGATCATCCATAATCTATCGGTAACTGTGGATGCATTCGCTCACACTAGAGATGTTGTCATCCCGGTCTTGCAAGTGATAAGGACACCAAGACAGGTTCAGCACAAGAGAAGATAATGAATGGAGAAGCCCATAGCCTTCTGCAATGGTCAACTTTGCTCCAGATAAAGGAAGTTATTTTCGAAGATATCAGTTCCAGATGCAACCGAGTTGAGGAAACCATCCACCCTATTCAAGACAAGGTGTTTGAGGTATTGTGTAAGATCCTTGACAGAAGAATTGAGATCGAGACGTATGTAGACATCCAGGAATTGGAAGACAAGATCAGGATCATCTTTTGCAAAGAGAACACAGTCACCGAAGAGCAACGAAATCAGATGCATTCTACTACGTTCCTGATTGAGAAAACAAAAGAGATAGAGCTTGGATGGGAGTCGACTCTTCTCACTGCCTTTGATCAAGTCCTTCACTTGGAAGAACGGATGAAGAATCTCCCTGAGATTCTGATTGCTGAGATTGAGGCAATCACGTCCAGATTTATTGAATATGCTAGAAAGGAGCATAGAAAGGGGAACAAAGTTCTAGATGAGAAGTTGTTATAAAATGATGTGGCAACTTAATTCCTATTGGTCTATGTCTCCTCGTTATTTGTGCCAATTCCTATTGGCTATGGATTGATAATGCTTATCTAAATAGTGACTTTTTTGTAACAAATCCTAATTAGGGTTTAGGTGTCAAAATCTCAGCCATCAATCTTCGTTTGATCCAGGTCGTTCATTGTATTTGAGAGTGCTATATAAGCCCTCACTCATTTCATTTTAAAGTGAAGAGAGAAAAAATAAGAGAGAGAGTTAGAATTTTTAGTTCAATATTGTCAGCAGCATAGAAATAAGTAGTGAAGAGAGAAAGTTGAACAATTGTTGTTTATTTGGCTATGAGATCAATGAAATATTGAAGTTATGGTGTTTTATTGCAATCCTTGTGGCTATTTTCATGGTTGTTTATCTTCTTGAATCATTCTTAGTAGAGATAGCATTTAAGTTTTAAAGTTTGAAGGACGAATGTTGTGCTTGATCTTTGATAAGACTCACATTCCAAACCACTAGCTCCTTACTGATTGTAAGAACGCCCTGTGTGGTCAACTGGAAACATCGAGATTGTTTAAGAGTTCAATCATTGTTGGAGGCATTGATATGTATCTTACTGATAGTATATATCCCCTCAGTGATTTGAAAATCATTGAATCCCTTTAGAAGATCGCACCAATTCCAGTGGAGTTGTAACCTCTTGGCAATACTGAAATTGGTAGAGTCCTATCAAGACCAATCATCACTAAGTCATTCTTAGGATTAATCTAGTCTCGCCTCCTTGAAACCTTTGTCTTTTGATATTTTCTTTTTTTTTGAAACATCAGTTAGCATTAGGAGAATCCTGTTTCCTCATTTGAAAAGTAGTCACACGAACAAGCTTTCTCTGAAAGTATGTAAGGCCCCTTGAAAAATAGTAAACACAACGACCACTGGTGCTTATCCACGAGTAGAGAACCTACATAAAAGAACCTTCAAGTTTCACCGATTGATCCTTTTTTTGCGATATCTTCAGCATTCGGAAACTTTACTCAAGAGAGGATAAGATACCTCTGGGTATTTTATTCTGTGTTTGGTCGTGTACAAAATACACATCAACAGGACCCCCCATCTTGCTTGCCCTTGGTAGAAGGAAAGGAAACTATCAAAATAGTTCAATCAAGTCAAAGCCCTCCATGACCAATAATGCGTTGAATGTGGGTTATTTATGCTTCGTGATGCGAGTGTCTTTCTTCAGACAGCCTGCAATCACCAAAGTCCCCGTGTAAAAGGGAGTAATCCCAAAATTGGAGAAACGCGGCATTTTTGTGAGTTTCGTGAGATGCCAAAGTTCCAAAGCTCACAAATCGGCAAGGGGCGCAGAAATGTAAGGAGAACAAACGTTGAAATTATTTCATCGTGCAAAGCCCCATCAACCCCGAGTTTCTGCAATGTCCCCTTCTCAATGATGTGCTTTCAGTGGTCCATTGGCCTATCTCAGGGACCCGTAGGCTATGTTGAATGAAGAATTAGGGTTTCAAACATTGGTGCAGCATGAACTTACTATTTTTAGTAAGTCAGGGATTGACTGTTTAGATGGTGCTATCTTACTGAGTTTTCCATGTTCTGTCACTGGGTGCGAAGATGATGTTTTTCAAAGCTATATTGCTTGACTTACTATTTTTAGTAAGTATCAGTTCAGGTGATTCTATTTATAACAGGGCAGTTCAGAGATTCAGTTTAGTCTAGTGGATGGTTCAGCACTTCAGTCCTCAATTCATTTGGAGTTTGAGCAGTATTTGGCTTGCAGGATGATTTATTAAATATTAACATTGCATTCCAAGGTTAATATTTAATTATATTATTTTGGACGACTTTGGGAAATAGAAGTTTATTTTATTCAAGTAATTTTATCAATTTTTCCTAAGTCAATGGCATAAGGGAAATCGAATTATTTCATGAGCATCACTCAAGGTCTTGTTTGCAAGTTATTATCCTAGGCAAAAGTTCGAACTTGCCTAAGTGAAGGGGACACCATCCTTGAGGGACGTATTTTATATTTTTCAAATGTATTTGGGTGCCTTTGGGGGAAATAATGAAGTGACATGTAACTTGGATGTATTTGGGTGCATTTGCATTTAAATTTAGGAAGCAAAAAAGTTAGGAATAAGAGCCTTGGGCTCTCATTTGGATCATCTAAAGAATTTGCATTGTTATGTTGCCGAAATGGAGAGCAAAACTGAGCTTTGGTGTTGAGGCTTCCTAGCTAGCACAGTTTCGTACTTGCAATATAATACCTAGCTGGTGGGTGTGATTGAGAGTTGTTTTTGGTGTGAGGATTTTCAGTTTTAGAGTTTTGGTGAGTTTTCTATGTTGCTGATTTGGAGTAGCTGAAGCGGATTTTTGTTCATAACTCTATGCCTGAGTGTCTGTTTCTTCTAGGTAGAGGCTCGTCAGAAGCATCCTGGAGAGGCAATCATTCCTTTGGAAGGGCGTTGGATTTGGTGTTGAGTGGATTTTTTAAGAGCAAATCGAAATTTGCAGCTAGTCGTACCTTTCCTAGAGTGACTTGGTTTGCATGCCACTTGTGTGTGGTGATTTTGGTGTTGGTTTGAGCTCTTGGTTGTTTCGCCCTGGTCATAGCAGTTGTTCGCCTGAGTTCGTGAGCATTTTGGAGCTGATTCGGAAGAGTTATGTGCATTTCTATGTTGCTGGCCCATTTCTGGAGATGCTGGTATTTATATCATAATTGTTGTTTTTATGTTTTAGCCTCAAATCACTGTTAGTCTATGATTGAATGTTGTAGTACTTCATTGTAATCATCTTGTATCATTGGTTAGTAGTACTAACCTCTTATTGAACTTGAAGTGCTTATTGTAATCCCCACTGCATAAGTTGAAGAGGTTGGCTAGGCCGCCTTAGTGTTTGTAATTTCTTTGTGCTTTTGTCCTCCCACTAAATTAAGTGGTTGAGTGGTATTGTCCTCCCGCTGAAATATGCAGTTGAGTGATAGTTTTTATGCATAAGTCCTCCCGCTGCATAAGCGGTAGAGTGATTTGGTTCTGGTTATGCTTTTGTTCCCTTGGCTGGTTTACCGCCAAGTTCTTGTTCTTCATCCCGCTGAAAAGTGGAAGGGGTTGGCTTGCCGCCCAGCATTGTATTTGCTTTATAATTTCCAGCAGATTAGTGAGCTAACGAACCCCTTATCCTTCCCACATTGGGCACTTGGTGATCAGAAAGTGGAAGGGTTTCAATTTCAGCAAGCATTGAGATTATATTTTCTAACCTTAACGGGTTACGTGTTTGTTTGTAATCCTTATTGTGGTAAAAAACAAAAAAAAATTATCTAGGGTATTATAGTGGTATGAGAGCTGGGATTCCTGCCAACCTGTGAGTTTCAGAGGAGTCAGAATTCTCCATGAGTGACAGAGATGTCTGTTACTACAACAGAGAATAGAAGAGACAGCAGTTTCAAATTCCTGTAGTGCCGGAAGAGGATACTTTTTCAGAAGTATTGAGAAACAGAGGGAAGAAATTGCATTCTGCAGATTCAGTGGATCCAATGGAAGATAAGGCTACAAAACAGAATGAGGCACCTCATAAGAAGGTTGAGAGACAATTCAATGCCATGATGGATATGATGTCTCAATTGCTGGCCAAACTTAACCAGAATGTTGTTGGGACCCCTAACCAACCCAACAATGGACCGGAAGTAAGCACTTCTAATGCTCCTATAGGAAATGGAAACGGGAGTAACAATGGGAGCAACAGTGGAGGTTCAGCCCCAAGACCTCTACAACCTGTCTTCCTGCCAAGAGAAGCACAGCAAGCTGAAATGGAGATACCTACAGCTGATGAAATAAGGAACAGCTATATGGAATATGCTTCTCTCCCTGGAGAGATCCGGGATATACTTACTTTGGATCAATTCATGAATCTGAAAATGAAGCGAGGAAGGAGGAATGACAACAGATTTTTTGCCCCAAGAGATTATCAACAAGCTCTTGGAAGGGTGACTCTGGCACATTTTGATGGGAGCACTAAGAGCGCAGCTAGAGCATGGGTGCAAAAGTTGGACAATTACTTGTCCTTTAGGCCTATGCCTAAAGAAGACGCCATCAAGTTCGCTACTTTGCACTTGGATGGAGTGGCCCACGAATGGTGGTACCATGGGTTGGTCACCCTTGGTCATAACTTGATCACCACATATGTTGATTTCACCAACAAGCTGATTGAGAGGTTTGACACCAAGGATCCAGAGGTGAAATTTAGAGAACTTGCTCAACTCAAACAACAAAGTTCATTGGACACTTACGTAACTGAATTCCACAATCTATCAATTATGGTAAGTAGTATTTCTGAGAAAGAGAAGCAGTTAGTGGTCCTTTTCACGAAAGGATTTGAGGAAAGTCTGAAAGGTTTGGTTAAAGCATTTGATCCGCCCACCTTGGCAGAAGCTATTAAGAAATCTCGAAGCATGGAATTGGCTGCCCCAAGAAACAAAATCCAGTCCAAGCCTTTCCCTTTCCAAAAGGATAAGAAGAAAATTACAAATCAGACCAAGAGGTTTCCTTCGCGAATGGATGATGAGCTTCGTCAAGAGCTTCGAAGGAAGAATCTTTGCTATTCTTGCAGAGAACCTTGGGCCCCAAGACATAAGTATCATGGGAAGGGCAATTTGCATCAAATGGAGTGCTATTCTGCGGATGGATCAGATTCTGAAAATTCAGAACAGCAGACTGAAATTGAGGACAACGAGTATGAAGAGGCTCCTGAAGGGCCTGAAATTGAGTCAGAAGACAGAGGAGTGGTTGCTCAGCTCTCGAGCATTCACAAGAATGAGTCCTTTAGAGTTCGGGGTGTGATAGGAGAGCATCGTGTCATTGCTCTCATTGACACAGGAGCGACTCATAATTTCATTGATGAGAGGATTGTTGCAAAGAGGGGGCTAGTGGCAGAGGAAGTAGAAGGCTTCAATTCAAACTCATGGCAGCAGATGGCTCCACTATATCTTGCAACCGGATGATTTCCAACATGTCTCTAAAGTTGGGAAATCATGAAATTAGAGATGATTTCTTTGTGGTTAGCACTGGTGGGACTGATGATGCAGTCCTCAAGATTCAATGGTTGAGATCTCTTGGTGAGATTACATTAAACCTGCAAACCAAGGAGCTGACATTCATGTCTGAAGGGAAGAAGGTAGTATTGAGAGGAATGTCGAATGGTGGACTTAGAGTTGTCTCATTGAAGAGGATGGAGAGGTTGATCCACCATAACCAAGTGGAGTGGGCAGCAGAGTGTTTGATAATGCCATCAAATCCATTGGTAGACAAGGGCAGCTATTCTGCAGACATTCAAGCATTGGTCACAGACAGAAGTAAGGTCATGGTTATGCCCTCTAAACCACTAGAAGAGAATCGGAGCTATCTTGAAGATATTTAGGCCTTGATAACCAAGAGGAGTAAGGTGTTTGAGAATCTACCTCCTGGTAGACCTCCTGAAAGAGGTGCAGAACACATCATTGACCTTGAAGAAGGAGCTAAGTCGGTTATGACTACTCCTTATCGGTATTCGAAGAAGCAGAAGGATGAGATTGAGAAAGCAATCCAAGAGTTGCTTCACATGGGTTACATACGGCCAAGCAAAAGCCTCTTTGCTTCGGTTGTTGTTTTAGTGAAAAAGAAGGATGGGACCATGCGCATGTGCGTGGATTACCAGGCCCTAAATCAGAAAACTATTAAGAATCTGTATCCTATTCCGAGAATTGATGAGCTACATGGTGTAGTGTTCTTCTCTAAGATTGATCTCATGTCCAGGTATCATCAGATTAGGATGAGAGCTTCAGATGTGGAGAAGATTGCTTTCAGATGCCACTTTAGGCATTTTGAGTTCCTAGTCATGCCCTTTGGCTTGACGAATGCCCCTGCCACATTTCAGTCATGCATGAACAAAATCTTCCAAAAATAGCTGAGGAAGTTCGTACTCATATTCTTTGATGACATACTCATATTCAACAAATCTTGGAAGGAGCACTTACAGCACTTGGATGAAGTGTTAAGCATACTGGAATCTGAATCCCTGTTTGCCAAGGAGTCCAAATGTGAATTTGGAATGGAAGAATTGCTCTACCTTGGTCACATTATCAGTGCAAGTGGTGTGAAGGTAGACCCTGAAAAGATTAGAGCCATCATTGATTGGCCTCCTCCTGAGAATATAACACACTTGAAGGGATTCTTGGATCTGTGTGGCTTTTATCGAAGGTTTGTGAAGGAATACTCTCAATTGGCTGCCCCCCTCACAGATCTTACAAGGAAAGGAGCTTTTGAATGGTCTGAAAAGACACAAACAGTTTTTGATCAATTTAAGGGGATCATGAATTCCTGCCCCGTTTTGGCTTTACCTGATTTCACCAAACCATTTGAACTGTAGTGTGATGCATTTGGAGAAGGTGTTGGTGCAGTCCTCATGCAAGATAGGCATCCTATAGTCTTCGAGAGGAGGAAGCTGAGAGGGCCTGAAAGGCTGTATTCGATACATGACAAGGAAATGCTTTCCATAATGCATGCCCTTGCAAAGTTCAGGCAGTACCTTGTGGGGAGTAAGTTCATTGTTAAGACTGATCGTAATAGTCTTAAACACTTCATGCATCAAAAAGACTTGAATGAAAGGCAGCAAAAGTGGGTGAGATTACGACTTCGATATTGAGTATGTCAAAGGGAAAAATAACATTGTGGCCGATGACTTGTCCAGAAGGCCCCATTTGAGCTCACCATGCGAGCTTACTGCTGATTGGAGGGAGTTGTTGCTTGCTGATTATGCCAAAAATCAGTTTACAACCAGCATTATAGAGGGTACTTTTTATGATGAAACGTACAAATTGGTTGAGGGGTTGATTCTATACAAAGGAAGGATCTTCATTGTGGTTGAGTCTAAGCTGAAGAAGAAGATTTTGAAGACTTTCCATGACATTCCCCTTGCTGGTCACCAAGGTTACTTCAAAACATACAGGCAGATCCGAGAGAGGTTCTCTCGGAAGGGACTTAAAAATGATGTCTTGAGGTACATCAAGGAGTATCATACATGCTAGAGAAACAAAGATGAGCACACTCTGCCAGCTGGTTTGTTACAACCCTTGCCATTCCCGATCAAAAATGGGAAAGTATATCCATGGACTTCATCACTGGGTTGCCACGAGCTCAGGGAAAGGATAGCATTTATGTGGTGGTGGATAGACTCACTAAGTGTGCTCACTTTTTTGCCATCACCGGTTCTTTTACAGCAGCTCAAGTTGCTGAAGTGTTCTTTCGAGAGGTGTTCAGGTTACATGGGTTACCAAAGAACATTGTGAGTGAAAAAACAGCAAGTTTCTAAGTGCCTTTTGGTAGGAGATTTTAAGATTATGTGGTACTGTGCTCACTCCAAGCACAAATTATCACCCACAAACTAATGGACAAACCGAGATAGTGAGTAAGTGGTTGGATGAATATCTTAGAAACTATGTCTCGGAGCAGCAAAATACATGGGTGAGATGACTTCACCTAGGAGAATATTGCTACAACTCCTCCTATCACATGTCCATCCGGATGTCACCATTCCTGGCAAAATATGGTTATGAAGCTCCTAGCTTCGTTGACTTGGTATTTGGTGATAGCAGAACCCCTCAGGCGAAGGATATGATGCAACAGAGTAAGGTTATTTTGAGGATTCTGAGGGACAATTTCCAGCATGCACAGAATCAGCAAAAGATGTATGCTGATCAACAGCAAATTGAGCGCACCTTTGGGGTGGGCAACATGGTTTATTTGAAGCTCCAACCCTACAAGCAGTCTACTCTCAAGAAGAGTGGAGTTGAGAAGTTGAAACCACAATTCTATGGGCCTTTCAGAGCCAACACAAGGATTGGAGAAGTGGCATATGAGTTGGAATTACCGACAAGCAGCAGGATTCATAATGTATTTCATGTGTCTCGCCTTAAGAAGGCTCTGGGACATAATGTTGTTGCTTCAGCTGAGTTACCTCCGCTTGATGAGGAGGGAGAGCTAGTTTTGGTTCCTGAAGCTATCCTTGATTCCAGGGAAAGTTCTTTGAGGACAAGGGTGATCAAAGAATACTTGATCAAGTGGAAAAATTTGTCAGCAGAGGATGCTACATGGGAAAATGAGGAGATTTTACTGCATCTAGCCTTACAGTTGTTTGAGGACAAACAATTTTGGGGAGTGCAAACTGTAATGTCCCCTTCTCAATGATGTGCTTTCAGTGGTCCATTGGCCTATCTCAGGGACCCGTACGCTATGTGGAATGAAGAATTAGGGTTTCAAACATTGGTGCAGCATGAACTTACTATTTTTAGTGTCAAGGATTGACTGTTTAGATGGTGCTATCTTACTGAGTTTTCCATGTTCTGTCACTGGGTGCGAAGATGATGTTTTTCGGAGCTATATTGCTTGACTTACTATTTTTAGTAAGTATCAATTTAGGTGATTCTATATATAGCAGGGCAATTCAGAGATTCAGTTCAATCCGGTGGATGGTTCACACTTCAGTCCTCAATTCATTTGGGGTTTTGTTGACGTGTATTTTGTACACTATCAAACACAGAATAAAATACCCAAGGGTACCTTATCCTCTCTTGAGTAAAGCCTCTGATTGCTGAAGATATCACGGAAAAGGATCAATCAGGATGACTCCAAGGTTCTTCGTTGTAGGATCTCTACGTGTGGATAAGCTCTTTGTGGTATGATGTGATTTGCTGGAATCACAAGGGGACTTACACTTGATGATTGAACGAATATTGCTGGAACATAGGCTCTTACTAGCTTTGATTGGAAAGAAAAGGAAAAAAGATGAGGGCGAGGAAAGGATCTAATCCTAACACTAAGAATGTAAGAGCAATGAATGATCTTTGATGAAATTCTAACTAAGTCTTGTTTTGACATCCCAGGACCATCTCCACAAGGTTAGTGCGATCTTCGAAGGAAAGCTTTATGATGTTCAAATCATCACTGCAGGCATAGACACCATCAGGTTGATGCATATCAATGAAGAAGCGACAATTGAAGTTAAGCTTAAGCTGAATGATTCTAGTTGACTACACAAGGCAAGTCTGCAATCAACAAACTGCTAGTAGTATGGATATACGAATTCTACCATCAATCAAGCACATTTCTTCCATTCATCTAATCATCTACCATCTAGGATTGAAGATTCAACAAGAAACCATGCATATTGCAAGAAACGACACACTTCACCATTATTTCAATGAAAATGGAGTTTGTTTACAATCAATGGCAACAATTTCTTGCCTTGTCCTCCTATTCTACCCTAATTGCTAGACTAATTCACTATTCTAACTACTGACTCTCTATCTTCTATTCTACTCTCCTTTCTAACTCCTTCTAACTTACTATTTTTACAAATGAAAAGCCAGGGCTTATATAGTGCCCTCAATACAATTCGATGTCTTAGATCAATTCGAGATCAATGGCCAAGATTTTACAATGAAAACCCTAATTAGGGTTTGTTACAACCATTACATAACATTTAATGTTTGACCAATGATAAAATTGTATTGCTTGGACACATGTCCTCTCTGGAAAATTCGACCAATGGATAGCTGGGGTAGGTACATCGAAGTTTGTGCCACCTTCCATGAGTTAGGTACATTGAATCTGGACATGTTGAGGTGGACTAATCCGACTGGAGAAGTGATGACTAGGATGTCAACTCGTCTGACACTTGTAGCTTGGTAGATATTCAATTTGATGTTGTTGAGAAGCTTTAATTAACTCATCTGGAACTATCTGCTTCTTCAACGAACCCTTGCTCTGACTTCTTGTGTCCTTGATGTGCAGGATGAGTGATGTACCTCGCCACCCTTGTTGATGTTTGATCGAAGAAAGCCATCCTTGTCGATGCTGGACTGGAGGAGGTCGCCCTTGTCCTTGCTTGATCTTCTTGGAGGAGACCGTCCTTGATCTGGCTTGATTTTACAACTCCGAGATCTCCATTTGATGCCTTCCCTTGAGTACTTAAGTACAAAACTTTGAAAAAAAATGATGAGAGAAGACTGGATTTTGATGGACAAGCTTAGATTATAGTCCTCCCTTGGATGAATTGCGCCTCCTTTAGCCTTCAAAAGAGCTCCACCTTCCACTAGCTTCTTCAAAATCTGGAAATTCGCCTTCAAATGCCTTCAAAAATCTGGAAATTATCCTCCAATCTAGCAAGAAATTCACCTCTCCAATAGCCTTCAATATGAATTTCGCCCTCCTTAGTCTCCACACTTGGTAGAAATTCGCTCCACTCCAGCTAGATTTCGCACCTTCAATTAGCTCTCCAAACTCGCACTTGAAAGGATGATTGAATGATTTGAAATGTGAAAAAACACCTCCAATATATAGAGCGCTCACCTTCCACTTACCCATGAGGCCGACCTAGCAAATAAAAGGTGAAATAATAAATAAAACCTCAAAAGGAGTAGGCCGACTTGTCAAATAAAGGCAAAATAATGCCTTGTGCGCTCCACATTTAATTTTTATTTCACAAAAATTAATTTTAAATGCCTTTATAATAGAAATTCGATTTTTTGAGGCCCAAAATTAATTTATTAAATGCCAATTTAATTAAATTTTTTTTTTTTTTCAAATATTTCAAAGTTAGCAATTTGGCATCTAATGCGATTTGAAGGATATCAACGCCCAAATATGGTAAAAAATAATGAATGCCAATGACTTCGCTCTGGTCCCTTGGAGAGGGACAGGAGCACTTTTTCAATCCAGGCCTTGCATTCCTCATTTTCACGTTCAAAACTTCATCTAGGCATTTTAAAATGGCATTTTTAATTGGAGTCTTGAGTTTAATTCACTTGATCTTTAGAAGGAACGTGCCTTAGGACATTTTCGCCCTGGACCCTGGGTGAGGGACAGGAGTACTTTTTCACTTTTGTCCTCAATCCTTCATCTTTCATTTGTTGATTCTCGTTGTGGGGTAAATGATGATCTCTTTCACTTGTTCTATGCATGCTTAACTCATTTTTGCAAGGCAAAATAAGCTCTCCCAAGATTTTCGCCCTGGTCCTTCAATGAGGGACAGGAGCACTTTTGAGTCCATTGCACAAATTCTTGATCATATCAACTTCAAATTATCCTCCAAGCATAGAATATCACATTTCACTCCCTCTTGAGCCTTGGAAACAAAAATATTATTTCAAAACGCAAGGTAAATGGTCATATTTAGAAATTGCGCCCTGGTCCCTTGGTGAGGGACGGGAGCACTTTTGCCAGTTGTCATCAAAATTTGCAACTCTTGCATCTCAATTCTACTTCAAGGCATTTTAAACACTTTTTCAAACTTGCGCCTTGGCCTCAAAATGTCCAAAATTGGTGAGAAAGGCAAGATAACATGTTAAGCGCTCTGGTCCCTTGGTGAGGGACAGGAGCACTTTCAATTTCAAGCCTATTCGTCCTTTGCTAGCTTTCCAAATTATCTTCAATGGGCTAATCATGTCCCCTTCCATTCATTTCGATCACAAACTCGCCTTAGCCTTGCAGGAAATTTACACTTTTTTGGAAAATCGCTCTGGTCCCTTGGAGAGGGACGGGAGCACTTTTTACATCTTGGCATACTTCTTTGTTCTTTAAACCTCTCAATTGCATCTAAGGCATCAAACATCATTAGTCCTTCCCATCCAAGTCAAGTTTTGCCATAAAATATCAAACAAAGAGGAGAAACTTGTAAAAAGTGCCATGGTCCTTCAGTGAAGGACAGGAGCACTTTTTGTCATTTTGGTTGATTTACTCCTTTGTGGACCACTTAAATTATATTCAATGGACAAAACATGCTTCCCTTGACCTCTTCAAATCGTAAAATCACTTTGACCTTGCAAAGATAGTGCAAATTTGAAATTCAAGCTCCGGTCCTTCAGTGAGGGACAGGAGCACTTTTTGCCTTCTAAGCCAAATTGTCTCACTTTTCACCCCGAAATTCCTTTGCTAGGGAAGATTTCATCTTACTTCACGCTACGAATAAGAGTTAATGTCCAAAAAAGGTCTAAAATTCTGCATATAAAGAAAAGCGCTCTGGTCCTTCAGTGAGGGACAGGAGCACTTTTGACCTTCTAGGCAAAAAACTTCATCATTTCATCGTTTTTGATCAAGTCTGGATGCTTTATCATGTTCATTTAGTCCTCCACTATGCCTTTGACGTTTCGATTTGACCAAACAAGGCCAGGAATGGCTCAAATAAGTGTTTTCGCCCTGGTACCTTGGTGAGGGACAGGAGCGCTTCGCCTTGGTCCTCCTGAGAGGGACAAGAGCGAAATGCGCTCTGGATCTTCAGTGAAGGACAGGAGCGAAATTTGACTTTTTGGACTCTCTATCAAGATAATTTTTATGGAATATAACATTTAAGTATAAGTGACATTTAAGTTATATTCCATATATACTTTCAGGATGTTTGAGAGTGGTTTCAGACGACCAGAAGTTATATTGCAAAATCTAGTTTTTTGAGGTTTTTCAATTTTCAGACTTAGTCAAATTTCAGGATCAGGACATTCCAGACTTAGCCAATTTTCAGGATCAGGGCTTTCCAGATTTAGCCAAAATTTCAGGATCAGGACATCACCTAAGCCGGACTTGCTATCCATGTGATCCCCTGGGAGACACTCAAAATGCAAAGGCTAACGGACAAAACCCTAAAAGACCTAAAAACAAACCCTAAAAAGTAAAAAAAGCAGGGGTCCCCATTTGCAATGGGGTGATGTGTGAAAACGTCACAACAGGTTTGAGCAGTATTTGGCTTGCAGGATGATTTATTAAATATTAACACTGCATTCTAAGGTTAATATTTAATTATATTATTTTGGATGACTTTGGGAAATAGAAGTTTATTTTATTCAAGTGATTTTATCAATTTTTCCTAAGTCAATGGCATAAGGGAAATCGAATTATTTCATGAGCATCACTCAAGGTCTTGTTTGCAAGTTATTATCCTAGGCAAAAGTTCGAACTTGCCTAAGGGAAGGGAACACCATCCTTGAGGGACTTATTTTATATTTTTCAAATGAATTTGGGTGCCTTTGCGAGAAATTAGTATTTGGCTTGCAGGATGATTTATTAAATATTAACACTGCATTCTAAGGTTAATATTTAATTCTATTATTTTGGATGACTTTGGGAAATAGAAGTTTATTTTATTCAAGTGATTTTATCAATTTTTCCTAAGTCAATGGCATAAGGGAAATCGAATTATTTCATGAGCATCACTCAAGGTCTTGTTTGCAAGTTATTATCCTAGGCAAAAGTTCGAACTTGCCTAAGGGAAGGGAACACCATCCTTGAGGGACTTATTTTATATTTTTCAAATGAATTTGGGCGCCTTTGCAAGAAATAATGAAGTGACATGTAATTTGGATGTATTTGGGCGCATTTAAATTTGAATTTAGGGAGCAAAACAGTTATAAATAAGAGCCTTGGGCTCTCATTTGGATCATCTAAAGAATTTGCATTGTTATGCTGCCGAAATGGAGAGCAAAACTGAGCTTCGGAGTTGAAGCTTCCTAGCTAGCACAGTTTTGTACTTGCAATATAGTACCTAGCTGGTGGGTGTGATTGAGAGTTGTTTTTGGTGTGAGTATTTTCAGTTTTAGAGTTTTGGTAAGTTTTCTATGTTGCTGGTTTGGAGTGGCTGAAGCAGATTTATGTTCATAACTCTATGCCTGAGTGTTTGTTTGTTCTGAGTAGAGGCTCGTCGAAAGCGTACTAGAGAGGCGATCATTCCTCTGGAAGAGCGTTGGATTTGGTGTTAAGTGGATTTATTAAGAGCAAATCGAAATTTGCAGCTAGTTGTACCTTTCCTAGAGTGCCTTGGTTTGTGTGCCACTTGTGTGTGGTGATATTTGTGCTGGTTTGAGCTCTTGGTTGGTTTGCCTTGGTCATAGCAGTTGTTCGCCTGAGTTCGTGAGCATTTTGGAGCTGATTCGGAAGAGTTATGTGCATTTCTATGTTGCTGGCCCATTTCTGGAGATGTTGGTATTTATATCATAATTGTTGTTTTTATGTTTTAGCCTCAAATCACTGTTAGTCTATGATTGAATGTTGTAGTACTTCATTGTAATCATCTTGTATCATTAGTTAGTAGTACTAACCTCTTATTGAACTTGAAGTGCTTATTGTAATCCCCACTGCATAAGTGGAAGAGGTTGGTTGGGTCGCCTTAGTGTTTGTAATTTCTTTGTGCCTATGTCCTCCCACTGAATATGCGGTTGAGTGATAGTTTTTATGCATAAGTCCTCCCGCTGCATAAGCAGTAGAGTGATTTGGTTCCGGTTATGCTTTTGTTCCCTTGGTTGGTTTACCGCCAAGTTCTTGTTCTTCATCCCGCTGAAAAGTGGAAGGGGCTGGCTTGCCGCCCAGCATTGTACTTGCTTTATAATTTCCAGCAGATCAATGAGCTAACGAACCCCTTATCACCGTATGCTCTCACCTTCCCACATTGGGCACTTGGTGATCAAAAAGTGGAAGGGTTACAATTTCAGCAAGCATTGACATTACATTTTCTAACCTTAACGGGTTACATGTTTGTTTGTAATTCTTATTGTGCTAAAAAACAAACATAAATTATCCGAGATATTACAATTTTACAAAAGCCAAAATTGTGAATTTCATTCAAAATCGGCCTAAAAGCCAGGAATATCAGACAGAACTCTCCAACCGGCTTCTAAGACCAAAACTCAAAAGTCATAAAACTCAAAAAATCGGCCTCCTAGGCCGAAATTCAAACAATGAAGGCACAAATCAGCCTAAAAAAAACAAAATGCAAGGTTAAAACTCAAAAACCGGCCTATTGACCCAAATTGCAAAGTTGAGATTCAAAACGTCGGCTTTTTTTTAGACCATGAGTAAATCGCAAAAAGTGAGCTAGTAGGCCGAAATACGTCCAAGTAGAAAGTTGTGAAAAGTCGGTTTTTTAACCAAAAACGAGACCATGTGAAATCGTGAAAGGTAAAGAGTGACATGTTTAAGATCGCGCATTTTCCCTCCATAGGCCAAAAATGATAAAGGGGAATCAAGTCGTGCCTTAAGGCTCAACAAGCCGAAAAGGACATCAAGTTCACAAAGTCAGCCCATAAGCCTAAAATGGAAAGAGAAATGATGGGGTCCAAGTTCGCCAAAGGGTCTTTCAGGCCAAAATGGCTTCGAGCTTTTACATCGCGTAAAACGGCTTTTTGGGCTGAAAAGGGGTGAAATCAGCTTAGAACACCAAAATAAACAAAGTTAAAAAAGAAAGATTTCAAATAGCCCCATTTAGCCGAAAATCTCCAAACTCGCAAAAGGACTCCCAAGCCCGAAATTGCCACAGAAGGGTGATATAACTTAAAACTTGAAAATCCCACAAGATGCAAAAAAGGCCCGAAATTCATCAAAGGGGGGTCTAAAAAACCTCTAAAAGTGAAAACGTTAAAGCTTGCAAAATCGGCATTTGGGCCAAAATTGCCAAGAAAGACTAAAGTTTGCACAAATCAGATCCATAAGCTGAAAAATGAAAAAGGGACTCAATCATGCATTTCGGTCTGATAAGCCAACATGACCCGAATTTTATAGAGGAGCACTTAAACATGAGACATCTAAAATCACTCAAACCCCCTTTAGAGCCCGAATTTCATAAGACAAAGGGCATTTTTCACAAATCGTGCAAAAACCTCAAAAACCCTAAAGGAGGGGACTCATATTGTTTTAATGCAAACATTTTTTTTTGTTTTCGCCAAGACGAAGCCCAACATCGACTAAAATTTAATTTTTGTTAAATTAATTTACTTAATTTTTCAAAATGATTAATCCGGAATGGAAATTGATTATTTGCAGGTCGAAGGCATCGTCGGGAAGAACGAGGAGAAAGCCTAAAACCTCAAGGAGCCTCGATCAAAGCCAGGCACTGGAAGCTGGAGAATAGGATGCAGGGGCACCATCGGAACCAAGCATTGGGAAGCGTGTTGTTGGACCCCAAATTGAATTCCACCACCGAGACCAAAGACCGAAGAAGATTCAGAATGCAGCAAATATGCATTCTCAGGATACATAGCTGGATTTAATTCCAAAATTTCAATTTAAAAAAAACTGAAATTGTTTAATGTAAAGCTGCCTATGGGCACCATTGAAGATATTTTAAAACAAAGGGACACATGTCAATTATGTTCAACTACCGGATAGACCCAAATTGAAGCCAAATAGTGGTAGGTAGTTGAGATGGTGGTTGAAGGGATAACTAGGAATTGAGTAGGCATGGGTTAAGGCTGCCAACTTCTAGAAGGCAGATTGCAGCTCTTGGATGCAGTCAATCCTGGCCTCTGATTCAGTATGTAAATTCTATAAAAGGCAGAATGCCTCTCATTGTAAAGGGTTAGACTCTAGTTAGATTGTTAGATGGTTAGATTTTTAGGTATTTAGAATAGGTTAGAGTTTTGTAGAAAGTTAAATTTTAGTAGTAGTATAGAGATGCTGCAGAAATTGTTGTAATGGCAACTGAAGCAAATATATGAACATTAAAATATGGTGTTTATTGTCTTTGTTTTCTTCTGTTTGCATGGTTTCTTTCAGCAATTTAGATAGATCTTTCTTTTGGGTGTGCAGGTATTTGATGGATTTGGGCTCATACCATTGAGGATATACTGATTTTGTGTCCTTGTGTATGGTTAGTTTGAGCCTTTAATTGTGTTTAGTTCAATTGTAGGTGTCCGCCTTGTTGTGACGTTTTCACACATCGCCCCATTCCATATAGGGACCCCCCTACTTTTTAGGCCCTTCTAATCTTTTGGCTTTGTTTTTTGGGTCTTTTCGCAGCAATCTCGTCCTTTGCAGGTGTTCGAGGGTCATATTGATTAAGTTTGCTTTCCGTTTGAGCAAATTTGGTTAAGTCTAGGACTTGTTTTGTTAATTTTAGGGTTTTTGCCTTCAGTCCTAGATTTAAGGGGTTTCTTTTACGGTTTTGAAAAAACTGAACTTACAACTGGAATCAGGACCCTTCAAGGAACCTCCCAGTAAAGTTTGAGCCAAAACGGAACAACTTTCTATTTTTAGAAAGTTCCTATGTTTTAGGGATTTTACTGAGTCCCAAAATGTCGCCATTCTGCCAAAATCAAACATATTATTTTTAGCAATTTCTAATTTTAGTAAGTTTCTATTTATAGTAAGTCATTCCTATATCCTGTCCAAGGGTCTAACACTCACACTTTAAAGGTTTCTATTTTTGGAAAGTTTGTTCTGACAGGACCATTCGGACAAGGTGACAAAGATCATGCATTTGCAACTATTTCTAATTCCGGAAAGTTAGAAAGCAGACAGAGAAAGCCAGAAGATGGTTGAGTGCTGGAAGCCCACTCCTGAAATGGAAAGCTCGGGAATTTTCTCAAGTCTGGAAAAATCATCCCAAATTCTTATATGGTAGCCTGATCCGGAAGGGTTTCAAAATCCATCCCAGTCCGGAGGAAGCATGGAAAGGCAAAAATCCTCCACCAGTGCAAAATTCTGCCCAAGATGAAGGATAGGCGCCAAAATCAAGAAGGCATGGAGGATTCACAAGTTCATTGAATCCTCCACTAGTGCAAAATTCCACCCAAGATGAAGGACATGCGCCAAAATCAAGAAGGCATGGAGGATTCACAAATTCATTGAATCCTCCACTAGTACAAAATTCCGCCCAAGATGAAGGACAGGCGCCAAAATCAAGAAGGCATGGAGGATTCACAGATTCATTGAATCCTCCACCAGTGCAAAATTCCACCCAAGATGAAGGATAGGTGCCAAAATCAAGAAGGCATGGAGGATTCACAAATTCATTGAATCCTCCACTAGTGCAAAATTCTGCCCAAGATGAAGGACAGGCACCAAAATCAAGAAGGCATGGAGGATTCACAAATTCATTGAATCCTCCACCAGTGCAAAATTCCGCCCAAGATGAAGGACAGACGCCAAAATCAAGAAGGCGTGGAGGATTCACAAATTCATTGAATCCTCCACCAGTGCAAAATTTCGCCCAAGATGAAGGACAGGCGCCAAAATCAAGTAAGCATGGAGGATTCACAAATTCATTGAATCCTCCACCAATGCAAAATTCCGCCCTACTCTCCAACTAGGCGCCAAAATCAAGAAGTCATGGAGAATTCACAAAATTGATGAAATTCCCTCTCCAGTGAAAAATCCACGCCTAGGATTGAAAATTCAGAAAATCTTCTAAGATATGGAAAGTTCAAGGTTCAGGAAGAAAACTTCAAGAATTCAAAAAATACCTTTCTCGAGAGGAAATGCGTCCAAGGTGAAGAATTCCAGAAAGTGGAAAATTTTTGGCTAAGTGCTGGAAATTCCTTCCTTCAAAACAGAATTCTAGGAAAGGTGAAAAATAGACTAAGTGTTGGAAATTCCTTGCTTCAAGACAGAATTCCAAGCAAGGAAGAAATCACACCCAAGGATGAACTGAAGATAAAATTAAGGCAAGGAAGGAATCAGGGATGAACTGAACAAGAAATTCTCCGTTGGAAAAAAATTTGAAAAAATCTATTCTCGGGCATCAAATCACATCCAAATTTCAAAAAATTTACAAATTTGGATTCGTAGGAGAATTCTCTTCCTCCTGGATTTGAAACCCTAATTTGTGCAAAATTCCTAAAAAATAGGAGATAGTGAAAATTGATGGAAAACCTTCTCCAAGCAAGGAAAGTTGAAGAGACTTCAAGAAAATTCTTCCTAAATCAAATTTTCTCTCCAACAATTTGAGATGTGCAGGAGCGGATATACGACGGCAGAGTCCACTTGCATGGCGAGGATCTATTGAACGCGTGGCGGTATGGTGGAGCATTCATTGCCGGAATATTTGACCAAATGGCAACCCGGTCATTGCATGTAGAATTAATGGAGCATCTTTTGCATGTAGCCGTCACATTTAAGGCATTATGGCAGATTCTTTTTTTGCATGCAACTATCACGTTCAGGAGATGATGGTGCATTTATGGCATCATGGGGCGATTTTGCATGGAGGCATATTTATTGCATTTATGATTTATTGGGCAAGCTTGATGGATTATGGTGCATTCAATGCACAATGGATGCCATTTTTGGCAGGATTGGAATTAATTGTATATGGGCATAATGGGCATTTATTGTTGATTCCCACCTTGTTGCATCATGTGTGGAGAATCTTTTGGGCAAACCCTAATTAGTGTTTTGCATGTAATCATGGCCTGAGGCCTATATAAACAGGTGACCCCCCTAATTTGTAACAGGAGGGAGATTTGTATGAAATTGTTGCGATAAGTTTTTGAGATAATAACTGTGAAACATTGTTCTCTGATGGTGTCCACTTAAGTTATTTTTTTAAAACTTGCATGGTTTCACCTTCCTCACTTAGAGTAGAATTTTATTTTATCAATTGTTAGATAAAGTGCTTTGGTTTCAATGGAGAACGTAATGGTGTCTGATGAATTTCCATGGTTCATACTTTTTGCATCTTGCTGATTGTAAGTTGCAGTGTAAGGTTAGCCCGAGCCATTAAACTTGTACTAAGTTCGGTTGTGGACACTCGATTGGATTGCGCCGTTTTGGGTATTCAAATGCACTTTCTCAATTTGAAAATCCTTCAACATCCTCAGAAGATTGCACCGGTTCTTACAGAGTTGTAGTTAAACTTGGCGAAGTAGAGCTTGGTTTATTTGGAATTTGTCCACCAAAGCACTATTCATTGTTATCACTGCCCTTAGGAGTAGATTTAGATCCTTCTAAGCCCTTTCCCTTTTCCTTTCAGTTCATTTTAGTCCGTTTGAAGCAATAGCATCACAGAATTGCCATATCCGATGATGGAGTTCCAACCACAACAAAGAAGTGAAAGAATGATGCAAACGTAAGGCCCCTTGGATTACCAGCAATCACATCAGCCAATTGAGTCACATCCGTAGCATAAAAGAAACTTGGAGTCGATTGTTTGAACTTCTTGCAACCTTAGCATGCAATCGCACTTTGATCAAGAGAGAGTGAAGTGACCATTAGGCAACTTTATTTTGTGTTCGACATAGTCATAAAAAATATGTCAACACATCTGAGCTGCGCCAGAATTGGGTGCTTAGCCATGCATTTGCAATCTGAAAATCTTCTCCAAGTCCCCTTGAAGATTGCACTGTTTCTGCAAGGTTGTGAGCCATTCTAACCAAGCAGGGATTGGTTATGTTGAATCCGTCTACCAGCATACCAGCCTTATTAATTTTATGTTTCCTAAACCCTTCTCTTTTGCAACAAGATGAACATGCTTCGGTTTGTTCATGAACTGGTTGAGGGCACTCACTGCATAACAAATATTCGGTCTAATGTTAACTAGATACATCAAAGATCCAATCAACTGTCCGTACTCCGATGGATCTGCAAAATCAGAGTTAGCTGCAGATAAACTTAATTTCTTCAGGTTAGTTTCCATAGGAGTAGACATAGGTTTGCAATCCATCATTCCAAACCTTTTCAATATATCAATAGTATATTTTCCGTGACTAAGGATGATTTCATTAGATCTTTGCCATACTTCTAAACCTAGAAAGTAGTGCATTAGGCCTAGATCCTTCATTTCAAATTCTGTAGCTAATTCTTTCTTACATCTAATGATGAGACTATCTTCACCGGTTAGAAATAAATCATCCACATACAAAACCAAAAATAGCATTTCACCATCAAATACTTTAAAGTAAAGGTTAGAATCAGCATCATTCTTACAAAATCCTAAACTAACCAAATACTTATCAATTCTTTCATACCAAGCTCGAGGGGCCTGTTTGAGGCCGTAAAGAGCTTTCTTCAATCTGCACACATGAGATTCTCTATCATGAATCTCATATCCTTCTGGTTGTTCAATATAGACTTCTTCCTCAATGACACCATTAAGAAAAGCAGTCTTTGCATCCATCTGATGTAATTTCCAGCCCTTAGCTACAGCAATAGCTATAATGGTTCTAATAGAAGTATATCTAACAACAGGAGCAAATGTTTCCTCATAATCTATGCCTTCATTGTGAGAAAAACCACGAGCTACAATCTAGCTTTATATTTCTCAATGCTTCCATCAACAAAATGTTTAATTTTAAACAACCATTTAGAGGATACAACAGACTTACCTTTAGGTCTAGGGACAATATCCCAGACATCATTATTGATGATGGATTGATATTCTTCATCCATGGCTAACTTCCATGCTTGCTGGTTGATGGCTTCTTTCTTCTTCATCCGTGGCTAACTTCCATGCTTGCTGGTTCATGGCCTCTTCTACATTTGATGGTTTGGTCTCAATAATATTGCACATCATTTCAACATAGTTGGAGAAATTCTGAGGTCTCTTGCTTTCTCTGAATGTTCCTTGGAGAGCTGCAAACTTTTCAGCTTCTTAGATGGTGTTCCTAACCCAAAGTGGTCTCTTCTTACTAACTGCAATGTCTCTAGGTCCATCAGTTGGATCCAGAGGCTCAGAAGGATCACAAGGCTCAATAGATTCCCTCTGAATCTCAGGGTTAGTATCATTCTCCATATCTTGATTTCCATTAAGTTCTTTATCATCATCAACCAAGGAACCTTTAGATTTCTTAAGAGTGATATTTTCTTCAAAAGTTACATCTCTACTTACCTCAATGTACCTTTGTCCTAGGATGTAGAATCGGAATGCTTTGGAAGTTTCACTAAATCCAACAAGGATGCCCTTCTTTCCAGAGGGCTCTAGCTTAGTTCTCTTTTCCTTTGGTACATGAACATAGACAAGGCTTCCGAAGATCCTTAGGTGGCTGATATCAGGTTTGATTCCGGTGAAGGCTTCTTCAGGAGTCATGTTCTTCAACACTCGATGAGGGCATCTATTCTAAATATATACTATAGTCTTAGATGCCTCAGCCCACAAGAAGGTTTGTAGATCCTGATCATGAATCATAGCTTTAGCTTCTTCAACAATGGATCTATTCTTTCTTTCAGCCACCCCATTTTGTTGAGGATTGTAGGGAACACAAAACTCCCTCTTACTTCCTGTCTCTACACAAAAGTCATGAAAGCTACTTGAGGTGTATTCACCTCCATTATCAGATCTTAAAACTTTAATTCTTTTTCCAGATAGATTTTCAACTAAAGCCTTAAATTTTTTGAACCTACTTAATACTTCATTAGATTCTTTAGTTTTCAGAAAGTAAATCCAAGTCTTTCTAGAGAAATCATCTATGAATATAACATAGCATAGGAATCCATTAGGTGAAGTGACAAACATAGGTCCTGTTGTGCGTATCGCACACCCATCCCCGTCTTGGACAGGGACCCCCAGTTTGTGCCTTTTTGTCCTTGCGGAAGAGGAAGGGGATATGAAGGGTCAAGTGCCGCTAAAACCAAATTCGGCCTCTAGGGCCATATTGCGAACTTCAAACTCCCCAATTCTCGCAAAGTCACCTAAATGTGAAGAAAGAGTTAAAAGCCTGCAAAGACGTTGAAATGCCGATTTTCGCCAAATGGGGGTTAAAAGTTAAAAAAATCAAAACTTTGAAAAAGGTCACAAACCCCCGAAATTCGCCAACAATGAGGGAAATCGCGAAAAGGTTAAATCCTTGCAAAAGACCCTATTTCGCCGAAGTTTGCATAAAGTTAAAATCGCTGAAGTTTTAACCAAGTAAGTCACGGAGTTTAAGTTTGAAAAAGACCCAAAGTCCCAAAGTCCCAAAGTTTGGCAACAGCGCGATTTATTATAAAGTCTAAAACGCCGAACTCCAACCCAAAGCAAAGTAAATCGTGAAGGAGTATGAAGGCTTGCGGAGATGCAAAACCCCATTTTCGGCAGCGCCATAGTTAAAGCCTTGCAAAAAGCTCTCAAAACCCGAAGTTCACAACCTGGAGGAAAATCGCGAAAAGGTTAAAGGTTTGCGAAATGGTGCATTTCGTCGAAGTTTGATAAATGAGGAAAATCGCGAAATATAAACCCTGCGAAAAGCTTTAAACACCCTATTTTCGGCGACATAGTAAAACAAAGAAGTTTGAAGGTTTGTTGAAGGAGAGCAAATCGCCCAAGTTCGACGCCTAAGGGTTAAACGCAGAAGTTAAAAGTCTGAAGAACCATCCAAAACCCCCATATTTGCAGATTTTCGGGAGATAAAAGAAAACTTTTAAAAATAGAAAGGCGTTAGGTTACCAAGTTTGCAAAAAACGCGTCTTGAGCCGAAGTTCGGCGAATAGAAGCAAAAGGTAAAAGCGTTGAAACCAAGTTCACAAAGTGGCTTTTAGCCCAAAAATGCCAATGCAGAAAGGGGCATTAAACTTAGATATTTTCAAAACCAACTTGTAGGCCGAAAACCAACTTGTAGGCCGAAATTGAACAATAGGGCAAAATCACTTTTTCGCCAGTCAACCAAGAAGCTTTAGTGGATTCAGTTCGCCCAAACACCATCAAGACCAAGGATCAGATTTCACGTTCAAGAGAAAACAGCATTTCAAGATACATCTCACAAAGAACTTCTCGGGCCAGACGATGTTAAATTATTTAATTTTTCAAATTGATTTATTAAAATGAAATTGATCGTTTGCAGGTCGCAAGACGTCATCGCAGAAAACTAGGAGCCAGGCACTGAAAGCTGGAAAAGAAAAGGATGTAGGAACGCGCTACAAGAGCGCTAGATCTGAACCGGGCATTGGGAAGCATGCCGCTGGACGACAAGCTGAAGTTCACCACCAAAGACCGAAGAACACTCCGAATACTACAAAGCATGCGTTCTCAAGAAGAGCACAGCTAGATTTAATTCCAGAAGTTAAGTTTCTGTAAACTGAAACTATTTTATTGAAAAAACTGCCTATGGGTCCAGCGCAAGATATTTTTGTGGACGGTTATGTCCAACTACCGGATGGACTCAAAATAATGCCAAAACAATTGGAGGTAGTTGAAATTATGGTTGGTTGGATAACTGAGAATTGATTGGGCATAGGTTAAAGTTGCCAGCTTCTGGAAGGCAGATCAAGACCCTTGGATGTAGTCCATCCTAGCCTTCGATTCAATATTGTAAATTCTATCAAAGGCAGAGGCCTTTCTTTTGTAAAGGGTTAGAGATTTTTGTTAGATAGTGAAACAGTTGGTTAGAATTTTATAGTTAGATTTTAGAAGTTAGAATAGATTAGATTTTAAGCATAGCATAGAGATGTTGCAGAAATTGTTGTAATGGCAACTAAAGCAAATATATGAACATTGAAATATGGTGTTTATTGTCTTTGTTTTAGTCTGTTTGCATGGTTTCTTTAGGCTGGTTAATTTTAGAGTGCTGGGATTTTAATGGTGAATGTGGAGAGGTATTTGATGCATTTCTGGTCCATACCATTGGGGGTCTGCTGATTGTAGGTCACCGTGCATGGTTAGTCTGAACCCAAACTGTGCTTAGTTCAACTACAGGTGTTCGTCTTAGGCTACGCCAAAATTGGGTGCCTAAAACGAGTGTCTCCTGTCTGAAAATCCTTCATCCCTTGGAGCTTGCACCGTTTTTGTCTAGTTGTGAGGGTATCTCTGGCGAAACAAGAACTGGTTTATCGAAATCTGTCTACCCACTACATCAGTTGTTATCATCCTTGTCCTTAGGATTCCCGAACCCTTCCCTTTTGATTTTATTTCGTAGTCTGAGAATCACAGCAAACTAGCTTGTTGCAAATCGTAAGTCCCCTTGTGCTCCCAGTAAATCACATCAACCGTTGAGCTATCCTGCAGTCAAGACCTGACAATCGAAACCTTGAGGTCGTCCCCATTGATCAAATTGAAACAGCATTAGGGATTTCCTTATCTCAAGAGAGGATAGGATACTCGACGAGTACATTCTATTCTGCGTTGGCCGGATGAAGTCGCAAGTTTAGCGATTTTAGACACGTCAACAGGTCCACATAAATCAGAATGAACAAGTGCTAATTTTTCTATAGCTCTACTTTCACTTTTATAAGATGGACTTTTAGTGTTCTTACCTAAAGCACATCCTTCGCAAGTATCATCATGAAATTGACTCAAGTGAGGGGAGTGCTTGGAAGTGTAAATGACCAAGCCTCCTATGCCATAGTTTGCTGATCTCGGGAGCCTCATGAATGAGAGCTTGAACAGGTTTGGTTGAAAGCTTGTATAAGCTATCATATCTATTACCAATGACACGAGCATATTTAAAACTAGATAATGCTAATTGATAACCCTTATCTTCTAGTGCAGAAATGGAGATAAGATTCCTTTTAATTCCAGGCACAAATAAAATATCACTGAGATGTAGAGAAATACCAAAATCTAGATTTAATGTAGTACCGAAACCTCTTACCGAATATCGAGCATCACCACCAATTACCTTATGAAGATTAGATTCTTTCTCTATCAAGCTTGAAAGATGCTCTTGGTAGCCTGTCATGTGTCTAGATGCGCCGCTGTCGATCAGCCATGTGTTGCAATCAGTCGGTACATTGCTTGACAAGGCAGAGATGAAGATGAAGTCTTCATTGTTCTTATGTTCTGCAACTTCATTGAGATTCGCTTCTCCTTGCTTGAGCTGATTTTGACATTCCTTCACATAGTGACCAAACTTGTCACATCTAAAGCAACAAATGGGTGAAAAATCTCTTGGCTTCTTCGTTGAATCATGACTTGCTGAAGGTCTGAAATCTCTATTCCTCTTGAAGTTGCCCTTCTTCCAATTTCCACCTTTCTTCTTAACTGATTGGGCTGCAAGCATGTGATGATCTCCTCCATGAGAGTTCCTAATTGCCCCCTTAGCAGCCAGTCGAGATTCTTCTTGGATGCAATCTCCCCTCAATCGTTCAAACTTGGGAAGCTCAATTCTCGCACTAATTTCTTGAATGAATGGTTCCCAAGTTGGAGGAAGACCATTGAGGGCAGTCAAGGTAAGATCCTTGTCTTCAACTTCCTTCCCTACTGCTGAAAGTTGATCCTTTAAATCAGGCATTCTCATAAAGTAGGAAGAGCTGATTCCTCGAGGCAAGAATGCAGCTAGTGTTGTTGACTTCATACATCTTCTCCAATGTGCTGAACATCTCTCTAGCGGACTTCATCTTGGAGATAGATGACACAATATGGTCTTTGACAGAATCAATGATCAACCTTCAAGCTTGAAAGTCCTTCCTCCATTCTTCCTTTTCTTTTTCATCAGTAGGTTCTTCAGCATCCTCGCCATCATCATACGAACCTTCCAAGAGGTGTAATTCGCAAAACCTTCCAAACTGTCTTCAGCCCTAAGAGAAGAAGCCATGTAGCTTTGAACAGTAAGTTAGACTAAAAGACAATAAAAGATTGACAAATCTGATCACAACTATTTATGAACCAAGCTCTGATACCATGTTAATTTTAGTGATCAGACTGAAGATAAATAACTGAAACTGAAAATGCAACACATAACAGTACAAAACAACACAGCAGTACCTTGGGAAAACCTCCCTCTTGGAGGAAAAACCCAGCAACAAGATTCAGATCAGATTATATTAATGTCAAGGGATAGCCAGGTACAAAATTCGCCCACTTAGGGCAAGAACAAATTGACTTATCTGAATCTTGAATTCTGATCAGAATTTGACTTGTCCTTTCAATCTGATGATAGTCGCCACCCTTGATTGGATTCACTCAGCTAGAATGAATTCGCTATTCTCCAAAGTGAGTTCATTGACCTCAAAATATAATGGCAGGCCTTCAATGTATATTCGTTGTGTCTTGAATTGCTTGCAAATCAGATCACTGAATTGGATGAATGTGTGAATGCTGTATAGGATGGATTACATCGCCTCGTTTATATAGGAGATACAAGTAACTTATTTGCCTTAGTCGGCTATAATGAACTTGGCGCCAAAATACACTAAATTCGAATTCTATTTACAAGTTACATGAATAGGTCTTGACCTATCATGTCATCACAAGTTACATGTTGCATTTGCCTTAGCACATTACACCCAAATAGGACCAGTCTCATATGTTTACAAGTTACATTATTGTAATCGCTTTAAGTTATTACAATATGTATTTAAATTTTAATTGCCACTAGGCAACATTAGAATTTAATCAAGTATAATCCGAACTGGCTATTTATTTTCAACACTTTGAACTTGTGGTAGTTAATATGGACAACATTGAAATATATTTATCCTCAAATAATTTAGCAAACCTAGAAATTTCCACCAAGGTAGTGGGTTTAAACAATTTAACTTCAACATAGATGTCTTTCTATAGGCCATTGATAAAGCAACTTTTGAAAAGAGCATCATCTAGCCCACTTGTCTAGTTTGCCAATTTTTCAAATTGTGTCTACATATTGCAAATAAAGTGAGTTTGACTTGATTTAGTCAATGCTATAGTGAAGTCGTTGTATTCACTTGGGCCAAAGCAAGTGAGTATGTATTCAAAAACTAATCCCATGTGAGTGCACTGTATATTTTTTCCAACCACTAATACGATTGAATGTTGCTCTGATATTTTATTGCACTTCTTTTATTAAGCTTACCTAGGTAAAATGTTTCAACCGTATGTAGCTAATAAGGACATGTCCTTGATTGAAGGTAATCAATTGCCACCTGTGCTTCATCATTCCTTGATTGATGGCAATTATGTGTCACCTTTGTCTCATTAAGTGCCAACACTCTACTTATTGAATTAGCTCCTCTCCCAGTTGAACTTAACTCATATCCTCTTAGACACAAGTCATTAGGGATAATCCACCCGAAAGGTTATAAATATGTACATTTTCCTTTGAATAGCTAATAAGAGCACAAATTATATTCACTTGTGTTGTCAGTGTTTGCTTTCAAATAGATAATTGTGATAGTAATTAGTTTGATTGCCAAATTTTTCTGTATATTTTATAGGGTCTATTTTAAAATCCCACATTAGAAAGCTTCATGTTCTAGGTTGAACAAAGCTATGGGAATTTTATAAGCCATGGAAGTTTGATTGATGAAAAATACTATTCTACTTTATACAACAAATTTGCAATTTATAGAAATTCAATTTATTGTTAAACATTGTGTTGTCATCGATGTCAAAGGTGCTATCAATGTTGTCATTGTTGTCAAGGTATCAAGGAGTTTGCAATAATTTTAATTACCTTATCATACCATAACAAGGCATTTGAGAACAATGGAGGACAGAGCTTAGTAATGTTAATATTATCATCATGTACCAGTTTTAGTTGTTTGTAGAGGTCTAGAGGTGACTACGGTACTTTTTTGAGGTTTGTTGTTCAGAGACTGTAAGTAAGCCTAGTTGCACTAGCATGATGTTTTATGGCTTGCAATTTAGAAGACAAGTAAGGCTACACATGAAAAAAATCTATTCAAGTTCCAAAGATGGAGCTCAAGAAGAAGGAAAAATATAGTCGACAAAATGGTCACAGTTCTAATTCACTGACTATGATGATGTTCCTAATGGTTGCACTAGAGGATAGTAAGTTGGTAACATGTGCCAACTAGAGGAAGTGTGTGAAAGTTGTTTGGGAGCAATTGAGTTTGTGTTGGGTGACACACATCGTGATCCCACTCTTAGTGTAATGTATTGGCTTTTGGACCGAGAATGCATATATAATGTGGATCAAATTCATTCCAAAATAGCATGATAGATGTGCTTAGCAAAAAAGTGGCAAAAGTTGTGCAAGCTATCTACTCAATTTGTGTTAAAGAGTGCAAACTGAAATGCAGATCTCATACACATTGTGAGAGTGTTTTGAAGCAAATTAGATCAAAGAGATGTTGAAGGCTAAGCTTTGAAGGTTCACATGACATATCTTTTCATAATTGAGATTGGTGTCACATAATCTGAGTTGGTGCTTAGTTCTTTGGACGAGAGGATTGGTGTCTCCTATAGGTTGGTTCTTGCAAATCTGATTGGGGATTGATGTCTCCATATTGGGTTGCAATTCCTGTGGGTTGGTGCCTACAAAATATTGTAATTTCCTTATTATATTTGTGAGGTTGGATTTGTAATGTCCCCTATTGGGATATTCCTATATTTTGCCCTAGAAACACCAAATGAGGTATGAATTATATTAAGGAAATGTAAATTGCCAACTTTAAGTCTTGATATAGAGCAGCCAAGCACTTGAAAATATATAAGTTTGCTGGCTGTTCTTATTAATTCTGAAACTGATTGTTTCTTCCTTGATAGATTCTCTTCTTCCTCTATATATATCATCTCATCCCTCTTTAAAAGAGGCGACTTCTCCAAGAGAGGCACCTCTTCCAAGGGGTCGGCCCTCTTTAATAAATCCTTTTAAATTAAATTTGGAAATCATTTTAACCCTTACAAAGTGGCGTTAGAGTAGATCACCCAGCATTTAACATTTAAGTATAATTTGTTTTAAATATCACAAAAGAGATGACAACTTTTAGGAGGGTAAGCCTTAACTTCCTTTTGCCCTAGCTAGCCCTTTACCATGCCATGCATCGCCCAAGTCTGGGTACTGGGTATTACTAATGTTGTGATTGGTTTATCGATAGTTGTGACTAGGGTTTCAGATGGGAGTATGACAAGATTTGGGCAATAGATCCAAGTAGCTATTCTCACTGTGGTTTTTCCCTCCTAGGTTTCCACGTATATATGGTATTCTCATGTGTTGATGTGTGATTGTGTTTATCATTTGCTTAGCTACTTCAAAGTTACAAAAAGATTTGATAATGATCCTAATGTTATATTGGATTTGAAGTTAATTATGGTATAAACTGATTCACCCCCCCCCCCCCAGTATATCTATGAGCTTAATAAGGTGTACCTTGTGTCCGTCCACTATGCAATCCACTTGAGGAGTGTTGTCCATTGTTATAACTTTGTCCCAAAGATGACTTTATACTCTATCGGAATGGTTGGCTCATGATACCGTGTTTGGCAATAGGTCCAATCAATTTGTTGTCACGGTTGTCAATTTTACCTATCTTGTCCAACTTGGACAGCTATTAGAGGATAGTTGGTTATGATTTCCTGATCTAACTTTTCCAAGAAAAGGTCTTATGATGAAGGATCCTAAGATCTGCATCAACCATATCATGTAGTTTGGAATGCATCAATTCAATGACCCACAATGCATTGTACTAATATGACCTTCACTACCCTAATATGCTTGGAACTATACAAATTTGTCTTATGATGAAGTATCCTAAGATCCCCTACCATCAACCATATTATTTAGTTTGGAATGCATCAATTCAATGACCCACTACACATTGTACTAATATGACCTTCACTGCCCTAATATGCTTAAAACTATACAAATCTACTTGAATGTACCAATCTCTACTCAAATATGCCTAGATGTAATGTCCCCTTTTGGGAAATTCCTAAATTTTGCCCTAAAACCATGAGTTCGATCAAAATAAGAAATATCGTTCATTCGAAATACAAACTTACCAATTAAAAATTATTTTCCAATATAAATCTTGGATTAGGTCTTGCAATAATGTTAGTCAACATTTGAAATGTAATCCATAAGACCAACTCTTTTCATAAGAGTTAGGAATCCAGTAACATATAATTGCATATATAATCAATAGCATTAATAATTACCCAAAACATATTCCTATAGTAACTGTATTAGGAATTAGATAGAAAATTTGCAAACCGCAATCTCAAGGATAGTTATCCTTGTATTGCAAGAGCATGAGTGGAGAGTGGTCCACTTCATCCTTCAGTCCACCTTGGGGGCGCTCCATCCTCCTTGACCAAGCCTAGGAGCACTAATTAGCCTCCTAGCCAATGAGGCTTAACCCCCAATGGGTGGCATGCTTGAAAAGAGTATGAGACTACCCCCTCCACCAGGAGCACACATATGCCTCTCGGCCCACGAGCACTCCATCTCAGGGTGGCATGCTTGATAAAAGATAAGTCGATTCTTCACCTCTCATGAACTCGAAAGGTTGATTGCCCTACCTGTTTTGCAACCATTTCTACCCATTTCAAAATAGATTAACTATATGAATATATTATAACATATAATCAAATAGAAATATAATTAAATTTTTTAAAATTGGGAAACAATACTCAAATCGGAAAATAATGCGATTACTCACAATTGTCCCTATATAATTTCAGCAAAGAATAAATTGCATTTATACACTTATATCATATTTTCACACATAAACTTACTAATTCCAGGCTGATAATGATAAATCAGATTTCTGCTCTTTATTGACTATTTCCTGATTTCAAATCAAATACTTCTATAATATATTTATTTTTTGCTCTTACTTAGTTCTGATCCTCAATTCTTTTCTTTCTTATGATGATCAATTGATGCCCCATCCCAAATGAGTTGATCTCCCTTTTATACCTTATCGTTGAGGGAGTCACAACCTTCCCCAAATGTTACCTTTTGAAAGGGTGTAACCCTCCTCCTTGATCGCTGGTCTCAAGCCCCTTTTGAATTTGAATTTCATGTCTTTAGTAATTGCTGCCAATGATTTCTTAATTCAAATTCATTTAAATGCCTTTATTATCTTAGCGATCCCAATAAGGCTGACTAACTTGGCAAGGCTGTGTCAGAAATTGTCCCTCTAAACATGGGGATTCCTTTATGGAAGTGTACAGCTGGCAACATAAAGAAATAATGCACCAATTGATGCCACTCATTCATTTGAGCATATGTATTGATATTAAACTGCAGCGATGACTTAGTATATTAGGATATGATGTTCTCAAATGAATCATTAGACGATAAAATGTAATAATATATTATTTACTGGATAAATATCACGGAATATAATATATTATCTGCAGAAGCAACTCCAAACAGAAGCACCTGATAAATACACATATCTGAATATGTCCTTAAGACTTAACTCTATAAGTTCATACATACAATGACCAACTGAAATTCAGAAATCACTATTTCATGCCCTCTGACAATTCATTTATATTTTATAATTATATTATATTTTATTATATTCATTATTATTATGTTATTATTTAAATCCCATTTAAAAAAGGAACATTACACTATACTTGTTCATGACTAGGGTGTGTTGTGAGGCATTCACACATCGCCCCATTGCAAATGGGGACCCCCACTTTTTTCTGCTTTCCAGGATATTGTTTGAGTCCTTAGCTATTGGACTTTGCATTAGAGGGATAAAGTTGGTTAAGAGGCCAGGAGACAATAGGATAGCTTTTCTTTTTGGGGTGAAATGAGGTCAAAATGAACATAAAGAGAAAGAGGTCTGATAGAGGAACTCTTCAAGATCAAGCCCAATCAAACAATGCAAGGAAACACCAATTGGGTCAAGTGCAAAATTCACTTCAAGTGGCCCTCTCCCAGAGCGAATTTCACTCTTGTTGCCTCAAGTCGGAGAAGTCATATTCGAGGTGAGTTTTGAGGTCTTTTAGTATGTAAAGGCATAAACTAAGGCATAAAGTGATAAGGTTCAACTCAAGAGTACATTTTCAAGCTACTTCAAGTGCCCTTAGTTGAGAGCGAAGTTGTTCCTAGAACGCACCATGAGCCTCGTGTCAACAAGCTTGAATGAATTGAATGAAGGAGAATGAGCAAGAAAACACTAAGTGTCAAGTTTCAATTCACTTCATGTGCATCCACTTTGATTTGGACTTCACTTCATGTGCATCCACTTTGGAGCAGACTTCACTTCATGTGCATCCACTTTGGAGCAAACTTCACTTCATGTGCACCCCTTGTGGAGTGAACTTCATGTGCTCAAGACTTGGAACGAAATTCATCCTAAGACCTCATGTTGAACATGCTATGACGCATAAGAGTTGAGAAAGTGAGTGAAAGTGAGCAAAGGAGAGTTAGAGCTTTGATTTGAAATTCACTTCAGCTGCATGAACTCGAGCGAACTTCAGGTGCATGACCTCGGGAGCAAACTTCATGAGCATCACTTTTGGAGTGAGTTTGCCTTAGAAGCCTTGTTTGAGTGCGAGTTAGAGCATTTGAGTTATCATGAATGAGGATAGTGAACATAGTTTTGATTTGAAGATCACCTCAAGTGCTCCTTCTTTGGAGCAAAGTTTACTTCATGTGCTCTTTGATAGGAGCGAATTTTTCTTTTAGGCCTTCATGAGGTAAGTTTGACATGTTTTGTGAATGAAGGTTTGAAAAACTAAGGATTGAATTGATGAAACAATGAAGTGATTGAGGGCAAGTTCAATTTTGACTTGAAATTCAACTCAAGTGCATGCAAGTTGGAGCGAACTTCATGTGCATGCCTTCAAGAGCGAACTTCATGTGGTTGTCTTCAAGAGCAAATTTCGTGTGCATATCATTTTGAGCAAACTTCATGTGCTCCACTCTTAGAGCGAAATTCCTATAGAGGCCTTCCCTAAGGATGGTTTGTCATGTTTTCATCAATAAATGGTTAAAAGACTTAATGTTAGAACCCATAGAATGAAGGTAAGCGAGTGAAAGCAAGTTCAATGACAAGTTTGAAGATCACTTCATGAACATCAAGGATGGAGTGAACTTTGTGAGCATCAAGGTTGGAGCAAACTTCAAATGCTCCTCTCTAGGAGCGAAAACACTTCAATTGCTCCTTCATGAGAGGGAATTTTCTCTAAATGCTCTTATCAAACCTGCAAATCACATAAAATCAGAAATCATATCAAATTAAGAGATTATAGAGGCTATATGTCATGTGTGTTTGATGCTCATTTGTTTGTTTTGCAGGAGATGAAGAAAGAAATCAAGGGGATTACATTGGTGGAGGATCAAAACAAGTGTCCTAAGGAGGAAATTTCAAGGTCAAGAAGATGTCTTCAAGAGGAAAACTTCATCAGCAAAAACATCAAGGATGGTGATTGCAAAGCAAAAGGAGGAAGATTGTGAGATTAACACCACCATGCAAAGGAGAAAATTTCATTTACAAGCACAAAATGCCTAAGAGGAATCTCAACTCTCACCACACCATGGAGACATAAAGAGATCAAAGGAGTGTAGAGGATGAAGACATACAATCACCCCAAGGCAAGCAGGCGAGGATGGAGGAATGACTCAGCTACATCAATGCTTCCCATCACCACTACTTTGAGCGAACTTGAAATGTTGAGTATCAAGAGATATCTCTCAACATCCCTTCATGACAATCTACCAAGTCTACAAGCGCAAGTTGAAGTGGCATCCTAATCATCATCCCAGTCACCACTCACCCAATCAGAGAAGTTCCACATCAACACATCCGGATTCAATGAACCAAGCTCATCATATGAAGGCACAAACTTTGAGGCACCTACCCCTATTATCTATTGGTCATGTCAAAATGTTGTAATTATTTCATTGGCCAAAATTGAGTTTGTTGTAACAAACCCTAATTAGGGTTTTCATTGTAAAATCTCGGCCATTGATCTCAAATTGATCTGAGCCATTGAATTGTATTGAGAGCATTATAAAAGCTCAAGCTCTTCATTTGTAAAGGTTAATAGAGAGATAATAATTAGTCAATAGAGTAGTGAATAGTAAATAGCAATTAGAATAGAAGTTAGATTAAGAGAAGGCAAAAATTGTTGCCAAACCTTGTTGTAAAGAATAATTGATTTCATTGAAGTTATGTTGAATTTAATTTGTTACTTCAACAACAACTTGCATGGTCTTTACTTCTCAATTTACTTTAATGTTGATTAGATCGAATGGAGGAATTTGTTGAATGCATTCGTGTGGAATCCATTTAGTCCATACCAATAGCCTCTTGTTGATTGCAAGTGTGCCTTGCATGGTCAACTAGAATGATATGAGCTTAACTTCAAATTGTTATGTGTCCATTGTTTATGCATTAACTTGAATGGTGATCAATGTTTGATGGTAATGATTTGAACATCTCCGAATCGCACCTTAGAAGATTGCACTGAGCTTGCATCAAATCGTTCAATTTGATGGTGAGACCTTGCCTAGTAGGATTCCATCTAATCATTCACCCATCTTCTTGCATTCTAGGAATTAAGATAGAATTCCTCAACCCTTTCTTTTTTGCCCTTTTTTCAATTCAAGCTAGTTTAGGACCAAAAGCATCACAAGATTGCAACATCAGATGATCAAGTTTCAGCAATTCAAGCATTCAACAATTCAACGTAAGTCCCTTTGTGATCCTAGCATTATCACATCAAACCAATGAGCTTATCCACACGTCGTGACCCGACATTTATAAACCTTGGAGTTATCTCAAGTGATCCTTAAGCTAATCTTCAGCATTTGAGTAACTTTGTTCAAGATACTTTAGAGTATTTTATTTTGTGTTTGCATGTGCATGAAAAACACATCAACAGGGTGTAAGTAGGGAATTTACAAGCTAAGGTGTGCCTGGTCTGGAGGCTTCCTAATATAATTATCTTGTTCATAGATAGTCAATTGACAAAGGGTTCCACTAGACTCATAGCTGCACTATCCTGTCTCCGAGGTACAAAGAGAGCAACTTCCTAAAGCTAGTTGCTTACCAATGCATTACACATTCAGATGGTCAATAGTTTCCTGTTGTAATATCCCCAACAAATTTTTTTTTATTTTAGCAATTTTACAAACACACCAATCAGCAGCATGAACACTCAGAAAACACTCCAAAATATCTGAAACTGACACACAAATCTGCAATATTGTTTCTCAAATCTACTCCTCTAGATGAAGAGTAGTAACAAGCTCAATTAGACTGTTGCATTGCAAGCAAGAAACCAAGTGGTAGCTAGGAGGTATGCATTCCCCGAAGCTTCACTCCAAATTTTGGCAGCACTTCGTTATAATTTTCTTCATAGATGTCAAATGAGAGGCCAAGTTCTCCTATTTATAGATTCTAAAACTCAAATTCACATTCAAATGGCGCCCAAATTCCTATCTTCTGATTTGGATTTCATTTCAAACATGTCCTTGACTTGGCGCCCCCTTCCCTAGGCACAAAATTCGAAATTTTTCCTTGGTCCAAACTTACAACATAAAAGAACATTATACATGAGCATATATTCCATTCTAGGCGCCAGACTTAGGAGAATAAATAAATTTTTGAATAAGATGCACTTTTCATTTCCTAAGTCGTCCAACAATATAATTAAATATTAAACTTTAGAATAAAGTATTAATATTTAATAAATCACTTGCAAAACAAATACTAATCAGTACCAAATTGATCATGAATTGAAGTGCTGAAACCATCAAACTGAACTGGGTCGGAGCTCTGCACTGAACTGCTAAAAATAGAACTGCCTGAAATGACACTTACTAAAAATAGTAAGTCCTAAAAACAACTCCAAAAAACTTGTTCTTCGAACCCTGTAGCTCAGCTCGAGAAACCCAATGATCATGACAACTGATGTCAACTTACTAAAAATAGTAAGTTCTGCAAACTCCTCTGAACTGATTGCTTGTCATACCACTGCAAAGCTTACAGAAAACCCAGAAGGAACCTCAATTCTTTCTGCCAAACTCCAACCACAACATCCCTGAAAATAGCAAGGAATCCTCCTAGAAAATAGGAAACCCCAATTCCTCATTCCAATCAGCCTACAGGTTTCTAGAATAGGCTAATGGACCACTGATTACCGCCTACTGAGAAGGGGGCATTACACCTGCAGCAAATTTTCTTTCTACGCGAAGGTACATGGAAGCTCAAGTCTATCTACAATTGAGGTCTTGATATTGGTGAGTCCTTTCCCACCTCATTTCACATGCCAATATGTGTTTAGCCAATAATGACAACTCTTTATAATATTTTAAAGTCCCTAACATAGAATTTCTAACCTAGAGAGAGCACTGCTACATAAAAAAGTTGTTGAAATCTCTTAATACCCCACAACTTTCACATTTGTGTTTGGCATTAAGTCCAATCAATTTGCTGTCAAGGCCATCATTTTTACCTAAATTGTCCATTTTGGACAGCCGTTAGAGAGTAGCTGGTTATGATTTCCTGATCCAAATTTTCCAGGAAAAATCTTATGATGAAGAATCCTAAGATCTACTACCATCAACCATATTATGTAGTTTGGAACGCATCAATTCAATGACCCACTATGCATTGTACTAATATGACCTTCACTGCCCCAATATGCTTGGAACTATACAAATTTGCTCAAATGTACCAATCTCTACTCAAATAGACGCCCAGATTTGTTCATGACTATGGTGTATGTAGGGAATTTCTAAGTTAAGGTGTGCCTGATCTGTAAGCTTGCTAATATAATTATCTTGTTCAGTAATAGTGAATTGACAAAGGGTTCCACTAGACTCATAGCTGCAGTATCCTGTCCCCAGGGTACGAAGAGAGCAACTTCCTAAAGCTTATTCCTTACCAATGCACCACACATTCAGATGGTTAATGGCTTCCTGCAATTGAGACCTAGATATTGGTGAGTCCTTTCCCACCTCATTTCACATGCCAAAACGTGTTTAACCAATAATGCAGCTCTTTATAATATTTTAAAATCCCCAACATAGAGTTTCTAACCTAGACCACTACTGCATAAAAAAGTTGTCAAAAATTATTAATACCCCACAAATTTCACCACTTTCTAATCACCAAGATCTCGTGAGGGTGAGATGAGAGCATTCAAGGGGTATTTGCAATAGACCACTAAAATTTTGTTGCTATTGTAGAATGCAGCCATGGGAACAGCTTCGATACTGTTTGTTATGATCTTACCTGCGAAAGATGATCAAACAATTACACCAACATGCAAAAAGAGGGCCCAAATTTTTCCCAAGGCATCCTACAGATTAATTTCAATCTGCAATTTATAGCAGAGACTAGCTGAAAGTGACTCTGAATCTTTAATTTACACAAAACATGTATTCTAAGGCAAAATGTCAAACAGGAACTGTACGAGCTATCTCTTCTAACTAATCTTTGACTTGCTTTTATTTGTGTCTCTGATATATATACAGGACTGGACTATATCAGGCTACTGTTTATCCTAATTCAGTCTTGTTGAAAACTGGTATAAATTACCAAATCTATAATTAGGCTTCTAAAAACATGAGGCTTGTTCTGCATAAATTGATACCACAGTATACTTCAATTGCTGTGCATCTTCACCCAAACATCTCTGTCAGACAATGCAAAAATATTTGATCTCATTTTAGGTGCAAAAACAATCAGATCTCATATGACCTTATAATGACAATTAAGAGTTCTATTGAAGAGACCAAACCTCTATAGATGTGTCATGTCCAGCTCGAATGATATACACAGGCCAGTAACCATCTTTGCGCGGTGCCGGATTGCCTCCTGGATGCCGAGAAATTATCTGTACAAAATGTCACAAGTAGTCAGAAGATCCCTCCCTGAAAATCAGGCGCTCAAGAACACAATGACATAAACATAGAATGTAATAATTTGCCTAGATAAAATTCATCAAACAATGGTAAAGGCAATGGACCTGTACGGATGTGTTGAGACCATTTAGGCATTCAGTGGAAAAGAGCCTTAATTGCCCTTGAACTTTCGTGATAAAAATTTCATTCCTCTTAGCCACATTATAAAATCTGTAAATAAAGCAAACAGTAAAACCCGATAAGCTGAGTTTCTACATAATTAAAGGGCCAGTTGAGGGTGTAGGGTTAATAGATTAGGATGTCCATAATAGATAAAATAAGTCAATAAAGGTAAGATTGGTGTTGCTGTCCGTAACTGATATGGCTTGGTAGTGGTTGAAATGATATTACTGTTAGAAGTCTGTATATTTGTCATTGATGTCAAGAGATTCTGAAACTCTAAATTGATACTAATTGCGATTGGTTGGTAGAGTTTGGATGTTACAGACCTATCTTCAATGATTGTATCACACCATGTTGTTGTTGCAGATTTTGTGTCTTGGAACTGTTTGGTTTGACCTTGAATCTGACAGAAGCAACAAAGAGGAAGCCATGTTATGATGCCCACAAACAAAACAATACATTTTATATTTACTGTGATTTCAGATTATCAGTTGGATAAGATTTTACGTTAGCATTATGTCTTTTGTATCTTGGACTATGTGTTAGGATACTGAACGTGGTGTGTGAGATGCTGAGAATCTGAATGAGAATGCTGATGAGTGATGAAAAGGACCTTGCCATTGCAAGATGCAGAAAGCATGCAGATTGTAGTGGAAGATTGAGGTATACTGTGATTATATAATCTATATGTTGCTTAATTGATTGTAATTATAAACAAGATCAGCAGTGATATATATGCCATACCCTTGCTTGATGAAGTTGTTAGGGTCTTTCTAAAAGACTGCAGACAGGATACAAAAGTTTATTTGCAGATTGAATATAAGACTGATTCATGTTTGAAAAGGTTCTGATGTTCAGTTTGTAACAATTCCAATGTGTGCTTCCAATATTGTATTGGTTCAGATTTGGAGTCAAGACTTCTTTTGTTTGTGACATTCTTATGGTTGGTGCCAAAGGATGCTGAGTTATTGCTCAAACTGAAAAGTTGTGTTTGTAAGAGTTGGTGCTCTCAAGCAAGGAATTTGGGGATTCCTTAGGGTTGGTGCCCTTAAAGTATTGTATACACTTTTTGTGAGGCTGGATTAGGACTGTAGAACCTAGTTTTCCATTCTAGGTTTTCCACGTATTTCATGTGTATTGGTCTCTATTTGTTGTTGCATTCTTTTCAGTTCTGATTTTCAATTATTTTAGTTTATCAATGATACTTAATTGTTTAAGGATCTGAACGTTTAATCTACTACTGATTCACCCGGAACTGAAAGTTCAATTCACCCATCCCCCCCTCTCAGTAGTAGAATTGTGTTCTACAATTACACTAAACCCATTTGAACAAATCAAAAAATAATACCATGATTAACATTATTCTTAAAATAGACTTACCAAAAACGGGAAAAACTCACAACAAACAGAAATTCAGAAAAGTAGACTGATATGCATTGCAAGAAACTTGATTATTCATAACGTCCAGATTTTGAGGGTTTTGATTTTAGGGTTTAAGGCATTAAAATCTTACCTCATAATTCCAGAGAATTGATACAATGAGCTTTCATGTACATCCCATTTCCATTTACCTCGCGTTAATACAATCCCAATGCTTGGTTTTATCTGTACACATATTCACAAAATGGCTAAACAACTCACACTTAAACTTCAAACAAACATATTAGGAGCTGGATATTAAGGAAACAGTTGAATTAAACGAGACCTGCATTGAGAGTAGGCGTTGGAGCTCTAAAGACAACCACTGGGAATTATCGTCACCATATGTACAGCCCACGTTACTCTCTCTGTTTTTTGTCATTGATAAATTACTATGCTGGTTTTGTATGGTGCATGACCTATAATTTCTATGCTTTTTATTCGTATTGACCTTGGAGTAATTTAGATTATGCAATGGATTGTGAGCAGACTTCGAAGTATGCAGTGAATTGTAAACAATAACATTGCAGACATGTGAACTTTGGTGACTGAGAGTCAACATGATTCAACAGGAAATGAATGTACTTCGATTATGACCGTTGTCTCTGTTGTTGCACATTTTGTGGATTGTTTCGATCATCAACGGTATATTGGGTTTGATCGGCAACAGTAAAGGAGATTGGTAGTCGTTTCAAATACTTTGGATTAGATTTTCATTTATATTTTCAAATTTAGGTCTAGTCAATATTCATATAAGAAGATGCAAGATTAACAAGAGATGCAGTGCACCTAATTGTTGAAATGAAATTATATTCCAAGTAGAGGTTGTAGTTATTTTATTGTATAAATTGTGTATTATTATAATATATAGTTATTTATCTAATATGGATTCAATAATTAACATATAACTTTTCATTAGTGAATTTGTGGCGGTTATTACATTTTGTGGTGATGATAGTGATAATGAAATTATATTTGTGGTGATAGTAATAATAATCTGATTGCTTTAATTGTGCATAACTCATTTAGTGTAAGTCTTTTTTCCATAGAATCGATAAATTAAGTGGAGCTATTGAAAGTAAGTTTGAAATGTTATACATGCACTCTAACCTCTATGAAATGCATCCAAAGCTCTTTGGATTGAATCTATATTTTTTACATCTAAAAATGTATACGACTTTAATGAATATAGAATAAATATATATTTTTATTCAAAAAGTGGTATATGACTATATATGTCATTCCTCATTTGAAACATTTGTGCCATATGTATCAATTAATGGATAAATATTTGTTTATTTGTTTATTTTTTACAGAAATTATTTTATTGATCAATGAGAGAAAGAAATAATAGAAACCAATTCGAGACGATGAGTTAAATAAAAACAAGTCCTCCACCTCCTAGTGAAGAGGAGTAAACCTAGAGTGTTCTAGAAGAGGCCAAAGATTAAACATAAATTTTATAGACACCTAAAAATGTCCTCACTTAATTAAATAAATATTTATTATTCAATTAATTATATTACCATTAATTACTCTATTTTTTTATAGGTTAGTTTTATTGATATTAAAATAATACATTATTTTTAGCATTTGTTTGAGCACATATGCTCCGAGATAGACATATAGAGAGACCAAAAAACCAAAACCTAGACATTATCAACCTACTATAGATGGGTGCCTAGTAAGGTCACCATTACATCCATTATACACATTTGTCCTAGACCCCAATAACACCGACAATGAAACCTTGCAGAAACAAGGCCACGCATCCAATAGGTAGCATCATTCATCCTCAAAAATAGAGGACGAACCAAAATTCACTAGGAAACCAGAATATGAAGTGTCGAAGACCATGCATTCACACATTCACCCACTATCTGCTCCACTGCCATTACCATTCTGGGAACTATAATGAAAACTCAAAAAGCCAAAAAAGCACCATCATGTCTTATCAATCACCTTCATAAAAGGCCTTAGAGCTGACAACCTTAGCAAATTCCTCTAGCCAAGCCGAGTTGTCAAACTTTATACTAACTACCTGTCAAAGGAACTCCCTACCCACCACAACCCATCTTTGGTGACACTCCAAACCCCACACATCCAGACCAAGAATGAATGTCACGAACCCTATTTATCTATAATTATTTTATTAGGAAAATAATGTTTATTTTTCGTTTATGAAATGAAAATGAAATTTTAGTGATATAAGATGATAATGAAATAGGAATTCAAATGCAAAGAAATGATTTACATTACTTTATTTATGTAAATACAATTGAATGATATGTATTATGAATTGGGGATCATTATTACTAATAAGCAATTAAGTGCAAGTGAATGTAGCAAAAGGTGAACGTGGATGAAGGTGAGAACATGGTTCAGGTATAGTTGTTTTAGCTCATGGACTTCACTAGAATAGATGGAATCTCACACACCACTTTAGAATATATGTGTTTATCTGTTGTATGGTTTAATTTTATGATTGAATCAAATCCTAATTTGCATAAGTGATTGTGAAATAATATATGTCTTATTTTAAAGCAAGACTTATATTCAGATATTAGGTTAAATATGGATATTGATCATAGATTTAAATATGTTCTTTGTGTGCAGATATGTGTGATTGGATGAAATATCATACTTACATGTTCACTTTTGTGTTTTGATAATAGTACGTGTGTGTGTGTGTGTGTGTGTGTGTGAGAGAGAGAGAGAGAGAGTTAGAATATCAATTCGATCATATACATGTATATAATTATAATCTATATATATTATTATCATGGAAATTTAATTACTTTACTTCGTGTATTTTGTTTATACATACATACATATGTATGTATGTAATGTTAAAAGTTAAAAGTTAAAAGATTGGCATGAGTATCAAATAACCGAGTTTATGTTGTGTGTGTGTGTGTCGATATATAGATATCAACTTGCTTGAGGTATATCGTATGCAATTAATGTATCGGGTTAAGCATTGCAAGACATGGTCAGGAAAACCATGCATGTTATAAGGAAGTCCACATAAGTGAAGTTGACTTGGAATACACTAAGACTTGGAATGGTATTAATGTCGAACTCATGGAAAACGATGAGTTAAGAGGGGAAGTCGTTGGGTTAATATCAACCATGCCTCGGATCAAGCAGTTAGAATTTGTGATAAATTTGAACACGGACTTTGCAAGGAATACCAACCACGATGTAGTGTTTGAAGAGTTTTCGAACTGTTAGACGTGGTGCTTACCATTTGAACAAGCCCTACGTGGCCAAGTAACTATTAGACGTGTTGTGTGGTGGCATGAAAAACTATAATAACATAGTATGTAAGCCCAAAACATAGCAGAAAATATAGCATGCGTTTAGCATAAATATGGAGCATTAGTACACAGAAAATACACAGAAAAGACAGAGAGAGAGGAGACGGTATTGGGGAAAAGATAGTAAGAAATATATAGTGAATTGGTGAGAATAGAATAGAGAGAAAAAAAAATATTGAATAGAAAAGAGAGATGAGAGGATAGAGAGGAGAGAACACAAGTGATAGAACAACATAGAGGAGGAAAAGCATTGGAAATCTAGATGTATTGCAGACAGATTTGGAGAAGATTTCATATCAGACTTGGTTCGAGTTTCAGAGGTAGGCTCTTAAACGAGCAATAATTTGTTTTATTATTAGATAATAAGAATAGAATTATCTTGAGATTTGATTGTTTTAGATCGTAAGAGAAGAAAAGAGTTCTATTTCTGAATAGTTTATTGCTTAGAAGTCACAATGATTATATGAAATTTCGTTCGAAAACTCCATATAGGAATTTGCAATTAGAATTATCATGGAAAACATATGTTAATATCAGATTCCAGAAAAGAAGTAGATAGTCAAAAACATGTGGAAAGATAGAGAACTTATTCAATTTAAACTTAGAAATTTGAAACCATAAGACGTAAGATTACACTATTTGGGTTTTATGAGAAAAGATAAAAGAATGTGTACTCGTAATTTCTATTTCTGAATTTTACTTTTGTCTAAATGCAAAATATGCATACATGTGTTACACCATGTTTTTAATTCTTAATCTTTTTTTACTTAAAAGATAGAAGCAAAATAATGTTTTCTAATTAAATGTAATTGGTTGTAAATGAAAGATTGTTTCTTCTTTATCTATTAGGCGAAAGATTGTTTTCTTTGAATACCTTACAAATAATAGGAAAGCTAGATGTGTTTGTACTTGTGGGAAAGTTACCTTCCGAGACAGGTGCCGAATGTGGAATTATAGAGAGAATAGTTTGCTTTTCCAAACTATAATTTATTGCTATGCATGGCATTATACTCGACTGAGTAACTTATTGACCATTGAAATAGATGGATATATTTTATGCTCTCTACCATATCCTTGATTGATCTTTCTTATTTCTTTATGGAATTAGAAAATTGAAAATGCATGTATCATTCTAGGCATGCACAAGATTCCATCTTGTCTAATGAATTCTTTTTGCTAAGCAATTTGTGCAGGGTCGGGTATTCTTGATTGACCAAGAATTCTGGGGAAGTGTAAGCATCAAGGTTGGGTGGAAAAATCACTTGGATCTTGTTCTCATCTTCATTCTAAATATTGCATTATAGATGGATTTGGATTGCAGATCAATGTACGTATCTCATCCTTTACTTTGTTTTCCTTGTTATATGTACTTAAGGAATTTGAAAGTCCTAAGTAATGTCTGTAGATATGAGTGAGATACTACTTACAAATTCCTATTGAATAAATAATCTTTATCTCTTTGTAGAAATCTCGTGTATGTTATGATATCAATGGAATGATCATTTAGAGCTAAGAATGGAATAATGGAAGAAAATAAACTTATTAAAAGAATTATGAGTTTATTTAAGAATAAAGAGTATTTCGTTTTATTATTGAATTTAGAATGTTTTACGTCTTTACAATGAAGGGTTGCTTCACCACGATCACCCCAAGCTTATATATGTTGGGAATGTCATCTAGTCGGGGAATATTGCTTCTCAATTTTGCAACCACCGTAATTTTTATATTATCCACCAAAAACTCATCTTTAAAGACAAGTTGAAGTAGTAGTAAAGTTTGAACTTTTTTTCTATTAAATATAAATGAATCCAAACAAAGAGTTACATATCAAAGCCCAAGGAGGTCTAGCATGTCCAGAGTCAGATAATACCTCATATATAACCAACTACGAACAAGATAATCAACAGAGGCAAGTATTACATCCCTGCTATCCAAAAGACTATGGCAAAAAAGGGCCAAGTTTTCGTACCCTAGTTGCAAAGCGACCAAAGTCTAAACTTTTGGCTCCCCAAGGTCGAGAAATGAGATGAGAAACTGGGAAGTGATATATGTATTGACTTGATACCTATTTGCAAAGGTCAATTGTTTTCACATGGCCATCTTTGTCATTTTGGCTATACTCATTTGTTCATTGTGCTTGTCATTGGGGACAAATTTGGGGGCATATTCTCCTCTACTTTGTGTGCAATATAACTCAGTCATATGTTATTATCTTATTTATGGATTGTCACATGTTATCTATGAAATTATTAAAATATTATATTATGCCAACATAATTATATATCTTACACATCACTTTTACTTCGCTCCAATAATTCATAGCATCTTTTTTCAATACAACCAATTGGAAGTGCATATCATATCACTAATTGCATCTCTTAATTGTTTTCACATGGCCACCTTTTTCATATTGGCAATACTCATTTGTTCATTATTATCATCATTGGCGACAATTTTGGGGGCATCTTCTCCTCTAGTCCATGTGTAATATAACTCAGTCACATGTTGTTATCTTATCTATGGCTTGTCACATGTTATCTATGAAATTATTACAAGATTATATTCTACCAACATAATTGTATCTCTTACACATCACTTTTACTCCTCTCCTATAATTCATAACATCTTTTTAAAAAATGTTATATTGTATCTCTTAATTGTTTTCACATGGCAACCTTTTTCATTTTGGCTATACTCATTTGTTCATTATGCTCATCATTGGGGACAATTTTGGGGGCATATTCTCCTCTAGTTCGTGTGCAATATAACTTAGTCACATGTTGCTATCTTATATGTGGCTTGTCACATGTTATCTATGAAATTATTACAAGATTATATTGTACCAACATAATTATATCTCTTACACATCACTTTTACTCCTCTCTTATAATTATAGCATCTTTTTTCAATACAACCAATTGGAAGTGCATATCATATCACTAATTGCATCTCTTAATTGTTTTCACAATGTCATTAGAAGAATACTTCTTGTGCAATTTGTGTGTGTGAAGTGTTGTTGTTGACCCTGAGCTCAAGCTTTGACCTATTTTTAAGTTAATACCCATTTGTAGCGACTGTTAAAGATAAAGAAGGTGTATTCTCGAATGTTCCAAGCTTTTGTCTATATACCAAGGACGTCGGGGCATACAACAATGTAGAAATGGGAAAGGTAAGCCATCCGAAATTATCCTTATGTCTTCCATTATCAGGATAGATAATTATAAATCATTTGTGGGTGTTGGTTAGAGATATACCCTAAGAAAGACATTTGTCTCTTATTGCTTCAAAGGTAGATAGGCGTCTCCATGTTCAATACTGGCAGTGAAGAGTGAGAGGTGAAAAAAAAACTTATAATGCATTCTCTGACCTATCATATAAGCCACCACTACTACCAAATGAATTAACATAAATGTTAAGTTGTGTAAGCTTATATGAGATTTACATGCCAATATATTGTCTAACCATGATCAGGGAAAGAACTATGTTTCCAAAGTTTGAATAGATAGATTTGGTAGACCAAAAACCAAGAACCTTATCCAAAAAGACCACTAATATTCTTGATCTATACTAAAATTAATGTAGCATGTATCTATGTCACCGAACATCAACCTCTCAATCGTTGTCGTCTACATGTCAAATGGTGCTAATCACACCTAGTTCCACCTCATTAACTATCATATGTCAATGCATCCACCTCCCAATTGGCCTCCCAAAATGTGTGATCTAGGATGTTAAGAGGACAAGCCAAAATGTCGGAATTAGTGTTCTCGATTGCACAAAAACCTTATTCATTTTGGGCATCATTCCTCCAATTAATGCCTACATAAAAACTACATGAATGATGACGGTCTTTGGTCATCATCCACATTTTATTTTGATCCTATTAGTTGCTAAGTTGGTCATTTTGTTAGCTTTCAAATTTGCCTTTCTATAGACATGATTTATGGTATATACCTCAAAGAATTTAAGGAGTTCCATAATCTTATCCACGAAAGCACCAAGTTTCCAATTTGTCGTGGACCCCTTCCTCACAGCATTAACTACGAGAGTTGAATCACCTTCAATTTCTAGTATGGTGATATCCAAATCCTTGCAGAATAAAATTCCTTGTGTGAGATCTTTTAATTTTGTCACATAGTTGGTGACTTCCTCCAGTGGTATTGCTAGCTTTCTAACAACCTTCCCTTCCAATAATTTAATGATTCACCCAACAATTAAAGGTCCAAGATTCCCTTGAGAGAAACCATCAATATTTAGTTTTTACAACCCAAATTCTAGTGGTTTCCACTTAGTTTGCATCGTAGAATCTTCCGTCACAAAACCTCCATTTCCCACAAATGAAGGGATATTCAAACGATTTCATTTTAGCCTCATTCTTCCATCCCAATCAGTGAATTTACCATTTTTGGAGACATGAACAAAAATTTTGTTGTTGGCCACTTCTAGCATGGTCACCTTAACTTTATTCAGAAAGGACTTGATTGGCATATCTTTTTCTTCAAAGATTCTTGTAATGGTGGAAAATTAGGGTTAGGTATAAATTAATATAATTAAACCACCAAATGACCTAATTAACTAATTACAATAAGGAGGAGGGGAATCTAATAGATCAAACCTTGATGAACCAAGATTTTGATTAGATTCCAGCCTCTTTGGATAGGGCTTTCTCCTCCTTCAATTGACTTAGTTTGGATTGTTGAAGATTGGAGCAAAATAGATGATTATTGAAGAGATCGAGCAGAAACAATGAGCTACAAATGTCGTATAGATCCACCAACCTAGATCTAGGCAAAATAAGATGTCACAAATCTATTCACACAAGTTTTGCTTGATTTTTCCAAACTAGGTAGTATCAATTTGTCATGGTCCTCCAAATTTCTCACTATCAAAAGTTGAACTTGTTTGTCACTATGACTTATGTCGATCCTCCCGAATGTAGATTTGTACATGTTACCTGCACACAAAAAAGAAGGGTAAAATAATTGGGAGGGGTTTTCCTAAGTCAAACCCCAGTTTAGGAATTAACCTTACATGAAAAAATGCAAATACTAAAATAAATATTGAATAGATCTACACTTTTTGATGATAATGCTTTTCTCTTTGAAGGTAATCACAAATGTTGTATGAAATGGCATGAAAAACACAAAACCCTAATCACACACACATGCTTGCATGAAAATCGACATGAATTGGTCCACGATGGTTGATGATGAATATGCAACCTTGAAAATCTCTAAAAATGCTTGATAATGAATGCTTCACAGATGCACAGATACTTTAGGTGGAGTGTGGAAGGAGACTTAGATTGCTTAGATGAAAATAGATTGATAAAATGTCTTATATAAGGGTTTCTAAGTAAATTACCGATTAGGTCAACCTCTAGCTGTCATGTATAGCCATGGGGATAAATTCTCACCGGGGTGTAGCATCATAAATTATCACCAAACCAATTTACACCTCATTTGTGTGCCCCTACTTTAGCATGTCCTACCCTCATCACTTTTATAGGTCCATTTTGTGCCTATTCTCCAACTTTGAGGCTATGAACACCCATTTATGGGTCCCCTAGTAAGGTACCCCTTCCCCCTGAACCTTACTTGGTCCCTCCCAATGGGGCCCAAATTTGAATTGGGGAAGGTGTTGTATTTTCCCGATGAGAACTAACCCTCGTGGTTCCATATGACCATTTGGAGGTCGACCTAATCGGTAATTCACCTAGATACCCCTATATAAAGACATTTGATCAACCTAATTTCTTCCAAGTAATATAACAATCTAAGCATCATAAGTTGACATTTCCTAGCACTCTTGCATCCACGAAGCAAAATGATCAAACATTTTTAGAGATCTTCAAGGTTGCATATTCTTCATTCAACCATTGTGGAGAAAAGTTACATCATTCATGTGCATGCATGTGTGTGTGATTAGGGTTTTTTCATGTCCATGTGATTTCATACAACATATGTGATTACATTCACAAAACAAAGCATCATCATCAACAATTGAAGATTTGAGGTATATATTTCTAGTATTTATTTTAGTATTTGCATTATTTCATTCAAGGTTAATTCCTAAAATAGGATTTGACTTAGGAAAACCCATATTCCCAAAAATTTCCCCCTTCTTTTTGTGTGCAAGAAAATAAATACGAAGTTGTGTTCGGGAGGATCGACAGGATTCACGAAGACAAATAGGGTCCCCTTTTGGAGGCGAGAGATTTGGAGGACTAGGGTGACCACCACCACAATCTCAGAAAATATGGCCGAATTTCAGGGAGCAAATCCAAATCTTCATCCTTTATCTAGATCCAAGTCGGTATCTCTGTATGATGACTGTAGCAAGCACTTTTTATGCTCAATCTCTTCAATATTCACCCATTTATCCTAATTTCAACATTTTCAAAATTCAAGTTAGAAAGAGGGAATAAAATCCTAACCCCAAGTGGAACCTAATTAGTATTTCAGAGCTTTCTTCCCAAGAGGGATTAAGCCTAGATCTATTAGGTCCATGCCTCTTTCAATGTAAAGGCTATTTAAGCAAAATTAGTGGTTTTGTTACCTTAATTGATGAAACCCTAATTTTCACTCATTACAATTTGGTGAACCCAACTCCTTACACCCTTATTTCTAATTTGTGTTCTCAAATATGATTTGTGAGCATTTTAATTTCAAATTTGCACTCATACATTAATTTTTTAATCAAATTACATAAATTTAGTGGTTAAATTCATAAAAACCTTAATTTTTTTTTGTTATTTTGATTTGTGGGTTGCATAATTTGTAACTTTTATTTTCAGATATGATCTTAGACATTCATAATGGCACTTAATAGATCTGATTTATTTGCAATTCCACATATGATTACATTGTTTTTCACTTATTTTTATCATAATCACGTGTTGGATAAAGGTTTCTTTCACTTCAAATTGCTTCTTTTCATTCATAACACTTTCGCATATTGCATTTTAAAAATTTTGAAGTTACTTCCTATTAATCAATTTTATCTCAAAGCTTTTATACATGATGCATCTTGTTTTATGATGATATTTTTAGGAAAATGCATTACATATGAAGATCATATAAAAGCTTTTGTAAATCATAATCCTAGAGATGCTAATGAAAAACCTAATACTCGTACCTCTCCTAGGGTATCACGTGTGAATGAAGAAAGAGCTAATAATCTTATCAATGATCTCTCTAATGGAGAGAAAGCATTGAATAGAAACATGGCACCATCTTCTTCTCATACACATACCCTAGCGCAAGGGGATCAAGGTCAAAATATTGTGTATTTCAATCTCTCTACATCCCCCGTATTCTCCTATAGCTTATCTTAGCCATCAAAACATTTGTAGAGCAGATGTTGTTATGCATTTCATTTATGATCTATCTCCACACATAACATTAATTAAAGACGAGGCCTTAGATGATAAGGATCTTTCTTCCCAACCTATCAAAGAGGATATGCATGATGATAGAAAGGATAATCTCCATACAAAGGATATTCCTTCTTGATATACTTCTCCCTTTGTTCTTCCTAGATACACTTACACTACAAATTATAAAGAGATTAATTACAATACTCCTTCTTCTTCTTAACTAAAACATTCTTATAGGAGTGGCTATAAAATAATACCAAAACAAGGTTTAAAAGGACAAGGACTTGAAAATTTTGAACAAGGAATCAAAGTCCCTATAAACCCTCCTATGCAAACTAGTCTCGAAGGTCTAGAACATTCTCATCATTCACCTATGGATGATATCCTTAGAATTCAAAACTTTAAGGAGTATCTTTCAAGACATAGAACTTATCATCCATCTAAAAGTGCTTCTTCCTCAAACACACGTTTTTGTTCATATCATTAAATTCATGACCATCATGCTAATGGTTGTCTATATTTTCAAAAAAGCACACAAGAAATAGTTGATAATGGAACTATTAAAATCATATATGATAATTCATCTTCTTCTAACAACACTTTTCCTACATCACAATAGACAAGACCTACTCCTATTGATGACCAAGAGAAATTAGCTACTAGAATCTTTTGGAGATTGAAGTATGATAAGAATGTTGTTTTTCCTTTCATTAGACTTAATTACAATTATAAGTATATGGAAGATGATGCACATCATCTTTTTCATTGTATTTATCTTAATTCTCTTGGAAAATGTAGAGCATTTAAAATATTTGTTCAAGACCAATATGATAGAGATCGCATAGTTGTTACAACCGATCTTGCACTCTTTCTTGGTGAAGAGGTAGTGCCTTAGCACTCCATTCACCCTCCATGTTTCACCTCACTCTATGACATTAGTAGTTAACTTAATTGGGGGCTCTTTTTCATAAGAGGTGGTGCATTTTTAATATCAATCACCTTGGGGCAACAATATAATTCATTCTTGCCTCTATGTTTGGGGGGAAAGAATAGTATCATATTTCTACTCTCTATCTAAGGTTTCACTATTCCCTTTAGGGGTTGCATTTTGCATACTTTGATGTCCTTTTTTTCATGGAATGGTATGTCTCTTATGATTAATCTCTCCTTAGGGGAGTTTGTGATCCTCCATCTAATTCTTTCATTCTCTCTTTGAAGATTACCTCTTCTTTAGAGTTGCATTTTACATATATTGTGTCTTTTATTGCATGGAATATTCTTTCATGTGAGATAATTGTGCATTTCTTATGTCTAATCTCTCATTAAAGATGGTATAATCCTTCTCATTGTCCCTACACTTGGGGGGCATTGATATTTCCTGTCCTTTCTAGGGATCTACTTTTCCTTTGTTGAGCGGTGTTTGCTTATGATTTGATGTCATTCCTTATATGAAGTTGTATGTTTTCCCGAGAATTCTCTTATGAAAGAGGTGTGTATCCTTGACTACAACCTCTTTTAAACTTGGAAATGTATATCTATTATAAACAAACCCTTCACTTTGGGTCAAAAGTGTGTCATCCTTTATCAAGAATCCCTTTCACCTAGCAATGGGAGGAAGGTACACATTCTTGTTCTCCTTCCCCTTCTTTTGGTAGAAAATGTTATGTTTTTTCAAGAAACTCCTCTTGGAGGTAGATTTATTTTGAGTAAATATCTCTTCTCCTTCAAGGATCCTCTTTACACTTGTTGCAAGATATCTATTTTCAACTATCTTATCCTTACTTGTGAGAGTATTACCTCTTTAGCTTGGATTTATGAACATTGATGCCTGAAAGGTTATCTCCTTGGTGTTGAAGGTGGGTATCCTTGTTTCTAACATCCTTAAGACATCAACATAGGGCTATGTTGACATATTCAGGGGGGCATACATATTGCCCTCTTTGTATTATATTGTACTATATTTTTGAAATGTCTTAAACAGGGTTTTCATTCTCAAAACTAGATAAAACAAACTGTTACACAAGATGCTTCATGCTCGAAGCTAGACACAACATTTATATATGTCTTATACGAGGTGCACATTCTTGAAACCAGAGCAAACAAACTCTTTCACGATATTTCCTTGAAACCAAGCATATATTTGTTTTACATGGGGTTACAGATTCTAGAAACTAGAGCCAAAAAACTCTTACATGAGATGTTCCCGATACCAAACACATTTTCATTTTCATTTAATGTATTAAATAGGTTGTTGCATGCTCAAAAATATAGAAAAAAAACTCTTATACTAGATGCTTAATACTTGAAACAAGACATCATTTGCACACATAGCAGGATAAGTGGAACTAGCAAAACACAACTAGACTATTCCTACTCTCCTTCCCAACATGGATCACCTAGAAAAGAATAACTAGAATGTGTATTCATCTCTCTCTCTCTCTCTCTCTCTCTCTCTCTCTCTCTCTCTCTCTCTCTCTCTCTCTCTCTCATGGATCACCTATAAAAGGACAACTAGAATGTGTATCCATGTCTTCTCTCCCTCTCTTCTTCTCATGGATTGCCTAGAGAAACACATCTAAAATGTTTATCCATGCTTCCCCCTTTCTTCTCATGAGCTCATAGATTTGTTATTTGTAGTTCATAGATGATGTGTTCTCTTTTTCTTTTTATGTGATCACTTGTGTTCTTGAGAGGGCATTTTCAAGAATGATATTAGTGGTTGAGACAATTTGATATTAGGGTCTCTTCAGCTAGTTGACTTGAGGTCTTGTAGTTGGTTTTTAGCTTTGGTGTTGTGTGTCTTTTTGCCTTTTTATCCTTATTTTCCTTTATTTGTATTTGTTTGCCTTTTTGTCCGTGTTTTCCTTTGTTTTTCTTTGTTTGTCTTTTTGTCTTGTTCTATGTGCCCTTGCATGCAATTGAGTGAATTAAGGTCCTAATATTGGGGCCTTGGTTCCTCAAAATTAGTGATATCTTATACTCCTTGTGATTGTGCTCCTAATTGATCCTCTCCTTCATCTCTTTATCTAATTTACCATGTGTATTTGAATAGGCTCATACTCCCATTAAAGTGGGGGATAAATGTAGCGTCATAAATTTTCATCGCACCAATTTACACCTCATGTTTGTGCCCCTGCTTTAGTGTGTCCTACCGTCATCACTTTTCTAGATCTTTTTTGTGCCTATTTGATGGGATGGGGTTTGGGATAGACTAGCCTAGTCTATGCTCCTAGATCCTTCCCTTGGATCACCAGGTATTCTAACCACACCCTAGGGTCTCTAGGATCTCCCCTTCTTGTGGAATCCCCTGACCTTGCCCAAGCCACCCACCAACAACTTGAATTTCACCTCCTAAGGTGTCACCTACTCATGAGATTCAAAGAACCCTTACATAGGCTAATAAGGGTTTGGCTTGTACCACACCTTCTGAGGTCCTAGCAAGGATAGGACAGGTCTTAGACAAGGTTTTCCATCCATTCATGTGCCCCCAAGAGGTTTCAAGCTTCCAACCCCTTACCGATTTCACTATTTTGTCTGTAGGATTTTGCCAAGATCAAGGGCACAATTGAAAAGCATAAAAGAGACAATAGAATGACAAGAACAAACTGTATTCTCATCAATATGCAAATGGTCAACTGGATTAACCAATACAATGAATATAGGCCTGCTTATATAGGCAAGGCCATATGGATGTATGAGCACACAAATATGACATGTGGCTCAATGAGAAACAAGGGTAGGTAAGAAATACTAAGGGTAGGTAGGAGAAATAATATAATATTCCACAAGAGGTGGATGACCCACCGAATGTGGAGTGTAACAGCAAAATAAGACCACAAAAGGTGGAATTTCTCCTACAAGCTCTATCCCTATGTGCACACTTCCCTAAGTGTCTCAAATCCAAACTACGAAGAGATTCATTATCCTAAGTTAACTTAAGTAAGTTTAATAATATCCAAAATGAATATTTATTTACACCAACATTGTCTTTTACCTACAAAATAGGGCTACAAGGATTGTGCCCAATTAGGCCTCCTATCCGGACTTTTAGGGCTCCCTCTTGCAAACGATGCAGTTGCTTGTGAAACTTCCCAAAAGACCTGCTATTCATTTGGCAAGGACTCAAGTATTTTCCTGGTTTTGGGCCTCCAAGTGTTTGTACACTGCCCTAAGTGAATTTTGGGGTTTTTAAGGGTTTTAAAGAGGGTTTTTAGGCCTGCCAGGGTCACAGTGTTGGTTTGTTGATTTCACCACCTTATCTGGATTGGTGGAAGCTCCTCCTTCTCACCAATGATACTCCACTCACCCCTCTACAAATCCTCCAAAGGGTTCCTCCTCCTCTGTCCTTCCTTGCTCTCCTGGACCTCTGCAACTTTAACCCTTCCTAGCCGGGCACTGTCTAGTCTCGCCTAGGAGTGGGTCTTTGGTTGGCTTCCCTGCATCTTCAAGGGCCCTTCTTGCTTTGAAGTAATGTACAGGGCCTGTACTCCTATTCCCCATGGTTTCATGGTGATTCCACAATGGGGAAAGGAGTTAACAACCCATTTTCTCAAAACAGTCCAAAACTGGACAGAGAGAAGGTAATTTACAAAATATTTACAAACACACCACACTTGCAAAAAAAAACCTAGTCTAAATGCTCAAAATGGAATTATATACACCATACAAGATTCTCAACATAGTTTTGCTCGAAAATCAATCCATTAATGATCTTTTTTTACTCCATTTGTGCCAACTGGCAACAAAATTGCAGTCACAGTCAATTCACTTTCCTTGGGCCGTACAACAACTGACATCCCCCCAACAACTTAGGGCTTGTAACTACATATACTACCCTTTACTCAGTCTATGTGCCCACATTAGGGTTTTCCACGCTAAACTAAGGATTTTAACCTACTAGGTGGAAAAGTTGCTTGACAACTTTGAAAAGTTGTCATGCAACTTTTGAGCAACTTTCTCAATGTTGCTTTTCTTTACTCCTAGGCCCACATTGGGCTATCCTATGGACACCACCATACTAAGAAGGAACCTAAACACCTCAAAGGCACACATACCCTCTACTCTTCAAGAAAATCTCAACCTTGATTTATGACCCTAGGACCTAACCTAGGACCTGAACTAGAACCAATGAGCACATGGCTCTTATTTTATTTACAAAGGCTTCTTAAAGAAGCAAGAACACAACAAAATCAAATGGTGGGAGCCCTTTGAAGGGTGCTCCTGCACCACTATTCTCCAAATTTGAGGCTATGAACACCCATTGGTGGGTCCTTGGTAAGGTACCCCTTCCCCCCGAGCCTTATCTTGGTTTGTTTTGCAGAATGACCATGGTGCCTAGTGCCCTAGTCCCTCTCAATGGGGCCCAAATTTGAATTGGGGAAGACTTATTGTATTTTCCTAGTGGGAATTGACCCCCGTGGCTCCATATGACCATTGGAGCTCAGCCTAATAAATATTTTACCTAAATACCCCCATATAAAGACATTTGATCAACCTAATTTCATCCAAGTAATCTAAAAATCTAAGCATCATAAGTTGACATTTCCTAGCACTCTTGCATCCATGAAGCATTCATCATCAAGCATTTTCACAGATCTTCAAGGCTGCATATTTTTCATTCAACCTTTGTGGAGAAAAGTTACATCATTCTTTTGCAAGCATGTGTGTGTGATTAGGGTTTTGTCATATCTGTGTCATTTCATACAACATATGTGATTACATTCAAAGAACAAAGCATCATGATCAACAATTGCAGTTATGAGGTATATATTTCCAGTATTTATTTTAGTATTTGCATTATTGCATTCACTATTAATTCCTAAATCAGGCTTTCACTTAGGTAAACCCCTATTCCCAATAATTTCCCCCTTATTTTTGTGTGTAGAAAAATAGGTACAGAGCTGCATTCGAGAGAATCAACAAGATTTGTAGAGATGAACATGTCCCCCTTTTGAAGGACTAGGACGACCACCACCATAGTCTCGGAAAGTCAGGTCGAATTTCAGGGAGTAGATCTAAATCTTCATCTTTTGTCTAGATTCAGGTCGGTGTCTCAGTACGATGACTGTAGCTCATTGTTTATGCTCAATCTCTTCAGTATTCGCCCATTTACCATTGTAGACACCTAAAATTGTCATGTCTAATTAAATAAATATTTTATTTATTTAATTACTTTAGCCTGATTCTTCTATTAATTAAATAAATTCTTATTTATTTAATTAATTCATTTATCCTCTTCTAGCCTTATTTTTCATTTACATAAATACTTTTATTTATTTAAATTATCCTTTTCTAAATTAAATAAATACTTTTATTTATTTAATTGATCCCACTTCTTCTATTAATTAAATGAACATTTATTTATTTAATTAATTCATTAACCTTTTCAACCTATGACACATGTCATTCATCTCTTAATTCATACACTACCTACTCTCTCATTATTTTATTATTTTCTCTACCTACCCTCTAATCATAGCCGACCATTTATCTTTTACACCTCTCAATCTTATCCCTCCATTTCTTATAGTGTCTTCTATATAAGGAGATGCTTCCTTCATTATCAACCCCCCGATGATTATTCGACTACACTACGCTTTTGAACTTTCATATGCGATCAAGCCTACTTGCAACCACATTTCCATTCTTTGTTGAGCTCTTGTGCACACATAAAATCTGAGAGCAAATATATCAAGCGCGGTCAATGGAGATAGGAAGAATGGAGATTCAAACCCTATTGGACATGTGATGGTATAATCTTTGTGATTTCATTTGATTTACATTGTCTTAGGTAATCTTCATATGTTATGGTTGATCCTTGTTGTTGTTAGGCTAGGGTTTTGTGGTTGAATTCATGTAGTCTTTCAATATTGTTGTATCCATTTTCACCGTATACATTTTGGCACACCCGGTGGGACTCTTGTCCCTTTTGCATTTAACATCTTTTGTTGCAGATTTTTTTTTTTTTAAGTTGCAGATCTGACATTTCCGACAACATTTTGATATTTTCGTGTCTGCGTACTTTTGGATCGCGTTTTTTATTTTCTACTGGGCCTGTGACATCCGGAATCACGTCTGCGCCTCGACAGTATTTTATTTTTTGCAGATTATAGGAAACGCGTTTGTGTTCCCTAGTCGCGTCTGTGAAGTCTTTAGGCACGTCTGTGTTCAAGAACCGCGTATGTGTTCAGGAACCGCGTCTGTGACAGATCTAACCATGTCTGCGAATTTATATATAGCGTCTGTGTTTCTGTTAACCGCGTCTGTGTGCAGTTGTTACATTTTGGCTTCTTTGATTTGGTTTTTCATCATTTGGATTACAAATCTAGTTTATTTTGAGCTAACATCTTCAGATCTAGCTAAGGAAATTGGTGTAGCTTGTCTTGAAAGCAAAATCATTTTGTTGAAGGCTCCTATTTTCACAAAGTCTTTTGGATCTAAAATTTACCTAACTTGTGTGCTTGCAGGAAGGGGTGATCATTTGAAACAATTCAAACTACTAATAGATCTTTGTTGCAGGACCTTGGCAAGGGTTTTTGATCTTTATTATGTGCCTTGTTTTCATAGACTAGCAAACACTTCAATTGGTGCACTAAAATTGAACCAGTGTCTTTTGTGTCTTGGGCAATAGGCTCTTTTTGTTTAATCTTTAAAGGGCCTGTCTCCCCGTGTGGTCATTAGGACTACTAGTGAGGAGAGAACAACCCAAGTGGTAGCGAGGAAAACCCACCTCTTCCGAACCACCATAAACAACTGTATCCATGGTGAAAACTATGGACAACGTGTGCTGATTAGTTCATACCGACACTATGTCTCCCCATAAACCCGTTTGATCAAATTTATTTGATCAGTTGTAGGGCGTAACCCCTACTGGCTGGGAGCCTTCTGTATTTACAGAGTTGAAAGTGCCGCATGTATGGCCACACGAGCGGATGCCCTTACTAGCACCTTTTTGTTTTAGAAGCCAAAATCCTTCTAGTTGTTGGGGCAGGAAGTCGGACCTCTGGAGCAGCCCACACACATACGGTTCTTAGTAGAGATACAAAATTTGCCACGAGGAGTTTTCGTGGGGACTGATGCTTGGCTGCCCCGAGAAGTGAGTATCAAGGGTGGATCCAGTGGGGTCAAGCATCTAAGTATCCGCTCTGAATAGTGTAGCCTCATGTGGGAATCAACAACTATTGTCATAGCTAGCCATAAGAATTATGCTTGACTTATTTTAAAACAATCAAACATTCAGGACCAAACATCAAAATATTGTGTCTTTTGTGTCTTCAAGTGTATGCAAAATAATTTTACATCAAACAACACACTTTTATTTGAGTCATTTTAAGTTTAAACACTTGCAAACATTGAGTCTTCATCAACACTGTGTCCTCTTGTCACGAAAAATAGTCAAACATTCAGATTTGGTCACAACAAGCAACTTCATAGATCGGAAAAATTGACTTAGTTTTCAGAAACGTGTCTGTGTCTGACAGAACCACATCAGTGTCATATAACTGCGTCTGTGAAGGGCAAAAACGTGTCTGTGTCCTTTGAGTAACATTACATTTACAACATCTCAGAAACGCGTCTGTGTCTGACAGAATAGCGTCTGTGTCATTTAAGCATGTCTGTGAAGTATACAGGCACGTCTGTGTTCAGAATTGGAAAAATTTTACAATCCAGCAAACAAGAAACAGTCAGTTTCAGACTTATTAAGCTTCCTAGGTATCTCTCGGGTTTTCATCTAGCATTCAACCTATCTTTGGGTCTCACAAAGTCCATCATTGCTTTACACCTTACATTACATTCACATTTGTCTAAACTTGAGTCAAAAGGTCACTTGCTTGTCCTCATCATACTTTGTCAACACATTACATACAACAACATTTTGCTAAGTGGTCCCTCATCAAGGTCTATCACCTTTGGGTCTCATTTGGTCTTACTTAGAGTCAAGGTCAACTTACCTCATCAAGAGAAACTATCATCTCTTTGGAAGCCACACCTACTTGGTCTTACACTTTGGACATTGCAAGTACACTTCAGATTCATTTACATTCCATCCAACTCTTGGTCTTCCATACTCTTTCCATTTTCATCTCGTCTCAAACATCTTGGTCAATACCTAGTTCATGGTTGAAACCCGTTCCCAAAAATCTAGGAGAGAAGCTAAAGAGGCTCAAGAGTCCGCAAACATGAGTTCCTATGAGTATGAAAATGATATCTTTTTCAATTATGATCATACTACATTACATGACATGGATGCCTATATAAACATTCCAAATGTTGAGAACATGGATACTACAAACAACAATGATACACACAATGACAATATGGACAACATTTCAGTACATTCAGCAGAAGTGGAAGACTCCATTATGGATCCCTGTTTCAATCGATTGGTTGAGGAAATAATGAGGAGAGATAGACGATACTTCTTACAAGTGATGGCACAAAATGGAGCCAAGATTCCTCATGATTTTGACATGTCTCAAATAATGGAAAATCGACCTTTGCAACAACCTCACCTCAACATGGATCAAATGAGGCCTACTAGTGGAGGCAATAGAGGACCACATCTTGTGCCTGAATCACCATCATCTTTGTTTCAAAAACTAGAGGTCCCCTACACACATGGTCAAGCATATGCCACTCACCTTCGCAGACCATTGTGGAAGTCTTATGTAGAAAAATATGCTCAATCACATACCAATGCTAAGGATCAACCACAAAAGCAATTGGATATCCAAAGGCATGATAAAAATTTGGACACAAGGAAACCCCGCGTCAAATTTTGAGACAACACAATAGAAAAAACTCATGACATGCCTATAGAGTATGGTATACAAGGACAAAGCAGATATTATGTTCCTCATCATGACTCTATACCAAGTGGTCCATATACGCAACATCATTATAGACCTCCTCCATATGAACATGTGTATGATCAATATCATCCATATATGCAACATGCTCCTCCTCCGCTCGATGGTTCAAGCATGGGGTATGGTTCAAGAAGTCGATCTCCACCTAAGAACAATTTGGAACAACAAATCAAGGACTTACAAAAGAAAATGGAGGACATAAATACACCGAAGCCAACTTACACAATGAGAGAAATATGTCCTTATCCATTTGACAAAAGCATTCCAATGTCTCCATTTCCTACACACTTTGTGATGCCTAAGTTTGATAAGTATAGAGGAAAAGGGGATCCTAAGGCACACATGAGACAATTTTTCATAGCCTGCATTGAGGTAGCAACAGAAGAGACAAATTTGATGAGATTATTCCCATTTAGCTTAGGTGATCAAGCTATGGAATGGTTCTCCCAACTCCCACCTAGAATTAAGTCTTGGGGTGATCTAGCAGAGGCATTTATCCAACATTTCTCATACATATCAGTCACTACTTTGTGCAACACCAAGCAAAGGGATGGAGAATCTTTTTTTATCATTTTTACAAAGATGGAGAAATCTAGCCAGCAGATGCTCTTGTGAAATTCCACATAAACAAATGGTAGAAATGTTCACTCATAATGTTAAAAAAGACATCGGTTATGACCTAAGGAAAGCTTGTTTGTCCACCTTCAAGGACATTATTGAAAAGGCTTAGCAACAGAGAAGGTCCTAATTGAGCAAGGAGTAATTAAGATATTCAAAGAAAACAAAGAGGACTATAAAGGAAAAGATAATCCAAGATTTTGGAACAAAAACAAGAACAAAGTCAATGATGGTGTCGTGGATGCCAATACGGTACAACCCAAAATCATTTTTTCCAGATCAAGCTCTACAAACAATCAGGTGAATACTCAAACAACTTCAAAGTCGCGAAGGAAGTGCACTCCATTGGGATAACCACTTGAGTCCATTTTCAAGAAGCTAGTGGCAAACAAAATCATAACAATTCCAGATTTGCCTCCATATGAGCCAAAGGTTAAACCAAATTGGTGGAATGATGATGAATATTGTTAATTTCATAAAAGCAAGGGATATAAAACAAGAAATTGTCATCGACTGAAGAACATCATACAAGATCTCATTGATAGAGGTGACATTGAGATTGAAGGACACTCATCCAATAAAGAACATGAAATGTTTAAAGAACCATTCCCAAAGCATGACAAGGGAAAATCTAAAGCCACAGATGACCAAACCAACTATACCAGAGCATCTTATAACTATGATTCAACTGTCAATCACATTTTAATGGACAATTATGTCTCTACCATTATCATCAAGAACAAAACGCCTGAAAATTCTACCCAAAGACCCAAGATTGTCCTGAAAGGCATTAGATATTCTTCTGAACCTACCTCTAAATGTAATGTTACAACTCGTCAAGGTAAATTCACTTTGCAAGGTGCTCCAACTAAAAACACTGCTTCTTCATCAACCAAACCTGAGTATGACCTTGTAGAATAGTTAGGGAAGACACCCGCGCTTATCTCAATCCTTGAGTTTTTACGCATATCCCGCACACATAAAGTCATTCTTAACAAAACTTTAAGAGACACTTCCATCCCCACTGATCTGAATGTGGACCAGTTTCAAGCCATGGTGGGATACCTTTCCATTCCACACTCCCTCACAGTCACAGAAGCCGATGACGCCTCCGTAAGTCAGCCACATAATGCACTGTTACACATTGAAGCCTTCCTACACAAACATCGAATAAAACGAGTCCTAATAGATGGAGGAGCAAGTCTAAACATTTGTACATTGAACACTATTAAATAATTGGGATATTCAAATAAAGTTGTGAATTCTACAAACAAAATTACCATCAAGGCATATGATGGTGAAGAGCGTTCATCCAAAGGCACAGTCACCTTGCCTCTTAGAGTTGGGCCAGTTACAAAGGATATGGTTTGTCAAGTCTTAGACCTGGATCTCACATACAATATATTACTAGGACATCCTTGGATTCATGAAATGAGGGCAGTACCATCTACATATCACCAATGCGTTAAGTTTCCTCACAATGGAGTTGAAATAATAGTTAATGGTGATCCTAATCCATTCATATACTGCAATAACTTGAGACCAAAAACTGAGATGATCATTCCAAGTAATAGGGAAGTTGTTCCTTCTTCTGCATACATTGATCCTGAATCATTAAAACCTTCGACATCAAAACAAGGTGAGCTTAAAGGGAAATATCAGGACAAGGGCACGGGTGAGTACACTTTGAATCAAACCATGTGTTTACAACAAGTTATGAGTTCACCAAAAGAATATGGAAGATCACATCCTAATAAGCGGGTATCTATCATTATACTCAAATGGGACCCTACTATCTTTCAAAGATGGGGTGAACTGGAAGAAGAAGACTTATACAAAATGCTTTACAAAGACCCTGAAAATGATACACAAGATCATATCAGCATACCATGTGAAAAATATGGCAAAGGGTTCAAGATCCTACAAAAATTTGGGTATGATGGCAAAAGTCCTCTTGGCTTAAGAAAGGAAGGCATCATTGAACCTTTACAACCTGAATTGACATTCAAAAAGGAATGCTCGAAAGGACTTGGTTTCATGACTTCCAAGGTAAATGCTCAAAAGACAGGAGAAGCATTACAAATTATGGCTGCCAAAATTCAACAAGAGAATCGCTATTCCATAAACTCCAATGAATGGGAATGGGATTCATACAAATCCTCCAGTGACTATGAACTCATCGAGACATTCAGAGAACCAGGTGAACCCACAAAAGAAGAGGAATTTTATGGAAAATTCAAAGCTGGTCAAGAAACAACCTCTGAGGATCCCATACAGTCCTCGCCTCTAGGTTCTAGGTCGAATCACATAGAATGAGGACACCGTCCCAAAATGCGCTACTAGTGATGACAATTTAGATTCGTTCACGATCGAGACAGATGAGGAGAGTGCCAACGATGACCTCGATAACTACCTCGACATACCTAAATATAACTGCATTTTCACTCTTAGCCCCGCTAACTTTGAAGACATCAAAGGCCTTCCCCTTTTCCACCACCAACTCATTGATTGGGACCATGAAGGACCTGCACAGTTTGACACATTCCAAAATGTTGAAGCTTTTATTGACTATCTATGCATACAAGATGAGCTTCCCCCTGGGGACCATAAAGCAGGATACACTATAGAACTCAACAACGTGGCGTATTTTGGTGAGGGTGTTGGGCCTTCCAGTCGCAAAAACATAAAAATAAGAACAAATCAAGGGTCTTATGGTGAAAACCACGTTGTGGCACTATCTGACCCCAAAAAAAGTAAAAAGAAAGGACGTATCTGAGGGCAAAAACCTCTCTGAGGCACCTGAGGATGGAAGGCTAGACATTCTCCTAGCATCATATGAAGAAAAATCATCCATGTTGGTAGAGGAGACCATCAAAACAAACATCGGTATAGAAGAAATTCCACATAACATATTCTTGGCTCAATCTCTAACAGAAACAGAAAGATCAAAGTTCATAAGTTTCTTCACGGAGCGACAAATCAATTTTGCATGGTCATACGCTAATATGCCTGGATTAGATCCGGATTTGGTAATGCATCATTTGACAGTTAAACCGGGGGCAAAACCAGTGAAACAAAAATTAAGAAAGATGCATCCACAAGTGGCATTATTAGTCAAAGCAGAGCTTGAGAAATTATTGGATGTCAGATTCATACGCCCAATTGATTATCCTGAATGGATCTCCAACTTAGTGTCTGTCAGTAAACCAGATCATAGCATCAGAATATGTACAGATTTCAGAGACATCAACAAAGCTTGTCCTAAGGATGACTTTCCATTACCAAATATTGACTTGATCGTCGATCTCACAGTAGGTCATGCGATGTTATCTTTAATGGATGGATTCTCTGGTTGTAATCAAATAAAAATTGCATCTGAGGATCAGCACAAAATGACATTTACTTGTCCTTGGGGAACTTTCTACTGGAATGTCGTACCCTTTGGGCTAAAGAATGCAGGCGCTACATATCAAAGAGCCATGACTACTATCTTTCATGATCTCATGCACGTTACTATGGAAGATTATGTTGACGACCTCTTGGGCAAATCAATAGATAGGGATACACATTTGGACATACTTTCAGTTGTCTTTGATCAGTTAGAAAAATATAAAGTAATATTAAACCCCAAGAAATGTGTCTTTGGAGTAACCTCTGGGAAGCTCCTAGGATTCATTATCTCAAAAAGAGGAATTGAAGCCGATCCAGCAAAAGTCAAGGCCATCCTAGAGATGCAACCACCAAGAAATATCAGTCAACTTCGATCTTTGCATGGGAGACTCCAGTCCATACGAAGATTCATAGCACAACTTGCAAATAAATGTAATCCTTTTCAACACTTGCTACATAAAAACATCAAATTCAAATGGGATGATAATTGTCAATAGGCCTTCCAGACACTCAAAAATTATCTTTTGATTCCTCCAGTTTTGATGTCACCAGTTCCAGATCAACCTCTATTACTATACATATCAGCTACTTCAACAACACTGGGGGCACTCTTAGCACAACAGGTTGTCGAGGGCAAAGAAAAGGCAGTATACTATATCAGTTGCACATTAGTGGGATATGAGCTAAATTACACACCAATTGAGTGAGCATGTCTTGTTGTGGTCTTTACTTCACAGAAATTGTGACATTACATGCTAACTCATAAAACTAAGTTGGTTGCAAGGATCGATCCATTGAAATACCTTCTCAATAAAGCAACACTTATCGGTCGACTAGCCAAATGGGTGATGCTCCTGAGTGAATTCGACATTGAATATGTGGACAGAAAAGCAATAAAAGGACAAGCTATAGCAGATCAGTTAGCAGATGCTCCCATGATAGATGATGTTCCTCTAACTTCAGAATTTCCAGATGAATTCATCTTTATAGTGTCACATACAAAGCCTTGACAACTATACTTTAACGGCTCATACACATAGCATGGGGTAGGAGCTGGCATCCTCTTCATAACTCCTCAAGGGGATTCCATACCAAAATCATATTGATTATCATTTCCCTGCACTAATAACAACAAAATATGAGGCATTAACAATGGGATTACGGATTGCAGTTCAGTGGAAGATCCAAGAACTTCATGTTTTTGGGAATTCTTAACTTGTAATTCGTCAAGCAACTAATGACTACCAAACAAAGGATGAGAAATTAATGCCTTACAAAAGAATGGTGGATGACCTGAAACAACATTTCATGAAGTTAGACTTTGAGTAGATACCAAGAGAGCAGAATCGAGCCGCGGATGCCATGGCTACAATTGCTTCACTAATTGATCTATCATAGAACGAAGCCCGCTATGAGTTCTTGGTGGATAACCTTTTTGTTCCCTTGTATGAGATCACTCCTACTGAGATGATATGTGTCCTCGGTCCTGAGTCCCAGTTATATGGTTCCATTTTCACATACCTTCATGACAATACCCTTCCTTCGGACTTATCCAGTAACCAACGTCTCACTTTCATTCACCAATACGTCATTTTAGCCAATATCTTATACCGTCGAGGTCTAGATGGCACTCTTCTTAGATGTTTAGAAAGGGAAGAAGCTCATATTGCGTTATGTGAAGTCCATGAAGGGATATGTGGTCCACATTCTAGTGGTCCTACCTTAGCCAAGAAACTCATCAGGATTGGATATTACTGGCCCAATATGGAAAAAGACTCATATCAGCTTGTCAAGAAATGTAAGCAGTGTCAACTTCATGGAGACCTCATTCATGCGCCAACGCAAGAACTTCAACCAATTGTGACTCCTTGGCCCTTTTGTCAGTGGGGACTTGATCTCGTAGGAAAGATTCACCCTCCTTCCTCCAATGGTCATAAATTCATCATTACTGCCACAGAGTATTTCACAAAATGGATCGAAGTCGTGCCTCTTACACAAGTCACTGCAAAACAAATTACAACATTCATTCTCAACTATATCATTTGTCGATACGGTATTCCTGTTTCCATCATCACCGATAACAGGCGTCCCTTCAAAAATCAGGATGTTCATGAGCTCTGTGACCGCTTCCATATTACCCATCATTTTTCCACACCTTATTACCCCCAGGGTAATGGTCAAGCTAAGGCGTCTAATAAAACAATCCTTAAAATCTTAAAAAAGACAGTCGACGATGATGGCCGCAATTGGCATATCCAACTTAATCTCGCACTTTGGGCCTACCGCACAAGCGTCCGCATACCTCCAGGAGCTACACCCTATTCACTTCTCTACGACGCTGAAGCTATCTTACCTATTGAGGTTGAGTTACCCTCTTTACGAGTCTCCTTGCAAAACATTATTAGTGATGAAGACTATAGGGTCTCTCGCTTAAAAGAACTTGAACTATTGGATGAATGAAGACAAACTACTTTTAATCATCTCAAGGCTTATCAACAATGAATGAGTCGCAGCTACAATCATAAAGTCAAGCCTCGCACATTTGAGGTAGGTGATTTGGTTATCAGAGAAAATCCTAAAAATCAGCAAGACGGAGAGAAGAAGGGCAAGTTTGAACCAAACTGGCTTGGTCCTTACATCATCACAGCAGCATATGGATCTAGTGCATATCAGCTCTCAACTACAGAGGGTGAATCTTTGGAGGTTCCTATCAACAACATGCACCTTCGCAGGTTTTACACATAGCTCTTCAGAGTATCCTAATTTAAAAATACAAAAAATATCAAAAAATACAAAAAAAATCATAAAAAATAAAAACAAAACAAAAATAAATAAATTGGAAAATAGAAAAACATTTCGTCCAACAGTGAAAACCACTTCAGTGGCCCCCTGGGCAAGTACCTGGTGAAAATGGGGTCACCGGCGCCATGTGTAGAGACATTGTGGTGCAGGAGCACCCATGGCATAAGGAAAGTATATGGTCAAATTCATCATTTGAAATATAATTTATATTTTAAGGTCATTTATAATGTATTTGAATCCATTTGGAATGATTTGTAAGACTTGGAAGCCTAAAAATGTAAGCAAGTCCTGATTATGTCCTAGTTGTCCATATAGGCCCTTATAGATCAAGATGGTCAAAATTGTATAAAACGCCATGAGAAGGATATCAAGTATGTAAAAGGTATTAAATATATTATTTGGACATGTTTATGAGGTTTGTACAATTTGGAGAGCCATTAAGAAAAAGTGTCAAAGTTGCAAGAAAATTGCAAAAGTGCAAAATTTGCAAAAATGTAAAAGTGCAAAAATTGCACATAAAGTTGTAAAAGGGAAGATGAAGGGTCATAAAGGTAGTTGGATGGCTTATAACTACCAAAGAGTCTATAAATATGTTGTATTGGTTGAACCAAATCATTATTGGAAGAATAGAGAAGAAAGGAGAACATTTTGAATACATTTTGGTGCTATCTACTATTGTTATTTTGGTTGGCTTTCCAGTTTTTGTGTTGGTTCCAGGCCTTGTACGACCATGTATGGCCTGGAAACCTTTGTATATGTATAATTTATAGTTAGATATATTAATTACCTTTCTTTTCCTTTTGGTTTTTAGTTATTATGTTTAGAAATGAAGAAGATATGGAAGTTTTGGTGAAAGTTGTTAATTGCAGATTTGATACTTCCTGAGAATAGTCACATTGCAGCGTATAGTATGAACTCATATGATACTATTAAGACCTATAAATAGAATTATTGGAAAGATATGTGAATCATCTTTCTTTTCCTTTTTGTTTGAGGCATTTTTGTTTATATTTGAGAAAGTTATGAAGGTTTTGGTGAAAACCGTTTGGAACTACCCAAAAACCTGATTCACTGCGACCAGTTTTAGAAAATGAATCATAACTTTGGATTTAACCGTTGGATCTTTCTATAATTTGGAGAAAAGTTTTATAAATACCATTTCTATAATCTGACTAGAGAGATTGTCTTGGTGGTTTATATTTTAATAGTTATTAATGACTGTTCATGACTGTAATTTCATGACCAGAATAGAGTAAATTTCACAGTTTGGACAAATTCTTGGTTTTCATTTGCAAGAAACGAATAGATGAAGGGTTTAAATCATTCAAGTTCAATGCATGATATATGGAGAATATTTGATAATGGTTATTTGGTTGATATTTTCATGATGCTCCGCATCACATTGCTCCTCCCTCCTTCAGGATTCCATTTCATCCTTCACTTTGCAGACACTCACAACTTATCCATTCATAATAAACTTACCCATTCCCATCATGGCTTTTTATTGATCTACCTAAGATTGGTTAGCCATTCATAATAATCCTTCCTTTTCACCCCTTTCCATCCATAATAAATCATCTCCTATCCATGGCTAAGGCAAATCCTACGTCTAGTGATGGGTGTGGAACTGAGAGCATCACACGTCTCGAGGAGTACAATTTCTTCCAATTTTCGTCAGTCTATCCACGCACAATCCACAATAAAGCAACATTTGCATCACCAATCCGCAATAAAGTATCAGTTGCATGGATTCAATCAGTTTCAAATGTGACACAGCAGTAGCAATGGGCTTCAACAAATCAAAATTTTCAACATACTCAGACAATATATGGTTCAGTGCTATCTATCCTTTTTGTGAAAGTAAACATTGTGACCACAATCAAATCAGACTTATACAAGTGACAAGAGACACTAAAAAACTTGAGGACTACAGTGGATGTGGGTGTCGAGTCTTGGTTTTCTTTTGATTTTATCTTTCTGGTGACATGTCTTTTAGCTTTTCCAGGATGTCTCTGCCTAGAGATTTTATCTCCAGGATGTCTTTGACTAGAAAGGCGAGGATGGGGTATCGTCACCTATTTTTCTTTTTTGCCTGTGGATTGTCTCTTAGTAATGCTATAACTTGTCCAAGGATATGAGGACACTGAGAGTCTAGTGTGAACTAGGGCATTCCTTGTTTGAGACTATCTTTATCTCCATGCAAATAGGTACAACGACTTTCAGGGTCGAAAATATGCCTCGATTGTCATAACCTATTTTGCCATAATAAAGCTCAATGATGATAACGCACGTGAAGCTCTTTCACTTTCATATCTTCTATCTTCCATCCCCCCTTTCTTGATTGACTTCCATCATCCTTCTTGAGTCCGTGTAGCCTTCTATCACACGACTGAGTATAATGACATGCCAAAAAACATTTGCATTTCATGTAGTTGCACCTGCATTACCACATATTAATCATTTCATACATACATATAGATATCACAATTGCATCACATTCTGCACACAACACATGTTAGCACATCTTACATTTTCATCATGTAAATTGTTATTCGCATTATCATATTCATCTGCATTTCATACATTCACATTTGCATCATACATAACATATAAAACATAAAAGAACAACAATATTGCATTTCATCATGTACATATCTACATCCATAACATAAGCATCACATAGAAACATACATCATAAAACATCTCATCACATAGGTACACATGCATATAGTTGCCGCAAAGATGAATAATCTCATATATATATCAAAATCATAAGTGTCATGATACAATGATGTCAAAATCATATGGCTACAATCACCCGAAGGTGTCTACATCATCATACAAAATGGCACAAAACTGATACATAGGGAGCCCTCTAAGGCTATGATGAACTCCCTCCCTCGGAGCCGCCTGGCCTCGACAGAGTTTGAGCCCTGGAAGGACCCGCCCCAGGATCATCTCTCTTGCCCCTCTATCTGGTGGTGGTGGAGGACCCATAACCCCACCGCTCGACGCTTGTCTCCTATCCCTCCCTCCAGTGGTCGTCGTTGTCCACGATGGTCTATGGAAGCTCCTAGCTCGCTGCTCTGGTGGTATGACCCCATAATATAGGTCTCTCCAGTAGCCTATCTCCTCCCCAGCTCGCAAAACATAAGCATAACCAGCTCCTGTGTCCTATGTCGCCTGCCTCCCTGCCCTTAGTGTTGTCCCAGTCTCTATATAGCGCTGAATGGCTTGATCCCTCGCCCGCTTCGTGTCCCTCAGCTGTCTCCTAAGTTTATCTCTCTCCCGCTCGAGATCCTGGATCTCATCTACCTGTCCCTGGCAGATCTCTCTCAACTCTAGTAACTCATCTTGCTCCTCCTCCCCCTGTGCATGTGTGGCTCTACTTCTGGCTTCCCCTGTACCTATGGTTGTACCTATGGCTGCTCATGTGGCTGCCCCTGCCCCTGTCCCTGTACTTGCCTGGGACCTCATGCAGCTGGAACCTGTAAAGGTAATCCACCTCGGCCTCTCACCACCCGAGCTTGTCTCTCCTCTCCACCCTCTCTCTGCGGAGCCACTCTCCTCTCCCCTATCACACCCCGCCTCTTCCATCGGCCTCTACCCCCACCATCTCCATCATCATCCTCATCCCCCCCACCATCTCCATCTATCTGCTCACCTAGATCTGTCAGTCGAGTAAATGGATGCTCAGCCCAATATGCAGTATACTCTACATCCATCCCTGCGTCCTCTATCTTTGGCCACATATCCCAAGGCAAGGAAGTCATCTCCACCAGCTGCATCACTGCCTGATCATATGATAACAACGGCCCGAAGTGTGCCTGATCCCTCACTGTCCAAGCATACATCCCAGAACCCCATGGCATCCACTGAATCCTGTCGAACTGCCTACCCACCCTATCAACCAACTACCTCTCCAATACATAGGGCATCCGCCCAATCAGATACTTGCTCCTAAATGTATAGGGCAGCTCCACTGCATCATCCTCCCACTCCTCGCACTCTCGGTACGACCTCCATACCACGGTGTCAATCTCATCAATGACCCTGTGCCAGTGCTTTAATCTCCTGATCCGTGGCAAAGATGTAATCATATCATATAGATGCACAAAACTGCACCCGTGGCCCCTGCCTCTGAAATGTATCGGTCGGGTCACCGACGGATGCTCATAAGCCCATACCTTTAATAGTGTCACTCTGCAGCCCAATCCTATGGATCCAAGGTATACAAATTGATGAAGCTCATAATACAAATGTGCCAGCACACACGGTCCCCAAGCATATATGGTATGCTGTGTCACCAATGTCTCCAATGTACTCCCCTAGCCCACAGCCAATCCTTGTGTCTCCCTATCCAGACACAGGAACCCACTGATCACTCCTCCCAGCACCGCTGGTAGCGCCAATCCTGTCGCTGTCATGGTATTCCAGGCTACATGTCCTGCCCTCATCTCCAAACTTGGATCCTGAAACACTCGTCTCAGTGCATCCCTATCTTCGTCTCGATCGTAGGAAATCAACTCCCCATCGATTGGTATCCTCAAAATCCTATACACATCCTCCAAGGTGACTATCATCTCATCCATCAGCAAATGGAATGCGCATGTCTCAGAGTGCCATCTCTCAGCAAGCGTAGTTAGCAATCCCATGTTCGCCTGAAACTCAGGCACATACAGAATAAATCGTAAACCCATAACCTCAATCGCGGTTCTGTCTTCAAATGTCAGCTTTGTTCGTAACCTCTGAGTCGATGGGAATCTCTCCCGTGACTCCAGCATAGGTAGGTACTCCTGCAGTCAAGCAAATCAATCATGTCAGTCATAGAGGCATTCATTGTTCATCACAAAATGCTGCTTATTATCCTGGTGCTTATATCTAACATATGACATTCTATCCTAGTGACACTCACTGTTCATCACAAAGTGTTGCTTCTGTCCTAGTGACACTCATTGTTCATCACAAAGTGTTGCTATTTATCCTAGTGGTACTCCTTGTTCATCACAAAGTACTACATGATTTGCACTCACTGTTCATCACAAAGTGTTGCTCATATTTGCACTCATTGTTCATCACAAAGTGTTGTTCATATTAGTACTCCCTGTTCATCACAAAGTACTCTGCCTTGGTACTCCCTGTTCATCACAAAGTGCCTTGATCTATCCTAGTCTTCCCTAGAGGACCTGCTTGAGTGTATCCTCTCAGCATCTTATCTAATCGACATCGTATGTTCATCACAGAACTGTCGATTTGACCTAGAAGACACAAACGCACCTTCATTACATAAACGCGCTTACATATTGCACAAACGCACCTGCTCTGCACAGATGCACCTGAAATACATAGACGTGCCTATGCTCTGCATAGGCGTGCCCACATATCACAAACATGCCTGCACAACGCAGACGCGCTCGCATTTGACATAGACGCCTTTTCCTTCATAGACGCACCTGGCACAAACACAGACGCGCCTAGCTAACCTAGATGCGCCTGGCACCAGGACAGACGCGCCTCAGTGTTTTTTGACCTTTTTTGACATATTCTAAAATGCATTAATTGTGCTACCTAACATGCATTAATGACAACATTTATTGCGACAACATACAAAGGAGGTTTTGAGGTACTTACCGGCTCTCCTGCATCTGCTGGCCTCTGAAATCAGCGAACATGATCGAATCTATGAACCAATGTCATCGTTGCTGACTGCTGCTACTCTATTCTCACTCTGCACTCTAATATCTTGGATGTGTGGATGACAATGAGGATGTATTCCTCTCATGGTCTATCTTATAGACTGCCCTAGCCCTAGCCCTAGCCCTAGCCCTCGTCTCCTAGGTTAGTCTTCTTTATCCCGTGACTTTGTCACTCTATCCGATCAACCCTTTCTAGCCTTTCTTTCTTATCGAGAGATTGTCTGTGATCTTTTTCAGACATTTTCATCCAATCTCTCAAGGGGGCATATCATTCCCATCTTGGGGCAACTATATCAGTTCATATTATCTTCTTTGAAACAACGCGACAAGTTGCATTGTCTCAAAGAGGGGCAAAATGTAAACACCTAAAATTGTCATGTCTAATTAAATAAATATTTTATTTATTTAATTACTTTAGCCTAATTCTTCTATTAATTAAATAAATTCTTATTTATTTAATTAATTCATTTATCCTCTTCTAGCCTTATTTTTCATTTAAATAAATAACTTTATTTATTTAAATTATCCTTTTCTAAATTAAATAAATACTTTTATTTATTTAATTGATCCCACTTCTTCTATTAATTAAATGAATATTTATTTATTTAATTAATTCATTAACCTTTTCAACCTATGACACATGTCATTCATCTCTTAATTCATACACTACCTACTCTCTCATTATTTTATTATTTTCTCTACCTACCCTCTAATCATAGCCGACCATTTATCTTTTACACCTCTCAATCTTATCCCTCCATTTCTTATAGTGTCTTCTATATAAGGAGATGCTTCCTTCATTATCAACCCCCTGATGATTATTCAACTATACTACGCTTTCGAACTTTCATATGCGATCAAGCCTACTTGCAACCACATTTCTGTTCTTTGTTGAGCTCTTGTGCACACATAAAATCTGAGAGCAAATATATCAAGCAAGATCAATGGAGATAGGAAGAATGGAGATTCAAACCCTATTGGACATGTGATGGTATAATCTTTGTGATTTCATTTGATTTGCATTGTCTTAGGTAATCTTCATATGTTATGGTGGATCCTTGTTGTTGTTAGGCTAGGGTTTTGTGGTTGAATTCATGTAGTCTTTCAATATTGTTGTATCCATTTTCACCGTATACAACCATAATTTCAACATTTTCACAATTCAACTTAGAAAGAGGGAGCAAAATCCTAGCCCCAAGTGGAACCTAATTAGTATTTCAGAGCTTTCTTCCCAAGAGGGATTAAGCCTAGATCTTCAATGATCTTCAATACAATACCCGCCCTATTTCAAATTTGGGCCCCTTTAAGGGGGACCATGGTGTTTTAGGCATCATGGTCCAAACCAGGACATACCACGCCCTAGTCCCATTGTAAAGGGGACCAAAACAAGTTGTCATGGAGGTAGGTACCACTATATGGGACCCACAAGAGGTTGTCCATGACATCAAAGTTGGGTAATCAATACAAATAAGATTTAGAGAGGGGATGAGGATAGATCACACTAGAGTGAAAGAACAATCATGAGGTGTAAATTGTGGGGAAATAAGGTATTGTATACCTTGTATAACGTTGTCCTCATTTTTTGTTTTGCATGAAAATAGGACAACCCTTACGAATTTTTTATAATTCGCCCTCTTTTCTTTCAAAATCAAGAAAATGAAACTTTTTGGTCATCTCATTCGTCCTTGAGTATGAGTTATTTGAAATTGGATTTCCCTCATAAATTTAAAATTTCTGAATTTTAACTTTAATTTTGAACTTCCTTGTTTTGATGCAAAATCGGATTTTATCTCTTATTTCACATCCTTTGGTCATTGGGTGTAAAATCGGGTTTTATCTCCGATTATGCACTTAATTAATTTTAAGTGCAAATAGGAGCCATAGGTCTGATTTACACTTTTATTATGCACGATTTTGCACTTAATGTTTGAGGAGTTTGCTTCAAATCGGGTCTCTTTTACTCATTTATGTTCTGATTAATGCCCTAATTTTCTTTTAATCTTTCACGTGGAGTGGTGTTCAGAGCTCATTTTTCATCAGATCCTAATTCATAAAAATTGTGATATGTATTCAAAGCTTTTAAGATTTTTAAGCTTTCAATTTTTATTGTCGTGCCCTAGTTTTGATCGGATTATAAATTCGACCGATTTATATTTTCAAGTTATGCATCAAGGTTGTGACAGGATTGAATGTCTATCACACACCATGGCATACATCATGGTGTGTGGTGGGCATTCAACCCCACCACATTTTTCTTTATTTATTTCTTGTTTGTGTTTATGCTAGGGAGGGCAAATTACCTCGAATCCCCACCACAGTCTTCAACTGTGGTGGTGACAGGGGTCATATCCACGTCCCGTCCACTTGTTCTTCATTTTATTTCAAAGTTTTTTGGTGTTTGATTTTACATCCCCGACACCCACCACTCTACAGTTATGGTGGTCAGGTCTATAAACCCAACCACCATAGGTTCTCAGCCTGCATTCTTTTGTTAACTGTCAGTCAGGGTTTCAACCCTGCTCGACACTATTTTTTACCTTCCTTTGAAGATGTCGGTCGGGGTTTCAATCATTTGTGACACTATTTTTGACCTTCCTTTGAATATGTGGTCGGGGTTGTAACCCCTCTCAACACCCAACCTTGGCTTGTCTTGTTTGAAGTGCAAATCCAAGTTTTAAATATGATATACACTTAGCCTATTTACATTATTTTTGATGTAAATCGGAGTTATAACTCTGATTTACATTGAATTGTGAATTATTTCCATGATGTAAATTGGAGTTATAACTCTAATATACATTATTTTTTTATATTTCTTTGTTTGAAGTGTAAATCGGAGTGATAACTTGGATATAAACTTAGTCATAATTTACATAGTTTTAGTGCAAATCGGACTTATAAGTCCAATTTTTTCCCAATGCACACACATACAAATTGATGATTTTTTATCAATTTGTGATGGATCCATGGAATGTTTCTTATCAAATGAAGATTTTTATGAAGGCCAATCATTTCAAATGATGATATTTTCATGTTGCAGTGCATCCATTGCAAATTTCAAAACCTTCATCTAGCAAGAAACCAATGAAGTTCAAGAAGCAAGAAATACATCCAGTTTTTCCTCCTTCGTCTGTGTCTTCTAATATTGATAATATTAGGGATACAAAGATTGGTCATGTGGATCTCAAAGAATTCCTAAATATAGTAAAAGAGTCGTTGGTATCATATCTTATGGAACCCACTATCAATAGTGAAATACATCTAGTGGTTGCTTTTCCCATGTCCACACAGAATCCAGAGCTTGTGTTGGCCTTAGCCAATAGGTATGATCCTTCCACTAGATCAGTGAAGGATGCAGATGCAAAGAAAATACCTATAGATGAGGATTTCTTTGATACAATCTTCAAGTGTTCACCTATAGATCAATATGTTGATATTGATATGGAGTCAGCGGTAGCTTATTTCGATAAGAATTCAAAGAAGTGGCAAAGGAATATTAATGATAATTGGCTCAAAAACCACTAGGCCTACAATTTCAAGATGGCCTGAGACTCTTCCTTGAAGTGACTTCATTGAAGAGGTCAAAGATCTTATTACTCTTCTCAGCAGAGTAAAGGGTCTTTCGATTTCAAATGCATATCAAAAGTAGATGTATCAATACATTCATATCATCAGGTAGAACAAGAAGAAGATTTATTGGAGTAAATAGATTACAGATGCCTTTTGTGAGCAATTGACCAAGGTGCCTAATACCTTGAAATTTTATATGACTTCTTATTTGGTACATGCAACTGCCTCTATGAGGCATTTTCCAAGATTATCTACCATAGGTGATAGGAGCTAGGTTCCTGTTTATGAGTGCTTTACTCAATTGACTCTCGAGGAGATTTTATTTCATTTCAAGGGGGTGAATGATGCTTTCTTTTCTCACTATATGTGCTTGTTTGATAAATATATTTAGAATAAGAGGGTATCAAATGAAGCCTGTAAAGTGGTGAGTGAATACAGCTACATTTTATTATAGTTCCCCACATTCACTTATATCAAAATTGGTTGTTTTGATGCAGGTCCCTTCATGCTTCCAATGAAACCATCAGATAAGATTATTCTTATGGAGATGGCTCTCCAAATGATTTCCATTCATGAGCACCAATATGGAGCTCATAAATAAGTCTCAAGTTCACTATTGTTATAGGGAGATACTCCATCAACTCTATCTACAAAGATCGTGCTATAGAAGAATAGATGAGGAGGGTGACTATGAGGTTCTTCAAGGCCAAAAAGTATTTTGACTATTAAGGAATGAAGAACAAGATCAAAAAGAACTACACCCATGTACATTGAATTGAGGATGTATGGATTGATTGTAGGATGGAAGAGGATGTCTGAATTTTTTTTGTCATCGTACTATTGAGAAGATTGAGAATCTTGATCTTGCTGAGGTTCCAAAAGATCTTGAGGAAGATGGAGACATCCTTGATCCTACATATGAGAAGGATAATATTGTTGGATTATTTTTGCTTCTCATTCAATGGGCTAAAAAGGAGAATACTTCTATAAGGGCCAAGTTCCAAAGGATTCTTGACAACACTAGTGCTTGGTTGAATGTACATTATGTGCAACTGAAACCATTCAAGGCTGAGTCTTTTGAAGAAGATGGTGTAGGGCCCATGGGAAGAGTTTCCGACTCAGGACCAAAAATAGATAGGAACCTATAACTCCTAAGGGTCCTAAATTCAAATTCACTATTGGAAAAGGTAAAGCTCAAGGTGAGTCTTCAACACAAGAGACTCAAGTTCCTGATGAATTCAAGGAGGTAGAATAAGTAAATGAATATGAACAACTTCAAGAAGCAGATGAACCAGATAATGAACAAGAACAAGACGAAGGAAAAATTTGATGAAGAGGGATTACTTGAAATCCCAAGTAATTCCCTCCCTCAAGAGACATGTGAAGGTATTCATGCTGCATCAGGTGATATCACAAACATTACTTAAGTTTTTGTTGTTGATACCATTCCTTTAGTTTCAGTTGTGTCATTTTCATCTTAAGATCCCAAAGTTCATACTATTCCTTCCACTTCTATGAATCAGTTTACCCTTGACACACCTTGTGATAATTTTGATACTATTTTTCTCCCTAATTTGACTAAGGTCACTTCTTCTATGTTATAAGAGTTTGATAGTTTCATGATGGAAATCCAAGTTCCTCTTAAGGTTCCTATTGTTTAAAATCCACTTGTTGTTACCTTAACTCCACCTATTGTTACTACCGGTGTTTGGTCCCAGGAGTTGGCTACACAAGTTTTGACTGTCGGAAAAGTTTTGACTGTCAGAATTGATGGATTCATCATTGCCACCTTGGTTAGTGTCTAATACTCCTAGAAGGAAAAAGCAAGTTGTGTCTCCAGATGATTTTGACTTCAATCAATTGGTACTTGTCAAGCCCAAAGGTACGAAGAAGGCCAAAACTCTATCTAGGGTGAGAGTAGATGAGTCAAAGAATAAATGTGGAGATGGCTATTCTCCCTCCTGATACAAATCTTGATAAAATTCAACCCTTTGATTATGTTATCAAGAAGGTTGACTTAGGAAAAAAAACACATCAAGGTACAATTGAGGATGTTTGGTGCAATCACCGGTAAGGAGGAACCTCCAAGAGATCAGTCCAAACCGGTCAGCAAGAGTAAAAACAACAGAAACACAAGGTCATGATGGAGGAAATGTAGAACAAATTGAATTATAAGATGAGATCTAAATAAAATCAACCGATAATCAACTGGGTTACAGAAACTGACACACGAGCCTACTGTAACATGCACAATATGTCACAACCGAGAGCTCAAGTCCCTAGATCTATCTTCTATACTTAGTATAACTACTTGATTCTTCCTTGATTACATTCTAATGTGCAATTACAATGATATATATGATCCAAGAGGATCTGGTCAGCCCAAAAGGGATCAAAACCCGAAGAACAAGACCTAACATGTAAAACCAACAAGGTCGGCCTCCGCCTAAAGATTCCTCCAGAAAATCCAAAGGATGAAGTGTAGATCATGGGAAAAGGTCGGCCACACACCAAGGAACATCGGAATCGACGCCCAAAGCTCCGCAAGCTTTGGAAGGGGTTATGGTAGATCGCCAAAATAGGTCCAGGTAACTGGTAACAAAGAACTGTCAACCGGTGGCAGGGAATTGACATAAAATGGTAGCGATATCTTGTCAAAAAATTATCCAAATGCGATACGGTCTGGAAATAAGAAATATGATCAAATCTTCAAGTAGAATCCAACTCCATAGGGTTCGGTGAGCCAAAATTGGTACACACGAAATGAAATGTTGAAACTGAAAATAGAAAGCAAAACAAAAAGGAAAATGTTTTTGGTTGATGCAAGATTGGCATGAACCGGGGATTCTCCTGCATCAGACATTCGGGGTTAAAGAAAAAGTGAGTCTCTCACTTTGTTGGGGTTAGAGGAAAACCAAGGCGGTCTACCTCTTCCTAGGGAATCCAAGATGAAACTTCAACTGGTATGCCTTTCCACTTCACCAGGTACTCCTTATAATGACTATTTCGGGTACTACATTCAATCCTACTATCCAAAATATCCTCAATCTGATATGTTTCCTTTTGGGGTAACTATTTCTCCAAGTCTGCAACACTCTCTTCGCTGAATTCTGGTTCATGATATTGATGTAGTTCTGCAATATTAAATATAGGTGATATGTTCAAGTCATCTGGTAACTCCACTTTATATGCATTTCTAGTACTAAATTTCCTCAATATCTTACAGGGTCCAAACTTCTTCATCTTCAACTTTTTATAGGTTCCAACCGGGAATCTTTCTTTTCTCAGATCACCAACACTTCATCACCAACTTCAAATTCCTTATGTCTCCTTTTCTCATATGCCTTCTCCTTATATTTGTTGTTCATGTCCTCCAAATGCTACTTAACCTGAATATGCAAGGCTTCCCTGTGATCTGTAAAATCTTCTTCTTCTGAACTTCTTCGGTCCTCACTGCTAATATCCCTTAATTCTGATATACCTCTAGGATGCACTCCGATAACTATCTCAAAAGGTGTTTTTTCGGTACTCCTATTCACTAAATTGTTGTAGGCAAACTCTTCTTGTGCTAAAATTAAATCCCAACTCCTGGTTTTATCTCCAAAACATCTCAACAAATTTCCCAAACTCTGGTTTACTACCTCTATCTGTCCATTAGTCTGTGGGTGAAAAGTAGAACTAAATCCCAAATATATCTTCATCTTCTTCCAAAGTATTCTCCAAAAGTAACCAACAAACTTAGAATCTCTGTTTGAAACTATGCTCTTAGGTAACCCATGCAATCTCACTATTTCCTTGAAAAATAGGTATGCTACATGCACCACATCTGATGTCTTCCTACAAGGTATGAAATGATCCATCTTAGAGAATCTATCCACCACCACAAATATAGAATCATTCCCTCTCTGAGTTTCAGGTAATCCCAGTATGAAATCCATGCTTATATTCTCCCAAGGTCTTACCGATACTGTCAAAGGTTTATACAATCCCACATTCTGACTACTCCCTTTTGCAACTTGACAAAATCTACAACTTTGCACATATTTCTTAACATGCTTATGAATTTGGGGCCAAATTATTGCTCTCACCAAGGTTATTATTTTGTCAACACCAAAGTGTCCAGCTAATCCTCCACTATGTTTCTCCTTTATCAGATTCTCCCTCATAGAACTCTTAGGTATGCACAACTGAACTCCTCTGAACAAAATCCCATCTTGAATGAAATAATCCAACCACTTGCTTCTATCTATCATAACCGGTTCTCTACATGCTTTCCAAGGTTCTCCAAAATTTGGGTCACCATCATACAAGGTTTTCAACTCCTCAAATCCTAATATTGTCACTCTCATCTCTGTCAACAAATTTCCTCTCCTAATTAATGCATTAACAACTTTATTAGATTTCCCACTTCTATGCTTCAACACAAAGGTGTAAGTTTGTAAAAATTCTACCCATCTCATATGTCTCTGATCCAACTTACTCTGACTGTTCAAATACTGCAAAGCTTGATGATCTGTATACAACACAAACTCCTTAGGCAACAAGTAATGTCTCCATTTCTTCAAGGCTTGACTTATGGCATAGAATTCCTGATCATGTATTGAATATCTCCTCCTAGCATCATTCAAAATTTCACTGAAATAAGCTACTTCTCTTCCTTCTTGACTCAAGACTACTCCTATTGTTGTTCCACTTGCATCACAATCAACTTGAAATACTTTATTGAAATCTGGTAAATCCAACACAGGCCGCTCAATCACTTTCTGCTTCAATAACTCAAAAAATTTGTTTGCTCCAATGGTCTACCTAAATTCCTTCTCATCTCCTTTCATGGTCTTAGTCATAGGGTTACAAGCTAAACTGAAACTTATGATAAACTTCCGGTAGAAACTAGCCAATCCATGAAATGATCTTACCTCTCCAATGCTTTCCGGTGTAGGCAAATCAACAATTTCTTTCACTTTCTTACGGTCCATCTTCAAACCATCAGCATATATCACAAATCCCAAATATACTAACTTTTCCTTCATGAAAGTACACTTCTTAAGATTTATCAGCAACTTCTCTTCTCTTAACCTCTGCAAAACCTGTCTTAAATGCAACAAATGTTCCTCTTTTGTCTTGCTAAAAATCAGAATGTCATCCAAACACACAATAACAAAATTACCCAAGAATTTCTTCAATACCTCATTCGTCAACCTCATGAAATACTAGGTGCATTAGTTAACCCAAAAGGCATTACCAACCATTCATACAGTCCTTCATTTGTCTTAAATGCTTTCTTCCACTCATCTCCTTCTCTGCTCCTAATCTAACAATATCCACTCTTCAAATCTATCTTTGTAAAGTAACTTGCTCCACTCAAGCAGTCCATTATGTCATCCATCCTCGGTAAAGGAAACAGGTATTTCACTGTGATCTTGTTTATTTCTCTTGAATCGGTACACATCCTCCATTCTCCATTCTTCTTAGGCGCTAACACTATTGGTACTGCACAACGGCTCAAACTTTCTCTGATCAAACCTTTCTTCAATAGCTCCTGCACTAGTCTATTTAGTTCTTCATTCTCTATCGGTGTCAACTGGTGTGCAACTTTATTAGACAAACTAGCTCCGAGAATCAAATCCATGCAATGATTGATACTTCTTACTAGTGGTAATCCACCAGGCACATTATCTGAAATGATGTCTTCATACTTTGTCATTAACTCCTTTACCTCATCTGATTGTTCTTCTTTCGGTTCCGATCTCTCTGTCTTTCTAGGAATCAATGCAAAACATAAATTCTCACGTCTCATTCCATCCACCAAACAGATCCTAGCATTCATACACACTTCGCTCTTCAAAGGCTCATCTGAAGGTAACAATGTTTTCTTCATTCCATTTGCTACAATAGTATATATATTCTTCCTTCCATCATGTATTGTATGTTTATCAAACTGTCAAGGTCTTCCCAACAAAAGGTGACAAATATCCATAGGCATAATATCACACAAGACTTCATCATGATAACTCCCAATTTCCAATTTCACCAAAGATTGTTCACATACCAACAACTTATGTTCATCCTAAATCCATGATATTTGATAAGGCTTAGGGTGTTTCAATCTTTCCAAGTTTAACTTATTCACCATCTCATTTGAAAAAAGATTATCCAAACCACCACTATCAATAACAACTTTACAACACTTATCGAATACCCTACATATAGTCTTGAACAAATTCCTCCTCTACAAGGGCTTTTCATCTTCTCCGGTATGACACAAAAATCTCCTCATTATCAACAGTTTTTCATCTTCCAGTTTGTTAGCTGACCTGGTGGGGTTCTCTTCCACCACTGCTGCTCTTCCGGTATTTTATACCTTCTTACACTCAAATACACGATATCCTTCTCCTCTACACTTATAGCAAGTACCTCTAAATGTTCTCTTGTCTTTTCTTCCAAAATTCATTTTGGTAGCCATCTGGTTCTCTCCTTCAGTAGAAATTTCTATCATCTTTCTAATATGAATTACCATCTTTACTTGATTCATTGTCCTTGTTATGATCTATACCAGTACCTCTTCCTCCAGTATATCCTCTTCCTCCTTGAAATCTACCTCTGGCAAACTTTCCACCTCTAACTCTCTGCCTTTGTTCATGCCTCTTGTTTAACTTCTCTTCAGCCTTCGAGGCATACTGGTAAGCTTCTTCAACACTCTCTAATTTGATCAAGTTGAGTTCATCTTGTATAGACATCTGCAATCCATTCAAATATCTTTCAACTTGTTCGACTTCATCATCAACATGTCTGGATCTGATATTCAACTTGTAAAAATTTTCGGTGTATTATTTCACACTAGATTCCTTCCGTCTCAAATTCTGCAAATTCTAGAATAGATTCACTTGATAATCAACTGGTATAAATTTTGACTTCAACTTAGCGACCATCTGATCCCAAGTCTTGATTTTCTCTTTATCTCTTCTCTATCTATGAACTTCAAAATGTTCCCACCAAAGAGATGCATGACCTTTTAATCGGGTACAAACATATTTCACCTTTCTTTCTTCTATGGTATTCTCAAAATCAAAATGCTTTTCCATCTCCGAGATCCAATCCAATAATTCATCAGAATCCAACTTTCCATCATATTCTGGTTGGGTCAAATGTGGTTTAGTATTAGTCCTACCCAAAACCCTCAAAAACCTCTTCATCTGGATCAACCACCAGTGGGTTTACTTGTTTTGTCAAGGCTTCTTTTCCTTCATCTTCACTTACATCTTCAATATGTTGGTTTCTCCTCTATGTTGTTTCCATGACTTCCAATTGGGCTTTTATCCCTCGCAACATCTCCATCACAACAAGATCTACATTCCCATGTGCTCCACCATTCCCAGTTCCTCTTCCCGCCATCTTTTGCTAGTCCTTTGCAATTGCAGGTTGGATTCACAGTCCACCACCCTACAACCAAATTCTCAGGACAACCAGAATAAAAACTCGCTCTGATACCACTCGGTGCACTCACTGATAAGGAGGAACCGCAAGGAGATCAATCCAAATCGGTCAACAAGAGTAAACATAATGGAAACACAAGGACATGATGGAGGCAATGCAGAACAACTTGAGTTATAATATGAGATTTGAATACAATCGACCAGTAATCAACCAGGTTACAAAAACAGACACACATGCCTGCTAGAACATGCAGAATAGGTCACAATCGGTACCTCAGGTCCTTAGATCTATCTTTTATGCTTAGTCTAACCACTCGATTCTTCCTTGATTGCATTATAATATGTATTAAAATGATATATATGATCCAAAAGGATCCGGTCGACCCAAAAGGGATCAAAACCCGAACATGTAAAACCAACAAGGTCGGCCTTCGCCAAGAGATTCCTCCAAAAAATCCAAAGGATGAAGTGTAGATCACGGGAAAAGGTCAGCCACATGCCAAGGAACATCGGAATCAATGCCCAAGGCTCTGCAAGCTTTGAAAGGGGTTCTAGTAGATCGCCAAAATAGGTCTAGGTAACTAGTAACAAGGAACTATCAACCGATGGTAGGGAACTGACATTAATTGGTAGCGATATCTTGTCGAAAAATGATTTAAATGCGATGCGTTCTGGAAATAAGAAATATGATCAAGTCTTCAAGTAGAATCCAACTCCATAGGGTCCGGTGAGACAAAAATGGTACACACAAAAGGAAATGTTGAAACTGCAAACAGAAAGAAAAAACAAAAAGGAAAATGTTTTTGGTTGATGCAAGATTTTTGTGAATCGAGGATGCTCCTGCATCAATGTTGACTCTTCTTTCCGACATCTTATGTCCATGTTCAATGAGGAAAGGGAAAAAAAGGGCAAACTAAAGAAATAGTTTGATCAGTTGACTAAAGTTTTGATCAAAATTACCGTCATCAAAGGTAATTGAGCTAGTCACTTCTTCAATAGATGAACAGGTGGTGGTACAAGCTAAATAGATAGGTTCTCATGGGAGGAAAATAGGAGAATGGATGGATAGATTGTTGAGTCAAGGGACTCATATCTTGTGTTTAGTGGTTACCTTGGTAAGCAGTCTAGAAGAGGTAAAGGTTGAGATTGAAAATACTTTGAATTTATTTTCAACTGAATTAGAAGCACATGAAAAGGACTTTGACTCTTGGTTGAAGTTAGAAGATTTCCAGTTTGATGTTCTGGTTGACAATGGTGTGATCCCGTCAAGGGGTATGTACATTGAGTAAAGGGAAATACTAGAACATCAAATGAATACCCTAGAAATGATTATTAAGGATTTGACGAAAGCTCAAAAGGAATGCAATGATAAGAGTAAGGACATCATTGAGAAGATATCATCTCTTCCTTGCACCTTCCTTGATGAGAGCTAGAAATCCCTACATTAGGATGCTATTGTAAAAGAGTTCAGTTTGTTTATTGGTAAAGAGGTTGACAGGAAAGTTTTCTTGCTATCCTCCATTAATAAGTTAATCGATATCCAGGTGAATCTGGATGATCTAGCCTCTGGTGCAGGCGCACCTAGTGGAGTCAAACTCCCATTTTTGGGTATTTCATGCTTTTATGTTTGTAAACTCTTGTGTTAGGTTGTTTTTGTTGTTTTAGGTTGTTTTGGATCATGTTTAGTGGTTTTGATCTCATTTTGGGCTTAAGAGATCAAATCTTGCATTTCAGGCCTTGAGTTGACAATTTTTGGCAAAAATGTGAAAAATTGTCAAAAAGGTCTCTTAATGTCTTCAAGCGCATTGAAACATGTTTGTTTAGTGTTTTTAAGCATGTCTAAGTGGTTTAGACAAGTTGTTGAGGTTAGATTGTGAAAAATGCATCTTGGAGCAAGAAAAGTTGTCATTTGGCTTAAGAAAGTTGTCAAAATTGTCATTTTCTTGAAAAATGTAATTATTGAAGCCTCTTGTCCATACAAGGGCATGGAAACCAAATGGAAAAACAATATAAGGCCTCCCTTTTCCTTGGAGAGGGTTGGTTATTGGATTTGCAAGAGTAACTTAATAGAAAACAAGTTTTTTGTTGCTTTTATGACTGTTTTTTGTTCCTTTTGAAGGGCGGTCCGTACTGTAGCTGTACAAATCCATACTGTACCTTCTTGGAAGTTGAAATGTTGATGTAATAAGGCTTCTCATGTAATTGTTTCATTTCTTTTTCTTTTTCAAGGTGCTTATTCTAAAATATTTGTAAACTGTGTAGTTGCTGCCCTACCAGGGGTTTGGAGTTGTAAAATGTGTCAACTTGGTTGATCCAGGTCTGGGATCCCTCCAATGGATTCTTCCAAGTTGATCCATGTGTATATAATGTACATTCCTCTCTTTTTGTGCCTTAAGAATGGTTTGAAGATGCATTTGAGTGTGAACCGAGCAAGTTGGAGCAACTAGGCTAGTTCATGATTAAAACTCAAGATTGTCATCCAAAAGTAATTTGGAATGGACAAATCATTGAGGAAGAGGTATAGACATGTGGAAAAGGATTTGAAGTACAATCTTTATGTATTATAATATCTTACACCTTGTAATCATTCTCATTTTGTAGACAAAACAATGAGTTCACTATTTTTGTGAAATTTGTTGTCATTTTGCTAAATGGAATGCTTCAAAGCATTATCCACGCCTTGGAACACTAAAGGCAATGTAATAGGAGTTCCTTTAATGCTTCTCAGACCTATTTGAGGTATTCTCTCTATACAAATACTTCCTTGTGCAGGTTTAAAGTGATTGTAGCAGTTGACTGTCAAAAGGCAGTGAAAAGACAGTGACAGAGGCATTGCACTGTTTTCCTTCTTGTCTGCCAAGTGTTTGACATTTTCCTTGCAAGGGAAAAGCAGGGGAAGGTTCCTTGAGATGTGGCAGAGGTCCTTTACCATGGAGGAGGCTTGAAGAGTGGAGTGAGAGAGACTTTCAAACATTGCTTGCTCCAAACCCTACAAAACCCTCAAATTATGCCATAAAAAGTGGACAGTCTTAAATCTACACTAACAGTGGGCTAAACCTAAAAAATACTTGAGCATACACTCCCAAAACATCATTCCAAACAAGTTTTGTGGTGGAAAGGACCATTGTTGACTAGTGGAAGCAAAAAAGGGTCAATTAGGCCTCCATGGGCTAGTAGCCCTGCTGCATAACACACAACAAAATGACAGTTTTTGTAGAATGCATGAACCGGATGGGAAAATGGAACTTGGAGGCTTATGAAACATAATGAAAAAATTTCAAACAGTCCAAAAAGTGTACTTGGGATCCATAGACAGTGTGCAACCTCATTTGGGGGTAGTTGAGCCTTATTAATGAATTTGAGCAAGTTGAGGGTTATAGACCTAAAACAAGATTATGAGCATTCAAAGGTGAATAATACCTTACTGCCCCTGCATTTCCATGTGGAATACCCCTAGTACACATTGAAACTGAAGGTTGAAGGCCCCAAGAGCCAAGCATGAGCAAGTGTGGTTGGAAGGGTTAAGTATTTTGAGCAGTTTTGTGCATGGGCAAGAGTCATCACCAAAAAGGGAGTTTGTTAGGCAAGTCAACCATGGAGTACTTGGCATTACAACAATAGGACAGTTTGGATAGTCATATACAACAGACTCTACAAGTCCTTAGTCAATAAATTGATCTTTTTGAGCAACTAGCCTTGTGAGTGCTTACCTACCAAGCTCCCTATCATAGTGGTATAAGAGCCAACAAAAGATTCAGGAGAAAGATACATTAGGAAAATATGGTGACCAATGCAGAATTGGCTAAGAAGGTTGAGGACCAAGAAGAGGAAAATAGGGCACTCAGAGAGAGATTGGACCAACTAGCAATGAAACTAGCTGAAGTAGTAGTCAAAACTGAAGAAGTCCAGGATAAGGTTGGAGATCAAGGTAAAATGATGGCAATAGAAGATGAAGTCCCCATGCCCGACCCTGTCATTGAGCAAGAACCATTCTTGAAAGCCTTGAGAGCTATGAGTGGTAAGACCTTAGAAGGAGTGGCTCTCTTCAATGGGAAGATGGATCCAGATGCTCTAATAGAGTGGATTGAAGGGCTAGAAAACCATTTTGAGTGTGATGGAGTGACTGAAGCACAAAAGGTCAAGGTGGCAAAATCAAGGCTGAGAGGGGTAGCCTTAACATGGTGGAAATTCATCCAAGAGGAAAGGGTGAAAGAAGGTAAGCAACCACTAGCCACCTAGAAGGCAATGGTAGCCAAAATCAAAGAGACCTACCTTTCTGAAGACTATGAGATACAACTTCACAATAAAAGACAAAACTTGAGACAAAAAGACCTAGATGTCAATAGCTACACTGAAGAGTTTTAGAAACTGTGTATGAGATCCAGAGTAGTAGAGGATGAGAGTATCAAAGTGGCAAGGTACTTGAATGGGTTAAGATGGAACATCTAGGAGGAGATGAGCTTGTTATGCCCACAAACAGTCCACAAGTGCTATCAATTGACACTTAAAGTGGAAGAGAAAGGTAGGAGAAAGCAAGAACAAAACAATAGAGGAAGAGGTAGGGGAAGAGATGGTAGAGGCCATAGAGGCAGTTTTGGGGGAAGAAACATTGATCAATGGTCCCAGGGAGAGTCTAAGCTTATTGAGAAAAGTGGGGATTCTCAGAGCAAACCCAACTATAGAGGTAGGGGATCAAGCAACCCGAGTAGGGGTAGATCTAATGGACCAAGGAGAGGGTCCTACTTCTCAACCATGAAATGCTACAACTACCAAAAGTTAGGCCACCTTGCCTATAGATTCCCAGAGAAGCCTAGTTCATCCTATGGAGGTGAAAAGAGGGTAAATTATGTTCAGGAAGATGGATGTAGTACCAGAACTTCAGCATTGAACCACCTAGCTTCAGAAGATGGTGAGAGTTTGATGATCAAGAGAGTGTTAATGAAGAAGCCACATAGTACAGAGGCCTCACAGAGAAGAGAATTGTTCAGGATTAAGTGTAAAATCATGGGAAAGGTGTGTAAGGTGATCATAGATTCAGGATCCATAGATAACATCATATCAGAAGAAGCAGTAAGCAAATTGAAACTACTTAGGATACAACACAATGAGCCTTATAAAGTCACCTGTTTGAATAAGGGACAACATGTGTTGGTAAATGAGCAAGCTTGGGTAGATTTCCACATTGGGGAATATGTAGATAGGATCCTATGTGACATCCTTCCTATGGATGCTTGCCACCTGCTGTTGGGTAGACCATGGTAGTTTGATCGAAAAGCACAACATGATGGGGAAAGAAACTCCTATTCTTTTCAGAAAGATGGAGTAAACTATCAGATTCAATCCCTCACTGAAGAAGGAGAGAGCAGCAATAAGGTGCCTAACATCTTGTTAGTGAATGAGAAAGAGTTCATAAAAACACTAAAAGAAGGTGAAGGAGTAGGATTTGCACTCATAGTGAAGCCTAAGGAAGAAAATGTAGAAAAGAAAGTTGAGATACCATATGAAGTGCAGCAAATCCTTGATGACTTCAAACAAATAATCAGTGATGGTACACCTGCAGCCTTACCACCTCCTAGAGCCATTAGCCATCAAATTGACTTTATTCCTGGAGCCTCTTTGCCCAATAAGGCAGCCTACAAGATGACCCCTGAACAAAACAAAGAGGTAGCAAGACAAATACAAGAACTCTTAGACCAAGGGCTGATTAGGAAAAGCATTAGTCCTTGTGCAGTACCTACAGTATTGGCACCCAAGAAGGGTGGAACATGGAGACTCTGTACAGATTCTAGAGCCATAAACAAAATCACCATTAGTTACAGATTTCCCATATCCAGGATAGAGGATTTGATGGATTGTTTGAGGGGTGCACAATATTTCAGTAAGATAGATTTGAAGAGTGGTTACCATCAGATAAGGATCAAAGAGGGGGATGAGTGGAAGACAACTTTCAAAACAAATGAGGGTCTTTATGAATGGCTAGTCATGCCTTTTGGACTCTCTAATGCTCCCAGCACATTCATGAGGCTCATGAATAAAGTTTTACATGATTTCATTGGCAAATTTGTTGTAGTGTATTTAGATGATATTCTTATTTTCAGCAAGACTAAGGAAGAGCACTTACAACATTTAGCTAGTGTTTTGAAACAGTTATCTGATGCACACCTAACCATTAATCTTGAGAAATGTGATTTTATGAAGCAAGAGTTGGTCTATCTTGGTTTTTTTGTATCGGGAGGCAATCTGAAAATGGATCACTCAAAAGTTGCTGCAATAACTAGTTGGCCAACTCCTAGGACAGCCAGTGATGTTAGAAGCTTCCATGGTTTGGCTCAGTTTTACAGGAAATTCATCAGGGGATTTTGTGAGATTTGTGCTCCAATGTTGGACACCATCAAAGAGGGTGTCAAGGTACAGTTTCAATGGACAAGTGCAGAAAATAAGGGGTTTGAATTAACGAAAACTAAAGTAGCTACTCAACCAGTGCTCATTTTGCCTAGTTTTGATAAGCTTTTTACTATTGAATGTGATGCTAGTAATATTGTTGTAGGAGTTGTTTTAAGTCAAGAAAATAGACCAGTTGCATTCTTTAGTGAAAAGTTAAATGATGCAAAGAAAAAGTAATCATCCTATGATTTAGAACTTTATGCATTAGTACAAGCACTTAGGAAATGGAGACACTATCTTCTTCCTAAAGAGTTTGTTGTATACACAGATAATCAGGCACTCAGTTTCTTGAACTCACAGGATAAACTGAATCATAGGCATGTTAAATGGGTAGAATACTTACAAGCTTACACTTTTACTCTTAAGCATAAGAAGGGTCAGTTGAATAAAGTAGCGGATGATTTGAGTAGAAGATTGTTAACTATTCATGAGATTCAAGTTCAGAGTATTGGTATTGATAGTTTTAGGGACATGTATCCTACTGATAAGGATTTTGTTGAAGCTTATAAAGTTTGTAAAGATTTTGAGAATAACTTCCATGGTGCATATGTTGATTTCACTTTACAGGATGGTTTGTTATTCAGGGGTGGACAATTGTGTGTTCCATAGGGTTCTATGAGAGAGAACCTCATTCAAGAGAAGCACAATGGGTGCTTAAGTGGACATTTTGGTCTCAATAAGACCTTAGAGCTAGTTCAAAGGTTCTATTATTGGCCTAAGATGCAGAGAGACATCAGGAGGTATGTTGAGCAATGCTTGGTATGCCAGAAAGCAAAAGGTAACTCCTCTAATGCTGGTTTATATCAGCCTCTTCCCATTCCACATAGGCCTTGGGATTGCATTAGCATGGATTTTGTAGTAGGGTTACCTAGAACTCAATCAGGATTTGATAGCATCTTTGTAGTAGTTGATAGATTCAGCAAGATGGCTCACTTCATTCCTTGCAAAACAACACATGATGCAAGTCATATTGCCTATTTGTTTTTCAAAGAAGTTGTTAGAATTCATGGCTTGCCTACTAGCATTGTTTCAGATAGGGATGTGAAGTTTCTTGGTCATTTCTGGAAAACATTGTGGAAGAGATTGGGTACTAATCTCTCTTTTGGTTCGGCTTATCATCCACAAACTGATGGCCAAACCAAAGTTGTGAACAGGTCTCTTGGAAACATGCTTAGGTGTTTGACAAAGGACTATGGGCAGAGTTGGGATCAGCTCATTCATCAAGTAGAATATGCCTACAACGATAGTGTTAATCAGTCTATAGGTAAAAGTCCATTTGAAGTTGTTTATGGTATTCATCCAAGGGGTATAATGGAGTTGAGGGATATCACTAACTTGTAGCATAAGAGTGGGACAACAGATGACATGGCTCACTCCATGAAGGAGGTTCATGAGCAAGTGAGACAAGCTCTCCAAGACACCTCTCAAAAAGTCAAGGCAAGAGTGGATGCTACAAAGAGAGATGTTTAGTTTGCCATAGGTGATTATGTGATGGTTCATTTGAATAAGGCAAGGCTACCAAAGGGAGTTCCAAGCAAGCTTCAAATGAGGAGGATAGGCCCTTGCAAGATCTTGGCGAAGTATAGGTCTAATGCTTATAAAGTTGATTTGCTTACTAATGTTTCTTTGTCCCCCATTTTTAATGTTGCAGATCTGATTGCTTTCAAAGGGAAACAACCTGAGGAGATTCAAAGAGTTTCAGATATTTCCAACTCCCTTTCTGATCTATCTCTCCCTTCTCTTTCTTTTCCCCGTGCTGAACAGGTTCTAGACTCCAGAGTTCTCAAAAAGACAAGGAATCACACCTACATGGAGCATCTTATCAAGTGGAAGGATCAGCCTATCTCAAAGGCAACTTGGATACCTAAAGATTACTTTTAGAAAGTTGTCATTCCTTCTTCTTTTCTACCTCAAGGAGTCACATGACTTCTTTGTTTTTGGGGGAGTATGGTGCAGGAGCACCTAGTGGAGTCAAACTCCCATTTTTGGGTATTTCATGCTTTTATGTTTGTAAACTCTTGTTTTAGGTTGTTTTTGTTGTTTTAGGTTGTTTTGGATCATGTTTAGTGGTTTTGATCTCATTTTGGGCTTAAGAGATCAAATCTTGCATTGCAGGCCTCGAGTTAACAATTTTTGGCAAAAATGTGAAAAATTGCCAAAAAGGTCTCTTAATGTCTTCAAGAGCATTGAAACATGTTTTTTTAGTGTTTTTAAGCATTTCTAAGTGGTTTAGACAAGTTGTTGAGGTTAGATTGTGAAAAATACATCTTGGAGCAAGAAAAGTTGTCATTTGGCTTAAGAAAGTTGTCAAAATTGTCATTTTCTTGAAAAATGTAATTATTGAAGCCTCTTGTCCATACAAGGGCATGGAAACCAATTGGAGAAACTATATAAGGCCTCCCTCTACCTTGGAGAGGGTTGGTGATTGGATTTGCAAGAGTAACTTAATAGAAAACAAGTTTTTTGTTGCTTTTATGACTGTTTTTTGTTCCTTTTGAAGGGCAGTCCATACTATAGCTGTACAAATCCATACTGTACCTTCTTGGAAGTTGAGATGTTGATGTAATAAGGATTCTCACATAATTGTTTCATTTATTTTTATTTTTCAAGGTGCTTATTCAAAAATATTTGTAAACTGTGTATCTGCTACCCTGCCAGGGGTTTGGAGTTGTAAAATGTGTCAACTTGGTTGATCCAGGTCTGGGATCCCTCCAATGGATTCTTCCAAGTTTATCCATGTGTATATAATGTACATTCCTCTCTTTTTGTGCCAGAAGAGTGGTTTTAAGATGCATTTGAGTGTGAACTAGGCAAGTTGGAGCAACTAGGCTAGTTCATGATTAAAACTCCAGATTGTCATCCAAAAGTAATTTGGAATGGACAAATAATTGAGGTAGAGGTTTGGACATGTGAACAAGGATTTTAATTACTATCTTGATGTATTATAATAGCTTACACCTTGTAATCATTCTTATTTTGTAGACAAAATAGTGAGTTCACTGTTTTTGTGAAATTTGTTGTCATTTTGCTAAATGGAATGCTTCAAAGCATTATCCATGCCTTGGAACACTAAAGGAAATGTAATAGGAGTTACTTTAATGCTTCTCATACCTCTTTGAGGTATCCTCTCTATACAAATACTTCCTTGTGCAGGTTTAAAGTGATTGTAGCAGTTGACTGTCAAAAGGCAGTGAAAAGACAGTGACAGAGGCATTGCACTGATTTCCTTCTTGTCTGCCAAGTTTTTGACATTTTCCTTGCAGGGGAAAAGCAAGGGAAGGTTCCTTGAGATGTGGTAGAGGTCCTTTACCATGGAGGAGGCTTGAAGAGTGGAGTGAGAGAGACTTTCAAACATTGCTTGCTCCAAACCCTACAAAACCCTCAAATTACGCCATAAAAAGTGGACAGACATAAATCTACACTAACAGTGGGCTAAACCTCGAAAATCCTTGAGCATACACTCCCAAAACATCATTCCAAAAAATTTTTGTGGTGGAAAGTACCATCGTTGACTGGTGGAAGCAAAAAAGGGCCAATTAGGCCTCCACGAGCTAGTAGCCCTGTTGCATTAGACACAACAAAATGACAGTTTTTGTAGAATGCATGAACTGGATGGGAAAATGGAACTTGGAGGCTTATGAAACATAATGAAAACATTTAAAACAGTCTAACAAGTGTACTTGGGATCCATAGACAGTGTGCAGCCTCATTTGGGGGTAGTTGAGCCTTATTAATGAATTTGAGCAAGTTGAGGGTTATAGACCTAAACAAGATTATGAGCATTCAAAGGTGAATAATACCTTACTGCCCCTACATTTCCATGTGGAAGACCCCTAGTACACATTGAAACTGAAGGTTGAAGGCCCCAAGAGCCAAGCATGATCAAGTGTGGTTGGAAGGGTTAAGTATTTTGAGTAGTTTTGTGCATGGGCAAGAGTCATCACCAAAAAGGGAGTTTGTTAGGCAAGTCAACCATGGAGTACTTGGAATTACAACAATAGGACAATTTGGATAGTCATATACAACAGACTCTACAAGTCCTTAGTCAATAAATTGATCTTTTTGAGCAACTAGCCTTGTGAGTGCTTACCTACCAAGCTCCCTGTCAGCCTCGCTTCTGAAGAATCATAAGAAATGTTATGTGAACCTCAGAGATTCTATCACACAGGTCAAGGTCATCACAATTCACATTAAAGGACCTGATGAGGAGTAGATGGAAGTGATATCACAAAAAATCAAGGATTTCTTGAAGTAGGATCAGAATGGAGTGTCTTGTGACACTTAGTAATTTTTCATAGTAGATATAATTTTGAATAAGACATTGACACTTGAGTGTCATTTTGTATTTAATTTTTGCACTTAGGTAATGCATGAGTCCAAAGTCAATCAGGACTCTTCCTTGAATTAGTCATTGTTTTTCCTCGATTTTCTTAGAACCTCTCTCCTATATATATGAGGTTTATATTTGTAATGCATATCTATTATCTTTAATCATATGCCAAAACTTTGCTGAAGTGAAGAGCTAAGAAGTTAAACTTTGTGTTGGATTCATTTGTGGTTTATGGTGAGAATGTTCTAATGTAATTTTCATTATAAATTCTTGTTGTATTCAAGTGAAGGAGATTTGACAATATTGCTGAAGTGTAGAGGCAATTGTTAACCTGTGAACTTTGTCTCATATTTTGGTTGTTGCTGAATAAAATACGAATTGGTGAGCTTTATATCAGTTTGAAGACTTTGTGTTTCATATTGATACTTTTTAGTTAAGTTTAGCTTAAATACATTAAGGTTATCCTTTAAAGACTTTGTGCTTTATTGTGCTGTCTTGGAAAAGGAGAATTATGATCTGAAGACTTTGTGTTCTTATCATTACTTTCAGAAAATTATTATCATTAGCATAATCGGAAACCAGTTTAAAGACTTTGTACTTTATTTTGGTTTATTGGTTAACACATTGGGTTACAAAAGAAATTACCAGAAGAAAGGTTGATAGGAGAGCAATGACTTTAAGACTTTGATCTTAAGCACTCTTTCTTGTCCCAGAGAAGCAACGAAGGACTTTCAACCCTTCATAGAAACTTTGCTTCTTTCCTTATCCATTATTTTACTCATTCTTGCTTTTAAGAGTTAATTTGTAACATCAAGATTGTAAAAATAATTACTGCTCTATGTTGTAAATTATTTCCTGAAGTAAGAGGAAAAGAATAGCATCTATCTTGAAAAAAGAAGATAGGATGATGCACCACCTAGGCTTAGAATAGAAATCAAAGGTTGTATCTTGTTTCAATAGAATAGAGTAGAAAGTTAAATGGGGAGCCTCCCCTCAGAAGAATCAGAGGGATTAAATCTCATGTTGTTGTGATTGAAACCACAATTTTGTAAGTTCACAAAGTTTACAAAATTTTCAACCAACACGTAATATTTATTCATTTGATGTTGCACATGGACGTGAAACATGTAGAGATTCCCTTGAAATATTCTTGGGGCTACTTGACGAGTTGTATTGTAACATTAAGATATTATAAATTGTAATTATTTTTAATATTGGGGAAAGATATTTAAAAAGAGAAAACTCAGTACCCTATATTAAATATGGGGTCAAGGGTAGTTAGCATATGGTTTTGTCACATGGTTTTGTGGTACTAGTTGTTTTTGTGTGACCTTGGGTCTATATAAGCAAGTACATGTTTAGTGGTTGAGGTTGGATGGTGGTCTTGGGCTGTCATTGTATTGAGTCCTTTGGAGGACTGCATTTGTGAAGCATGGCATGGGATGTGTGGATTCATGTTTGAACACATGGGAATGCATTGGAGGGCTTTGATGATTTGAAGGTATTTATTGTAACTCTATATTGCTTTATGGTTGATTAATACAATAGAGTATAGATGCTTTTGGATGCTAGGTTTTTCCCTCATGAGGATTTTCCTAGGATATTTTTTGTGTTATCCCATGGTTTGTCTATTTGATCTTTGCATTAAGTTGATTTTGTAAGCTTGTATGCATGCTTTTCTCTCATGGGTTATGTAGGAAATCGATTATTTGAATGTGGGTTTAAAGCATTATTTCCTAACAAGTGGTATTAGAGCTTTCATGGTTGATTTGAAGTGATAACCCTAGCTTGAGTGGAAGAGGTGCAAAGTGGAAACCATGGATTTGCATGAAAGGATTGTGAGAATACAAGGTACGAGATACTTGCAGGTTTTTTTATTGTAGATTGAAAAATTTAGGTTATCTGTTGTGATGGGTTGTTGCAAATTTGGGGTTTGAAAAATATTGGGTTGACCAAAAGGGTTTCCTTTGGATGTGCATTTAAATGAGGGTTTTTTGGGGAGTTCACAGAAATGTACTATTGGACAAAAATGAACCTCACCATTAGATCCAAGTTGGAAAAGAAATGAAAATTGATAGATAATTCACCATGTTTTGTCACATTTGAAATAATTACAAAAAACAATTTAGTACCATGGCCTTGACAGTTGTCCATTTTGTGACAGTTTGCAGAAAATTAAAAAAATATATATTTTTCCCGTCAGTATAAATTTTTCAACCTACGAAATTTTTTTAAAAAATATTGAGGATGATATTTTAGTTTATGCAGAAAAAAAAATGTTTAATATGGGGGGGGGGCATGACCCCACTTCCCCTACGGGACCCTTTGTGTTGACCGTAGCCAGGGCAAGTATTGCGGTACCTACGGGTATCTGCAGTACATTGTAGATCCGCAAGGCCAACAGTGCCCTCTTGGCAGGAGTTCTACTAGTGGTGGGTGCCAACAATGTTGGGCCCTCCCATCGGTAGCCCCACCACCATGCTTTGCCCAATGGGCGTGAAAACAAACTGCCACATCAAATATTTTAATCCGCCACAAATGTTTTTTTTTTTATCGAATATTTTTTTAATGAAATGTTTGGTTTTGAAGAATTAAACCAAAATTTATAATGAATTTGGGTCCAAAGGCAAATAAACTTTTTGAAATTTGAGAAAATTAATTTTTTGGAAAAAAAAAATGGCTAACACTTTGAAAAGGAAAATTTGAAAATACACAAATTATTTTCATAAAAGGAAATGGGTTGATTGTATTCAATGGAGCATAACTTTCACCTAGGGAGTCCTTTTTTCGACTTCTTATACTTGTTGGAAAGATGGTTTTGAGCACTACATTTTGGTATAGGTTTGGTTCCTTGAGTTTTCTATTTTAGCATGTTTTTGGAGCCTATAAGCTATATGTTCTTCGTTACATAGTTTTGGTCACAACTTTTGCATACGGAATTGTATTTTTTATTTCAAATAAGAGTTGGAGAGAATGTTCAGTTGACCACAGTGTGATGTTATTTTATCATTTTGATGAGTTTGGAGAGGTGTGTACTTGTTTCATCACTTGTAGGTGCTTGAGATTTGAGATATGAATGTGAGTGCATCCAGATGAGTCATGAGGTGAAACCTTGAGGGAGTACATGTTTTTATGAGATTTTATGATGCTATAGCTGATTATCAAATTTGGTGCTCCTTGGTATAGGTTTATAGATGTTTTCAAAGTTGGACTTTTATGGTGACATGTACACATATTGTTCTCGATTTGAGGACATGTTTGGACATGCTTTGAGACATTGAGTTTCATGTGGGTGATAGTTGAGTGTAGGTACAACATTGGTTATGATTATGGTGTCATGGGTATGCATGTACATAGTTTTCATTGATACGACATAGTCGTGTTTGTGGTGATTTGGTGATGATTTAGCTTGGTGTTAGGAGGTTGTTGATTATCTCCTGGATGCTAATTTGGTTCCTTCGCTATGGTACTTGGTTGTGGACATGTTTGGCAAATGAGATCGGATTTTGATTTGGTTTTTGAGTCATGTTGTCTACAGGAATAGTCTCTTTGATATCTCAACTGCAGTTTACTAATGTGATGATGCGTTTACATGATTCATTGATTAGATCTTTAAGTTATGAAGATTGTGGATTAGCTACCCATTCACTTGTAGTGGGATTACTTGATATGTGTTGTCTATATCTACATGATTGATTCATTGTGGTGCATACTTGTTAGTTGGCCTTGTTTGTAGTCATTTTTGCATTGGGATGTTTGCTTTGGGATGAGAGGATAGATGATGTTTATAGTGCCTAGATAGTTGGTGTTGGGACTTGGAGCATGTGGTTTATTATGATGTCATGATAGCTTGGTTATTAATTGGTTACACTTTCAGTGGGATATTTTGACAGTAATGTATTGATGGTGTAGGATTGATTCTTGATTGGTGGTTTGTTGGCAATTGTATGTATCTTCTTGGATTAGAGTTCATGGTTACACTTGATGTTATTAACTTCTCAATTGTATGTGTGTAGACCGGGATGATCTTCATGTAGGAGATGGTTATCATGATGCTATGGAGATCTTGTTATCATGGTTCAATAGGAGTTGTTGGCAGTGATGTGTATTCACCATTGGATGGTGGATGATATTTTTAGTGTGTAGTTGTTGGAGGAGCTCTTGATCCTATTGTTGTAGAATGTCTTTCACATTTGTAGGTACACTAATAGGAGATGGTGACCTTCATGATATTTGAGGATTTGGACATCTTGGAGGACTCATGGAGTCCTTGGTTGAGGTCTGGTTTTATACTTTCATTTGACATGTTATCCTTATTTGAGCGGATGGTTGTTATTATTTCATGATACACTCTTGATTGTGCATTAGAATTATGACATGTTACTATTTTTTATATGTTCACATGGAGCATGTTATCTCCTTGGAGGGGATGGTTAGATCATGTTGTCATGCTTATGTTACTGATTCAACTGTTGTGACATTGATCTTGGTTGGTTCTGTTTGTATTGAGTGTATGATCATTTGCTTGGTACTTCATGATGGTGCTATGTTGCATTTGGAGTTTGGCATGGATTGATTGGTTACAAGTGCTCATGGATACATTGAGATGTAGGTGATGTTAGTATTCTTTTGTGATTAGAGACATGTGTTGGGACAGTTGGTTGTTTCAGTAGGAAGACTGAGGAGCATTCACCTGGTATGGACTTGAGAGGAGATTTTTCATAGTTTGAGTCATGATGACTTGAATAGCTTGATGAGCATTCTCATTCCCCACTCTTGGTCTACTCGATGGTTTACTACTTGAGAGGAATCACCCATTGTTCCTTTCAGGTGCATTATGTTTATGCTTATCATTCATAGATATGGATCTTGAGGTATGGAGATTGTTTAGTTCTGAAGGGTTCATTTGAGAGATTTATAGCATGGGTTTTCTTCTTGTGCATATGGTTTGATATTATGATATCATTTTGAGGATGTTAGGAAATGATTTAGTGGGTTTATTTCCTTCATTGGAATGGTTTTATTAGTTTTATCTTCTTGGTTATGAGAGGCTTACATCCATGTTGGAATTATATGATACTTATGTTGGTTTGATCTAAGAGATTGAAAAAGGGTTTTGGTTGTTGTTTTGGCTTCTCTTTGGGGTGTTTTGGTGAGGATCACACTTGACACAATGTTGCTTATTTCAGGTGTTGGTAGAAGGACAAGTTATAGTTTACAAGTTGTCTCTATTTATTCTATGTATTCTCTCTTGTTTGGGAGGATGGTGACATATTGTGGGAGAGTATGTAGTTGTGTGAGTTGCATGTGTGAATCATTGTGATTGTTCTTGGTATTACATGTTTGATTTAATTTCACACCTTCCCATGCAGTGGGAATTCTTTGATCATATGTATATACTTCATTGACAAGTTTCGATAAAAGGAGCTTGATTGCAATTTATGGGTTGATATAATATTGGCATGAGTTTATTGAAGTTCTTTATACCTAGGAAGTATGGATGGTTGGATGTATTGGCATGTGTTGTGGATGTCATTTATGATCATGTGGGTTTTTATTTTATGACAACAACTTGGAGCCTTTGTTATCACATTAGATTTTATGCTCGTGTTCATGGATTGTTGCATCTTCACCTTGGCTTGTTCCTTTTCTTCCATAGGTGGCATGTTGGAGGATGAGAGGAGTTCTTGCTTGAGATGGTGGTCACTTAGTTTTATTGCAGGTATCTTGTTGGAGCATGGGAGCATGTTGGAGATTAATGTGGTTACATATATTGCTATGATGATATATTTCATTAATTGAACCTTTTGCAATGTATACAACAAGTGGGAGAATGTTGGAAAATGAGTTTATGTACACCTTGCACAATAATGTTATAATTATAATATTTATTTACTATGTGAGTTTTCCATGGACATGTAATGTAATATTTATTCATTTGATGTTGCACATGGATGTGTAACATGTAGAGATTCCCTTGGAATATTCTCGGAGCCACTTGATGAGTTGTATTGTAACATTGGGATATTATACTAAGTAATTATTTAATATTGGGGAAAGATATTTAAAGAGAGAAAACTTAGTACCCAATATTAAATGTGGGGTCAAGGATAGTTAGCATGTGGTTTTGGCACGTGGTTTTACTTTACCACTAGTCATTTTTGTGTGAGCTTGGGTCTATATAAGTAAGCACATGTTTAGTGGTTAAGGTTGGCCAGTGGTTTTGGGGTGTCATTGTATCGATTCCTTTGCAGGATTACATTTGTAAAGCATGTCATGGGATGCATGGATTCATGCTTGGACATATGGGAATGCATTGGAGGGCTTGATGATTCGAAGGTATTCATTTTAACTCGAAATTGCTTTATGGTTGATTAAAATGATGGAGTTTGGATGCTTTTGGAGGCTGGTTTTTTCCCTCATGAGGGTTTTCTCAAGATATATCTTGTGTTATCTTTTGGTTTGTCTATTTGATATTTGCATTATGGTGATTTTGTAAGCTTGTATGCATGCTTTTCTCTCATGGGTTATGTAGGAAATAGATTATTTGAATGTGGGTTTAAAGCATTATGTCCTACCATAAATTATACCGGTGACAATTTATGATGCTACTACTCCCTAATTTTTTTCCTTCCAAATCTCCTAGATTAATAGGGAAGGGAAAATAATCCACAAACAACCAAGGTGTCCCAATCCCGTCTTAATCAGCTAATATTTGAAAAGACTCATGATGTCATTTGGTAATGTCATGACCTAACCATGTTTAGCACAGAGCCAACACTGACATTCTTGTGAAAAGTGCAACCCAAAAGTAAATGATCCATAATTTCTTCCTCTCTCCTACATAACACACATCATGAAGGGCCTTCATAACCCATCCTCCTAAACTTCTCTGCAGTTAGGATTTTCTTTTGAGTCACAACCCAAGTGAATACCCCAGCTCTAGGCATGTAGAATTTTCTCCAACAAAGTTGAATCCAAATCTCTAAGAAAAATTGAAAACCATTCCTTTCCACCACTCTATAACCATCTATAGCATTAAAAACTTCATTCTTTGCACTGTCTCATATGAGTTTGTCTAGTCCACTCTTAAACATTGTCCTTGTATTTGAGATAACATCAATCACCCAGGTAATTTCCTCTATTCGCAATGGCAAAGAATGTAGATCCTTCCACCTCCACCCTAAACTAGGATCATTATTGAAGAAGACTACATAATATTTTACTAAGTACCCCCAGTGCTATTTTAAATATAATTTGGTTTGTTCTACCTCTAATATAAATTCTAGACTAGGATATCCACCTCAATAATCTTCCCCAAATAATGTCAAATCTCCATCACATATATCCCAAGATAAGAAAATTGTTATCATTGATCTGCATTTGAGCATGAAGTTCCATACCCTTGAAACTTTAAAAGGATTAGCAATATTAAACATACCAATAAGATAATTATTGTCCAGGTTTTCACCTGAAGAATTTTGGCCCATTTCAACCGAGGTTCTCTATACATCCTCCAAACTAATTTTGCCCCTAGCATCATATTATATCACATCTGATTTATAAGCTCCACACCCCTCCTTAGGTTAGCATACTTTATCCTAATATATTAACGCCACTTTTTTGTTTCTTCTAGATCTTGCAAAAAAAACCTCCTCATCTTCTAAGCCAATTACTGATTTGTTCTTAATGTGAGAGAAAGACATGATAGCACATAAATGGACATGGAGGAAATAACAATTTTAAGCATTGCTATTCTCCCTAACCATGAAATGCACTAACCCTTCCACGATTATAATATTTTGTCAATTTTCCCTTTCAAGGGATCTTATAATCTGATGGTTCTTAACCCCTTATATAATGGTAAACCTAAATAAGAGCATGGTAGTTTCCCCATCTTGAAGTTAAGAATTCTTAGGATCTTTGTTTCTTTCCTTGGAGTCTCTATTATAAAAAACACCTCTGACTTGGCCTAACATACTTCCTTCCAATGCGTTAGCATATTGATTCAGAATCTTAAGGAACTGTCTTGCTTCTTTTCTATTGGGTATTTCGAACAACATTGTGTCATCCACAAATTATTGGTGAATTATAGCTTGAATAGAGTTAGTTATTTGTATCCCTTCTATCTAACCTACCACTTGGGAGCACCTAAAGGCCTTTCCAAGAGCCTTTGACATAAGAACAAACAAACCCCCTGTTTTAGTCCTCTAGAGCTTTTGAAAAAGGCCTCAAGTGATCCATTAATTAGAACTAAAAACCTGGGATTAGAAGTACAAGTAAAATTTCAATTGATCCATTATTTATTAAATCTAAATTATGTATCTAAAACCTTGCAAAGGAGCCTCCAATCCACATTATCATATGCCTTATTTATATCCATCTTAATGAGAATACGAGTAGGTCTTGATTATTTTGATTTGGATGGATCAATTCTTTTTCAATAATGACACCATCCAAGATTGATCTACCAAGAACAAAACCCAATATGTTCCTCAAAGATGGTGTTGGGTCAAAGTTTATTTAAACTATTTGCCATTAGTTTAAGTAAGATCTTATAAATTAAGTTGTAGAGGAAGACTGGTCTAAATTCATCTAAGGTTGATGCCTTCTCTTTTTTTGGAATGAGCACAATAAAGTTATTGTTTACTTCACTTAATAATCTTCCTGAATTCCTTGTAGCCTCCAATGCCTCTATTAATTCTACCTCGATAATACTCCATCATTTTATAAACCATTTGGGCCAGGGCCTTTATCTGGATGGAGTTGTTTCAGTGCATCTTCAACTTCACCGACTAAGAAACTTGCATTAAAATCTATGTTTTGGTTAGTAGTTTTCAGTTTAATATGACTAAGGATATCCAACTATACCTTGTATTCCAATCCCTCCAAATTGTTCACCAAACTGGTAAAGAATTCCTCTATCATCCTCACAATATCCTTGGGATCCTCAATGAAGGAACCTTCTATTTTATTATTGTTTTAAATTTTATTCAAGTCCCTACGTTGTTTTGTCACATTATGAAAATACTTTGTATTTTTTTCTCCTTTTTCTATCCATTTTTCTTTGGATTTTTGTTTCCAAAATACCTCTTCTTTTGCAAGAATCTCCTCATAATCCTTCATCAGGTCCTTTTACTTCAAAAAGTTGTTCAAATCCATTCCGTTCAATGAGACCTTTTCATTTAAATTGCCCAATTCTTCTTCAATGCCTTTTTTAGTTTCAAATATGTCTTTTAAATGATCCTCATTCCATTGAATTGGTCTCTATTTTACATGGCTTGGAGACAAAACATAACAATTTGTATGTTGGGAAATTAATGTCTCAACCTTGCATTTACATGAGGTTACTATTTATGGTAAGTTTTTGTTTGAGCATGATATGGTGCAAAATTCTCCCTGAAGCTTCTAGTTGGCTAGATGAGCATGTCGTTAAATTTTTGTCGCAAGATCATAGCTAGTTTTAAAGATAATAAAGTTTCCATTTATTTATTTATTTATTTTATTTTTTATTTATTTTTTTATTTTATTTTTTTTTTGGGGGGGGGGGGGGGGGTTGTGATGAAAGGTTTAAAATTAATTTCAAGGAATTTAGAGGCTCTTAAATGCCCTAAAAATTGGTCATAAATGGCATAGCAATTTACGATGTAATAAAGAACTTTGCGAGCTTTCCGACGGTTCAAATGGTTCGTCAATCGAACACACGATTCACAAGTTATGGCCTCCGGAAGTTTGGAGTCCTAAAATAGGAAATATAAAATGCACCGGACACACAAATGAGTTGTAAAAGGGAGGAAAATGTGTTGATGTGTGTTTTGACACATCATAGGGCATCTAGAATTGAGATAATCTACTTTATTGGTTGGTTTCATCCCATGGTTTTGTAATATTGTTTGACAGTTTCCTATATTGTATCTCCTATATATGAGGTACGTGAGATAGAGGTTGTGTGTAAGATTCTTATGGCTATTGAGTTATCTTTGAGTCTCTGATTAGTGGTACTCATGTGAAGAGCTTGCTCTGCAGGTATATTTTAATCTATTATTAATTGTTCAATAATATATTGAGCTACTTTTGGAATGTGGGTTTTTTTTTGTTCTCCCGAAAGGGTTTTCCCCACGTAAATCATTGTGTTGTTGTGTTGTGGTATGCATGGTATTTTGTTTATTTATGTTAAGTTTGTGTAACTATTGTAACAATCTATAAAAGTTTTTGCACTACCCTCCTCTCAAGGTTAGTGTAGGAAGTTGTTCTGCTACTTAACTTCCTTACAAGTGGTATCAGAGCCTAATTACCTTTGGTTTCAGTTGTGGGTTATTGGGTTTTTTTTAACTAATCCATATTTGAGTGGGAGATTGTGTAGAAGATACTTTTTGATCTTGTTGCACAAATTTTTAGATGGCAAGTTCGTCAATGAGAATAGAGGTGGAGAAATTTAATGGTTTTAATATTTAGATATGGAAGTTGAAGATGGAAGATCTGCTAATAGATCGAGAGCTATAGGATCTGTTGTTTATCTAAATGTCTTAAGACACTTAGATCCTATTGCATCTTCTCAGTATAATGTCATGGACCATAAATCCCAAGGGTCTAATTAGATTTTGCATGGTAGAATTTGTTCTTATCAATGTTCACAAAGAGAACTTTGCAAACAAGCTATGGACTAAGCCCGGTGAAATGTATCAAGCAAAATCTTTATTAAATCAGATTTCCTTAAGGAATAAATTATATTCCTCAAAGATGGAAGAGGGTGGATGAATTGCAGGCCACCTGGAAGCATTTAATATGTTGGTGGCTCAATTGAGATGGACAAAGAGGAGAAATGCTAGATCTTGCTTTGTTCTTTGTCTGATTCGTAGGATTCTCTTGTTATGGCTATCGGTAGTACTTATGTTGTTTTGAAGTTTGAAGATGTTGTGGGTGCCCTACTTTGTGAAGAGATGTAGAGGAAGGTATCCATAAATTTGAAGTAAGACCTAACTGTTTGTGGAAGACCTAAGAAAAATGGCAAGAAGAATGAGAAGCACAATAAGTCCAAATCCAAAGGGAGATCGAAATTTCCTGGAAATTCCAAATTCATTTGCTGGAATTGCGGTAATTCAGGTCACATCTGTAAGGACTGCAAAGAAGAAAAGAAGAAAAAAAGAAGAATTTTGATTCTGATTCTAAGTCCAAGAAGGAAGATGGTGATGCATTCATTGAAGCTTTGGCTATTGATGCAAGTAATGATGCATGGTTAATTGACTCAGGTGCATCTTTTCGTATAACTTCCAATAAAGATTGGTTTTTTGAATATAAAGAAATTAATGGAGGTAAAGTGTACTTGGTTGATGTTTCACATTTAGACATTGTTGGTTGAGGAAAAGTTAGAATAAGGTTTCCTGATGGTAGAATAAAAAGGATTGGCAGTATGTTGCATATCCCTAGATTAAAATGAAATTTATTATCTGTGAGTAAACTGATAGATGTGGGTGTGTAGGTAGTCTTTTCTGATGCAGGATGTAAGATGATTAAGGGTGCTACGATGATTGCTAGAGGTGTCAAGTTCATCACTTTGTATAAGCTAGAGGTATACACTATTGAGCGTAATGGCACTTTTGTAAAAAGAATATGTGGATACTTCATCGAAAGAATTGAGGGTATCACCTTTAGCAGATGGACATGGCTTTTGGATACCTAAGGGTTCTCTTTTTTCTGAAGAAAATTTACCTGTAGAGAAGACTATGGTATGGCACCAGAGGCTTGACCATATTGGAGAAAATGGTTTGAGGACCTTGAAAAATAAAAACCTTGTTGAAGGTTTAAATGATTGTAATATTGACTTTGATTTCTGTGAGCATTACATTTATGGAAAACAAAACCGCGTTTAGTTTTACTTGAGTTCTCATAAATCTTGTGGTGTTTTGGATCTTATTCATTCTGATGTGTTTGGTCTTGTAGACGTTCCTTTGATTAGAAAATCCACATATTATGTTTCATTTATTGATGATTTTAGTAGGACATGGGTATACTTTCTAAAGAGTAAATCTGAAGTTTTTCAATCATTTAAAAAAAATCAAAGCAATGGTTGAGTTGCAGACTGGAAAGAAAATTAAACGTTTGAGTTGTTTTTAATAGATTCTGTAAAGATTGTGACATCAATAGACAAAAGACTACTCTATATTCTGTTGGCATATGTGCAAAGTTTGATGACATGATGATAATGTAAGTTATCATTGATGTCAATATGCGGAAGTGTGAACCGGTATGTTGAAGTAAGTAAACTGGCAAGTGAATCGATATGATGAAGTGTGAACCGGTATGTTGAAGTAAGTAAACTGGTAAGTGAACTAGTATATGCAAAGTTTGTATTGGAGTTTCACTTGATATGACTACCAATTGGTAGTCTCAACTTTAGGGTTTTTGGCTGATGCATTCCAAGTCTGTGCGATTCAACCGACGACATCCTTTGATGAGTTAGCATTGAAATGAAGATTAGATCGTGATGCCATCTCAGCCTTGTGCGTGTGAAGGATTTCCTTGAGGATCTTGCATGAGAAGATTGATTCTATCTACCTCGGGAATATGCAAAATCTTAGTAAACGATGGAGAGCGTGTGATGGGTTATCAGCTTCTAGAAGCAGTGAAGAACGAACGATGCATAACGTCTTGAGATTTGTTCAAGATTTTTTTACCCTATGTAATGTGATTAATTGTTCAGGATTGGACCGACTGTATTGTTAACCTAGATTCTTAGGGTTTTAGGTTTTGGCCACCAACCTAATTTTTGTCTATAAGGTCAATGATGATTTTCATTTTGAAGTTGTTGGAAAATGAATGTATGTGAGGTGATTCTTGCCAGACCGGAGAAGTGAGTAGAGATCTGCAAAGTGTGATTGCAGATGTAAAGGAACTGAAGTGGATCTGCCTTGGCATTGAGTGTTGTTATCATATCAGTGTATTACCTGTTGACTTCTAACCATTTCAGCAGTTGGAAAATCCCTTTACTGGGTAGCTTTAATAGACTTTTTGTAAATCCTTTAACAGGGTGACTCAAAATCATTGAGCTCTTCAAATCCTCTTGTGAGGTAACCTTTAACAGGGTTTTAACCTCTAACCGGGTATTTAGCCATCCCTTAACCGGGTGATCCCTAGCAGGATCAGTTCCTAGCAGATATGTTGTAAAGTCTTTAACCGGACTAGGCTCCTAACAGAGCAAACTTTAGAAGAGTTCAAGAACAACTTGTGGGTATTCATCCCCACCGTGGTTTTTCCTAGTTGGGTGTCCACGTGAAAAAATTAGTGTGTTATGTGTGATGCTTTTTCATGTGATGATTTAGTGTTTTATGTTAAGTGGTAATGCATGTTGATCTAATGGTCATTGTATTTCTGATGTATTACTTGCTTAAGCATATGGGTGAAGTTGAGATGAGATATTAGGTTTTGAGAAGTTCTAAGTGTTACCGGTTTATGTCTTTTACAGTCTTACTGTGTTTTACCGATATTGTCTTGGTTTAGGTTGGTGATGTTGTTTGCCAGTTAGTGCAGTCTTTGCAGTTTAAGTTGTCAGAGAAATTTTTGTTTGTACTGATTCACCCCCCCCCCCTCTCAGTACCTGTTGGGTATTTACTATTCATCATTATTCATCATATTCTCCACAATAGAATGGAGTTGCAAAAAGAATGTACAGGACACCAAAGGAGAAGGCTAGGAGTATGCTGAGTGGTGCTAGTCTAGAACAAAAATTTTGGGCTTAAGTTGTTGCCACGTTTTGCTACCTAATTAGCAGGTCTCCTACATCAGCTCTCATTGATAAATTGCCTATAGAAGCATAGTTAGGTCACAAGACTTCATTGAGACATCTTAGAGTTTTTTATTGCGAGGTATATGCACATGTGCCAAAAGAAAAGTGAACAAAGTTGGAAAATAAGGTTGTGAAATGTATCTTCATCGGTTACAGTTATGGTATGAAAGGATACAATCTTTCGGACCATGTTGCACAAAATGTAATTCATACTAGAAGTTTTATTTTTAGAGAAATTAAGTCTCCTTTTGTTCCATTTTAGCTAGAACAGACTAAACAAAAAGATGTGATTCAATTCCCTTCTATGCTCGAAAGAGTTGAATCGAGACTACCTGACAAAAAAGAAGTTTAGGAGAGCTTATCTAGCTCTAAATATTCAGAAGAGGACGAAGAATATTCAACTTAGCTTGTTGGAAGGCCTACAAGACATATAGGCAACCACCAAAAAGGTATTCACCTGATGATTGGAAATGTATTTTTGCTTTGAACACTAATGTGGATGAACCTATATCTATAGAAGAGGCATTAGGTATAAATGATGCAAAATCCTGGAAGATTTCTATGGGAGAAAAAATGGCACCTTTGAAAAAGAATGATACATAGGATCTTGTACCATTGCCTAAAGGATGGAAGCCTATTAGTTGCAAATGGGTGTGTTCCCTCACATTTGAAATACCCAAAATTTGAACTTTGAATTGGTCCTAAGGTTCTATGACGATTAAATAATGGTATATGCTCATTTTCCTACCTTGAAAGCATGTTTAAAATTCTAGCGCCTAACTCCTTACCATTTAAAAGTTATGGTTATTTTTCCTAATTTGGGTATTAAATTTAATGGGAAATATTGGAGTTGTTTTTATTTTTTCAACAAAAAAATAAAATAATAATTTTTTATTTTTATTTTTAATTTTTGATATATTTCCCATCTCTTATCTTTTGAGAAGAAGAGCAATCAAAAGTCTTAGTGAGGTCCTGATATAATTGTCACAAATGATCCTTTGCTCAATACCCTTTGTTGCTCAAAAATTTCTTTTTTTCTAACCTGAAAGGTTAAAAATGCTCAAAAAGTGAGCAATCTTAACCTATTGCTTTGAAAAGTCAAAATCCTAACCTTGGGAAATTAGAAATGTTAAAAAATTGAGCAATCCTAACCTTATATGCTCAGTTGCTCAAAAATCCCAACTTTCTAACCTCTATTCGAGCATTCCTAACCCAAATTTATAACCTCAAAAAGAAGATGTTAGGATTGCTCCAAAATGGAGCATCTTTAACCTTCCTTTCTAACTTTTTTCAGAGGACTATGAAAATTTGATGGAGTGGAGTTGAATTTGAGGTTTTTTAACAAAGCCACCAACCTTGTAAGCAATAAAAGCACTGAGACAACACATGGGAATCTATCATTTTGAAATTTGTTAGATTTATAGTTGAAATGCTTTCATAAATACGCATGCATAATGTGGAATCGCAATCAAAGCTACTGGTTTGAACAAATCCCTCGAAGAGATGTAAAATCACGGAGAGTGGTGATTGCAGGTGCCATGTCAACATATATGCAAAATATGGAAGTATAGACTTTGCATGTGAATATATGACAAAATGCCTCAAAGAGATATTATCTCGAACACCAGTTCAATAGGATCAAGTAATCAGCCAACACACTATTGAGAATTAATATCATGCTTTCATATTTGTATATTCTATTTTGTTGTGTTTTGATTAGTTAGTCTCAAGTATTATTTTCAGTCTTATTGATATAAATTGAGATTTTCCATCTCATGGAGTCAAAGGTTAGAAAGTTGACTTTTTCTACACATAAATGTTTAAGTTATTAACTCATTGTAATTTGCACAGAAAAGAGTTAGTTACTAACTCGGGATTGTAGTTGGTTATCAAGATAGTTGTTTACTCAAGTGCCTATAAATACAAGGCTATTTCATTTGTAAAGGGGGAGGGACTCTTACAGAGGGGAAACTTTGGAGAATTTTGTAGAGAAACTTTGAGAACTTTCGGTTTTCACATTTTGTACACAAAGCCTTTAGACTTGTATATTTTCAAAAGAATAATGAAGAATGCATTGAGTTTGTATGCATTGAATATGTTCATGATTTATTGCTACTAATTTCTCCTATGTTAAATTAGTAATCACTTTGTGTATCGATAGAATCTATTGGTTTTCAATTTAATAATCTATGTAACAGGTTTGATGAAACAAGTCATTTCTTGGTATCTTGACTTGTTTCTGCTAGTATAGCCTATCTCTTAATATGTTGTGAGTTGTTGTTCTTCTTTCATCATCATTGCATATTTTAAACCCATCTTATGCTTAAACCCCCTTTGTGATAGTTGTCTATTGTGGAATCTGTTGGTATTTGCATGAAGATTGCATTGATGAACTTTTGTGTTGTCATTGATGTCAATTATAACCGGTAATGATGTTGTTATGATATTGTTTTGCAACCGGTAGGTGAGCTAGTGAAGGAAACTAGTATTACTTGAGAAGCAGTGAGATCAACCGATAACCCTACCTGTTGATGTGCTAAACCCTAACCGATGGAGCTTGGTGAACTGGTTATATTGGTTTATGATCAAATTATGAACGACAATGATTATGCCACATATGCATGTTGTATGTGAAGAGTTTCAAATGATTTTTGGTGCGTAGAGATAACGGTTTTATCTTGGGAATGAGTGAGTACATTGCATGAAATGGAAACTGCGTGATGAGTTACAAGAATCAATGAAGCGGTGATCAAGGAGTGGTCGAGGTTGTCATGAATAATGTGCAGTGATTGCTATGTAATCCAATGGTCATACTTGAACCGATTTGTTTGTAATCTCTATGATATCTTAGGTTTGTGATGTGTTACCGACCTATTGTTTTGCGTATAAGGTCGATGAGTTGTTTTGTTGTAGTGTTGGCAATTTTGGTTAAGTGTAAGTGTGATTGGTTGTCGAGCTAGAAGGTGTATCTGTAGTATGTGTGAAGGCAGATAGAAGCATGAAAAGGATTTGATCAAGCAGAGTAGTGCTATTCACCAGATCAACAAACCCATGTTGTTCTCTAACAATGACAACAGTCAAATCCCTTAACCGGGCAAGCTCTAACAGGATCAATGCTATCTAAATCCTCTAACCAGGTGATCCATTAGCTTGGATTTCAAATCCTCTACCGAGGTTACTCCTAATAGGGTATTGCTTCTAATAGGGCATTATAGTCAATCCCTTAACCGGGTGGTCCCTAACAGGATCTGTTCCTAACAGGACTTTTTGTAAAAGCTTTAACAAGCTTGGCTCCTAATAGGGCGAACTTGAGAAGAGTTCAGAATACTTATGGGTATTCATCCCCACTATGATTTTTCCCATTTGGGTTTCCACGTCAAAATCATTGTGTCAAGTGGTGAATGGTTTTTGTGGTTATGTTTGCTATGGTTAATTTTCTTAACTGCTAAATCCACTTAGATGTGATAAGATGATCGACACTAATCTGAAATGTGCTTTTACTATTGTTAGTAAAGTATTTGAATGTTTTTGTTAAAAGGTTTTGAGAGTTTCAGAGCTGTTATATTGTTTTTTTGTTATGACAATCAACCGGTATACTTGACAGTGATATTACAATTTGTAGTTCACTGTTTGAACCAGTTAGTTCTGAGTTTGACTTGAGAGATCATTTTTGAGTTTGGTGAAAGTTTAGTCAGTTTTCTATGTACTGATTCACACCCCCCCCTCCCCCTCTTAGTAGTTGTCCAGATCCTTATTGATTCATCATACTATCAATTGGTACCAGAGCATTCTAGGTCCTCTAGTGTCTAAGCCCAACAACTTGAGGTAAAGATCTTGAAGAACATGATGAAGAAAGAAGGTCCAAAGTTTAATAGGGAAAAATACAAAATATGGAGTGATAGGATGAAAATCTATATCAAGAGTCTAGGAAGTCAATACTGGGAACAAGTTGTTACTCAATATGTTTCACCTAGTGGGACTATGTCTGATGATCAAAATAAAGAGCAACAAGAAAATAATCAAGCATTGGAGGCCATTATTAGTTCTTTGTTTGGTTCAGAGTATGTTGATGTCCATGGTCTGAAGAGTGCTTATGATGTGTGGAAGAAACTTGAGGAAACCTATAGCGGTGATGAGCATGTGAAGATTGTCAAAGAAGAGAGTCTAAGAGGTAAATTTGATGACATGTGGATGGCTGAAGATGAGAATATTCAAAAGTATGGTCAGAGGATCAAGGAGATAGTTGGTGAGATCAAGAGTGTTGGTGGTAAAGTGGAGGATTCCACAGTGGTTAGTAAGGTGTTGAGAACCCTTCTACCGGTCTATGCTATCCGAGTTGCAGCCATTCAGGAACTAAAGTCTATTGATAAAACTAAGGTAACTCTTGACTCCATCATTGGTAAACTTACTGCATTTGAATTAAATGGCTATGATGGTAGTGCTCAGAAATTCAAATCTGCATTTAGAGCTTCAGTTTCTAATCCACCTATGAGGAAAAGCAAAGATGTTAGTCACAACTATGAGTCTAGATCCAGCAAAGAAGTTGATGATGAAGACAGTTTGATTGAGCTTGAAGCATTATTGGCCAAGCACTTGCCCAGAGGTATCGGTAAGTACAGATGTAAATTACCTTTGAAGTATTTTGCATGCAACAATATTGGACACATTGCAGCTAACTATCCTAATGGTGACAATGAGCATAAGCGTGAGAAGTACACGAAGTACAAAGGAAAAGGCAAAAGAGATTGTCTCATTGTAGTTGATGGTGGTATCACTGATGAGGAATCTGAGGGCGATGTTAATGAAGACATTGTCTTTGTTTCCATTAAAGAGGAGACATCTAATTAGAAGGCATTAGTTTCTCGCATGGATAGTTTTGATGGTTGGATCATAGATAGTGGTTGTTCACACCACATGACCGGTGATCGGAGTAAATTTCTTACTTTGAAGGAATTTGATGGAGGAGTTGTGAGATTTGGAAATGACTCACCCTACATGATAAAAGGAAAGGGAACCATTTCTCTTAATGGAAAGAGCAATGCAGATGATGTCTATTGGGTTGAAGGATTAAAGCACAATCTTTTAAGTGTAGCTCAACTCAATGACAGAGGTTATCCATTGGAATTTAAAAATGGAATGTGTAAAATCTATGGGAGCAAAGGTGAACTAATTGCAACCAACAAGCAAACAAAAGGTAACCTGTTTCACCTAAATCCTAAAGTCAACAACTCTTTAATTGCTAAAGTAGATGAAATTTGGCTTTGGCATCAAAGATTTTATCATGTAAATTTTGATAACATTGTCAATGTCAATAAGTCCAAGTTGGTAAGAGGTTTTCCTTAGTCGGACAAACTTGTCAATGCTCTATGTAAGGAATGTCAGTTAGGAAAGATGACATCCTCAAATTTTAAGAGCAAATCTTTCTCAGCAGATCATTTGTTAGATTTGGTTCATACAGATCTTTGTGGACCAATAAGGACTAAAAGTATTCAAGGTGATAGATATTTTATGATCTTCACTGATGTAGGTCACATTCTTGAAGGACAAAACAAAATCCTTTAGTAAGTTCAAGGCATTCAGGGCCTTAGCTGAAAAGGAAAGTGGTAAGAAGATAAAGTGTCTGAGGACTGATCAAGGTGGTGAATTTACTTTAGAGGAATTCACTGGATATTGTGAAGACAATTGAATTAAGAGGCAACTTTCTGCACCGAGGATACTACAATAGAATGGTATTGCAGAGAGGAACAACCGGTCACTTATTGAAGCTGCTAGAACGATGCTAATACAAGGAGGTGTAGCAAAAAAATTCTGGAGAGAAGTTGTCTACACTATGAATCAGATATTGGTTAAAAGAGGTAAGGATAAAAGTCCTTATGAATACTGGTATGGTAGATCACCTAATGTTAGTTATTTTAAGGTTTTTGGTAGTAAATGTTTTATCAAGAGAGGTGACTATGTTAGTAAGTTTGAGGCTAAAAGTGATGAAGGCATATTTCTTGGTTACTCCACCAAGAGTAGGCCTACAAATGTTACAACAACTGGATAAAGAGAATCATTGAGAGTGTTGATGTCTGAGTGGATGAGTATCCATAAGTTTTAGGAGAAACCAATGAGGAGAAAAAGGAAGATGAAACTTACATTTTGATTTTGGAACCAGAATCGGTGAAGCCAAAAGCTGGTGAAGTGAATGTTGTAGTACCAATTCAACCGGAACAGGTAGATTCTGCAGAATAAGATGATGATAGTAAGGAAGAAGAACCTAAAGATTATGATCATGTTATTTCAAGGTATGTGAGACTCAATCATAATCCTAACCAAATTATTGGAGATAAAGATGCTGGAGTATTAACTAGAAGAAGAAACAGAGAGAATTCTTGTATGATCTCCACTATTGAGCCTAGAACTACTAAGGAAGCATTTGGAGATGATCACACTAGGAGGATTATATCTATCTAGTGGAGCTTGCTTATAACAATGGATATCATAGCTCCATAGGTATGTCCCCCTTTCAGGCATTGTATGGTTGTCCTTGCCACACTCCTCTGAGTTGGGATCGGCTAGAGGACATGGTGCTTATAGGACTAGATATTCTTCTAGAGCTGGAGCGGCAGGTTGAGCGGATTTGTGAGCATTTGGTAGTTGCATAGGATAGGCAGAAGAAGTATGCAGATGCTCATAGGGTAGATCGTCAGTTTGTTGTTGGCGACTGTATGTTTTTTAGAGTATGTCCACGGAACAGTCTGATCCGTTATGGAAAGGGTTCTAAGTTGGCACCTCAGTTTGTTGGCCCTTTTGAGATCCTTGAGAGGATAAGACTTGTTGCCTACCATCTTGCCTTTCCACCGACTCTATCCCTCATCCACAATGTCTTTCATGTTTTAGTTCTTCGACCTTATCGTCCTGATGTGACACATGTTCTTGATTGGAACTCTTTGCAGGTCGAGGACGGGCAGCTTGCCATGGACCCCGTGTGCATTCTTCAGCGTCGAGATTTGATCCTCAGGGGTCGCACCATCGACCAGGTAAGGGTCATATGGGACCCAAATGATGAGACCTCGGTGACTTGGGAGGATGCAGCGAAGATTAGAGAATTGTATTCTTATTTGTTTTAGGCTTCCAAGAGTAAGCCTAGTTTTGGGGGGGAGAATGTAGTACCCTCCTCGTTTGAACTTATTAGACTCATATTATATTATTGTTTACTTTTAGTGGATACATTACCATGATGTGTTATTCAGACTTATATGACATTATTTCATGCTTTATCTGGATATGACATGCATAATTTATTTGTAGTAATTCAGTACTTGTGATTTATGGCATTTTATGGATTATTGCTATGTACTAACACTATTTTGCCTATGCAATGTGAAATTATATGTTGCGTGTCTACGAGTGTATTGAATGCAAGGGGACAATTTTCCTTCACTCATTTCGATGAGACAAGGAACGTCGCGATTCTCCTTCATCGGTGTGCACGTCGTGTTTTCTATATTGTATATATGCATGTGTGGTTCAGTGATGCAGGATATTGCAGGTACAAGTACCGAGTAGGTACGGGGTATCGTCTCCACCTGGCTTCACAGGTCTGAGTGTGCCTTATATTTGTCCGATGGAAGTGGAGGAGGTAGTAGTTGACCCTATATTACCCAGTTACACTCTTGTGAGTGTCGTCAGTTGGTCATCCTATCAGTTTGTTCGACCTTCGTATTTTGTTGTTTGACCTTTTTATGAGTCTTTGCTTGGGGTTTGCTCAGTTGTGTGTTTAGTGGATTTAATTAATTAATTAAATTTATGGAGTTATCTCATAGTTGGTATTTTTGGAATTATGTATTATATTTTATGCATTGAGATTATAAATTTAACTAATTAAAAGAAATTATTAAATTAGATTGCAAGTTGCATTGTATTCGAATTATATCTTATTTAAATTTTAGTGAAAAATAAATTAGATTAATTTCATTTATTGTTTCTTGGAAATTTAAATAAATAAATGAATAAAAGAATAAATTAGAATTAAAGTATTGCTTTAATTTCTTTGTTTAAAAAATTAATTAATTTGAATGAGAAAAGAAAAGAAAAACAAATGATTTTTACTTATTGCATGTTAATTTATCCCTTTGTTACGAATTAGAAAAAGAAAATAAAATTGCTTTTATTACTAAAATTAAATATTAGGTTTTGAGGAAAAATATATGCAACCTAAAATTTTAGGTTAAAAAGGATAGATCTTTCTCTTTTTGGTACACAAGAAAGAGGCAGAGGTTTTGGGAGAAAATTTTTTTATTGGAAGCAATATTTTGTTGAAGAAGAATTTATCAGAGGATTGTTGGAAGAGGGATTGGCTTGGAAAAATGGTACAGGATTGAGCTCTTCTATGTAAATCTTCTAGGAAAGCTATACAGGTTGGGTGGCCTCTTCTGGTTGTTTTTTAAAGAAAATATTTTATTTCTTACCTCTTTTGAATGATGTGTGTGTATAATATTTGTCAAATCCAAAACCCTTTTCTGGTTATTTCATGTTCTTGGCTAAAATTCATTCCTGAAATTAATTTTAGTTTATGGAAAGAAGTTATTTCCTGGGTGTTTGTAGATTAAATTTTGTGAGGTTTTGGAAGAATTATTCTGGCAAAATCTTGCCAAGATGTTTTACTGTGCTTAAAAGTTGCAAGTTTTGGTAGAAAATGGGATTTACCAGAGAAAATATTCTCTCTTGTTTGGTTTTTGTTTCGATATTTGGCTATGGTAGTTTTGTCAATATCTGTACATCTCTATGTAATTATTTAGTTACTATAGTAATAGATTTAATTTTAATTAAATTTATTGGGGTTATTTTTTATTTTTTTTGATCGGTAAGAGGTCGAAGCCAAGAATTTTTATTAATCATAATTTAAAGCTTACATTACTCCACTCGTGCAGGTGCCGGTAGGAAAGAGTGGAGGCGAGAAAACCTTCGGCCTTGCCCGGGACTATAGTCCAGAAAGTTTCTACAGTTATTACATATATGAACAGATTTTGAACAATACAGTAGCACCCTGGGCTGAGGGTGAACATATGGGAAAATATTTTCTTTCCCTTACAAGCCCTTATTACCATTTACAATTATCATTGTTCTCCTTGTGCCCTGAGTTCGACCATTGGTTGCATATTGTTTATATCCTATTTAGCACAGTTGTCGTCCTTTCACTTGTTAAAGATGGCCTTACTCCTCCTGCAAGGTTAGTTTTCAAAACCCTTGCCAAGCTTGTTAGTAACATTTAATTTTCTATTTCAGATAATAAAATTTATCTTCCATACTAGGATTATTCCACAACTATTTATCCGATTGGAACTGTCATTCCAAAAACTTAAACAGAGAAATGTAAACATAAAATTATCAACAGAGTCTATTAACTCTCATCCCGGTTGTTTCTGAATTCTTAACCCTTTTTATAAATATAAAGTAGTCGATGTGACATAATCATAAACAAAGTTTTAAGATAAATCCCTTTTTGAACAATGATCATCCAAAGTTTTGAGTCGCCTATTTACTTCCTCTTGCTTATGTACCAAGATGATATCCCTAATAATGGATGATATCCAGGATACAATAACAAAAGGGGGTAAAGGGGACTCAGTCATGTCTGAAATCGTGTCCAACAAACACACTCACCCATGTAAATATATACTGAGAGGGTAATAGAAGTGGATGAATTTCATGGCAGAATTTAGCCTAAATTCTTACCTAGAATATTTTGCATGCCAACCACATATTACCTGCAATCTGTAGAATGTCAGATAATCTTTCATTTATAGATAACTTAGCAGCAAGTATCAAATGAGTATATTTTAACAATTGGCAGGACAATCAACATTACAATTGATTTCCTTAATTCATATAGGTCTCTTCATATAGAGATTGAAGGCCTTCATTACCTTAACAGATCCCACCCTGATAATGTATCCACCAATGTGAATATATACCTATATATGAGTAAATCCCGTTGCTTATATGAGCATATATTCATATTCATGAATCTCAAAATAGGGTACGAATATATCGGCCAATTCTCAACATATGCAGAAATATATGAATAGGAACAATCAATAGTAACTGAATTGACAGTTTCAAGTTAAGCTTATGAAGTTTATCTAAGTAAGACCATAAAATTAACATTTGATGCATACTATTTAATTTCATTTAAACCAGTTATGTTTATCCTTAAGATTTGGCGAGATTATTATCTCTTTCGAAGTCTGTATTTGATCAGAAGTTAACATTGTTTTTCTTAATATAGTAATAAGCTAAAGTACCAAACTATGCCGAATATATAGTGACAAGGAGGGACAAAATTGTCACATTATCTAACTAGGAACTGAGGCCTCCTTATTCCGAGCTTGAAGAAGGGGTCACTACTTCACCCTCGTCCAGTTCCAAGCCTTCTTCCTTTAGGAAGTTCACGAACCAAGTGGTCTTTGGTGGGTTTCTCTCATGAAATAAATGTAGTAGGAAATTTACATTCCTATTAATTGCCTCATTCCTCTCCTTGGTGAAGGCTGCCTCATCCATAGTGATAATGGGGTATCTAGGTACCGGCCTATTGTTTCTTATGAAAACATCATAGTCTCTTGGCCTTGGAATGGTCTAGTCATTGTCAATATTGACAAGAACTTTCTCCAAATCGCCCAATATTGATACGATGAAGACCTCCTTGCAGAGAGCGCCTATTTCATCTCTTTTCTTGGTGGAGAACACCGTAATGGCCAAGAACATGGCTGCCACATCAGATTTTGCCCGAGTCCGATCATTATTTGTGAGATAGTCTGGGTCGAGGATGTTTTCTACAGCATCTATTACTAAGGTATGAGGAAAGCGAATAATGCATTTGAGGCGGTCCCTAGTGATAGCCTCATCAAAGGCCATCTGCCTCTTTGAGCTACTCAGTTGATCAAGGTGTCCATTTCTGGTTTTACTACAGTCTAGGAGGTATCAATAACACAGAGCAGTGCAAGCTTAAATTGGTTTGAAAGCTTCTGATTTTTATCATGACAGCTTGACTTAATAGTCGTGTTGGGTAATTATGTTAGTAACTGGGATGTCACATCCTTTCTTAATTCTTGTGTACCTCTCATCCTCATCGGACATTTCTAATTGATTTAGTATAAATGCCACATCTTCAAATGAAGATCCGCCTGTGGGCATATCATTTTGAGTTGCCATACATATATTTTAGCTAATGATCTTTCGAGTAACCGACTAGGACAACCAGCTAATGCCCTTTTCATCAGGACACTAACCTGCCATAATGGCCCCGATATCTCTGAGAACAGATTTGTAATAATGATTGGGCTCTTTGATTAAGAGTTTTGATTTTTTATACAATTGTATATATTTAGATTGGAGTGTACCCATCATATGAAGCTAATGATTATCATGCTCTTTAAGAAGAATAGATGTTTTATCCTATAATAAGTGATATGTGAGTAAAAAACAGAGTGTATATAAATATGATATAACTTATATATATATATATATATATATATATATATATATATATATATATATATATATATATATATATATATATATATATATATATATATATATATATATATATATATATATATATATATATATAAGTAGTATAAATAAATACACACACACACACACACACACACACATATATACAAATGTATAATCCTTATTTATAAGTATATTACTATGTGTATATATATATATATTATGTATATATATATTATGTATGTATATATATATATATGTACATATATGTATATATATATATATATATATAATATATTTATATGTATTATATATATAAATATATAGTATATATGTATACCTATATAAATATATAATATATATGTATACCTATATACATAGGTTGTATATCTATATATTTGAATATATATATATATATCTATATGTATATCCAATATTTTAATGTTTATTACGCTTAACCTGTAGATTGTTCTGCATATCTTATAACAGAGTTTTAATGCCAATGTTTATGCAAATTATTATGAATATGTATATGTATTAATACGAGTGATAATAAATTATCTGAAAGAGAGAGTGTAAAAAGTTGTGTTAAATGTTTAATTCTTATCCCCTACTCCTAATTTTGGCCTTGGGTTATCTCTGTGTCTAATGGGATAAATTTGTGTAAAAGCTTTTATTTTTATAGAATTTATGTTGTTGTAAAATATTGTTTAAGGATATATGCCAGGTGCCACATGGATCATTGTTTTACCATCAGCCCTCATGTTAGCAAGGGAGTCGACCCTTTTATTACCCTCTCTGTAGATATGATTAAAGATGACTTTGTCAAATGTTTTGATGTCCATCAGTATCTTAGCTAGGGAAGCATTTAGTTTCCAATCAAGCATTGCCCCTTTCCTAAGGGCATTAATGATTATGGTTGAGTCCCCTTCAATGTTAATCCTCTTTACCTTTAGTACTTTTCATAGGTTTATACCTGCAACTAATGCATCCAACTCTACTTCATTGTTTGTACATTTGCCTAGGGGAATGGCCATGTGGGCGATTTCTTCCCCCTTTGAATTGTGTAGGCAGCAACCCAGTCCAACCTTTCCCGGGTTGCCCCTAGAAGCCCCATCAAAGTTAAGCTTGATCCATCCAGCATTGGGTGGTAGCCACTTGCATTCTGCACGTGTTATGTCGTTGGATGGTGGACCTTTACCTATGAAGGGTGGTATCTTTAGACCCTTCCACCTTAGTCTCATTTTTTCATCCCAATAGGACATATTAACATCCCTCTGATTGTTAGAGGTCTGGTTGTTTACCATTTCAACTATGGTTGCTTCAATTTTATTGGTTAGTTGGGCCTCGTGCATTTTACTATCTTTGAAAACCTCCTATTTCTCTCCTTTCAGATTTCCCAGATAATAATGGAGGGGGCTATGATCCATAAATTTTCATACATATACCCAATGTTCTGAATGGGCCAAGCATGGAAAAGGTCAGAGAGAGTGCTAGGAATAGGGGTATACCAGTTCAACTATTTTTTCAACCAACCCCAGCATTTATGTGCATAAACGCTCATTAACAGTATATGATTAGTTTTTTCTTCCTCCATTTCACATAATGGGCATCTGTTGGGGCCCTCAAACCTTAGTTTTCTGAAGGTTTCATTGGTGAGAAGCCGGTTTTGAATTGTCAGCCATGCAAACAGGCCGGCCTTCGGAAGGCACCTTTTATCCCAACAGAGTGTTAGGGGCAGGTTGGTGCTTGGGTTATTTTTCTTGATTAACAGGTGTTTGTATCCCTCCTTAGTTTCATACATCCCCTTCTTAGATCCTGCCCACATCAATTTATCTTTTTCAGAGTTTAGTACAAGGTTTCTTAAGGGTAGGATCCTTGCTAAGAGGAATATTTCCTGGTCCGGTAAGTCTAAATTATTCAGTGATTTCCATCTCCATTGTTTGAGGCCCCCAATGCAGTATTCTTCCACATAATCTTTTACTTTATCACCCCATTTCTCTTCAAGGATGGGTATAATTTTGTTGAAGTTATGAAGGCTATTGATGGCAGTTTGAGCCCCCCGGGAATCTCTCCAGAATAGGGCATCCTCCCCATTTCCTAGATACCATGTTAGCTTGTCTGTTATGATATCTCTACAGTCCATCATAAAGTTCCAAAATCTGGAGCCTTTATATGGATGGGTTGTCCTAAAGATGCTTGTGGGATCTGAGTTATGAAGGTATTTGTTAAACAGGATCCTCGCCCATTTGAAGTTAGGGTTATTATACATTCCAAACAAGCTTAGCTCCTAGAGCCTTGCTTTGAATTTCTAGGTCCTTGATACCTAAACCCCCAAGGTCTTTAGGCATGCATATCTTATCCCATGCTATCAATGGTAGTCTGAATTTGTCTTCAGAGCCTTGCCAGAAGAATGTCCTTATATGTTTTGTGGTTTCCTTTCTCTACTGCTTCCCTAGCTATACTATCAGGGTCCTCACTGAAGTCTCCTGAATTTAATTTTATTTTGTTGATTTTGTTTATAGCTCTTCTTTGTTTTGTGATGTTGTGGAAGAAGCTTGTATTTCTATCCCCATCTTCCAACCAATGTTCCCTGGATTTTTGTTTCCAATATATTTCTTCTCTTGCGCGGATTTCCTCATACTAGGCCAAATTTGTTTTTTCCTTTTGATATAGCCTATTATCCATCCCATGCCTAATTACCTCCTCATTAGTTCTTTCCATTTCTATCTCAATTTCCCTTTTTTGTGTGAAGATGTTTCCAAAGTGCATTTTGTTCCATAGTGTTAACTATTGTTTTATCGTTTTTAGTTTGGTGACTACTTTGAAAGTTTTGGATCCTATAACTTCTGTTTCATTCCACCATTTTTCTATTAGTTGTATTAGATTTTCATCCCTTAGCCACATTTTTTCAAAGAGAAAGGGGGTTTTGGTTGGCTTTAGTTCTTCTGATATGGTCAATTGGACCAGGAAATGGTTCGATCCTGAGAAAGGAAGAACTAAGGATTCATAAGACTGTGTGAGATTTCCACAAAGGAAGAATCTATCCAGTTTTTCTGCAATGTTGCAGAAACCTTGTCTTCTATTATTCCAAGTGAAGGCTTCATTTTTTGTCTTGAATTCCATCAAGTTACACTTATGAGTCCATTCCTTAAAGTCTTGACTTGTTTGGGTCATTTTTTTATTACCTCCCCATTTTTCGTTGGGATCTAAGATGGCATTGAAATCCCCACCTATTATGTATGTTTGATCTGTGTCACTTGACAAGAAATCCTCAATTTCATTCCATACTTGTCTTTTAGCTTGTGTTTGGATAGGTCCATAGACATTAATTATAATAAATTTTAAGTTGCTTTTGATGCTTATAGCCCAGCCACACATCCAGTTTGGGCTTTTGCTTATAATTTTAAAAGATATTAGCCTAGGATCCCATATGATGGCCAGTCCACCTGAGGCTCCACATGCAGTTTGTCCTTCTATTTCTCTGATTCCTAATTTTTTGTTGAGGTTTGTCATCTCAGTGTTATTTAATTTAGATTCATGTATTAAGGCTATCTCTGGATTGAATTTAACTATGCAACGTTTAAAGATACGTTGCTTGTTAGGGGCATTCGGACCCCTAACATTCCACGTAAGGAGTTTCATAACACCATGGGAAGGTCCTTCCCCTTCCCTGTCTCAAAAAGATTTGTGATTTTAATCTGGCCAGCAACGCATCCTGCTTTGGTTAATAATTCCGCCATTGATTTTCTCCCTCTTTTTTTTAGTTCAGTAGCATAATCCGAGGGTAAGCAGGTTTCTATAGTTTTAGCTATTCCCAGGTTGTCCATCTTATCCATTATTACATCATATTTATGGTCCTGAAATTCTCCCTTGGTTACATTAAGTTTGCATAATTTTCTTGCTAACAATGCTTTTTGTAATGCCAGTTCTTCCTCATCTACTATTTCATTAATGAATAGTTCAATGAGGTCATTTGTAACTTCATTGCCAACATACTCAAGGATACATTTGTTTTCTCTTTCCATCCTTTCTTCCCTTTCAATATCCTTTTCACTGATGTTAGTGTTGGAGTTCTTTTTCTTTTTATTTTTTCCTTTTCTATTTTTTTTTCCCTTTTTTGTTCTTATTCTTTTTCTTTTTTTTAGAGAATCTTTCCTTCTCTGTTGTGTGTGGTGTTGGATGGGTTTTTGAATCCTCATTGTTATCCCCCATATAATCAATGTCTCCTATTGTTTCCTCCTGGTTATCAGTATTAACTCCATTCATCAGGGAGCTATATTCTTTTTCATTATCATCACTCTATTCCTTTGAGTCATTGTTTATTAATGGTGTTGCTCCTTGCTTATAGCTTTCTTTGTTCTCAATATCATTCCTGCTTTGTTCATTCACTAGTTCTTTAAGTGTGTTTTCAAACTCCATTTTATCTTTCTCATATTCAACCATTTTTTGATTGTTAACTAGTTCCTTAGCCCTAGGGTTTTGTTTGTGGAACAGAAATCCGCCTTTTGGGTCAAATTTTATGTTTATACCCTTCTCCGTTCTAGAAACGTTTTTAGTCTTAATACTTTTTCCCTCTATATTCTAAGTAGGAGAGAGAATTTCCTTGGTTGAGATATTACCCGTAAGGATCTCTGGATGATTTTGGTATATCGAATGGTTTGTAATGATTTTGATGGGTTTGAATTTCAGTTTGTCTATCTCCACTCTTACTAATATTTTTATGTTAGAGGAGTTCATATAATTATCCTCTATACCCTCAAAACTTCCCAAAAAATCCCCTAATTTTTTTAGGGTATGAATGTGGATTAATTCAATCGGCATTGTAGGGAGTCAAATCCATTTGGGCACCCTTAGCTTATCAAAATCTTTAGGCGAGAAATTAGGTTTCCAATTAAAAAATTTGAAACAATAACCTTTAAAGAATCTATGATTATTCCTAAGTAAATGCTTTTTGAGTTGACTTGAATTGCATTTAATAAACAGAAAATCATTCTCCAAACAAGTAATACTTATCTAGTTTTTCGTGGCAGACTTCAACCACTGGAGGACATCAGAGGTCAACGCTCCAAATCCAAACCACTTGCCGAAGAGCCCTAGTTCATTGTAACAATCCCACAATTCATTTGTGTGATCATTGCTTATTATCATTATATTATTCGTGCTCATACCCGACAGCTTCTGGGTGTTGTTTGAGCATTGTTTAGGGTTGAATCCCTCCTTGCCCCTGGTTTGAATGATTGACTTAGAGCCAGTCGCAGTGGGTCTTCTTAACCCTAATTTTATTATGTTAGCCCCTGAAGCAACATCATTTTGGGCTCGAGAGAATCTCTCTGCATGGTTGTATGGTAAATATGAAATCCAACCATTGTTAAGGTACCTTCTGTCCCGAGAAGCCTTCGAGATTGAATGAAGATCCCCTTTCTGTTGTGTTAAAGGATTTGCTTGATTTTTGAACGGTGCTCTAGGGTTTTGTTGTGTCCATCTCCCAACCGGCTTTGCAATAATTGAAGGAGAAACACCTGTATTCTTCTGGCTAGATGGGGGACTCTTTGGAACCCCAACAACTCTTTTGCATATATTATTAAGTTGTAAATTAGTCAAATTTTCTCCTGTGGCGCATGATTGAGAGGCATTCAGAGCTACAAATCTGTTTGAGATACCCACCGCATTTTTATGGACCCTCTGTAAATTAAATCCGCTCTACCATATCCCATTATTCCTCCCCTGCCTTCGAGGATATTTCGAGGGTTTTGCAGAAATGTTTTTGCTTATCGCAATGACATCTACAGTTCACATTTTCGCATTCTTTTTTTTTCAATATATTAGTCCAGTTATTTTTATAAAAATATGTTTTATTTTATATTTTTTTAAATATTAAGTTTAACTCTTGTTGAATGTAAGGTCTTGACACCTTAAATTTATTGGGGTTATTAAAAGTTATGGGGAAATTGTTTTATTTGTTTTGGAGAAAATCTGTATTAATTAGATTCCGTGGAAATAAATTTTATTGGAAATAAAATTTAATAATTTTAGGTTATTGAAATTTAATGTTTTTGGGTTATTGAAGTTTTAAAAAAAATAATAAAATAAAATATAAATAATTTTTTTTTATTTTGAATCGGGGGGGGGGGGGCGGGGGGGTTGGTAGTAGGCTACCAAGTGCGGTAGTAATGCTATTGACGGTAGCAGTGCTATCGTAGGGTAGCAGATGCTACCGTGCGGGTAGCAGTGCTACCGTACAACAGCGTGCTGCCCTATGGTAGCAAGCTACCAGGCTTTAATAAATTCGTCATTGAAAACTGTGCTTCTTTAAAATTGGCCACCGAAATTTCTAATTCGGTTTTATTTAAAAATTTTTTAATATGTAAAAAAAAATATAATATTATATATATATATATATATATATATATATATATATATATATATATATATATATAAATTTTTGTATGTTGTTGTGTTATTTTGGAAATAAAAATTATTTCAAATTAAATCTTCATTTCATTATATATTTTTAATGTGATATAATTATATGATATTATATTCGATGAATATATATATTTATGTAATTTTATTATATTTTTTATATATATTTGAAATTTGGGAATTCAATTTAGATTATTGATATAAGCTAATCGAATTTATTTGTTAATTAATCATGAACATATAAAAGGGGGTTAATTTTTATGTGATTTTATTTAACCTTATTAGACAAATGACAACATGGGTTTCCTTGTGTTAATATAGTTGTATATTCTTATTTTCTAGAAAATCTTTAATTGCAAGTATTTTATGCTTTTAGCTGTTTAAAGAAAATATTGATTGTATTAGGATTTTGTGTAAATGGTATTTGCAGTCAAGCTTAATCTCGTTGCAATTTTGGTTGAGTTGTCATTATGTCATATGTTGTTATACCCCCTTGGTCAGTTGTTGTTGTATAACCATGTTGATGTGAGCCATTGTGTGTTTTGTTCCAAATGGTCAATCCTAGGTTAGTGATTGTGTATCCTTCACCTGTGGTTTGTCAGGATTAGATATGGCTGTCAGTTTCACCATAGAGTTCTCGTAGAGAGACCTTTCATGTTAGTGTCCAATGAGAGAGAGTGGCTTTCGAGTGGGGGCCGCACCCAAAGTGGATGGTATGATAACCTCTCGAAAGTCAGTTAAGAAGTGGTAACCTAATAATTGATTAGGGGTGGGTAGTTTAAAATATTAATTAAGATAATGTTCCTCGCACATGGTTGAGTGCTTGTATATGCTCAGGATGTGGAGAGAAGGCCTAGAATGGCAAACTTACCACCTTGTCTTCATGAAAGGATTGGTGGGGTCCGCATGAGGCTTAGATGGAGCCGAAGGTTCGGGAGAGGTTACCAGGATAACCCAGGATGGGGGCCGGGACCTATGGAGGCCTACCAGGGTAACCACCTTAAGCCATGCGATGACACTCTCTCCTTAGAGTCACTAGTGTTTGTGATTTGAGTCACATGGATGTTTCTGGAGTCATGTAGTTCCATCGTACTTGTCTTATTTTACTTGCTTGAGGGTCTTCTACTATCTCCTAGCACGGTGGGATGGTTCCTTTTCAAGATCACATGGTCGGGTGGTAGTGCCACTTCCCATCGAATGTTTTGGATTGTGTCTTCAAGTGAGGAAAGGCTTCACTGGTGTTTCTTGGTTCGTGGTTCATGTATCAGCTCTTGTTCGTGATCATTGTTCAGTTGAGACCTTGTGGTCATTGTATCAAACTTTTATGTAACCTTGATATTGTAACTTTTGGATTCTATGGTATTTTTGGAAGCCATGTATTTATGGATATTGTAATATTATGTCAGTGGAATGTATGTTAATTCAGTTGCTTTAATATTTTGTATATATGATCTATGGGAAAATAAATGCATTGGAATACTTTGATTCTTTCATTATGGAATTTAGATATATGTGTAGGTTTTATCTTAAGCATTTAATTTTCCTAATTGGATGGACAATTGGATTAACCATGGTGTTAATATAATCTGTGCATTTAATCTTCATTGGTAACCCTTAGGTAATCATGTGTTAGACTTTTGTTGTGTTATTAAACATGCTATTGTTATAATTAATGCACTTAATCTTTAAAATAAAAAAAATTCACCTTTTAGTTGCCTAGTTATGTTGTTTTCCTTTAGGGTTCCTGGCGGGGCATTACAAAAGCTATGGAAGAAGAGCTTGACCAAATTGAGAAGAATAAAACATGGACCCTAGTACCCAGATCGGTGAATAAAAATGTGATAGGTACTAAATGGGTATTCAGGAATAAATTGAATGAAGACGGAGTCGTAGTCAGAAACAAAGCTAGATTGGTATGCAAAGGTTATGCACAGGAAGAAGGAGAAGACTATGGTGAGACATTTGCACCAGTTGCTAGATTGGAAGGTGTTAGGACTCTACTCGCATTTGCAGAATATAAGGGATTCAAAGTATATCAGATGGATGTGAAGTTAGCATTTCTAAATGGAATACTGGAAGAAGAAGTATACATTGAGCAGCCAGATTGTTATGCTTTGACTGACGCAAAGGATATGGTGTGTAAACTGCACAAGGCATTGTATGGTTTGAAGAAAGCACCAAGAGCATGGTATGAAAGGCTACATTCACACCTGTTGAAGATAGGGTTTCAGAGAACCAATGAAGACAACAATATATATCTCAAATTTGAAGGAGATAAGATATTGGTTAGTGAAGTGTTTGTAGATGATATTATATTTGGAGGCAATGATGACATGAGTAATGAGTTTGCAAATGAGATGAAAAGTGAATTTGAAATGTATCTAGTAGGAGAGATAAAATTATTCATAGGTTTGAAAATTCAGAAGATGAAGAGTGGTATTTTTATCACACGGTCTAAGTATGTGAAAGGGGTATTGAAGACATTTCGAATGAGCGACTGTTAACCAGTTGGGAAACCAATGGTTACAGGTTGTAAACTGTCTAAGGAGGATGATGTTGCATCTGTTGATGAAAAGGAGTACAAATCAATGATAGGCAAACAACATTATATTATTCACAATAGACCGGATATTACTCATGCAGTTGGTTTAGTTACCAAATTTCAGAAGAATCCAAAGGAGACACACTTGATAGCAACTAAAAGGATATTCATATATTTGAAAGGTACTATTGACTATGGATTATGGTATCCATATGCAGGTAACTTTGATTTGAAGGTTTATACAGATGTAGAATGGGTAGGTAATGTTGATGATAGGAAGAGCACAATTGGTGGTGCATTCCTTCTTCGAGGAAGACTTGTCTCTTGGAGCAGCAAGAAGCAAAGTTATATATCATAGTCCATTGTTGAAGTTGAATATGTTGCAGTGTATATGAATTGTACCCATGCAATCTGGATGAAACACATTCTGGAAGGATTCAAGGTGAAGATTACAGAACCAATAAAGATTTTATGAGACAACACCAATGCAATAAATATTTCAAAGAACCCGATGTTGCATGCTAGAACCAAGCATATTGAGCTGAAATATCATTTCTTAAGAGAGAAAGTGCAGAGTAGAGATGTGTTATTGGAGCATGTATCTACTAAGGAGCAGCTAGCAGATATCTTTACTAAACCTCCACCTAAGACTACTTTTGAGTATCTTAGAGGTCAGCTAGGGGTTTTGCCCCTACATGAGGTCAATTGAGCAGATGTGAAATACATCAGTCCTAGAGCTAATTGAAGAATCTTGAAGCAGGATTGGTGTAGAGTGGAGTTATTCCACAGGGGGACCATCAAGTTGCAGATTGTTGATGCAGAACAATGAAGTATGACATTGCATGTTTTACTTTCACTCTAGAATTGTTGTCAAAGGAGGAGAAAGAACTATATGATTATGGGGAGAAGAATTGTATGATTGATAGAGAAAATATCTATAGCCAGTTACCAGCTAAAGACATGGAGACTCGGTTGAAGGAGAGTACATGGTAAAATTGGTAAAATCTAAACCAATATTCCTATACCTGTGTATGTGCATTACTCTCAATCATCACAATCAAGGGTATTGATACTTGTATTGCCATTAATGCCAAAGGCGGAGATTGTTGGCATTTGCATGAAGATTGCATTGATGAACTTTTGTGTTGTCATTGATGTCAATTATAATCGGTAATTATGTTGTTATAATGTTGTTTTGCAACCGGTAGGTGAGCTAGTGAAGGAAACCGATATTACTTGAGAAGCAGTGAGATCAGTCGGTAACCCTACCTGTTGATGTGCTAAACCCTAACTGATGCAGCTTGGTGAACCGGTTGTATTGGGTTATGATCAAATGATGAACGGTAATGATTATGCCACATATGCATATTGTATGTGAAGAGTTTCAAATGCTTTTTGGTGCATAGAGATAACAGTTTTATCTTGTAAATGAGCAAGTACATTGCATGAAGTGGAAACCGCGTGATGAGTTATAGGAATCGATGAAGCAATGATCAAGGAGCAGTCGAGGTTGTCTTGAATAATGTGCAATGATTGCTATGTAATTCAATGGTCATACTTGAACCATTTTGTTTGTAATCTCTATGAGATCGTAGGTTTGTGATGTGTTACCGACCTATTGTTTTGCTTATAAGGTCAATGAGTTGTTTTGTTGTAGTGTTGGCAATTTTGGTTAAGTATAACTGTGATTGGTTGTCGAGCTAGAAGGTGTATCTGTAGTATGTGTGAAGGCATATAGAAGCATGAAAAGGATATGATCAAGCAGAGTAGTGCTATTCACTAGATCAGAAAACCCCTATTGTTCTCTAACAATTACAACAGTCAAATCCCTTAACCGAGTAAGCTCTAACAGGCTTAGCGCTATCTAAATCCTCTAACCAGGTGATCCATTAGCTTGGATTTCAAATCCTCTACCGAGGTTACTCCTAACAGGGTATTACTTCTAATAGGGCATTATAGTCAATCCCTTAACCGAGTGGTCCCTACCAGGATTTGTTCCTAACATGGCTTTTTGGAGAATCTTTAACGGGCTTGGCTCCTAACAGGGCGAACTTCAGAAGAGTTCAGAATACTTGTGGGTATTCATCCCCACCGTGGTTTTTCCCATTTGGGTTTCCACGTCAAAAGCATTGTGTCAAGTGGTGAATGGTTTTTGTGGTTATGTTTGCTATGGTTAATTTGCTTAGCTATTAAATCCACTTAGATGTGATAAGATGACCAATAGTAATCTGAAATATGCTTTTACTATTGTTAGTAAAGTATTTGAATGTTTTTGTTAAAAGGTTTTGAGAGTTTCAAATTTGTTATACTGTTGTTCTGTTATGACAGTCAACCGGTATACTTGACAGTGATATTACAATTTGTAGTTCAGCGTTTGAACCAGTTAGTTCTAAGTTTGACTTGAGAGATTGTTTTTGAGTTTGGTGAAATTTTAGGTCAGATTTCTATCTACTGATTCACCCCCCTCTCAGTAGTTGTCTAGTGATGAATACTAAGAGGGGGGTGAATTAGTATGCGAAAAAATATTGTAAGCAAACTCTTAATCAGTTTAGCAGATAACCAATGCAGCAGATTCACTAATAAACCAGTTAAGATAAATGCAAACCACATACAAAACAAAGCATTCACCCACAAAAGCACAATCACCATAACACAAGATATTTGACATGGAAACCCAAATGGGAAAAACCACGGTGAGTAGAAACTCACAAGTAACTATCTGCAGAATAGTAACCAGATCGGTTAAGGTCATACAATGTTCTTCACCAGAACAAATCCTGTTAAGAATCTAGATCTCTGTTAGGAGATAAGTCCTTTTAAAGACTACCCATTAGAGGATTTAAGATCCACAATTGTGAACCACCTTGTTAGAGGATTTACAAAGGCTTTGCTGAGCCTACCCGGTTAAGGGCTTTAGACTTGTCAAAGATGTGAGTAATCAGCAAGTGAATGATCTAGATAATAGCACAGTATGCTTAATTAGATCCTTGACAACTCCTTGTTAATGCATTTCAGCATTACTTCAATCTTCTATATCTGCACACTCTATCTCTTCACACAGACCTAACCTTCTCTTCAATGATCGTACATAATAACCTTCCCTTTTCCGTGTCACATACAAAACCTAGACATGATGTCCTTATAAAGAAATCTGATTTCATGTTGGTCCAATAAGATTAGACTACAAGTTCCTAGGTACAGTGCATCTAGACACATTTGGTAACACGACACAAAAAGACCGCCAAAGTATCAGTGGATGATAACTCATCACACATTACAATAATACCGGTTGGTAACTCATCACAGATATATATCGGTTAATACAATATACCGATTATCAGTTGTCAAAAATGAAGACTGGAAGATCGTAGTGTTCTGATAAAAAATTGACTACCGCTCGGTTCCTTCGTTCCGCTTGAGATCCTTATACCGCTTGGGGTCTTCATACCACTTGGGGTCTTCAGTCAATGTGTGACCGATAGACCATCTTTTGCAAAATACCGATAGTCTAAAGACTACACATTCAATGACATACAATACCGGTTGAGCATAACTCATACATCAAGTGTGGGTCCATTAATGACAATAAAAAAATCATCAAAATACCAACAGTCTAGATCCTTATTGATCCATCATACCATCAGAATCTCAATGTGTATTCGTGTGTCTGCCATTGGGGTTTTTGTTATCTACTTTCTTAATTTTGTGTTTTCCTTCTTTTTGTAATTTTAGGTCAAAAGTACACAAAAATAACAAATCCCCCAAATCATACAAGGGAGTTCTCTCTCTCAAGCACAAAGGAAGATTGTGGCCTCACCACAATCTCTCCAACTATTGGCACGATTGTCACTGCACTTCAGGCAAATAAGGTCCATTTCAAGTAAACAATCACAGTGACAAATCTATTTACCAACAAATTTTTGGCGACTCTACTGGGGAATGAAATACCAATGTGTTTTGTTCCTCAGAAATTTTAAGGTACCTTTTTCAAAATGAAGGTTGGCGACTTTTTTTGAAAGATCAAATTCAGAAGAATGGTTTGGTACAAAGGAAAGTTGGAAAGTGGCAGTGAAAGTGATGACGAAGACTATATATATCAAAAGAAGCAAGTTCCTGATGAGCCCATACAAGTTGAATTCTTGAAGAGCTTTTATGGTGGCATGTAGTTTACTCCTGATAAGATTCACCCCTCCTTATGTCAAGTGTTGCAATATATTGAAGAAAAGCATGTAAAAGAAATTGGTTTTCTTACTTGTGATCATTTACCCAAATCAACAACAATCAAGAAAGACGAAGATAAAAGCGATCTTTCTCTTGTACCAGTTGGTCAACATAATCAAAGTCTTGATGATCTTGAACAAGTCAACTTCTTGAACAACTTCTACGGTGGAAAGAAACTTGATCCTAACAAAGATCATCCTTCTCTATTGCAAGCTTTTCAAAAGATTGAAGAAAAATATGGAAGAGGGAACCAGTTTCTTGCTCATGATCAAACATACTTATCAAAAAGAGGTCAAACATTTGAAGGTGAAGAAGATTCAGAATCAATGATAAACAACAATAGAAATCTATCTCCTACACCCGTTGCTCGACATAATGATATTTTTAAAAATCAAATATTAGGTTTTTGAAAAGTTTCTATGGTAATAGGCAACTTGATCCTGGAAAAGTGTATCCTTTGTTGCTTGAAAAATTACAAAGGATTGAAGAAAGTGACAGGAGTCAAAATATTTTCTCACTGATAAAATATCTTGCAATCAAAGGGTTGAAAGAAGCTCACTTGAAGATACATGTCAAGAGGATTACCAAGAACAAGTAATAGGGATAGAAATAGGAGATTCCATTTCTTCATTCAATAATAAAGATGATTGTACAAAATATAGTGAGGAATCATTTAAAGTTCTCTCAACTTGCATGCAGCCCCAAATCAGAAATGATGATGAAGAAATAGCATCCCAAAAAGAATCTCATGTAGTCTTTATTCTTGATTGGTGTCTTGAAACTTCTAATGATGACTTTCTATGTGGAGAAGATATTCATATTCATACTTACCAATTCTTGAAGTGGAAAGACCTATTCATGAAATCAAAGGTATAACATCTAGTGGACAACTTTATACTACTTTAACCAGTGGAGAGGCAATCGAAAATGAAACTTTGCAGATATCTTCTTTTCCTTAAAAAATGGAGACATTTACATTTGAAGATATTGATAAACTTCCAGATCAACCCCAAGTGAAAGAAGATGAATCACCAAACATCCACTCCTTATCATACATGCAACCTAAGTATGAAGCTTTCAAATTTCATGAAGAGTTTCATATAGAACAATCATTAAGTCAAGAGAATATAGAAAGCTATATGGATATTGTTGAAAAAGTTGAAGGTGAAATCTATGTAGGTGTATGAACCTCTGTGGAAGTGCAATATATGCCTTATGGTGCATTCAAAGTTCGCAGTAATCCACTTTTTGAATCTTTAGATCAAGTGTATGAACCTATATTGAAGGATATTTTTGGGAATTGTGCCAACAATGAAGAAAGGAATGAGGTAATGGATGATCTGATGAAGGAATTCAATGGATTAAAGCCTCATGATATCCATAGCATAGGTTTGTGCTTAAAATATTTGGATGGTGATTTTCTCTATGGTGAAGATGTCTACCACAATCCTCTATTTTCAAGTGAATGTGTTTCTACAGGTGATTTCGAAGCTCCTTCTTCATTTTCCTATCCCATGGAGAAAGAATTTTGTAAAATTCTTATAATTAAAGAAGAATAACATATCCTAATAAATATGAATCTATGCTATTGGAAGTTTATTTTCAAAAGTCAAATTCAACATTTGCAATCACAAAAGTTTCTTCATGTCACAAGATATATGAAGGTTGTCCAATTCATGGGTTAATTTGTTGCAAACTAGAGTATCAGAGGGATCTTCAGATAGATAATATGGGTATGCTTGGGAATATTCCAAAATTTGCCAATAATGTTCAAGGTGATACCAATTTGATTCAAGAGAGCCCATATATTTATGATGAGAGATGATTGTTTGGTTCATTGGTCAAAGATATTTTTCATCCTATACATGTTAACCTACTCAACCTAAGCATCGTACAGGTGTCACACGGATGCATGTCACTTTTTCGCAGAGGTGCCTATTTCTCTCAGTCTATAAATGGTTTCGCATGACAATCCTGAAGAAGTTTGAGATAGGATTTGCCTACCGTGTACATATTTAGGTAGAAGTTTTTGTTGTGTTCATCCCATTTTTTGTTTGTGTTTGGTCTCTCCAGTTAGTCCCTTTTGTAGTCCCCTCTTTTTGTGACTATATTCCCAATGGATAGTACACTAGCCTGCGAAACTAGAGATTTTGGGTTCATCATGCGTCCTTTCTGATAGACTTATAAAGAACTGAGAGGGGGGGGTGAATTAGTGATAGCAAAAATAATAACACTTTAAATATAGACTGGTAAAAATAATTAACCAATTTAGTAAAGATTATACATGCAATCCAAAGTATTATAAAAGCATTCACAACAAGTAAAACATTCACCATAACATAAGTGTTTATACACGGAAAACCCAACTAGGAAAAACCATGATGAGATGGGACTCATAAGTTAACTATCTGTAGGAATAGGTAACTAGCCGGTTAAGGTCTACAAAGTGTTCTATTGGGAGTGAATCTTGTTAAAGATCCCAAAGCTCTGTTAGGAGCTATACCCAGTTAAAGGTAATACCTTGATAGGAATAACCTCGGTAGAGGATTTCAAATCCAAACTAATGGATCACCTGGTTAGAGGATTTGTACAATGAGACTTGTTAGAGATTACCCAGTTAGGGGATTTAACTATTGTAGTGATTAGAAAACAACTGGTGGTATGATCTAGAAATAACACATCTTGCTTGTATAGATCCTTTTCTGCTCACTCAATACTGCATCACCGACATACTCTACAACTCCTTCAATAAATCACATCAACTCTATCTCATAACATCACTTGTATCTCATATATGAAAATAACTAATCACGGTGTCATTTTATAGACATTAGATTTCATGTCGGCTCAAGAACCTCATCACAATTTCCTAGGTTCAATGTATCTAGACAATCTTCCATAACACATCACAAATCATCACCAACAAAGTCAATTAGAGATAACTCATCATGACCGGTGGTAACTCATCACACAATCAGTGAAACCGGTTGGTACATCAATACTAGTTGAGGGCTAACCGCTTCCAATTCATAGACCGATTTCCCTTCATTCACCTCCTTGCCTCTCTTCGTTGTATCCCAAAACTGGTGTTAATGGAATTAACCAAAATCAATTGTCTTCAATTCATATACCGATTGTCTACATATACCAGTTAGACACCTTCATATCGGTTGGACTTCTCCATACATATGATATCGGTTTGTGATACAAAGACTTAGGAGTAATACCGATTTGTCTTAACAATATGATCATGTGTGTGTGTGCACGCGTGTGTGTGTGCATGTGCATGTGCGCGTGCGTGCGTGCGTGTGTGTGTGTGTGTGTGTGTGCGTGTGCGTGTGCGTGTGCGTGTGCGTGTGCGTGTGCGTGTGCGTGTGCGTGTGCGTGCGTGTGCGTGTGCGTTTGCGTGTGTGTGTGTGTGTGTGTGTGTGTGTGTGTGTGTGTGTGTGTGTGCGTGTGCGTGTGCGTGTGCGTGTGCGTGTGCGTGTGCGTGTGCGTGTGCGTGTGCGTGTGTGTGTGTGCCATCAATGATAACACATAAAGTCATCAAATACAAAAATCATCATCAAGCAAAAACCAACAATATCCCCCTTTGGCATTGATGGCAACACTTAGAAATTTTTTTACAACTAAGTGGCTTACAAAAATGTACAAAATCCCCCTTAACAATACATAACAAAATTTTACATCACATTCACATACATATTACTACTCCCCCTTTGACAACAATGACAAATTGAAAAGTAAAATACATATATATTACATAAAAAACTGCATATACATAAATATAAGAGTTTTTCAAGGTGTGTTCAATGCAATTCTTAAGAAAATGTCACTGAAAGTAATCTTCATTTGTGCAAGATCATTATCCCATGTTTCTATAAATGTTTAAATGATCTCAATAGTGGTCATAATTTGTGCAACAAATTCTTCCATTGTATCCATTGTGCTCATTTTTGGGGTAGCCAAAACCGCTTCTAAATCCTTGCATGCCCTCTGAAGCATTTCAACTTTTGGAACCAACTGGTTCTTCAGTTCTTTCAAGGATTCGATTCGCTTAACCTATTCACAATCATATAAATCTAACATATGTTGCAAAGCATCAACTGATTTGCCAAAATCTAGAGCCAAATCATGTATTGGTACATAAGCATTACTTATCTATTACAGTTCCTTTTCTGTATCTTCTCGCCTCTTCTTCAAATCAGAATAGAAAAATGAAACTTTAGATGTATGGGCCAAAAGTTTACCTCCAGTTTCAATAGCACTTCTCAAAAGATATTTTTTTACAGATAAAACAATCTTGCCTTTATCAATATCTACCATTAGTTGCTCTCCCCTCTTCTTCCTGTAATTATTTTTAGCCAAGGTAAGTGTTGTTTCTTCAAGTGATTTCAGTTGGTTAGTAGCATCAGCAACCAACTGTCCAAGTTTTCTCATAGGGGTAGACAAATTTCTAGTGTCAGCCTTTGGTAGAAGACTGGACAGAATGTCAACAATAGTCTTTATCATTTTTGCTTCTTGTCTTTGTTCTTTTAACCTTTTCTTTTGAGCTCTACATTGCATAACTATAGTAGTCTCCATTAGTTCAAATGCGCTCAATTTGTCCACATCAATTGGACCTTGAATGCTTATTTAGTCATCCTCCTCATTAACTATTATTGTCTCCTTCTTCTTTGCTTTTATCTCTTCATGCTTCTTCTCTTCAGTATCCTTCTTTTCAGTCTCCTTTTCAATCTCCTTCTCCTTTTCAGTCTCCTTCTCTTCAACCTTTTTCTCTGGTTTCTCTTTCTCTATTTTTGTTTCTGCTTCCTGTGTGACTGTAGTGTCTGCTGGTAGTTGATTTTCAACTTGGTGTTCTTTTTCTGGTGGTGATTGAGCATCCACACTTAGTTCATTAACTGGTGCTTCCTTAGCTAATTGTTCACCAACAATATCAGATTGCTACTCAGTTTCCTTAACTAGTTCAATGATATTACCAATTGTGTCAACAATATCCTGAATTTCTTCAATATCATCCACAAAGAATATAACTAGTGCAGAACTTGTGTCATCCTTGTTCTTAATAAGATAGACTACATCCGGTGTAATAATCTCTTCAGCATCTTGCTCCGGTGGAGCTCCAGTAACAGCCTGATTAGGCTTGTTATCATAGCTTTTCAGAAGTGCCTCCATCCTTTGAATATCTTTAGCTATTTTATGAGTATCATGTTTAATAAGTTGTGCCTTTCCATCCAATAATTTCAATCTCCTTGACTTAGAATGAAACTGTCCTTTGTACTTAGCAAGCAATGCTAGTAACTCATCTTGAGATAACTCGAGAAAATATTGAATAAAAACTTTGTCAATAATTTCTTGATCTTGTTCTATAACCATTTTCCATTTATTTACAAGAATGGAATATAAAGAATTAGAAATGTCTTTTTGAATATCTTGTGGTAACCGATTGTTTAGACATAGGTAATTGAATACCTCTTGAATAATTTCTTGTTCCTGATCATCATCAAATGAATCAAAATACTCCTTGACATTGTCAAACCTTTTCCTCTCTAATGTATTTACTGTCCTCTCAAAATTACTCATTGGTTTGAATGTTGCAACATTAAAAGGAACATTTTGCTTAGGGACTTCCCCTATAGATTTAGATTTCTTACTGGTTGCCTTTAGCTTCTTCTTCTCTTCATCAGGCTTAGTTCCCTCAGATTCTGCTTGAAGAATGAGATGTCTACCTCTCTTCTTTGTTGTAGTCTTCTTCTTTTCATACACCTTGGGTATTGGTTCCTTCTTGATTTGAATACTTCTAGTCACCCTTGTACCAGTGGTCACAAAAGCTGCTTGCTCAACTTTCTTCTTTTTCTCCTTGGTACTATTGGGTTGAGTAGGTGCAATCCTTTCTTGGTAAGCTTCCAGTCTTTTCTTCTTTTTATCCTTAGGAGATGCCAAAAGGTTGTTTTCATAACTGATTAGTAAGTCATAACTGACGTCATAGCTCATTTCTTCCATCTCTTCTTCTCTCGATTCAATAGCCTCCATAAGGCAAAAGTCAATGGTTACAGTGAAACATATGTCTTTTTCAAAGTGTTTCAACACTTCATCAGATAGCCTAAATCTCATCTTCTTTTGAAATTCATTTAAATATATGTTCATGGCAACAGGAAATATGTTCTTTACAACCTTAATGTTTTTCTTGATTTGGGTTGTAACCAGTATGTCCTTAGACCATTGAATATCACTGATTCCTAGAATGAAATTCTGAAAGTAGAAAAATAAACCAATCAACAGTTGATTGTATTTAAATGTTTGATTGTTATCCTTTTTAATTGATTCTAAGTTCAGCATCAATTGACTTCTCATTACCTCGCACAAGTCCTAATTGGCATTCTCCTCCATCATTTTGTAGGCAACATGCACAACAGCAGATGGTACATTGTTCATCCTGCTGGAATGGAATATCCGATAGCCAATAACCATTGTTGCAAATCCAACTCTTGGATCTGCAATGTTATTGACCGATATAGCATGACCGTCAGCAGTGGTCTTCATTATTGCAATAATAGTCTCCTTTGGAATTGTTCTTAGTTTTAGTGCTTCATCGGTTTGGCAGAAATTGGTTACAGCATGAATAGCATCCTTCGTGATAGTGTGAGACCTATCAAGATACATATTACCTCCATGTACTCAGCTAAGGATAATTCTAACATGTTCTTCTTCAAAATCTTCAAGAAAATAGGCTGCATTATGAAAACCCTTTTCATAAACCCTAATATATTCGGGTTTGATTTTTCTGCTCTTATCACACAGAGATTTGTGAATAGATTGCCAATGATCCCAAGTCCTCAATTTTATAGTCTATATAACTTGTCAAATCACCCTTGATCAAAACACCATCAGGAACTTGAGACAATGCATTATAAGATTCTATTTTATCAGGTTCCACAGACTCCATAGCTTTCGTATCATAAGACTCTCTGCTGGTCTAGACGATAATGCCATTCTAGATAATCTTGATTCAAGAGAGAAATTAGTAAAAATACCTTATTCCCTTCGTGCTGGTAGGATTTCTGGTTGTTCTCTTGTATGCACACCCGTTCCACCTTTCCTTATCTTTGAATCCGATTCAACTTTTGATTTGTAGCACAAATCCATTTGCAATCAGCTAATAATGCTCTGTTTCGCTCTGCAAGTGCTCACAAATTCTTCTTCGAATGCAATTAGGGTAAAACTAACTTGGTAAAACTTTCTTTTATTAACTTACCCACTACATTAATTACACAACTGATAGAGTAATAAACCCTAATTACCGCTTAACAAGCTTGCCTATACTGATAGGTATATAACTGGTTGGTAATCCTTAGAAAACTGATAGATAATAATATAAAAAAATCTCATATTACAACTCAAAATGCAAAACTCTCTCACCATACACTCTTTAAGGGATCTAGAAGTCAATTTACCGATATACTCCCCTTAGGCTTGTCGAAAATCTCAATTCACCGATGTAGGATTGTCCACACTAGGTGAAGGATTTTATTCTTCTGCTGGCTTGTACTCAATTTTCATTTTCCAAATTTTGTTCATCTCCGCTTTGGTTTCTTCAACATCAACCTTCTACTTTCCTTTCTGATTTCCAGAGTGATTTATCAGTTTTTTCTTCTTTGCTCTATAGAACTTGGCCATGTGTCCTGGTTTGTGACAATGATAGCAGGCCATCCCAGATGCTCTCCAAGGTCTTGCATTACCTCTTCCAATTCTCCTTCTGTAGTTCAAATCCACATGTTCATAGTTATTACAAATTGTGCAAATCACATTTGTTACCTTCTCCATCTCATATGGACTGAACCGGTTGACATAGGCTTTTTGCCAATTCATGTTTCTCCGGTTCTCATAGGTCCTTCTCTAGTCACCGATAGGTCTTGGATTCATGTGAGGTGTTGGATTGTTCGCTCTACATCTACATTCAACTAATCTATGTGCATACATGTTGCACGTGTAACAATGACCTTCAAATTTCCTAGACACATATCTAGAATTATCATTATAGCATGTGTTCTCATTAGATCTGCTTCTACACACATTAGCAGTATGTCCAGGTTTAAGACAATTGAAACAAATTGGTTTGTAAGCTTTCTTACTAGTAGGATTCTTAGCCTTAGGAGCAATTTTATCTATATGCATGTTTCTCTTGGTACCAAAAGATTCCCTTTCTCGAATGTATTGAGTCATAATCCAGATGTGTCACCTTTCATCCTCTAAGATTGGATGTGTTCATCCAGCATAGAGGAAATCTTGTTGAATTTGTCAAGTTTCCCATTAGCCTCAGTAAGCTCTTTAGCAAGATCTTCATTATGATTTGTAAGAGTCTCTCTAAGAGACATTGCCATTTCAAGATCTAACTGTAAAGCTTCTTTTTCTTCCTTCTACTTATGCCAATGTTCATGCAAAGCTGCATTCTCCTGCTTGATCTTATAAATCTCATGATCTTTCTCTTTGATCAGGTCTTCAGCTGCCCCCCCTGATTCAAGTTCTTGACTCATACGGATTGTAAGAGCTTCAAGTTCTCTCCTTAGGTTTAGCTTTTCACCATTCAGTTTCTCCACTTCTTCAGCCAGTGCATCAATGTTGGCCTCATTCGAAGAACTATTGTCAGAGATCTCCAATAGTTGCTCAATCAGCTCTCTCCTTTTAACTTGTGAAGCTTTGAATCTACCTCTTAGGGTTTCAAGCTCTTCCCCGATTGCATCAAGTACTCTAGCCATCTCTCTATAACTCATATCCCCCATAATGCCTTCAAGGTTTCCTTCCAAGTGATTAAGCCTTAAGGAAGTTAAGCTCTGATACCAATTGATAGACTTATAAAGTACTGAGAGGGAGGGTGAATCAGTGATAGCAAAAACAATAACACTTTAAATACAGACCAGTAAAAACAATTAACCAGTTTAGTAAAGATTATGCATGCAATCCAAAGTGTTATAAAAGCATTCACAACAAGTAAAACATTCACCATAACACAAGTGTTTATAAGTGGAAAACCCAACTGGGAAAAACCACGGTGAGATGGGACTCACAAGTTAACTATCTACAGAAATAGGTAACTGACCGGTTAAGGTCTACAAAGTGCTATGTTGGGAGCGAATCCTGTTAAAGATCCCAAAGCCCTGTTAGGAGCTATACCCAGTTAAAGGTAATACCCTGCTAGGAGTAACCTCGGTAGAGGATTTCAAATCCAAACTAATGGATCACCTGGTTAGAGGATTTGTACAATGAAGCTTGTTAGAGCTTACCCGGTTAGGGGATTTAACTGTTGTAGTGATTAGAAAACAATAGGTGGTATGATCTAGAAATAGCACATCTTGCTTGTATAGATCCTTTTATGCTCACTCAATACTACATCACCGACATACTCTGCAACTCCTTCAATAAATCACATCAAATCTATCCCATAACATCACTTGTATCTCATATATGAAAATAACTAATCACAATGTCATTTTATAGACATTAGATTTCATGTCGGCTCAAGAACCTCATCACAATTTCCTAGGTTAAGTGTATCTAGACAATCTTCCATAACACATCACAAATAATCACCAAAAATGTCGATTAGAGATAACTCATCACGACCGGTGGTAACTCATCACACAATCAATGAAATTGGTTGGTACATCAATACTAGTTGAGAGTTAACCGCTTCCAATTCACAGACCGATTGCCCTTCATTCGCCTCCTTGCCTCTCTTCATTGTATCTCGAAACTGGTGTTAATGGAATTAACCAAAATCAATTTCCTTCACTTCATATACCGGTTGTCTACATATACTGGCTAGACACCTTCATACCGGTTGGACTTCTCTATACATATGATACTGGTTTGCAATACAAAGACAAGAGTATATCGATTTATCTTAACAATATGATCATGTGTGTGTGTGTGTGTGTGTGTGTGTGTGTGTGTGTGTGTGTGTGTGTGTATGTGTTGTGTGTGTGTGTGTGTGTGCACGTGCGCATGTCATCAATGACAACACATAAAGTCATCTAATACAAAAATCATCATCAAGCCAAAACCAAAACTTTGTAGTCCTTGTCCCCAGTCAGAGCCAGTTGTTGCCTCACATTTGAAATACCCAAAATTTGAACTTTGAATTGGTCCTAAGGTTCTATGACGATTAAATAATGGTATATGCTCATTTTCCTAACTTGAAAGGATCTTTCAAATTTTAGGGCCTAACTCTTTACCATTTAAAATTTATGGCCGTTTTCTCTAATTTGGGTATTAAATTTAATGGGAAATATTGGAGTCGTTTTTTTTTTCAAAAATAAATAAAATTTTTGATATATTTCCCATGTTTTATCTTTTGAGAAAAAGAGCAATCAAAATTCTTTGTGAGGTCTTGATATAATTGTCACAAATGATCCTTTGCTCAATGCCCTTTGTTGCTAAAAAATTTCAAATTTCTAACCTCAAAGGTTAAAAATGCTCAAAAAGTGAGCAATCCTAACCTATTGCTTTGAAAAGTCAAAATCTTAACCTTGGGAGGTTAGAAATGCTAAAAAATTGAGCAATCCTAACCTAATATGCTTAGTTGCTCAAAAATCCTAACTTTCTAAACTCTATTCAAGCATTCCTAACCCAAATTTATAAGCTCAAAAAGAAGAGGTTAGGATTGTTCCAAAATGGAGCATCTTTAACCTTCCTTTCTAACCTTTTTCACAGGACTATGAAAATTTGGTAATTTGGGGTTTTTTAACAAAGCCGCCAACCTTGTAAGCAATAAAAGCACTAAGACAACACATGGGAATCTATCATTTTGAATTTTGTCAGATTTATAGTTGAAATGCTTTCATAAATACGCATTCATAATGTGGAATCGCAATCAAAGCTACTGGTTTGAACAAATCCCTCGAAGAGATGTAAAATCACGGAGAGCGGTGATTGCAGGTGCCATGTCAACATATATGCAAAATATGGAAGTATAGACTTTGCATGTGAATATATGACAAAATGCCTCAAAGAGATATTATCTCGAACACCAGTTCAATAGGATCAAGTAATCAGCCAGCACGCTATTGAGAATTAATATCATGCTTTCATATTTGTATATTCTATTTTGTTGTGTTTTGATTAGTTAGTCTCAAGTATTATTTTCAGTCTTATTGATATAAATTGAGATTTTCCATCTCATGGAGTCAAAGGTTAGAAAGTTGACTTTTTCTGCACATAAATGTTTAAGTTATTAACTCATTGTAATTTGCACAGAAAAGAGTTAGTTACTAACTTAGGATTGTAGTTGGTTATCAAGATAGTTGTTTACTCAAGTGCCTATAAATACAAGGCTATTTCATTTGTAAAGGGGGGGGACTCTTATAGAGGGGAAACTTTGGAGAATTTTGTAGAGAAACTTTTTGAGAACTTTTGGTTTTCACATTTTGTACACAAAGCCTTTGGACTTGTATATTTTCAAAAGAATAATGAAGAATGCATTGAGTTCATATGCGTTGAATATATTCATGATTTAATGTTACTAATTTCTCGTATGTTAAACTAGTAATCCCTTTGTGTATCGATGGAATCTATTGGTTTTCAATTTAATAATCTATGTAACTGGCTTGATGAAACACGTCATTTCTTGGTATCTTGACTTGTCTGTGCTAGTATAGCCTATCTCTTCATATGTTGAGAGTTGTTGTGCTGCTTTCATCATCATTGCATATTTTAAACCCATCTTATGCTTAAACCCCCTTTGTGATAGTTATCTATTGTGGAATCTCAATGTGTATTCATGTGTTTGTCATTGGGGTTTTTGTTATCTACTTTCTTTAGTTTTGTGTTTCCTTCCTTTTTGTACTTTTAGGCCAAAAGTACACAAAAATAAGAAATCCCCCCAGTCATACGAGGGAGCTTCCCCTCTCAAACGCAAAGGAAGATTGTGGCCTCACCATAATCTCTCCAACTATTGGCATGATTGTCACTGCACTTTGGGAAAATAGGGTCCATTTCAAGTAAACAATCACAGTGACAAAATATGTTTACCAACAGGGTGTTCAAGAAAAATATTGGTTTAGATGGAAGCATTGATAAGTATAAAGCAAGGTTTGTTACAAAAGGCTACTCTCAAGTTGAGGGTGTTGATTATGGTGAGAGATTTTTTCCTAATGCAAAAATGACATCCATTAGATTTTTGCTTTCTATCGTTGTTGCTTATGATTTAAAGGTTGAGAAAATGGATATCAAAACTAGTTTCATTCATGGTTATTTAGAGGAGAATATCTATATGACATGGCCAAAGCACTATGTGGTGAAAGGTAAAAGTAATGTGGTCTTTAAATTGAAGAAATCTTTGTATGGCCTCAAATAGAGTCTTAGGATGTGGTACCAGAAATTCAATACATATGTGTTAAGTTTGGGATTTGGGCATTCAAAATCAGATGATTGTGTTTATTATAAATATGATGGTGATCATTTCCTATACACTGCATTGTATTTTGATGATATGTTATTCATTGGTAAAGGGAAAGGTATGATTTCAGAACTAAAGTCTCTGCTTCTTGTTAAATTTGAAATGAAAGATCTTGGTATTGCGAAACACATTCTTGGGATGGAAATTAGAAGAGATAGAGTGAATAGAAAGATATGGCTAGGCCAGAGTAAGTATGTGAATTCAGTATTACAGAGGTTCAACATGCAGGATTGTACACCATTATGTGTTATATTCACAGTGGAATGAAATTATCTGTTTCAGATTGTCCTACATCTCCATAAGAGATGGAATACATGAGAAGAGTGTCTTACCAGAATGGATTTGGAAGTTTGATATATGTTATGGTTTGTAATAGATTATACATTGCCCAAGTAGTGGGAGTTCTTTCTAGATATATGTCTAATTTTGGTAGAGTTCATTGGGATGCAATCAAAAGAGTCTTCAGATATTTGAAGAGTACCTCAAAGTATTCTTTGTGTTATCATGTTAATTTGGTTGGAGACATGTTTTCCCTTAATATTCATAGTTACATGGATTCAGACTAGGTAGGTAATATTGATAGCAGAAGATCCACCAATGCTTATGTGTTTACTTTATTTGGTGGTGCAATTAGTTGGATGAGTAAGCGATATGATCTAGTTGCTTTGTCTATTAAAGAAGTAGAGTATATGGTAGCTATTCATGCTTATAAAGAATCCATTTGGCTTAAATGACTGTGCTCCGATATTGAAATAAAATAAGGCACAGTGACAATTTATTGTGACAACCAGAGTGCGATCTGCCTAACTAAGAACTTGATATTTCATGCCTGAACCAAACACATTGACGTTTAGTATCATTTTGTCGAATATATGGTTGGAGATGGCAGGGTGAAACTAGTTAAGGTAGAGACTTTTATGAATTTTGCAAATTCTTTAACCGAGGTTGTGAGCACAAAGAAGTTCAGATGGTGTTCGAAGTCTATGGGCCTCATGGCCCATAGCAATCAAATTATTGTGTTGATGCTACCTTTTCTCTTGCAAGGTGTTTGACAAGTAAGAGAATATTGGGAAAATGGTGTCTCAACCTTGCATTTACATGAGGTTTCTATTTATAGTAAGTTTTTATTTCAGCATGAAATGGTCTGAAATTCTCTCTGAAGCTTCTAGTTGGCTAGATGAGCATGCCGATAAAAAAATTCGCAAGATCATAGCTAGTTTTGAAGATATTAAAGTTTCCATTTTTGGAGGGTGTGATGAAAGGTTCAAAATTAATTTTGAGGAATTTAGAGGCTCTTAAATGCCCTAAAAAGTGGTTGTAAATGGTGTATCAATTTATGAGGTAATAATGAACTTTGTGAGCTTTCTAGAGCTTCAAACGGTTCGTCAATCAAACACATAGTTCACAAGTTATGGCCTCCAGAAGTTTGGACTCCTAAAATAGGAAATATAAAATGCATCAAACACATAAATGAGTTGTAAAAGGGAGGAACACGTGTTGATGTGTGTTTTGACATGTCATAGGGCATCTAGAATGGAGATAAGGTCAACTCTACTTTATTGGGTGGTTTTAGCCCATGGTTTTGTAATACCGTTTGACGGTTTCTTGTATTGTATCTCCTATATATGAGGTGCGTGAGATAGAGGTTGTGTGTAAGAGTCTTATGGCTATTGAGTTGCCTCCAAGTCTCTGATTACTGGTACTCCTATGAAGATATTTCTCTACAAGTATATTGTAATATGTTATTGATTGTTTAATAATATACTGAGCTACTTTTGGAGTGTGGGGTTTTTCTCCCAAAAGGGTTTTCCCCATGTAAATCACTATGTAGCTGTGTTATGGTATGCATGATATTTCTATGTAACTATTGTAATGATCTGTAAAAGTTTTTGCATTACCCTCCTCTCGATGTTAATGTAGGAAATTGTTCTGCTACTTAATTTCCTTACATTGGAGCCTTCAAACTGCTCCTCTACCCACCAAGAATCAATCAACTTGAAAAAATTATTCTATTTGATCCACATAGCCTCAAACCTAAAAGGTAATCTATTGGGTTTCTTATCCCCCATTAATATAAGCTATATTGGGTAATGGTTTGAATTAGAGCAAGGGAGAATTGAACCTTCCATTAAGAAAGGAAATGAAGTCAAGACTCACTTAAAAAAAACTGTGAATTTTTTATGCTATGTTACTGAAACCTAATCTTCTATTATTCCATGTGTAGGAGCGATTTCCTAGCTCTATTACCAAAAGATTGGTTTTTGATACCCATTCACCAAAGTCTTTGTCATTGATTAGGTCTTTCAATGCCTCCTCTCTTATCTTGTCCATGTATAATTGCATTAAAATCCCCTTAAATGATGCTATGAAGGAAGGGATGATCCTCTATGAATATATCCAGCTCTATCCATAGTTCTCTCTTTTTGAGACAAGCAATCAAACCATAGACGTTTAACAACAATAGATGGATATTTGATGCCAAGCTTTAAACTTTACCATCCAAACAATTCTTTCCTTCTACCAATTTCTCAAAACTCACTAAAGAAGAATTCCAAAGAACAACCAACCCTCTAGAAGGTCCATATTATTGAACAACCTTTTCCCTCCAATTCTTGATACTCTTTATAAAGGTTTCTACTTCTGTGGTGGCCAATTCGATTTCTTGAATCAAGAAGACATTTGCCTTAGTTAATCCAACCTTGTGATTGACCAAGTGTTGTTTGTTATGGGAATTTAAGCCCATAACATTCCATGATAGGAGCATCATTTCCCCTGTGGAAGGGTGTTTCCCTGGTCCATGTAACATTGTGATTTTAAATTGATCTTTTATTTCTCAAACTTTGCTTCTAAGTTCCTACAACGATTTCCTCCCAATCTTCTTGGGTGTGATTTTCCCACAATCTGGTTTTGTTTTTGAGGAAGGAGTCTATAAAATTCCCAATTTATTCTGTGTATCCATTCCAATTCTTATTTGGTCTTAAACTGCACATAGTAAATCTTTCTCTAATCCTTCAATTTCCCATTCTTTCATTAGCTCCTTCAAAATTTCTTTTTTTTTTTTACTCCATCTTTGGATTAGGAGCCAAATTTGTCTTTGTATTCTTTGTCTCTTCTCTTGAGATACCAATAAATTCACAAATTGTTTCCAATTTTGATAATTCCTTATCCTTATTTTCTAGATTTATATTGTCCCTATAATTAATTCCCTTTGTTCCTTCATCCTCTAAGTTATTAGGGTTTTCTTCTTCCACTATCTCCCCTTCTTCTATCAATAGCTGCTTAGTTACTCCTTCTTCATCTAGGGTTGAACCCTCCTTTGCCCCAAATCTATCATCAACTACTACAATGGGTAGTATCAATGGTGATCTCCATCAACTACAAATTTATGTCTTTATGTAGGGTTGATGTATCCTACGAGAGTTGAATTAGCTCATTTTCCTATTACTCTATTATGCTTTCTTCTATAGGGTATTTTTTATTAGGGCATATTTCTAAGTTGAATTATGCTTCCTTTATACTCTTTCCTATCTTCAGTAGCAACACTACATGTGTTTCCCTATCTATAGTGGCCACATCCCCTGTATTATGAAGTAGATCTTCTTTCCCCAATTTTATATTGACTAATTCCTTCGTGGAATGTGAGTGCAAGATACCTTCCTCTTTTTGTTTTGCCTTATATTCCTACATCCAACATCAAAGTCTTTCCTTTATAATAATTTTGGGCAATTAGTTCCTTTGTCCCATTTGTCTGCATTCCTTCAGGCTCGTTAGGGTTTGTTGAGGGTACAAGAAGCGCTATAGAATCCCTTATTTTCTAAAGGGAAATTTCATCCTCAAAGCAATTTCTAGTCACCAGCCCCTTTCCAAAAATACATATACCCCTGGAAATACTCATATCTAATTCCACTCTTTGGATCCATACTCATTTCTATGTGAATATCTCTAAATTATCTAGTAATATGAATCTTGGTCTAAGTCTACAAGACTTTTGGCTTCTGTTCTTGGATTTTCAAATAAAGAGTCATTTTGACTCCTATGAAGGACCCTATGGCTTCCTCAATTTTACTAAGAGCTTATATTCCAGTATTCAGTAGGTAAATTTGCTAGCATAATTTATGATGAGAACCACCTCATTTGATGTTTTAATGAATTAAAGTTTGGTTCCCAACTAGTGCAATATAAACGAAAACCCTCAAAAAACAAAGATTTTTCAAACAAAATTTCTTGTTTGAAAAATTCATCCACACATTATAGGGGGGAAAGTCCATTGGCGCTTGCAATCTAGAACTTACCCATCCACCATAACTCTTTGCCCAGCAATTTATGATTCTCTTTATTGGGTTGCTCATGCCACTGCATTTTACAAAGAAACTACAACTGCCAAGATGGTCCCAACCCAAAGTTAGGGTTCTTAAACTGATCACAAAGGCTTTTCTTTTTTTATCAAGGGAGATTTCCAATTTTTCTCCTCTATCTTTTGTTCCATGTAGTGATTATGGGGCTCCATGCCTAACATTTGCCCTATTTTCCTTTGTTCCTTGGCTTTGTCCTTCCACCTACAAATTATGGTGTCCCTTTCCTTCATATCCACCTAGTCGAACCCTATTAGCTCCCATGGTGAAATATGGTGTTTTTGTAGACAAGTCTCTCCATCGAACCAAGTTCTTTTTCCTTTGTTCTCTATCTATCTTGATAGCCTAGTGACCCCAAAATACTATATTCTCAAGGTGGACACCTAGGTTGTTCCAATTTATCATTTTATTATTATCGTGATGTCTTTTTAATGAAAATAACTCAACAAATCCCTATTGGTAAATGGATAATTACTGAGTCCAATAAAAACATATTTACCATACCAATAAAACATTAATTACCACTATTGGTGAAACCCTACATCCCCCATTGGTGAATAACAAACAACATTAGTAATTATTAATTACTTGAAATTATAAGTTTGATGACACCTAAATCCCAACGCGAACTCACAAAGGGGAGCTTAGTGAATAAAGAATAATAACTAAGGGGAGGAGAGAAGGCCGAAAGAAACCAATCAGATAATTTTAATAGGTCCTCAATGAGAGATCATGAAGTAAAACCATCAGTCAAAATTTGTACACAATTAAAACCTTCTATGAGCAAGAGTAGATCATCAAGTCCATTTTGCTAAACCCTTTATCTTGATTCTAGATAAAAGGGCATCCTTGGTCCTTTAAGAACTTTCCTTGATGACATCCCTACCTTCAAGTCATCTTTTCTTTTCCTATGATTTTTATCCTTTCTTCTTTCTAGAAATGCTAGTATTTGGTTTTGAGATGTGACAAGCTAACTAAGTAATGGAGCATTTCTAAACAGGAATAACCATATCATAATAGTCAAAGAAATTAAAAATTTCATCATCTAATTCACCCATGAATGAAAAAGTACCCCCTTAATTAGAGATTTCATCCTTTATGGATAATATATTAATACCATAAGAGTCCTTTCTTGAGGGAGAATGAATTGGAGGATATATAACAAGAAATTGAGAAATCCACAAGAGTTGTAGGAATATGAGAAAATTCCTTCTAAATATCCATGAACTTTCCATGAGTGTGCTAAACAAAATCAACATCTAAAGAATCTTGCTTTTTGATTCACTTTTTGAGATTGATTGTCTTAGCACTTGAATATTTACTTGCATTGCATCTAGAGAGTTTTTGGCCTATCTTGTTACATCTAAAGCGTTTGAGAGGTTAAAATTCATAATTTAAAAACCAAACCTAGATGAAGGAGCTGCTATCTCAAAATCTATATTCACATAGAAGCCCACTTGATCAATAAAATTTATAATAAGAGTCATGTCTTGTATTATTAAGGGGAGATACAATTATATTTGGATAGGGTGTAGTTTGACAAAGTTGCAATCTTCTAAATATTTGAATTGAATGAGAAAGAAGCTAAAATCCAACAACTCAATTTTAGGAGTGGCCAAGTTGTGTCAAGTTGACTTGGTCCACTCCACAAAGAGCTCATATGGAGGATATTTCCTTATGAATCTAAGGATGGGGAATCGATTCTTTACATCCATATAAACAAAATTAACACAAGCATTTGACATGGAAGTTGATGGGTTCCTCCACCAAGACCACATTAGAATATTCCAAAGTGAAAGTTTTTGTTTAGAGTGGGGAGAGAGAGAAATACAAATTAGATTGGTGTCATGGGCTTGAGCTTCTTCAATAACTAGAGATTACATCACTTTTCAAGAGAGGATTAGGGTTTTCCAAAATGACCCTCTCCCTATCAAATCACTACATCAATGGTAAGGGTTGGAATTTTTCTTGCAAGAGATGTAGATTTGTGGCTTTGAATAGGTATTGAGTATCATCAGGATGAACGCCAAGAGATTATGGGAGAATAGAGGAGGAATATATTTTTGTACACTAGATTACAAATAGAAAAGAGGGTTGAAATCTAAGCAAGAAAATAGTTCGATTCCCTTGTATTAACAAATCAATTGTCATTTCAATGCCTTTCACAATTATTTCCCCACATACAACTTTTGCCTAAACCTATCTCTTGTGTCGTACTTTTGCTACTGCTCCTTTGCACATGTCACTATATTTTTCAAAATAGTAAGTAAAAATAAAATTATAATTGATGCTCTGCAAAAAGGATTAGAAAATCTGTTTGATGGCAACACACACAAGAGCACAAGAAAGAAACGTTAGTGTTAGCAACAAAAGATTATCCTAAACAGGCATATCAAGAGAGATATTAAGCATGAAATAGAAAGCATATAAACATAAAATGAAATAGCTAATCAAGATGCTCATAGTTGCTCCTCCCTTGTTCCTCTCCTCTCCAAGTCCCAAATGAGTGTAGCTCTCAGCAGCTTTTTGCACTATGGATGCTTATGGAGGATTGAGATTTAATACTAAGCTTCAAATATGAAATGAAAAGCTAAATACTATGCTAGAGTAGATAGTGATGCTATGAAAAAGCTCTATGCTAATGCCAGTATAACAACAATACTCTAAAATGCTTCTCCTTTGCTTGAGGAGAAGGGTTCTATTTATAGAAGAAATAGGGAAATGAAGGGTTAAGATTGAATGGTTTAATCAAGGGCCAAGTTTGAAAGTTGGGGATCCATGTGCACAATTGGCACCAATAAAATGGTGACAAGTGTCAACATAGGATTGGGTTGAGAGAAGAGGTTGGAGGCATTAAAGGCCTGAGAAGACCTCATGGTTATCTAGAAGGTAAGGGTCAAGTCTAAATTAAGATTACCCATTGGATTAAGAGTTAACCCAAGGATAAACCTTTGTGCAAATGTTTAAGAGATAATCATGGTCAAAGCATTAAAGGCTTGATGAGACCCTTGGGTTGGGTAGAGGTTGAGTCAAAACAAATGTTTTAACCATGTGGGAGGGTTTGAGGTAACCATTAATGGTTATTGGAGACTTTGGGGATTAAGTGGTTGAAGGTTGAAAGCTTTCAAAGGTTATCCAAGACTTTGAGGGTTAATTTGTTGAACACACAAAGCATTAATTGCTTTTCAAAGACTTTGGAGTCTTTGAGAAGTGACTCCAATTTGCTTAGGAATGTGACAATATTTAGGGGATGGATTAGGCTAATTAGGAAGGGTTTAGAAGAATCTAGAAGGGGTTTAGGCATACAAGTGGATTTTGTAGGAAAATGCAAGTGGGAGAAATTTTGGTATTTTCAATTAAAATAAAATCATTTATTTCAATTAAATGGTGTAAGTTGAATTTGGATAAATATTTAAATAAATATTAATTTATTTAAATGAGAAAAAGAAGATAAAGCATTTAAAATGCTTGAAGACTTTGAGGGAAACCATTAAAGGCTTGAAGACTTTAAGGAAAACCATTAAAGTCTTTAAGAAGACTATAGAAGGAAGCCATCAAGTTTGAAGACTTTAAAGCCATCAAGTTTGAATACTTTAAGGGAAACCATTAAAGGTTTCAAGTGGGTGAGGATAAATAGGATTTTAAATAAATAATTTATTTAAAATAGTTGTGCAACTTGCTTTTGTAGGAAAATACAAGTGGGTGGAGGATAAAGGTGATTTAAATAAATGTTAATTTATTTAAATGTGAGAGGTGGGATTTTGGGGGATTTAAATAAATATTAATTTATTTAAATGTGAGAGGTGGGATTTTGGGGGATTTAAATAAATATTAATTTATTTAAATGTGAGAGGTGGGATTTTGGGGGATTTAAATAAATATTAATTTATTTAAATGTGAGAGAAGATTTAATTAAATAAATATGATTTATTTATTTAATTAATGGTCTGAATTTGGTTAAGTGAATTAAATCAAATAAATTGAATAATTTATTTAATTAATAGGAGAAGAGGGTTAAGATGAATTAATTAAATATTAATTTAATTAATTATTAATTGATGGTTAAATAATCAAATAAATACTAAGTATTCATTTAATTAAGTGGACAGATTTATGTGACTACATTTGCCCCTCTTTGAGACGGTGCAGTTTATCGCGTCGTTTCAAAGAAAGAAAAATAGGTGTGAAGAAATGCCCCATAAAATGTAAATTTAATGGGTGGTATGCCCCCTCGAGAGATGGGCCAAATTTTGTTTTGAAAAATCGGGCGATCTCTCGAAAAAGAATGCAAAGTGGAGGGGAGGTAGAATAGAAGAAATTAGAACTAATGATGAAAGAATGGGAGAAAATGGAGTGAATATGAAGAAACAACAAGCCAACGAGTACCCTGAGGTCATGCAAGAGATACATAGCAGATGTAGTGTGGGGTTTTGATTGATGCTATACAATTGATCAAAATTGGTTGGACAAGCTGGTGCAATCGGTTGAATTGCCCCGGTCAAGTCAAAGCGTGACAGTTGATGTCAGTTGGTCGCTTGGACATGATAAAGTCTGAGTAAGTGAATCAAAGTGACCTGATGGTGACTTAGACAATTGATGTAATTGTCCGATGAAGTCAAGGTATATGAAGCAAAATACTCGTTGAGACGTAGACAATTGATGTAATTGTCCGTTGGATTGTGTTTGATTGGTTGATCAATTGATAGTGTGTGCGTGTGATGGATGATTGTGGTGAATCATAGCAGCCCCGTTGAGACTAGGTCATTATGATAAATGCCTGATGTAGTCTAGGATTACCATGATCGATTACCTGTTGAGACCCGAAGATACTTGATCAGAGTATCTGTTGATAGTCTAGGTGTGTGGGAGTCGATGTATCTATGCAAATAGAGTAACTTTCTTGACTTATTGGATGACTTAGGATAGGAAACACAATCCCTCCTATTTAGAGATGGATGGTGATGAACGTGGCTTGATTAGGTTGATGGGGACACGATGTAGGGTATGTGATGGTGATTATCGAGATGGGGAGGGTGGGGAGAGGTTCAATGTTAGATAGAAGAAATGGAGGACCTATTACATTCCTATGGAAGAAGAGGAAAATAGAGTATGCATTATTATGACTACGTATGCATGATATGCAGTTTTATGAATGTATGGATGGGTGGAATGCAACGAAATGCAATATATACAAATGAGATGGAATGACGATCCATAGTGCTCTATTTTCATCATTGAGCTTTAAAATGTTGTAAGAAAATACAAGCAACTTGACATAAAGATTCAAGATGACCAGAATATTTCTTACATGGATTTTATATAGCAAGTTAATACAAGCAACTTGATATAATGGATCAAATTGACCTGAGTATTGCTTGCGGAACAGACAAGGATTATCTCCTTTCATGCATGACTTGGATCGTCCTCCTTGATCTTGGGCTGATCATATCCTGAGACAAGTGCATACCGTACTAAGAAATAAAAACCTTTATCCAAATTGGATGAGGAGGAACCAAAGAATGAGCATTGTACCTGTAAACAAATAGTATATACATAAAGAATAAAAAATAAGGATCCTTGGTAATGGTTCATGCTCATATGGTCGAGGTATACGCTGTAGTCAGCAAGCCGTAATGATCTATGACTACATTTTGCATAAGATCATGTAGCTTGGTGAACTTCCCACGTAGACACCATTAGTACATGCCCCAGTACTTCATCGGAAATAATGCGCAAATGATACAAAACAATGCTGAAAGATCCCGATACAGATAAATGAACAATTGTACTCACAAATCAACCAAGTATTTGATAGCTTAACATAATTTTCTTGTCAAAGAAAATGTCACTTTTGTCTTTGTTTTGGTAAGGAAGGATGCATCCTTGTTTTTAAAGACAGTTTCTGATTTGTTGGATGTGGATTGTGTGGTTGATTGATAAATGGTCATTGTGTGAGTACTGTGTTAATGTTGGTTTTGCATCTGCTTGAATGAATATGTACAATGTGTTGTCATGTTTTTGTGTGATTTTCGATGGGTTTTTCGATGTTTTTGGATTTTGTGTAATAGTTTTTGAATGTTTTTGGATTTTGTGAGTCATTTTTGAATGTTTTTGGATTTTGCGAGACATTTTTGAATGTTTTTGGATTTTGCGAGACATTTTTGAATGTTTTTGTATTTTGCGAGACATTTTTGAATGTTTTTGTATTTTGCGAGACATTTTTGAATGTTTTTGCCAATGAATCACCAGTAATGTAGAATCCACTTCCATCATCTAGATTGTAAGGGCATTGCCCCCAAGTTGGACATGATTTATGAAAAAGCGGGATGCTAGACGCATGAAGTACTTTCTTGGATTACAGATCAAATAACAAGCCATGGTTAGATGGATGGATGTGTGTATGTATGAATGTGATCGCAACGAGCCTGAAAGATACTGGAGCCATTGCCTTTACGAGTGGCACCTGTTTGCCAGGTTTTCACCATCGCACTTACCCAAGGTGCCACCGGAGTGGTTGTTCACCGTTTGGATGCATGATTTTTCTTTACTTTTTTTTTTGTTTTGAATGGTTTTGTATTTTCTTTAGGACATTTTCTGAATGTTTTTGATATTTTCTGATATGTATACCTTAGGTATAAAACCGTTTGAGGTGCATGCTATTGATTGGATCTGCGAGCGGTTCTCCATCTGATGTAGCCAACTGATATGCCCCGGACCCGAATACAGCAGTGACAACATATGGGCCCAACCAGTTTGATTCAAACTTGCCTTGATGTTCTCTGTTTGGTTGGTTGCGAGGATTTTCTCGAAGAACAAGATCACCTACCTCAAATGTACGAGATCTAACTCGGTGATTGTAACTTCTACTCATGCGCTGCTGATAGGCTTTGAGGTGATTGTATGCAGCTTGTCGCTTCTCATCAAGTAACTCTAAGTCCTGAAGGCGTGAGACTCTGTATGCTTCATCATCAATGAGATTATGCAAGGAAACTCGTAATGATGGTATCTCAACCTCAATAGGTAAGATAGCTTCGGCACCATAGACCAATGAATAAGGAGTTGCACCTGTAGGGGTCCGAATGCTAGTTCGATATGCCCATAGCGCTGGATTCAATTGAACATGCCAATCACGGCCAACATCATTGACTGTCTTCTTTAGGATCCTCAATATGTTTTTATTGGATGCTTCGGCCTGACCATTGCCTTGTGGGTAATAGGGAGTGGAAAAGCGGTGTTGGATATGAAATTTCTCACAAAGCTCACGGACATCCTGATTTTTGAAAGGAAAATCGTTATCTGTGACAATGGACATGGGCACACCATACCGGCAGATGATGTAATTGAGGATGAATGAGGCGATCTGCTTGCCGGTGACTTGGGTAAGTGGAACAGCTTCGATCCACTTGGTGAAATATTCGGTGGCGGTAATAATGAATTTATGGCCGTTGGATGAAGATGGATGAATCTTACCCACAAGGTCAAGGCCCCATTGACAGAAAGGCCATGGTGTTGTGATTGGTTGCAGTTCTTGTGCTGGTGCATGTATCAGGTCACCGTGAACTTGACATTTCTTGCACTTCCTGACAAAGTAGTAGGAATCCTTTTCCATAGAGGGCCAATAGTATCCAGCTCGCATGATCTTCTTGGCTAGTGATGGACCACTTGAGTGAGTCCCGCAAATTCCTTCATGTACCTCTTCCAAAGCCTTTGTTATCTCACCTTGTTCCAGACATCGAAGGAGAGTACCATCAAGACCGCGTCGGTATAGGGTTTCGGCAATAATGGTATATCGAGCAGTTTGGCGAATGAAGGTTTTACGTTGGTTATTTGATTGGTTGGGAGGAAGGGTGTGATCGTGGAGATAGGTGTAGAACTCACCGTACCATGGGGATTCAGAACCAACAAGGCAACATATCATTTCAGATTCGGGGATATCATAAGCGGGGATCCAAAGTTGTTCTACCAAGAACTCGTAGCGTGTTGAATTCTGTGGAAGATCTAGTAGAGATGCAATGGTAGCCATAGCGTCAGCAGCTCGATTCTGATCTCTTGGTATCTGCTCAAAAGTGATAGTAGTAAATGATGTCTTTAGACTGTCCACCATTTGCTTGTATGGCATGAGTTTATCATCTTTGGTCTGATATTCATTAGTTGCTTGTCGAATGACCAGTTGTGAGTCGCCATATACTTGTAGTTCTTGTAATTTCCATTGTACGGCTAACCTGAGTCCTGTGATCAAGGCCTCATACTCTGCTATGTTGTTTGTGCATGGAAATGTGAGCCTGTAAGACTTCGGGATGCTATCACCTTGAGGTGTGATAAACAGAATGCCTGCCCCCGAGCTGTGCCTAGTGTATGAACCATCAAAATATAGTTTCCATGGTTGTGCTTCTGTGATCATGAATATCTCTTCATCTGGAAAATTGGAAATGAGAGGATGATCGCCTATGAGTGGTGCATCGGCCAATTGATCTGCAATGACCTGACCTTTGATAGCTTTACGGTCCACATACTCGATGTCGAATTCACTTAGAATCATTACCCATTTAGCTAAGCGACCTGTCAATGCTACTTTGTTAAGTAAATACTTGAGTGGATCAATCTTTGCAATGAGTTGCACCTTGTGTGTTAACAGATAGTGCCTCAGTTTAGTGGCTGCCAAGATTACTGCTAGGCAAGCTCGCTCAATAGGTGTGTAATTGAGTTCATAGCCCACAAGTGTGCGAGAGATGTAGTAAATAGCACACTCTTTTCCTTCTGCATTATGTTGTGCCAGTAGTACACCCAATGCTGTACTTGTTGCTGAGATATAGAGTAACAACGGTCTACTTGGATCTGGTGGCATCAGCAATGGTGGATTCATGAGATAGTCTTTAAGCGCCTGAAATGCTTGCTGGCATCTGTCATCCCACTGAAAGCGGATGTTCTTGTGTAGAAAGTGTGTGAATGGGTGACACTTATCAGCCAATTGTGCAATGAATCTTCGGATAGATTGAAGCCGTCCTTGTAGTGTTCTTAGCTGACTGATATTCTTTGGAGGTGGCATGTCCATTATTGCCTTAACCTTTGCTGGATCGACCTCAATACCTTTGCTTGAGACAATGTATCCTAGAAGCTTCTCGGAGGTCACTCCGAAGACACATTTCTTTGGGTTGAGTCGAACATGGTACTGTTCCAGTCTATCAAAGATTTTATCTAAGATGTGAAGATGTCCTTCTCTAGTAAGTGATTTTGCTAGTAAATCATCCACATAATCTTCCATTATAGTATGCATCATGTCATGGAAGATGGTGGTCATTGCTCTTTGATAGGTTGCTCCTGCATTCTTTAGACCAAAAGGCATTACATTCCAGCAGTATGTGCCCCATGGACATGTGAAGGCTGTCTTATGTTGGTCCTCTGGTGCGATCTTTATTTGATTGTATCCTGAAAAGCCATCCATGAGTGAAAGCATGGCATGTCCTGCTGTCAAATCTACTATGATGTCAATATTTGGTAGAGGGAAGTCATCCTTAGGACATGCTTTATTTAGATCTCTGAAGTCTGTACAAATGCGGATGCCCCCTTTTGGTTTGCCAACTGGCACAATATTGGAGATCCATTCTGCATAATCAATTGGTCTAATGAAACCAACATCCAGGAGTTTCTTGAGTTCTGTTTTGACTAGCACGGCAATCTGAGGATGCATCTTACGAAGCTTCTGCTTGACAGGTTTGGCTCCTTTTGCTACTGTGAGATGATGCATGACTAAATCAGGATCAAGCCCAGGCATGTCTGCATATGACCATGCAAAGTTGATCTGACGCTGTTGGAAGAACTCTATAAATTGAGGCTGTTCCTCTGGAGTGAGAAGAGATGCCAGATGTATGATATGAGGGTTTTCAGGAGTCCCCACATTGTATTCTTTGGTCTCCTCAATGAGGATCGTTGATCGTTCCTGTTGTGTATTAGCAGGGAGAATGTCAAACCCTTCATCCTCAAGTGCCTCAGAGAGGTTTTCACCGTTGGATACGCTCTTTCTTTTTACTTTTGTGGGATCAAACAGTGCCACAGTGTGGTTTTCACTGGAAGATCCATGTTTTATTGTTATATTTTTGCAGCTGAAGGGTTTGGCATCTGCCCCGAAGTATGCTGCGCTATTAAGTTGAATGGCGAATCCAGCTTTGTGATCCCCGCTTGGTAGATTATCCCTTAACTCCAAAAAGTCAATGATAGCCTCATCGTTTTGGAAGAGGTCAAGACATGGGGGATTTGGTTGGTTCCATTCGATGAGTTCAGGGTGGATAATGGGCATTACTTCATCGATTAAGTTAAGTGCGGGAGATGTATCAGTGAGGGTTAAGACAGTGTGGTGAAGGTCGTTGATGGTACTCTCCCTGTCAGAATCAGGCGTAGGATGAGACGTAGGGTCTGTGAAAGATGTTTCCAGCTCAGGTACCCAAGTGGTCTTTATCTGTGCTTCTCCGTAAACAGGAATGTCTTTGCGTGGCGGAGGTGGTGACGTGTCTTCCTCATCTGAAGTGTTAAGCTGTACAGAATCAAATTCCCACTCATGTGAGTCAGTCTCTGAATCACTTTCGAGCATCCGATTGCTATACCATACTGGGATGTCGCTGGAGTTGAATACTGTAGGTGTGATTGGTTTATGTACCTTTGTAGTGATCGGTGTTGCAGGAATTGTGATGGGGTTTAATGGATTTGTCACTGGAAGTATCGGTAATGGTGACTCAGTGGCTTCTGCTGGAACTACTGGTGCCATAGATGCTGCTGCGGGTTCCAATATAGTTGCTGCTACAAATGGTGTTGCTGATAGGATTACTGGTTCGTTTGATGGGATGAGTGACATTGGTGATGGTGGAGTTGTGAGCCTTGAGGGGGCAGTGGGGATAGTGCTTGATGGTGCTTTGATTATGAAAGGTATCCTCTTTGCAGTAGGTGGGCAAAATGGTTTGCTGGGTTTTCCTTTGAATCTGAGTTTATGAAGGATCTCTTTTTCAAAGCCAAGGCCTGTATTACCTTTGGGCTTGAATTCTGGTAGTAGAGGTTCGTGTCGTCCTTGTTTGCAGTATCCCAAAGCACTCTGACCATCATATCCCATTCTTTTCATAATGAGGAGGCCTTTGCCATATTGTTCCGTAGGAAGTGTAACTTGCGGTTTGTCAGTGGTGATGGGATCTTTATAGATCCAGTCCGCCAGGTCCTCATCTTGTGTTTCTTCCTCTTGACTCTTTCCAAGGATGAAAGGCGTTAAGGCACATGCTGGCGTGATTAGTCGTTGCTGGAGTAACTGCTGTGGTTTACCATGTGTTCTAGGAGAAGTGGGCATTTGTCCCACACAAAAGAGTTGACTTAAGTTATATTCCCCGGGACCTTCCTCTGCGACTTTCATCTTAAGCTTTTCTTGCTTGGGTATAGGGGTGTTCGAACTGGCAAGAGAGGTGGGATTTACATATGATGTGGAGGAAATGGCTTCCCTATTATTAGGAATAGTAATCTCTGGTTGATGGCTGATATTATGGCAAAATGCAAAGGGATTTGCATCACCCAGGATTGTGAACTCTGCACCATTATGTGGGAACTTGATACATTGATGGTAGGTAGATGGAACGGCTTGCATGGCATGTATCCAAGGTCTTCCTAATAATAGATTATATGGCAGAGGAAGGTCCAGAACCTGACAAATGATGTGCTTTACCACGGGGCCTACTCGGATTGGTAGTACCACAGCTCCTTTGGATGAACGCTCTGCATCATCATAGGCCTTGATGGTGATCTTCTTGCGAGGATCCACTGATTCTACTGCATAGCCCAATGCTGTGACCAACTGAAGTGTGCAAATGTTTAGGCCTGCTCCATTATCGATCAAGACTCGCTTGATCCTGTGTTGGTTGACAAAGCCTTCAATGTGGAGTGAGGCGTTATGAGGTTGTTGGAAAGAAGAGTTGTCGCTTTCAGAAAAAGTGAGACAAGGTGATGACTTTAGATTTCCAACCATGGCTTGAAATTGGTCTGTATTCAAGTTTGCAGGGACTGACGCCTCTTGGAGTGCTTGATCCAAGATTGTTTTATGAGATGGCGATAGGCGTAACAGCTCTAAAATGGATATAAGTGCAGGGGTTTTGTCTAATTGTTCCACAAGATTGTACTGCTTTGGGACGGAGGTGGTGCCTTGTGGAGCTGCCTTTATGGTAACTTTGCCACGACGTGTAACAACATTGCAATTTGAGGTGGGATTTTTGAAGGTTATAGTTGCAATTTGTTCACTGGCATCATACAGGTGATTGACAGTGTAATTATACGCAGCCTGCGTATAATCAGTGGTATCAGGACCTCGTCTGGAAGTGGAAGGACCCCTTTGATCTTGTGATGGAAGTGGATTCTTGAACATCTGATGATCATTATTGGTTTTTTTGGGTCATGTCCTTCAATTTCAATTTCTCCTCGGTCAATAAGATCCTGAATGAGATCTTTCAATCGATGACAATTACTTGTCTTATGTCCTCTTCCTTGATGGAACTCACAATGTTCAGTATCTCTCCACCATGCCGGTTTGACCTGAGGCTCATAATTTGATAACTTAGGTAGAGTGATCAAATTCTGAGAAATGAGTTGTCGCATCACTGTTTCAATGGGTTCCCCTAAGGGAGTGTATGTGCGTTTTTGTTTTTGTGGATGGGGTCTTGGTTCATCATGAGATGTGATGCGACCTTGATTAAGAGGAACATTTGTGTTATTTTGAGGTGGAGGATTTTGTCCTGCAAATCGAACCACAGGTTGTGCATTTTGGATAGTCCGAGCATCCACAACTCCATCGTTGATGATATTCTTATTCTTGTTCCAGAAGTTCGGTTTATCGCTATTGAAGCGCGGGCGAGGACCATCTTTTGGTTCATTAAAGATTTTGATGAGTCCTTTTTTGATGAGTGCCCTTTCACATTTTATACCTTTGGTGATCATATCGTTAAAAGAATCTGTATCTTTGACATCCAGGTGAAATTCCATTTCTTCGTTTAAGTTGGAAATGAAAATTTCCACTAGTTCTCGTTCAGGTAACTGAAGAGAACGTCTGCTAGACATTTGGCGCCATCGTTGCAGGAATACTGAGAATAATTCACCTGGTTTTTGTTTGGTGTTGCATAGATCAGCCATGGTGATGTCGCGTTCAATATTATAAGAGTAATGAGATAGGAACTTCTGGATGAGTTCCTCAAATGTTCTTATGCCACCTGGTAGTCGGGAAAACCATGATGTGGTTGTTCCTCCCAAGCTTTGGGGAAAAAGGCGCATTAAGTATGTGTCTTCATATGCAACTTCGAGACAAGCGGAATGAAATTCTCGGACATGATCGCGGGGATCTCCCTTTCCTCTATATTTTTCGAATTTTGGTGTTTCGAACCCGCGTGGAAAGGGTGGCATATAAAGATTCCTATCAAACGGATAGGGACAGATGTCGTTAAGTGAAAATTGATTGGTTTTAACACCACTATGAAGTTGTTGGGCGAGATTCTCAACTTGTTGCCGCAACATCTCCATTTCATTTGGAGGAGGAGGTGGTGGGTTACCTCGAGGGATGTTATATCTGATGGGATCTCTACGCCTTTCCTCCTCATGGTGACTTTGTCTTTCTGATGCTTGTCTTAATTGGGCAAGATCAAAGTCTGAGGGGAGTTTGGCTCCTTCTTGAGCAAGTCTTAAGAAGTGAGCATCCGCATTGCTCCTGAGAATTTCATCAAATAATCTGTTAAAGTGAGGGTTATGCTGAACCCTTTCGATTGTTGAAGGAGTGGGACTACTTGGGTTTTCATCATTTACATTTCCTCCAAGTGCTTCTTGAAATTCATTGAGGTTGTCCTCTTCTTCCTCAATTTCTATTTCTCGTTGCCTTGATCGCGATCGGGTTTGAGCCATTTTGTTTGCAAGTTTGTGTTGAAGTTGATTGAAGATGATGATGAGTTGTTCGATGAAAGATGGATGATTAGTGGATTGTAGATCTCTAGCACTCTAAAGGTAAATGTAACCAGAATTCTTTCTTTGAATTGCTTGTTTGTTTTGATGAGTTTGGATGTGATAAGGTGTAGAGAAATCTGAGATGTGTTACAGATTTTGACTACCTAGCAATGAGAGGATTCACTCATGAACTAGTTTTAACCTGCGTAGATGTGTCTCTTAGGATGAGCTTATCCTAGATGTAGAAACAATCTAAAAGTGATGTGATGTGTTTGATTTCAAGCAATATCTAAAAAAGGAATCTTGGGACAAGAACCTCTTAATGTTTTGAGAGTTGGGATGGATTGATGATGAAGTGATGATGTATGAGTGGGATGATGGATGAAAATGTTTTCAACTTTCAATAAAAACTTTGTGTCACAAATGGGACAAACTCTTCTTCTTCCCTTTCAGACGTTGGTGGCACTTCTCGAGCTGTGTTGTAGGTGATACAGATGTTTGGGAAGAAATTGGGATTAATCTTTCCTCCTTGATTTTTGTGATAACTCAGAGCTCTATATTGCATAAAAGCTCTGTGGTTCAATGATTCTGAATCAAACTCGTTTGTTTTACCTTGAAGGTATAGACGCATGCGATGTAGAAAGACTCTATGGGAGACAAAGATTTGTCGATTGATATAGAAGAATTTCCTCCTTTTGATTAAAGCCTTTGAGCTTAATGGTCTTCTTTTCAAGGTAATATTTTGATGACACTTCTTCCTTCGCAAGATGTGAAGAATGGTCATACAAGTTGTGACTCTGTGTTGTTTGCACTTTGTTTTTGGTATTTTTGGTTGTGTTGACAGATGTTGGATGAATACTTTGTTTTTGGGATTGATTTTCTGATTTTTCTTTGACAAGAAAACAAAGCAAGCACACAAACACAAAATTGTAGCCTCAAAGGCACAAATGAGTATGGGTCTAGATTAACCCAATCTTTGGACTTGTTTCTGACCCTTCCTTTAGATGTATTTGAAGGTGTAATTCCAAAGCCTGAAGTCGGCTCAATTTGCACTAGGTCTGTAAAATGAACACACTTCAAACACTTTTTATCCCTAAGGTCAAATGGCCAGTTGTGATAAATTTAGCCCACATCTTGATATTTCTTCGACTTTGGTACTACATACCTTATGAATCCCGCCGTGGCAGGTAAGGATGTGATATACTAAGTCTTGCACGAGCATAACAAATAGATGATCCCTATGATGGGGGAGTCACCACTTTTATCAAGCCACAAGTGACTTTTCAAAAAGCTATGTTTCTACTCAAGGAAATATGTATGGTGAGTATCTTGGGAGCAAAACCATCTATGCTCTTGCACTAAATTATACCTCAAATATCCTCAATCAATAGAACAGGTGGGCTACTACTTAAAGGTGTTTAGTCATGTTCGATGGCTTTGGACATAAGTTCATTCTGCAGTGACTCACTTAAGAGCCTTGTAACTGGTGGTGGGGCCCATTTGTCCTTTCGGCCAGTTACACTGTAGGAACAGCTATACCCAAGGCTACAGCTTTCGCTCTCACCTGATTTCTATAGCGGCTCGAAGGATTTACCGCTCGAGGTCGTTCCCAAGAGTATCGATCCCTTGGCAGGCCTCTCTTAAAAAGATAAAATGTGAGTGTTACTAACACTTTTCTCTTGCACCTAGGACCACGAAAGCCAAGGGAGAGGATAGTGTGTGTTAGAAGTAGGACCACTCGACCAACTCTTTGCACAAGTGTGCCAAGCACGAAAAACACCTGTTCTTTTTAATCTCTCATTGCAATGTGATCTAACTATTTGGAGATGTTGCTCCAACAATCATGGTGTTCTTTTTAATTTTCAAAGGCAATTGTTTGAGTAAACTAGAATTTGAAAATCCTGGTCAACTTAATGAAAAACACGTTTGCATGAAGTAAAATTGCTTTGAAAATGAGACAAGTTGATTGTGAATTTTATTTGCACCAAAAATGGAAGTGTGGATTGTGAGTTTTATCTTGATGCAAGAAATAAAATTTGCCTTGTTGATTTTAAGCACCAAAACGAAGTTTGTTTTCTAACTTGCAAAAAAAATAAAGTTGTTTTTGTATAAGTTTGTGGTTCTTTTTACCTTTGAACAATGAAATTCTTTTTAATAGCCCCAAACAAATGTGTGATTCTTTTTCAAAAGCCCAAATTTGAAATGTGAAGTTAATTTTAAACCAAAATAAAAAGTGAATTCATTTTTAAAACCAACTTCAAAAACAAGTTAGTAAAAAATATAAATCTACTCTTTAATCTAATTTAAATCTGCACAAAAGAGAAAAATAGTTAGTAAAATCCACCTATTTGGTGGGCTTCTACAAGCCTAAATTTTTATTTTTTTTTTGGTTTTTTTTATTTTTTTTGGTTACAAAGTGATTTGTACAACGTTTTGTTACAATAGCGCTAGTCTGCGTTTGAACAGAGGCACTATTTAACACAAACGTATTAAAAGAAAGGGAAAGACAGAGAAGGGAAAAGCACTGAAACAGGGGGAATAGCGCCAAAATAATGCCAAACGCACCAAAACAGTGTCAAAATCGCAACCTGTGTGACATTTTCAACATTCAAACATGTTATTGGTAAAAAAAAAAAAAAATTGATCTTTTTGGTGTTTGGATTCACGTCGGGTTCACCAAATGATGCTCTGCAAAAAGGATTAGAAAATCTGTTTGATGGCAACACACACAAGAGCACAAGAAAGAAACGTTAGTGTTAGCAACAAAAGATTATCCTAAACAGGCATATCAAGAGAGATATTAAGCATGAAATAGAAAGCATATAAACATAAAATGAAATAGCTAATCAAGATGCTCATAGTTGCTCCTCCCTTGTTCCTCTCCTCTCCAAGTCCCAAATGAGTGTAGCTCTCAGCAGCTTTTTGCACTATGGATGCTTATGGAGGATTGAGATTTAATACTAAGCTTCAAATATGAAATGAAAAGCTAAATACTATGCTAGAGTAGATAGTGATGCTATGAAAAAGCTCTATGCTAATGCCAGTATAACAACAATACTCTAAAATGCTTCTCCTTTGCTTGAGGAGAAGGGTTCTATTTATAGAAGAAATAGGGAAATGAAGGGTTAAGATTGAATGGTTTAATCAAGGGCCAAGTTTGAAAGTTGGGGATCCATGTGCACAATTGGCACCAATAAAATGGTGACAAGTGTCAACATAGGATTGGGTTGAGAGAAGAGGTTGGAGGCATTAAAGGCCTGAGAAGACCTCATGGTTATCTAGAAGGTAAGGGTCAAGTCTAAATTAAGATTACCCATTGGATTAAGAGTTAACCCAAGGATAAACCTTTGTGCAAATGTTTAAGAGATAATCATGGTCAAAGCATTAAAGGCTTGATGAGACCCTTGGGTTGGGTAGAGGTTGAGTCAAAACAAATGTTTTAACCATGTGGGAGGGTTTGAGGTAACCATTAATGGTTATTGGAGACTTTGGGGATTAAGTGGTTGAAGGTTGAAAGCTTTCAAAGGTTATCCAAGACTTTGAGGGTTAATTTGTTGAACACACAAAGCATTAATTGCTTTTCAAAGACTTTGGAGTCTTTGAGAAGTGACTCCAATTTGCTTAGGAATGTGACAATATTTAGGGGATGGATTAGGCTAATTAGGAAGGGTTTAGAAGAATCTAGAAGGGGTTTAGGCATACAAGTGGATTTTGTAGGAAAATGCAAGTGGGAGAAATTTTGGTATTTTCAATTAAAATAAAATCATTTATTTCAATTAAATGGTGTAAGTTGAATTTGGATAAATATTTAAATAAATATTAATTTATTTAAATGAGAAAAAGAAGATAAAGCATTTAAAATGCTTGAAAACTTTGAGGGAAACCATTAAAGGCTTGAAGACTTTAAGGAAAACCATTAAAGTCTTTAAGAAGACTATAGAAGGAAGCCATCAAGTTTGAAGACTTTAAAGCCATCAAGTTTGAATACTTTAAGGGAAACCATTAAAGGTTTCAAGTGGGTGAGGATAAATAGGATTTTAAATAAATAATTTATTTAAAATAGTTGTGCAACTTGCTTTTGTAGGAAAATACAAGTGGGTGGAGGATAAAGGTGATTTAAATAAATGTTAATTTATTTAAATGTGAGAGGTGGGATTTTGGGGGATTTAAATAAATATTAATTTATTTAAATGTGAGAGGTGGGATTTTGGGGGATTTAAATAAATATTAATTTATTTAAATGTGAGAGGTGGGATTTTGGGGGATTTAAATAAATATTAATTTATTTAAATGTGAGAGAAGATTTAATTAAATAAATATGATTTATTTATTTAATTAATGGTCTGAATTTGGTTAAGTGAATTAAATCAAATAAATTGAATAATTTATTTAATTAATAGGAGAAGAGGGTTAAGATGAATTAATTAAATATTAATTTAATTAATTATTAATTGATGGTTAAATAATCAAATAAATACTAAGTATTCATTTAATTAAGTGGACAGATTTATGTGACTACAATAATTAAAAAAAATTAATTAGATAATTCATTTTGATTAAAGTACAAATCTAAATTTTTTTTATTAATAAATATCTCATTATAAAAAAAAAGCTATGTATTTTTGTGTGCAATGAAATGTGATTCCTAAATGGACTGAAATAATACTAAAACAACATGAAATCATAAAACAACACAATAATCAAGATTGAGCAAGAAAAGAGATAAAACAAACGTAAAAGCCATTAAAGACCAAGTATGATACTCTCCACCATACAATGATGGATTTGAAGTGTGCTTACAATTTTAGGCATAAAGGTGCTCAATGATCTAAGTTGCATGTAGATGATAATAGTTGCATATATGAATAATGGATGAAAACTATCTAAGTGTGAAGCTTGAATGGAAAGGAGGGCCAAGATTGTATGCATGAGATCAAGGGTTGAGGATAATTTAATTCTCACATCTCATGAACATAAGAATGCATAAGAAGAGAGGTGGTTGTAAAAAGGGTGCAATTAGACTATAGACAAGACTTTTCCATAAAGTAATTTCTCATCTCCACACTCTAAGTACTTGGGGAATGGGAATTTATGAATTAAAAATTTCCTAGAAGGAGACAAAAGGGAAGGGACCCATGTGGGTATCATTTCAAAAGTGGTTAGCCTTTAAGGCTGATTGGGCAACTTGGGTGGCCATTTATGGCAAGGATTGACCCTCTCCCTTTGGTGTGTATATAATTAGAGGAGGATTAGGTTGAGTTTAGGATTAGGATTAGGAGGCAAGTAGGGGTGTGTGTTGGTGAAAAATTAGGGTTTCCACAATTAGATATATGAAAACCACTATTTTTTTACTTAGGGACCAACACATCAAAGAGGGGTAAACCTAATAGATCTAGCCCCAAACTAGAAAGGATAGGGTTGATAATTCTATTGGATTTACTGGTATTGGATTAATTACCCTCTTTTAAGTTAAATTGTGAAAATGTTGAAATTATGGTAAATGTGCTAGAATTGAAGTAAAAACGCATGAACGATGAGCTACAGTCATTGGATTGAGTTGTAAACTTGGATTTGAAGAATGTAAGTGTATTCAAATTTGTTCCCAAAAGGAGCTCTTGAAATGTCAGGAACACTTTTCACAATCTAAAGGGGAATCTATTTGTCACTGTAAATAAAGCTAATTCTGAAGATCGCAGCTTCGTACCTACTTATGCGTACACTAGAGAAGGGAAATAGGTTGAGAATAGGGGTTTTCCTTGATTCAAACCCTAGTTTTTTAATTAACCATGGTATAGAAATGAAATGAAATTGAATTGCAGTAATGGGAAAATACTTTTGAGGGAGATGTTGAATAATCACTTAAAACACTAATGATATACCTTTTAATGGAGTTTTGTTTGCCTCCACAAAGAAATAGGGTTTCATGAAGTCTTCACAAACATAGAACATGAATGTCGACTCTAATTCATGAAACTTGACCTTACTTCTTCTCCAATGCTTGAAAGAAGACTGATTGCTTGCTCAATTGAATTTGAATGCTTAATTGCTTGAAAGTTGTGTGATTGCTTTTCCGAATATATCAAAATGAGAGGGATATAACTCCTTTTATACTTTCTTATCGAAAAATAACTTAATTTCCTAACGTGAGCGGACACGAGATCTAGGTCCCAACTAAAATGATGTAACTGTTAAGGGACCCAAAAATGGGTCTTGATTGGGAGGACTAGGGCATTGGGCGCTCTAGTCCCTGAGGATCAAGGCACTAGCGCCCTAGTCTTGACCAATTAGGAACCGAGAAACAAAGGGAAGATGAAGTGCAAGGTAAAAATAATGAAGAATTTGCATGGTGTGAGCAAAATCAAGGCTCCAATAAGGCTTCGAGACACAAATGCCAAGGTGAGGTATGTTGTCCTCGATTTTCACATTGGGAAAATATGAGGGTACCCCATAAATTTTGTGCCCATTTGTGATTTTTATACTCTATGCACACTTTACGAGATGTCATGTTGTCATAAGCACCTTTTTTCCCATTGACTTTCCTTTCCACTTAAGTATGGAATTTAGGTGCAAATTGGATTTGTAAAGCCGATTTACACCAAGTATTCCCTTTAGGTGCAAATCAAGTTTACAAACTTGATTTGCACCTCTTTTTCATTTGTTTCGTCCCTTAGGTGCAAATCGGATTTATAAACCCGATTTGCACATATTAAATGAACTTGAGTTATTAATTGCTCTTTAGAGAAATTCAAATAGGAGTCTTTTTGTTTGATTTTTAAGTCTCCCTTTATCATTTTAATTTGTGTTCGGTTCATTTTGATTTTTCTTAACGCTGGGAGAGGAATATTTCAACTAATTCCTCCTGGGTATGTATTTTACTCCCTGATTTTTAGGGTTTTAGAAACCCTTCTTTTAATAATTTGAAGGCTTTCTTTGGTTTTTATTCGAATTATTATCAGTTTCAAGTGATGCCACACGGGATCACTAACCCAAATGACATCATTTTAGTAATGTCATTTGAGCCAATGGTCCCGGGTGACATCCCTTTTTATCACTGGTTTTGTTAAGCCCTTGTGGTGTTGGGTTGAGGTTGTAGGCCCATCACACACCATATTATGGTGCGTGAGGGGTCTGCAACCTCACCTCACACTTCATTTTTCCCTATGTTTTAGACGTTGTTAACTTCCATTGTGTTGTGTGTGGTAGGTTCGTAGGCCCATCACACACCATAATGCGATGTGTGGCAGGTTTGCGACCTCGATCACCACCATCCTTTTTTCCTTTTTTCTTTGTATTACCATTGTGGTGTTGGGTGGGGTCGTAGGTCCACCCCACGCCACATAGTGGTGTGTGGCGTGTCTGCGACCCCATTTACCACCATTACCATCACTCACTATTTTGTTTGCAAGTGTTGTCGAACTTAGTGTTCAACAAGGCTAGAAACCCACCATATACCAAACATGGTGTTTGGAGGGTCTATAACCCCACCAAGCATCGACTTAAATTTTGTTTTGAGGTGCGAAGTGGGTTTGTATACCCTCTCTCCACCTGAGTTGTATCATTTTTGTTCCCTTAGGTGGTCGACAGGTCTATAACCCCACCCAACACCTACATTGTATTTACACTTTTTAAGGTGTAATTTGGGTTTCTAAATCTAAATTACACCTGAGTTTGTTCTTCCAAAGTGCAATTTAGGTTTAGAAACCTAAATTACACCTTTGATCCACACTTTTTCATGAATGAATTTTTCAAGCTTTTAAAATTAAAATTCACTTATCACACACACGTGAATTGAGATTTTATATCCAATTCACCTCAGAGATTTTAAATTATCAAAGAGGGTTTTGGAAACCCTAATGGCCTAAAATGTACCATTTTCTGAAGATTGTTCAATTTAGATGAACAAAATGGTTGATCAATTGTATCATTGCAATACTGATGATTTTGTTTTTTCTTAGTGTTATTATCATATCAATGACAAAAGCTTCTCCAAGCAAAAGAGTGAAGAAATTCAAAAAGAATGACCCCCATCTGATCTTTCTATCTTCTTCAGTCACATCCAATATTGATCATATTAGAGATACATAAATAGGTCATGTTGACCTATCCAAATTTCTAAAGAGGGTTGAGAAGCCTTCTTCCTACTATCAGATGCAATCTATCATCAACAATAGTATTCACTTAGTAGCGGCTTTCCCCATGTCTACTCGAGATCCTAAGTTCGTGATGGCAATTGCAAACCACTTTGATTTGGTCAATAGAAGTGTAAAGGATGAAGCTTGAAAGAAATTGATTAGGATTGACGAGGAATTCTTTTATTATATCTTCAAGTGTCCTAGTATTGAGAAGTATTTTGATATCATAATACAGTAAGCTATAGCCTACTTTGATAGAAATTATGACAAGTGCGAGTAGAACATGAACGATAACTGACTAAAGACCCCGAGACCTACCATTGCAAGATGGCTAGAAACTCTTCCAAGATGTGGCTTCATTGAAGAATTCAATTGTCTGATAACTCTTTTAAGTATGGTGAAAGGCCTTTCTACCTCTAATACCTACTATAAATTGGATGTATCTATACATCCATGTGATTAGGAAAAATAAAGAGAAGATATTTTAGGGAAAACAAATTAGTGATGCTATCAGTGAGTAGCTATCCAAGGTACCTACAATACTTAAGTTTTACATGACCTCATACTTGGTGTACGTTGTAGCCTCGATGAGGCACTTTCCAGGTCTATCTACAACAAGGGATAGAAGATGTAAGTTGAGGTACACTTGAATAATATTCTCATTTGATTCTTCATAATAGTCATAGTCATTTCCAGAGAGTAAATGATGCATTCTTCAGATATTATATGGTTATGATGAATAAGAACTTGTATAATAAAAGAGTATCTGATCATGCTTGGAGGTGGTGAATCAATATGGATGCATGTTCCTACTGTAGACACCTAAAATTGTCCTGTCTAATTAAATAAATATTTTATTTTTTTAATTATTTGAGCCTAGTCCTTCTATTAATTAAATAAATCTTTATTTAATTAATAAAGATTTAAGAATTCAATTATCTGATAACTCTTTTAAGTAGGGTGAAAGGCCTTTCTACCTCTAATACCTACTATAAATTGGATGTATCGATAAGTTTTACATGACCTCATACTTGGTGTACGTTGTAGCCTCGATGAGGCACTTTCCAGGTTTATCTACAACAAGGGATAGAAGATGTAAGTTGAGGTACACTTGAATAATATTCTTATTTGGTTCTTCATAATAGTCATAGTCATTTCCAGAGAGTAAATGATGCATTCTTTAGATATTATATGGTTATGATGAATAAGAACTTGTATAATAAGAGAGTATCTGATCATGCTTGGAGGTGGTGAATCAATATGGATGTATGTTCCTACTGTAGACACCTAAAATTATCCTGTCTAATTAAATAAATATTTCTTCTTTTATTTTTTTAATTATTTGAGCCTAGTCCTTCTATTAATTAAATAAATCTTTATTTATTTAATTAATTCATTAATCCTCTTCTAAGCCTTTTCTCATTTAAATAAATACATTTATTTATTTAAATTATCCTTTTCCTAAATTAAATAAATACTTTTATTTATTTGATTGATCCCATTTCCTCTATTAATTAAATAAATCTCTATTTATTTAATTAATTCATTAGCCTTTTCTACCTATGACACATGTCATTCATCTCTTACTTCCTACACTACCTACCCTCTCATTGTTTTCTTATCCTCTACCTACCCTTTAATCCTAGCTGACCATTTATCTTTTACACCTCTTAATCTTATCCCTCCATTTCTAAAGTGTCTTCTATATAAGAGGATGCTTCTTTCATTATCAATCATCCCTAGCATTCTAATCAATCTTATGCAATCAAGCCTACTTGCAACCACATTTCCGTTCTTTGTTGAGATCTTGTGCACACATAAAATCTGAGAGCAAATATATCAAGCAAGATCAATGGAGATAGGAAGTATGGAGATTCAAACCCTAGTGGACATGTGATGGTATAATCTTTGTGATTTTGTTGATTTGCATTGTCTTAGGTAATCTTCGTATGTTATGGTGGATCTTTGTTGTTATTAGGCTAGGGTTTTGTGGTTGAATTCATTTAGTCTTTCAGTATTGTTGCTTCCATTGTCCACTTTTCACCATACACACCTACAATTCCCAGCCTTCACATACCTCAGGGTTGGTTGTTTCATTGGCGATCCTTTCGTGCTCCCTAGGTACCTTTTTAATAAGATTTTATTAATGGAGCTAGCTTGTCAAATGAATGCAGTACATGAGGCCCAATCAGGTTCTCATAAAATAGGATTAAAATTCACTCTCACCATTGGTAGATATTCCATCAACTCCATCTTCAAAGCTAGAGAAATGGAGGAGGAGATGAGGAGAGTTACCATGAGATTCTTTATGGACAGGAAGGACTTCAATTATAGAGGGATGAGAAATAAGATGGAGAAGGTATATGTTCATGTACATTGAATTGAAGATGTTTGGGTTGATTCTAGGTTTGAGCATGATATAAGAAAACTTGACTATAGTTGGTTAACAATTGAGAAAATTGAAAATTTTGGTTTTGTTGATGTTCTCGATGATCTTGAGGAAGATGGAGACATCCTAGATCCTATTTATGCGAAGAACTTTCCTCTACTCCTTTGCCTCTCATCTAATGGTCATACAAAGAATCTACTTCCATCAGGGAGCGATTTCAAAGTATTCTTACAAATACCAATATTTGGTTGAATCTGCATGGTCTTCCATTGAAAACCTTCTCTTATGGTTCTAATGATGACATTGTTGGCCCAATGGGAAGAAGATCAGAAATTAGAACCAAGAACAAATAGGATCCTACTACTTTGGCCAAGGCTCCCAAACTGAAGTTCACAGTTGAGAGTCCTAAGAAAGGAAAAGCTCAAGGAGATCCATTGGCCTCTAATGTTCATGAGACGGGAGTCTGAAGTTCCAAATGAACAAGTGGAGGGTTAGCATCCTAATGAAGAACCAATTTACGTTGACCAATTGGAAGAAGGACAAGAAGGTGATCAGGAACATGGTGAATTTGATGAAGAGAAATTGCCACGAGTTGATAAATCCTTACCCTAGGTACCTCCTTCTTCATCTATGTTACAAGTTCCTATTTCTACCTTTGAGTCAGAGCCCCTAGTGGTTACTTGTGTTTATCCTTCAAATATTATCTATGTATCTTCCACTAGTGATAGTAAGTCCGCTCTAGATACACCTCATGACAACATTGAGAATGTCTTCTCATCTTTTCCCATGTTGTCTGTAGTGTTTCAACTATGTTAGATGATTTTGATAAATTCACGAATGAGTCAGCTCTTAGATCCAATGAATCATCCCTTGGAAATCCTTCCCACATTGTCAAAATGTCATCACCTATAGTAACCACCACCATTGTGGATTCTATCAATCCCTCGTAGGATGTGGAGCACGTGAGAATGATGATTGGTTATCTTCCAATGAGCCAAAGAGAAAGAAGTAGGCAGTTTCTCCTAAAGATTTTGATTTCGGTCAACTTGTTCCTGTCAATCCTAAAACTATCAAGAAGGCTAAAAATATTTCAAGAGTTAAGGTTGACAAAGGAAGGAGCAAGTATGTTGAGATTGTTGAACCTCCTCCAAACATAGATATTGATAAAATCCAAGAGTTAGATTATGTGATTCACAGGATCAATCTAGAAAAAAAAACTCATGATTATGTGGCACAAGATGCTCAATCAGTCTTGGAATCCCTAGTCTCTACATATGATGAAGACAATAAAGATCAACTCAAGGCACAAATTGAGAAACTCACCTCAATTTTTATTAAGGTAACTAAGTCCTTTCAGGATGTTGAACCAATAACCTCATCTTTAGATGAACAAGCAGAGCTAAGCAAGCAACATCATAGAGAAGAGTTGTATGAGAATGGATGTATCGGATGCTGAGCCAAGGCACACGACTCATAAGTTCATCTTGTACCATTGTCAACAATCTAGATACAATGAGGACAGAGGTCGATAACACCATAGAGATTTTTTCTCAAGAACTTGGAACACAAGAAAAATATTTTGAAACCTGGTTGAAAATTGAATATTATGATCCAGATGATCTTATACAAAGTGGTGCTATCCCTTCATGATGCATGTAGATTGAACAACGAGTGGCCTTGGAACATCAGATGAATATTCTAAAGCACAGAGTCTAGGATACGAGGAAGGTCCTATAATAATGTGTAGATAAGAAGAAAGATATTATTGCACAAATCTCTGAGATTCCATGTGCTTTCCTCAATATGAATGAAAAGGTGCTTGATGTGGATGAAATCATCAAAGGGTTTAGCTTGCTCGTGATTGCCAAAGTTAATAGGGAGGACTTCTCTTTGTCCTGAATTGACATGTTACTGGATCTTCAGTTCATCTTAGATTTTCTGGATTCACTTTTGAAGAAACATAAGAAGTGTTGCATCTACTTGGAAGATTCCATCACCGGTCAAGGTCATCACCAACAATACCCGTGGACCTAATGGAGTTCAAATGAATAATGCTTTGCAAAAATTTGAGGAATTCTGGAAGTGAGATTCAACTCGAGGAAAATGAGACTTTGTCATTTTCATGGTTTTCTCGGTGACATTTTATTTTATCAATCGACACCTCGGGTGTCATTTTGTAATTACTCATGTGCACCTGTTGAGTGCACAAGTCCTAAGTCAAATTGAACTCTTCTTTTGACTTAGTCTTAGAATTAGTTATAATTTCCTATTTTCATGTTGCACCCCTCTTCTATATATATGAGGGTTATTATTGTAATAATTATATTTTTTCCATCTTTGTTTATGCAACAAAACTCTACCCAAGTGAAGAGAAAATTGAGACTTTGTGTTCTTTTTGTAAATTTACAATTTAATCAAGAAGAAGATAAGATTGGAATTCAAAATTTATTTTGAGTTCAATCTTATGTGTGGTATGAATGTTCTTATGTCATTGGTGTCACACTCTCCTGAATGATTAAAGTCGGATATAGTTCTTTGTGCTAGATATTGAAGATTTTTTTATTTTTGCAAGTAATCTTTGAGTTACTTTGAATTTCAAGAATTGGAAACTGGTTAAGAGAAGGTTTCCTTAAGTCTTTGAGCTTTTACAAGTTATCTCTAGAATTTGTATTGAAAAGGTAAGAATTAGAGTCTTTGTGCTATATGGATTATCTAGTTAGAGTATAATATCTTTAAATATACTGCGAGTCTTCGAGTTGAAAATATATTTGGGTTACGGTGGTTGATAGGAGTTCAATATATAAGAGAATCTTTGAGTTCTTAAGTGTATATAACTCTAATCCCTAAGTCATTTTTAGAAAAGGGGAAGTAACGAAAGAATTTTTTCTTTCACAAATAGTTTACTTCCAGTTAGCTTAGTTTTAAATATTACAGCAAGTTTTGAGTTGTTTGAGTTAAGAGAAAAATTGATCTTAAAAGAGAATCGGGTAAAACTAGTTCTAAAGAAAGACAACAAAGTTGTTATTGTACCTTGGATTAGTGTAAAGTTACTAGGTAGATAGAATAGAAAGTAATTGCAGTAGAAACAAGGATCCATCCCTTATAATTATGAGGGAGAATATCTTGCCTTCTTAGAGATATTATCCCAAGTGTTGGCGTGAAACACACATTTTGTGAACCTTCACCAGTTTACAAAATTTCACCCAACAAAGTCCCGAATGAGGACGAAATTGTAAGGGAGTAAAATTTAGGATGCTACATTTAGCTCCCACTTTAGCGAGAGTATAATACTAAGCATACTCTTAGTAAAGTACAAAGGTTCGCATTGAAAAGCCATTATCAAGGTGTTAAGGAGGCAAGACACATCAAGACCCTAGTGGACTTTAAGTATCTTATGACTTCAAAATCAAGATAAAAGGGACATCATAAGAAATAAAGATAACCATGACTACTAGCCTAGTAAGGTTCACTTACCATGAGTCATGAAAGAAAAATACCCAAATTACAAGCAAAAGACTAAATTTGCAAGTAACTTAAGTAGATCAAGATATGCAAAAGAGTGAAGCATTGAGTAGAGTGTATGCCCCCACATTAAAGCAATTGACAATGCCACAATGGGAGCAATTGCTTTAAGGTAGTATACATGCATCCAAAAGACAAGCACATTATCATAATGGTACTCCCCCAAGAAGGACAAATCAAAGGATAATGGTCATAAAACACAAAACACATAAGGGTTCTACTTAACTCTGGGTCAGTATTCTCTTATGATAAATAATGTATATCGTGTATATATATTTTAATTGAATTGTCCTCACCCCCAAAGAAAGTGGAACCAAATTAGGAGAAGGGCACATGTGTATTTTGAGTCAATATGGAAGAGACCAAAAGAGATCTCAATACTTTGTGATGCACTGCGAAATGGACAAGGTTAGCAAATGACAAACAACACAAGACACAAGAAATCGTTAGTGTTAGTCAATCAAAAACTAATCTAAACAGGCATATCAAAAGAGATACTAAAATCATGCTAATATATCTAATAAATGAAACAAAGATAATAAAGCATCTCCAAATGCCTCTTAGCATGCTCTTAGCTCCTTCTCCCTTGTTCCTCTCCTCTCCAAGTTCCACAATAGTGTAGCTCTCAGTAGCTTTTTGCACTATGGATGCTTATGGAGGATTGAGATTTTAGTATTTTGCTCCAAATGTAAAATGAAAAGCTAAAATACTAAATGCTATTAAAATGATTGATTTTAACCAAAATAACAAGATTTTAGTTTGCTATGCTAAATGCTCTCTAAAATGCCTATAGGTTAAATGCATACAAGTTTTCAGGATCTAGATTATGAAGAAATGGGCTCTATTTATAGGAAAAATGGAGCAATGGATGGTTGAGATTGAGCAATCTCAACAAGGGTCAGGATTGAATGATTTCAAATCCATGTGAGGGCTTTCAACCCAATCCCAGGATGACAAGTGTCAATGTGAGATAGGTTGAGAGGAGAGGGAGTAAGCATTAAATGCTTGACATGATCTTGGGAGTTAAGGTCAAGGTTAGTTGAATAATAAACTCTTTATTCAAAGAATAAAACTTTTATCCAATGGATAAACTCTTGTGCAAAGGGCAAGAGGGATAAACATGGTCAAAGCAATAAATGTTTGAGGAGACAAGATTGAAATAACCATAAATGGTTATGTAAGAGCCATAAATGGTCATGTAAGAGCCATTAGTGGTTTTGGAAGACTTTGGAGGTTAATTTGTTGAACACACAAAGCATTAAATGCTTTTCAAAGACTTTTTGAAGTCTTTGAGAAGTGACTTCATTTTGCTTAGGAATGTGACAATAATTAGGGGATGGATTAGGTTAATTAGGAAGGGGTTTAGAAGAATCTAGAAGGGGATTTAGGAATGCAATTGGATTTGGTGGGTGAGGGAAAATAGGATTTTATTAAAATAAAAATTCATCTATTTCAATAAATGCATGCAAGTTGCATTTGTAGGAAAATGGAAGTGGGGGGGGGATAATGATTTAAATAAATGTTTTATTTAATTTATTTAAAAGAGGAAAAAGGGGGATTTAATTAAATAAATAGATTTTATTTATTTAATTGATTGTGAATTTGGTTTAATGAATTAATTAAAATAAATTGAATAATTTATTTAATTAATAGGAGAATGTTTGGAGATGAATTAATTAAATATTAATTTAATTAACTGATGGCTAGTGGATTTTTAGTCAAATAAATAGCAAATATTTATTTAATTAAGCTGGACAGATTTGTGTGACTACACTTTGCATCATCCTCATGTAGACAAAACTAGGGACAACAAATAGAAGAATTGAGAAACAAATAGAGGAAGGTTACGAACAAGCAAGAGAGGAGGGAGAATCTATGACATGAATGAAGATAATCGAGAAAATCATTTGCCTCTCAGTCTTGTTGAATATTGTTTTGGGAAGGTGGACAAGATGCAAGAGGATCAACTTCAAGCATGGTAGATGGTGCTACCACAAGTTCCAAACAAGGACCATGCTCTAATGATGATCACTTTGTCTATTAATAGGAGATAGGATTAATATTTTTGAGAATTGTTTAGATAAATGATTGTCAACGTCAACAAATTCATATTCATCATTTGAATCATTATCTTTGTTAGTATGAACATTATTTTCATCCACCTCTTCACCAAGATTAATAAAAATAGGATCTTTGATAGGAATAGCACATGAACTATCATTTTTCTTAATAATTTTTAATCTTGGAGATTTAGGTTGAACTTCCTCCCTGGGATTAGGCGAAGGCTAGACAAATGGGATCATATCAACATTTGGAGTCTTTGAGGAGGAAATGGGTTGAGAAGCAAGTTAATGAGCCTCAGCATGATGTCTTCATCAATGTTCTCTCCCACAACGGTTTCTTTTAGTTTTAGCCAAGGGTTGTGAAGGTTTAGGATCAATGGAGATAGGTTTCTTTTCTTTCTTTAAAAAAGAAGGAATAGGAGAGGGTCTACTAGGTTGAAAAATAGGAGATGTCGAGCGTTTTCCTTTGTAAGATGTAGGAGGTGGAACGCCAACATATAAAGTAGGAATAACAGGTGTAGGAAGGAGACTAAGTCTATCATGAGGAGGAGGAATAGGCATAGGATCTCTAGGATTACTTAAGAGACAAAGAGAGAATCACTTCTAGGTTTAATAGGTTCAAATTGTTTAGACCAAAATTAATCAAGACTAACATCTCCATGCCTCACCGTGGGTTGGTACATGCTATTATTAATAGTTGTGATTTTGTCATGAATAGGGAATTTTAAACACTTATAAATAGTAGAAGGGATCACTTTCATGGAAGATAGATAAGGATGTCCCAGCTTCACATGAAATTGTTCTGATCTAGGAATGATACCAAAAATGGCATCCAAGCACTTAGTACCAACCTTAACAGGAAGAGTAATACAACCAATAGTGGGACAAGAGAAACCATCAAATATTTTAATTACCACATTAGATTTATCATATGTTACTTGATGCAATTGTAAAGTATAAAGATATTCTTCAATTATCACATTGACCATACACATTGGATCAATGAGCACCCCTGGTGAGAGTATGTCTTTGATCTTCGCAGTGATACATAGTGTACCATCAGGTTCTTCAATAGTCTCACTAGGATCAAAGGTAATACATAGGTCCTTAGGAGGTGCAGGTTTATCAATAAGATTCACCACATTATTAGACTCAAGGCCAAGGTCATTAAGAGAAAATGCAATATGCTCACACTCAACCACATTAGTAGAATGGGAAAGTAAAGGATCAGTAAATATTTGGAGGTTTTAATTAGGAGGAGATAAACATTTGTTTCTTTTGTCATTCACATTAGCTATAGATATGGTATTGTTATCAATAAGTGATGAGGATTTATAGGGTATGCATAGGATATATATAAGTTCTTAGCTTAGTATTAATTTTATTTGTTTCTTATCCTATGTAAGTGTCAAAAATAAAAAAGTGAAACGTGAAAAGTAAAATGTTAGTTTCCTAGTTGTTAGGAGGTTAGCATAAGTTAGTATATCATGGTTTTATTAGTTTATTTGTTATTCTTCTCCATCTCACGTTGAGATCTGGAAGAGTATATTATATCCCTTTTCTTTTCCATCTCACATGGAAATTTGGAAAATATTCCCAAATCCTTTATTTTAGGCATATTAATGCCTATATATTTGTAGCTTTCTCCTCACGAAGACATATTGGAATAATGAAAGTTTGTAGCCTTGTTTGCAGAGAAATTATCTTGTCTGAATTTGTTCTCTGACTCCAGAGATTGTTATCTAATTTATGGAATTCAATCTCTATTTGTTGCTCTTTCTTTGCTTGTTCCATATCAATAAGGTCTTGAATTCTACTCCTTAAGGAATAACACTTTTTAGTATCATGACTAGGTTAACGATGATATTGGCAAAAATATTTGGGATCATGATAAGGTGGCAAAGGTTTGGAGGTATCAATTGGATTGATGGGAGGAAGTTTCAACACATTTTTATTCAATAATTGTGTCATAATTCTATGCAAAGATTCAGAAAGAGGAGTAAATTCTTTTTAAAAATACTTGGATAAAGGAGACACACATGTTGTTGCAGTTGCTACATGTGTATTGTTGTTGCCATTGGAATTGATGAATCCCTTATTTACTTTAAAATTTGCAAAAGGTTGTTAAGCAGTTTCATTCTTATCAACCAGAGCCATTGAAGGAGATTGTTCAAGTTGACTCACTTGAAGTTGATAGTTATGAATTACTATACACAACTGTGTAAAGGAAGTAAACTCAAAAAATATAAGCTTATCCCTAATGTTTTTTTGCAAATTAGAAATAAAAATTCTTTGAACATCATGATCAGGTATAGGATAAGAAATTTGAGAATACAAATGTTTATATCTACCAATAAAATCAATAGCTTTTTATTTAACACCTTATTTACAACGAATCAAATCAGTCAAAGTAATCTTAGGACCAGTATTATTGTGAAATTTTTGAATGAAAGCATTGGTCAATTGGTGAAATTATGTAATTGAATAAGGAGGCAAAGAACAATATGATTGCAAAGCTTTGTTCCTAAATGTTCTAGTAAATAATTTAGCCAAAAGTCTTTGATCATGAGCAAAGTCACTACACAAAGTTTGAAATGTAAACATGAGTCAAGGGACCACCTTTTCCATTATAAAGCTCCAATTGAGGGACTTCCACATGTTTAGGAGCAAAAGCACAAACAATATGATTAGATAATGGGCTTGCTACATCAAATGTGGGCACATTAAACTTTGATTGGTTCATAGAAGCTATTTGTTGTTTTGAGGATGACACAGTTTGAGCTAGGCTACTAATGGTTGCTTCGATAGATGGGTTGAAATTAGACATGTTGGATTTGGATGGAGGAGTAATATTAATGTATTAAGGATGAGGTTGAGAATAATGAGGTGGAACACTATGATAGGTAGGTATGGGAGATGATTGGGTTACAAATGGAAGACTCATGAAAGGAGGTATGAAAGAGTTTTGATTGGCAAAGTTTTCCCCTTGACTGACACGTATAGGATTAACATTTTGTGTGGAAGTAACCATGATAGTAGATGTGAAAGTAGGCAAACTAGTCATAGAGGCAGTCATAGGAATAGAATGGTTAATACCTCATACTCAATCTTGTCAGATGTACCTACCTCTACCCTTATCGATTTTGATATGTTTATGTCTAGATTCATGTCTCATATAGTGACTGAGAAAATTTCCTCTGTAATATAGATGAATGCCTCATCTATTATGTTAACTATGACGTAGACACAATTTGCCCCTTCACAAGATCTAGTTTAAGCTACTCAACTTGATGATTCAAGTCTTCCTAATCGATCAAGAATAATCACTCCCAAAAGGAAGAAACAAGAGATATCTCCAAATGATTTTTATTTTGAGCAACTTATTCAAGAAAATTCTAAAAACACTAAGAGGGCAAAGACTGCTTCAAGGATATTGGTGAGTGAGGAGAAAGTGAAGTATGTTGAGGTAGAAAAACCTGTTATAGATAAGCCTAATGAAGAGATGCAATCTACATATTACAAAGTCACAAGAATTGAACTTGGGAAACAAACACATGACAGTACCAAGAAAAATGCACAAGAATCTGTAGCATCTTTGATTTAGAGATATGATGAGCTCAAAGAGAAGAAATATCAATTGAAACATTAGAATGAGCAACTCATTTCAGTGCTCTTGAAGATAACCCAAAACACTAAAATATTGATCCAGTATCATCTTCCATTGTTAGATAATCTATCAAGAAGACCGAGACAACTAGAGATAAAACAAGTGCAATAGAATCTTGGGCATATAGGTTGTTGTGATGAGGTACTAAATTGGTAAGAGCATTTCTTTGAATGTTGAAGATTTGGAGGAAGTCAAGTTTGGATTGAAGCACACTCTAGAGGTCTTGTCTCAAGATTTGCAATCTCAACAGGAAGATTTTTAAACTTGGCTCAAGTTTACATATTACCAGTTAGATGCCCTGTGCGAATATAATGTTTTATCTTATAGAAGGCAATATCTTGAATACAAGGAACTTATGGCCAACAACACTTAAGTGACTAAGGACTTGGTCAATGATTTGGAATCACTCTGAAATCATGTGTTGAAGATGAGCAAGAAATTATCGCTCAATTTGAGAAGGTCTCTTGTGGCTTGGAAAATCAAGATAAAAAGTTGTTATCAAAAGATGCGGTATTCTCAAAATTCAATTCATTGATTCATGTAGAGATGGAAGCTGATTGGTGCAGGAGCACCTAGGGGTTGAAATGCCCTGATAGGGAGATTGAGTGAGTAATTACTCAACAAGCCTAAATTGGTTTAATTTATCAAGTGGACCCAAGGATATGATTTTTCTTTTGTGTCAATTAGTGTTTGGCAACATCAAACTTCAACACCCACACCTCTCCTCAAACAACCACCCTATTGTGTGTTATACAACTTTGTTCTAGCTTGCTTCCTCAAGGTTACTCAAATCCTCCACCATAGGTCCACACCCCAAAATGATGTCTTTACTGTCATTATTGATTTAATTAGACCCATCAGGTGTATTTCAACTATCCTTCAAGATTTTGGAAGGTTCTAACATCAATGAGGCAATTGGATTCACTTTTTAGTAAAACGGGGCTAAAAGGCTACTAGCCCATGGAGGTCTAATTGGGTGGATTTTGCTTGCATAGGGAAACGATGGCTAAACCAACCTTGGAACCTGATTTGGAAGGTGTCTAAAAGGTCCAAAATCAAATGTTTTTGAGGTCTTATCTCTTGAGAAGGTGGTTTAATGACTGTCCACAATTTTAGGCAAGAAAGGAGGGTTTTACTCATGTAACAAAGGAACTCACTCTTACACCAAAAACCAAGCTTCTAAATTATTGTAGAACCTCTGCCCCATCATTTAGAACAATACTCCAACTCTGCACTGCATAAAATTTCATCAAACACTTGCTATGCAACAATAAAATAACTGTTAAATGCACTGTCACTGTCAAATTCACTGTTTTTACTGCACTTTGAAGGGTTAGAACAACATGGTAACCTTCACCAAGGTATGAAATAACCTCAAAACACCTTTTCAACACCTACCACAAGATTCCAAGGCATGAACATGTTCACAAAGCAAGTTCAGATCCAAAAGTCATGAAATTCCCCAAAACTGGGTACTTGCTGCCAGCCACAACTTGACTCAATTTCAAGGTAAAATAAACATTGTTTGGAGCTCCAAATACATCCAAAACTCTAAGGATACTAGGGCAGACCTTTGAATTAATTTTTTTTTACTCAATTGACCTCTGAGCACAAACTTATTTGAGTCTTTTTCAAATTTACTAGCCAAGTCCATCTCCAACTTGCCTAGCATGAACTCAAAAACACTTCCTTTGCACAACCCTGGCCAAAATATGAATTATTTACACTATAAATGAGAAATACAACTTTTCTAATTCCATCCATGGGAGCCCAAACCTGGATTTAGACAATTTGATGCATTTTGGAGGCCAAAACCCTTGACAAGGCAGCCAAAGAGCAAAAATGATTTTTTTTATAAAACCAACTTCCAAATGCACAACCTGCAAAGAAATTACATAAAGTGAATTGAATATACACCAATATAACTGCCCAAAAGGTATTGTATGGAAATGATAAGCTATAGTACAGACTATTGTACAAATGAAGCCCAAAACATGAGAAAAAATTAGAAAATTGTTGTCGTTTTGATTAATTATGATAGAAAGTACAAAAGCCAACCCTATAAAAAGAAGAGGGAGGCATATAAATATAATTTTTAAGGTGGTTAACAAATCCTGTATGGACATAAGGCATTTTTGTCTTCTTTTTACAAAAAAGTGTCCAAAATGACAACTTTTACAAGCAAAATGACAACTTTTTTTTTGCTCCAAGTGGCAATTTGAGCAACCTAACACAACCAACCTTCCAAAACCACCTAGGAATGATTAAAAAAAAATTCTAAACATGTTTCAATTATTTTCAAAGCATGGCTAAGCCTATAAGGCAATTTTCCACTTTTTAGCCCTTTTGGCCTAGAAGCACAAAATTGACAATTCAAGCCCTAAGAAGCAAAACTTGATCTCTCAAGCATAAAATGAGATGAAAAACTTATGAAATGACTAAAAACAACCTATGAAAACATTTCAAAACTAACAAGACACTTAAGCATGAAAATACCAAAAATGGAGAGTATAAGCAAAACTAGGTGCTCCTGCACCATGCCCTTAACCAATTTTGGCTTGTGAGACCTTCCAGTGCTCATGTAAATACATAAGGACCGGCTCTAGTCCATTTTGTATGGTTGTTTAATTTACAGTTTTTAAAATTTTCTTATCGGAAAGACCTACCTCGATCGGCAATTCTTACCCCGATGAGTTCACCAGAGTTTCGAGTGGTTGTATTGGGTATCGGCAGGAGTGGTTCACACTTACCCCGATGACCCAATAAGTCGTCAGTGCTCGAACTATTGTTATCGGGTATCGGGGGAAGTAGTTTCAAGTTACCCGAAGACCCGATGAGAAAGCATAGGCGTGGAGTAGAGCCATCGGGTATCGGAAGGAGCGGTTTCACGTTACCCCGATGACCCGATGAGTAAGCATTAGAGTTGGAGCGCGTTCGAAGGTGGTGTTATTGGAGATCGATAAGAGGGGTTTCGTACTACATTGATGACCTGATGGGACTGCCTCGCTTACAAAGTTGTCATCGGCCATCGGAAGCCAAGATTTGATGTTACCCCGATGCCCAATAGGAAGTGCGGAGTGCGAAAAGTTGTCATTGGCCATCGAAAGCCAGGATTTGATGTTACCCCGATGCTCGATAGGAAGTGCGGAGTGCGAAAAGTTGTCATTGGCCATCGGAAGTTAGGATTTGTTGTTACACTGATATACCAATGGAACCTACGAAACAATTGCAAATGGAAACTGTTGGTAATGAGATTTATCTCATCCAATAGGACGAGTTCCCAACAGAGGATGTCTGTATAAAAAGACCCAACATGCATTTGTAAGAGGTTGATCATTGATTATCGATTGCCTCAGAGAACACATTTGTTTTTTCTGAAATGCGATTGATAAGTCCATTTTATGGTTTTCAACCAGAGTCTAATTTATGTTGGTGAACTGCAATAATGTGTTAAAAACTCTAAGTTCACGTATGTTGTTAATGTAAATGCTTCTTTTCTCTATTTTGTGAGTTTTTGGTTTGAACCCGTGAATAAGCTCAGGATCTGTAAATAAAGCTTTCCATTTCTGTTTTTGTTCCCTGATTCACAATAACCATATGGCTCTGACTTGAAACTCCACATGATCATTGGATATTGTCAAGCAAAGCCAAACATGTACAGTAGGTTTTTATTTGTAAGAGTCCAGAAGATGGCATTAGCTATTCCTGCAAACTGACCCTAGGCGAGCTTGGTGATAGTCCAACTAGGTGTCCGTAACTTGAAGGAGATAACTTGCAGGGGAAGGAATCTGCTGAGAACTGGAAGAAGATCCAGAAGGCTACAAGACTAAAACCGAGACATTGTGAAACCAAAAGGAGAAAGTTTACTAAACCAAACAAGATGGGTGGTCTAGCAAAGAGAGATCGAATGTGTGTGTCCTACAACCCTGCAAGGATATAGTGAGCAAGCTTACTTTGTGAGCTTGAGGAAGGTGAGATAAGCAAATAAATGGTAGGGAAGCCCTTAGAAATTTAGAGTGGTAGACTTGGAACCCAGAAAGGGATAGAAGCAAACCTTCAAAGAAACCTAATTGATGGTAAACTAGGTAGCCTCCCTATCATAGTGGTATCAGAGCAAGTTTAGACTCGGGAAGAAAATAGTTGATGTCAGGCATTGAATCAGTAGGAGAAAATAGTCTCAGAATGGTGACCAATGCGGAGTTAGCCAAGAAGGTAGAAGAACAAGACAAAGAAAATAGGCTCCTCAAAGAAAGGTTATTACAACTGGAGAGAAAACTAGACGCAATTGAAGATAAAATTGAGAAAGTGGCAATCAAGGTCAATGAGGGAAAGGGAAAAAAAGTTGTAGAAGAGGATAGGACTACTGAACCAAACCCTATTCTACCAGAATAACCTTTCCTTAAAGCCATCAAAGCCTTAGGAGGAAAATCCCTAGAAGGAGTGCCACTTTTTTGTGGAAAAATAGAGCCTAAGGTAGTCCTGGAATGGATAGAGGGATTGGGGAATCACTTTTAATGTGATGGAATCAGTGAGGCACAAAAGGTGAAGGTGGCTAAGTCTAGATTGAGAGGGGCAACTTTGACTTGGTGGAAATTTATTCAAGAAGAGAGGCAAAAAGAGGGCAAGAACCCCATAGCTACTTGGAAGGGCATGTTAGCTAAGGTGAAAGAGGCATACATCCCTGAAGATTATGAAATCCAGCTGCACAAGAGGAGACAAAATTTGAGGCAAAGAGACTTGGATGTAAGCAGCTATACTAAGGAATTTCAGAAGTTGTGTCTGAGATCACAGGTGGTAGAGGATGAGAGCATAAAGGTAGCCAAATACTTGAATGACTTGCGATGGAATATTCAAGAGGAGTTGAGTTTGTTATGTCCTAACACTGTGCATAAGTGCTATTAATTGGCACTGAAGGTGGAGGAAAAGAGTAAAAAGAAGCGAGAACAAAGCAATAGAGGAAGAGGTAGAGGAAAAGATGGTAGAGGCCAAAGAGGCAGTTTTGGTGGAAGAGGAGCAGATCAAAGGTCCCAAGGGGAGTCCAAACTTATAGAGAAAAGTGAGGATTCACATAGCAAAAGAAACTATAAAGGAAGGGGATCATATAGCAACCCAGGAAGAGGTAGATCTAGTGGATCGAGAAGACGGTCCTACTTCTCCACCATGAAGTGTTACAATTGCCAAAAGTTGGGTCACCCAGCCTATAGATGTCCAGAGAAATCCTCTTCATCTCAAGGAAGTCAAAGAAGAGTGACATATGCGCAAGAAGATGCAAAAAGCGGCAAGACACAAGATGTGAGCTTAGCTTCTGAAGATGGAGAAAATTTAATGATGAGAAGAGCCTTGATTAAGGAGATAATCAAAGAAGAACCAAGTCAAAGAAGATCTTTGTTTAGAATCAAATGCAAGGTCCTTGGTAGGGTTTGTAGAGTGGTGATAGACTCAGGGTCTATTGACAACATTATGTCAGAGGAAGCAGTAAATAAACTGAAATTGGAAATAATCCCACATAGTAATCCATATAGGGTCACTTGGATCAACAAGGAGAAACATGTGGTAGTAAATGAACAAACGTGGGTTGAGTTCAACATAGGTAGTTATAAGGATAAAGTCTTGTGTGACATCCTGCCTATGGATGCTTGCCATCTACTTCTTGGTAGACCATGGTAGTTTGACAGAAAGGCCATTCACAATGGAGAGAAGAACTCTTATTCTTTTTAGAAGAATGGAGTTACATACCATATTCAGTCCCTAAGTGATGAAGGAGAGGGCAACAAAACTAAATGCCCAAATGCGTTACTGGTAGGTGAAAAAGAGTTCATTAACACTCTCAAGGAAGGAGAAGGAGTGGGGTTTGCTCTTATAGTGAAACCAAAGGAAGCAAAGCAAGAATAGAAGGTTCAAAATACCTCATTAAGTGCAATAGATGCTAGAAAACTTCAAAGAGATCATAAGTGATGGAGCACCAACAACCCTACCTCCCATTAGAGCCATAAGCCATCAGATTGATTTCATTCCAGGAGCATCATTACCCAACAAAGCAACCTATAAGATGACTCTGAAACATAACAAGGAAGTGGCTAGACAAGTCCAAGAATTGTTGGACCAAGGGTTGATAAAGAAGAGAATAAGTCCTTGTGTTGTACCTATAGTGTTAGCACCCAAGAAAGGAGGAACGTGGAGGCTATGCATAGATTCAAGAGCCATAAATAGAATCACTATCAAGTACAGATTTCCTATCCCAAGAATTGAAGACTTGATGGATTGCTTGGGAGGTGTAAAGTACTTCACTAAGATTGATCTCAAGAGTGGATACCATCAGATCAGGATAAAAGAAGGCGATGAATGGAAAACAACCTTCAAAACCAATGAAGGACTTTATGAGTGGCTTGTTATGCCATTCGGTCTTAGTAATGCTCCCAGTACATTCATGAGACTCATGAATGAAGTGCTCAAATATTTTATTGGTAAATTTGTTGTTGTATACCTAGATGATATCTTGATTTTTAGTAGAATTAAAGAGGAACATCTAGAGCATCTTAGTATTGTATTGCAAAAATTGTATGATGAGCAACTAACAATAAACTTGGAGAAGTGTGAGTTTATCAAGCAGGAACTTGTCTATCTTGGATTTGTAGTTTCAGTAGGAGATTTGAAGATGGACACATCAAAGGTGGAAGCCATCACAAATTGGCCAACACCAAAGACAACAAGTGAAGTAAGAAGTTTTCATGGTTTGGCATAGTTCTATAGGAATTTTATCAGAGGGTTCAATGAGATTTGTGCACCCATGCTGGATACCATCAAAGGAGGAGTTAAAATAAGTTTAAGTGGACCAATGCAACTAACAAAGGGTTTGAAATTTTCAAACAAAAGGTAGCTACATAACCAGTACTCATTCTTCATAGTTTTGATAAGTTGTTCACAATTGAATGTGATGCAAGTAATATAATAGTTGGTGCTGTTTTGAGTCAAGAGAATAAACCTGTAGCTTTCTTTAGTGAGAATCTCAATGATGCCAAGAAGAAGTATTCGTCCTATGATATTGAGCTATATGCTCTTGTCCAAGCTCTTAGGAAGTGGAGGTACTACTTGTTACCTAAGGAGTTTGTTGTTTACACAGATAATCAAGCTTTAAGTTTTCTGAATTCACAAGATAAGTTGAGTCATAGGCATGTTAAATGGGTTGAGTATTTGGAGTCATGTAATTTTTCTATTAAGAATAAGAAAGGACAAAGTAATAAAGTAGCAGATGCTTTGAGTAGAAGGCTACTAATAGTGCAAGAAGTGCAGATTCAGAGTATTGGAGTTGATTACTTCAAGGATTTGTACCCCAATGATGAAGATTTTGTAGCCATTTACAAGGTTTGTCAAGAATTTCAGAATCACTTTCATAGTGAATATGCTGATTTTACTTTGCAGAATGGTTTGTTATTTAAAGGTGGACAGTTGTGTGTTCCCAAGGGATCGATGAGGAAAAATCTGATCCAAGAAAAGCACAATGGATGATTGAGTGGTCATTTTGGCCTTAATAAGACATTGGAACTTGTTCAAAGGTTATACTATTGGCCCATGATGCAGAGGGATATCAGAAGGTATGTTGAGCAGTGTATGATTTGTCAGAAAGCTAAAGGTACAACTAGTAATGCTGGTCTTTATCAACCATTACCGATTCCTACAAGGCCATGGGAATGTGTAAGTATGGATTTTGTGGTTGGATTGCCCAAAACAAAGCTTGGTTGTGATAGCATTTTTGTTGTTGTTGATAGATTCAGTAAAATGACACATTTTGTTCCTTGTAAAACTACTCATGATGCTAGTCACATTGCACACTTGTTTTTCAAAGAGGTTATTAGAATCCATGGTTTGTCGATTAGTATTGTTTTAGATAGAGATGTCAAATTCCTTGGACATTTTTGGAAAACTCTTTGGAAAAGACTGGGAACTAATTTATCTTTTGGTTCAGCCTATCATCCCCAAACGGATGGTCAAACAGAGGTGGTCAATAGGACACTTGGAAACCTTTTAAGGTGATTGACAAAAGAATATGGATAGAGTTGGGATCAGGTTCTTCACCAGGCAGAGTTTGCGTATAATGACAGTGTCAACAAGTATACTGGGAAGAGTCATTTTGAGATAGTGTACGGTATGCACCCATGATGTGTTATGGAATTACAAGATCTTGGTAATTTGTCGCACAGAAGTGGTCAAGCTGATGATGTCACTCAATCTATGAAGGAGGTTCATGACCAAGTCAGGCAATCTCTCCAAGATTCTTCACAAAAAGTTAAAGCTAGAGTTGATACCACACTGAGAGATGTGCAATTTTCAGTTGGAGATTTGGTGATGGTACATTTGAATAAGGCTCGACTTCAGAAAGGGGTTCCCAGCAAGATACAAATAATGAGAATAGGCCCATGTAATTTTTTAGCCAAGTATGGCTCTAATGCCTATAAGATTGATTTGCCATCTGATATTGCTTTGTCTCCCATTTTCAATGTCGCAGATTTGGTTGCCTACAAGGGACAACTTCCCAAACAGGATGCACGAGTTTTAGATGTCCAATAGTCACTTGCCGACCTTCCCTTACTTTCTCCATGCCTCAGGCTGAGAAAGTGTTGGATTCTCGCATTCTCGAGAAGACTAGACAATAGGTCTACATGGAACATTTGGTCAAATGGATGCATAAACCTGATTCTGAAGTGACCTGGGTCCCTGAATCAGACTTTGTTAAGTAGGGAATTGATATTTCCTTACTGTCGAGTGCAGTCACTTGACTTCTTTGTTTTGGGGGGAGTATGGTGCAAGAGCACCTAGAGGTTGAAATGCCCTTAACCAATTTTGGCTTCTGAGACCTTCCAATGGTCATGTAAATACATAAGGACTGGCTCTAGTCCATTTTGTATGGTTGTTTAATTTGCAGTTTTTAAAATTTTCTTATCGGCAATACCTACCCCGATCAGCAAGTCTTACTCCGATGAGTTCACCAGAGTTTGGAGTGGTTATATCAAGTATCGACAGGAGTGGTTCACACTTACCCGATGACTCGATAAGTCATCAGCGCTCGAAGTATTGTTATCGGGTATCGGGGGAAGTAGTTTCAAGTTACCCCGACGACCCGATGAGAAAGCACAGGCGTGGAGTGGAGCCATTGGGTATTGGAAGGAGCCATTTCACGTTACCCCGACGATCCAATGAGTAAGCATTAGAGTTGGAGCATGTTCGAAGGTGGTGTTATCGAAGATCGGTAAGAGGGGTTTCGTACTACATCGATGACCCAACGGGACCACCTTGCTTGCAAATTTGTCATCAACCATTGGAAGCCAGGATTTGATGTTACCCCGATGCTCGATAGGAAGTGCAGAGTGCAGAAAGTTGTCATCGGCCATCGGAAGCCAAGATTTGATGTTACCTTGATGCCCGATAGGAAGTGCAGAGTGCGAAAAGTTGTCATCACCCATCGGAAGTCAAGATTTGTTGTTACACCGACGGACCGATGGAACCTGTGAAACCGTTGCAAATGGAAACCGTTGGTAACGAGATTTATCTCGTCCAATAGGAGGAGTTCCCAACAGAGGATGTATGTATAAAAAGACCCAATGGACATATGTAAGAGGTTGATCGTTGATTGTCGATTGCCTTGGAGAACACATTTATTTTTCTGAAATGCGATAGAGAAGTCCATTTTCTGGTTTCCAATCATAGTCTAATTTCTATTGGTGAACTACAATGATGTGTTAAAAACTCTAAGTTCACGTATGCTATTAATGTAAATGCTTCTTTTCTCTATTTTGTGAGTTTCTGGTTTGAACCTGTGAATAAGCTCAGGATCTGTAAATAAAGTATTCCATTTCTATTTTTGTTCCTTGATTCACAATAACCATATGGCTTTGACTTGAAACTCCACATGATCATTGGAGATTGTCAAGCAGAGCCAAACATGTACAGTAGGTTTTTATTTGTAAGAGTCCAGAAGATGGCATTAGCTATTCTTGCAAACTGACCCTAGGCGAGCTTGGTGATAGTCCAACTAGGTGTCAGTAACTTGAAGGAGATAACTTGCAGGGGAAGGAATCTGCTGAGAATTGGAAGAAGATCCAAAAGGCTACAAGCCTAAAACCGAGACATTGTGAAACCAAAAGGAGAAAGTTTACTAAACCAAACAAGATGGGTGGTCTAGCAAAGAGAGATCGAATGTGTGTGTCCTACAACCCTGTAAGGATATAGTGAGCAAGCTTACTTTGTGAGCTTGAGGAAGGTGAGATAAGCAAATAAATGGTAGGGAAGCCCTTAGAAATTTAGAGTGGTAGACTTGGAACCTAGAAAGGGATAGAAGCAAACCTTCAAAGAAACCTAATTGATGGTAAACTAGGTCGCCTCCCTATCACTGATCATTTCACCTCAACTCTCATTGATAAATTGACCAATCTCCAGATATTTTTGAACAAAATGCAAGGTGTTATGAAGAAGTATTAGATGTTTTTTAATAGTTATTCTAATGTTGTTCCCAAGATCATAGCAGTAGCAAGTCATACTTTTGGGCCAAATGATGAGGATGTGCAAACTTCATTGTGTAAGTTTGCAAAATTCGTGGCCTAGAATGAATGTTGAGAAGAAGTACCCTAAAATATTAGTTTTCTTTGTTTTCTAGGAAGTTATTTTGTTTAGACATATCATATGTAAAGTTAAAATATGTAATTAAATATGATCGCGTTACAAGTCAAAATAGCTTAGGACTTATGATGTTGAATAAGTCAAATTTAGTTATAATTTTCCACCTTTTCATCATAGATCCTCATCTATATATAGGAGGGAGCTCTTTGTAATTAGATTATCTTTTTGGCATGCAAGAAAACTTCGTCGAAATTGTGCAACGATATAAAATTTGATTTATACATTGCAATTTTGTGTCTTTGTTTAATAAGAGAGTTGTTGAGTTTTCAATCTTTGAGTTGAAGCCCATTCTATGCTATCATTGTGTGCTTATGTCATAGTGGTGATATTATAGATTAAGTTGATCAAAGTGTATGTGAGGATATTGTTACGCTGTGAAGAGTTTTTTGAATTTGATTTCTTACAGACTTTGGGCTGTAAAATTCTAATTTAGATATAGTTATTAGTTGTGTTAGGAAGAACTTATAGTATTTGTGTTGCGATTCTTTTTATTGTCTTAAGTGAGAATTGAATTATACTGAAAGTCTTTGAGCAATCATATATTGCACTTTAATACTTTATCTAATAACATTTTAAGGTCTTTGAGCCATATTTTTTTTATAGTCAATAAAAGTTATACTATGTTACAAAAGTTATTACAAAAGGTTGATAGGATTATATTATGTGTTAAAGTCTTTAAGATTTAAAATATTGCTCTCCTGTCTTGGAAGCAACGAAAGTCTTTGAGCCTTCATAGAAACTTTGCTTCTTTTTCAATCAATGTCATTGGTATGCTTCTTAGCCAATTCTAAATAACTAAGTAGTCTATCGATCATTATTACTCTTAGCAAAATTATCCCTTTTGAATACAAGAGAAGAGGAAAAGGTAGTGTAACATCTGATAATTAGATAATTAATATAGATAGTTATAGATTTTGTTGTAAAATTGTTTGGAGTGATAAGAAGTCAAGCTCCCCTTTGTGAGGAGAGATATTATCTCACACATTATGTTGAAACCACAATTTTTTAATTCTCACAAGTTTACAAAATTTTCAACCAACACACACAAAACTTATTAGGTATTTTGGCTTCATTTAGTAGGGTTCTTGCCATTTCTTTAATTGTTTGATTTCTTCTTTCAACTACACCATTTTGCTGTGGTGTTCTCACTGCAAAAAAATTTCTTTTAATGTCATATTTCTCACAAGATTCATCAATTTTGTTGTTGTATTCATGAATTTGAGGAAAGTGTGGAGTACACAAATATGTTTCATTAGTAAGTGTTCAATGGTTTATTGATGGTAAGTGGATGGAAGGACGATAGTCACCAGTCATTGAAAGGTGAAATTGTGCTGACAATGTGGCTATAAGGATAGACAAAGGAGTAAGGTAGATGCAACAAATAGAAGAGCACATAGAGAAAATGGAGACTAATTTCAACCTATAGAAAAAAGAGCTCCAAGTCACTTTTTGAGGTAAAATTTTAAATGAGATATTTGTTAGGATAAGGTGTTGTACACCTTACATAATTATAATGTTCATTTTATTATTATGCATGTGGTGCACCTAGGGGCACTCAGAAGTATGCACATCAATAGGAGTTAACACTCTTGGGCCAACTTTATGGGTTGTATATAACATTGAGAGATATATTCTATATGCAATTCTCACAATGGAAAAATATATTTAATTTAATATTGGGGAAATTTTAATAAAGCGAAAACTTAGAACCCAATATTAAATGAGGGGTGAATGGTATTGTGTTGCACATGGTTTTATCTTACCACTTGGTTGTATTTGTGTGAGATTGAATCTATATAAGACAATTTATGTTTTGTAGTTAAGGTTGGCTAGTTGGGGTTTTGAGTCTTCTTTTGAAGAACGCATATGTGAAGTATGACATGGGATGTGGAGATTCATGCTTGGACACATGGATGATTTATCGAGGAGGCTTGATGTTTTAGATGTGTTAATGGAGGCTTTAAAGAATTTTTTTCGATCGATAATATTGAGTTTATATTAATATTAATATTGCCATAAAAAAACATCATCCATGTCCATAATGCCATCAAAGTCCAAGTTCACACAGATCAAATGAAAATTTCATCCTTGAAATTCTAACTAAACTACTACCCACTTGCCACCATAGTAGCATATCATCCTAGTCATTTAAATCTATCATGCAGCTATGCCCATACAAAAACCCTTTACAAAAAAAAACAAGGGCCATCGCATACTATAACATAGTTTTTAAAAAAATAGCTAAACAAAAAATATTTTTAAAAAAATGATTTTTTAATGGTTCCTCACGACTTTCAATGACTCATTGTTCCAATAATCTTTGAGCTCGAACCTTGGCTCTACGTTCTTCTCTATCTCCACACTCTTCTTCCCCTTCCTTTACTCAAGATCCTTTTCTCAGATGAATAATTTAAGGGATTCCTAGCCGATATACGCTTTTGCCCTTCACTCGTCTCGATTCATTCCTTTCAACCATCAAATAAATGACATCAATTGTTGTGGTGCCTCCTCCTTTATGCCATGCTCCTCCTCCACATGAAGAAACCCTGCTCTTGTCATAGCCCATCCAAGAAATGGTTGCAACCCATAGAACCACTCCTCCTCTACACAACCTTTCACCACCCACTTCACTTCTTCCTTCTTCCTCACTTCAAGTCCCCACACCATCAACATTGAAACAATGTTCATGTTGGGTTTGTACCTGTGCTCCGTGTTCACGAACTCCTTACTGAAAAGAACTTCCAAAATCTATAGGATGTTTTCTTCACCATATTTAAACAATCCCCTCAACCTTTTCTTAGAAATTCGGCCCATAAAGGGGAGTTATTGTCTTGGGGTGTTAAGAGAGAAGGTCGCCTCTATGGAAAAATGCAGTTCTCCACCCTTTGCTTCAATAGTTCTCCACCACATGTAGCTTCACCTGGACACCACCTTGCAAGCAAGGAGAATTTAATCTTACATATTTAACCCTTATCAAATTCAAATGCCACTCTGGCTTCTCATAAATGCACTCTGCACCTAGTGGTGTACAACTATAAAATGAATTAATTTCTACACTTGTGCGAGAGTACTCAATCCAGGGTGATATCATTGAAGGCCTCAATAGTACTCCATCCTACATCATTAAAAGATATCGTCCAATTAGAAAGCCTATGTGCTAGCTCATTCTCTGCGCTGATCACATGACTTATCTCATAGTTCTCAAAATTTTCCAATATGGATTTGGCAATGGTGATAAATTTATTGAGTTTTCATGCATGGATATCTCCCTTATTAATGACATTTATAATTATTTGAGAATCCCCCTCAAGACGCATTTCATGTAACCTCACTGCTTTGGCCATTTTTAGAGCTTTGATCACGACTTGAGCTTCGACATCATTGTTTGTCCCTTCCGCTAGCTTGGTCACCCCAAAGGCAATGATATTTCCATCCCAGTCCCATGCAATAAACCCAGTCCCCGAAGGACCCAACTTGCCCTTGGAAGCCCCATCAAAATTGATCTTACACCATCCTGACTTCATCTTTGTCCAATCCACCTTCATAGGATGATTCAAAATTGAATTAGCTCGATTAGGCCCATTAACATGCTGGCTTTAAAGAATTATTGTAATGCTTATTACTGAATAATACATGAGTCATGGATGCTTTTCGAGGCTAGGTTTTTCTCTCTTAAGGGTTTTCCTAAGGTATATCTCAAGTGCTATCTTGTGGATTGTCTATTGGATCTATGCATAATGATTATTCTTTGAGCTTGTATGCATGGTTTTCTCTCATGGGTTATGTAGGAAATGGATTAAATGAACTGGGTATTGATGCTTTATTTTTTAACAAGTGGTATTAGATCTATGATGGTTTGATTTTGACGTATAACCTTAATTTGAGTGGATTAGATGCAAAGTTGAAGCCATCACAATGCATGAAAGATTTGAGACATCACAAGGTAGGGAATACACTTTTAGGTTGTTTTATTGTAGATATGAGGATTTAGGTTTGTTATTATAATGGGTTGGATGCAAATTTAGGGTTTGAGAAATTTTGGGTCAAAAGGGTTTTGTTGGAGGATGTTGCAAGTAATCAAAATGCTACTAGGGGATGAATTTTTGAGTTTGGATCACAAATTCTACACGAATGTTGACATAGCTTTTATGTTTTTTGCATGAATGTTGAAGCTAGACACCAAAGAAGAAGTGAAAAGAGTCATGTATTCAAGAATCTTGGTGGGGTGGAATGGATGACTTCCTAGAGATGACAAGAGTGAGATTCATGGCATGAGAGGGTTGTTGGCCACAAATAATTCTAGTATCAATACAATAAAATAAGAAAATAATTAATTAAAAATACTTTATTCTCATCTTTAGTATAATTTTTTAAAATATATGATTAAAATTGTATTCCATCCAAATTAAAATTGATTCTAATATAATAAACAAAAAAGTATTTAATAATGTGAGTCACATCCACTTAAATACAAATTAATGTCATTATGAAATGACACAATGATTACATTCAATATTAATAAGTGTGGCCACACAAGACCACATTTCTTCATAAATATAAAAATAAAACAACTATCACAATTAAAAAGTGATGTGAAAATAATTGGCTACACTATTAGCTTTTTAATAGTCAATGAATAAACAACTAAAAATATTTCATCAAGTACAATTAACTACGAGTCCAACAAATTAAATCATACTAATAACACTATTTACAACTATTTAAAATATCTATACTATTATTAGAGTAACTTGCATCATACTAAAATGCTATTCACAATTATTTAAAATATCTATACCACTATTACAATAACTTACATCATACTAATAACACTATTCACAATTATTTAAAATATCTATACCACTATTACATAGCTTACAACATACTAATAACACTATTCACAATTATTTAAAATATCTATACTACTATTAGAGTAACTTACATCTTGCTAATAACACTATTCACAATTATTTAAAATATCTATACCACTATTAGTAACTTACATCACACTAATAACACTATTCATAATTATTTAAAATATCTATACTACTATTAGAATAACTTACATCATATATAATATTATTCACAATTATTAAAAATATCTATACTCCTATTACTAACTTACATGATACTAATAACACTATTTATAATTATTTAAAATATCTATACCACTATTAGAGTAACTTACTTCATACTAATAACACTATTCACAATTATTTAAAATACTATTAGAGTAACTTACATCATACTAATTTCAGGATGGGCTGGATCCCTCTTAAGTTTAATTTCTTTATCAGCCATATGAAACTTGCCAAGACTCTTGCTACTTTCTTTAGTTTTTATAGTATGAACAATATGCTCATCTGCAAGGATAGATGGTTTATGGTTAGTTTCTTTTTAATTATTTGCTGTTTAAGTTGCTACATGGACGAGATTGCTATCAATCTTGGGTTATTCTATAGCTGCAGGTGGTTTTTGTTTTTGCTGTGTATGTGCTGGTTATGCTCTCTCTGAGGTAGGTCAACACCCTTGTCTTGGCTGCTTTATTATCAAAAACTTACAATATACTAATAACAATATTCACAATTATTTAAAATATCTATACTACTATTACATAATCAATCACTCACTTTTATTCAACACTAATTTTAAAAAATAAATAAAAAAATATTTTTTATAGTATATAAGTTCAAACAATTTAGATATATTATACTATAAATTTAAGAATTTTAAGAAAATTGTACCTAAAATAAGTCTCAATAATTCAATTAATTGACTGAAATGAATGAAGAAATTTTAATGCAGTTCACGAGACCTAATAATCTAAGAGATCAAAAACCAAAAATTAACTCATTTTCCGAGTTGTAAAATTAGAACCAAAAACCAAAAATTAACTCGTTTTAAGTTGTAAAGTTAGAAAAACGGCAGAATTTGAATGTATTTCTGTCTGCAGACTAATAATTAACTGTACAAACTGGGAAATCCTAAGATCTAACACTGAAATCCCATCTATCCCTTCAAATCTCTCCCTTAAAAAGCAAATCGAACCGTACAGGTACGATCAGCGCTAATGCAAACCCATATTAAACACAAAAGCATTGGCTACACACTCCATGAAACGGATAAATTTGCTTTTTCAAAGTGGTCGGACATGAAAGCTATATTCATTTTTCTTCATCCGCCTCTTCTGTTTTGACCAGATTTAACTCAAACTTCACGGTAATACTGTTGTGACAGTGCAGCGAAGTTAAATGTCTGTTTTTAACAAGAATAGATGTGCGAGGTTATATTTGTGATCAGGTTAGTTTTCCATTCATACCGTCATCAAAACTTCATATTGTATGTTTGCATTGATTGTGTTGGTGGTGGCATGGGTTGCATTCTTTCTCGGAAGCTGAAGCTATTAGAAGTGGGTTCGGTCTTGAAGCTTCACTGTTTTGTATGGAAGTTTATGAGTGACTAAAATCGGGTTTGTATGGAAGGTGAAGAGGTTTTAGATGTGAGTTCAGTTTGTATTTAATAGTTCATTTTGTAGATGGATGCAATTCAGTTTGGTTGTTAACGGTTTCTTTTGTAGATTTTCAAGGCTTCATTGTTTGTATGGATTCAACATATGTTTTCAATGTAAATGCCATTGACAAAGCCCCCGTCCGTTTAAAATTCGATAAGCGGTTCAAAGTTCGATTCCCATTCTCTCAACTCAGCACAACCTAGATACTGATGGACTGTTCTATGGTGTGGTTATCGTTTTTTATTCAGGTCGGTTGTTTCCAAGAAAGTCCATTTTTAACCAGGTCATTTACTTCCAAGAAAATCCATTTGTTTCCAAGAAAGGATTATTTTTCTCCTAAGTTAATTTGTTTCAGATGTTTCGAAGAAAGGATTTTTTTTACCTACTAATCTTTGTGAAAGGTTAATTGTTTGTGAACTATATATAAAAAAATCGGGATTCTACATCGATGGATTTTGATTGCCACTATTAACAGGACTTTCTTTGGTAAGACATTTTCTTTACCGCTTGGTCTCTGACCAGGGGAAATCATTTTCTTACTTGGGGATTAAACCCGGGGCAACTCCACCCAGCAAGAGTTGAACGTGGTGCACTTTTTGTCAATCTAGCTTTCTCACCATCTACATTACCTAGAGTCGTCTCAGGTAGCTTTTAGCAGAAATTTCGACCATCACTGTTAAGAGGAACGTGCCATCAAGCCTAATTGAACTAAAATTGACCGAACAATACACTTTGCACTATCTTTATTTAATTATTTTGAACAATAATTATTTTGAACTAAAATTCCTTGAATTCAAAAGCTTAAAAATAATCTTAAGCTAAATGGTCACCTTAGCCAACAGTTCAATAGGAGGGGCTGCAGTTGAGTTTCTTGAACCTACTCCTGAAATGCCTACTTCCCCTTTGCAGATCTACCTGAGTGATTTGTCTCCATCTTCTACCTGCCAATATTCTGTTCCAGATATATGCCTCACCTCAAAATTTGCATTATTCTTTTAGCTTCTTCTTCTGGCACAGTGTAGAACTTGGCCAATTTACTACATGGTATTGGCCCTGTTTAAATAGCGGATGGAGCTTTTCCAGGGACTTTTCCTGGTCGCTCTGCTAAGGATCTGGCAGTTTTGTCCCTTAATTGGTGGAGCCTGCTTGCATCTTAGGGGTGGGAAAGGAATCTGTTTGATCAAAGGAAGTAGCTTGGCTTCTTATCACAGTTATTAACCCTAAGGTCTAAAATGAAGTAGCCTTTTATTCTTGTGCTTGTGAATCCACATAGGATGGATACTCAGATGCCCTATTTGTATAATCTCATGCCTAAGGAAAGATAATTTCTGCAGAACAATTGATGCTCTTTCTCTCATGTACAAATTGTCAGCTGCGTCACTCTTTCCTGATGTATCACTGCCAAGGTATCTTGAGTCTTCTTCTTCTGCTTAGAACATGTTCTTTGGGCTTCTGTCCAAGTCCATCCCAACATATGGATTGTCCCTAAGATCTTTCTTCTCTCTGCTTGATGCGATTTATCACATTTGGTAACCTGCTATTCTAACGAGAGCAGGGAGAGAGGGAGTGGAGAAATGGGACAGAAATACAGGAGGACAAAAATGTGGAGCTGAAGCTGAGATGGTGGGGGCATAAAGACAATATCAATAATTAATAGATATCTCAATGCAAAAACCTTTGAATGGACTGACAAATTTTATTGTTGCTGAACATATTTTTTACTCATTTGAACTATTGTTATTTTAGGGCTCCTTCACTGGCTTTGAGCCATTTGGACTACCTGACAAGAGGGAAGCTTGAGCAAGTGAATAGTTTTTTAATAGCGGTTAGCAAGTATTCCTTCAAGAGGCAGATGGAATGCACCAAAGTCATACAGCACCCACCCCATCTCCTCCTCGCTCCCTTCCCCCCATGAATCCTCAGTTGGGTTAAGATCCCTCCGGTAACCTAGCAAGTCATAGAATAAGATGGGCTGCCTGGTAGGCATTACTGCAAATATGTTTGATTTTGGTTAATGCCATTCCACAGTGAATAGGATAGAACTAAAAGGAAACATCTGTTGCTCTTCTACTTGATTGAGTTGCACAACTTACAGATTCTTTATTTCCAAGGTGTATTCAGGAGGGTCAGTCTACTAGAGGATTATGTGAGTTGGTTCCTAATTGACATGAATTTAGCTCTTGTAAGTTTATTCTGCATGTTGGTAGATGAGACTGGAAAACTGTCTTTTTGTAAGTATTTTGCTATTTGCGTGACTTTTACTTACCGTCGATGCATGTAGGCTCAAGCGCAAAGCTTACTGATGGGTAATTGCAACTTATTACAAGTCTGTGATTGTGTGTTCATGTGATAGACTGAGGTCGAGAATAAGTAGAAACTTATGGGATTGGCAATCTGACCGCCTTCCTCTGGGACATAATCTTCATTCCTGCCATATCATTAGTCTGTTGGGTTCTTATTATTATATGGACAAACTTGGGAAGATGAAGATGTAAGGTTTTTCTGTTTATATATAATCTAATGTTTAATGTGAGCTCACCTAATAGAATGGCATTGTGAAGAGGGATATAAAACAAAATAAGATATATTTCTGATTTACTGGGATATGTTTATAGGCATATTCCTGATTTACTGGGATATGTTTATAGGCAAATATGGATATATTACTATATCTCGTATGGATAAAACAAAATTTTGAAAGAGCTTCAATACGCTATGGTGGGGAGTGACATTGATGTATTCCCTAAATACCATAAAACAATGGCAATTTCAGACCAGAAGCCTGTCATGTGAAAACCATCCAAAGCTATGCTCAATGAGTGGCTTATTTGACAAGAAAGATTCTAATGGTATATCAGATTTGAAATGTTTTTATCATTTTTTAGAACTTTTGGGTAGAGTTCACATTCAGAGTTGGTTCTATCTGCTGTCTGCTGAACGTGTGTGTTCTGTATCTTGACTGTATCCATTCCAGAATCTGGCGAAAGGAATATTTGATCGTTTTCCATACCAAACCTGGCAAAAGGCATATCCAAGACATAGAAGGGGTATATGGCAACATAGTATGCTTCTGGAATCTGGCCGTTGCAGTCAAATGTTTTGTAGAGACTTTATATTATTGTCCTCATAGCAATGTTGGATTTGACATTATGAACTTTGTTTGGCAGGTGCTTTTTTATAAGTGGTATGACAAAATGGCTTTCGAATTGCTGTGAGTAAAATTTGGAGTTGCATGTATTCTGGGTGCTTCTTGTGCACTTATATCTATGAAATCTTGAGGCATGGCGGGTTTAGATTTGAAGGATGCTTTCTAGTTCGTGCATGTTTGTTTCAGAGTATCTTCCTGTCTACAAGCATTTGCATTTACTTCCGACTTAAGAGTCGAATTTCCAAGGTTTGTTCAATGTGGCACTTATAGGCACTTTAAATTACTGTCATGTATTTTGCAAGGAACTGTCTCATTTAATATCAGCTTTAAGTGTTCTCTACAAATACTTCCGTCCAGTAAGTAATAACTAACTTTAAAATTAGCATCCATTTCCTCATCTGCATCCTTATCAACATATTTTCTTAAAATCTTGCAGCAGAAGGAGATTGACTAAGTTAAGTTTTCTTTGCTAGGCAAACCCTGTTTCAAGATCAGAGAGGGCACATGAATCCATTTTCTTAGTTACATTTTCCAACAGCTGCATTATGATGTGGAGCACTCCTTCGGGGGTTTTAACTGGGTTATTTTCTCAGTAAGTATATAACTTATCTCTAGGCTGCACACGGAGTTCTAACAGACAGTGTAATTGTCAAGTCAAAGTTTAAAGATGGGAGTGGACAGGGAGCTGCGGTCAAGAAAGAGGCAAACAACTGGATTGGCATGTGTAGATATTCCTCCAGTGAACTCTCTACCACCCGACCAAGTGACTTCTCTTGAAAGTCAAGTTCTCTCAGAATCTGGTACATGGGGGATGCCTGCTTGCAAAACAGCTGTAAATTATCCAAGTACTGATGCTGTGGAGGAAAGGAAGGATTTTTCCAGAGAAAGCTGTGCTGATGTCTCAAAAAGACCATTCATAAGGGAAAAGTACAGGAGAATAAAGGGTAATCCATGTAACAGAAGTACTGGCAAGTTGGGTAGCTTGAACATGGCTCCAGCCAAACAAGAATTGGGCATAACAAGTGAAGACAATTCTGATGAATTATTTCCTGAACACAATGGTAATGTTGTAGACAATCTGCAAGTGTTAAGAGGGATGAATAAAACTGTATTAGAGCCCAGTCCATCTCCTGTTATGAAAGCCCAGAAAAATAGCGCACTTGTTTCTTCTGTAGAACATGGTTCTGAAGGGTTACTTCATGTTGTAGACCCTGAGGCATCGAATAAGATTTATACTAAGATTGAGGAGGATAACATTGATCTTGAACAGTTAGAAAAAATGAAGGAAAATGCTGCTGAGAGAGGTGGAACTATTGATCCTGGATGGAAAGTACAAATTTCCGATAAGCAAGTGAATGTAAGACCCAATTCAATGAGAAGTGCTGTAGGGCACTTAAAAGATAGGCAAATCTGGAAAGAAGAGAAACCAGGTACAACGGAACCAAATGGGGTTGCTTCTTGTGTTTCTGTTTGCTTGAATGTGAGTGATTCTAAAAAGGAAACCATTGCGGGAAATTTGGCCTTGGATCAGGTTCCTCACAAAATGGACAAGGAGACTAACAAACTATCTTTAGAAGTTACCACCTCTGTTGTAGCAGAGCATGGACCAAATAAGGGCTGCAACTCTATTCTGTGGGTATGTTTACCATTGTTGCAATGTTCAAATATGTTCAACTAGGGAAAACAATGTTTTGGTTACTTTCTCTTTCTTGCATTTTTTTAGGCTGTTGTAAGAAAATCTAAGAAGCTGGGTTTGGAAGAAACAATGAATGAATTGGCAAATTATGGTGTTAGTTAGGGTAAAGTTCAGGACCTAGACGGACAATCCATAGTGAACCTGGGGTGCCCAAGCCAATCCCTGGGTGAACCCAGGCATACCTAAGACAAATCCATAGGCGTGATGGCAAAATCTGATGGAAAACCTTTTCTTCAACAAAAATACATGTTTTTTATTCCTTATGGCTCAATATGACCTATTTTGGCATAAAGTGATTCAAACAACATTTGTTTGACAAATACAAAAGATCAAAACAGTAATTTTGTCCCCAAGTTGCCATTTTGCATTCTTGAAGCCTGCTGGTTATTTTTTGAAGGTGAAGGACTGACAAAGGGACCAAGAGCAATACAAAGATTATTGATTGTAATTTGTATTGACATTTGACATTGAATCATTAATATGAGTATTTTGTTTTTGCGAATTATGAGTATTTTTGTAAATTTTCACTGTTACACACCTTCCCTGCGACCGTCCCCAAACCCACCCCCTGAACAAACACACAGCAGTACTGAACCCATGGAAAAAAAGTTCCACCATATGGTCAACTACACACACCAACTGTACCAAACCCATGGACAAAAAACCCACTGTATGGCAAACCCGACCCCTGAATCCAAACCTGCATTGATGTCTTAGAAAATCTGAAAACTGCGTGAGAAGATGAAATTGACTGTATGATTCTTTTTAATTTGCGCATTCAACGCATTGGCCAAGTTTTAATAATGTCTAAATTACGCCTTAAAACAAACATGCAAGGCCAGGACCAATATCTGTTCATAAACAAGAAGATTTTCATGATTTTGATCTTTGTCTTGGAAAATTAGATTTAAATTCAGGATCAACCTTACTTACCTTCATGAGGTGCACATTTTGTTCTATATTATTGTTTCTTAGCATACAAAATTCCTGATAAGGTCCTTTGGCTTGCTAATATCTGTTAGAGCCTAATTGATTCTATATTTCGGTGTTCATATGTAATTTTCCTGAATTTGTCTTGTATGTTACTTCGAAGTTCAGTGTTCAAATGCTTTTCTGCCTGGGTCTGTATTATGCAATTTTTTATGGATCACTGTGTTCTTTCACTGCTATCTTATTTGTGATGTATATGATTTGCTATTGTTCACAATGCCCTTCCTAGTGTTCTCTGATTGTCATGATTTTTCTTTTATTTTTTGTGGAAATTGTACATTGTATTACTTCATAGAGGATTCTTGTAGTTTGTACTACAATGTAGACATGATTGTTTCTGTAGATCAAACTGTGTGGATCTATTTCCATTCAGCATTGATTATTTATCTTCTTTATTCTTAGGTCATTCTTGCTTACGTTCTCAAAGAGTGTCATTTGAGTGGACGAGTAGTGAAATCTGTTGTTTCTAACCTTGTTGATGTCGTATTGATCAAATTTTAATTTATTTTGGCAAGCAAGTTTTTTTTTTGTGAGTGAACTTGCAAATATTTACTGCTTTCCAGATAATGCATATTGTATTTGTTTGAATTCCAGCCAAAAAAAAATGTGCCATTTAATGTTGTAAGTAAATAATAGTAAATGACCATTACAGTTCTGGATTTATTAGTCATCATTTATTGCTGTAAAGTAACAACAACTTTTTACCTGATTCCGGAAGCACTTTGAAATTAGGAAGAATCTAGTCACAATATGACTAAACTATCAAAAACCATACTAGTCTAACATTATAGGCATTGAATCTCCAAATTTGGAAAACCATATTCACAGTTTATAGAATTGATGAGGTATTTACTACATAAAAGCCTGATACTATTTTATAGGTTTGGTAAACTTTTTGATTTCTTATTAGATAAATATATCACTTGTAAAACACCAAGGAGCTCACACAAGTTAGCTTGATTGAGCAAAGACTTGTAGCAGGTTACTTATTTCCGGCTGTTGCATTCAAGTTTCCAGAAATCTGTTGCATGGTCTTTTCAGGTTAATAGACGTTTGTTGCATGGTCTTTTCAGGTTCCTAGTCATCTGTGGTTTGTAAGATTTGTTGTTAAGACTGGAACAATATTATTGAGAGAATTTGTATGGTATCCTATAATCAAAGTAGGTACTTGTAATGTGTTTTCTTCACACACTCCCTTTGAGTAATCAATGTTAACATAGATAGATTACTTGGGTCCTTTCTAGTTGTTTTCTTTGAACTTTGGTCCCTTTTGGATCCGTAGGATTCTCCTTCGAGTTTCAAATTGTTCTTGTGATCTACACAACTCAATGCTTTTGGTGCCTTGGTGCTGCTCACAACCTTTGTTCATGATTTTGACTAAGTCTTTAAATTCTTTGGGAAATCTTCAATCTTGTATCCATGTCTTTAAATTCTTTGGGAAATCTTCAATCTTGTATCCATTGTATCCATCAATTTCAAAGATTTCTTTGCTCGCAGGCCTCTTGCTTGTGTGGGCCTTGCTCCTTCCTAGTGATTGGATTTACAACTTTTTTGTCCTTTGGGTGTCTCACTAAGTTTAAGTCCTGTTGACGTGTATTTTGTACACAGCCTAACACAGAATAAAATACCCAAGGGTACCTTATCCTCTCTTGAACAAAGCCTCCGATTGCTGAAGATATCGCGAAAAAGGATCAATCAGGATGACTCCAAGGTTCTTTGATGTAGGGTCTCTACGTGTGGATAAGCTCGCCGTGGTATGATGTGATTTGCTGGAATCACAAGGGGACTTACATTGAACATCTGATCTGCTTTGATTATTGCTGGAACACGGGCTCTTACTAGCTTAGATTTGAAAAAATGGAAAAAGGGGGTGAGGGCAAAGAGAGGATCTAATCCTAATACTAAGAATGTAGGAGCAATGATTTGATTTTTGATGAAACTCTAACTAGGTCTTGTTTTGACATCAATGGACCATCTCCACAAGGCTAGTGCGATCTTCTAAGGGAAGCTTTATGATGTTCAAATCATCACCGCAGGCATAGACACCATCAAGTTGATGCATATCAATGAAGAAGCGACAAATTGAAATTGAGCTTAAGCTGAACGATTCCAGTTGACTACACAAGGCAAGTCTGCAATCAACAAACTGCTAGTAGTATGGATATACGAATTCCACCATCAATCAATCACATTTCCTCCATTCATCTAATCATCTACCATCTAAGATTGAAGACTCAACAAGAAACCATGCAAATTGCAAGAAACAACACACTTCACCATTACTTCAATGAAAATGGAGTTTGTTTACAATCAATGGCAACAATTTCTTGCCTTGTCCTCCTATTCTACTCTAATTGCTATTCTATCAATTTCTAACTACTCTCTATCTACTAACTACTTTCAACTATTTCTATACTATCTCTAATTATATCTAACTCTCTTTACAAAATGAAATGCCGGGGTATATATAGTGCCCACAATATAATTTGATGGCTTAGATCAATTCGAGATCAATGGCCAAGATTTTACAATGAAAACCCTAATTAGGGTTTGTTACAACCATTACATAACATTTAATGCTTGACCAATGATAAAATTGTATTGCTTGGACACATGTCCTCTTTAGAAAAATCGACCAATAAATAGCCGGGGTAGGTACATCGGAGTTTGTGCCACCTTCCATGAGTTAAGTACATTGAATCTGGACATGCTGAGATGGACCTCACTGATTGGAGACGTGATGACTAGGACGCCACCTCATCTGACACTTGTAACTTGGTAGATATTCAACTTGATGTTGTTGAGAAGCTTGCTTTAATTAATTCATCTGGAACTTTTTGCTTCTTCAACGAGCCCTTGTTCTAACTCCATGTGTCCTTGATGTGCAGGATGATGATGTACCTCGCCTTGGAACACTGGATTGAAAGAGGTCGCCCATGTCCTGGCTTGATCGTCCTGGCGAAGACCGTCCTTGATTCGGCTTGATTTTCCTTGAAGAGATCTCCATTTGATGCCTACACAACATTTCAAAATTAGTACCATGATTTTGCAATATATAACATAGATTAAATTAATTTTAGGAAACCTCATAATAAATCCTTGAGTTATTATTTCCTAAAAAACGATTGGGCTACTGGAATTCAAAATTTCAAAATTCAAAATTTAAGCTTAAGGCAATGACGATCAAAATTTGAAATTAAAACAAGAGATCTTGCCATACCTTACTTGAGAGCTTAACTCTAAAATGCCAAAATAAAGGAATTCGCCTAGACAAAAATCAAAATTTGATGGCTTAAACGTGATCTTGAAGGATAATGAACGTCCTCTTTGTCAATTCGCCACCCTTGGGGATATCTTTGATGTGCTCTTCAATGTCCTTGGCAAGTTCGCCTAACTTGAAACTTCAAGTTCGTACTCCCTTGCTTGGAATGAAATTCGCTCCTCTAACACACAATTTGCGCTACTCCTTTGTCTTCTTCAAATCGCACTTGATTGTAGATGGTAAAAAATGATGATGAAAAAATGAAAATTCTCACCTCCTTTATAGGCGCTTACACCACCCACTATCATATAGGCCGACTTTTGTAAAAATAAAGCAATTATAAACGATTTTTTAATAAATAAGAAAGGCCGACCTTCATAAAACAATAAAATACCAAGCGCTCTATAATAATTAATTAATTTGCCATCGTTTTTAATTAATAAACTTCGATTTTTTTTACAAGGCAAAAATTAATTAATATTTAAATGCAATATTTAAATGCTATTTTTAATTAAATTTTCAATCTTATCGAATTTTCTAGCATTTAAATAAATTCAAAAATGTGTTTGAGCGCCAAAATATTTTGAAGATGGAAAGATACGTACCTCATCGCCCTGGTCCCTTGGAGAGGGACAGGAGCGATCTACCTTCTTGGTCTTGATTCGTGCAATTTTGACGTCCAAAGTATTTATTTCCACGTTGAATTAGACATTTTTGCTAGGATCTTTGAGCTTAATTGACTTGTTTGTGTGAATGAATGCATCTCATGACTATTATCGCCCTGGTCCCTTGGAGAGGGACAGGAGCGATCCATCAATTTTTACTTGAAATTCTCCGTTCTTGATATCAACTTCTCCTTTATTACCTTTCAAACAACGCTTTGAACCCTTTGCAAGTTTGTTTTGTCATGATCTTCGAAGGAAAATGAGTGCTTTGGCAAATATCGCCCTGGTCCCTTCCTGAGGGACAGGAGCGATCCTAGTGTCCTGGCTCAAATTTGCAAACTTTTGATCTTCGTTCTTCGTTCATTGCCTTCCAAAGGACGTCCTTGACCTTGGCTATCCTTGCCTTGTCTTGGTTTTGAAGGAGCATGAGTGTTTTAATAAAAATCACTTTGGTCCTTGTCCAAAGGACAGGAGCGATATAGTCTCTTTAGCTCAATTGATGATCATTTTGACGTTAAAAACCTTCGAATATCATCTTCAAAAGACACCTTGGACCTTTTACCACTTTGCAAAACCTTGACTTAATGTGATTTTTGAAGGAATTAGCAACTATAATCAATATCGCTCTGGTCCCTTCCTGAGGGACAGGAGCGAACTTCAACGTTTTGAGCTTGTCCTTGTTTCGACCAATTTGCCATCACTTTCATCGCGTAGAATGAAGTCCCTTTGAACACCTTGGACGCTTGAAACTTTTGAAATCTATGCCTTTATGGAAATATCGCTCTGGTCCCTTCCTGAGGGACAAGAGCGAATTAGGTGTCTTGGTGATCTTTGTAACTTTGTGCTTGATTGAGACACCTTAAAACATCTTTGCCACCTTGTACTTCGCCTTGAAGTGTCTTGAATTTGGAGGAAAAGGCAACATAACTAAGATATCCCCCTGGTCCCTTGGAGAGGGACAGGAGCGAATTTGTACTTGCAGTCTCCATCACACTTCGCCAGCTTCCAAATTTATCTTCAATGGTCTTGTAATGTCCCCTTTCATTCATCCATGCCTTGGAATTCATTGTAACTTGGCAAGAAATTTGTCTAAGACAAAAATTGCTCTGGTCCCTGCCTGAGGGACAAGAGCGAACTTGGGCATTTGGGTCCCTTGTTGACGTTTGATAATCTTCAATTTGTCTTCAATGGGTTCAATTCATCTCCTTTCTTACCTTCAAACATAAAACTTGCTTGATCTTTGCCCAGATCGTACCTTATGAAGAATTTCGCTCTGGTCCTTCAGTGAGGGACAGGAGCGAATTTGACCCTCTAGGCAAAAACTTCATCATTTCATTGTTTTTGATCAAGTCTGGATGCTCTATCATGCTCATTTCGTCCTTCACCATGCCTTTGATGTCTTAATTCGTCCAAACACGGTCAGGAATAGCTCAAATAAGTATTATCGCCCTGGTCCCTTGGTGAGGGACAGGAGCGAAATTCGCTCTGGATCCTCAGTGAAGGACATGAGCGAAATTTGACTTTCGAACTCTCTATCAGGATAACTTTTATGGAATATAACATTTAAGTATAAGTTATACTTTAAGTTATATTCCATATATACTTTCAGGATGTTTGAGAGTGGTTTCAGACCTCCAGGAGTTATATTGCAAAATCTAGTTTTTGGAGGTTTTTTCAGTTTCCAGACTTAGTCAAATTTCAGGATCAGGACATTCCAGACTTAGCCAAATTTCAGGATCAGGACTTCACTCAAGCCGGACTTGCTATCCCATTGATCTCCCCGACAGCACTCAAAATGCAAAGGCTAGCTAACAAAACCCTAAAGGACCTAGAAAACAAACCCTAAAAAGCAAAAAACATGGGTCCCCATTTGCAATGGGGCGATGTGTGAAAACGTCACAACAAGTCCCCATGTAGGCAATTTTCTTTTGATTATGAAGAGGTCTTGGTGGGTCCAACCACTTCGCTTGTCCTTTTCCGTTTTTGGGATTTCCTCTTGATTGTAGCTGCATTGGCATCCCCTTAGTTGTACTAGCTATTGTACTAGCTATTGATTTTTGGTGGCATCCAACAATGTGGTTTTCTTTGCATTATACCCTCCGTGCACTACCAAGCCTGACCTTGTAGTGGGTCCCACTCTTGTCTGCTGCCTCTCATTGAGAACTTTTTAGGATCCTGCCACATTGGCACCTCCCCATTTGTGCCAGTCATTGATTTGGAAATATAATTTGATGGTTTTGAGCTCTTGGGGTTCTCCTTTTCTAAATGAAGTGAGACCTCTGCAGGGTTCTTCAAATGGAGGTTGTCTCCCCTCTTGGTGACATCACCGATGCTCTTCCCTCTGCCAAGTATGTTTGACTCCCCTAGGCAACTTGTACCATTTGATGTAGCATTTCCCATCTCATGTTCAACATGTGCTTCACTACTTTTAATGACCTTCGATTGAGAGCTGCTACTCAATATTTGTTGTGGTCAATTGATATTTTGTCCCTATTGGATTTCATGGAACATCAACACTCAAAGACAATAAGGGGCACATGCATGTCTGGAGACCATCATGGCTTCAATAGATTGCAGCTGAAGTTTCTTATTGTCTGCATGTGCTTCCTCTTGTTAGTCACTCCACTATCATTTGAAGATCATCCAATAGATGTTGTAGCCCTTCCAACATCTGTTCCTCTCTCTTCTCATTCTTTGTAATTTCATGTGGGCTTCTTTGTTGCAATTTGCACAAGGATTACTCACAGTTGTATAGTATGGGCTACAACCTCATGTAAATATCTTTTGGCTTTCTAATAAAGAATAAACTTTTGGATTTCTATACTAAAGAGTCAACTAGTCATGATCTAGTAGTCTATATGGAATGTGAATTTATTATAGCTCATATGGTCTCTACATCTTGTTTCAGAGAGTTCTCCCTAGTTTGATATTGTGAATGTATGTGTGCTTATTTGTTTGTGCCCCTTGAATTGAAGTGAATTATTTTCATGTGTTGGAATGCCCATTGGTGTTGTTTTGCATGCATGTAAGTTTGTGTAATAGAAGTTGAGGCAATTCCACTATAGGTACATGTTTGTTCATAGAGGAGAGTTGGTTGTGTGCTATGCGGAAAGTTAATTGGCTGCCCTTTCATAGTGCTCAAACCCTTTTGTTATATTTCTCTAATACTATTCCTTTTCTAACCTTCGTTCTCCTATCCCTTTTCCTTTTGCCAATTAGTTATGGCAGGCTTATCATTGAAGTAGTTTTCTGTTCAACATTGTTTGTAGTAGTATTGTGTATTTGGGTAGTTTAGCTATGGGTGTAGAATAAAAGAGGAAGTTGAATTTCATTGGGGGTCCCAAAATAGTTATTTGAAAGCAATTGCTGAGGCGTGGGTTCCTTGTTCTATGAGAGTTTCTTAGGTACGGACAAGATCAGTGGATGCAATTTGGTAAGTGTTTGTCAAGGCAGTAAGGTTCACACACCGTGGAGACTTGGTGTCCACTTTTGTCTATGGCATAAGGATCCCTTCACCTCCTCTTTGTTAGAACATTCACCCCAACACTCATGGTTGAAAGTCCAGAACTTACAATACATATAATTGTTATTGTCTCTACTTTTGTGTGCTATTGTTTTATATGTATGTCAAATTGTAATAGTCTGAATGCTTTATTATTGATAAATCCATAAATTCATATCCTATGAGGTTATAGGTCAACTGTCTATTGAATATTTGTTTGAGAGAGAGAAAGTGCTATATTTTAATCATCTTTTCCTTTGTGAGTTACACCATGAGGGGAGACTTTTTTGAGAAAGGTGGTAGAACTCCACACTTTGTCCTAAATTTGAAAAAGAGATTTGAGTGGGACATCCTTGGATCTTATAGACAATTTGTTAAGGATTTCATCGCTATAGGATTAATTGTCCATGTATCCCGCTTCCCCAATTTGTGGGGGATACTACTTAGTTTAATTTGAGTCCATAGATCTTTAGAGGCATGAGGGGCTTGTCAATGCTGGAGAGATTACTACTAGAGGCCATCACAAGTGCAACCTAGAGGATACAAGTGTGCTACTTTTCCTTCCAAAAGTTCTAGGACATTCTAGACGCAAGAATTGTTGTAGACAAATTTTAGAGAATGCAAATTGTGTATGACATTACATTTGATCATTAAAAGTTGCTTTTGGTTACAAAGACCGTATGTTATTTTTCCTGCAAAGTATAATTTTTATATAGAGTGTGTATCACATGACATTATGTGGAAGGTCTTAGCTACATATTTTAGTCTCCCCTTTTGATATATACAGTTTGTGTATATGCGTGTTTCTAGGTTGTTGTAGCATGGCAAACAGGGAGATTTGTTATTGCTAAATGGGACAGATAGTTAGGAGACGGGCAGGTTGTTCAATGAGGTTTTGAAAGATTGACCATGCACATATTACTTTATTGGGTGCTTGGCCGGTTAGTTGTGTCCCAATCCACTCTCAAATGAGATTTTTGATCTCATGAATCACCATAGATAGGGAGCTGGACATTCCTCCATGTTGTTGGTTCTAGTTGAACAAGACGAGCTCCCCATCAAACAAATATGTATTTAGCTTTATCAATCTACCAAAGGATGGCTATTTTGGTTGGTTTATATGCATATATGTATACAGACACGTGTGTGTAGGTATGCATGTTTTTTGGCGCTATTAAACTTGGGTTAGGCAGCTAGGGACCACAGAAAAAGCTAATCGCTAATCTAGGTTCACCAAATCCAATCTAAAAAGCATTTTATACACAAATTCCATCGTCTGATGCAAAAATACTGATATAAGCTTTCAATAGTTTGGCGTACAAAAAGGTCAGGGATTTGGCAAATTACAGAATCCATAATCCCATAGCGCTATAACTAGACAAAGGATGAGTTGTTAGAGTTCTTTTTATCTTCAGTTGGGGTAGCAAATTTTGCAGGTCACTCTAACCGAAACATGTAAATACAATTAAAATCAGATTGAGGGCTTGGACACCCAGTTAGGTCTTCCTTGCAGCATTTAACCTCTTCCACTTTTATATCTCCCAAAATTTTAACATGCAACACTTAATTTCTTTGATAGCGATTTTTTTTGCCTCAGTTCTTCATTATAGTGTGCAGGTGCTCTAGGAGGCAGCTTTTATGAACAATTTTCTCTGTAATAACCCTTGTGTCCTTGTGATGCTTGAAAGACCCATCGACCATGGATAGCATAGTCACACTTTTGATAGATTGAGCTATGTCAAAGTCATTGTGCCTCCCAATTGATCAACTCAGGTCCAACACCACCTTAACCATGCATTGATCACCACACAGTTGTCTCCATTGATCTCTTTTGCCAACCCCCACATGTGAAGCATCCAAATTCTCAGCTCTGGATTAACCAGCTCTTTAGAAATATGGTCTGCAAATTTCTCTGAAACCCTAGCTATGCCCGACCTCCCATCACCTGAAATGTCTAAAATCTCCATCTCATCCTTGTTTCTCACACTTTTTTCATTTTTTGTTGCCTTTCTCACTGCTAGACCTAGACTTTAAAGCCATTGCTTCCGCTAGTCTTCTTACAGTTATTCCACCTCAAAATGCTGGCAGTCAGAGATCTATTCCACATTTTGAAAGAAGGATAGGAAGGCAAGTAGATTAATTCTGCCTTCACCAACATACACGTCTACATCAGATAAGCCACCACTTTTGCATGCTCCAATCATCTTGCTTCTCTGCTGTCATACCTAGGCATCATATTTATCAATTAATGCCAATCATGAAAAATGTGTAGGTCCAACTCGTTATATTTGTTGTTCGACTTTGTAGAATGTTTTTTCAGTATGGCCTTGTGTCTCAGGCTCTCAGCCTTTATTGGCTTATTCATTCATCCTACAATGAGGATGATTAAACCCACATATATCAACATTTGACAATCATGTCTTAATCCACTAAACTAGTCCCTTATTAGGCACACAGTTTCTTGATTCAATATGTTTAATCTTTTTCAATTTAATTGTAATTTTGCTACCTTCTCTTTGATTTCCCCATGTAATGGCGAGGTTGAATATTTTAATAGCTTTAGGGAGTAGATTACTCTAGGTGTAGTTTCTAGATACTCCTCAATTTAGTCTTGTTTTCTTTGAAAGTTAATGAAAGTAGAACTACCAAAACCAATAAATTGAAGAAAATACCTCTCTTTTCCTCAAATCATTGAACTATAGAGAAATCTAATTGAGTAATACATGCAATACAAGTACGATTCTGTGTTCATCTGTATGCTGGTTTCCCCACAAAGATATGCAAAAGTGTTTCCAGTGAATCTTTTATTGTTTTAATTAGAACACCATGTCAGGCTGTAATCTATATTAGATTCTGCAATTGTCCCAACCATGTATTGACGGGATTCATATGAGCACTCTTTGTTTTTCTTTCTTTTTCTGTGCAGAGTTCAAATGAAACTAAAGAAAAACCTTTGCATGAGCCAATTAACCTTGAAAGGGAAGGCAGAGGCACAGGATCACTGCAAAATTTTGGTGACTTACAAGAAGAGCTCCCGAGTGAATCATCTAACTTAGAGACAGAAGACAGACACATAAAGTCCATGCCAAATCTTAAAGAAAAACAATCTCAGCCATGGAGTGGAACATCTGACCTCAGAATAAAAGATGAAAACATGAAGAATTTAAGTACACATAGTAGTAAAGATATGAGGAATAGTAAACATATGAATTGGACCGAAGTCCTGGAGGAGATATTGAATTCATCATGCATGACTTCAGGTGGGATTAGGAATTCCATTTCCAAGGCACTTGCTTCTGGCCCACCAGAATGTGCAAAGAAGTTTCTTCAGGAAAGCATTTCAAAGGATGCTTCTAACAATGGTGGAACTCTACCCATGAAGGTAATTCAAACTCCTTTTGTCAATTTCATGAATATTATAACATTTGTTTTAGAACATCCTTTTCTTGATGTTTAAAAATTGAACACAGGAGGCAGTTTCATCAGTACTTCTTGCATGGTATCGAGGTGAACAGCTTGGTTACAGGTATGAAGAAAGAGAGGAATCTCCTGAGGAAAATGAGATTGTTCCGGAGAACACCAAGATGGAGAAGGATGCCTTTATTAACAACTGTGGAAGAAAAATGGCTGCACAAGAAGCTGTTTCTTCATCAGATGTGGTTACTAAACGTTGCTGTGACGTGTTCTTTAAGATTATTTCATCAGAAAAATTTATGTTATTATGTAACTTGGTCCGTGGGAGTGTCACCGACTCAAGGGTGCATGAGGTGTTTGATTTTCGGCACATCGATTCAAGGATGAATTCTGGAACTTATGGCAAGTCACCAGAGCTTTTCGCTTCAGATATGCAACAGGTATACATTCGTATACATTTAGTCATTAATAATGAAAGAATGCATATGCAATTCATATTTCATTTTATGGTTGTAGATATTGACAATTTGGGTTAATGATGAAAGAATGCATATGCAATTCATATATTCATTATTGTCCTTTAATGTGGGTCCCTTACACTTGGGGTTCGGCTCCATGTCTGAAACAGTTTTCATTTTGTATGTTACTAATATCATCAATGGTATAATCAATGAGCATTGAAATCTTAGGAGTGCTAAGAATGACTGGAAACAATCTGGATGCTAACACAACAAGACAAGATCATGCACCTTAATGTGCAATAGATATTTGTCGCTGCCTGCAGAAATATGTATATCTAAAAGCTAAGTCATCGCGTTCGAATTTGAATTCGAGTTTGGAAATCATAAAATTCGGATGAAGTTCAACAAGAGCAAAAAATACAAAAAAAAATCGGCATTTATTTGCCTTATATAAGTTTTTTCTTAAAATATAACTATAAGCAATAAATTGAAAATGAGTAATAAAATAATGTTAGTATAGTAATGTATTTAAATATACTAAAAAATTTAAACATAAAAGAAAATAAATAATAAATAATTTTTAAAAATTTAATTCTACATATTATTAATATATAAAAATATATTGAATAATAAATATATTATAATAATAAGTTTAGTTTAAATATTTTAAAATTTTAAGCTTTAACATATTGAATAATAAACAAAATTAAATAACAAATCGAAAACATAAAGTATAAATAATTTTAATTTAATTTGAAAAAGCAAAAAAAATTAAATAAGAACAAAACGTTAAAAATTAGTAACCCTCGTTGTGAAAAGCCCTGAAAAATCAACTCAGTCGTAGAATGGATGCATACTAGTTTTGTGGGCAGTGCCTAATCCACACCACTAATTTCCTGGGACCAAATTTAATGCCAAATTATTCCGCTAATCTATGCTTAGAATAAAGTTTAAACCATTTGGAATTAGAACAAAACATTTTAAAAAAATATTTTATTAGAACAAATTTTGCCCTGTTTACTGCACCAAATTTATGACGAATTTCAATGAATTTTTATTAATGTTTTGAAATCCACCTAATTTCAAACTTCATACCTGAAATTCGACGAATGCGGTGACATAGCCTAAAAGCATTAAGGCAGGTGGATACGGTATCTATTCATTGAAGAAGTAATTTCAATGTGTATTTGTAGCAAAACCTCAGTAATTTCAATGTCTTGGTATTCTCCCATGAATATCATTAGAAATGGGTCCCTCACACCACCAAATCTTATTATAAGAGCCTGCATCTAGGCGCATGAAGAAAGTTACAGTAGGTGCAGGCACAAAATGAATAATGCAATATGCAAGCTATTGTAGGATAGAGTAAATCAATAACCACCAAATCAAATCAAACGAACTTCCAATGAGTGGATGAAGTACACATAGAAATGCTACCTAGATGAATGACTAATGGAGATGACATGTTTGGTGGTTATGTGTTTAACTGCCAAGTAGTGGATCAATTATCTTGGTCTAACTATAAGGTCAAGAGTTAAACTGTCAATCACAAAACAAAACGAATAATGCAATATGCAAGCTATTTGTAGATCAATAACTAAATCAAATCAATCAATTGAACTTTCAAATGACTGGATGAAGTACATATAGAAAGGCTACCTAGATGCATGACTCGAGGAGATGACATGTTTGGCCATGTGTTTAACTGCCAATAACTGGATCGATTAACTTGGTCTAACTATAAGGTCAAGAGTTAAACTGTCAATCAGTGGATCAGTTTACTCAATCTGACTAAGACAAAGGTGGACTTGACTAACGGAGGTGGCACTTAACAACTGTCAATCAAGGGTTGATGAGGCGTCAGTGGCACTATTAACTACTTAGATGAGGAAAATTAATTATTCTTAATATCCTAAGTAAATATATTAAATAGTTGCAATATCACATTCATGATGGAGACATATCTAAGGTGAAGAAAATAATACACCAATAGATGATAAGCCATCATGTGATTCAGATTAGGGTCAGCCATTACTTCCAGTTATGGCTTTCTCTATCATATTTGGTTGTGGATATTCGTTGTGATGTTTTCTGTAATGCTTGATGTGCAGGGTTTTCTTGCCTTGGTTTCACCCTCTCTTGTTAGCTAGACTCTTCTATTGGTTTGCTAAATTTTGGAATCCTATTGACTTATGTTGTTCATCTGTGGAGCTCGATATAATCTGATTAATTTCTTTCTTTCACCATCATTATGCTACTAGTGAAAAATTGAATAAATATTTTCTTTCACAGATATGTTAAAAAATCAACTATACCATTGTAATGTCCCGTTCTCCTTAGCACGTGCAGTTGTGTTGAGGTTGGCCTATATTTGACCCTTGTAGGCCAAGGAGTTGTTTAGGGGGTCGACATGGCGATGATTGGTGACTTCACATCTCTTTATTATTTGTTATTTTGATGCTATAAGGAGATAACACGTATCAGGGGACGTGTTAAATTTATTTAATTAATAAATTAAAGGTACATTAAAATAACATGTTTAATTAAATAATATAAAGTGTACCTAACCTTATCTTCTAGAAGGTGATTGTGACGTATTATGTAATGGATAAATAGAAGAGAGGAAACACATGTTGGGCATCAGTTGTTTATGTTATCTCTTGTTGAGTGTGGAGACATAGGTTGTCCGCAGAAGATCTTGGGGAACGATACATCCCTATTGGTCAGCATAACTAAGGAGGTGAAAGACCCTCTGAAGGGTTGTGAGGAGAGTGGAGAGCATTCAGCCTTCCACATTGAGCCATAGGAGTTTTAATACCAGATTATAATAGTATTTCAAACTTGCAGATTGCTGAGATCGCCTTGCATTGGAGAGTGCATTCTTGAACCATTCTTTGACAGCTATTCCATTTGGGCATCTAGGCGATATCTATCATCATTAGTTGGATGCAAATCGAAGATATTGGGTGCTGTTATCAAACAGGTTGCAGAACTAGGTTCCCACGATTTTGTTCATATCTTATCCTGTGTGCATCGATATTAACTTGTAATGATGCCAAAATTCATAGAAGGAAGAGGCGATACCCTTTGGACAGTTTGAAAGGCGATTTGGTATCTCTTTTGATTAATATCAAGAATCCGACCTGAGGCAGGTTCGTGGGTCATGACCTCCGATCTGAGCATTTAGTGCATGTGAAAGCTTGGTGACCCCTTTGTCAAGCAAGGCGCTTCATTTGGAGGAAGGTCCCATCATTTTGGAGGAGTATTTAGACTGCTATACTTCATATCATACTGGGTTCTCAGACCTACTACTGGCAGCAGCAGGGACAGCACTAGGCATTGTTCGATATTGCATGTTGGAGGAACTTTGATCTTGGATGTAGTTTGCTTCTTCATCGCTTCACTTGGGTGAATTTATCAGGTTCCTAAGGCATCCTTATTTCACTGTAATTTCAGATTGTTTGCATGAGTTATATGAGTGCCTCTTGTCCTCAGAAAATCTGAGAATTAGTAATCATTATCAGACCATGTGTTTTGAGTTTGTATTGTTTCATTGAGCTATTATATGAATAAGGATCAAAGCATATAGGGCTGCACCTTATACAATTGGATACTGAGGTTGTATGTCAACTATTTGACAAAATGTCAGTAATTAGATATGATTGTTTATAAGCTTCATTTGTCTCAATATACATTTGGGTTGCTGTCCAAGCACTTCTATATTATTATACTTCCATTTGTGAATGTTCTTGCATGAAGAATTAGCATTAGATGTCCCTAATATCAATCTGAAACTTAGATCAGCAGATTAGACTATGACAGTCAAGTGTTTGATGAAATGTCTAAGTGAAAAGTATTAGGAGTTCATATCAGAAAATAACAAATAATAAAGAGATGTGAAGTCACCAATCACCGCCATGTCGACCCCCTAAACAACTCCTTGGCCTACGAGGGTCAAATATAGGCCAACCTCAACACAACTGCACGTGCTAAGGAGAAGAGGACATTACAACCATTATTTGCCCAATACATTGAAATTAGAATGCATTGTACCCTGGTTGGAGAGAAGTTTTCTCATTTATATGTTGTTCTGATAGAAGGATTAAGAAGCTGCTATGATGTAGAGGTCTATTGGACGTATCATGTGGTTTCTATACCCTTCCCTTTGTAAATCGGTAAATTTTACATGCTAGTATTAGCTCATAATATTTGGAGTTTCTTTGGTTTATGCTATTTCTACCTAGGCTAGAAATTAAAGTTTTAATTGATTACTTGTGATTAAAGTTGGGGCACAGGATCTAGAATTGTTGGGCATCTAAGATTATGTTATCACATTCATAGTTAAAAGCGAAATGGGCCTTTCTTCTATTGTATTGACTTTTGAAAATGTAAGATGACGAAAGTGTCATTTGAGTAAAATTAATATTGTGAGAACCACAATATTGTGTTGGGTTAATGTTCTCTAAGCGGGATCCTACTTTGGATTTGTATGACAAATTTATATGCAATATAGGAGATAGGATAGGATGGAAAATCTGCTTAGACGTTATCTATGTGTTGGTGTAATTAATTATTCATGTTGGATATTATTACACTTTACTTAAGTGTACTTAGGTACATGCATTTCATAGTAGTTTGGGTATGAGACACTTGGGTGTTTGTGCCACATTGGGATAAGTGCGTGTAGGAGATTTCCACCTTTTATGGTGTGATCTTGTTGTTACTACTCATATCCACTTATTGTGGAGTGATAATTCCACCTTCGGTGGCTGATCCACCTCATGTGGAATATTATATTGTTTTTCCTACCTACCACACTATTGATGTGTATTTTGTACACGACCAAACATAGAATAAAATACCCAGAGGTATCTTATCCTCTCTTGAATAAAGTCTCCGAATGTTGAAGATGTCGCGAAAAGGATCAATCGGGATGACTTCAAGGTTCCTTGTTGTAGGATCTCTACGTGTGGATAAGCACCAGTGGTCGTTGTGTATGCTGTTTCTTCAAGGGGCCTTACGTACTTTCACAGAAAGCTTGTCCGTTTTACTCTCTTTCCAAATGCAGGAACAGGATTTTCCTAACACTAACAGATTTCAAAAATATCAAAAGATAAGGGTTTCAAGGAAGGAATACTTGAACTAATCCTAAGAATGACTCAATGAAGACTAGATTTGATAAGATTCTACCAATTTCAGTATCGCCAAGAAATTACAACTCTACTGGAATTGATGCAATCTTCTAAGGGGATTTAATAACTTTCAAATCATCAAGGGTATAGATACTATCATAGAGATACATATCAATACTTCCAAAAATGATTGAATTCTTAATCAATCTCAATGTTTCCTCACAATCAGTAAGAAGCTAGTGGTTTGGAATGTGAATCTTATCAAAGATCAAGCACAACACTTCGTCCTTCAAACTTAAAATTTAAATGCTATTTCAATTGAGAGTGATTCAAGAAGATAAACAATCATGAAGATAGCCACAAGTATTGCAATAAAACACCATAACTTCAATATTTTATTGATCTCATAGCCAAATGGACAACAATTGTTCAAAATTCTTTCTTCACTACTCAATCTTGCTACAACAATAACTTTCTAACTTTCTTCTCTCTAAGCTCTCTCTCTTTTCTCTAACTTTTCTAACTCTCTAAAATGAAATGAGTGAGGGTATATATAGCATCCTCAAATACAATGAATGGCCCGGATCAAAAGAAGATCAACGGCTGAGATTTTGACACCTAAACCCTAATTAGGGTTTGTTACAAAAAAGTCCCCATTTAGATAAACATCACTAATCCATAGCCAATAAAGAATTGGCACAAATACCGAGGAGACATAGACCAATAGGAATTAAGTTGCCACATCATCCTATAACAACTTTTCATCTAGAATTTTGTTCCTTTTCCTATGCTCTTTCTTAGCATATTCAATGAATTTGGACACAATTCCCTCAATCTCAGCAATGGGAATCTCAGGAAGATTCTTCATTCGTTCTTCCAGGTGAAGGACTTGATCAAAAGCAATGAGAAGAGTCGTCTCCCATCCAGGTTCGAGTTCTTTGGTCTTCTCAATCAGGAACATAGTAGTGTACATTTGATCTCGTTGCTTATCTGTGATGATGTTCTCCTTCTTGCAAAAGATGACCTTGATTCTATCCTCCAACTCTTGGATGTCCACATCTGTCTCGATCTTGATCCGTCTGTCAAGAATGGTACACAACACCTCAAACACCTTATCTTGAATTGGATGAATGATACCTTCAACTCGGCTGCATCTGGTGTTGATGTCTTCAAAAAGGACCTCCTTCATTTGGAGCAGAGCTGACCACTGTAGGAGGTTATGGGTTCCTCCATCCATTATCTTTTCTTGTGCCAGAATCCGTCTTGGTGTTTCTCTTATCACTTGTAAGACTGGGATGATAACATCTCTAGTGTGAGTGAGTGCAGCTACAGTTATCATTAGATTATGGATAATCTCAAGGACCTGGATAGCTCGATGAACTGTCTTCATTGTTCTTGTTGCAAATTCAACGGCTACCTTGTGAGATTTATCAATCCAAGAACTCATAAGTTGAACTAAGCTCTTCACCCTTTCTGCCTCACCTACTGATTCAAGAGGGAGTGCTTGTAAAGGAGATTCTGCTGGATCTTGACGTCTCAAGGGCTGATTATGATGACTAAAATAGTTCCTCCAAGCACTGACCTCCCTCTCAAGCTTCTTATTCTTTTCGATTTCTTCTTTAAGTTTGTCTTTAAGTGCTTCAAATGAATCAGTTGCATCTTCCATCGCTTGCTCGGAGGTAAGTGGACCAAGCTCAAATGTTTCTAAGTCATACTCTTCTGCAAGAATCTCATCCTCATATTTGTCTACCACTGGTGTAGCTACCTGCACTTTCCTGGATCCTGTCTCATCTCTAATTACCTTAGACATCTTCATGGCCTTCTTCTTTTCCATTACCTCATGAGAATTTCCTATAAGGCTTTCCAAGTCAAACACATCTTCTTCTTCTTCAACCACAACTACCCTTGTTAGTCTCTCTTTCAGCTAATCAGGAATGGCAGATCTTGTTTCCCTCACTTGTATTTCTTTAGGTAGTGGTCTATCTTCCCGGAAAGGAGATGTTGCTTTATCATCATTCTTTTCTTTGTGTTGCTCATTAGCACCAACTTGGGGAGAGTGACTTGATGAATGCTGAGGTGTTTGTCCTTTCTCTTGTTTATCATTCTGTACCATGGATTCCATAGACTCATCAACTTCATATACTATCTGCCTCTGATCTTCCCCTTGACTCGCCTCCTTTTCATGCCTAGAAGATGTGCTTGGTGGGTGATTAGGATTTGTTTTCTGCTTCTTCTTGGAAGGTTCTCTCTTCTCAGGTCCTTCTTTCCTCTTTGAGCCTTTGGAATGAGAAGTATTCTCACTCACACTTGCTTCTCCTGCTTCTGGTCTTGCCTCCAAAGTGAATGTCATTGATACATTCTGCTCCTTCAACTTTTGATGCTGTACATCCACCCATTTGCGAGTGCAGGATAAAACGGGAGCCATCAAAGCTCTCAAGTCTAAAACCTCGGGCTCATTCCAATCTATCTTCACTTCTTTGTCTTCTTTCTCAGAGGATGACTGGAGGTATCTACCATTATCCTGGGCTTGATCGGCTACTCTATAAACTTTGCATTTCCTGATAAGATCTAAGGGTAGCCTGGAATGCATCTTTCTTTTGACCTCTAAATCACCTGGGAGATTCATCCAAAAGTCCTCCACTTGAAACTCATGCTTGTACTTCCTGTCGACTGTCTCCTCCATATAACCATGAGGATCAAAATTCTCTCGTGAGGCAAAGGATGTGAATGAGTATAAAGATAATTCCTTTTCTGCATCTTCCGCGGCTTGAGTATTAGGACACACTTCAATTGAATTCCCTAGTATGATGGGCACGGGAATTCCATTTCCATGCTTGTGTCTGGATGCCTTCGCATAAGCTGCCAACTGTCTAGTCACCTCAAGTAGTACTATCCTGTCTGTTGGATATCTTGGCAACATGTAGGGAGGTGAAGGACACCCATGAACTCTGATGTATGTGAATTTTTGAAACTGAATGAACCAACTGTCTAGTCACCTCAAGTAGTACTATCCTGTCTGTTGGATATCTTGGCAACATGTAGGGAGGTGAAGGACACCCATGAACTCTGATGTATGTGAATTTTTGAAACTGAATGAACCATGCACCATACTTCTTCACAAGCTCTTGTGCATCCAAAGACAGTCGATTGTGAATCCCACCTTGCAATATCCTGGTAATGTTCATCGTGAAGGTGTCATTGACTAACTTGTAGTCACTTCTAGGCGGATGATGCAGATGAACATAAGAATCACAAACTCTTATTTATCCGGGTCCTCTTCCAATCACTCCTCTGTGAGGTAGCCCTGCATACTCGAAACTCCTGACCAAGGCATATATAGCATATGAGCTCATGTGGAATTATTTGGTGGGTCTTAGCCTTCTCAACTGTACGTCCAGACAATTGCTAATGATTCTGGCCCAATGAAGCATTCCTTTTCCTTGGACTATCACTTGTATAAAGAAGAACATCCACTTGTCGAAGAAGAAGGCTTGAGAAGCACCTGTAACTCGATTGAGCAAAGTTATCAAGTCCCTGTATTCCTCGTGGAAGTCAATCCTATGTGGTGTATTGGGAATCTTGTTCAGGCGAGGCCAACTTTTGAGCAACCAATTTTTATTGATGAAGTTCAAACAAGACTCAGGATCATCTTCATAGATCGACCTTGCTCCTTCCAAGCTCTTGTAAATCATGTCTTTATGGTCCGGAAGATGAAGAGCTTCGCCTATAGCTTCCTTTGAAAGGTAGGCTAAGATGTTCCCGTCCTTGGTTACGATCGTCCTTGATTGTGAGTCATAGTGGCGAGCACACTCGATCATCAACTCATGACACTTGACTGCGGGAGGGAAACCTGCAGCCTTGATGATGCCACTCTCAATTATCCTCCTTGCAACAAGTGATGGCTTGCCAATGTAGGGGACTCCTCGAAACTTCTTCACATTGAAGTTTCCTAAGTTGGTGTCTCCGATATTATTCCACTTGGACACGATCTTGGTCTCCAATTCGTCGCTCCTCTGATCTTCCTTGATGAGAGCCTGCCGACTAGTAGATCCTCTGGCTTTGGGGGTCGTCATTTGAGGCCTACACAAAAAATTTAAAATTAGTTTTTAAGCATCATATCTTAAAGCATAGGATCGAAGACCTTCCAAGGGAATAATTCAAAACATTTATTTGAGAATGACAAATCCAAGAATTATTAACTTTTAAATTAATTATGAATGGAAATTAGATTTTCAAGACTTAGACTTTAAAAGATTGCTATGAAATCAAAATAAGTCTTGAATAAGGACTTCAAACAATTTGATTCTTCATACCTCTTCTTGAATGCTTAACTATCAACCTTGGAATATGGAAGGAAAAAGATCAGATCTTGCTGGATAAGGATTGGATTTTGGTCTCCCTTTAGATGAATTATGTCTTGATTAACCTTCAAAAGAAGTTCGCCTTCCACTAACCTCCAACCACTTGGCAAATTCTGGAAATTTAGCCTCCAACTTAGTAAGAATTCGCCTCCAATCTGCTCCTCAAGATCGCATTTAGAACAATGAATGAATGATTTGGATTCACCACAAAGCATCTCCCTTAAATAGGGCGCTTACCCTAATCCTCATGAGGCCAACTTAGGTGTTTAGCAATAAAATAAGATAAAATCCCACTTAAAAGGAGGCCGACTTGCTTGTAAAAGAAAATAAATGTATTTTAAGCGCTCTCCTTTTATTTTTAAAATTTTAAAATTAATTTCAAGGCCTCCAAGGTGGATTTTATATTTGCTTTAAGGCTTTAAAAATTAATTAATTCAATTATAAAGGCCTCAAATTATGCGAACTTAATTTAACCTCCCAAATGTCTTGAATTTGGCAAATTTGGTGAAAATTTAGGAATATGGAGGTTTGATTGAGGCTTAATGAAATTTCCTTTTTCCTTGAGTTTTGAAATATTCCAAGTGATGAAGGTCTAGATTCACTTCAAGACTTGTTTGAACCCCTTATCCATGCTTGTTCTCTTGATGAAATTGAAATTTTCTCAACCTACATTTGCAAATTTCCATGTCTTTGTCTTTACAATCTTGCAATTTGCCTTAAACTTAATCAATCAAGGTTGAATGATGGTTTTTTTTTTGATGATTTTGCCCTGGACCCTTTGGAAGGGTTAGGAGCGATTTTTCAAATTAGGTCTTGAATACCTTATTCCCTTCATTCCAAAATCTCCTGGAAGGCGAGTTCATGTTTGTTTTGCCCAGATCAAAGTCTTGCATTTCAATTTTTAGTCTTTCACATGAGGAAATTAGGTGAAAATGTGAATTTCGCCCTGGACCCTCTGGAAGGGTCAGGAGCGATTTTTACATTTTAGGCCAAAATTCACCTTAGTTTGATCATTAAACTCCTCCAAGGCAATCTCCAGGGTTCATTTATCTCCATCACTGGGTTAGCTCATCAAAACTTTGAAGGAAATATTGCATTTTTGGGAATTTCGCTCCTGAGCTCAAAATTCCCATTTTTTGATGGTCTAAATTTCTTCAAGGCATTCCAAATAAGTTCTTTCATTGTAGTCCAGGCCTAGTCTCACTCAAATCTGGAAGGAAAAGGTGACTTTAAGTTTTTTCGCCCTAGACCCTTTGGAAGGGTCAGGAGCGATTTTCTTCTTCTGACCTAGAATCATCATTTTTTGGAACAAACATCCACTCAAGGGTGGTCTCAAAGGCCTCTTCTACCTTGGTCTAGTCTTGCCTTAGCACAAACTTGAAAGGAACATGTTGGTTTTAGGATTTTCGCCCCAGACCCTTTGGAAGGGTCAGGAGCGATTTTTAGGTTTTAGGGCAATTCCTTCATTCTTCCAACTTCAAATCATTTCCAAGGCATAGAACATCATGCCTTACTCCTCTTTGAGTCTTGAAAACCAAAATCTTATCTTGAACTGCAAGGAAAATAGGAGGATTTGGAAATTTCGCCCTGGACCCTCTGGAAGGGTCAGAAGCGAATTTCCCTCTAGGCATCAAAACTTGCATTCTTGGCGATCCAATTCAACTCTAAGGCATTTCCAATAGGTTCTCATACCCTTGTCCAAGTTTAGCTTTGCCTAAATTTTGAGAAAAGGATGACTTTTGAGGATTTTCGCTCTGGACCCTTTGGAAGGGTCAGGAGCGAAAATCATGTTCTAGGGTCAATTCCTTCATCTTTTCAACCTCAATCATCCTCAAAAGGCAATAACATACTTCCTCACACCTAGTCAAGACATAAAAACCAAAAAGTTGTCTAAACCTTGCAAAGAAAATAGGTGTTTTTAGGAATTTCGCTCTGGACCCTCTGGAAGGGTCAGGAGCGAAATTCACCATTTGGCTCAATTCCTTCACTTTTTGATGATTTCTTGCAACCTCAAGTCACTCCCAGGGGCAATTCCTTCTATGTTTCACCTTATCCCACATTTGACTTAGCAAAATTTGATAGCAAAAGGTGATTTTGAGAAAATTTGCTCTAGACCCTTTGGAAGGGTTAGGAGCGAATTTCTCAATCTTGACTAAAATCCTTCATTTTTTCACCTTGAAACGTCTTTGCCAAATGGGATTTCATCTTTCATTGTGCTAGGAATAGAATTTCATGTCCAAGAAAGGCTAAAAAATGTGTTTATAAGGAATTTCGCTCTGGACCCTTTGGAAGGGTCAGGAGCGAAATTGCCTTTCCTGGCTAGAAACCTTCATTTTCATGACTTCTAAACATGCCTAAGGGTTTCAACATGCTCTCTCTTCCCTTTTTCATGCCTTTGACACCTCAATTTGACCAAGCAAGACAAGAAATGCCTTCTATAGAAATTTTTGCTCTGGACCCTTTGGAAGGGTCAGGAGCGATTTTTAGGTTTTAGGCCTATTCCATCATCAGTTCAAGTTGAATTCGCCTCTCAAAGGAAGAAAACACTACTCCTCTCTCATCCAAGCCATGAAAACCAAAAAGTGACTTGATTTTGCAAGAAAAATAGGTGATTGAGGAATTTTCGCCCTGGACCCTCTGGAAGGGTTAGGAGCGAAAATTCTCCTTTTGGGCAAAATCCTTCATTTTTTCAAGTTAAAACATCTTCAAGAGGCAAAAGCAAGTTGTTCTTGTTTCATTCATGCCAAAAACTTGACCTTCTCCCCTGCACAACAAGAGCTTTTGGGAATTTCGCTCTGAACCCTTTGGAAGGGTCAGGAGCGAAATTTCCCTTCTTGTCCAAAATTCTTCATTTTGCACGCTTCCAAATCCTCAAAGGTATCAAATGATGTCCAATCTTCATTCCAAGAGACCCTACACATGAAAAGTTAGCGAAAGTTAGGAAGAAATAAGGTTTAATAAGATTTTCGCTCTGGACCCTCTGGAAGGGTCAGGAGCGAAACCTCCATTCCAGACCAAATTGCTCAGTTTTCAAGTTTCAAACCACCTCACAAGGCAAAGTTAGATCATTTTCTAAGCTAGGAACAGGATTGCAAGTCTGTCCAAGGCAAGAAATAGTGTTTAGGATGAAATTCGCTCTAGACCCTCTGGAAGGGTCAGGAGTGATTTTGACATTTCCAGGCTAGATGTTACCTTGATTCGCTTCACTCTCCATCAAACTTGATCAAATCAATTCTCTTTCTCCAGTGACTCTGCTCAACTGACTCAGACCGGGAAACAATCAGGACTCTAACAAGAAAACCCTCAAATCTAGTCCTGACCTGACATGAGACCTATTCACCCTGTCCCCTGATCTAACCAACTTGACTCTCCTGAAAGGCATGCTTAATTCTGGTAAACTTGAGGTTTCAAGCAGACGACTAACAACCTCCCTAAACAAGACTAGACTTAGCTTGAAAGAAACCCTAAAACGAGCTTCCAAGGTTTAGCCCTAATCTAGCCAGCCTAGGCAGACCACTCACTCACTCAAAACCCTAAAAGCAGAGAGAAAAATAAGCAAAGAGAAAGCAAAACCTAAGGCAAAAAGAGGGGGTCCCCATTCTAATGGGGCGATGTGTGAAATGGTCACAACACACACCTATTTCCTACCTACCCTTGTTTCTTATTGAGCCACATGTCATGTTTGTGTGCTCTCATATCCATATAGCCTTGCCTTTATAAGCAGACTCATCTACATTGTATGTAACGTTTGATGATCCAGTTGATTAGTATTTTCATCTTGATAGAATACAGTTTATTCCTATCATCTATTTTGTCTTTCTAATGTACTTTTCATTGAGCTCTTGATCTTGGCAAAATCTCACACTATGAGCTGAATTTGAGGTGGTCTATGAAGAGGCATAGGAGAGTACTTCCAATGGATGTTTGGGAGGTGGAAGAGGATTTTAAGTTGCCTTTTCATAAGGGTAGGTTGTGTCAAGAATATTTCTTGCCTTTTATAGAGTTTAAAATGCTCTTTTCCAATTGGAGAGGCTCATGGCAGATAAGTCTAGAATAGGCCAACCATAGAAGCATAAATGTTCAAAAAATCTCGATTTTTGTATTTTAAAAAAACCTCCAGTTGAAATGATTTTTTTCCTTGCGATTTAATCAATTGTGATTTTTAACGATGTTCAATGATTTTAAAGGGTTTGAATTGTGTAAAAATTGTGAAAAAATCACTTCGATAAACCTCATTCCTTACCTTATTAGTAGCTGGACTTCCTTATCTGTTATGACCAACCTGTCACGAAGCCCTAAACGTGCGTAATTGCTATTTAGTTGGGTTTTTTCATTGATTTTAGCACAAAACTAAGCATTAGCTATTAGGATGTGGTTCACCATCAAAGATTTACCAGATTTCATCAGGTTGCTGAGGCAAATTGCAAGTAGGTGATCTTGAATGGATGTCTATTTCTAATAGATGTTAATGATATTAAAATAGAGACGTCCTTCTTCTATGTTTGAGGTTAAGGACATTAACATGGAATGGTTAATAGATGTGCTTTTTTTTCTTTATATTCCACAATATTATCATTTGCTTTAGGCTTGTAGTAATGCTTTCCATTTATATAAATCCAAAGACAATTTAGTGGGATATAGTAGACAATATCATAAATACTAAGGCTTCTATCTGTTTTTTTAAAATATCTGAACTTTATAAGAGTACTTGCCAAAAGTAATTATAGGAAGCCAAACTGAATTGAAATGAAACTCTATTGGCTTGATATCAATCTAAAGAGGTTTGTTTTCTTGGAATTCTTGTGATCTGGATTATTCAAAGAAATATTAATATTTCAGTTTTCAATAATAATACTAAGGTGGTTATTTAGATTATCAAGGTTAGGTTGGGACAAATTTCCTTTCAAGATGCTAACAAAGTGTGATAGTTTGGAGCTTCAGTTTGACACTGGCCATCAAGTTTTAATGACAACTGGGTAGGGTAGTGACAATTGTATAATCAAGTGGGAAGCAGAATTGTATACATACAGTATATAGACATTGTGGAAGCAGAAGCTGAATGGTTCCTATCAGAAAGAAAAAATGAGCTTTTAGTGCTGAAAAAATGAATTGTAACAATATTTTATATCAAAATAAAGGATTGATTTTGTTATATTCAAATTTCCTCTATATTCTACAGGCCTAATGCTTTGTTAATTGGTGAAACTCACTGCTTAAATCCATGCCCTGCATTTGTTAGGGAACTACATTCGATTTAGGCTTGTCATATACATGGAGGTTCAGAAGACCTGCAAGGATTACAATATCAGTACTTGAATGCTTTAGACATATATAGTGTATCATTCCATACATTTTAAATAGGTAACTGGCAAACTAATACATTCCTTGAAAGAAGTCATGCCCTTGTGGGCTCATCTCAATCCCTTGCAAGGCAGGCCTAATATATTTTCTCTATAATGATCCAAATAGATTTCAGCAGCAACTGTCCAATTGAAAGGGAATGTTCCTCATGCTCTGGTTTTTCATTGAAATTTGTACCTTTTATCTCTCAAATTATCAACTCAAAGTCCATCAGTGTTTTTAACTCCATCTACTTACACGCAAAATCAAGGAAAATTTACTTGAATAAGTAATAGCTAAACTTGTGGCGCAAATTATTATTCTCTTCTTTTCTACTAGCAGGTCTTTATTATCTAATGGAAAAATACTTAACACTATTTTACAAACCTGCTAAAATAGTAATCAGTGTGAACATTTCAATATCATTTATGGTCTTTTGAGATGTAGGATGATGTTTCAGAAGCATTTTCTATTACTTCCTTTGTCAGCTAATGAGCTATTTGCAATTCCTTCCTTTGTCAGATAATTTCCCTTACACACTCTTAATAGAGTTCTCTTTCACACTGTTCTAGAAATTGCAAGTACTGTTAAATCACAAATATGGACCAGTTGATTCTTGTTTTGTAATTTATGATGTCTGCTCGGCAAAGGAAAACTATCTTTATAATGACTTTATTGAGCCCGAGAATTTTGAGATCTTGAGGTCAAATTGGATAGTCACAGACTCACAAGGTTGAATGACTTAGGAGATGCTTTGAACTAGGAGCAGCATCATCAGAATATGCAGCCCTCTAGCATAGCTCCATTTGTAATAGCAAGAGTCATTGGCTATCTTTGATTTTTTGGAACTTTGTACTTAATTTATAGATTGACTTTGTACATATATTGAAATTCAAATTTTGTCAACTCGAACCATCTAGTCATTATTTATGCACTATGAAGTATGCTTTGTGCAATGCAATGTAATCAATGATATGAATATAAACAGCAAAGTCCTATTTTCTATAATTCATGGGTTGAACTTTCTATTTCATTTGCTCTCAATACCTCTATGCTATGGAAATGCCCTTAAGAATTAAAAAAAAATAGTATGTCTTTTTCCTACAATTTTTTTGCAGTTTTTTTTTTTTAATCTGATTTTTTCCCAATTTTTTTCAAAAAATCTTATACTTTTGGTTTGCTGATTTTTTCCCAAACGATTTTTTGCTGCTATAGAATTACTCAAATAGGATGCACGAGGATGGAGTTGTAGGACTTAGAAGCACATCATTAACCTTTATTTCAGATTACTAGTTCCTCACCCACAAAGCACTGGTTCTCTTACATCATCTTCCTTTCTATCAATAGCACTCTAACAAAGCAAGAAGTGAATTGTTGTACATAACATGATAACATGTTTAGATTGAAGACAGACTGATGCAAAAGCTACAAAATTGTAGAAACCACATTCAGTGGTTCCACAATGCACCTCTCCATCCCAGTGGTCCTGGATATCCCACCTGGCAAGTCACCTAAAGGAAACATCTCATATTTACAGAGATATTTCTGAAATGCTCTGAGACTTTTGATCAAGTTTCTGGCTCACTTTCACCAATCTGGGAAAACTTTTAATCTACTTTTTCTCTACCAAAAGAAAACCATTTGCTTTGTTATTTCTTTCTCTTTTTCCCATTTTCCAATTATCTAACCGGAGATTTATGGTCAAGTTTTTGATAAATATATATCACTTGACCTATTATCTGAAATGACTACAGCGTAATGGGACATGGATGCAAAGGATGTCACATAAATTGATGAGGATGGGGTGTAGAAATGTAGGCTGGTTTGTGCTTGAAGAGCAGGAACAATATGGATGCCCATTTATTTTGGGATTGTCTAGAAGCAATAGATTGGAACATGCCACTGTAACACAGCTTTTGTATGTTGTATAAAGTTTTGAGGCTATGATGGATTCATCTCTTGATGCATCATTATTTTTTAACCTTTTTCTGCCTTTCTATGCCCCTCCTCTATGTTTTTTTTTCTGATCAGTAAAAACTGCGCAGAATTTATATCAACAAAATTAATATTTACAAGTTTACATTGTAACACCAGCACAGAAGACAAAATTTGTCGCTGGGACACATTTCAGTAGCCATAGCTTATCAATTTTCATGGAACAGAGACCCAACAATTTTCGACAGCACTTTCAAACCAGATAATCAAAGCTTCTATTTTTTATGTATCATTTGGTACATAAAATTTGTCTTCAGCATTTCCATAAGAGTTGTTAGATTAGAAACCTATGAAATATATGTATTTTCATGTCTGTTTCCTGTGTTTATTTTTGGAGATGGGCACTATTGTCACGGAAATCTGCTCCCATTACCTTGTCCTTTGCTCCATGATAGTTGGTGCACCCTGGGTGTAATGTCCCCATTTGGGATTTGCCTTTGGTTTGGTCCTTGGTAGTTTTTCTGATTTGAGTACTTGAAACATACTCCACCCTGTTGTGAATTTTTTGTTGCTTGTCTGAGCCCTTCAGATTAGATTAAAAATAAAATAAAATCTTCCCCAAATCTTCTATAAGGTCTTCCAATTCTCAGCACAAGGTAACCGAAATAACCTCTTTCAAATGTTTGCCATAATCTCCCAAAATGACTCCCCTTAAAATTGGTGTATATAATCCATCTCTACCCCCACTTTACTTATCAAAATGATCCTTTATTTATTCTCTATCTCTTAGAGACGTGCCTGTTAGAGTAGACGTTTCTTATAGAAAGGTTGTGATTTAACGTTTATGGCTTTTCTAAATTAAAATAATTTAAACAGTCTTCACTTGCTCCTTGTAATTGTACCTTAACATCCTCACTTACAAATCGTATATTTCAACCAGACACGCATTTCACTAATTTCAGAATTACAATTCTTATTGAATCATAATGAATACACACATTATCGTTGCTGTTCTTTATTATGTATTTCTTTATATTATTTGGCCTGATTACATACAATCATCTATTCAATGTTTCCTTTGTAAATCGCAGCATACAAATGCTTACCAACTACTTATGGGATCAGCTAGCATATTAATCTATTCTGCGATTCAATCTTCTTATTGACGACAACTCCATCTCTACACTCTTTCCATCTCTTTGGGAGCATCCTCTTCTAGTTGGCAGTTTTAAGCATCAATCCGCCACCTCTCATATCTATTAACAAATCACTGTCTTATTAAATCGATATTCAAATTAGATTGCCACTATGCGAATTTGGCAATATAGAGACTTAAGATAGATGATCACTGACTGTCCTGGTAAAGTCCATCTACTTCTTCGTGAATCACTACATTTTCTTTGGTCAATCGGATACCATTTGATCCTCAAATTCTGATCGGTCACCTTAATGTTTGCAAAGTCTAAGTCATCAAGCGCACTTTGTTGTATTGTTTCCCCTCTTATCGTATAATTGAGACTTGTATTAATACACATTGTTGTCTTCTCCAATCCCCCTATTCCTCATAATGATTCGCTGGACCTCTTAATAGTTAAGACATGCGCTGCTGATGTGATGGGCTATATGGGAAGGACGTGTCTCCTCCTTATTTCCAATGCTGTTTTTTTGTTTGTTTAGGAATAACTAAGGTTCGTAGCCTCTTAAATATTATGTCTAACATAGCCTTATTAAATATTATTCTTAATAAATATTTATTAATGTCAGTCAAATATTATTATGTCTTCATATCTAAATCGTACCTTTCCTTGTATGTTTTTGTTGCAAAGGCAAACAAATCTGACATGCGTAAGATTTGGTCTGCCACTGTTTATTTAATAATTTTTTAATAGTAATTAATAGTGATTGCAAATTAATATTTTATTTAATAATTTATTATTATAGAGATAAATGGTTATTCATTATTCTATAATATATTGTTGATAGAAATAAATGTTTTGATATTTAATTTAATTTAATTTTTATGTTTATTCTTTTATATTTTAGTTTTATTATCATTATTTATTATTAAATTATATTTCGAAGTGGGGACATCACACTGGGCACTTGAGTCCATAGAAATATGTTGAGGTGGACGGAGAACAACTATATTGTTGAAAATATCCAATAGATTTTTATATAAACACCAATTTGTTCTGCACCATCATAATGAAAAGTTTATGCAGTTCATTTTTTCTTTACATATGTTGGTTTAATCAGTTGTTTCCTTTAATGCTCTCAAATTATCTCTGATTCACTTGTGCTGGATTTTCTTGCAACATATTTTATTGGCACCTTCATTTGCTGCTATGACATCCATTTATTGTGAAATTTTGCAGCTTTGGAAAAATGTACACAAGATTGGTAAGGAGATGGTTCTTCTGACAGATGCGCTCTCACAACTTTCTCAAAATTTTTATGAAAAAGAGGTACAACCTGATCAAGGAGAATTGTCTTTTGGGGCTATCATGCTTTGTTTATTTCTGAGTGTGAAGCTTTACAACTGTAGAAGTTTGTATGCATATGTATATCATCAAAGGATCTCACATTTCTGATTTCTTTTTGAATAGATTGATTAGAATTAGGTAATAAGGTGGATCTAGGTGAATTTGTTCTCCAAACTGTTGCCTACATATTCATTATTGAATGAAAGGATAGAGTGATGCCTATAAATTGTCTTTCAGCTAAGTTATATATCAGTTTAAAATTGATTTCTGCAGGTGGCTGCCGTGCTTCAGCCAGGAACTGCCCAGAGTTGTAAGCTCGATGACACAGACAAGCCAACCAGTGGTGGAACTTTCTTAGACCAAGGAGATGAAGCTGAGGAAATGTGTAACCAGAGGAGACACAAATTTGGACAGTTTCCTAGGGTTGGTGACATCAGGAATGAGTCTATCACAACCTCTAAGATTCTGGTAGAAGCAAAACTTTGAACTATGTTAATAACATTGTAAATTGTTTATATTTTCTTTCTGATAAAAGGAAGCAGATCATACTTGTTTCGATGTCTATCTGTTGTCTGATATGTTGTTAATTTGTGAAACCATACAACAGGGAGACAAAGACAGTGTGAGGGTTGCTGAAGACAGGAAAGTTGAATTGAATGGCACAACCAAGGGTTTTAATTTGTCTCCAAGTGGAAAAATTCAAATTGCTATAAATAGTCAATGTCTACCATGTGAAAAGTGTGACCATCCTTCATCAGGCACAGATGGCAGTCTTTGCAAGGTGTGTGGCATTGAGATCAATACTAACTGTATGCTGATATGTGATGCCTGTGAGGCAGCATATCATATATATTGCCTCTCACCCCCATTAAATGAGATTCCCAGTGAGAGCTGGTACTGTTCGTCTTGTTACGCAGCTGGCAAGGAATCACCAGAAGTTGACTTATTTCATGATACACAGGAAACCATGCTTATCGAGGAAGGAAAGGACGCTGTTGTCTATCACTGTGTTGTCTGTGAGCGCCTCAGCAAGATGCAAAATTTTCAGGTCAAGCAACAAGCTGAACCTCAAAGTGCGAGTAAAGGGGATGTAGCAAACCTTCAAGGGGAAGAGGTAGAATTGAGTATGGAACAGATAAATTTGCATACTAACAAAACAGAGATGACTGAACAGGCTAGTGCTGAGGAACTTCAACCATGTAATGAGGAATCAATACATGGACGACTTTGCAGAGTATGTTCTGTTGGAGAAAAGGATGGTGATTATCTTATGGACTGCAGTAACACTAAATGTGTTTCCAAGTTTTATCACTTGAGCTGTTTGACACCAAAGCTGGATACCATTCCTCCACCTGGATGGTACTGCCCTTCTTGCCTTTGCAGAATCTGCTTTGTTGATGAGAATGATGATTTCATAATCCTTTGTGATGATTGTGATGAAGGTTATCATATTTACTGTTTGAACCCTCCTCTAGATGAAATACCAGAAGGAAAATGGTACTGTTTATCTTGTACAAGAAAACAGAAAAGGAAGAGGAGTAAGAAATGCAAGGGAAATGGATCAAACAGGTTAAATCGGAGGGTGCAACCAAAGAAGAAATCTGAGATGGTAGATCAATTTTTGTCAGCCAATGTGGATGTACTCAAGGAATCACATGGGGGTAATGTTGGGAACCGTTTAAATAAGAAATCTTCTTCTCGTGTTCGTTTAAAGAAAATATCTTCAATGGTGACACACAATGTGCCAAATGTCATTTCTAACAGAAGTCATTTTGCTACAGATAAACTATGTAAAGGTGTAAAACCAAAAGTGGGTAGAAAAAGGAAGAGAATTTACTGAGAACATGCAAGATTGGAGTATGAGTGAATGAATTATTGAGAGAGTGCTTAAGGTGAAAAACTGTACTACAGGTAATATTTTCATGTGCCAAAATCCCATGTATTTTATCGAATGATATTTTGAAGAATGTTTTTTTCTCTGTTGTATCTGAAATGCCATCATCAATACTGTTGTCTTTCTTGGCTGGTGCCATATGATGTGTTTGATTGTTGACTTAAAAATGCCTGGTAAGTAGAATAAAAACCTAAGAAGAAAATACCAAGACACTAGTTCAAGGTTACTAGTCAAAAACATTTCAAAAATACTTTGGCATTCATAAGCCAGAAGGTGTAGAAGTCAATACTCTATGTATTCTAATAATCATCATTCCTTTCCCTTAAAATTTTAATAACAAGTGCTTAGAGAATTAACTGGGTGCTTTGTCTAGCGATATTACAAATGCATGAGTGAAAGGTCACGGAAGAAACAACTACTCATGAAAATTGTTGGTGTGATGATGACTCAAGTACAAAATGTCAAACTATGTAATGATGTTTTAGAATGTAAAATACACAGCCGTGATATTCAAATACAGTATGCACCTCATTTTAAATAAAGCTTGCACCTCCCATGATGAAGTGTGTCCTGTATTATTAGCTTGTCTTGGTTGCTCATATTACTATCTATTCAGAGCAATATGTAGCTACATCATGCCTTATATTAGGATAGCTATTTCTTGTTAAATGCTTCAAGAGTGGAAGCTGGCCTTATTATTCATTTCTAAATGAAACAACATTTATTTAGGTCTGGCTTAAATATTCTTAAATTTTCCACTTTTTCGGATTACACATCCTAGGAGCAGTAGAACTTCTAGTATGGAGATATATTTTTCATTGATAGAGTGGGATATTTGTGGTTGCAGTCGGCCACACTTGGTGCATCTGGGACACACCTTGATGGCTCAACTCTCATAAGTGTCTTCCCAATTGTACTTGATTGGGTAAGTATTTTTGTTGCTTCTTTTTCCTCTATTTCTGGACAGAGATGGCTTAAAACTTTCTACAAAAAAGAAAGGTTTATGAGGTTGCAGCTTATTATAAAATTGTCAAAGTTGCATTTCAAACTATTGTGGGCTTCATGGCTCTTGTAAGGTGATGTTATATAGGGTTATTCTCTGATCGACGAGGCACATGGTTATGCTTTCAGGGCAGCCTGTGGTTCATGAGAAGATTGGAGCTCCATGTAAATTCGGATAATGTATTTAATTCTCCTGAAGAAAATCAATTCACCTGATTTGATTTGGGTTGAACAACCAAATTTTCTTATTAGAAATCTGAAATTGATTATTTCTTAAGCAGATTTACAACTTTAGTCAAATATATCCTGGACTCAAAACAAGTGGAAAGTAGCTAATACGCAAGAATACACATTGGTTTAAAACTTCAAAAGGGGATTTGGCTCATGTGAACTTATGACTTTGTTCAATCTATCTCTACGTTGTGCATGCTTTAAGCATTTTTCCTCATAAAATCTAATCTAGCATAAATATAAAAATAATCTATTTGACCCTTGCACGCGTGCACCTCAGCAAACTGTGGAGTTTCCCTTGACTATGGCAAGTGGCTTAAGATATTCTGATTTGGAGGAAAGAAGCCACATGTGATTTGGTGTAAATTCCATTCAGAAGATATGAAATTCTGTGTCATAGAATCTTATTAAACTACATTGTGATGTGCTTGGCATCCATTTTAAAGTTTCTTAAATAAGTCTCTAAACATAAGAAGTAATTACTACTTTCAATAAAAAATAATATTGCAGAGGAGAAAAGTGCATGCCACATACTGTCACTATTTCTTCTTTTATGTCACTTTGGGTTTGATGTATTGGATGCATGATTTTAGCACATAATTTGAGTGTTTTTCATTTTATCATATAATTTGACCATTTTGCACATCGAGTCGAGACCCACTTTAACAGTCAAATATGCTTCCCCATGTCATTCATAACTTTGTTTTAGCTCTATTTCCATCTACCTACTTATTGTGGCCAAAATCAACACAAGTTGGTCCAGTCATACCGTCTTCTTTTAAGATATTAATTCTCATTCTAAGGTTTAATTTGGGGATTTAACTCTTGTTAGCACAGGTACCAAAAATTCAAAATTATGTGCCCAAGGTTATGTATTTAATGGCATCATCTTTGAACTAAAATCATCACATAATTGAAAACATTTTTTTGACGGAAGTATCAAAAACATTTCTCCTCTCATATGTAATAAGTCATTTGTCATCTTTATTAACATCAACAATGATTGATCTCTCCACAACCAGTCAAGCAACATCCATTATCAAAGCATGCTTCAAATATATAGTCCAACATAGTTATTCATTGGCTTGCATTTGTCTTCAACAGTAATGAGCTAACCAACATTCATTGGCACCTCACACTGGCATATATTGTTTCTTCACATTAGCATCTATTGCTACCCTTTAGGTCTTTTGTTTTTACTGTTAACTCAGTCTTGGGGCTTGAGTAGGGAACAAGGACATCCCAAACTTCAACGTTTGTATAGCATGCCCACAGGCTCTTTAGCACACACTTCAGATATCAATAGGCAAGTAGATGCCGCAGATCCCATTGCACTCGAATTAAAATTAATAAAATATGGACATGATTGCACCCTTAGATATGATTGTTGTTGTGATTCTGTCCCGGATTCTTAGCTTCTCAAATTTCAGTCATCTCTACGTTCTGATTGGATTTCTCATCTCACTTCTCTGCCTGCAGTCGTTTGTCACAACACAATGTTGAAGTTCACAGTGTGATGGTTTTAAAGTACACAATGTTAATCATCTCATTTCTATTTTAACGTATATTAACTTTCAGTTTCAATTAATTTACTTATGTCTATTTACATACTCAAATATTATATTTAAAATATTAATTATGATTAACTAATTTATTCACTTATATTTGTAAATATTTTATGAAGGGTTGTTTTATTTCCCTTCAAATTTATTTGGCATCAATATTTAGAATTTAAAATTTGAAATACAATCATAATACGAATATGGACTTTGATGTGTCAAGTAGGTGTGCTAGCATTGCATAGATTTAAAAACTCTTCTATACCTTTTATCTTTTGAAATGGAGTAGCATTTGTAGTAGATGATAAAATGTGAACACAGTGAATGTAAAGGTTCTTTGTTAGGTTTTGATCCTGGATTTCTACCTTATGACTAAGTGTAGGAAATATGCTTGATCTTACCGATCCACTTACCCATGCATGTTTATGACTATCACAAAACTAAATTAACTAAATTAGAATTAGGAGATGTGCATTTAAATAGAGAACAGAAAAAAAAAGGATAATCCAAGTGGTAATTTCTTACACAAAAAGCAGGTACAAATACCAGCACCGAAAGGGAAGAGATCATTCAACATGTGTGGGCTTTTTACAAACTTGTTAGTTGAAGTTTGAACAAAGAAAATTGACTTTCAAATCTTTCTCCATTAAGAAAATAATATAGCCTTGGTTGCCTGGCACAACATTTAATGGAATGGTTGATTGGCTTATATTGCAAATTCCAAAGTTAAGTTTAGTGGCCACATCATTATCGAAATCAATTTCAAAATGTCAAGATCCTTGTTTTTTCATAAATATTTGTGACTTTTGAGGGCATTTGTTTTCCTTGTATTTATTTAGAGGCAATTGTCAAAAGTTGCAATTGGTGCTTGTTTATTGTGAGGATTGGTTTTAGCAAAACAAATGCATTTGTTAGGTCTAGGGGAATGATTAAGAGATGAGGGTGAATTTATATAGATTGAACATTGTGTTATTAACAATGGATAGATGCATAGAGGTGTCAATTATTATCAATAATCTAAAATATAGTACTTGATGTGAAAAAAATAAAGAATTTGAAATTGGATAGAGCATCATAGAAAATTCCATCTTTTTCTACAACCGCCATCTAGGAAAATTATTTTTTGCTCATAAAAACCTACTCCAAGGTAAAGATGCATGATAGTGGATGATGAAAGTTGTTTATCTTTTTTTCTTTTGAAAAGGATGATGAAAGTTGTTTGGATTATAAAAAACAATTTTAGAATGACAACCACAAGTCTGTAATGGTAATTGTACATTTAACATTAAAGATGAAAGATGAAAGCTTTGTTTAAAGAGATTACAAATACGATGTTTCTTAAGGAAACAATCATTAATTGAAGATAAAATTAGAAACCAACTTAACCAAAGATTACAATATTGACCATTAATAGATAAAATATGCTAATATTATTCTAATACCCTTCTTTAATGGTCAATCTGTCGACTACACCAAGTTGCCCCCTAAATTGTACAAACTTGTTCGGGTTCAGAGACTTGGTGAGGATGTTTGCAATTTGATCCTTAGTTGAAACATACTGCAATTGCACTGATCCATCTTCTACCAACTTGTGGATGAAATGACAATGAAGCTTGACATGCTTGGTACATTCATGGAAGATTGGATTTTTGGCTAGTTTGAGCACCCCTTGATTATCATTGAAAAAGGGTGAAGGATTGGTTTGCGACATTTGCATGTCAGAAAGCATCCTTCGAAGCCAAATTGCCTCACAAGTTGCTTTTACAGTTTTTTGATATTCAGCTTCGGTTGAAGAAAGAGCTGCTGCCTATTGCTTCTTGCTAGTCCATGTAATTGCACCTGTGCTCAAACTGAAAACATACCCAAAAGTAGACTTTCTGTCATCAACAAAAACTATCTGAGTCTGTCAAACCAATGAGCTTAGGATCGTTGCATCTGCTATACAAAATACCAAAGTCAGGAGTGCCCTTCACATATCTTAGCACACGCTTCGTTGCAACACAATGTTTAGTTTTTGGGGCTGCCATGAAGTAAGAGATGTAGCTCACAACATAACTGAGGTTAGGTCTAGTGGTGGTGAGATAGATGAGGCTGCCCACTAGTTTCGTGAACGTTGATTCATTCATCGTAGGTGAATTTGATTTGGCTAATAGTTGATAGTTTTAGCCCTTTCTCCATAGGTGTAGATGTAGGTTTGCAGTTTTTCATCCAAAATTTATCCAACAAACTGTTGGCATTCTTTGTTTGAGATAAGAAAATGCTACCATCTGTCTACCAAACCTCTACACAGAGACAATAATGTAGAAGTTCCAAATCTGTCATATCAAAGGAGTGACACAAATTATGTTTGATTTCTTCAATCAAATGTGTCGAGCTCCCAGTAATGATTGGTCATCAACATAGACAACAAGAAAAAGAATACCATCACTAGATTGTTTGACATTCAGATTAGAATTAGATGGACTCCTTTGAAAACCATGATCAAGTAGGTACTTATCAATTTTCATGTACCATGCCCGAGGAGCCTGTTTGAGACCATAGAGTGCTTTCACGAGTTTGCATACCTAGTGTTCTTTACTGACAACCTTGAAACCAGAAGGTTGCATCACGTATACCTCTTCCTCTAAATCACCATTAAGGCACTTTTGACATCCATCTGATGGTCTTTCCATCCAAACTGGGCTGAAATAGCGAGGACAAGTTGAATGGTACCCATTTTGGTTGTGAGGGCAAATGTCTCCTCATTGTCGATGCCCTCTTATTGCGAGAACCCTTTGGCTACCAATCAAGCCTTATATTTATCAAGGTGTTCGATCAACTTTATACTTGTTTTTATACACCCATTTGCAGCCAATGAGTTTCTTCCTACGTGGAAGATCAGATAGGACCTAAGTGTTGACACCCAAATCCTAAGCCTTTAGAAGCTAATCCTCAGGACTCAAAATAGGAGAAGAGAGCTAAAAGTGCCCTCGTTCTTCATCAAAAACAACATTATGAGTAAATATGAGATGATCAGTGTCTACATCAATTAGCCGATAAGCTTTGAGGTTATCATTGTAGCTTGTGAACATGAGTTTCTGGCTCTTGGAATCCAATTTTGTGCATTTGGCATTTGGAATACAAACATAAGCAATGGAGCCAAAGACTTCTAGGTGGCTGATTTTAGGCTTCCATCTAGACCATGCTTCTTTTGGAGTCATCTTCTTAACGACCTATGTAGGAGGCTGGTTCAAAAGATAGACTGCAATGTAAATTGCTTCAACCCAAAAATTCTTTGGAACATTTCTGTGCTCCAACATAGACCGGGCCATCTCAGTGATTGTGCGGTTTTTCCATTCAACAATACCGTTCTGCTGAGGGGTGTAAGGTGTGGTAAGCTGACGCTTAATGCCATGTGTTGCACAAAAGTTGGAGAAATTAGAAGAACGAAATTCCCCACCCCACCCCCCCATTGTTTGACCTAAGAGTTGACTATCAGATAGTCGAACTCTTTTTCTACTAAGGCCTTAAACTTTCGAAACATGCTAAACACCTCTGATTCATTTTTAAGAAAATACACCTACATTCTTCTACTGGAATCATCAACAAATAACATAAAATACCTGGATCCAGTGTCTAATGGAGTGTTCATCGGTCCACAAACATCTACATGAACCAACTGTAATACCTTGGAGGCTCTTCAAGAATCGCCATCTAAAAACGAAGTCCGATGTTGCTTTCCAGCTTGACAAGCTCTGCAAACTCCATGATTTTGAGTTTGAATCTCAGGTAAGCCAACAACCAAACCCTTTAGAACAAGCTGAGAGAGATGGTGCACATTCAGGTGCCCATACCACTGATGCCATGGTGTGCTCAAGTACTTTTGGCTGCTATGGCGTGCTCTTGAGAATCACCATTGTCAACAAGTCTATAAAGACCATGATTCTCAAGACCCACAACAATTGTAGTGAGAGTCTCCTTGTCAACAATACTACATTTGTGCGAATTGAATACAATATCTAGTGTAGGAGAATGTTGCATAATCTAACCGATTGACAGTAGATTTAGCTCTATGCTAGGTACAAAGTATACATTGAGAAATATTAAATTTCTCTCTAGATTGAATCTGCATGTTGCCCTTGTTGACAACAGTATACTCTTCGCCTCCTCCAAAGATTACCGAATTAGTGAAAGACTTGTACTATGTAAACCAATTGCGATGATGTGTGAAATGTCTAGAGGTACCAGAGTCGATGTATTAGGTAGATGATTTCACATGATCAGATGGGTGTTTTCCTATGGACACATAGAAGACTGACCCCTTCTGTTTAGAATGTGTAGCAGCATGGGCCTTTTTCTGAGACTCCTTATCTGGATTGCTCAGATGGCAGTCATTTCTGCAATCCTTCTTCATGTGGCCATACTTATGATAGTAGTAACATTGAATGTTATTCTTAGGATTCTCCGGAGGCTTGCCCTGACCTTTCTATTGAACGGACTTGCCTTTCCCTTGTCCTTATCAAAGGCTTTTGTTGTGAAATCCTACTCAAAAGAGGAAGTACTAGTGTTGGTCCCGAACTGCTACTTCCATCTATCTTGTTGCAGAAGCTTTTTGTAGAGGTCTGGAAACTTGAGATCAACATAGGTAAATGTGATATTGAGCGTTTCAATGAGGTGCTCATAGGCCCGAGGTAGACTTTTCAAAGTGATCATCACTATATCTTTTTTTCTCCATTTTTCGACCTATAGCCTCCAACTAGTTGCGAATATCCTTGATTTTTGTCAAATGCTCCTGGAGAGACATCTTCTCGTCCATCATGATCGAAAAGAGCATGTCCATGAGAAAGAATGCTTGACTCTTATCTAGTGTTTCATGAAGATCCTTCAAGTGGGTCTAGATCTTTGCAACTGTCTTCTTGGAAGGAACTTGTGAGAGTTGATCGTGAGCGATAGATAGTTTGAGGAACATCCTAGCTTCACGGTTGCGCTCACCACACTTGTCCTAATATTTACTGGCGGCAATAGGACGAGGTGTACTACCCAGTATGACTTTGTTTAGGCATCGATACTCGAACATTGTCAACATGCATTGTTTCCACGTGTTGTAGTTGCGGCCATTGAACTTATGACTACTTTCCAACATAATGTTGGTCAGAGATGCCATCATGACCATCGAGGTCAAACCAAATCAACCTTGTGAATGCATGAACAACAAGGTATAAGCTTTTGAATAGAACAAAGAAACGATCAACACAAAACCCAAGATGTTGAAAAACACTTGCAGACACAAAACGTAATGCATAGATCCCAAGGTACATAGATTAGAAGTAGAAAACCCTAGGTCAAGTCTAAAAGAACAACCACAAAACAAGCAACCACATCTACAAAGACCTAGAAACCTCAGGTCACGATAGAGAGAAAAAGAAAAAAGATTCTTTAATTTTTTTACTGATGTCATCATAAAACCCTAGATTGCGAGAGCTTAGGCACAAAGAAAGAATCACTAAATTAAAACCTAAGGTAGAAAGAACAGATAAAGTAGTATAGACACATGCAATATTGATGCTTTTATGAGCCCTCAGTCACGAACAAAATCCTCATAAACTAGCGCGAAAGAAAAAATTTCAATTGCACACTAAAAAATATAATAGGCTGCGCGAAAATATACATGAATCTGAGTAGAGAGCAGTCATGAAAGTTCAGTCGCTCTGCACTACAAATTCAAAGAGAGAAAAATGAAACCCTCGCAATGCATAAGGAAATCTTGATGCAGGTAGGATAATACCCATTGTAGTGAAAAAATGTGAGCAAGAGACCCTTGATCCAGAAATTGCAAACATTTCTCATTGCAGCTAGCACAAAAACATACATAAGAGTTGGCACAGGTTGTTATGCATTTGTAGAAAATTTTTCACTAAAAAATTTCTTGTTAGGAAATTTTTAGAATTATAATTTTTTTTCAAAAAATTATACCCACTTTGATGCTATGTAATGGTAATTGTATGTTTACATTAAAGATGAAAACTCTATTTAAAGAGATTACAGAGGCGATTTTCTTAAAGAAACAATCATTAACTAAAGACAAAATTAGAAACTATCTAACTTAACTAAAGATTACAATATTGACTATTAATAGATAAAATATGCTAATATTATTCTAATGAAGTCTTTTTTAATTTTGTATGCATTGATGATAATCACAAGGCAAGAGGGTTTGCACAACTTTATTCCCTAAAAACGATATAGCTAACATATCACTAGATTATTATAATTCCTTTAGGTCAACTTACATATAAAGTGTTTCAAGCTACAAGCATTTGAGCACATGCAGTAACATCTTGTAAAATATGGTTTTCAAAGGAAATGGCAACGAGATGATATTCAACTAGCTTTCTGCCAATTTCTTAAGAATTTTGTGATTTTACATAGCTCAAAAATATTGTATTTTGAATAATTATAATTGTGTAATATTTATTTTTAAAATTTACTTGGTAAAATTTTGATATAAGACATTCTAAAAATCGTTTAGAGTAATTAAATCCCATTTCAATATGTTTTTAGATGTGTAAATTAATTCAATTATTAATATAAGATTAGGATTTATAATATTTAAATCCCATCCCAATATAATTTGGATGTGTAAATGAACTAAATTATTATTATAAAATTATGATGTTGTTTTTGATTAAAATAAGCAACAAAACAAGGGTGTTGGCCCTATATACAAACAACCCGTAGGCGGTATATAAAAAATACAACAAAGCAAGGGTGCTGATTCTAAACAAGCCTAGGTTAGATAGGCATTTAACAACAAGGCAAAAAGTCATTGTTAAAGGCTTGCCAAACTAACAACAACCCAAAAAGACTTAACTCAAGAGTGGGGAGAAACACCCAAAACTTGAGTTAGAGGGGCTTGGGGGGCGGGGGAGGTTAGGGTGTGCGGGGGTGGGCTGAGGAGAGGGGAGTGTGGAGGGTGAAGTGGGGAAGACTTACCTTTTCGCATGTGACAAACAACATTCTAGGCAATACTATCGTTAGGAATATTATAGGAAGGATCAAGCGGGGAGATCCTCTTTGCGTTTCCGTCAACAATTGCAGCAGATTGTTGCTGCAAAACAACATCTGGAGTAGACTCACTAGGAGCACACCGTTGTTGCAGAACAGGAGCAATGGGAGTAGAAGCCTCAAGGCCAGAGGAGGTCACACTAGTAGCAACCAGGGGGCCAACAAAGGCCTCAATGACAGTAAGAGGCACAACCTCATCCTAGGAGGAATCATAAAAAACATCAGAATCAAAAGTCTTGATAGTCAAATGATCAGCAATAGTATCTTTCCATGAAGTAACATCACTTTTATACCATGAGAGAAAACAATCCGTAGCTAAGTGACTCGTTGAGAAGCATCTCCAACAAAGAAAGAGAGACGCTCATAATCCAACGATCGAGTTCGTGGTCTATCCCCAACCATAAGAACCACATCCCCAAGGAGAGGCATAAAGATGTCAATGTCGATTAAAATGAGAGCAAAGATAGAATGACCCATGAATGATATGATCTTTGATAGAGATATTGTCATTGATATCAAATAGGTCTGCTGATTCATAGAGATTGATAAACATATTGCTACGAAGATTGATAAACATATTGCTATAGAAATTGATGAACATATTTTGTCATCAATATCTATTAAGAGATATGTTTCAGATTGTTCAAACATAATGTTATGCCTTACATTATGTTAAAGAAGTCTGAGCATACATTACAAATCCAATGATTATACAAGGGACAACAATCAGATTCTTCGCAGTAAGTTTTCTTTGCAGAAACTAGAGACCTTTACCTTTACGTGCCTTTAGCTTATGCAATAGGAATCGACACTTGTCAACTGGTTCAAATGATTGTAGACTTGTATTGTTTTCTGGGAACAAATATAATTATGGCAGCGATTACCTTGTTAAAGGAAACGAATATGAGAAGGCATCACTTCAATTCATAGTGTTAGAAAAGTCATTATAGACCAAGACTTTGACGGGTCATAGACAGAATTAATAAGTTTTTATCTGCAGTAAATAAAATTACAATGATACGACAAAGAGTTTTATGAAGTCTATTAGAATATGATTTGTCTAGTAAAACTCAACTACAAATATTAACGAATCTGATTAATATATGATGAAAGGGTGTGATTGATAATAAATGGTTAATATGAGAAGTTTCGATTAAATTGACTCTCCAAAAGGTGCGATAAGAGCTGTCCATGTTAAAACGGTTCCTAAGAGAAGTGACTCTTCATTCGGAAAGTCATGTCTTGTAATATATATATGAAATCAGTAGAAAAGTGAGTAGAGTACGTGGTGATATAATGCTGTTATAAAAGAAAATTATGTAGAGATAAAATGAAGAAAATCTGTATATGAAAAGGTAGATTTTGTGAAAGGAAGAATGTGTGATAAGGGAGAATTCATGTGGCATCATTATATAAGTTTGGGGGCAGCATTATTGTTGTTCTATAGTAGATTCTCAAGAGAAGTTTTGATTAATTTTAAATCAAAATATAGTAGTATTATATTTTGAGGTTGGTGCCTCAATTTTGTGAAGTTGGTGTTTCATTTGAAGGGTTTGGTGCTTACGAAAAGGGGGAGCTGGTGCTTTTTGTGGCTTGGTGCCTCTACAAACATTGTAAAAGAAATCTATTAGCATTCATTTATTGTGGTTTTCTTCTATTTTGGGTTTCTACTAGAAAATTTGTGTTCTTTGTGTTACTTGCAATGTGTATGGTTATTTAAATATCATCATAGTTTTCAAATAATTCTAAAAGTAAAAATTGTTAATATACCGATTCACCCCTGCTTGAGTAGTTCTGTGAGAGGGTTAAAAGAAGGTGTCTTTGATGTCCCCATCTAAATAATCAAGAAATAATGATACCTATTTTAAAAAAAATAAAATATATAAAACCAAATAAACAAATAGAATGAATTAAATGAAATCTTCATAATAATAATGATAATAATAATCAAGATTTAATATAAAATTTATATTTATTAAATATTAATATTAATTTCATTTTTATCAAATAAATTATCAAATATCAGTGGCTATCTGCATACAGAATTGGATAGCAATGAAAGAGAGTAATAAAGGTAAACACATGGAACCTACACAGCTAGCCACGTAAGCAATGACCTAACAAAATCCAAAAGTAAGTTAGGTCACATTTAGATGGAAAAAATAAGGACCGTTCAAATAATAAAATGACACAACACTGCATCGATGCATATACAACCTTGGTCAGAGACTTCAACAAGGAGAGGCTTTATGCCACCAACGACCCCTATAATATTTGGAGAACGACTCTATCCAAATAGAGTAATGATCAATATTAAGGAAACAATGACAATGCATTACTAATAGCGTATAGACACTTAGGATGGCAATTGCAATTGACTTAGTGATCACAGTATGGAAGCTTAAATATTAGAGGCAACTATAAGTAATAAAGGATCTTATAATTGTAGCGTTAATAAACTAATGGTTAATAAAAATAAGAAGACAACGATTAAGGAAAGGGTGCGATTAAGAGAGACGATTATACAGAGATAAGAGATGTTTCTCTTTAGAGACTGTTCCTCATCGTATAATAAGATGATTCAAATGCATTTTGAGGGGAAGGAAAAGAAAGGAGGAACACCGATTAAGAATAGGTATGGATGAGTCAAAGGGAGGGATCGATTGCCAACTGCATTCTGAGGGGAAGGAAAAGAAAGGAGGAACACCGATTAAGAATAGGTATGGATGAGTCAAAGGGAGGGATCGATTGCCAACTGCATTCTGAGGGGAAGGAAAGAAAGGAATAACACCGATTAAGAATAGGTATGGATGAGTCAAAGGGAGGGATTGATTGCCAACTGCATTATGAGGGTAAGGAAAAGAAAGGAGGAACACCGATTAAGAATAGGTATGGATGAGTCAAAGGGAGGGATCGATTGCCAACTGCATTTTGAGGGGAAGGAAAAGAAAGGAGGAACATAGATTAAGAATAGGTATGGATGAGTCAAAGGGAGGGATCGATTGCCAACTGCATTCTGAGGGGAAGGAAAAGAAAGGAGGAACACCGATTAAGAATAGGTATGGATGAGTCAAAGGGAGGGATCGATTACCAACTACATTCTATAATGAGAACAGAGATATAAAAGATTCATACCAAACATCATGAAGATTGAATAAGGTTTGCATACGAAAGAAACTGGGTTTTAGCCTAGGGGATTGTTTTACTATTCATCATTACATGATCAGAATACATAGATTGGGGATAGACAACAATAAAGAAGAGATTAGATATCAATGCAATAGTCGAGCCTATGCAAACAATAGTTGATGTAGTACATTTTGACATATCAAGATTTCTATAATCCTTATCAATTATTCTTTAATCATTTCCAATGACACATGTTCACTACAAAATTAGACATTGCAAATAAAGAAATATAAGTAATTGTCCTTAAATTGCAAGATGTTCAATAAAGGGACTAGAATGAGGAAAGGAGTGGGAGTTGGAGGACACCACGTGGGGAGCCTTTGATCTGACAGAGCTATCAGAATTAAGAAAAAAGACTTCAATAGAAACTCAGAATTATTAATAGTAGATTAATTGTCCAGGTGCTTTGAGGGTCCCACACAATGATTATTCATATCCCTATAATAAAAGAATTCTAAAATAGTGTTTGCAGTAGTTAAAAAAGGTTTTAGGGCTTTCACAATTACTGGTTGTGTTTTTTAGCAGCAACTCCACTAAATGTAATGGGACCCACTTGAAAGACCTTTGTAATATTGGTTGTGATTTTCATTTCAGCCCACTTAAACCTTGCAGATTATTGATGGTGATTTGAGCTATCAACATTGCCCAAGGGTCAACAAGGGTCTAAGAGAGGTCATTAATATGTTGAAAATTGAAGATTTTGTTTGGGAATTAGCTATTTATTTTTCATATTCGGATTTATATAGTAGAGTATAAGTCTACAATATAAAAGCACATATCTCAAGTATATAAATCAAAGAAAGCCATCAAGATAAGTTCCATCTTCCAAAAATATTCTTAGCAATGAGTTAAATATTATAGAAAAATGTTTTTAGAATCAATGAAATTGTATTTACAAATGTATTACAATTCTTACTTTATGTTAGAATTGTTGTTTCAGGACTAAATCAAGGTAAATCCCGAATGGGGACATTACAGTGTCTAGGGATTGATCAAGAGAGAGTTAACTCCCCAAACTCACAACTTTCCCAACACCAATTCATGATCATTAGAAGAAGTAAAGGAACCAATGAAAGAACCTTTAGCACAAGGGTAAAACTCAATGCTACTAGCAACCAAAGGCTTCCAAGAATCACTCACCCAACGATGGAGGTCAGGGAAAGAAGGCCAAAACCCAACAAATCTACACACCAATCCACAGTGTTGGTAGAAAACAATATTTTATACCATATCTTGGCCACAAAACACCACAGGAGAAGTCTTGGCATAAGGTAGAGGATGTGACTTCCTCTTGGGAGGATGAGTAGCAACAAATCTAGCCACATAGGTAAGGCTTCACCTACTAGCAGTGGAAAAAGGTCTAGGAGGGGGGACCCCAACAACAGTAGAAGCCCTAGTGAGACCACCATCACCAACAATAACCGGTCCACCCACAACCCGAGGAGAGGGTGGAGGGGCAGGCGTCAGGGGAGAAGCCATTGAGGGTAGGCCAAAAGTACCCGTATTCCCATTCGAAATAGTGATAGGGCCAGGGGCAGCAAAACCGGTTGCAACAAAATGCTTAGAGATGGTAGACGCAATAGACATTTCAAACTCATAAGATTATGCGTGTTGTTTTAATGATTTTTAACACATTTTAATTGATACATTTTATTATTGATGATTAAATAAAGTAGATATAAAATTGTTGATTATATATTGTAATGTACCAACTTTTGCATTAGGATTTTAATAGACAAAGCATGGGTTAATAATTTTTTCACATCACAATTGTGACAAACATGTTACAACTCTCTCTCACACACATTATATTGTCGAAACTTTGACAACATCATGATCAAAGCACACACACTAACACTACCAAATACGAGACTGCACGAAATCTCCAACTCATGCAAAATGACACAAGTAGAAGATTTACATAGACGTTGTGGGATAACACTAACACAACAAAGGATAGAAGAGATAATGCCTATTCCCAATAATGATAAAATGTACAACTAACAACATCGACTTGAATGGAAGACAAGAGTGTAAAGGAATAAAGCACAAGATATGGTTCATCCTTTAGACATCCAAATCTATAAGAAAACATCTTAAGAATGGATTCACCAAACCAAAACATCTTTTTGAACATGCTATGTGTAGCTAGTCACAAGAAATATACAACTATTCATTATGGTGTCATTAGAGATTGAACAAGCACACCTAGGTGTACAAGTAAACCTTGAAAATGACAAAGGGTTTGCAAGAATATAAGAATGAATCCAACTAAGATGGAAGGAAAAAGAGGCCTTAAGGTACAACTTTCCTTTGTCCCTCTAGAATTACCCATGTGCAAGATATGCGATTTTAGATGGTGCACGAAGTCTTAAATGAACAATGGGGTTCCCAAAGACCCTGAATTTGACTTAAAAGTTATTCAATAAATCCTTAAGAAGCCTAACAACCAAAATGACACCCAGGATCATGTTACAATAGCAAGAAACATGAACAAGATCCCTAGGAACAAAAAAGGTGCATGGCTAAGCTTTTTGCAACTCCAAAATGTCTAACACTAAACACACCTTAATTAACTCAAATTTTGTGTTCCTAATGAATTCTTTGAACCAATGGATTTCAATGTTACAAAAGTTGGTATTTCAATTTTGGTGAATTTTTATAGTTCATATACATATACTCATTAACAACAATTTGTCAAGGCAAATTCAAATAAGTTTAGGTCTTCTAATACAAAAGCCAAATATAACAACAATCTATTAATGAAATCAAATTAATCCAACACCATAATTATGCATAGACAAGGTCTATAAACCACTTTCCAGCATGCGTGCATATTAGACCTAAATGACATCAAATTAGGACCAACAAATAATGAGATTTCTATTTCAATGCAAAGTACAATTTCAAATTAAAAGATAATTATTACATGATTACAAAGTGGTATTCACATCCAGACATGGATGGAACACCACTCCTTTTCCTAGTTTAGCCTTGTTTTCTTTGTATAATTAGAGTTGTGTAGTGCATCTTATGATTGAGAAACTTTGTGCAACTTGTTCTTGATTGTGGCAAGTCTTTGATTGTATGATGTGAATGTGATCATTTTTATTAGACAAGCATGAGAAAGGGCCCAAACCTGATACAATAAAAGCAACCACAAATGCAAATGGGACAAGTCTCGCCAACAATTGATATTGGGAAAACAAAAAAAAAAGGCAAATGATGCTTTTGAATGGAGCATAGAACCAACAAGAAATAAGGGATTCAACCTTAAACAAAAAAATCTCTTTCACAACATGAGAAAGAGTGTTAGAAGAGGGAGGACCTTTCCTCATACGAACCACAATCCAAGTGAATATATCGTTTGAAATCTCTCTACAAGGGGAAATAAGAGGAGTACTTCCAATGGGAGGACCAACATCACACAAAGGGGGAATAATAGGATGGAAAGGAAAAAGGTTGTCATCAACCACCTAAGAACTCTGAATTTGAGTAGAAACTGATGGATTAGGAAGAATGAATGTAGTAGGGCGAGCGTCAATAAGGACCGCAATACATGCCAACGCTACACTAGTAAGGTACTCATCACAATGGTTAGAGGAGTCATCCTCCAAGGAAACAATATCTTGGATTATAAAGTGATCACCATTAACATTCTTCCACCAAGTAGCTTGATCTTTTTGATGTGAGAGAGCAATCTGAAGCCTAGTGAGATGTAGTGAAGTGACAATGACATCTAAAGGGGAGGACCTTGCAATCAAGCAATTGCATCCAAGGATTTTACCCAATCACTAGAACAACATCCCTATGAAGAGGCATGGAGATGTCAATATCCACCAAAATGTGATCAAAGGTAGAGTGCCCCGTGAAGGAAGTGTAATCATCAACTTTCAAGAAACAACTGACAAAGTTGCCTATGGACTTATAGTAGGAATCTTCCCAAAATTGAATGAGAAGATTCAAACTTTAAACCCACACCACACACACATTGAGTGGTTAAATAAGGGGGTTCAAGGAAGGTGACTGCTCTCCTCACACCCAAAGTCGACCTATTACCATGTTTTTGAGAAGTAATGAAAAACCCTTAGCACATGGGAAAATCTTAATTTTACTAGGCTTGAGGGGCTTCTAAGAATCTAGAACCCAACTATGGAAGTTGGGGAGAGAAAGTCAGAGGTTGGAGACACAAAACACCAAACTTCTATGTTGGTAAGTCTTTATTTTTAGATACATTCACACCACAAACCACCTTGAGAGAAGGTTAGGCACATAAGAGAGGGTAGGACAAGAAGGAACATACCTAGCCACTTGAGCAAAGTTAAGAGCTCCCACAGAAGTATCATACACAAACATTAAAAACCCTAGGTGCTAGAGGCCAACCAGGGGCAACAACAATGCCCAACAATGAGCTAGGGTCTCATAGATAGGATATGAGCAGTTAGAAGAGTGGGCCTCACAATGTATAGAAACCCTAGATAAGATTAGTGAATAGCTAGTGATAGAGGACAATGAAAAAGAGGATTGAAGTGATGACATGAGTAAGGAAGACTTCACTCCAACTGGGAAGATCAAGGAGGATGATGTCTCAAACATTGATGCAAACATGAGAAAAGTAGATCCCTCACTCAGGGATGAACAAGCCATACCATATTAGGGGGAATGAGAGGTTGTAGGAGCCACCATATAAACGAAGTGTGGCTTGGTATGATGTGAATGTGATTATTTTTTATTAAAAAAAAGAAAAACAAAGGTGTTGACCCCTTACAAAGATAAGCTAAATAGGAAACAAACGACTGGTCAAGAACAAACCTCTAACAACAAAGGCCAAAACAACCCATTTACATTACACTAGCTGCAACTAGTAACCCACATCAAGGGTGGGTAGAAGTTTCACCCACAACTCGAGGAAGAGTTTGGGAAGAAGAGGAAGAACTATCATTCCCCCGTCAATGGACAAATCTCCACACAACACTATCATTTGGAGCACCAACACAAGGGGGAGGAATCCCTTTCATGGGATTGCAATCACTAGGAGTAGGATGCTGACCAGGAGAGAAACCCATCACTGGAGGCTAGGGAAGAACAAGAGAAGTAGGTGGAGAAGGGTTCATAGGTGAAGGAGGATCCACTGGGCATGAGGAGCCCACACTAGTAGTAGGAGGATCATCCTTGAAGAGCCATTAGAGTAAGAATTAGAAGTCAGGACAATCAGGTAATCGCCATGAGTATCCTTCCACTAAGTGGGAACCCCTTTATGATGTGAAAGAGAACAATACGTGACAAAGTGGCTAGTAGGGAAGCAATGATGACAACAGAAGGGGAAGCCCTCATAATCCAATAGCTGAGTCCATGGCCTATCCCCAACCATAAGAACCACATCCCCCAAAAGAGGTATGAAGATGCCAATATTGATTAGAATGCATGCGGATGTAGAAAGACCCATAGAGGCAGTGGTATCATCAACCTTTAGGAGTCGATAGACTTGCTAATAACCTCAAAACAAAAATTCTTCCAAAAATGAAGAGGAAGGTTGGGAAGATGAACCCAAAGTGGACGCATACTAATTGGTTTAGGAAGAGGATTGAAGAAGGTTGTCCATGGTTTGGTTGAGAGAGAATGGACACTCCAAGCCCATAGCTTGATAAAAACCAAATCACGATCAATAAAAGACACAAAAGAAGCAACAAGAAAACCCTTAGCACAAGGGAAAAGTTCAATGTTACCAACAACTAAAGGCTTATAAGAATCAATCACTCATCGATGAATATCATAAAGAGAAGGCTAAAACTCAACAAATCTACACACCAACCTACAAAATTGGTAGAAATCCACATGTTTTACCACATCTTGGCTAGAAACCACAACAGGGGAGGACTTGGCACAAGCAAGAGGATGGGGTTTTACCTTGGGAGGAAGGGCAATAGAAGATCTAGCAACATGGGTAAAACTTTATCCAATAGCATCAAAAGAAGGTTCTAACGAGGGGGGACTCCAACACTAGAGGTCAAAACATCCTCACAAACAACATCGCCCTACCCCAAATAGGTAGTAGGGGCACCAAGTAACCCAACAACATAAACCCCAACACAATAGCACAGGGGCCTCTAGGGAAGTGTTTATCATTGCCACAATAATCATTGTAGAGGTAATTGTTTTCAAACCCAACACATTGGCTGTTGGGTTTGAAATAGTCTCATGAGCGGGAGTGGGAGATTTCAAAACGTTTTTGTGGGTAGGAAGTTTCATCTTCAATTTTTTTTGAATGTGATTGTTTTTGATAAATAAAGCAACGTTAACTAGGGCGCTAACCCTTTACAAAGCCAATATGATAAAAAAATTAAACAGACCAAGCAGGGGTGTAAACCCCAAACAAACAAAGTTAGACAGGCCAAACAAACCCACCTGTCAAACCATCAACAACCCAACCCAACTCAAGAGTGGGGAGAATCAACAACTTGACGAAGGGGTGACAAACAACCATCCAGACAACACTATCATTAGGAATATTTAAAGATAAATCAGGTGGGGGAGACCCTGCAGAGTCACTGCCAGACTGCTGCAGCAGAACACCAATAGACTGTTGCTGCAGAACAACAACAAACTATTGCTGAAGAAGAACAAAATTGCCAGGAGAAGAGAGAACCTGAGAATCAGGAGAAACAAATGTAGGAGCCAAGGGGATGGAAGAGTCTACAACAGTAGTAACCTCAACAAAGGCATCATCAGTAGTAAGGGGCACCTCATCTCAAGAGGATTCAACTGAGACAGAGCCAAAAGCATTAATTGTCAAGTGATCTTCAGTAGCGTCCTTCCACCAAGTAGCAGTACCTCTGCGGTGAGAGAGAGCAGTTTGAAGCTAAGTGGTCCATTGAGAAGCACCTTCGATAGCGAAAGGGGAGGCCCTCATAATCCAGCGGTTGAGCCCATGGCCTATCCCCAAACATAAGAACCACATCCCTGGGGAGGGGCAGAGATATGTCAACATCAATTAATAGGCGAACAAAGGTAGAATGACCCATAGAGGTCATGGCATCGTCAACCTTCAAGAAGCTGCCAATGGAGTTACCGATGGCCTCAAAGCAGGAAGGCTCCCAGAAATGGAGGGAGAGATTGGGGAGGCAGAGCCAAACCAGACGAATAGATAGAGATTCAATAAGGGGGTTGAAGGAAGAAGACCAGGGCTTAATAGAGAGAGAGAGTGATCCCCCCAAGACCACAACTTTCCTAGAACCAAATCATAGTTAGGAGTAGAGGTAAAATAAGCAATGAAAAAGCCTTTAGTATAAGGGAAAAGCTCAATGCAATAAGCAACTAAAGGCTTCCAAGAATCACTCACCCAATGATGAAGGTCTGGAAGAGAAGGCCAAAACCTAGTAAATCTGCAGACCAAAGCACTATGTTGGTAGAAATCGATATTCTCCACAACCTCCTAGCTGCATACCACAACAAGGGAAGTCTTGGCACAAAGAAGAGGACACACCCCCTTGGAAGGATGGGCAATAGATCTGGCCACACGAGCAAAGCTACGATCCCTAGCAAAATAAGGTCTAGGCAGAACATTAGCACTCGCAGGAGGGTCGTCGGGAGCACCACCAATTTGAGGAGAGTCCTTATTAACCTGAGCAACAACAACAACAACAAGGGCGTCCAAATCCAAAACCAGATCAGGGACACCAGCCGTGGGGGAACTAGCACCACCCACCACCAGGGGAGCATCGCGCATAGAACACTCAACAAAAAGGGGAGGGGAGGCAATGGTAAAGGGCGTAGAGCAGCCCCCACCACTACCCATAGTAGCAACGACATCCCTAGCAGTTGCACCATTCGTAACGACAGGGATACGAGATCCGTTCGAAAATACCTAGGTGGGAGAAAAAGCTTGGGCGGGAGACATTCTCATAATCCACATAAATGTTTGAATATGATTGTTAATGTTAGTGTAGGTTTATTAATTTTCCTTTGTTAGATGTTATTGCATTTCCCTACACATTTATTTAACCTACCTAGTTGTAGTGAGTGGGTTATTAGAAGGGTAGATGGCATCATCCATGAGTGTAAGTCTCACCTATTTTTGGGCAGTTAGAGTTGCTTTCCCCATCGCTTGTTTTGGCTTCCTCTCATTTGCATGTGTATGCAATCCTAACTTATATTCATTCATGTTATTGTGAGATTTTGGTTAATGCATATTGTGATGAGCCTTTCGTGTCTTGCAATCTTGTATCTCATTTTTGAAAATGTCTTTATTTTGCAAGTTAGATTTTTTTTCTCTTTGTCAAATAAGTGTTTCAGTGACTACTTTACACTAGATTTGGGTTCTCATTTATTTTAACATATTCTAATATGGTATCAATGCCTATTAATGTCCAGGGTAGTCATTAAGTAATTCAATTTATTTGAGAGATCTACATTATTTTCAAGAACCAAGTATGCTCTCCTCTTTCATCTGTTGATGTTTTGTGACACTTGCCAACACATAATAAAATACTAAACATTCTATCCTCTCAAACAAGGAAACTTAAAATGTTAAACAATGTGATCAAATAAGGCAACCCCAAGGTTTACAATGTGAACAATACAACTTTATGTTGGATAGACTCAGTGAATGATGAGATTTATTAGTTGCACAAAGGGACTTACACTTTGTTGGGACTTGAACTAACTTAACTTCTATTAAACAAAGATCAAAAGGAACACATAGAGTATATAATCTAAAACCTAACAATGCAAGAAATGATTGTTGACTTAGTGAAACCAATCCAAGCTTTGCTTAACCATGATGAAACAACTACACAAAGATGGTACAATCTCCAAAGGGTACACAAATGATTTTCAAATGACTTATGCACATCAACACTATGAATGATGAGCATAGAGAAATTAAGTTAAACTTTGAATATGAGTTCAGACTAACCATGCACTGCAAGTTGCAATCAACAAATTCCAAATGGTATGTATGTTATTGGTTGAAAGGACCAGAATACTAAGAGGTGGGGGGGGGGGTAGTATTCCCATAGATTCTAAAACTTTTCACAACTTCTTAACCTTTCCTGATATACCAATATTATCAATTAAGCTCATTAACATGAAATAACAAATGCATAATAAACAAGAAACAAAATCATAAAAGGGACATCAAATTTTATACGTGGAAACCCCAAATGAGAAAAACCACAGAGATTGTTAACTCTCAAGATAATATAACTAGTTATATGGTGTTTACAAAATGGGATGGCTCATTGCCAGATTACAAAAGTGGCTTACTGTTAGAATGCTCACTACAATAGATATAAATGAACTTAGGAAAGTTACAAACCCAAATGCAGGAAATCAGTTCCAGGTTAAGTTCAGATCACAACTCACAAAAATTAGAGTAGATCCGGTAAAAGATCTCCGTATCACTATCCACAAACACCTCCAACAAATCCAGTAAAGGATTACTGCACTTCTTTACCAAACCAATCACTTGTAGTCGTTCCAGTGAAGGCTTACTACACTATTCTGCCGAACCAATCACTTGCAATTGATCTGGTGAAGGATTACTACAACATTGTTTTCACTCTAACTCTGCTCCAACTGCTTCATTGTTCACAACTCACACTTCACACACTACACCCTTATCTACCACTTCTCTTCATTCACTCACATCTTACACACACATCATTCACACCTCTGACATATATACCAGAAAGCTTATACACCGAGATAAGATGTCGGCCAAGCATAAGTAATATGTTGCTCAGATCTATCAATTTTGTAACGTTGGTCATACTATTTCATGCTTCCGATATATATATATATATATATATATATATATATATATATATATATATATATATATATATATATATATATTAATTTGATTACATAGACTAATATGTTAACGTTAACTAATGATAAATAAAACCAAAGTTAACTTATTACGTTTGACCAACGGTTACACCGTTCATGGTATCGGGTGGTAAAGCAATTCTCAAACAAGTCACACTCCTTCCAATCGGGTAAGTAAACGGTGACTAGTTTATATATAGTGGTGAGAGGTATGTAGGGAAGAGATGTGTCTTCCCACGTGGGAAGACATATCTCTTCACTACGTAACCCCTCATCCACTTATATAACATGCTTACTGTAGACACTTAAAAATAATTATTTTAATTATTTTTAATTCCTTGCATAATTAATTAATTAATTATGTTAATTCAAATTCCTCTCAATATTAATTAAATATAATTAATATTGTCACTATAGCATATGATTGATAAATCAATCCCTTTCTTTATTCTTCTAAAAAAAATCAAATCCTCACAAATCTTCCTCTTAGCTAATTAATTTCAATTAATTAGTTAACATACATGATTCCTACAAATCATCTTCCTAATTCATTCTTCTATAAACTCCCTAAACTCATTTAACATTATTCTTATAATTTTTTTTATTCCTTCCACTCATTCTCTCTCCTAGTCAAATTCTCCTACAAATATTAATCCCACCTAACATTTCCTCTAATCCCCCTCCTAATGAGTCATTAATGGTTAATCAACATGATTAGCCACAAAGTCAACTCTTTGTCCTTTTCATCCAACCACTAGCTTTAAATGCTCTTTTCCTAGGTGAACGTAAGATTTTCGAAATCACACATTCCTCTAGGCATCCCCTCTCCCAAAGAATTTTTAATTCCTTTTTATTCCTCCAATCCCCATGATATCCTTTTTTGGAGAATTTTTAATTCCTCCAATGCATCTTGTGGAGTGTGGAGATACGAAATGCCTTTAAGGCATATTTTTTGGTCTCCACACCCTCTCTTGGACCTTGTGTGAGCTCACAAGTAAATCTTAGCCCTTCATCTCGGATTCATCTTAGCCATCCGTTTTCCTCTCCTCTTCCTATAAAATAGGGCTCCATCCCTTCATTCAAAACATCTTGAAATCTAGTAAGTTTATGCTACCCTTTTGAGCCCAGGAAATCATCTTGGCAATTTGATCATCTCATTCCTATCATTTTTCAAATCCATTCCATTTGTGCACAACATTGGAGAGCCATCCACATCCAACAATCAAAGGAGCACATCAAGTGGAGCATTATCAAGGGGCGCCTTCACTTCATCAAGCTCAATCCGAAGGAGAAGGTAAAATAGCAAGGTGAAATGGTCTTTTAATGATATTTTAGCATTCTGCATGTTTATTTCATTATGTTTTGATCATTTGACCTTCAAATCTGTTTTCCCCTCTTCACTTACATTGAGGAGGATGCACACACCAAAATTGATAAGTGTGGTGCATCTTTAAAACATGCTATAGCAGATAAAATACAACTTTCAAATCATATCTCGATCTCTTCTATTTTGAACACATAATTTTGAAAGAACTTAACATGGTATTAGAGCAAAGTTAAGGAAGATCATATTAAAATTCTGTAACAATCTCATAAACTTTCACCAGGCTCTTAATAAGCTCACATTCCCATAATCCTAATGGCAACCAAAGTTAGGTTTGAAGATAGATTAGATGTAGCATCAAATTTTGTATCTTGGAAATTTAGGATCATGCTTGTTTTGAAAGAAAATAAAATTGACTCCCATGTCAAAAGTGAAATTCTTGAACCCTCTGATGATACAGAGAAAATTCAGTGGAGCAAGGACAATGAGAAGGTCCTTGAGATAATTGTGGATTCAGTAAGAGACCACATTGTACCAGTCATTTCTAAATATGAGACAACCTTTCAGATATTTAAAGCACTAGCTAGCATTTATGAAATCAACAACACTAGCAGGGCTCTCACCCTAAAGAATCAACTACACCATATAAAGATGAATAAAGGAGAAACAATTACATCCTATTTCATGAGGATCACTAAGCTTAGGGATCAACTATCCACTATTGGACATCTAGTAGACAACAAAGAAATTGCTATGATGGCCCTAAATGGACTTCCTAATTCACGGGAATCGTTATTCAAGGAATCAGTGCTCATTCTAAATTTCCTAAGTTTGATAGATTGAAAACTGATTGCATTTAAGAGGAATCTCAGCTTGTCAAAAGAGGAATAAAACAAAACAATGGTAATGAAGACATTCAAGTTCTAAACTCTAATTCCCACAAGAAAGGAAAGAAGAAGAACTTTAAGAGAAAGAGTGACAACAACTCAAATGGGAAGAGGTATTCAAAGAAGAAGAGAGACATTGCTGAAGTACAATGTTTCAGATGTGAACAATATGGGCACAATGCAATGAAGTGTCTAGATAGGATCAAACAACAAGCTTCAATGACAGAAATTAAGAAAGGGAGTAATTCCAAGAAGCTAGTCTTCTACTCAGCCCTCTGTAGTCAAGTTACCTCCAATTTCAACATATGGGTGATTGACAATGGAGCATCTCGACACATCACTAGATTTTGTGAGCACCTAGATATACTTGTGGAAAGTTCAAATGAAGAAGTTGTTAGTGTAGGTTTTTTATTTTCCTTATGTTAGGGGGTATTTATTTTTTCCTACACATATATTATTTAAGCTTGCTTAGGTTAATAGGAGTGGTTTATATGAGGACACGTGGCGAAATACTTCAGCTACACGTGTAACTCTCCACCTCACATGGGTAGTTGAGTTACACACCCTCTTTTGGCTTGTTATGCCACCTCTCATAACCACTATTTTTTCATTTCCTAAGTGGGTTATGGGGTAGTTGGGTTTCACACCCTCTTTTGGCCTTATGTGCCAACTTTCTCAACTCCTTTTTTGTCTTCATGTAAGGAGGTTATGCCACATGTTTTGGCATTTACCAAGAAGGTAAAACCTCCCACTTTTTATGAGGAATAGGAGTTAATGCATCCCTTGGATCTATATGCTTATATTTTTCTATATAATAAGCACTATACTCTCACCTTCACTAGTCAGGTTAGTGAAGTGATAGCTTGGTGAGAGTCTTCTCCAAATTCTCCTCTTTGTCTCTATTTCTCTCTCATATTGAAATTATCTTCATTCAACTATTTTGATCTTCGATCATCCGTTGTGTGAGGAGTTGCATGTGATCTACGACTGACATCAGATCTTGGCTCGATTCTCGCTTCTCGCAGAATCTCACATGGTATCAGAGCTTATTGTCTGGTATAGCTCATTGCTTTTATTTATTTATTTGAGGGATTTGAGACTTTTATATAGCTAATATTTTCCTTAAAAACTAAGTATTCTCTTCTCTTGCATTCTCGTGTGATCTGGAGAATCAGAACAGTTTAAAAGAAAATAGCTTCTAGTTAAATTTGGTTTACATGTATGTGTTCTTGTAAGATCTGGGTGATTGCAGCTTTGTGGTAATATTGGAAGCTTAACAAGAATTTCCAGAGTGTCCATAAGGCTTGACAAAGTCAAAAGTGACTTTTACTTCACCAAAATCAGAGTTTGGAGGACATAGTAAAAAATCAGAGTAAATTTTTTTTACTGGAGTTATTTTCATTTCGGCTTTAGTATTCCAACTTCTGTTCATTTTCACAAAAAACAATTTTTGGGTTTTCTTCCCAGCATCGAAAAACTTCTGGGCTTCGGATGGTATTTCCAGAAAATTAATAAATTTTGTGGAAATAGAGCTTGAATAGAGCCTAAGCGATTTTTCTATCAGGGAAATTCAACAACATTTCTTAAAAGTTGCACAACTTTTGCCTCGGGTGTCAGATTTTTGCAAACAAATACTTGACGGAAAGCTAGAAATGAGCACTCTCCATTATTACAGGTCTAATTGAAATTTTTTGCCTTTTTCTATCAGATATTAAAGGTTGTATCAGCTACTTCTTTTTTCTCTTCAACTAGTCACATCTTTCTCCTCACAACTCTGTTTTTCAAAAACTAATAGTTGTTGGAAAGATATTGAGATAAATTAAGTAGTTATAAGGCTAATTTGTTTCAGATCTTGTCTCAAATGATTTGTATTTAAAATCTCTATTGGTTTCTTAAAAGAATTGTAATATGATAAAAAGCCTTGTAAGTGCACTAATTATAAAGTGCCAACCTTGTAATATTTGGGGGGGGGGAGTGATTTCTGAGACTAGTGAAAAGGGGGGGTGTCTCTTGTGCCTTCTTTCTTGCACTTTTCCTGATTCTTTGCAATCTTCTTTTCTAGTAAGCAAGATAAGAAACAAAAGAACCAAGGAGAGAAGAAAAAAGATCAGAAATCTGTTACTTCAAAAGTAGATAATTAGACCTCTTCATCAAGAGGTGAACAACCTAAGAAGGAGAAGGTCAAGTGTTCTTATTGTAAGAGGCCTGGTCATGATGACCATAAGTGTTTAAAGAAACAAATTGATCACCTTTCAAATCTTCTTGAAAAGAATAATATCAAGGTGCCTGATTCAGTCAAATAGAGTTCATCAGAAGGATCTTCTAAGGATATAGATCAGAGTAAAGGGAAAGTAAAGGGTAAGGCCCTAGTTGCTATTGCTTCACAACCCAATTCTTGGATAATTGACTCGGGTGCTTCGCACCACATGGCTTCTTCAAAAGATGATTTCACCTCTTTAGAGCCATGGTCTATGCCTTCCATACTAATGGGTGATGACACTCCTGTTGAAGTGCATGGGTGAGGGTCTGTTGATGTGGGGGAAGGAACATTTAAGGATGTCCTTTATGTTCCATCTTTATCAACTAATCTCCTATCTATTTATCAGATCACTCACACTGGTTCTAGCAAGCGAGTTGAGTTCACACCAGATACAATGGTAATCAGTGAAATGCATAATGGGTCTACTATTGTTGTGGAAAAAGCAAATCATCAATCCAGATTATATCAGTTTTCTCACTTTGTTCCTGACTCTCCTTCGACAGTTTTACTCACTCATACATATGAGATTAGTTGTTTGTGGCATCAACGATTTGGCCACTTGAACTATCGTTACTTGCAACAACTCAGTAAACAAGACATGGTTTTAGGGTTGCCTTCTATTCAATTTTTTGATGGAGTTTGCCAGGGATGTATTCTTGGTAAGCATCCTGAGGAGAAGTATGATAAAGGCAAAGCATGGAGAGCTCCACAACTATTGGAGTTGGTACATAGTGACTTGGCAGGACCATTTCCACAACCATCTTTCAACAGGGCTAGATATGTCTTAACATTTATTGATGACTTTTCCAGATTTACATGGGTTTACTTTCTCAAACAAAAGTCTGAGGTATTTGAGAATTTTCTAGATTTCAAAGCTTTTGTAGAGAAACAATCTGAGAAGTTCATCAAGATTCTGCGTACAGATAATGGGGGTGAATATGTTAATAATCAGTTTGAACAATTTTGTGCTTCAGAAGTTATCAACATGTAGCACACAGTTCCATACAGCCCTCAATAGAATGGTGTCGCAGAACAGAAGAATAGGTCCTTGAAGGAGATGGCAAATTGTATGATTCACTCCAAGTCTTTGGCACCTCAGTATTGAGTAGAGGCCATCAATTGTGCATGTTACATCCAGAACCGAGTTCCTCATAAAGTTGTGAAGGGGGTAACTCCTTTACAAGCTTGGACCGGTCGGAAACCTATAGTTAGGCATTTCAGAGTGTTTGGTTCTCTTGCATGGGCCCACATTCCAGCAGAGAAACGCAAGGCTATGGATCCGCAGAGCAAGCCTTGCATATTTGTTGGGTATCCAAATGATGTCAAAGGGTATAGACTTCTCCATCCCTCTACACATGAGTTGTTCATTGAGAGGAGTGTTCCTTTTGAGGAGAGTTCTTCTATTTCTTCTCATACCACTTCTCCATCCACTATCACATTAGAGACATTGCATGATGATGACAGTTCTTCTGAGGATCTTAATCCTCCTAATCCTGTTGAGGAGTCTTCTTCCTCTACTTCAGATGGTGACAGTGATGGTGAGGATTCACATTCTTCTCATAGTCATCCTTCAGAGGTTGATGATTCTCCCCCAGACTCTCCAGCTTCAGTGCCTCTTTGGGCTCGACAAAATTTTGCGTCAACAGGAGATTGGCTTGGCGATCCATCAGATTCTAGAAGAACTAGGTCACAATTTCAGCAAGCTCTACATCTCTTCATTGCTTCAGCTTTTGATCCACAGTCTTTTCGAGAAGCTACAGGTGTTCTCGAATGGGATGCTGCAATGCAAGAAGAGTTTAATTCCTTGGAAAGGAATTACACATGGGATTTAGTTCCTCTTCCTAAGGGAAGGAAACTTGTTTAATGCAAGTGGATCTATCAAACAAAATTTGCAGCAGATGGGTCAGTTGATAATTATAAGGCTCACTTATTAGCAAAAGGCTTTTCCCAAGTTCCAGGGGTTGATTACTCTGAGACTTTTGCTCCAGTTGCTAAGATGCATTCCATCCGGCTTGTCCTTGCTATTGCTGCAACCCATCATTGGGAAGTTCATCAGATGGATGTCAAGAGTGCATTTCTTCATGGTGACCTTCAAGAGGAAATCTATATGGAGCAGCCACAAGGGTTTGTTCAAGATCCTTCACTTGTGTGTCAACTTCGAAAGTCTCTCTATAACCTCAAACAAGCTCCTCGAGCTTGGTATGCCAAGATGGACTCCTTCCTTCTAACAGTTGGTTTTACTCGATGCTATTCTGATCCGAACGTCTACATTCTGCACCAAGATGATACTCTCACATTTCTAGTTCTCTATGTTGATGACTTGTTGATCACAGGGAGTCACTCATCCACCATCAAGGTAGTGAAAACTACTCTACATGATAGATTTCTAATGTCAGACTTGGGTCTTCTACATTACTTCTTGGGAGTTGAGATTACTGAATCTTCTTCAGGCATCTTCCTTGGACAACCCAAGTATGCACTCGATATGCTCTGTAGATTTCGCATGGCTGATTGTAAGCCTGCACCTACTCCTTTTTTATCTGGGGTCAAACTTGAGGCTAAGTTTTCTTCACCCTTGGTTTATAGCACTTTATATCGACAAATTGTTGGGAGCCTCATCTACTTGACTAATATGAGACCTGACATTTCATATGCGGTGGGCATGGTCTCTAGATTCATGCATGAGCCACATGAGTTGCATTGGAAATCAGCTAAGCGGATTCTCCACTACATTCAGGGTACTCACAATTATGGAATTCAGTATGCAGCAGGCATGGATATTGACTTGGTGGGATATACGGATTCAGATTGGGCGGGTGATTCTCAGGATCACAATTCCACTTTAGGGTATTGCTTCTCACTTGGTTCTGGTCCAGTTTGTTGGTCGAGTAAGAAGCAGTCTGCAATTGCTTTTTCATCAATAGAGGCTGAGTATCGAGGGGCAGTTAATGCCACCACTGAGGCTATTTGGCTTCAGAATACTCTCACTGAGTTTGGTATTCCGGTTAGGAAGCCTACTATCATCTTTTGTGATAATCAAAGTGCTATACAGATCTCAAGAAATCCAGTTCATCACCAAATGATGAAACACATTGAGATACATATGCACTATATTCGAGAGCTCATTCAAGAAGGCATCATTGATCTTAAGTATTGTTCTACAACGGAGCAAACTACAGACATCTTCACCAAACCCTTCACCGAAAGAAAGTTCCTTCATTTGCGATCTCTTCTTGGGATACTACAGGTGTCTACTTCAGGAGGGACTTCTTAGTCCTTCTTTCTTTCTTTCTTTCTCTCCTTATTTAGGGGGGGGCTATTCCTCTTATGGGAGGCTTCTTCTTTTGGGGGGTCTATCTATGTACATGGGTACCTAACATGGTTGCATTTGCTGGGACCCATATTTTCACCCACCTAAGCTACGCTTAAGGGGGTTTGTTAGTGTAGGTTTTTTATTTTCCTTATGTTAGGGGGTATTTATTTTTTCCTACACATATATTATTTAAGCTTGCTTAGGTTAATAGGAGTGGTTTATATGAGGACACGTGGTGAAATACTTCAGCTACATGTGTAACTCTCCACCTCACATGGGTAGTTGAGTTACACACCCTCTTTTGGCTTGTTGTGCCACCTCTCATAACCACTATTTTTTCATTTCCTAAGTGGGTTATGGGGTAGTTGGGTTTCACACCCTCTTTTGGCCTTATGTGCCAACTTTCTCAACTCCTTTTTTGTCTTCATGTAAGGAGGTTATGCCACCTTTTTTGGCATTTACCAAGAAGGTAAAACCTCCCACTTTTTATGAGGAATAGGAGTTAATGCACCCCTTGGATGTATATGCTTATATTTTTCTATATAATAAGCACTATACTCTCACCTTCACTAGTCAAGTTAGTGAAGTGATATCTTGGTGAGAGTCTTCTCCAAATTCTTCTCTTTGTCTCTATTTCTCTCTCATATTGAAATTATCTTCATTCAGCTATTTTGATTTTCGATCATCCATTGTGTGAGGAGTTGCATGTGATCTACGACCGACATCAAATCTTGGCTCGATTCTCGCTTCTCGCAGAATCTCACAGAAGTGACAATTGGTGATGACTCAAATTATCCAGTTATGGGAATAGGAACTTGCAATATCAACCTAAAGTCAGGCATATCCCTACAGCTAATTGGAGTTCTATTTGTACTTTGTATAAAGAGAAACCTTGCCTCAGTTTCTGCACTTGAAGATAAGGGTTACAAATTAACCTTTATGGAAGGAAAGGTACTTGCTTGGCCAAAGAACTCCACCATCAAGAAATCCGACACCATTGGAGTAAGACAAGGGAGTCTCTACAAACTTTGCACCACTCCACCTATAGGCTTAATTCATGAGACTCCATATTCGAATGAACTTTGGCACAGAAGATTAGGGCACCTTCATTTCCATGCCCTACCTAAGATAAAGAAGACGGTGATCGGCTTACCTAAGATAAGTAAAAAATCTGAAGGATCCTACAAAGGGTGTGCCTTGGGAAAGAATACTAAAGGGTCTTTTAATTCTAGCAACAGTAAATCCAAAAATGTATTAGAATTAGTTCATTCTGATTTATGTGGACCCATGTCTGTACCCTTATTAGGGGGATTTTTATATTATGTAATATTTGTAGATGATTATTCTAGGAAGACCTGGATATATTTTCTGAGGTACAAAGAGTTTGAAGAAATCCTTTCTAAATTTAAGGAATTCAAAGCTCTTGCAGAAAATATGACAGGTAAGAAAATCATAACCTTAAGAACAAACAATGGGGGGGAATACACTTCTGATATGTTTAAAGATTATTGTATAAATGTTGGGATTAAGAGGGAGTTAACTGTACCTTATAATCCACAACAAAATGGGGTAGCTGAAAGAAAGAATAGGACTATAGTAGAAGCTGCTAGGGCTATGTTGTTTGACCAAAATATAGAAACCTCATTTTGGGCTGAAGCATCTAGGACAACTGTGTACATTCAAAATAGATGTCCACATTCTCTTCTTGACAATAAAACCCCCGAAGAAGCCTTTACTGGCAAGAAACCTGACATAAGTCATTTCTGGATCTTTGGGTGTCCAGTTTGTATTCATGTCCCCAAAGAAAAGAGGTCAAAGTTAGAACCTTCTGGGAAGAAAGGAGTATTTGTTGGGTACAATGAAACCTCTAAAGCCTATAGAATATACATACCTGGTCAAAGACAAATTGAACTAAGAAAAGATGTCATCTTTGAGGAAGACATAGCATTCAGGAGGTCCAAAAGCTCTAATGAATTAGAACACCAAGATCCTCCTACAAGCTTGGATGAGGATTCCACCCCTGAGATTCAGAGAGAGACCCCTGAAGATGCTGAGCATGAAGTTCAAGGCTTATCTTTAGAAGAAAATAATCCTGAAACTAGGAAGAGACCACTTTGGGCTAAAGAGGTGCTTCAAGAAGCTGAAAATTATGCTGCTCCAAAGGGGACCTTCAGAGAAAGTAAGATACCTAACCTATTTTCTAGTTATATTGCCTTGATGATTGAGATAATTGATGCAGAACCTTCCTATGTTGGAGATGCGCTCAAGCATCAAGTTTGGAAAGATGTTATGTCAGAAGAGTATCAGTCAATTATGAAAAATGATGTTTGGGATATTGTGCCTAGGCCTAAAGGAAAATATGTGGTATCTTCTAAATGGCTCTTCAAAATCAAACATACAATAGATAGCAACATTGATAAGCATAAAGCAAGGTTTATTTCTAGAGGTTTCTCATAGAAAGAAGGTATTGACTATGAAGAGACATTTGCTCCTATTGCCAGATACACTTCTGTCCGAGTAGTTTTGGCTATTACAACATCTAAAGGATGGAAAGTCCATCAAATGGATGTCAAGACTGCTTTTCTGAATGGTAAGATTGAAGAAGAAGTTTATTTGGAGCAACCTGAAGGTTTTGTGATTCATAAGGCTGAATCACATGTCTACAAATTAAAGAAATCTCTTTATGGACTGAAATAGGCCCCCAGAGCATGGTATGAAAGAATTGATCACTATCTCTTGGAATTAGGGTTTTTCAAGAATGAAGCAGATCCAAATCTCTACTACAAGGTAATCAATGGTGAATTATTAATTCTTATTCTTTATGTTGATGATCTACTAATCACAGGAGAGGATAATTGTATTTCTTGATGTAAGAAAGAATTAGCCTTTGAGTTTGATATGAAAGATTTAGGAATTCTTCACTACTTCCTTGGATTGAAAGTTTGGGAGCAGGCAGATGGTATAATCCTTAATCAAGGAAAATACACCATTGATATACTCAAGAGATTTAGAATGTTGGATTGTAGATCCATGACCACACCTATGGAGACAAATCTGCACAAGCTAAAGGAAACAACTACAGAATCAGAGTTTGCAGATCCTACACTCTACAGATAGATTATTGGATCTCTGATGTACTTGGTCAACACAAGACCTGATATATGTTATGTTGTAAATGCACTAAGTCAGTTCATGTGTGAACCCAAGGAAATACATCTTGTTGCTGCAAAGCATATTATGAGATATTTCCAAGGAACTATTGGTTTTGGTTTGAAATATAAACATGTAGAACTTGACCTACATGGATTCATTGATTCTGATTGGACTGGAAGCATAGTTGATAGGAAAAACACATCAAGATGTTGCTTCAGTTTAGGATCAGGAATTATCTCATGGATATGTAGAAAACAATCTTCAGTTGCTCAGAGTTCTACAGAAGCTGAATACATTGCAGCCTCCATGGGAGAAAGAGAAGCTGTATGGCTCTGGAAATTGCTTGTAGGACTATTTGGTCAGCCCTTAAATCCTACTGTAATCTACTATGACAATCAGAGTTGCATCAAGCTTTCAATGAATCCAGTATTTCATGGCAGGTCTAAACACATTGAGATTCCTTATCACTATGTTCGAGATATGGTAGAAAGGAATGTGATCCGACTGAATTATATTAATACAGGTGATCAGATTGCAGACATTCTTACCAAGCCTCTCTCCAGGATCAAGATTGAACACATTAGAGATAAACTTGGTATGGTTGAAAATGTTATTTAATTTTGAGATAGTCTCATTTATTCTGATATACTAATATATTTAAATATGTTTAGTGTGTAAACTCTTTTATTTGTCATGTGTGTGACTCCATGACTGCATGGGCCTTCTATGAACATTATTGAAGGGTGACGAATTTTCAATAATGAACACTTGTTTCAAATTGATATTATAAGGTGACGATTTTACAATTATGAATTTAACTATCTTGATGGATATCATATGACTTGATAGCCGTGGACATGTCATGATAGTATATATATCTCTGAGACATTATGGTAATTATCTGTTTGTTGATATCATTAAATAAACCATAATTATGATAGAGATCTTCATGGTGAATATTATATTCATGGACATGCCATGAAATCATTATCAGTATGGTAGGCATCATGTGACTTGATGCCAGTGCACATACCTTACTTGATATTCATTGTTGAACCATATCTCTGAATATCACTATGGTGCGATATCTCCTCTCTTCACAATCAATGGATGAATTGTGATATTTTCTCTAACATAGAATGTATCCTCCCTAGTTAAGAGGGAGTGTTAATTTTGCAAAGTTGGTCATACTATTTCATGCTTCCGATATATATATTAATTTGATTACATATACTAATATGTTAATGTTAACTAATGATAAATAAAACCAAATTTAACTTATCGCGTTTGACCAATGGTTACACCATTCATGGTATCGGGTGGTAAAGCAATTCTTAAACAAGTCGCACTCCTTCCAATCGGGTAAGTAAACAGTGACTAGTTTATATAAAATGGTGAGAGGTACGTAGGGAAGAGATGTGTCTTCCCACATGGGAAGACATATTTCTTCACTTTGTAACCCCTCATCCACTTATGTAACATGCTTACATTGAGGAGGATGCACACACCAAAATTGATAAGTGTGGTGCATCTTTAAAACACGCTATAGCAGATAAAATACAACTTTTAGATCATATCTCCATCTCTTCTATTTTGATCACAAAATTTTGAAAGAACTTAACAGGATCAACATGTTATTCAATAAAGTCTTAACCAAAAAGCATGATAAACAAGTCGGCCTCCACAAGATCTCTACACCCTTCCTTTACACAATACCTTAATTACTACAATAGAACAGGGGTCAACCGAACCCATAGATACATACACATAAGTACTTAACTCTAAGAACAACAACTCCAAACTCCAAAATACAGATACCACACATACCACAGATGCCATACCACAAAATGTGATAGATACAACTGATATAACTGACATAATTGATGTCAGAACATACAAATGATATCTGAACCAAAATATAAACCAAAATAAGCATACCTCAAGATTTCAGAGATGAAGATCTTCTAGAAATGACTCCAATAGCTTATCTATGCCATATTACATCAACTCTTATACATATCTATCTTTTAGCAATACCAAAACTACAACTCCAACAACATGCACCATCTGGTCCAAACTAGATAACCAGATTTGACATCAATGACAACAATGACAATATACACACAAGTCGATGTTCAATGCACATATAGACTTCACCATTAATCAACAATAAGGTCTTCCATTCAACTAATCAACTCCATGTAAACAAATCTAAAACTTGAGAAGTAGAAACCATGCAACATGTTGAAACTCATACAAAGATCCACCACATCTTAAATGAAAATCATGTATTTATTTCAAAATAGTCTTGGCAACAATTTCTTGTCTCCTCTTCCTACTACTATTGACGACTTCTATCTCTTCATGCTTTAACATTTCAAAACATGAGTCATTACTTGCCACCATTTTGCTTCCTTGAATATCTTCAATTGTTTCTTTGACTTCCACTTCAACGTATTCTTCCTTTGACGCAAGCTTGAAAAGTCATCCTTCACTGCAATACTTTAATCACTAGGCTCATTTCTTTCATTGTCGAATGATGTTGCAATATTCTCCTTTATTGCTCTTTTATGCTTCTCAGCTTCCAGGTGCGTTCAATTTTTATTTGTAATGCACTGATATGATGACTTTGGTAATCCAAACTGAGTTTTGACTTGGTTATTGGTATATTCACATAATGAACAAGTAAATTCAAAGTGGGTTGTGTTATGAATCTTGCACCAACAAGGTAGCAATATATTTTCTAGGCATTATCCATTATCAAGACTTAATTGATTCTCAATCCACAATTTAAATCTTGTGAATGCGTCATTTTTTGTTAGGAAAATTGAAATCATCAGTTTCTTCAATTATTATTGGTTTAGGTGTATCCCAAAAGAAGATTTTTCCTTGCAATGCCAACTCCATTCTTGACAAGAACGTTAAGCAATGCATCTCATTGTGTTAAGTAGTCTTGGATTATACATTAACTTGGTAATACTAATTTAGAAAAATTCCTGAGATGTAGTTCTACATTCAAAGCCCATTAAAGATGAAGAATATCAACTTGATGAATCTTTTTGTCATGCAAATCATGAAATTTCTCCCCATCCATTGAGAAATCTTTTTGGATTTTTTTTTGGATTTTCAAAATTTTCACTTTTTATTTTTCAATTTTTAATTTTGATTTTTTCAAGATAAAAGGGATCTACCGTATCTTAAATTTAGCTTTTGAAAGCTCATATTGATTCCAGCCTATTACAGATTTGATCATCAAATGGACATGCCTCCTTTGCAAATTCAATTGATGATCCAACATTCTCTCCTTCCTTCTTATGGTAATTTGTCGAGAGACATAGAGGAGGGTGAAAAAAAGCTTAAGATAATTTCTCCAAATATAAATTGATAGGTTCCAACCTTCATGCCCTCCTTCTAATGCCAATTTTGTTGATGTGTGTTTATAACACTTGCCAACACAGAATAAAATACCAAGTATTCTATTCTCTCTTGAACAAGGAAACTTCAAATGCTAAATGATATGATCAAATAACGCAATCCCAAGGTTTACTATGAGAACATTGTAACTTTATGTTGGACAGACTCAGTGAATGTTGTGATCTGCTAGTTACACAAAGGGACATGATTTGCTAAAACTTGAAATAACTTAACTTCTACCAAACAAAGATCAAAGGGAAAGAGATAGAGAATCTAATTGAAAACCAAACAATTCAAGAAATGATTACTGACTTAGTGAAACCAAACTGCTTGCTCACTTGAATTTGAATGAATGCTTGATTTATTGATTAAATTTGTTAGAAGTGGATAGATATCAAAATGAGAGGGGGGAACCTCCTTTTATACATGATTGGTGAAAAAAAATATTTTCTGACATGAGCCGACACGAAATTCAGGTTCTTGCCCATTTCAAGTTACTGTTGAGAGGCCCCCAAATGGGCCTTCATTGGGAGGACTAGGGTGTGTGTGCTTTGGTCCTGATCAATAAGGGACTCAAATTTTGGGGGAGAAATTAGTATAGGTGATGAAAATATTGAGGTTGGTACATGGTCTGAGCAGAATCAGGGTTCCAATTAGGCATCGGGAGACAAATGCCAAGGTGAGGGCCCAAATGATAAAATTGTAAGGGAGTACGGTTTAGGAGACTACAAATTCATAGGTTTATGATTTTATTAATTGAGGTTCAATAGTTGACATGCAACTTTATTTTGCACCACCAATTACACTATACATCCATCTTTCATAATTAAATAGTGAAAACATAAATCTTTGAATATAATGATAATATGAAATTGGTCATTATTATAAATATGATAAGTTTTAAATTGCAATGGAGATAAACATAGAGAGATAATATGAGATAAATTGGGGAAGCTAGAATATGTGAAGGTCTTATGAGGATATAGATTTTGACACTTTTGTTTGTTTTTTTATTTGTTTATGTCCCTTCTAATGTCTAATACTTTTTTTTTCATGCAATCTCCAAAGGGTATGCAAATGATTTCAAATCACTTATGCACATCAACACCATGAATAATGAGCATAGATTAGTTGGAGTTAAGATTTCAATAAGAGTTCAAACTAACAATGCACCACAATTTGCAATCAACAAATTCCAAATGGTATGAACATATAGGCTTCACCATTAATCAACAATAAGATATTCCATTCAACTAATCAACTCCATGTAAAAAGATCTAAAAGTTGAGAAGTAGAACCATACAATATTTTGAAACTCATTCAAAGATCCACCATATGTTCAATGTTAATCATGTATTTATTTCGACATAGTCTAGACAACAATTTCTTGTCTCTTCTTCCTACTACCATTGCTACTACTTCGAACTATGAACTTATAATCTATTAACCTTTACAAATGAGAAGAGAAAGCCTTATATAGAGCTCTTAATTACATATGAAGGGACCATATTGATTTAAAATCAATGGCCAAGATAATTCAATGAAATCTTAAAGTGAAGTAGCTACAACAACAACCACCTTTCATTCAATGTCCTCCAATGAGAAAATTACAAGTCTTGAATACATATCCTTTTAGGGAGAGGACCAATGAAAAATAAGTTTTAGTTCCAATGGCATAATTAGCAAGGAGTAGATGATGACACATTGTTCAATGCATCCACATGTCCACTTGTCTTCTTCATAGGATAAGCTAGGTTCAATTAATTTAGACATGCAAATTGGTAAGTGTTTAATTGGTTGATGAGTGGATGGGTGCCACCTCATTATGCATGATTCTCAAAGTGTTCTCCATTATCACAAAAAAGTATTGGAATCTCTAGAAATATCTCTTGATACTAAACATCATCAAGCCTTTGACTGATTAGGTTCATATTCCCAAATTGCATCATCGCCATCATTATTCTTCATCATCTCCATCATTTTTGGAATTATTTTTCTTAGATGTCCTTGTCCTTGGGCTTGCATACTCCTTAGAGTGTTCTTCATTCCAACTCAAGTTCTTCTTCACTGATATCCTTGATATTGATATCATCCTTCCTTCATCTTGATCATGTTGAGTTCATCACCTTGATCTTGGATTTCCAAGGGAAATCCAACGTCATTGTAGAATTCTTGTTGTAATGCTCTTCATGTTGTAATGTCTGGAGTTCTTTTGAGTCTATAATTGCTCCATTTTCCCTTTAATTTTCTTCCATGACTTGATCCTCGACCTCTCCATGTTGCTTCCCTATTCATGTTGCAATGCCCTTCCTTTGCATTTGACATTATTTCTTGTCTTGAGCATTCTTGAACTTAAGCACTTTGAACTGGTCCTCTTTCATGTTGTGAAGTCCTTTACATATTTCATACGTCGTTCAATACCCGATAGGATGGAGAGTGGGGGGGAGAATCAGTCTGGAACTTCAAAATGGATTAAACAACATTAACTTAGCAATACCATATTAATAATCAACACGCAAGCATCAACCATCAACACATGAACACAATATTTACGTGGAAAACCCAAATAGGTAAAATCCACAGTGAGAATCTAACTTACAATATATATAATAACTATTTACAATGAACAAGGATTCCTACCAAAGAGCTCACTACTCCAGACTTGCTGATTGAGACACACAACCTTAGGCAAGATACAAAAGTGGACTTACTCAACTAAAGATCACTTCTTTAGGGCAAGATACAAACTGCTCTTACAAAAGTAGATCAAACTATATACAAAATAACAGTTGTTAGAATGCAAATAATGTTGGCATATGGTGAACTGGTATGATGATAATGTATGTTATCATTGATGTCAATAAGTGCAGATGAACTGGTATGAAGATTGGAAGAAGTTGTTATTGATGTTCAAGTAGGAGAACCAATATGAAGGGATGAAGTGGACCGGTGTCAGGGTTTCACTAAGTGTGACTACTGGTTGGTAGTCTCAGCTCTAGGGTTTCTGGTTTGGCAATCTAGCTTGTGTGATGCAATCGGTGACATTCTGTGATGAGTTAGCTAAGAGATAAGGATGAGATCGAGATACCACATCAGTTTTGTGCACGTGAAGGATTTCCTTGAGGATCTTTCATGTGAAGATTGATTGCATTAAATGTCTACCTCGGGAATGAACATTCTTCTTAGCAGTATGTGAAGAGAGCGTGATGGGTTACTGATGGGTTACGATGCAAAATGGCTTGTGATTTGTTTGAGATTGTTTTATTCTATGCAAAGTGTTTGAACGGTCAGGATTGGACCGCTTGTAATTGTAAACCTAAAGTGTTTAGGGTTTAGGGTTTATGCTACCGACCTAATTGTTGTCTATAAGGTCTATGATGTTTGTTATTGTTTGTGTTGGAAAATGTTGTGTTTGTATCCGAGTGATGAGATACTTGCCAGACCAATAAGTGGAAAACTGCAGAGTGTGATTCCAGAGTAGAGGAGCTGAAAAGGATCTGTCTTAGCATGTAGTGCTATTATCAAATCAGAGCTTTACCTGTTGTCTTCTAACCATTTCAACAGTATGAAAATCCCTTTACCAGGTAGCTTTAATAGACTTATTGCAAATCCTCTAACCAAGTGACTCAAGATCATTGAGTTGTTCAAATCCTCTAGCGAGGTAACCTCTAATAGGGTTTCAATCTTTAACAATGTATATAGCCATCCCTTAACCGGGTGAGCTTTAACAGGACTGGTTCCTAATAGAACCTTATTGTAAAGTCTTTAACCAGCCTAGGCTCTTAACAGAGCGAGCTTCAAAAGAGTTCAAAAACAAGCTTGTGGGTATTCATCCCCACCGTGGTTTTTCCCATTTGGGTTTCCACATGAAAAATATTTGTGTCATGAGTTATGCATTTTTCATGTGATGATTGAGCAGTCTTTGTTTAGGTGAATATGCATGCAAAGCTAATGGTTATGGTATTACTGATACAACACATGCATGAGTATATTGGTGAAGTAGTTATCAAGTGTCGAATGTTATTTGAAGTATTTAGTTTTACTGGTTTAGCTGTCTGAAGTCTTACTGTGTTTAACCGGTATTGCCATGGTTAAGTTCAGTGATGAAGACAACCGGTTAGCATTGTTTTAACTTGATAAGTTGTTGAGAAGTTTTTGTATGTACTTATTCATCCCCCCTCTTAGTATCGATTAGGGTATTTGTTGTTCATCATTATTCATCAGATAATAGTTGACAATGTGTACTCATTTATTTTCTTTGTCCATCTCTGAATCTTCACACTTCCTTCACAACACTATCTTCACATGCATCAATCACATCTCTCTCACTGTCTCATCTTTAAGACAACCAATTTGCTCAATATATATTAATCAGATCAAAATAAAATTCACTAGGTCGACCAAAAGAATGTGTAACGTATACGTAGGATCAACCCAAACATACATCATCCAAAAGGTAAAAAGAACGTGTGAGGGTTCACACCAAGTCGACACACCTTCCAATCAACATCAAAAGCCTTTACACAACCGCTCAGAGCAATAAACACAAATCGGTACAACACTTGATTTATTAAAATAATACTGTCTTATCTTGGACCTAAAAAAAAGGTCCACTCCAAAAGAACCAAATCATCTTCATTTACAACATCGTCACGATGAGCAAAACAACATGATCATTTGAGACATATCCAGTACCAACACTCATTCCTAATCATAATAGGTTTCAGTAGATTAAACACCAAAGATAATAAATGCACTTATGAACCAGGTAGGGAACATAGACTTCCGAAAACACATTGAATCATCACCTTGTATCACCTAATCAACCCAACGTGAATATGCAATCAGTTTTGTAGCATAGTATCATAGAAACAAACATCCAGACCATCAACTAGATGCACCATACATCGATTGAACATATGCATATCTGGATCACCAAAAACAACTAGTTCATATAAGATTGACAAAGGTTTGACATCAATGACAACAAAGACATCTATATGTGCAACACTCTCCCCCTTTGTCATTGATGGTAAAACAAAAACTTTCACAAACATATTTCCTTTATTTCTACCCCTAACAATATTTCTCCTCCTTTGAAAACAATGATAAATGATAACTCCTTAAGCCAAAAACTATATACAACAAAATGACAACTCCCCCTAAAAAAATTATTTAGAAAGAAAATGAAAACAAAAATATCTGTCAAACATTTCCAAGTCAATATCCATGTATTGTTTCGTCACACCAACAAAAGAAGAGTTTCATGCATGAATAATAGCAGAAAAAAAATCTACTATGACACTCAAAATCAACACATAAATTCACTACAACATCAAAGACATTGGTATTAATTACCCTATGTTCAACCTTTTCTGCATTAGCCAATATTTTGAAAAAAATGGACAACCATATTTCCATGACATCCTTGGGTACACAAAATAGCTTCACATATTCTTCTCTCTTCTTTTTTTGCACAAACAACTAAGAATGGAGATATTAAGCCTTGAACCTCATTGCATCATTAGTATCTTTGTAAATATTAAAGGGCTTGGCTAATTCTGTAAGCTGAGACTCAATGGAGTCTATTTCATCTTTGAATAGTTTGTAGGCACATGCCATCTTAAGCAATAGTTGTATATTTGGGATGCATTATCCATCATTTTCTTGAAATTAACCAAGTGTAATTTAAGATCATGATGTGCCTTTAGGCACCTTTTTTTTGTCATATTTATTTTTGTGCAAGGTTCACTAGATTCACTATCATCACTAGTAACTGTAGCCATTTTCTCAATTAACAATTCCATCATCACTTCCGGAAGAACACCGAGAATAGGAACAAGATTGTTTCAAAGCAAATACGTTACACACACCTATTCAATAATGTCTTGATCATAGGATGAAACAATGAGATATAACTCACCAACACTTTTTAAACCATCAGGCCTCCCAAGCATTTCAAGTACTTTGTCTTATTAGTGTAGGTTTTTTATATTTATTTTTCCTACACATTATTAAGCATACTTAGGTTATATTACGATGGTTAGTATGAGGACACATGGCATAATTGTTTAATTACATGTGTGTCATTCACACCCACATTTGGGTAGTTGAATGACACACCCTCTTCTGGATTTAGTAGCCACCTCCCCATAACCTTTTGTTTGTCTTTAACTAAGTTGGCATAACCATGCATTTGGAATTTTCCAAGTAGGCACAAATCCCACCTAATTTGGATATTTGGGAGTTATTATTTCTCTTGGAATTGTATGCTCATATTTTCCTATATAATCAACACTCACATCTCTCTAATGAGTTAATTCGGTTGAGCACATATTAGCTTAGTCACTACAAGGGAGTGCCGATCCATATTTATCATTTGGAGTGTGCTAATATTATTTTTATGTTATTGCACTGTATTCCAACATTTTGTCCTCTATATTGCTCTCGTGCAGAAGGTTAATCTTGATTATTAGTGACTCTAACATGTCTTCATCAAATGAGCCTTTCTTGGAAGAGACAGGGGAAACAATCATCATCTTCCTTGTTGTAGCACTTCTCTGCAAATCGGCCTTATCTAAATTGTCTCCTTTCTTTCTTTCTTGCCTTTTGGTACTATCTCAAGCTTGTTGGATCTCTTTCCAATATACTCATGATCTCATCATATGTTCCAAATATTTCTTCATTTACATCTTAAGAATTATTTGCACAATTCTCATACATATATCCTTTGACACTTCATAAGGAAGCTCAACCACCCATTAACTTGTTTGAACAACAACTTCAATGAAACAATTGTCCATGTCAACTAGAAAGGTAATATCATCCTTGTACCATTCAACAAATTTTAGAGGAATCCAATTCCTCACAACCATCTCTTTCTGAATATTTGAAAAGAACTTGTGACAAGAAGCATCACGATCATCTAAATTATCCAAATATTCTTTAATTTGAGTACTGATTGAAACATCTCTTCTCCATACTATATTGTTTAAGCCAGGTAATGCATTGAGAAAGTATAATACCAAGAACACTATAAGTGATCCATACCAGAAGGGATACTAATCGGTCTTCGTCAAGAAGCATCACGATCATCCAAATTATCCAAATATTCTTTAATTTGAGTACTGATTGAAACATCTCTTCTCCATACTATATTGTTTAACCCAGGTAATGCATTGAGAAAGTAGAATACCAAGCACACAATAAGTGATCCATAGTAGACGGGATACCAATCGATCTTCATCAACCATAGGTTATCCAACAACTGTCGCCTCAACAATTCACATAGATCATAGTCAACATTTTATTTCACCATCCTATAGGCCACATATATTGTCGTAGAAGAAGTCAAACCTTCCAGATTCCTGTAATACACCTTATATTAAATTCCCATAGTTGCATATCTCACTGCCAAGTCAATAATGGTATCAATCCATAAGGTTCTCTTATCAGACACAACACCAGTCAATTTGTTCACTTCATCATTTTTTACAGGCTTCAAAGCAAGCACAGTTCCAATTGAGCATAAACTAGTCATAGCCCTTCGGACCTCTTTTGAAATTAAATATGGTCGATCCAACCATAAATAATCTCCATGAATTCTGCTTAAGACTATCTGAATTATATGTTCACCATTAAACATGGGAATATTACTCCAAGCATCCAAACCCTTATGCCCTAAATCTCTGCGCACCATTTACTAAATAAATTCTCTTAAAATCACTAAGTTTGTTGTGATCATACTCTTTCAAAGAAACATGAATGTAACTACAAATGTCTTCTTTGTATACCACTTTTCTAGGAACAACAAAAAATGTATCAATTAGGTCGTTCGTCACTGAAATAAGTGGTCTAAATTCAATACTAGGTCTTGCCTCACTACTACCACTTATAGCATTAAAGGGTTTGCCATTAGAAAATATCTCAAGCAAGAAACAACCTTTGATTGATTCTTCTTCACTTCGCTTTGTAGTCTACAGTTATTTGATTTCATTTTCACAAATGAATTTTAAACAAGCAACACATAATCATCATATAGGATTTCCTCAAAAAGTTGATACACTATATAACCAAAATCATCGAAAAAGTTTCAAACCATCAAACTTTCTTAGAATCCACCAGAAATGACTTTCATACTTCTGTCGTGATGAGAACAACCCAATGCCAAGCCAAGAGAGAGTGAAATATATGCTTTAAAATCTCTCCCTCAAACATAGTTGTCTGAGCTAGTTATCGGAAAAAGGGTCTGCACCCATAGAAGGTACAGATCCAGCCTCAATCTTTTCTTCAATCTTATCATTCGATTTCTTCACCCATTTCATCTTCATTTTCTCATTTTTTTTAGTGATATCAATATTCTTTTCATAGAGGTTTTATTGGATAGGCAATATTATATCACGTGCATTCATATTAGGGTGTCTAATATCCCAAAAATGAGGGTACAATATATTGCCTATTAGTGAAAAAAGGGGGTTTTTAATTCAAGCTATGAAAAATACAATATTTGGTGAAAATAGGAGGGTTTTTAATTTGGGTTGTGTATTGGGAGGGGTCACAGAAAAGGAGTTTAGGACAATATTTTTTGAAAATAAGGGGATTATTTAGTATGCCATAAACACACGTGATATAACCTAGGTTCACTAAGTGAAGCCCTTGTGATTCTTTTTCGGCCCTTTAGATTTTTCAGTTCTTCTTTTGCAATGTTTCACAATGTGATTCATCTTGTTACAACTATGACATAATGGACCTCTCTGAGGTTTGACACCATTCATTTTGTTATTTTCAAATATTTTTTTTGTTCTACATTCGAAAGCTTTGTGTCCATATGTATTGGAAGTGTAGACACTAAAAAAATGGTCAATGCCCATGTCTCCTGTTTTTAACATGTTTTCTCATTGTGCACATATTCTTTATTATTCATTGATCCTATCTCATTTCCTCTCTCTTTCAATTTAATCATTTCCTATCTTGTTGATATCATTTCATTCTCATTTCAATCCTATGATATCAATTTGCCCCAAAACCTATCCTGTTGATATCATTTTGTCCTCATTTTGATCCAATGATATCAATTTGTCCCAAAATCTAATCTGTTGATATCATTTTGTCCATATTTTGATCTTATGATATCAATTTATCCCAAAACCTATCTTGATGGCATCATTTTGTCTCCATTTCAATCCTATGGCATCAATTTGATCCCATTTCATATCCATTGGCATCATTTTGATCCCATTTCTTGTCCCATGGTTTCATTTTGTCCCCATTCCATCTCCTTTGACTCATTTTGACTCGATTTACCCATTTTGATCTAATTTTACCCAATTTTCTCAATTCTTCCCATTTTCTTCCCAATTTTCCCAATTTCACCTGGTTTGACTCAATTTGACCAAATCTTGGTCTCTAGACATTAGTTTGATTTGATTCCCTCTTAAGATTAATTAATTATTTAATTAATTAAGCCTCTTTCACTAACATTTCTTCTAAGATAAATAAATAATATTTTATTTATTTATCCTTTTATCCATTCAATTTATTTAATTGTCTAATTGATCAATATGGGGAATAAATTAATATTTATTAATTTATCATATTTATATTCTTCTTAAATGAAGATAGTTAATAAATTTATTTATTAATGTATCCTCATGTGGAGATAATTAATGGATTTTATTTATTAATTCTCCATAATATCTTCTTTCTTGATAGACTTGAGCTCCTCGGCTATTTCCATTTTTCCTCATCTCCTAAATGGCAGCTTTGAGTTGTATTTGATTGTGTCCATTCAATTTCTCAAAAATCAATTCGATCTCGACTATTTGTTGAAAACCAAATTTCTATAAAATGACGCATCATTCTTCATTCAACACAACTAATTTCAAAATATTAGCATCATTATTCTGTCGAATTAATTTCTAGTATTCTCACTATCATCATCCTTGTTGTCATTCATATTTATGCATTTTGTAAATTCAAAGAAACATGCCCCATATTAGAGAAGAAAGAAGCAACAACGAAGTGCCATCAAAGGACCGTAAGAATAATAGTTTGATTTGTGTTTTCTTTCATGCTTCATTTTGACAGCTTTGTTGGTTAGAGTAGGAGCTTTGCATGTTGTTTTAGTTTTCATGGTTAGCTTAGTTAACTTCATGCTTGTTCATTTCTGATTTCCTAGTCAACAACAAGCATAACACACTACATTGAAAGAATGAGCATAACTCAAATTTCCGTATCCATTCCTCATCATCCTACTTTTGCATTCAGTAGCTCTTTGCCCAAACTTATTGTAAGAGTAGAATCTTATGCTAATAGATTGATTTCTAATTTGAGTTCTACATTCACTAGCTCTATGTCTAAATCCATTACACGAAAAACAATTACCTTTAAAAGATGAATACATGATAGGAACAAAAGGAGCTCTCCGGATATTTCTTGAGTTTTTGGAGCTTTGATTTTTCTAATCTTTTCTATTATTAACCTTGTCTTTTCCTTTATCCTTCTTCAAACATTCACCTTCTTCAAAGCCAATTCCACTTGTGTCTCCACTCTATCTCTGAGAATTGAGGACAACATCTAGCACTTCACTGCCACCTTTGAGTTTTATTCCATTATTAATTTGATCTTTTACAACTTTCAGTTCCTCCTTGAGTTTGACAATTTCTTCTTCAAGATTTTCACATTCTCTGGTCTTCTCATCAAGCTTTGTTTCAAATTCATCTATGACTTTCTTTCCTTTATCAAGCGGGCTTCTTAAAAAGGATATTTTACCAACTACCTTTTTATGTTTTTCTCTACCATCATTCAGGTTTGCCAAAGTATATCTCAATTTGCCTTCCATGTCAACAATACCATCTACATCATTCTAATCATTTCGATAAATATCATCCATGTCATTCAATTCTTCTTGAAACAGTGTTCAAAATCTAAGATCTACCTCAACGATTAAACTAACTCTTTAGGAACCAAAAATTTGATACCAATTGTTGAACACTCAGAAGGACTAAGAGGGGGGTTGTATCAGTTCGAAACTACAAAATAGATTATTAATAATTAGCATTAACTTAGCAATAACACATTAATCATCATCACATAAGCATCAACCATCAACACGTGAACACCAAATCTACGCGGAAAACCCAAATAGGGAATAGCCACGTTGAGAATCTAACTCACAATATATATTAATTGTTTACAATGAAAAAGGCTTCCTACCAAAGAGCTCACTGCTCCAGACTTGCTGATTGAGGTACACAACCTTGGGAAAGATACAAAAGAAGACTTTCTCAACTGAAGATCACTTCTTCAGGGCAAGATACAAATTCAGCTTACAAAACAATAGGAATAGTAGATCGTATTGTATACAAAATAACATCTATTATAATGTAGATAATAGTTCACAATGTGTACTCATCTGTCTACTCTATACATCTCCAAATCTTCACATTTCCTTCACAACACTATCTTCGCATCCATCAATCACATCTTTCTCACTGTCTTATCTTTAACACAACCAATCTGCTCAATATATATTAATCAAATCAAAATAAGCTTCACTAGGTTGGCCAAAAGAATATGTAATGTATACATAACATCGACCCAACAATACATCATTTGGAAGGTAAAAAGAATGTGTGAGGGTTCACATTAAGTCAACACACCTTCCAATCAACATCAAAATCGTTTACACACAACTGCTCGAACCAATACGCAAAAATCAGTAAACACTTGATTTGCTAAAATCATGTTGTCCTATCCCAAACCTAAAGAAAGCGGTTCACCCCAAAATAACCACAACATCTTGATTTGTGACATAGTCACGATGAGCAAAGAAACATGATCATCTAGGACATATCCGGTACAAACACTAATTCTAGATCACAATTAGTTTCACCAAAGCAAACACCATAGATAATATAACCACTTCTTGACTAAGTAGGGAACACCAGACTTATAATAACACATTAAATCATCACCTCATGTCATCTAATTAGCACAATTCGAATTTGCAATGAGTTCCATAGCATAGTATTATAGAAGCAGACATCTAGACCATCAACCAGATACACCATACATCAATTGAACATATGCATATCCGGATCACCACCAACAACCGGTTCATAGAGGATTGACATCAATGACAACAAAGGCATCCATATGTGCAACATACTCTTCCTTGCACTTGATTTCTTGCAATTGTAGTGTCCACCCTTGACTTGACTTATTTTGATTAGAGTTGACTTTTATTCCATCCGTGATAGACTTACCTCAACTATTTATGATGATTTGGATGATGATTATTCATGTGTTTTAGTTACGTATTGTGATGATAGACATTATTGGGCATATACTATTTTGGATGATTTATACAATGTTGATACTATCATTATTGATCATGTGATTTGATGGATACTATATGCTTACTATGTGATAGATTATCGAAAGATTATATTGATCATGGATTTGATGTTGATTATGATAACACTAACCCTATTTCATGATTATATTTGATGAGATGCTTATGAGATATGTTTGATTGTCTTCGTGATAGAGACGATTCCACATCACTCATTGCGAGCGGGATGTGTCGTCGCGACTCTCTATCACTTGCTTGCTATACACACACACACATTGTATTATCGTTTTGTGGTTGTAGGACCTTGTAGGTACTAGACATCGGCTCCACCTGGCTTCACAACTCTGAGTGTGTCTTTAATTCCAATGGCTTATGTGGTTCGAAGATGACATGAGTTCCCTCCACTTACTCTAGGTCTAAGATGTGCACCAAATGCCGTAGCGTCTTGGTGTAATTCGCCACGTCAGTTAGTTAGTTTGATCTTTTCAGTATTGTGAGTATGTTTAGAGATGGTTGATTCATTTGATTTTGTTTATATTAATTATGTGATCCTTGATGTGTGATTTTATAATTAATAATGCTTATTTTAATTCATATAATTGATTGGCTTTGAGTATTTAATTATTTGATATTTTATGGTTATTTAATTTGAGTGATTTTAATATTTATTTGGTATTTATTGTTTAATCTTTATTGAGGTTTGATCATTTATTTGATATTTAATTAATTAATTATTTATTTAATGTTTATAGTTTAATAATTTATTTGGTATTTAATGTTTATTTATTTATTATTGATTTATTGCTTAGTTGGTATTTATTTATTATTTATTGTTTAATAGTGCTTTTATATTTTAATGTTGATTAATATTTGTTAGCAAGCTTTATTGTTGTTTAACATTTATTTTATAGTTGTGATTTGATTATTTAATTATTTATTTGATTTTCTATGGTTTAGTATTTATTTGATATTTAATATTTATTTGGGGTTACTTAATTTATTTTATTAAAGTTTTCAGTTTATTTAATTTTAATCCCCTTTTGGATTATTTATTTATAGGCTATGTTTATTTAATAGTTTGACTTTCATTTCCTAAGTGGGGTGTATGAACACATTAAATTAAAATAATAATATAACATTCCCACTTGGCTGGATAAATATATTTTACATTTACTATACCTACCCTTTACTCTCATTGGCTAAATTTGAAATGGGAGATTAAATTATAATGTATGGTGGATTCGTAAAATATATTCCAAAAAGGAACATTTTGATTGGGTCGTATCGAGGCTGGGGTTTTGATTATTGTTTGCTTTTTATTTTCATTTCGGTGATGTTTTTGGGGTTGGCTATTCTTTGAAAATTTTTCCTGTAAGCATTTTTCCTTTGGGTCTTCGATTTTTGCACTTGGATTTTGGCTGGAACTTGATTTGGATATTTGTTGGAGCTTGACTTGGATTTTGGTTGGAGCTTGGTTGGATTTTGACTAGAGCTTGATTTGGATTTTGGCTTGGCTTTGTGGGGATCTCTTCTTCAGCTACATTCCATCACTTCTGGTTGCAGGTTGGAGCTTTGAGCCTTTGTATATTAATTTTAATGGCTTTTCTCTGTATGCATTGTGTCTGCAGCTATTTTGGGTATGGGTTGAAGAAATATTTACATATTCTATAATTTTATTAAAGTTTTAGAAATAATATTTGGGGAAAACTTTATATTATATGGGATTTTATGTAGTTTGCTAGAAATATATTTTGGCTTCTTGTACATGACGTCTCACAGCTCTGAGAAATTTCTGTGTGAATCTTTGGTTGTTGAGCCATTTGATTGAATGGGAATGTGAGTAGTTTTTTCTTTGTGAGTTTTATAGTCTGAAGGTGTTGGATTTGATTTTATTGGAGTTTTGTGTGTTTTAAAATGGTTTTGTATGTGTTTTGCCGTGAATTTTTTTTTATTAGAACTTGGCTTGTAGTTTGTAGCTATTTATTTCGTTTATGCCCTCTTATTCCTTGTTTCTGAGCGACTCTTTCCATATGATTTTCGAGCCCTTTTGTTAAAGACTTGATTTTATATTTTTGCTGAAAGTTTTTTGAGTTTTCTATGTATTTGCGATGCTGTGTAAAAGCGCTAACCTATTGTGTGAATGCACGAACCTATCTGATTTATGTGTTTTTCATAGTTTTGCTTATTTTAAATAATTTTTCCGATTGAATTTTTGTACCAGAGGTTTGTTTGAGGTCTGATGATGATTTCCAGAATTGGTCTTGATCTGATTTGATGCTTTTCCATGGTTTTATGTCTATTTGTCTTCCTACGTTATTGTGGTTGTATTCTCTCTCTCTCTCTCTCTCTCTCTCTATTATCATAAGTCATGGATGATGAGATGATTATGTTGTTGTTTTGGACCAACAAGTGGATTGGCCTTGCTGTGAGGTTATATTCTTACTTGATGGTAGATTTGATGGCCTTGTTATGCCTTGTATTTATTGGCCAATAGGCTCATTTTGTTATATTTGATTATGTTTTAGCCTTGCGTATGTTGCAATAGTATGAGTGGATGCTCTTGGCTACATATGAATGTTATATTTTCATATTTCATTATGGTTTAGAGCCTGTTGTGATTTATTGATGGGCCATGTTAGGGGGAGTGGGCTTCCATGTGATGATCGTGGTCACGAGAGATAGGATTGCATGAGGTTCCTTGTAAGGATGCATGAAGTCTAGACCGCCAGGGCACATTGAGAGTTTACCTTGATTTGTAAATAAGAGATAACTTGATAATTGATGGGTTGGGTAGCTAGATTCATTAATAAGATAATAAATTGATTTGAGCCTCGTGACTTAGTCCTAGGGAGGATGTTTTAAGATAAGCATGAGAAGGCCGTGAAGACGGTAAACTAATATCACTTAGTCTTTCATAGGTTGAGATGGCTCCACATGTCCATCAGGCTAGTGCCTTATGTTATTATGCTTTGAGGATAACATGTGATGACACTCCACTCCTACACGTATTCCTCTTTGATGATTTATGATTATGCCTTATTGGATGCATTTATGTTTTGATGAGTTATAGGCCTCTGGGAGTTTAATCTTGTTTTATTGTGTAAGTTCTTGCAGGAGAGTCCTTGTGTGGTTAGTCTTTTTGTTTATAGGTGCTAGCTTAGGTTTTGAGTGTGTTGGGACCTTGTGTCATTTCCTAGCACGGGGGGTGGTTCCTTTGGTTCCACATGGTCGGGTGGTTGGTTCTTTTTAGCCATTGGGATGTTCTCTTGGATTCTTCATGCGTGGATGTGGATTCTCCTTCTTGATGGATTATGGATGTACCTTGTAGTAGATTTATGTAACAAATATGATGGATGCTTGTATTTAGTATCTTGTATGTGGAAGATGGAATCATGTAAAAGGAAGAGCTATGTTCATGACGTATTGTTATGTAAATGTATTTGTAAGTAGTTCATAAATGGTAGTTAGGGTATGTCATGATTTGTAAATGTGGCAATGTGATGTATGGATGTGTTCTTGTTAAATGAAGGGAATGATTTCATGTACCCAAATTTGGCAATGGAGTTGCAATTGAAAATAGATTTGATTTATAATATGATCTTCTTGTATTGGTTAGAAAGGAATTTTATGGTTATTCTTTAGATTGTGATTTAGTATGTGAAAAAACCTTGAGAAATGGAATAATCTTAAGTGTCAGTATTGAGGATGTTAGATAATATGGATAAGGTTTAGATAATGATGTCTCTATGTGTACGCTTTGGAAATCAAGAAAAGTATGCATAGAATGCAAAAGGATTATGGAAGGAAAATATTAGGATTCTTGTGTTATGCATTGAGGTTATTGTCAAATGAAATGATCATGTTAGGAAAGTGGTTGTATGTGTAGTTGGATTAGGAAAGGAAACTGTTGCTATTAGATTCGTGCATTTGCTTTCAGTTCTATGTGTAAGCTATGATGTAACGAAGGAATTATAAATGTGAATAGATCACATTGCTAATAGGTAAATCATGATAAAGGAGACATATATGTCCATGTGAGAATTTTAATGTAAAGGAAAATTGGGATTAAAGGGTATTGAGGCTTTCGAATGAAGCTAATAGGAAATGGATTGATTTGCATAGTAATGGAAAGTATATCATGCTAGATAGATAGTAAATGACTTGTATATGATGTATGCCATGCACTTATATTGAAAGTAATGGTTTTATATAGTTATATGTTTGTAAGTTAGTAAATGAACTTTATGATTGAAGGAATAGTGCGATGTTTTGCTTGCTCATGATTAAGTAAAGAAATAAGGGAATTATCATGTGGATTGAAGAATGAATTATAGTTTATACATTATGAGTAGATAATCATAATAGATGGAATGAGATCATGTTAGTATTAGATGCGATTGAAGTATGTTTAAATGGATTAGTAAGGATGAATTATACCTATGCATTAGGATTACATTATCATGGAAAATGATAAGAGTGTGTAGATAGGAAATGATGGGTTAAAACACATTTAGATTTGGTGCGTAAAATGAATGTAGGAATATAGGGTTGTCTTGCATTTTTTAAAGAAGGAATGTAATATGTTAGTAAAATGGTAGAATGGAATGCATATCATGATGTATAGATAATTTGGTAGGTTGCATATCTCATGGTTAGGAAATTGAAAATGATGCATTAATTCCAAATGGAATGTGTTTGTTGTGCAACTAGAATGTCATTATGGTAGTTCATTAAATAATGATGTTGAAGTACCTTAGGGAAAGATTAATGATGTTATGCTATTTCCGCTTGCGTTAATTAGTGAAATGTGTAATGATGCATGTTCATAATGGATAAATGGTAAATGAATGTAGTTAAATGGAGATGTTATGGGTTACGTTAGTTGCTAATAGACGTTAATAATTTTTTTTTATCTCCATTTGCATATTAGATGTTTAGTTTCTCTAAAGTATTTTGGCAGACATTACAACAATCATTTGTGTATTCTTGGTCCTCTTGATGTTGTTGTTGGATATCCATTCATCATTATTCCATCATTGTCATCCATGCATCATTCCTTGCATCAAACTTAAAAAGAAAGAGAACACCTTAAATCATGAAAGAAAGATGAAACCTACTTAATCATAACAAAAACCGAAAGTTCAAAGCTCTTGCATTCAAATCCATATTGATAATAATAGTGAAAGAACATGAACGATATCACCAACCATTCATAAAACTTATTCCATAAAACCCTTTCTACAATCTAGAAATGATAATTTTAGGTCTGAAATTATCTCCATTTGCATATTAGATGTTTAGTTTCTCTAAAGTATTTTGGTGGGCATTACAACAATCATTTGTGGATTCTTGATCCTCTTGATGTTGTTATTGGATATCCATCATTGCCATCCATGCATCATTCCTTGCATCAAACTTTAAAAAAAAAGAGAACACCTCAAATCATGAAAGAAAGATGAAACCCTACTTAATCATCACAAAAACTGAAAGTTCAAAGCTCTTGCATTCAAATCCATATTGATAATCATCATGAAAGAACATGAACTATATCACTAACAATTCATAAAACTTGTTCCATAAAACCCTTTCTACAATCTAGAAATGATAATTTTAGGTCTGAAAATGCATGAGTTCAGGTCTGATTTGTCCTTTCATTTGGTGGAATTCATTTGGTTGTGATTGAATTCACCTTATGATATTATTGAATTCACCCCTTCTTCTTGTTTGACCCCTTTGTAATCTAATTTCACTCTTAGTTCAATTGGAAATTGATTTGAAAATGCTGATAGAGGTCTAAAAATTGACCAATCTGCTAGTGAAATTTGCTTAAATCTGGGTTCATATCTCCTTATTCGCTGGAAAACTTTCTTGTCCTTAGGTTTGGTCCAAAAATTTGCCTTTCAATCTGGTGTATTGTGATGAAAATCACTTCAACTTGATGTAGTTCGTTCTTGAAATATGAAAAAAACCACCTTGAGCGCATATGCAAATAACCTCTCGGGTCTGCTCAAATAGTTTGCTCTCCTAGGTCTGTTGGAAAATTTGCTCCAATATGCCTTGAAATGATTTGAATTGATGAATGAATGGTACTCTTGACTCATCATATATATGCGCTCCACCTTCAATTACCAATTAATGCATTCCAATTTAAATTAGCTCATATCAAGTCGGCCAAGCATGATGTCTTTGTTTTTTCTTTTTAAAACTTAAAATTTTCTTCATTTGATGCAAGTCAGCTAGGCATGAATTATTCCATTCTACAGTATAGGGATACCATATAAAGGAGAACACCTGATCAAAGATTTCAAGCCATTAAGAATTGAACTCTTCTCTCCAATTTAGAGATCTTGGATGGTGAAGAACATAACTCACCCTAATTCGAACTTTGGTTCAAGTGGTTTGGAACATAATTTACATCTTGATTCAAAATTTCTAGGTGGTGAAGAATAGAATTTATCATCATAACTTAATTATTTCTAGATGGTGAAAAACATAATACATCATCATAATTGTTCATTGTTCTTACACCTAAAAATTTCCCACTATAGGTCTTGAATCTGATTTTGAAGAGAGAAGAACTATTCAAAGAAAAAATCTAAATTGTTGAAAGACAAAATATCCCTCACCTTGGTGAAAATTCCAAGTGTGAATGCACTCAAGAACCCCTCCCCTTGGACGAAATTCCAAGTGTGAAGGAACAATCATACTCATTGCTTGGGTAGAAATTTGGCTAGTGAAAGAACTCAAGGACCTCAGTGTTGTGCAAAATTTTCTCCTATGTAGGAAAAAAGCATCCAAGTGTTGCATGAAGATTTGGCTGGTGCAAGAACTCAAGAACCTTATAAGTGTAAAATTTGATTGTGAAAGAACTTGGGGACCCAATGCCTAGCGAAATTTTCACTTGTGTACGAACTCATGAATGATTTGTACAAAGATTTCGATTTGAAATTGATTCCTAAGACCCCTCGCTCAACATGGAATTCCTCATCTTTACTTGACATTTTCTTACATTCTTCATGATTTTAGTCCATACTACTTGTGAAGAACAAATTTCTCAATTTTCCTCTCCTATCAAGGTCGGAGAATCTGACCTTGCCAAGGAATTTTCCTTGTCTTGATTTTGGATTTCCATTATTTTTCCTTGACAACTTCTTGACAACATTAACAAATTTGACAATTTTGAAAACATTTCTTGCATTTTGACAACATTTTACAAAATTGACAACATTGTGAATTTCACCTTCAATTCTGAGTCTTGATGTTCGCTCTTGAATTCTAAAATTGAACCCTTGACTTAATCACACCCCTAAAGAAAAGATGTTGCATTCTAAGTCATTTCAAAGGTCACTCAACACTCACCTTATCGTGAACTAACAAGACATCACTAAACCCTCAAAAATTAGAAGATCAAAATCATTGCCAAGCTAAGCAAAAAACTAAGAAAAACTCCCTAATCCAACAATCGCAAAGTGGGGATCCCCATTTACAATGGGGCATGTGTGCTTACAACGCAACAACATCCTCAAATGATTAGGAGAATTAGAACAATTTAGCAAGAAAACAAATATAAATTTTGGTTTTTGGGTGTGTTATTTTTTAGCACGTCTTGTAATTTTTTGGGCTGCACTATTACAATTGAGAGGCACAAGAAAGTTAGAATAGGATTTCCTTTCACTTGAAACAAATTATAGAAAGATAACACTCATTTTGGGTTTTGCTTGTGTTTGTTTGATTAAGTGTTGTAGATGGTTGAATTTAAGGGTATTTTGCCTTAAATCTGATTGTACCATTGGTCTAAGTGACAAGAACTCCGTGTTTGACTATAAATGAGCATATTTAAGCACTTTGTATGGAGTTCTTATAATTTTCTCCTTGGCACAATGTTCGACATCCATATAATATGCACTATACCACCATTGTTCTCTATTTGTAGTTCAAGGTTGTTTGTAGGCAAGGTTCTCTTTCTTGGTTTGTAGTGTTTTAGGGCTAAGGCATTCATTCTAGTCAATTGCTTGTTTGGGTTGAGGTTTATTTTATGCATAGGAGGGCTTTGTGGTACTCTATTTGTACCACTAAATAGTGATATTATGTCAATAATTTCCACCTTCCCACTTCTCATTGTCTAGAAATTACCTTGGTGGTTGTAATGATATTGCTCAACAACATTCAAAGTCATTAATGATTATAATAATTTCTCAACATTGACAGTATTATCGCTAATACATTCTCGCACACTTTTGCCACCACAATCAATGTACCTATAGGTCCTCACCAATGGTATATCCATCATCCTCCAAGTAATACTAGCTTAGGGAATATTCAAAGTCTCTTCTAACTAGTCAATCATGGGAGCCATAAGGGTCAAACCCCACCTCTAACATGTCAACATTATGTCTGCTCCGCCATGCAAGATCTATGTCAACATTTGTATGGGAAACATCATCAAGGACGCCATAACTCCACAAGCTAGGGTCTTCTAATTGCTATCAGTCTTTTTATTGCTAGTATTAACCTCCATGGTCCCTTGATTGCCATACCTAACAATTAGAGGTCACATTAGTTGCTAAGGTTGACACAAAACTTGATCCTCAATCTTCTCTACACCAATGAAATGATTTGTTTTGCATTAAATGGAGGTATGATTTTGAGATTGTTTTTGAAATGGATTAATTTATGAGTACTTCATAGTGGTGCAATTTATTTTTATGTTGACATTCTAGTTTACCAAAAATCTAGTTTTAGCAGTATTTACTATTCAATTGTCATTTTTGGACATAAACAACTTATTAACTTTCTCAAAACAACTTTTTTAGCTTTGTGAATATTTTTTGTAAGAGTTAATGCTGAATTTCCAACACCATGGGATTAGCTACTAGACCAAAATAATTTCCACATGAGAGAAAATGACAAGAATAACTTGCTTCAACAATGCAACCTTATACAATCATGTCTCCCGCCCAGGCATTTTCAAACGGCTCTAGTGACCTTGCCGTTGCGAATGGTTCAGTTGCCAGTGGTGTCACTGTTGTTATGGGTAGTGGTGGGGGCTTCTTCTATGCGCCCTTTACTGCTGCCTTCCCTTCCCTTTCTGCTGATGGGTCTATGCGTGATGCTCCCCTGGTGGTGGGTTGTGCCGATTCCCCCACGACTAGTGTCCCTAATCCGGTTTTGTATTTGGATGTCCTTGTTGCTGTTGTTGATGCTCAGGTTAATCATGACTCTCCTCAAATTGGTGGTGCTCTTGATGACCCTCTTGCAGGTTCTAATGCTCTTCTGAGACCTTTTGCTAGGAACCGTAGCTTTTCTTGTGTGGCCAGCTCTGTTTCCCATCCTTTCAAGGGGATTCGTCCTCTTCCTTGTGCCAAGACTTCCCTTGTTGTGGTATGTGGCTAGGAGGCTATAGAGAATATCAATTTCTACCAATGCAGTGCTTTGGTTTGCAGATTTGTTGGGTTTTGGCCTTCTCTTCCAAACCTTCATCATTGGGTGAGTGATTCTTGGAAGCCTTTAGATGCGCATGGCATTGAGCTTTTCCTTGTGCGAAAGGCTTTTCTATTGCTTATTTTACCTCTACTCTTGACCACGATTTGGTTCTGGGAAAGTTGTGGTCTTGGGGGATCACCCTCTCTCTCTATTAAGCCTTGGTCTTCTTCCTTCAACCCCCTTACTAAATCTCTCTCGATTCGTCTGGTTTGGGTCTACCTCCCCAGTCTCCCTCTCCATTTCTAGGAGCCTTCTTGCTTTGAGGCCATCAATAACTCCATTGGCAACTTCTTGAAGGTTGATGATGTCATGATCTCCATGGGTCATTCTACATTTGCTCACCTATTAATTAATGTTGGCATATCTCTAGTTCTCCCCAAGGACCTCCCCTTTCGCCACTGAAGGTGATCTCAACAGGCCACTTAGCTTCAAACTGCTCTTTCTCTCACCACATAAGATCACTTGATAATTAATGCTTCTGACTCTATCTTGTTTGAATCCTCTCGAGATGAGGTGCTCCTTACTGCTAATGATGCCTTTGTTGATGTTACTATTGTTGTAGACTCTTCCATCCCCTTGGATCCTACATTTGTTGTTCTTTCTCCTTAGCTTCACTCTTCTCCTGGCGATTATGTTCTTCTTCTATAGTAGTTTATTGATGTTCTACAACAGTCTATTGTTGTTCTATAACAATAGTTTGGCAGAGACTTTGCGGGGTCTTCCCCGCCTGATTTTTCTTTGAATATTCCTAATGATTGTGTTGCTTGGACGCTTGTTTGTCGCAGGTGGAAGGGAAAATCTACCCCCCTTCGTCAAGTTTTGGATTCTCCCCACTCTTGAGCATGGTTGGGTTGTTGATGGTTTGACAGGCTGGTTTGTTTGGCTTGTCTAACTTTGTTTGTTTGGGATTTGTACCCTTGCTTGGTCTATTTAAATTCGATATCCTATTGGCTTTGTAAAGGGTCAGTGCCCTAGTTAACGTTGCTTTATTTATCAAAAAAAATGCAACCTTTAACCCCCTTATCGAATCACTTAATGTGTGTTCGGTATGGGTACACCTTCCTAATCTTGCCCTTCATTTCTGGGAAAACTCTTGTTACGAGGCCATTGGTAACTTTATTGGATGATTTTTGAAGGTTGATGATTCCACATCTTCCATGGGTAATTCTACCTTTGTCCACATTTTGATCAATATTGACATCTCTACGCCTCTCCCCAGGGATGTGGTTCTTATGGCTGGGATAAGCCATGGACTCAATCATTTGATTATGAGGGCCTCCCCTTTCGATGTCGGAGATGCTTCTCAATGGGTCACTTAGCTTCAGATTGTTCTCTCTCTTGTTACAGAGGTGTTGCTACTTGGTGGAAGGCTGATACTGTTCATCACTTGACTATCAATGCTGTTGATTTTTATTCTGACAACTCCTCATAGGAGGATGATGACTCCACTAGGATGAGGTTGTGCCTCTTACTATTGTTGAAGCTTATCCTGACCCTGTCATTACTATTGATGTCGCCTCTTTTTTCCTTCAGGATCCTACACCAGCTGCTCATGTTTTGCAACATCAATATGCTCCTAGTGATTCTACTCTAGATGTTGTTCTATAGCAATTTTCTATTGTTGCAGACAAAAAACTCTATGGGGACCTTCTCACTTAATTATTAATTTGATGTCCCTAATAGTAGTATTTTCCGGACTATTGTTTGTCGTAGGTAGAAGGGGAAGTCTGGTCCTACCCCCTTCGCCCCCCCCCGCCCTCAAACCTCTCTATCTCAAGTTTTGGGTGTGTCTCCCCACTCTTGAGTTGGGTTTTGGGTTGTTGCTAGTTTACCAAGATTCTAACAGTGTTCTGGCTTGTTGTGGGTTAGTACCTTTGTTTTGTTGCCTTTCTTTTTCTGCCTACGAGCTATTGTATACAAGCACAACACCCTTGTTTTGTTGCTTACTTTAATACAAAACAATGCAAGACTAATTGATTAAATGTGAAATATACAATGAGATGTTTTTCTATAAAGTTAAGATTGAGACAAAGGATTAGACAAGATTGTGACATGTGCCTTAATGCTATGCTATGAGACAATTATTGGTGTAAATAAGGTCTTGTGCCTAGTGGTTTTTCTAGCTCCTAGTACAAGACTTATTCACATGATTTAAGTTTACTTAGGTCCTAGGTGTCATTTTAGAAGATTGATTAGTTATCACATGATCTTATCTTATCTTTTGACAACTACTTTTAGTTACTTAGGTCACTTAATATTTCACTTTAGTTGTCTCATTGTATAGGATTATGACACATGTCAAAATCTTGTCTAATCCTACCTATCACCTTGACTTTATAAGCAGAGCCTCTCGTGTATATCTACATGTTCATTCTTGCATTCAAAATTAAACAAGTTATTCTTACCATTTCCTCTCTTGTGGAATCTATTTTGGTCTTGTAGGGTGGGTTCCTTGGGGTGTTGAGGAGTAACCATTCAACTCCTACATGGTGTCAGAGATTCATATTTAAAAACTCCTCAAATATGAGGATGTTTTGGCATTGAGCTCTTGTTGAGTGTTGTTTGGAGTGAAATTGACCTCACAATTTAGTCTAGAAGGTGCCCAAACCCTTATTTTCATATAAAATACTTCGTATTTTTCCATAAAATGAATTTTGGCCATTTTTTAGGGTTTTGAAAAAATTTGTTGTTTAGTATCCATATGGTTATATGAAATATATATGGTATACATATTTGTACCATAGAGTTAGATCGTAAAGATCCTATGTAGGTAGTTGACAAAAAAATTGTGAATATTTTGTAGGAATATTCTCTTGCACAAGTGAAGTTATGGGTTGAGGTTGTTGTCCTTTGCATCATGTTGTGTCATATCCAATGTCCATATGGTATGAAATAATGATTCTTTAATCATTTATTAAAATAGTTTTTTAATAAAAAATTTGTTTTTTATGGTCAAGATAAGGGTGCTTAAGAGCTTAGGCACAGTCACATTGTGACTTGGACATTGTGCAAAGGGGGCTTAGGCTGGTAGTACCACCACTAATTGTGTGTTTACTATCACTTTGTACCATTGCGTTGCCAGTCATTTTTGCCCACCCACCACCCACTATGGTGGCATGCTTTTTTTAAACTACTAGTGCTTGACTTGGTCACATTGGTGACCATCGACTAGCCTCTAGGGGAGATTGATTTTGACCCCTAAGCACTAAAAAGGGGGTTTTCTTCATTTTTCATAACGTGTGCTAATAGAGGCAATTGCTTTCAAACAAAATATTTTCAAAAAGTTGGTTTCTTTAATTTTTCAGTGACACAAGCGTCTTGCAAAAAAAAAATTGTTTTATGCCATTTTTTCCAAGTTGAAGTTAGATCTTATCTTTTCACTTATGAGCCCATAAATTTTTGCTTCAGACTCTGCTTTTTTCAATTCTTTCAGCATCATGAAGGTATTGAAGAACTCTATAGCTATGTACATGCACTTTTTTGCTAATTTTTTAGATTTTCAAAATCTGTTTAAAGTTGATTTGGTACTTTTGGATATATTATCGTAGATTTACAAAAAAAAACAGGTTAATTTATTTTGAACAAAGGGGATATTTACTTCTATTGTGATAGGTAACTTTTTGTTCTTTTATTGCATTCTCTGGTTTTATCATGGATTTGCAAAAAAGTGTACTTCTAACTCCATATAACTATCATGAGTGTAAATCACAAATGGAGATTTTGTTGTTGAAATTGAAATTACAAAGAATTACACATGGTATAGATATAGAAACCTAAGGTGCTACAAAAAAGAGAAAATGTTATGATTGAAGAGATGAAGCTCTTGATACTCCCATTGTGTCTATTTCTCATGATCTTAGATATCATTTTAAGTCAGATAAGATGAGAAAAATCAAGTTGGAAAATGAACTAATGAGTCTCAATCCTTCAAATTTTGATAATATCCAAGACTTCTTCACAAATCTTAATTCTCTTAGATTTCACTTATCTAATTACGTGGTCTTTAAAGAGGATGAAGTGTTGACTCTCTCTATTCTTTCTAAGGTAGGTCTTGATTATTTGGTTTTTGTTTCTTGCATTTTATGCTACTATTGATGCCCTAGGCAATACTTTCTCTTGATGGATTTGCACCTCAACTTACAAGGGAACTGTTGACCATTTTTGTGTCAACCTTAGCCATGTAGACAACTGATTTGAGATATCTTCACTGGCTAAAAACCTTGTTAAAACCCCTAAGGCCTAAAACCCTAAACCCTTAAGACTTTTGCCTTAACCTTTTTTGATCTTATTCTTTTCCTTTGTTGACCGACACAAGGCATCCATTTCACTTAAGTCTACCGGTTGGAGGGTCCCTTCTTCACGGTGTGACCAACCCCTTTCATCTGCTACCGGCTGGTAGGAGTTCTTTTGGCTATCACTATGTCTCATTGGTCAGAAACTTCCACTTTTGTTCCTTGTTGTGTCTGTGCTACTTTCGCACGACACGACAATTAGTGATGCAACCAAGAGGAAAAGTTGTTATCACTAGATTTTTCCTATCACTCTTTCTCCTCAAAAAAGAACACATGTGACATGATGATGAGTGATGTGGCTATTGATATGAGGGAATGAAGTGTTATCATTTTTTTTCAGTGATCAGGAACTGGATCCCACCCTTGGTTGCGATATTGTGATGGGTTGTTTGGCTAGTGGGACCAACTCATTTTCATGACGCAACCATGATCGTTCACCTGCGTGCAAAGATGATGATCGGGTGGCCCGGTTTCAAACCTGGAGAGTGCAATAAATTCAAATTTTTCTGCTTGGGGTGGTTGTCAACTTAATGGGTCAAAACTCAGTTTTTTCCCCTGTCGGTGGCCTTAGATCAAATTCGATTTATCTCAATCACTTTCAGGCAGCCAAGAGGCAATCACCATTACTCCACCATGACTCTACAAACACTTATCTTAGGTTGCCTACTGCATTGATTGAAGACTTTTTGGGTGTGGGAGAGGACAATCAAACGTTATTCTTACAAGGATTCTCCCTTTTTTCAGGGATTGTTACTTTTTCTCATTTTTGGGTGGCATTTTTAGACATGCAATCATCAGATCAATTTGTCTGATCTAATCCTCCTCTCTTTTTGTAACCTAACCCTAGTTGGTTAGGGTTTATGAACCTAGCATTCCATCTAAGTTGTGCTTGATCTATAAAGGCAAATTGTGTAGCTCTTTTTAAGGGTTGTTCTCCCTTTTCTCTTGTAGAATTTTTGTGTATTTTGCAACTTTAAATCACCTCACCTTTATGTTAATAAATCATCTGTCTTACCTTCTCCCAGTTGTCCAATATACTGTGTTTTTCTCACCTCTTATTTGGAAATCTTTCTTTCTTGTATCTTTAGATTTCAGCTTGTGTTAATCTTTGCCTACATATGTTGTATGTGTATATCTCTCAATCCCTCTCAATATTCATATAGGTTTCTTGTTAAAGATTGAGATTTGTGTATAGCTTTGGGTGGTTTATTGATGTCTTGTGCATTCATAGGCAGAGAAAGAAACATACTTCAATCTAGGTGCATCACGTTTTATCCCTTTTATCATTCCTTCTCCCCTTTTCTGCTTAGAAAATTAGAATAGGTTTTATAAGTGTTGGTTTTGTAGGAACACAATGGACCACTGAGAGGGGGGTGAATTAGTGGTGATCAATAAAAAATTTAACTCCTAAAAGGTCGAAGATTTAATAACAATAATCATAAAGCAATGAGACGAGGTATCAAACGCATGAGCACACACACATAAGAGGCAACCCATAATACAAGTGTATATGAGGAAAACCCACGATGGGGAAGAACCTCAGTGAGAAATGTTGATGGAGTCTACTGCTCCAATCTAGCCTCACAAGTAAAATTGATTACAATGTTTAGGGCACCAACCCAAGGAGCACCAACCCTTGACTTTATGTGCTACAACCCAAAGGAGCATCACCCCTAGCTCTAAGCACCCACTCAAAGTTTTACAATGAAGGTATATTCAGATACAAATTAAGTACCTTGTTGCAAATGAGGTTTTGAAACTCACAAACATTCTTCTCTTGAGATTGACTTGACTCTCTTCTGCCCTCAGGTCTTTATGCTCCAATCTTAGCTCTCTGCTTTGTATCTTTTTCCTTTGTCCTCTTCTCTTCTCTGCAACCAGCTCTCTACTTTCTGCTTGGCTCAATCCTCTTTCTTTGCCTTTTACAGTGTATATAACTCACCGTGTTCTCTATCTCAACTCTACACTTTTTGGTTGCTAGGCTCTGTTCTACTCAATCTTCCTTCTCTCTTTGTCTGATTGTCTTCTTTTCTCTACCTCAACTTCACCTATATCGGACTACTCTACTCTCAATTTTTCCTTCTATTGTTGCTCTTTGTTTTGCTATGTTTTTAGAACATCTCTCTCTCTCTCTCTCTCTCTCTATGGTACAACTCTCTCTCTCTGTTTCTACTACACTCTTCAGCAATGCACCACTTCCACATTAAACTTGTCTTCTACACTTCACCTCCTCTGTTGATGTCTTTTTTTCCTCTCTCTCTTTCTAAAGATTAGACCCTCTCATCTTTCTTCAACAATACTCACATATTTTGCACTTCACACTCCTTACACATCATTATCCCCGACTTGTGGAGTTATCTTTATTTTCACCTATATTTATATCTCAACTACTCCCGTCGAATCATATTTGCAGCTACAGTTTGATTGGTTCAACTCTACACACATCAGAGATTACTTCTATTGCAAACTTGAATATTTTATTCAAGTTGGTTGTCTTGAAGATCTTTACTATAGAGATTTTATTCTCTGTCTTCAGTATGATCTCAAACTGACAGCTTACATTAAATGTGTTTTGTTTGTCTTTAGGTTGTTTTGTATATAGATTACTAAACTTAGTAATCTCAAATTGCTCTTCAAGGATTCGGTTTGAAGTATATTGGATTTCCCTCCTTGAATCGACCACCTGCATTGAATGGCCCTGCTCTATTTTTCTCACTTTCTGCACTAGGTTGATATTTTTAGCAAACTTGTTTTGTCTAGTAGATCCTATCTCCTTCAAATTGGTCATCTTGAGCCGCGAACCTATCTGCAATTGGATCACCATTAATGGGATCATCATCTTCTGTCGACCTACCTTGAATAAATCAACAACAATCTTTATCGTCACCAACTTCTATATATCTAATTTGTTCTGACCATCAAGGAGTTGCATGCCCTCATAATCTTCATCCAGTTCAGATGGTCAATGTCGGTCAAGATCCAAATGGACTACCAGACTGCATAGATCGGTCCAACTTCATGTTGTAGATAACCTTCGTGTTATGCGGTCTGTAAACATGTTCATTGCTATAGCAATCCTGAAGTCGTATTGCTCAAAGCTGCATTGATATAGTTTTAACTATTGGGTTGACATCTTGCATCCATTCCACCTTCACAACCTATCATGATGACCATGTGATGCCTTTAATCCCTCTCATAGACATGAGTTATTCCAATAAAAAACTCACGTCAAATTTCACTTATCGCCATAAGCTATCCTGAACAAAGAACCTCCAAGCCAAACAACCACATATCATAATAACCTTAACTATTGGCATAGGAAGATCATGTTGGAACGACTAAACAAGTTATTTTGATGCCACACTGTCTACCTCCCTTTATCGACACACGTATCCCAAAATTCATACTCCATGGTGATAGACTTTGTCGGCATAGGCTACTTCGAAATGCACACCCATCGAAACAACTAACACTATCAGATCAACTTCTGGACACTAACTCGTCAATAAAAACCTATTTTGATGACCCAACATGAACCACCATGAACATAGCTATTTTGAGGATGCATCTCCATAGTCCTACAACACATCAACATATGTTATTATGATGATCTTACCCAGGGGCTCTTCTCTTCATACTCCTCTATCAGAATAGTTGCCCTGATCTTATATGTGATCTGATGGTGTCTGCATCAGCATAGGGTATTATGATAAGCAACTGTCGGAATAGTTTGGTCTATCATTCCGCCTTCAATAGCTACTCTGATACACCGACTGAGTCTCTTGGTCGACATAGCTATTATGATGTAATGATATCAGATTAGTTTACTCTATCAGTATTGCACAAACTTGTTACGCCATATTTGTCGATTATTCCGATAGGTACCTCACATTTCTATTTCAGCCAAGCTATATCAGTACAACCACCTGAGCAGTTATCACCTGCACAAAACTTGATCGGTATGTTATCCCGATCTCAACACTTCAATAGAACAACACATGATTGGTATAGCTATTCTGATATGATCACTTATGCAACCTACTCAACTCTGCCAACATGAACTAATCTTCTCTTCATCGACATCTTAGTGACACCACTTCAATCAAACTGAAACAACATCATATTTTTCATTATGACCTTCATCTGGGGTACACATCATCTTGCATTTTTATTCATCTCTTTGTAACACTATCTAGTGGGTATGAAGCCATCAAACAACTAATTTTGTGGCACTCATCACCTGCACCTCTAACCAGTCTGATCTTCATTCAAGGACACTCATCATTTTCTACAACTTCTCTTCTCTGCACACACACATGTTGACATCAATGACAAATTTAATGCCAGCAGGTTTGGTCCAACATTGCACCTTGATTGGTAAGGAAGTTGACCTTCTCCAGAGACTCAACCTCACATCCGCAAGGTCCCACACTTGGAGGTTGTTTCTATGTTTCACAAGGTTGTTGAGCACTAGTGTTCAACAAGGGCGAAAACTTTTGTGACAACAGGAACAAGCCAAGTTTTCACACCTGGGTACATTGAAGTCTTCAAAAGCTCAAGCATTTTTTTGCAAAGGATCTAAATCCAAAGGTTTCAAGTGGAAAAGGTAAGAAGCATAATAAGGTTCCTTGGTTTAATGAGAAATCTAAGGGAATTCCTTTATATAACACCCTTGAGTTCCCATCCTCTTCCAAAGAGGATTCATTTAAAAAGAAGCTGAAATATGCTTATTGTAAAAAGCTAGGACATGATGAGTGTAGGTGTTATGATAAGAAGATTGATGAACTCACCTTCTTTAGATGAACAACATTGTGTTTCCCTCATTACTGTCTTCTTCTTCTTCAACATCACAATAGACAATATATTCATCAACACAGTTAGGGACCTCAAGAGTTTTATCTAGGTTTGACAAAATGACAGATAAAACACTCTTAGCCTCTATAATTGCTAAATATGGGAGATGACTTTTTGATTTAGGATAATATCATCATATGGCATCTTTAAAGGATATGTTCTCTTCTTTTGAGCCTTGTAATTCACCAAATATATTGTTGGATAAAAAAACTACATGAAGGTTTGTGGGAAAGTTTCTATTGACATGGAAGAAGGTATTGGAGTTGATAACTAACCCTACACCTCCCAAAAATAACCTACAACCAAAACACCCCACATTTGAAGAGAAAATGATGTGACTAATGCTAAGTGAACTTCAAAAAGATTGATCCAAATAGGAATCTGATATTGAGACTAACTTGTAATTGAATTGTATTGATGCACAAAATATTAATTGGCTACAATGAAAAAATGAATCCTTATAGAAAGGATGATGCAACCGTAGATTTAAACCATGGAGGAAGATTGAAAGAGATCTTGACAAGTGTCCACATCATAATTAATGAGATAACCTGTGCTAAATATAGCTTAATTTAATAAAAGAAAAAACAGTTTAGCTTAAATGTGATAAAGTAATAAAGGGCCTAATTGGATAATTAATTAGGTAATTATCCTAATTACTCTAACACCGTCCCTTAATATTAACTTAAGGAAAATCCCTAATGAATAATGCAAAGATGGATGCATGAATGCATGGATGGATCCCAACTACAAGGCCTAACGAGGTACCCATGTACAAACAAATGCAATCTCTCCTAATCAAATAAAAGGAGAAAACCACATGAAAAAAGATCCTCTCCAAAAGAGACAAAATAAAATAACTGCGATAGTAAAAGGAGGACTTAATGTGACCCCCCAAGGATTGCTTCTATCACACAAGTACAATAGATGACCACCCTCCCCCAATAAGAGAGAAAATAAGGATATAAATTCCCACAATGCAGAAGTAGCTCCTGTGCCAATGATGAAAACATGAAGATAATATATGATCCACCATCTGCAAACAGTGTTTCTCGTCTTAGAAAGAAACAAATCCACTGAAGATTAGAGAATTCATTCCCATAAATTGGAAGAAGTAAGAACCCAAATCCAAATAGTGTGTGCCTCAAAAAAATACTCAAATGTTGCTATGTCTATAAAGGATGATGATGCCACAAACCAATTAGGTGCATGCCCAATCAATATCGAAGGTGATAATCTAGGACTCTATGAAAACTCATATAGAACAAGCTCCATGGGCGATGAAGATGAGTTGGAAACATTGATGCTGTCAACAAAGAGGACATGAATGTGCTCAAAATAATTCTTCAGATATGCAATATGAGAGTACACAAACAAAGATGATATGTTTGCAAGATACAAATCCCATGTATTTATGTCTAGAAGAATAATATCCCCTGCATTGAATCAATGGGGGGCATGCATATGCTAATGCCAAGGTGATGAAGAACAACAAAAGATGATGAAGATTAAGATGATGTCTCAATATGACGAGTGAGAACTAAGAGACAAGTCTCTGATCCATCAACAAGGCCTATAATCAAATCAAGTATCTCAAGAGAACCATTATCAGAGTATACAATTAGCACATGCAAGGGGAATGGGATGACATGCCATAAGATCCTTTGGAAATGGAGAGATGTGAGGGTTTCTTTTTGGAAAGTGGGATACAAACATCAGTCCAAAGAGATGAGTGTGTAAAATATGGTAATAGAGTTCTGAAATAGTTAGCTTAGGAGATAAGGTAGGTTATAAAGAGATCGTCTAGGAGTTGCAACCCTAATAGGAAATATATTTATAGATAGGATATCTAATCACTAAATGACCTAAATAACTTAGATAAGGATAAAATATAAAAATAAAGAAAAAATATAAATGAGGTATAAGGAATGTACCTTGCATAATAAGATATCAATATAAAGAGATATGTTTTGTTGTCCCAATAATGTGTATGGTTTTTCTTTCTAAAATTGTTTACTTAGACAATATCCAGAATACATTTGATTGGCACCTTAATAGGACCAATTTCGAGGTTATAGACGACAACTAACATAAATCCTTTGGGAATAGAACTCTAGTATGTCTCCTTCAGATTTCTTGCTAACATTAGTTTTATTGTTGAGACCCTAGTTAGGTTCTATTAGGGTTATTGTCGTGAACAAAATTTAAAAATTATAATCAATATCGGATTGAAAAAAGAAATTATTAAGATAAACTGATAAAAACTCTTATCTTTTTGACGTCTACTCTATGAGAGGGGGTCATGCACCAAGGGGATGAGGAATGGAAAGGAGAAAGGGTTCATTTTTTTTTGAAGATATGTGACTGTTGAGAGAACCAAACGAAGAACCACCATGGGATGTAATATAGGAGTAATGAAAGACCAAATCATAAACAGATATGACAATAGTTGATAACAAACATTCAAGATATATTAGTGAGCAAACTAAGAGAAACAAACTAGATAGAATGGCCAGCCCTAACGGAGAAGAAGGGAGACCCAGACAAACATTAGAGAGAGAAGAAAAACAACGAAGGAATGAGATCACCATTAAGGGTGTTGTTGAGGGCGACAATGTGGGTGTTGCCAGAAAGAGAGAATAGAAGTAGACTAGAAGAGGATACCTCGAAAGATGTAAACATTTACTTTGATAAATTACAAGACAAGTCAATTGGAATTAAAACAAAAAATGAAGGGTATGATAAAAGGAGGTTGTTCATAGGGTCAAGTAGTAGTAACAAGGCTCCTCCTTCCCTACCACACCCATTAAAGGACTTTAGTAATGTCACAATCTAGTTAAATGACAAGTTCAAAGTTCTCCTATAGACACTAGAAAGAACACCATATTGGACTAATGACCATTTGGAGGAATTAGGTAAGTGTAAGAAGATTAAGAGAGAATAATAGAAATGAAGAAGCAATTATTAGAAAACTAATTGTTAGTGTTCACATAAGTTAATAATGTGAGTTGTTATCACAACTCACATAGTTGTTATAGATGTTAGAATAATTATTTGTTGAAGCTTGTTTATTTGTTTGTTTGAGTTGTTAAAACAACTCATATAATTAGGGGGTTGTTCCTACAATGAAGGAATGAAAACTCCTATGTAGTGTATTGAACGATGGATAGTATGGAGTGAAATATCAAATCTTATTATGATGTGCTCTCTCTCTCTAAAGTCAATATAGTATTAGAGTGTTCTTTATCTCCTGAGTTCCTGTGAGTAATTTGTGCCTGCAAATGGTTTTTATGCCTATGACTTATGTTGAGGCTAGACATGGAGTAAAGATAGAAGAAGTGCTTTATTTTTTGAGCAATTTCATTTATTGGTGGTTGAGTTAGTGCAACGTCTCCCATCATAGGGCAAAATTAAATGTTGCAAATTTACTTATGTGAAGATTTGTAGCTTTTGGAAACCGACATTGGTTATTGTGGAGATTGTTTGTTCAGGTGTCTGAAAAAAAATACGATGTAATAAGTAAATTTGATGCATCTTAATGTATCAAAAAATATTTAAAATCAAATTCTTGTGTATGGAGGAGAAAAGAGGCCATTACTTGTGGAATGTGCAGAACTGAAGAGAGCGGCCAGTATTGGTAGAGAATGCAATTACAAAGTTTTATTTTGTTAATTTGTTAGTTGCATTTGGTTGAAAGTTTTCTAACGCCTGTTAAAAATAATTGATGATGATCATATACTGCATCCATTGTGATCTATGATATTTTGGGAGCATGAGATATCAGAGTGAGAAAATAAGGGTGTTGGTATTCATCTCATCCCCATTTGAACTTCTTTCTTGGCTGCTATTCATCTTAGTGTGAGAACTGAGAACTGAGAACGAATGATTGCTTCAACATATTGTGGGATGTGGCTCGTTTAGGATTCGTCTCTCTGCAATTGTGGGTTTCCTTCATTTGTGCATGAGTGGGCGCAATTGAAGTTAAGTGTGTTGAATGTTTTGGTCTTTGCTTATTCATCATAGCGTGACCAAGAATAAGGGTTGTGGTTGTAGCCGTTAGCATTGTGATTGTCTATCATAGTTTTTCTTGTTTGCCAGGTATGTCTTCTAGAGAGTGCATTTAGGTGTATTGTCCAAAAAGTTTTGTGGCACGATTTAGTTATAGACAAAGTTGTGGCTTCTAGCTGACATTCAAGAACAGAGCAGATTTGATTTGAAGATGTTGTTATGCAAAGGAGAGAAGGCCGATTCACCTTAATAGAGATGTCCATGGCGCTGACTTCATTGGTTGAAGGTATGTGTTCATAAAATTGAGCCTCGTTTCTACACAACATTGGAAAGAGTAGTGACTAAAGACTATATGAATATATTCTTTCCTCAAAACTATGAAATGTGTCTCGATAGAAAAAAAATTGCTAACTGGAGGATGATGGAGGCATTGGAGGTTGGAGGACAATCACAGACCTCTCATCAGTCAGCAACGACAGGATCACACACATGATATGGTGACATATGTATAATATGCAATGTGTTTTGTTTCTTCAGCTTTTTAATATGGTGTGTGAATGCTGAAAAATAATTGCATTGGAGAGCATATGACTGAAGAGGTCCTCTGACTACAATGATCCTTTGATTGTTGTAATTCGTCCTAAAATGATAGTTCAATGAATGCATTCATTGGCAATGGTGATTATGTGCAACAAAATCTAAACAACACGATCCAAATAGTAGTATGCAACTTGATATGATTCACTTTTTAAGTGTTCATGGTTTTGTGAATAAGTGGAGATTTCACATTGTTGGGGGGGAATAGTAACAAATGTTTCATTCCCATTTTATGCCAAAATTACTAAAGTCAAGGGAAGCTTCCAATGTTAGTGGCGGTTGTCTATGCTGTTTGAAATCGAGTGGCAGCGATTTATAACAGTGACTACAATTAAGAACATTGTGTTCTTATGGAATGTAATGTGAAACCTTTTCTATTATAGAGTTTTTAGATTAGTGATATGTATGGGTTTTTCTATATAACTTCACCGACGTACAAGCATAGTGACGAACAAAAACACTAGTGTAATGCAGTTCATGGATCTTGAAAGGGTTTGTGGGAGGATCCAAAAAACCACATGAGGTGAATAGATGAGTGGGTTTTTGTTCATGTCCGGGTTTGTGTTGGCAACTTGGAGGAATTGATTATGTGTTGCATTGATGTTTTGTCATTAATGTCAACACTAGTTGTTTTGGTTGTTTACCAGCTTCCAGTAGGTTCCGGTTGAGTAGTTGGATTATGATATTGATCTGGTATGCTCCAGTATGCTTTGGTTTGTGGAATTGGTTTGGATCTGTCATTCATGCTATTCAGATGCATATCACGATCAGTTGGTTCAGGATTTGACTCAGATGCTATCATTTGCTCCAGTAAGCCTTTTTGGTCACTGATAAGGGTTTTACCGACAGAGTTTTGTTGAAGATCTTTTGATTCACTTGATAAGTGGTGTTGGTGCGGATTCTAGATGGATCACGGGATGTTGTTGGCTATCTTGTTCGTGTTCCTATTGATCGGTGGTGTTGGATTTGGTTTATGACAACTTATTTTGGGTCCAATCTTATTTTGTTAGGTTATGGACCAGTTTGTAACGTGTTAGTGGATGATCCCGTTGCGTTACCGGTTGGATTTATTGAATGGTTTATGTTGTTTTGGTCCTAGGCTGACTTGGATGATCATTGGATTGCAGGTTTATATTATGAATTTATTGTATTATCTTTTAGGTGGCCGACCTAATTGTTTAGGTCCCGGGTTGGTATAAATATGATGTAAGATCTCTTTGTAGATCATGATGGTTATGGGTTATGGCATTATGCGATTATTTGTGTGCAAATAATTTTGTAATCATATGCAAAGGTTTTGGTCAATCATAGGTGATCGAATTGGGTTTGTAAAAGAGGTTTAAGACCTCTGGTATTGAGCTTAACCAAAATTGTACTCAGGCATAGGAGATGCTATTCTCGCAGTTCATTCTTCTTTCCGGATTGTAGTATGAATTTCTTTTGTAGTCAGTGAGGCTCCTTTTGTGATGAGCAACACGCTCTAGGATGTTGGCCTTCCTGCATGTGCAGACCCCTCTTTTTGTAATCACATACTTACTCCAGAAGTATTATCTGACTATGGGTAGGCTTCCCATCATGATTTTTCCTTTATTGGGGTTTCCATGTGCAAATCCTGGTGTTATCTTTTGTTGATGGTTGGTAAATGTTTTGTGGCTTATATTTGTGCTTAACTGCTATATCTGTTATTCCGGTATTTGGTTTATGTATTCCGATAATAAGGCTTTAATGCTTAAAGTTCTATAATCTGTTGACAACTGATTCATGCCCCCTCTTAGTTGTCCATCGGTTATCTGAGCTGTCTAACTATTGGTATAAGAACATGGTCCTCTCTATAGAAGCTTAACCGCTTGAGGAAGATCTTATGGCATCCGATAGTTCAATTTCATCAAGTTTATTTGCAGCTGTTTTCCAGAGAGAAATTCCTATGCTTGATGGAACAAATTATAGGGTATGGAAGATTTGGATGGAGACTCATCTGATATGTCTTGGCAAAGAGATTTGGGAGATCAATGAGAAAGGATATACTCCTCATAATCCGACATCTGGCAATCCTCCTCTGACAGTCTTGGATAAGGACATTGAGAATACTTGTAGAGCTAGAGAAGCCCTTTTGTGTGCACTTTTTGATCAAGAAACAATGGGACTAACTGACAAATCAATTGCAAAGGCTATATGGGATAAATTGGAGACTCTGAATGAAGGTGACCCTACTGTTAAAATTGCTAAACTTGATGGTTACCGGGTGAGATATGAGAACCTGAAGATGGAAGAAGATGAAAGGATTACTGTTTTTATGGAAAGAGTCAATGAAATTGTCATGAGAGATTTGCCATCGACTTATAAGATGTAGGCTATTGAAACTAATGAGCTAAGAATAATGACAAACACCTCTGTTAATAGGGATACCCTGGTTGGAAAGTTATCTGCTTTTGAGCTTGAGGAATTTGGACCTTCTGGAGCTGCAAAATCTGAACTTGCTTTTCATGGATCTACATCATCTACTGATAAGAGTGCTTGGAAAACTTTATATGCGAAGGAACTTGAGGATATGAAGAAATAAGACAAAGATTTTGTTGGCATTTGACATAACTGATGCAGATCAGGTGATGTAGTTGAAGTTGGATGACTGTGCCGGTAAAGGATAGAAGTGTATTTGTGATGAAGAGATTAATATTCTATGAATAAATGACATGATCAGTTATTTGTGTTGTCATTGTTGGCAACTGATGTTCTTGATGTTTTGTTTTATCATTTAATGGATTTGGTTTACCGAAAGACAGGGTTTACCGACAGTGAACTAAAGTATGTGAAATACGACTTTAACCGGTAAAGCTGAATTGTTTTGATTGGATCAATCGATTGGCGATGATTGGTGATTTGCGGTTTGGATGGTAAACTTGTATCATGTATAGGAGTATCTGACTGGAACTGGAACTTGTGATGATTACCAGAAGGTGTGTTTCAAATTTTTGATGAAGTTTTGCTAAGGTTTTAGTAGGGTTTAAGGACCGGTGAAGAAATAATCAAACCGGTAATGATTTCTGTTATGACGGTGATCGACAACGAGTCTACATAAATTTGGTAATACCACACAACCCGTGTGAAAGATTTAATAGTTATTTTAGCATGATTCAAGAAATATTTTCTTGGGAATCAGCGAAACGCTTAGTAGAGTGTTTTGAGGATACAGATCGGATTTCTGTGATGAGTTATGATTAATCAACGATTGATATTGCATTGTAATTTGTTGTAATGATCTGGATAGTGATCTACAATGATCTTTTGTGATCTTATTGAAAATTCGTGATGTAATTAGGATTTGTGGCCGACCTAGTTGAAATGGTTATTTATGTTGACACGGTTGATGTTTATTGTGTCGGTGGTCTTAGAGAATGTGTTAAGTCGTCCAAGTAAAGTGTGAGATCTGCCTGAGAGTTGCAGAGTGTTGTGTATAACTAGATCTGATCAAGCAAGCAAAGAAGTGCAAAGTAAATAGATCATTTTTTTACTGTTGTTCCCTAATAGTTGCAGCAAGTTAAAATTCCTTGAGCGGATAGGTTCTAACAGGCCTTAAACATTTAAGTCCGCTAACAAGGTAGCTCTCAAAAGAATGTTAAATCCTCTCATGAGGTTGATCCTAATAGATCATCAAGCTCCTATTCGAGTTTTAAGGCAAATCCCCTAACCAGGTGACTCCTAACAAGCTCTGCTCTTAATCAAGCGTATTGTAAACTCCTAACAGGGCGTACTTCGAAATAGTACAAATATTTGTGTGTGCCAACTCCCACCGTGGTTTTTTCCCTATTTGGGTTTGCACATCAAAAACTTATGGTGTTCATGTGTGAAATATTGTTCATGTGACGTTCTTGTTTATATTTCATTCCATGCATTATTTTCGAGACATCGGTTATGATGTTTTAGCAGTAGTTTATTAGAGGTTAGCGACACTGATAAGAAGTTGTTTGAGAAAGTATTTGATCTAATTGATAAGGTTAATGAGTTGGTAATTGATCAATTTTATATGATTACTTTGGTGGTGAAAGTATTGGTAAATGATTTGATTGAAGTGTTAAGAAAATCTAATAAAGAAGTTATTAGATCTGATTACAGAAGTTGAGATATTTGTTAAATGGTTTTAGATTTGAGATAAGTTGAAATAAGTTTGATTTTGAGTTAAAGTTTGAATTGGTCTTAATACTGATTCACCCCCCCTGCCCCCTCCTCCCCGCCCTCCTCCTCCCTCTCAGTATTAACTAGATCCTCATATAATTAATAGAGTTTGAGCAACTTGAAGCCTTATTTGCTAGAAGAGTACCTAAGGATCCGACAGGAAGTAAGTATGAAGGAAAATCACATTTTAAATGTTTTGCATGTGATAAGATAGGTCATTTTGTATCTAGATGTCTTGAAAGGAATTCAAGATTTGAAGAAAGAGCTATAATATCTTTTAGGCCTAACCATGATTATCAGAACAAGAATAAGTACAAGAAAAATAAAGACAAATCATGCTAGTATGTGGGTGAGGAAGGTGTGACTGATTCTGATGATGAACTGACACAAGATTTTGCTAGTGGACCCGACAATGGAAAGGAATGGGTATTCTTGGCTATCAAGGAAGATGATCTGACACTTGAAGAGAAGGCCCTTGCTGCTAAAATTGAAGACAAGGATGAATGGGTGATAGACAGTGGATGTTCACATCATATGACTGGAGATAAAAGGAAGTTTCTATCTTTGCAATAATTTGAAGGTGGTTTGGTTAGATTTGGAGATGACAAAGCATGCATGATCAAAGAAAGAGGAACTATATCATTGGATGGTAAGCATAATAATAATAATGTCTATTATGTTGATGATTTGAGGCATAATCTTTGAGTGTAGGACAGTTGGTGGATAAGAGATTTCAATTACAGTTCAAGGATGGAAAATGCGAGATTATCAACAAATCTAGATTGGAGATTGCAATTGGTACTTAGACTATAGGTAACATCTTTCATTTGAACTCCGGTGAGAAGACATGTTTGATTGCACAGATTGATGAAAGTTGGCTATGGCATGAGAGGTTGTGTCATGTGAATTTTGATTGCATTGTAAATATCAGCTCAACTAAGGCAGTTAGAGACATACCTAAGATTGTGAAGCCTTATAATCCGGTATATAAGGAATGTCAAATGGGAAAGCAAGTCAGAACTTCTTTTAAGAGTGTACAAGACAAATCTAATGATGTTCTGGATCTTATTCATACTGATTTGTGTGGTCTTGCTACAATAAAAAGTTTTCAGGGTGATAGATATTTTATGTTAATCATTGATGACTATTCTAGAATGATGTAGGTTACTTTTCTAAAGGAGAAATCTGAAGCGTTTGAAAAGTTTAAAACCTTGAAAGCTAAAGTTGAGATGGAGACATGATTGAAGATTAAATGCTTAAGGTCAAATTAGAATGGAAAATTCACATCTGGTGAATTTAACAGTTATTGTGAGAAGCATGGGATAAGGAGACAATTGTCTGCACCCCAGACACCTCAGCGGAATGGAGTTGTGGAAAGGAAGAACAAAACTATCTTGGATGCGGCTAGAACAATGATGATGGAAGCTAATTTGCCTCATATCTATTAGAGAGAAGCTATGAGCATGATGGTATACACATTCAATAGAGTTCATATCAAAGGAGACATCGGTAAGCCACCTTATGAGTTATGGTTTGGTCATACACCTATAGTTAAGTATTTCATAATCTTTGGTAGTAAATGCTATATCAAAAGAGATGATTCCACTAGAAATTTTGATCCTAGATGTGATGAAGGGATATTTCTTGGTTATTCTAATGAAAGCATAACATATAGATGTTATAACAAAAGATTGCAGAGAATTGTGGAGAGCCCTAATGTCAAGGTGGATGAGCAGAATAGAGGTCAAATCATAACTTATGAGAGAGAACCGACATTGGAAATGATCATAACTAAATTGGTAGCATCTACACTGAAACATAATGTTGAACCAGTTACTTTGGCACTATCAGAAAATTCAACAGTAACTGAAGATCGCAATAGAGGAACAAAAAATCAGAAGATTCCTAAGTATGTAAGATTGAATCATTCAGAAGATCGGATCATTGGAGACAAGGATAAAGGAGTGATGACAAGAAGAAGGTTGGAAACTGATAAGGTATGTTTAGTTTCTCAAGTTGAACTGACATTATTAATTGAAGCATGTAAATATGAATGTTGGATGAAAGCTATGGATGAGGAATTAGATTAGATAGAAAAAAATAATACATGGACTCTGGTTCCTTGGCCTAAAAATAAGAATGTTATTGGAACTAAATGGGTTTTTAAGAATAAATTGAATGAATATGGACAAGTCGTGAGGAATAAGGCTATATTGGTTTGTAAAGGATATTATCAGAAGGAAGGAATTGATTATGATGAAACCTTTGCTCCGGTAGCTAGGATTGAAGCTGTGAGATTATTTCTTGCCTATGTTGCACATAAGAACTACAAGGTTTATGAGATGGATGTTAAGTGTGAATTTTTGAATGGAGATCTTGATGAGGAAGTTTATATTGAGCAACCTGATGGATTTTCACTTTCAGATGAAAAAAACATGGTTTGTAGGTTAAGGAAAGTTTTATATGGATTGAAACAAGCCCCTAGAGCTTGGTATACAAGGTTGGATAAATATCTTTTGAAGCTTGGCTAAAAGTAATGCTGACAGTAATTATATTATAAGATCACTGATGATGACATATTTATTGCTGAAGTCTGTGTTGATGATATCATTTTTGCAGGTGAAGATAAGTTGTGTATGAAATTCTTTGATAATATGAAGAATAAATTTGAAATGTGTATGATTGGGGAGATGAAATTTTTCTTAGGTTTGTAGATTACTCAGATTGATAAAGGTATTTTCATCTGTCAAACTAAGTATGCTAGATAGTTGTTGAAGAAATTTGGTATGGAAAATTCTAAACCGGTTGGTACACCTATGGTTACAAGTGAGAAAATGACAAAGAAAGATATATTAGCTCCGGTAAATCCTACAAGTTACAAGTCTATGATTGGAGTTTGTTATATTTAACTCAGACTAGACCAAATATAATGAATGTAGTTTGTATTGTATCAAGATATCCGAGTGATCCTAGAGAGAATCATGAGAGTGCGATGAAAAAGATTTTTAGGTATTTGTAGGGAACAAGTGAATATGGTTTGTGGTATCCTAAAGATGATGGTTTTACACTATGTGCACATACAAATGTTGATGACTGGAAGAGCACATCCGGTGGAGTTTTTTTTCTTGGAAGGAAACTTGTTTCATGGATCAACAAGAAGCAGTCATGCACTTCTTTATCTATTGTTGAAGCTGAGTATGTTGTTGTTGCGACTAACAGTACACAAGTTCTATGGATGAAACAAATGTTGAAGGATATAAGGGTGTACTGTAATGAACCAGTAGTTATTCACTATGCTAACTCTGCTGCTATTAACATATCAAAGAATCTGATATTTTATTCTAAGAAAAAGCACATATCTATCAAATACAACTTTTTGAAGGAGAAGGTGAAAACAAATGAAGTCAGACTAGTTCATGTGAACATTAAAGAGCAGATTGCAGACATTTTTACTAAACATTTGCCTAAGGAATCATTTGAGTACTTCAAAGACAGATTGGGGGTTTTTGCCCCTCCGGTAGAGTCTTGAGTGATTCTGATTGGCATCAGTGCAACATGCACTTATCAGAGATACTATTCATTCTGGATTGATGTGTTGGTGCTACTACTCAGGGGGAGTAGTTAGCTATGTGGTTCAAGGATTTATGATTTATCTTTGATGTTTATGTCATATTTTTGGCATTGATATCAAAGGGGGAGATTGTTGGCAACTTGGAGGAATTGATTATGTGTTGCATTGATGTTTTGTCATTGATGTCAACACTGGTTGTTTACCGACTTTTGGTAGGTTCTGGTAGAGTAGTTAGATTATGACATTGATCCAGTATGCTTTGGTTTGTGGAATTGGTTTGGATATGTCATTCATGCTATTCAAATGCGTATCATGATTAGTTGGTTCGGGATTTGATGACTCAAATGCTATTATTTGATCTAGTAAGTAGCTTTGTTCATTGAATAGGATGTCCAAACACCAAAGGAGTTAATAACAGTAATGAGGAATAATGATCTAATTGTCAAGTTGAATTAGGGAAGTGTTGATGTGTTTTTTATGCACATAACAATATAGAATAAATTACCAAGATAATTTACCCTCTCTTGAACAAAATCGCTTCAGATGCTAAGAATGAGATCAACTAAAATCATTCTAAGGTTTCTACATGTCATGTCTTGACGAGTGGGTAAGTTCAGTGGTTGATGTGAATTGTTGTGTTTCACTTAGGGACTTATGCAAATGTTTGGATTATCATGAATGATGCGGAATAAGAGTGCTGACAACTTAATATTTATCAATATGGCTATGAATTTACTTCTTACTAAAAAAGGGGGAAAAAGAATAAGGTTCAGGAAATCTATTCTAAGCCTTGGAATGTAGGAAATGATGAATGGATCTAGTGGAATCAAACCAGGCAAGGTCGCACAATCAGGTATTGACACAAGCTTAGTGCAATTGCCTAAGGTATACTTAAATATTTTCAGGCTATCACCATCAAATGGTGACACCATCTAAGTTGATGCTTGTCAAGGGACGTGTAATAGCTGAAGTTAAGCTTACTCAAATTCCAGTTGGCCACACAAGGTATACTTACCAGCGACAAGAGGCTAGTGGTATGGACTAAGGATTGTTAGTGTAGGTTTTTTATTTTCCTTATGTTAGGGGGTATTTATTTTTCCTACACATATATTATTTAAGCTTGCTTAGGTTAATAGGAGTAGTTTATATGAGGACACGTGGCAAAATACTTCAGCTACATGTGTAACTCTCCACCTCACATGGGTAGTTGAGTTACACACCCTCTTTTGGCTTGTTGTGCCACCTCTCATAACCACTATTTTGTCATTTCCTACGTGGGTTATGGGGTAGTTGGGTCTCACACCCTCTTTTGGCCTTATGTGCCAACTTTCTCAACTCCTTTTTTGTCTTCATGTAAGGAGGTTATGCCACATGTTTTGGCATTTACCAAGAAGGCAAAACCTCCCATTTTTTATGGGGAATAGGAGTTAATGCAACCCTTGGATGTATATGCTTATTTTTTTCTATATAATAAGCACTATACTCTCACTTTCACTAGTTAAGTTAGTGGAGTGATAGCTCGGTGAGAGTCTTCTCCAAATCTCCTCTTTGTCTCTATTTCTCTCTCATATTGAAATTATCTTCATTCAGCTATTTTGATCTTTGATCATCCATTGTGTGAGGAGTTGCATGTGATCTACGACCGACATCAGATCTTGGTTCGATTCTCGCTTCTCGCAAAATCTCACATGGTATCAGAGCTTATTGTCTGGTATAACTCATTATTTTTTTTAAATTTATTTGAGGTATTTGAGACTTTTATATAGCTAATATTTTCCTTAAAAACTAAGTATGCTCTTCTCCTACATTCTCGTGTGATTTGGAGAATCAGAACATTTTAAAGGAAAATAGCTTCTAGTTAAATCTGGTTTACATGTATGTGTTCTTGTAAGATCTGGGTGATTGCAGCTATGTGGTAATATTGGAAGCTTAATAAGAATTTTCAGAGTGTCCACAAGGCTTGACAAAGTCAAAAGTGACTTTTACTTCACCAAAATCAGAGTTTGGAGGACACAGTAAAAAATCAGAGTAATTTTTTTTTTTACTGGAGTTGTTTTCATTTCGGCTTTAGTGTTCCAACTTCTGTTCACTTTCACAAAAATAGATTTCTGGGTTTTCTTCCCAGCATCGAAAAACTTCTAGGTTTTAGATGGTATTTCTAGAAAATTAATAAATTTTGCAGAAATCAAGTTTGAATAGGGCCTAAGCCGTTTTTCTATCAGGGAAATTCAGCAACATTTCTTAAAAGTTGCACAACTTTTGCCTCGGGTGTCAAATTTTTGCAAACAAATACTTGACAGAAAGCTGGAAATGAGCACTCTCCATCATTGTAGGTCTAATTAAATTTTTTTTTTCCTTTGTCTATCAGATATTAAAGGTTGTATCAGCTACTTCGTTTTCTCTTCAACTGGTCATATCTTTCTCCTTACAACTCTGTTTTTCAAAAACTAATAGTTGTTGGAAAGTTATTGAGGTAAATTAAGAAGTTATAAAGCTAATTTGTTTCAGATCTTGTCTCAAATTATTTATATTTAAAATCTCTATTGGTTTCTTAAAAGAATTGTAATCTGATAAAAAGCCTTGTAAATGCACTAATTATAAAGTGCCAACCTTGTAATATTTGGGGGGGGGGCGATTTCTGAGACTAGTGAAAAGGGGGGGTGTGTCTTGTGCCTTCTTTCTTGCACTTTTCCTGATTCTTTGCAATATTCTTTTCTACTATCATGGATGCATCTATAGTTCCACTTTTAACACCATATAATTATTTTGAATGGAAATCTAAGATGGTTATATATCTGAAAAGACATGGATATCATCATGTTACTATGCGACTTGAAATTGAACCTCAAGATGCTGCAGAAAAGATTAAATGGTTTAATAAATGTGATGAAGCTTTTGGTACTCTATGTATGTCAGTCTCTCCAGACCTTCTTTTTCACATTGAATCTGCCACTACACCAAATGCAGTGTGGACCACTTTGGAAAACCTCTTTGGTAAGGGGGATGAGCTAAGAGGTCATCAGTTAGAGAATGAACTCATAGGGTTGAATCCAACCAATTTTGATACTATACAAGACTTCTTCACTAAACTTAAGTCTGTAAGATTGCAGTTGGAACAGTGTGGAACTAAGAAAGATGATAAGCAACTGATCTTGAGTATTCCTTCTAAGCTTGGTCCTAACTATTCAGTGTTTGTTTCTACATTCTATGCTACAAAATGTGCCCTAGGTACCACATTCAAAATGCCTTCTCTGAATGAATTTGCTGCAGAACTCACTAGGGAGCAAGAAAAATTGGTTCAAATGGGTACAATAAAACGCTCTAAGTCACATGCCTTAGTTGTAAATCAAGGCACAAAAGAACAAAAAGGGTCTAGTAAGCAAGATAAGAAACAAAAGAACCAAGGAGAGAAGAAAAAAGATAAGAAATCTGCTACTTCAAAAGTAGATAATCAGACCTCTTCATCAAGAGGTGAACAACCTAAGAAGGATAAGGTCAAGTGTTCTTATTGTAAGAGGCCTGGTCATGATGAACATAAGTGTTTAAAGAAACAAATTGATCACCTTTCAAATCTTCTTGAAAACAATAATATCAAGGTGCTTGATTCAGTCAAACAGAGTTCATCAGAAGGATCTTCTAAGGATACAGATAAGAGTAAAGGGAAAGGAAAGGGTAAGGCCCTAGTTGATGTTGCTTCACAACCCAATTCTTGGATAATTGACGTGGGTGCTTCGCACCACATGGTTTCTTCAAAAGATAATTTCACCTCTTTAGAGCCATGTTCTATGCCTTCCATACTAATGGGTGATGACACTCTTGTTGAAGTGCATAGGAGAGGGTCTATTGATGTGGGCGAAGGAACATTTAAGGATGTCCTTTGTGTTCCATCTTTATCAACTAATCTCCTATCTATTTATCAGATCACTCACACTGGTTCTAGCAAGCGAGTTGAGTTCACACCAGATATAGTGGTAATTAGTGAAATGCATAATGGGTCTACTATTGCTATGGGAAAAGCAGATCATCAATCTAGATTATATCAGTTTTCTCACTTTGTTCCTGACTCTCCTTCGATAGTTTTACTCACTCATGCAGATGAGATTAGTTGTTTGTGGCATCAACGATTTGGCCACTTGAACTATCGTTACTTGCAACAACTAAGTAAACAAGACATGGTTTCCGGGTTGCCTTCTATTCGATTTTCTGATGGAGTTTGCCAAGGATGTATTCTTGGTAAGCATCCTGAGGAGAAGTATGATAAAGGCGAAGCATGGAGAGCTCCACAACTATTGGAGTTGGTACATAGTGACTTGGCAGGACCATTTCCACAACCATCTTTTAGTAGGGCTAGATCTGTCTTAACACTTATTGATGACTTTTCCAGATTTACATGGGTTTACTTTCTCAAACAAAAGTTTGAGGTATTTGAGAATTTCCTAGATTTCAGAGTTTTTGTAGAGAAACAATCTGGGAAGTTCATCAAGATTCTACGTACAGATAATGGGGGTGAATATGTTAATAATCAGTTTGAACAATTTTGTGCTTCAAAAGGTATCAACATGCAGCACACAATTCCATACAGTCCTCAACAGAATGGTGTCGAAGAACGGAAGAATAGGTCCTTGAAGGAGATGGCAAATTGTATGATTCACTCCAAGTCTTTGGCACCTCAGTATTGGGCAAAGGCCATCAATTTTGCATGTTACATCCAGAACCGAGTTCCTCATAAAGTTGTGAAGGGAGTAACTCCTTTTCAAGCTTGGACCGGTTGAAAACCTACAGTTAAGCATTTCAGAGTGTTTGGTTCTCTTGCATGGGCCCACATTCCAGTAGAGAAACGCAAGGCTATTGATCCGCAGAGCAATCCTTGCATATTTGTTGGGTATCCAGATGATGTCAAAGGGTATAGACTTCTCCATCCCTCTACACGTGAGTTGTTCATTGAGAGGAGTGTTCGTTTTGAGGAGAGTTCTTCTATTTCTTCTCATACCACTTCTCCATCCACTATCACATTGGAGACATTGCATGATGATGATAGTTCTTATGAGGATCTTAATCCTCCTAATCCTGATGAGGAGTCTTCTTCCTCCACTTCAGATGGTGACAGTGATGGTGAGGATTCACATTCTTCTCATAATCATCCTTCAAAGGTTGATGATTCTCCCCCAGACTCTCCAGCTTCAGTGCCTCTTTGGGCTCAACAGACTTTTGAGTCAGCAGGAGATTGGCTTGGTGATCCATCAGATTCTAGAAGAACTAGGTCACAATTTCAGCAAGCTCCACATCTCTTCATTGCTTCAGCTTTTGATCCACAGTCTTTTTGAGAAGCTACAGGTGTTCCCGAATGGGATACTACAATGCAAGAAGAGTTTAATTCCTTGGAAAAGAATCACACATGGGATTTAGTTCCTCTTCCTAAGGGAAGGAAACTTGTTTGATGCAAGTGGATCTATTGAACAAAATTTGCAGCAGATGGGTCGGTTGATAAGTATAAGGCTCGCGTGGTAGCAAAAGGCTTTTCCGAAGTTCCAGGGGTTGATTACTTTGAGACTTTTGCTCTAGTTGCTAAGATGAATTCCATCCAGCTTGTCCTTGCTATTGCTGCAACCCATCGTTGGGAAGTTCATCAGATGGATATCAAGAGTGCATTTCTTCATGGTGACCTTCAGAAGGAAATCTACATGGAGCAGCCACAAGGGTTTGTTCAAGATCCTTCACTTGTGTGTCAACTTCTAAAGTCTCTCTATGGCCTCAAACAAGCTCCTCGAGCTTGGTATGCCAAGATGGACTCCTTCCTTCTGACAGTTGGTTTTACTCGATGCCATTTTGATCCGAACGTTTACATTCTACACCAGGATGATACTCTCACATTTATAGTTCTCTATGTTGATGACTTGTTGATCATAGGGAGTCACTCATCCACCATCAAGGTAGTGAAAATTGCTCTACATGATAGATTTATGATGTCAGACTTGGGTCTTCTACATTACTTCTTGGGAATTGAGATTACTCAATCTTCTTCAGGCATCTTCCTTGGACAACCCAAGTATGCACTCGATATTCTCTCTAGATTTCGCATGGCTGACTGTAAACCTGCACCTACTCCTTTTTTGTCTGGGGTCAAACTTGAGGCTAAGTGCTCTTCACCCTTGGTTGATAGCACTTTATATTGACAAATTGTTGGGAGCCTCATCTACTTGACTCATACGAGACCTGACATTTCATATGCGGTGGGCATGGTCTCTAGATTCATGCAGGAGCCACATGAGTTGCATTGGAAAGCAGCTAAGTGGATTCTCCACTACATTCAGGGTACTCACAATTATGGAATTCAGTATGCAATAGGCATGGATATTGACTTGGTGGGATATACGGATTCAGATTGGGCAGGTGATTCTCAGGATCGCAAATCCACTTTAGGGTATTGCTTCTCACTTGGTTTTGGTCCAGTTTGTTGGTCGAGTAAGAAGCAGTCTGCAATTGCTCTTTCATCAACAGAGGTTGAGTATTGAGGGGCAGTTAATGCCACCACTGAGGCTATTTGGCTTCAGAATATTCTCACTGAGTTTGGTATTCCAGTTAGGAAGCCTACTATCATCTTTTGTGATAATCAAAGTGCTATATAGATCTCAAGAAATCCAGCTCATCACCAGAGGACAAAACACATTGAGATACATATGCACTATATTCGGGAGCTCATTTAGGAAGGCATCATTGATCTTAAGTATTGTTCTACAACAGAGAAAACTGTGGACATCTTCACCAAACCCTTCACCGAAAGCAAGTTCCTTCATTTGCGATCTCTGCTTGGGATACGACAGGTGTCTACTTCAAGAGGGACTTCTTAGTCCTTCTTTCTTTCTTTCTTTCTGTCCTTATTTAGGGGGGGGGCTATTCCTCTTATGGGGGGCTTCTTCCTTTGGGGGGGCTATCTATGTACATGGGTAGTCGGGACCCATATTTTCACCCACCTAAGCTACGCTTAAGGGGGGGTGTTAGTGTAGGTTTTTTATTTTCCTTATGTTAGGGGGTATTTATTTTTCCTACACATATATTATTTAAGCTTTCTTAGGTTAATAGGAGTGGTTTATATGAGGACACGTGGTGAAATACTTCAGCTACATGTGTAACTCTCCACCTCACATGGGTAGTTGAGTTACACACCCTCTTTTGGCTTGTTGTGCCACCTCTCATAACCACTATTTTGTCATTTCCTAAGTGGGTTATGGAGTAGTTGGGTCTCACACCCTCTTTTGGCCTTATGTGCCAACTTTCTCAACTCCTTTTTTGTCTTCATGTAAGGAGGTTATGCCACATATTTTGGCATTTACCAAGAAGGCAAAATCTCCCACTTTTATGAGGAATAGGAGTTAATGCACCCCTTGGATGTATATGCTTATATTTTTCTATATAATAAGCACTATACTCTCACCTTCACTAGTTAAGTTAGTGGAGTGATAACTCGGTGAGAGTCTTCTCCAAATTCTCCTCTTTGTCTCTATTTCTCTCTCATATTGAAATTATCTTCATTCAGCTAATTTGATCTTTGATCATCCGTTGTGTGAGGAGTTGCATGTGATCTACGACCGACATCAGATCTTGGCTCGATTCTCGCTTCTCGCAGAATCTCACAAGGATTCCACACAAATAAATTCTACAAATCTTCCACTCAATCTAACATACATGAAAATAAATTCTAATCTAAATTCTAAACTAATTTGGAAGAATTGAGAAACATGAATGCAAATATAACACTTGAAGAGAAAAATCACCAACAATTGAACAATGATTAGGATTCAAATAGTTGTAGCATATACCAACAATTCTACAAAAACCCTCTTTTACAAATGAGAGAAAAGGAGGCATATATAGAGTCTCTTATAAAATGGATGGCCCGGATTGATCTAAGATCAACGGCTGAGATGATGCCAACAAAACCCTAGAACTCCCCTAATTAGGGTTATATCAAAAATGGTGCCACCAACATATGGCCAAATGAAAAGATACCTAGTCATCAAATAGGGAATCTTGTAGAAGATCCCTCCCTGCATCTCTCTCTCCTAGCATACTCCAAGAATCTAGCCAATACTGAATCTAATTCCTCCATGGAAATGCTAGGCAAGGTATCCTATTGTAGATCAATCACGTCCAGTGAATCCGAGCAAGCATTCAAAGTGTTCTCCCATTCTGGCATGAGCTTTTCCGTAATATGAACATGAATCAACAAAGAGACACAATCATCTATCTGACTCTTCTTCAAAGAGTCCAACTGGCAAAAATACATAAATTTCATCTTGTCTCTTAATTCGGCTAAGTGTAAACCACTAGAATCACTAACATCAACACCCAATAATTCCTCAATCGAGGCAAGGATATTCATATGAATATCCTGAATTAATCCTTCCATCTCCATACAACTCGACTGGGCGTTCTCATAAGTTGATTTCTTCACGGCTAATGCACAATATCAGCCATGGAAATTATATCTATCTCCACTATGCACAATGTTCTCGCTGACCAAGGTGGAATCAAGAATCTTCTTCAAAGCCTGGAGGTGTGGAATAGTCATCTCTTGGATAGGCCGGAATTCTTCCCAAACTCCCTCCAAATACTAGATTTTGAATACGAGCCTTGTTGTCCTATCATATGCATGAACAAACTCAGTAAATAAATCATCTGCCTCCTTTCTTGTGCTCTCATTCCACTTTTCCACCTCCGAGTGTGTACCTCTTGCTACCTCACAATGTGAATGTATTCCATGGTCAACTGCAATAGGGGAAATAAGGGTGGGATTTTCATGCCTTGTCCCTACAATATACTCTCTAAGTCTAATATTTTCTTCTATGTACCTTTATTTCTCCGCAACCTCTCTGCCTAACCTTGCATCGATCACCTAGAGGTTTTCACCAATCTCTTGGAATTCCTGTTTTTTGGATGTACAACCAAGGGCAACTGAAGTGATCTGGAAATCCATAGGAGTAGAAATGTCCGCTGTCACGCCTACAATAGGAACAACAATCTGCGCAATCCGCATTCCTGTCTCATCTCTAGCTATGTGTGACAAAATCTTTGCTCTCTTGGGCTCCTTCCCCTTAGCACTCCTAGCTAGGTAGTCATCAATATCATCAATAGGTTGCACCTCTATCATTTGTGTACTTTTTTCCATACTTCTCATTAGCCATTCAGGAATAGTGGCCATCTCCATACCATCATTGAAACATATTTCTCAATCAAGTCCTTCCAATGTCAAGATAACATCCTCATTATCATCAAGATCATTCCTGGTCCAATAATATACCTCATTTCCCAAGCTAACCTCCAAAAGGACGGTAGGGGAGTCCGACTTATCATTATTCTCATCAGGAGGTGCAAATGTTGTCGTGGCATGGAATTCCTGGATATTCTTTAGTAGTATCACTGTGTTGGAACACTGTTGAGTCTCTTTTTTCTATTCTGTTACTTTAATCACTTTGATTGATGAGACACTGGGAGGGGGCGAAGGAATGATAGTCTTTTGTTTCTTCTTCACCTTCTCAATCTTCTTCCCTCTGGCCTTGACTTCTCCTAACATGTTCTTCCTTCTCTTGGGAGCTTGACTCTCTTCGTTTGCATGAATCTTGACATCACTAACAGTCCTCTGATCATCGTCGGAAGTAGAATCTTCCAACTTCATCCTTTCATAAGTGAAGGGAACACCCATGTCAACTAACTTATTCACTTGTATATCCACCCATAGGCGGGAGAAATTCAAGATCTCTCTCATCAATATATTCAAGTCGATCTCTTCTGACTCTGACCAATTAGGCAATAGGATTGCTTTCCTCATTTAACTCTCATACTGTGGATGCGTATGATCTCTATCATCTAATACCTGATCAGGAATGAGGAAAATTCCACACTTCCTCATGAAATCCACTGACATTCTGGACCACATTCTTCTCTTCACTGCTTGCTCATCCATCAGGTTAGCCCAATAATCTTCTATGTCAATCTTTTGAGTGAACTTCTCTCCTTTGATCCTTCTGACCTTCTTGTCTGGATCAAATCTTTCTCTCTTCTTGTATGTAGAAAATTGATAGAATGCAAGGTCCTCACTTGCAGTGCTAGTAGCTATGGCAGACTGACAAATCTCTGACGTCTTCCCAACTGAAATAGGGAATGTTATGCCTATCCTGTGCTTCTCTCTCTGAATAACATCGAACTCTAGAAGTTGTCTCACCACTTCCAACAATATCATTATGTCGGTTGGATACCTAGGAAGTTTGTAGGGTTCAGATTGAAACCCATGAATCTTGAGGTATGTGAAAGTGGGAAACTGTATATACCATGATCCATACTTTTCTATTTACTCTGTTTCCTCCTTGGGCAATCTTCTGTGGATTCTGCCTTGCAGCATCCGTGTGATGCACATAGTGAGTGCATCATTCACTCTCTTATAGTCTTCAATTATATGCATGCTTAATTGGGGGTAGCATTCATAACTTTGAATTGTCCTTGCCCTTTCCCGACTTCACCTTTGTATATTAATCTTCTGTATGAAACAAACCGCGCAAGCAGGTACACCAGGTAAGAAGTCATGGCGAATGACTTGGACAGCTCTACATTCTTCAATTGAAAATCTAGATTGTCACTTATAATCTTGGACCAATTCACCAGCATTCCTCTAAGACAATCCTGGATGAAGTAGAACATCCATCCATCAAATATTTCCCCCTGTGGCATCCCCATCACTCTGTTGAGTAGGAATATCGAATCACTATATTCCTCCTTAAAATCTATGCACATGAGTGTCTTGGGAGCCTTGGAATAATGAGACCTAGGCTCAATCATCCACTCTTTGTTACTTAAATTCTTGCATACACCCATCTTCTTCATGTATCTTTTTGCATAATCCTCCTTGGCCACATCCTTCATGTCTGTTCCATGTGGAATTCCGCACACCTCTGCAATAGCATCCTCAGCAAGGTAGGCGATGACAATGCCCTTAGGAGTCTTAATCATTCTTGTGAGCGGATCGTAACATCATGCACATTCTAGGATAAACTCACTGCACTGTATGGACTGTGGAAATCCAACGACATGGAAAATGCCACTCTTCATAATACTCACATATGCTGGGGAAGGAACCTGATCTCTGACTCTGAACATCTGACGCTACATCTGGTCGAAGTCTAGGAAATGCATGTTTGTATCAGCGATCTCCTTCCATCTGGATGAAATCTTAAGCTCTGGATAAAATCCAGTCTCCAACATCTTCAATAGTTCTTTCCTTTCCTTATATCCCGACTTTGACATTGCACCTGTACGAAACTCGAAAATAGACAGGAAAATAAATAATGTTCTTAATAAAATTCCCGACTTTCTAAAGATTTAGCTAATTTAGAGCATGGAATCGGGAAAATAATCCATACACTTGGTAAATTTTAGTAATTAAGTTCAAAGTGTGACAACACTAAGGCATGGAAGTCTTCCATAAAATTCATTGAATACCTCCTTATGTTTAGAAAATATGCAAGCTAAAATGCAAAGGAGTATACCGGATAAATGATGACTAAGGAAAGGTGTGAAAGGTTGTGTTTTCACACAATGAATTTCTGAAGACACCTTCCGTAGTCAATAATGGAGGTCAACAATTCTAAAGACAACTTGAAAATCAGACTTTTAAAACATGTTGCAATCTTCAAAATGTCTATAATCTTGATAAAAATTAGATCTAATGATCAAAACAATCATATTCAGGAATGTAAGTATGGCTGGTAAAAAAATAATTTGAGGACAAATCTGAAAATTGAATACTTCAAACTTACCAACACCTTGCAAACTAGTCAAAAATCCCTCAAAATGATGAAAAATGGCTAAGGAATTAGCCCTAAGGAAAATTGCCAAAGTGGTTAGGTGGTTGGAAATGATAATTTCTGAAGACAATCGCCTAACAATGGAGTTTTCAGACCTGCAACAACGATAAAATGGTCTAAAAAATGCACAGAAAACTCCATAAAACACCTCCAAATGCAAAATGCCTAAGTTGGAATTGGTTGGGCAATAAAAACTTAATTCTAAAAATTAATGGTAGCCATTAATGGAGGTCAAAATTTGAAGCATACGTCAGATCTGAAATGAATCAGCAGGCTGGAAATGATGGCAACTATCAAGCATGAATGAAAATCACCAAAATGTGGCATCAAATCACTCCTAAAGCAAAATCAAAATTTTCCCAACTATGACGCTAAAATGAAAATCTAAAAATGTTGTCAATGGCAGCTTGGATCTGCAGTGGCAAGGATGGCAACAATCTGGAAAATCGCCCAAGTTGGGATTGGATACCCCAAACACAAAAAATTGCCTTCCTTAGCAAAAATCTAATTTTTCAAGCTATGGCGCCAAGGTGAAATTCTGAAAAATGTTATTAATGGCAGCCTTGATCTGCAACAATGGAGGTCTGGACAACAAGCAAATAATTGAGAAAAATATCACCCAAGTCTCCAAACATAAAATCACCAACTTTCACCAAAAAATGCCTAATTTGGAAAAATCACCAAACTTAGCAAAATTAAAATTCTGAAACTGGTCTTTAATGGCAGCCAAGGGGAATAGATCAACAAGTTGGAAAAAATTGAAGAGGAAAGAATCCTCAATCTTCACACTTCACCAAAAATGCCTTATTAAAATTCACCCAACTTGGAGAAAAATCACTTTCATGGAGACACTTGGTAGAAATAATAATAAAATAATGCTAAGGCTCCTCTCGCATACTTGCTTTCACCTCTCACTTTCACCACACAAGCAATGTGGGATAAAACACTTGTATAAATACTTGCTTGGTGAAAACCTAACTTGCTTCTAGAAGGTTCAAATATTAAATGACTATTGCAAGTTATTTAAATTTTGCTTTTAAATTTTAAATAATCATTAATAATCATTTAAAAGCAATAAAAAATGGAGCTTATTTATTAAAATATTGCAAATTAAATCCAAATAAGCCTCCAGGGGAAAATCGACTTGGGTTGGGATTGAAAAATCTCTTTAAAAAAATCATTTAAGTGTCAAAATTTGCCCCATAAGGGAAATTCGACCCTAGCTTGGACAAAAATCCATACATAGATTCATCAAAATTGCACACAAAAGACCTCCCAGGGGAAAATCGACATGAGCTTGGACAAAAATCCAGACAAAAATACACTCTACTTGCAAAATATCACTCCCAGGGGTAATTCAATGGCAGACTGGATTGAAAAATCCACACTCCAAACTCACTTAACTTGGAAAAAACATCCTTGGTGGAATTTCGACCTCAGTCTGGATGAAAATCTAGACTCAAAACTCTTAAAAATATTCCTAGTGGAAAATCGATCTCTGTCTGGATGGAAATCCGGACAAAAATCCTTACAGAATGCTCTCAGGGGAAAATCGATCCCTGTCTGGATGGAAATCCGGACAAAAATCCTCACTTAGTTGTCACAAAAATCCTGGTGGAAAGTCGACCCAGGCATGGAATCATCCGCACTCTAGTCTGCACTCCAGTTCGCACTCTTGGTGGAAAATCGATGGCAGTCTGGATAAATCTTGACACTTAGCCAAATTTTAGCACTTCCAGGGGAAAATCTATCCAGGCATGGATAAACAGTGGGGGGAAATAGCAACCAGTATGGATTTCAGGGGAAACCCATGTGTAGTATGGATTTTGAGTGGGGGAATGGGTTGGGTAGTTTGGAATGTGAGGGGAAAAGCACCTCTAGCATGGAATTTGACCCTTTAAACCTTGGAATATGAATTTCCCTTAGGATTTTATCATTTTAACCACTCAAAATCACTTAGAAACATCAAATTTAGACTAGACTTAGGCAAATTTTCCAAAAAATTGAGCGAAATGCTAGGAAAATATTGGAATAAAGTGCGAAATCAACTTAAATAATACCTTAGGAGCGAGAAAACAACTTCAAAAGGTCTATGAATACCTTGGCACTTTAAAATCACTAATGCACGCTTTTAAAAACACGTTAACGCTTAATAGGTTTACACTTAGACAAAACTTAGGATCATTAAAATATCAACGTTTTACAACTTGATCCTATAATTTCAAAAACCCTAGACGGCACTAGGCGTGATCAAAACTCTGAGACTCGGGCACGGGAAATGCAAAATTGCCCACTAAGCAGCCAAAACCCTAACCTAACAATGAAGAAAATTGGCGAAGAGGGGGTCCCCTTTAGCAATGGTACGATGTGTGAAAAGGTCACAACATCTGGCGACTCCACTAAGGAAACATTCCAGAACATTTCAAGAACAAAGCTCAATCTGACACTTAGAATCTTCAATTAATCCTTGCATAAAATAGAAAAAGTTTATAAAACTCATTTGAAAAGATGGAATCCAAGAATTGTATCAAGTTACTTAGTCATTGATTATCTAGGTGCGTGCAATTGCATTCATTACCTTCACGAGAATATTGTAAAGTCAAAGGATCCAGTGAGACTAGCTACGGAAGATGTCCATACTTCGCAAGCGGCCGATTATAACCTCATGAATATTGCTCCACTGTCGGCCAGACGTCTATAGCCCCGGTGGAGTTACTCGCATATTCCCACTAGCCAATTTAGATATTTCATTTCTTTGCATTTCTTTCTTTTGATATTTCACTTTTTGCATACTTTTAAATTCTGTCAATTCATTTGGCTTGTAAGTAATAAACTTACTTGGGTTCGAGAATTATAATGGCACTGAAGTAGGATATATAGATTTTTCATTAGTTGCGGCTTCACCTGAGAATTTATAATAACTCGGATATAATCAAATGATGTCAGCATCAAAATACAATAAAAGTTTTCCAATCCCATCAAATACGGATTCTACCTATGATATGCTATGCAAAAACAATCTCTAATTCAAAGAACTTCATGAGGTATCACTCAAGAAATGGACTAAACAAAACTTGGTGAAACGCAGAGTGTGTCTTGACAACAACTCCCACATCACAAGCGAATATCCCTTAGAATCAACACCTCTGCAAATCCGAACTAAAACCTAAAGCAGAACCGGAAGCAAAACTAAACTAAGGCAAACCAAAGTAGACCTATTCTAACTATGATACAAGGGGTAGGCTTCAAAAGAAACCTAAGGTTGGAAGTAATGCTTGAGGAATTATCCATTAACGGGCAACGAAACATCCTCACCAGTTAAGGTTCTCAGCTTGAATGCATTCTCTCCCAGTATCTCAGCATTCTAATAGGGGTCTTTCCATAGTTTGTCAAATTTGTCATGATCTCCCCTTCTTTCGTGGGCTTTATCCCAATATAGCACTAGGTCAGAAATCCTAAAGGCTTTTACCCGTGCTTGTCTATCAAAACATCTCTTAACTACGCTCTGATGTTTGGCAAAATTCTCTAATGCTTTATCTCTTTTTTCTTCTAAATTCATCAACTATGTCAATCTCATTTGCACTCTGTCTTCGCCCTCCATATAATCTTGTATGAATCTCAGTGTAGGAATTCTTAGTTGTATGGGGAAGACAGGCTCTTGGCCATATACTAGAAAATATGGGGATGTTCCCAATGAATTCTTAACTCTCGTTCTATCTGCCTAAAGGGCGAATCCCAATTGTGTGTGCCAATCCTTCAGATTTTTCTCTAGCAATTTCTTAATCACACTTAGCAAATTCTTCTTCGTTGATTCGGCTAACCCATTACCTTGAGGATAATAATTTGATGAAAAATTAAGGGTTATACCATATTCAAAGGCCCAATTTGAAAATTTTAATGATGTAAAGGAAGAACCATTATCACAAACAATAGTATGTGGACAATCAAACCTGGTAATGATGTTCTCCTCTAAAAATTTAATCACGACATCATTCGTACACAACTTCAAAGCTTGAGCTTCTGACCATCGAGTATAGTAATCAGTCGTGGTTAGAATTTACTTGTGTTGCGTAGAGGAAGGTGGATTGATCATACCAATGAAGTCGATACCCCACATAGCAAAAGGTCTGGACTCGATCACGGGTTGCAGCAGCATGGTTGGATTCTTCTCTCAAACGGCGGAAACCTGGCATGTGTGACACATCTTTACATGTTCATGAGTATCTCAGAACAAGGTAGGCTAGTAATAGCCTGCTCTCAAAATTTGGTGTGCAGTAGCCAAGCTTGCACCATGACCTATCCCAAATGTGTTGTCAAAATATTCCATAATCTTTTTAGCTTCATTCTTTCCAACACATCTCAAATATATTCCTTCATGATTTATTTGGTACAAAACCGAGTCTTGTAACATAAAATGTTGACACTTCAATTTTAATGCTCTCTTCTGAGTTGGGCCCATATGCACGGGGCATCTATGGTTCAATAAATGGCAAACAATGTCTTTATATCATTCATCTGGAGTGACATCTTCAATTGCATAGACTTGTTGGACTAATCTGGGTCCATCAACTGCTAGAGTTTGCGCTAAGGCTTGACCTCGAACAAGTCTCATTGGTTGTATCTCAATGTTGTATTCCTGGATAGTGGCAACCCACTTTCCTCTTCTTTCTCCTAATTCATTCTACATAAGGAGCATCTTAACTGCTGCATCTGGGACAATGGCATGAACTTTTGTCCTCAAGATGTAATGTCTGAATTTCTTTATTGCTTTCAATAAAGCATAAGCTTGTTTCTCTACATTCGGATATCTCAACTCCACATCTTTCAATAGCGCACTCATAAATGCTATGGGATGTTCATCTTTATCTTCATTTTTTTGTGTAAGGACTGCAACACAAGTATGTTCCGAGGAGAATGAATACACATAAAAAGGCCTCGCATAATCAGGACTGACCAAAACAGGAGCCTCAATGATGGTGGCCTTGATTTCTTCAAATTCTTTCTTTGCTTCCGTCGTCCATTCCATCTTAGCATCTTTCTTCAACATTTCATTCAGTGGTCGTATTATCTCAGCAAATCCGAAGATAAATTTCCTCACAAAATTAATCTTACCAAAGAAGGAATTCAGTTCTTTCTTGCTGTTTGGGAGGTTTATCTTAGATATAGCCTCAAATCTTTCTGGATCAATGGAGATTCCTTTCTTCGAGATAATTTGTCCTAACAATTTACCTTCTGTAATCCCGAATATGCATTTCTTGGGATTAAGAGATATCCTGTATTTTCTGCATCTTTGAAATACCTTTCTCAAATCTTCAATGTGATCTTCTCTTTTCCTTGAGAAAATTGTAATGTCATCCATGTAAATAATGATGCATTTTCCAATTAAATCTTGAAATGCAATGTCCATGGCTCTCTGGAACGTGGCTCTAGCATTGATTAAGCCAAATGGAATCCTTTTTTATGCAAACGTACCCCACTTTGTGGAGAAGGTTGTCTTTAATCTATCTTCGTATTCTACCATCACCTGATTGTATCCAGAATATCTGTCCAAAAAGGACATCATCTGCGATCTATTCATAATCTGTAAAACCTCATCCAACGATGGAAGTGGGTAGTTATCTTTTTCTGAAGCTTTATTTAAATTTCTGAAATCAACACAAAGCCTTATCTCTCCACTCTTCTTTCTAACTAGGACCAGATTGGCGACCCACGTTGAGTGTCGCACAGGAAAGATAGTCCTTGTTGATAACAATTTCTTCACTTCTTGATATATAAGAGGCTCCAGCAAAGGGTTCATTGGCCTTTGTCTTTGCCTAAATGGCTTATTGTCGGGTTTCAAGGGAATAGTATGTGTAATGATTGATGTATCATATGTCTTCAAATCATCATATCCCCACACAATCACATCAGGAAAATCTCTTATATTCTTTAATATGTCTTCCCTTTCACTGGGTGTGCATGTTTTCCCTATGAATACATTCTTAACTTCTTTGTCATTTCCCAAATTTATTGTTTCACAGGCACTTCCACTTGAGTCATACAATCTTTCAATCTTCATTTTATCTCTATCAAATATTCTTTCTAGCTCTATCATTCCCTTAGGAATGAAGTTTGTCTTCAAATCTAGGATACCATCTAAATCATATTCTGCTTCTTCGGCTTCCTCTTCATCAATAACCTGACTCAGGAAAATATCTGTATTTGTCAGAAAATCTAATAAATGTTTATCATCTTCAAAAACTTGGAAATTGGTGACATTATCTGGTATAGATGGAACTGATGCGAGTTCCACTGTAAACTTCTTTAATCCTTTCATGGCGATGGGTGCCAAGGAACTAGCAGCCTGTGCAAGTGCATTTGCCACTTGATTTTGTGGTCTGTATATTGACTTGATATTGAAAGCATCAAAGCTTTTGATGAGGTCCCATATCCTGTTGTGGTCTTTTGTCAATCTTTTGTCATGGAAGACATATTGCTTCCGTACTTGTCTTACTACAATCTCTGAATCTCCAAATACATGTAAAATCTTCACTTTTTTTGAATAGCTAACAACAATCCATGAACTAAGGATTCATACTCAGCAACATTGTTCGTACATGGAAACTGTAATCTATGGGAGGCTAAATAAGTTTCCCCAGAGGGACTGATTAATTGAAATCCGGCTCCTAGTCCTTTCTTTGACTTTGAACCATCAAATCTCCATGTCCAAACTTGATCTTCGTCATGTATTTCTTCTATAATTTCTTCATTTGGCCTAGGAGAGGCCTCTCTAATTTCTTCAAGTGTCAGAATTTCAGGAATTCTCTTGTGTATTTGATTCAAAGCTCCTTGCACATTGTACAAGAGAATTCAGAATGAGCAGTATCATGAATTCGGCACCAATTAGGCAACAATAAATTTTGAATGCGAGCACAGTTGCCTAATTCAACTCCTTGCTGGATATTCTTGAATACAAATCCTCTGAAACTTTCAAACATGTCAATTTCTTCATCTATATCATGATCACTTTCTACTACAACTTCCATGGAATTCACAATTTCATGATTTTCTTCTATCTTTTCAATTGGGTTTTGAAGCATCAAAACCTCTGCAACTTTTGGTCTGTAATTTCCTAGATCTGTTTCTAAGAAAAGGATTTCATTGTTTTCCCCATATTATGTTATCATCAATGTTAATCTTGGGGTACTTGTAGACACCTAAAATTAATTAAATTAATATTTAATTAATTTAAGCCTATCACATAATTAATTAATTTAATTGTGTTATCCTCATTCCTCTCAGAATCAATTAAATCTAATTTAATTAATCATGTCACTATTGTCTAATAATTAATTTATCAAATAAATTAATTATTTCTCTATTCCTCTAAAGTCCCCTCCAATAATTATTTCCTCTAAACCCACTCAGTTAATTAATTTTAATTAATTAACCTAGTCATGTGATTCCTACAAATCACTTTTCCTAATCCCACTCAACCTAATTAATCCTTCTTGAATCTCTCATAATCATGCTTATCATTATTCTCCTATTTCTAATTCCCACTCATGTCACATCAACATTGAGTCTCTCCAAGAAATTCAAATTTCTTTGAATCCCTCGATGCATCCTTATTTTGGAATTTTTAATTCCTCAAGTTTGAAATTCAAATTTCTCTCCCCTTTTTCCAAAGGATTTTATATTCCTGTTTATTTTCCCAAGGCACCCTTGATCCATGCCTTCTATCTCACATCAATCTTGGCCCTCCATTGGCCTTCTCCAATCTATAAATTGGATCTTATTCTCCTCACAAATCATCCACTTCTCATGCATTGTCATGCTGCTCTTTTCTCCTCTCTCTTCATAATCTTCTATCAAATCCATCCATGCTTAATCTTTCAATCCAAATCCAATCCATCAATCTATCTTTTTGAGCACAAAGGAGATCAATCCACATCTAAATCAAGCAAGCAACACATCAAGTGGAGCATCAAGGGTGCATCCTCATCATCCACTTCATCAAGATCAATCCGAAGGAGAAGGTAAAATAGGAAGGTAAAAATGATCTCTTCTATCTTCTTCCTATCATACCCTCATAATGCCCAAATATCCTCTCATCTAATCCAATTCATCTCATTCATCCTCATCATCCAAATCCAATCCAAACATAATTTCTTTGAGCATTTGGAGAGAAATCCACATCCACATCAAGCAAGGAGCACATCAAGTGGAGCATCAAGGACGCATCTTCATCATCCACTTCATCAAGCTCAATCTGAGGGAGAGGTGAAAGACAAGGTATAAAGTTGGTTGTTTTCCTTCGTATTGTGTCATTGTTTGGTTTATTTGAATTCTAACCTCCTTTTGTCCCTTCATTCTTCTTCCGTCTTTTTCCCCTCCATACCTTCCTCCATCACACAATCCCCACAACTCCAAACATGCCAAAAGCTTGTTCCAAAGCATGCTAGCATACAAACCTCTCCATCTAATGATCCCATCCCCTCCATTTGCTCTCATGATCATATGATTCATCTATCATCGCATGATCCTCTTCCATCTCATGATCCAATCACCCCTCCCACTCCGTCTCATGATACCCTCTTTAGTCAAGATCAAAGTATCCCTTCATCTCCACGTCATGATCCCAATCCATCTAAAGATCCTAATCTTCCTTCCACATCTCATCCCCCTCAAAATGGACTCATATCTTGTTTCTGAAATAATAAGGATCCTCAAGATAATGCTCAAGATGTTGGTACATCCTCTATTCCTCCTAAATCCAAATTTCCCTCATACAAATCAAAATCTCATTATCCCTCATCTTCCGCATCCATTTTGGGACCCTATGTTCCAAAGTTAAACCCTTCATTCCTTCCATCCATTTTGGGCCCCTATGTTCCGATGATCAATCCTCCATCCCTTCCATCCATATTGGGTCCTTACATCCCTCTATCACCTCAAATAATCCCTAAGCAAGATCAACAAAGGCACACATCATTGAATGCCTCCCAAAACTCTCCTTCCACCATCCCACCATTCATAAAATCCTTAAATCATTCATCCTCATGCACCCATCCCATTGCTATTAGAAGCAACTTGGATGCCCAATCTAAAAAACATAAAGCTCAAAATCCACAAAAATCAAAGGATCAACATGTCCCTTCAAAACGACATGCTCAAAAAACAAAAAATGATCCGAAAGAAAGAAAAATTAAAAATGCCACAAAGGCCCCAAAAGAAAAAATCAAAAACTATGTGGATTCCTAAAGAAGCAATGCATCCCAAAGTAAAATCAAAATTGGCATCCAAACTTGTTAATCCAAAATCTCCATCCATTCATAAGTCCTCTAATCCTCCATCTAACACTCCTCCATATTCAAAATCCATTTTAGGTCCTTATGTCCCAAAATCCACCATCCCAACTCCATCGTCCCCTTCTCACATTTTGGGTCCTCATATCCCAAAATCCACATTTGATCTTCCATATAATTCAAAACCCCCTCCTCTCCTACTCCACCACCCTTGAAGGTGTGTGCCAATTTTTATCTTCCACAAATTCTTCAAAACCCCATCCATTATCCATCATCCACTTTTCACAATCCCATTCTATTAGTCCAATCCTTTCCAGATCCTTATCTTCCATCCTCTATCCATTTCATCTCCCCAATTATTGTTACCAACATCTATAAGCATACTAAGAAATACTAAGGGATACCATCTATGGAACTATATGCTTGAGTCCTCCTTTCCTCCTTCATGCATCCACTATCTTCAATATCCACTCATCCTTATCCTTCTCCATCCAAACCATTCCAAAAATTCAAAAAAAATCAAAAAATCAAGAAAAAAAAAATCAGGAAAAAGTAAAGAAAAATCATTTCATCCAATGGTGAAAACCGCTTCTTGTGGTGCCTTCGGTAAAACTTGGCAAACAAGTGTCATGTGTAATCCCCTCATCCCCTTGCACTCTACACTTGGGGAAAAGCTTCATCCATGCAATCCTCTCATCCATCTACATCATATATAAGTCCATTATGCTTTCCTATCTTTGATCTTGACTATCCTATCCATATCCTCCATCTCATATCCCTCATCCTATCAAAATAAATCCTCCATTCCCATCTTCCATCTTGTTCATATCAAGAGGCAAAACAATGTATATGCATGCATGCTTTGGAGCATTTAAGCCTTAATCCTCTACCATCCATATCCATTACACATTATCCTTCCACCTCATACATCTTTACCCACCATCCTTGCATCCTTAATTCAACTACCTCTAGTGTGGGGCATTGCACTCCTTTGCAGCATAGTCCTTGGGTCTCCATCACCCTACCCTCCATCCTTTATTCCTCCATTTCCTATCCATATCCATCCACTTATTCCCTCCATCTCCTATCCAAACAAATCCCTCATCCATCTATCCTCTTACCAATCCTGGGTTCACCCTTGTCATTGGTTCCATTCAATCAAATCCTATCCACCAATCCACCCCCATCCAATCCAATTTATAATCCAATCCTATCTTATCCAATCATATTCTCCATCTCTTCCAATTCAATCATTAATCCCATACCCAATCCAATCCTATTCAATCATCCATCCCCCTTTTTCATCCTATCTAATCATTTATCCTTCTTCCAATCCTATCCAATCCATCAAACTGAGATTTCTCCATCTACCCGAGCTCACATTGACTTGTGCCTAATCCAAGCACCCATCCATACTATGCTAATCAAATCCAAGTGGCAATCCTCTCATCTGCAGATCTTGCACATCCAACTTGTCTTTTGTCGTCCATCAATCAATCCATCACCTGCCCATCGAGATGCATCCTTCCCTAGTCTGGCAATTCATCCAAATCCATGTCCTACTCTTGGCAAGAGATGTCAGTTGGTCATGTGCATATTGTTTGCGGGCTTGAGCTTTTCGCTTTGTTTTCATCTTGTGTCCTAGGACTATACTTGTTCAGGACTGCCTTGATCATCCTATATCTTGGTATGTCGTGGCTCGTGTATAATGGGGAATAGTTTTCATGGCATGGTGTGTTTGAAGGTCTTCCTTGTACAAACCGAAAACCTTGCATTAGTGTTTATCAACACTTGCATGATTGTGCGCAAGGCATTCCTATTTGGTTGAGCATCAGTCTACGCCTCAGATCTTCATATCATCCCGGTTCTTATAATCAGTGGTATAGATTATCCATGGCAATATCAAATCTAGGTTTTCTCTCTATACTTGCTCAACAAGAAATCCAATCCATTTATCCTTTTTTTGTCTCATTTTCATTCACAACACTCCAACCCTTCATAATCCTACTTCCCTCTTTCATTATCTTCATCCTCTCACACTTATTTTCTAATTCCTTTTCGAGAGCACACTTGTGTTATTCGAACCTGCATGTCCTCTCGAGGGGGCATACCACTACTTCCTCGTCATCCTTACTCCTCATCATTCTTCTTCATCTTGTGACTGGGGCATCGTGCTACTAGTCCTTATCATTTTCTTCATCTCATGACTAGGGCATCATGCTCCTTTTCTTCCACTATGTTTTATTCTTCTTTGATATAACATCATTTCACGATGCTATATCAAAGAGGGGCAAAATGTAGACACCTAAAATTAATTAAATTAATATTTAATTAATTTAAGCCTATCAACATAATTGATTAATTTAATTGTGTTATCCTCATTCCTCTCAGAATCAATTAAATCTAATTTAATTAATCCTGTCACTATTGTCCAATAATTAATCTATCAAATAAATTAATTATTCTCATATTCCTCTAAAGTCCCCTCCAATAATTATTTTCTCTAAACCCACTCAATTAATTAATTTTAATTAATTAACCTAGTCATGTGATTCCTACAAATCACTTTTCCTAATCCCACTCAACCTAATTAATCCTTCTTGAATCTCTCATAATCATGCTTATCATTGTTCTCCTATTTTTAATTCCCACTCATGTCACATCAATATTGAGTCTCTCAAAGAAATTCAAATTTCTTTGGATCCCTCAATGCATCCTTATTTTGGAATTTTTAATTCCTCAAGTTTGAAATTCAAATTTCTCCCCTTTTTTTCAAAGGAATTTTATATTCCTATTTATTTTCCCAAGGCACCCTTGATCCATGCCTTCTATCTCAAATCAATCTCGACCCTTCATAATCAAATCAATATTGGCCCTCCATTGGCCTTCTCCAATCTATAAATTGGAGCTTATTCTCCTCACAAATCATCCACTTCTCATGCATTATCATGCTACTCTTTTCTCCTCTCTCTTCATAATCCTCTATCAAATCCATCCATCCTTAATCTTTCAATCCAAATTCAATCCATCAATCTATCTTGTTGAGCATAAAGGAGATCAATCCACATCCAAATCAAGCAAGCAACACATCAAGTGGAGCATTAAGGGCGCATCCTCATCATCCACTTCATCAAGCTCAATCCGAAGGAGAAGGTGAAATAGGAAGGTAAAAATGATCTCTTGATGTTTTAATGTTTTCATGCTTATTTCATTGTGTTTTTTATCATTTAATCCTTCTAATCCATTTTCCCCTCTTTAGTACTATCTATCTTGATTTGGTTTGGTACATCTCTCCATGGCACCCACATGTGAGAGAAATCGGTCGAAAAGTAATCATTCAATCTTCGTGACCAATCTCGACTAAGGAGCATGCCATATCCGTCTGGAATGTCTACAACTGATATATCTATGAAGTGCTGGACTCTTGGATCCGCAACCAACTGCATATGAATATTGTTTAACTCTCCAATGACAGGTACCTCTGTCTTATCTAATTGTGTAACTCTTTTACTAGTTTGTATGGGAATGAGACCCAATTTCTCACATATAGCCTTTGGCATTACATTACTTAAAGCTCCAAAATCCACCCGACAATTATGCAATAGCTTGCCAAAAATCTTTACTGAAAGCAAGAATGGGGTTGGCTCATCTTGATAATTCACTGCTGGCTTATCCCTATGGACTTGCAAGATCTCTTCTTTTTTCACACTTTCTTTGGAAACTTCATCCTTTTTTACTGTACTTTTGACAGAAGCAATCTCACTCTTAGGAAGGATTTCACCCTTGGTAGGATTTTCAGTCACAACTGGTGGATCCTTAACTCTCTTTACATTATCTCTTGTGAGAAAATCTTTGCCTTCTAGCATATCTTCTTTATTTGGCACATTTGCCATCTTTACTAATCCTTCTTTGTCGGGCATATTAGATGAATCTTGAACCATACATGCATCTTCTGATGTCTTTTGAATATTTGGTTCATCTTGAACCACATTTATGCTTGCTTGAGGAACACTTGAACCTCTCTGAATGTTGGAACTGGTTTGAGTTGTTGCTCTCCTGACCATATTCTTATTTAATCCATTCATTAATGTATCTCTAATATCAGGTACCTTCATTAGTTCGGACAATGGTAGGCTTACCTTGACTTTCTTGAATTCTTCTAACACACATAAACTCGGCCGCTTCAACTCTTCTCCTGGAGGGGGAATGTTCTTTTGTCTATACTCAAGTGAATCTTGTGGATTGTGGATAGCTTGGTGTATTGCTAGCACTTGGATTTGGTGGCCTAGCAAAATTGTTTGGAGGAATGGAAGTAGCTAAAGCCTCTTGGTTCCTTTGATTCCTCTGATAAACTCTTGGTCCAATGTTTCCTGATGACTGATGAAACACTTCTTTAATTCCTTCAACTAAAACATTGTTATTCAATGGTGGGAAATAGTGGTCTGGATCTTCAATAGGTCCATTGGCTGAAGCAGGTGGGAACTGAGAATGAGGCGGAACCATAGGTCCATTCACCAATTTTGGAGGGAATCTTCCACCTTGTTCACACATTAAACTTTCTTCATAAACTGGAGGAAACTTGAAATCCTCAATAATTAGTGCTTGGTCATATCTTGTAGTTGGAACAATTTCATATCCTGTTGTCGGAATGTTTTCTGAAGCTTCATTATTTCGCACTTCTTGCTGGAAAATGTCAGCAGCAACCTTGAATTCGGGACAATGCAACTCTGAATGCTGACTAGTGTTGTGTAATCTGCATCAATTTCATAAAGCAGCCTTCGCGAGGAAGACTCGTTCGACTTTCTGAAGTGGGCAGATTGTCCAGGGGTGACGACACATTTCCATTGTTGGGTGTAGTATTCCACGTTCTCTTATGATAATTCTGATTATTACCACGATATCCTTGGTTATTTTGATTATTGTTCTGATAAATCTGGTTGTTACTTTGGTAACCTTGATTGTTGTTTTGATTACCACCTTGATAGTTTCTATGCATACTGTAGAGCTGATTGTTCTGGTTCCTCAGATGAGTAACCTCTGTAGATAATTTCTTTACTTGGTCTATTAATTCTTTCATTTCTTCTTTCTCCTCCTGTGTCCTTGTGGATGTCACAGCATTTTGCAGGTACATTGGATGTGTTTGCGGAGCTTGAGAAATGGGTGCTCCAAGATGGAGTACAAACTGTTTTGATGGTTGAGCAACTGTATACATCGGGTGTGGAACTTGATTCATTATCGGTGTATGATGCACCAAAGCTTGGCTTAAATTTTGAATTTGATTTGCGGCCACAGGCGATCCCAAATTGAGCAAAGGTCCACTAAGATTATGATGTAATATTTTACTAACTTCTATTGCCTTCGCATATGCTTCTTTCAAATTTGTTGGAGAGGGAGGAGTTCGCACAAACATAGTTATAAGTGGATCTAAAGCATGATAATATATCTCTCGAGCATCTGGAATGAGATAAGGAGTCTGCAACCTTGTGTAGGCTTTTTGGAATCGGTTGTTGAATGAATTGATAGGTTCATTCTCTTGTCTTTTGCACTCAACAAACTCTCTATGCAACTCCGATGGGGAAATTTAGATTCCAAATTTTCCAATGAATGTCTCTTTTAATTCCTCCCATGAGGTGATGGATCCTGCTGGTAAATGGATGAACCAATGATACGCTTCTTCTCCTAAGGAATAGGAAAAAAGCTTGCAAGAAACATCTCCATACTCAATTGGTCTATTTCTCAAATGGTCTTCAAACATCTTGATGTGATCTTCCGTTGTCCGGCTCGAGTCACTAGCATTGTACTTTGAACAAAAATTCTCTGGATTCTTCGACATTTCATGAATGTCATTGAAAGCGAGAGGTGATGGGTTGGTAACCAACCAGGTAGCACCATTTGGAGGTGGTCCTTGCTTCTCGGCTATCTCTTGGTCTTCTTGTTGAAACTGCTGAGCTTCCTCTTGATTTGGGTCTGGAGGATCTGGAAAAGTATTGTCTTCTCTCAGCACGTTTGTTTGATTGAATAATATATCTCTATCTGCTATATTTGAATTCGGTGAAGCCTCCTACCTTCCAAGGCTAATTCTGCTAGGAGTCCTCACCTCAATATGTCTTCGATCTCCAAGAGTAGATCTTAGAATTCTCTGAAGTCTCTCGGGTGAAAAGGAATTGATGCGATCCAGTGTGATCTATCTAGGATCAATCCGGACTTGTTGTAATCTTTGAGAAAGTAAATCTCTTTCAATCTGCTCTTCAATTTGTTCGTCAATTCGTTCAGATATCTCTTCTTCTTCTTCCAAGATAAGAGAAATTTCGATGTATTGTGGTGCACTTGTTTTCACTTCCCAGGAAAAGCTGTTCAAACTGGATATAATCTTTCTTTCGTCTCCCAGGTTCGGTCGCTTGAACTCAAGTTCATCCAATTCAAGCTCGTTCGTTCTATCAGGATCAGGTAGCACCATGGTATTTCATACTAACTTGAAATCTTCAACAGGTTCAATTTCTTCCAGGCCGATTGGTAGACTAGTTCTCATGATCAACTACTCCAGGAACAATGATAATCGGAGGCAAGCTTCCCAACTGCTCTTCTTTGTCTATCACTTTTCTCACTTGTCTGAATTCAGCATGACTACTTTGGTTTCTCCAAGAAAGAGTGTTGAATTGTGAAATGATATCTCTTTGTTCACCTTGGATAAGTTCTTCTTCAGGCAACACCATTCTGGAACATAATCTTTGAATGATTGCAAAGAATGTTGAGCACGAAAACTCCTTGCAAATATGAATTGATATAATTTGTTGTCTAACTACTCACAACATGATAATGCTCAACCCTCCTTCTAGCGCCAATTCTTTGTTGATGTGTTTTTTATGCACATAGAAATACATAATAAATTACCAAGATAATTTACCCTCTTGAACAAAATTACCTTAGATACTAAGAATGAGATCAACTAAAATGATTCCAAGGTTTCTACATGTCGGGTCTTGACGAGTGGGTAAGTTCAGTGGCTGATGTGAATTGTTGTGTTTCACTTGGGGACTTACGCAAATGTTTGGATTATCATGAACGATGCAGAATAGGTGTGCTCACAACTTAAGATTTATCAATATGGCTCTGGATTTACTTCTTACTAAAAAAGGGGAAAAAGAACAAAGTTCAGGAAATCTATTCTAAGCCTAGGAATGTAGGAAATGATGAATAGATCCAGTGGAATCAAACCAGACAAGGTCTCACAATCAGGTATTGACACAAGCTTAGTGCAATCGCCTAAGGTATACTTAAAGATTTCCAGGCTATCACTATCAAACGTTGACACCATCCAAGTTGATGCTTGTCAAGGGACGTGTAATAGTTGAAGTTAAGCTTACTCAGATTCTAGATGACCACACAAGGCGAACTTACCAGCGACAAGAGGCTAGTGGTATGGACTAAAGATTCCACACAAATAAATTCAACAAATCTTCCACTCAATCTAACATATATGAAAATAAATTCTAATCTAAATTCTAATCTAACTTGGAGGAATTGAGAACCATGAATGAAAATACAACACTTGAAGAGCAAAATCACCAACAATTGAACAATGATTAGGATTAAATAGTTGTAGCATATACCAACAATTCTACAAAAACTCTCTTTTACAAATGAGAGACAAGGAGGCATATATAGAGTCTCTTAGAAAATAGATGGCTCAGATTGATCTAAGATCAACGATCGAGATCATGCCAACAAAACCCTAGAATTGCCCTAATTAGGGTTACATAAAAAATGGTGCCACCAACATATGGCCCAATGAAAAGATACCTAGTCATCAAATAGAGAATCTTCTAGAAGATTCCTCCCTGCATCTCTCTCTCTCCTAGCATACTCCAAGAATCTAGCCAATAATGAATCTAATTCCTCCATGGAAATGCTAGGCATGGTATCTTGTTGTAAATCAATCACATCCAGTGAATCCGAGCAAGCATTCAAAGTGTTCTCCCATTCTAGCATGAACTTCTATGAACTATGAACATGAATCAACAAAGAGACCAAGTCATCTATCTGACTCTTCTTCAAAGAGTCCAACTGGAAAAAATACATAAATTTCATCTTGTCTCTTAATTCGGCTAAGTGTAAACCACTAGCATCACTAACATCAACACCCAGTAATTTCTCAATCGAGGCAAGGATCTTCATTTGAATATCCTGAATTAATCCTTCCATCTCCATTCATCTCGACTGGGTATTCTCATAAGTTGATTTCTTCATGGCTAATGCACAATACCAGCCGTGGAAATCATATCTATCTCCATTGTGCACAATGTTCTTGCTGACCAAGGTGGAATCAGGAATCTTCTTCAAAGCATGGAGGCATGGAATAGTCATCTCTTGGATAGGCTGGAATTCTTCCCAAACTCCCTCCAAATACTGGATTCTGAATACGAGCCTTGTTGTCCTATCATATGCATGGACAAACTGAGTGAGGAAATCATCTACCTACTTTCTTGTGCTCTCAATCCACTTTTCCACCTCTGGGTGTGTACCTCTTGCTACCTCATAGTCTGAATGTATTCCAAGGTCAACTGTAATAGGGGAAATAAGGGTGGGATTTTCACATCTTGTCCCTGCAATATACTCTCTAAGTCTAATATTTTCTTTTATGTACCTTTATTTCTCCGCAACCTCTCTGCCTAACCTTGCATCGATTTCCTAGAGGTTTTCACCAATCTCCTGGAATTCTTGTTTTCTGGATGTATGACCAAGGGCAACTGAAATGATCTGGAAATCCATAGGAGTAGAAATGTCCGCTATCACGCCTGCAATAGGAACAACAATCTGCACAATCTGCATTCCTGTCTCATCTCTAGCTATGTGCGACAAAATATCTGCTCTCTTGGGCTCCTTCCCCTTAGCACTCCTAGCTAGGTAGTCATCAATATCATCAATAGGCAACACCTCAATCAGTTGTTTACTTTTTTCCATACTTCTCATCAGCCATTCAAAAATAGCGGCCATCTCCATACCATCATCGACACATATTTCTCAATCAAGTCCTTTCAATGCCGAGATAACATCCTCATTATCATCAGGATTATTCCTGGTCCAATCATATACCTCATTTCCCAAGCTAACCTCCAAAAGGATGGTAGAGGAGTTTGGTTGATCATTATTCTCATCAGGAGGTGCAGATGTTGTTGTGGCATGGAATTACTCGATAATCTCTAGTAGTATCACTGTGTTGGAACACTGTTGAGTCTCCTTATTGTGTTTTGTTACTTCAATCACTTCGATTGATGAGACACTGAGAGGGGGTGAAGGAATGATAAGCAGAGGAATGATAGTCTTCTATTTCTTCTTCACCTCCTCAATCTTCTTCCCTCTGGCCTTGACTTCTCCTGACGTGTTCTTCCTTCTCTTGGGAGCTTGACTCTTTTCATCTGCATGAATCCTGACAATACTCTGATCATCCTTGGAAGTAGACTCTTTCAATGTCATCCTTTCATAAGTGAAGGGAACACCCATGTCAACTAACTTATTCATTTGTATATCCACCCATAGGCAGGAGAAATTCAAGACCTCTCTCATCAATATATTCAAGTCGATATCTTCTGACTCTAACCAATTAGGCAATAGGATTGCCTTCTTCATTTCACTCTCATACTGTGGATGTGTATGATCTCTATCATCCAATACCTGATCAGGAATGAGGTAAAAGTCCACACTTCCTCATGAAATACACTGACATTCTGGACCACATTCTTCTCTTCACTGCTTGCTCGTCCATTAGGTTAGCCCAATAATCTTCTATGTCAATCTTTTGAGTGAACTTCTCTCTTCTAATCCTTCTGACCTTCTTGTTTGGATCAAATCTTTCTCTCTTCTTGTATGTAGAAAATCGATAGAATGCAAGGTCCTCACTCGCAGTGTTGGCAGCTATGGCGAACTGACAAACCTCTGACGTCTTCCTTGGACAATCTTCTGTGGATTCCGCCTTGCAGCATCCGTGTGATGCACATAGTGAGTGCATCATTCACTCTCTTATAGTCTTCAATTCTATGCATGTTTGGCTGGGGGTAGCATTCATAACTTTGAATTGTCCTTGCCCATTCTCGACTTCACCTTTGCATATTAATCCTATGTATGAAACAAACCGTGCAAGCAGGTACACCAGGTAAGAAGTCATGGAGAATGACTTGGACCGCTCTACATTCCTCAGCTGAAAAATCCATATTGTCACTTATAATCTTGGACCAATTCACTAGCGTTCCTCTAAGACAATCCTGAATGAAGTAGAACATCCATCCATCAAATATTGCCCCCTGCGGCATCCTCATCACTCTGTTGAGTAGGAATATCAAATCACTATATTCCTCCTTAAAATCTATGCACATGAGTGTCTTGGGAGCCTTGGAATGATGAGACCTAGGCTCAATCATCCACTCTTTGTTAATTAAATTCTTGCATACACCCATCTTCTTCGTGTATCTTTCTGCATAATCCTCCTTGGTCACATCCTTCATGTCTACTCCGCATGGAATTCCAAACACCTCTGCAATAGCATCCTCAGCAAGGTAGGCGATGACAATGCCCTTAGGAGTCTTAATCATTCTTGTGAGCGAATCGTAACATCGTGCACATTCCAGGATAAGCTCACTGCACTGTATGGACTGTGGAAATCCAACAACATGGAAAATGTCACTCTTCATAATATTCGCATATGTTGGGGAAGGAACCCGATCTCTGACTCTGAACATCTGACGTTGCATCTGGTCGAAGTCTAGGAAATGCATGTTTGTATCAACGATCTCGTTCCATCTAGATGAAATCTAAGCTCTGGATAAGATCCAGTCTCCAACATCTTCAATAGTTCTTTCCTTTCCTTATATCCTGAATTTGACATCGCACATGTACGAAGCTCGAAGTTAGACTTAGGAAAATAAATAATGTTTTTAATAAAATTCCTGACTTTCTAAAGATTTAGCTAATTTAGAGCACGGAGTTAGAAAAATAATCCATTCACTTGGTAAATTTTAGCAATTAAGTTCAAAGTGTGACAACACTAAGACATGAAAGCCTTGCATAAAATTCATTAAATACCTCCTTATGCTTAGAAAATATGCAAACTAAAATGCAAAGGATTATACCAGATAGATGATGACTAATGAAAGGTGTGAAAGGTTGTGTTTTCACACAATGAATGTCTGAAGACACCTTCTACAGTCAACAATGGAGGTCAACAATTCTGAAGACAACCTGAAAATCAGACTTTTAAAACATGTTGCAATCTTCAAAATGTGCATAATCTTGATAAAAATCAGTTCTAATGATCAAAACAATCATATTCAGGAATGTAAGTATGGTTGGTAAAAAATTAATTTATGAGGACAAGTCTGAAAAATTGAATACTTCAAACTTACCAACACCTTGCAAACTAGTCAAAAATCCCTCAAAATGATGAAAAATGGCTAAGCAATCAGCCCCAAGCAAAATCGTCAAAGTGTGAAGAAGTTGAAGAAATACAACTCCAAAGATCCCAAGAACAACTGCATGCAGATACCTATCACAAAAGAAGAATGGAGGCACATAAAGCAAAAAAGCATAAATGCTCTGAAGAAGAAGATTATCATTCAAAAAGAGAATCAGTTTGAATGAACAAGTACAATACAATCCTTTTACAAGGATAATAGAAACCCTAAAGATATGCAACCCTAAAGGGATAATGTTTATTTAATAATTACAATATTTATTAAATGTCTAAGTTTAGCTTAAGTGTAGAGTTTAATAGACTAATAATAATTATTAGCTAATACAAGATAACTCTACCCCCCCTTAAGATGAACTTAGGAAGTAGCTAAAAAACTAAATGCTACATGATGAAGGCAAATTTGGGTCCTGGCAACAAGGTCTGATGAGGTACCCAATCACAACCAAATCTCTATGAAATGGACAAATAGAGAAAACCACATGGGAAAAAACTCTACTTCAAAAAGAGATGGAAAAACAAGATGAACACCACTGAAGCAGGAAATAGCTGCAAACACTATCAAAGAGTAACTGTTGATCTGAAGAACCTCCACTGAAATAGAACATGACCAGGTAGAGAAGACTGTGATTTGCATGAGTGCCCTTAAATGACACTACTCGAATTAGATGGCAAACAAAGGCAAACAATTGAACTCGACGATACAGATGACATGAGACACCAAAGTCCGAAGAGTTGATCAATCGAACCAAGGAAGCATTAGAACCAATGGGACAAACCTCTCCATAATGATGAAAAGGGAGAGGGACAGGTACATTGAAAAGAATGGGCAACAAGAACTGCATGATGAAGAACCAAGAACATCGAAGGTGCAGAGAAAGTACATAGTGTCGTGGAAGGAACACTCACTTGACACACATCATGAGGCTAATGTCGTGGAAGGAACACTCACGTGACAAAGGTAGATGACAAACAAAAGGCAAACACCAACCCCCCCCCCCCAAATGCACTTCATATGTAGTGCATGTACAATAAGGGACAAGATGTGCAAGATCCCAAGTAAACAATGCATGATGGCACTTCATCTCTGTGCGTTTGCATAAATAAAAAGCTACAATGATAAGAAGACTGGAAACAAAAAGAACAGCCAAAAAACGAGACATCCTACTCAAAGAAAGAGATCCCAGAACCTGAAACATCCAAGATTTTTACTAGTGCTGAAAAACTAAAATTGAATAAAATATTCTTGGAGCAGAATTTGAAAAGAAAACTCATATGGCTGAAAAGTGCATAGAACAAGCTTTCGAACTATATAAAGTTTTCGAAAAACGGAGTTCGGATGCTCAAGTTATGTCTCCTAGAGTACAAAAAGGAACTTTTGGATTTGACAGAAAAAAAACACCATCAAAAAAAAAAATTAGAAGATCAAACCTCTAGATCTAGAGAGAGCTCGGAAAGAGTTTTCCAACGATATAAGGTTTTTGAAAAAGCGCCTTCGTATGACTAAGTTATGGCCAAAAAAAAAACCCCTCTTTTAGGGCATAAAAAGGGTGAAAAAAAATTATTTTTATTTTTGAACGAAAATTTTTTGATGCATTTGCAGGGACAGGGGTACAGATTTTTTGGTCTCGTAAAACGTGCCAATGAAAAAATCATGGCCCAGATGCTCTTGTCACCGAAATAGGTCGAATTATATATCAAAATGACTGGAAACACCCTTCGGAAGCCAACGGTGAGGTTTTGTTTTGTCCAAACTACTCTAATTTTGATTTTTTAATGATTTTTTTGACGAATTTCTCGAAATTCTTGCCAAAAAAAAAGACAAAACCAAAGAAAAAATTTCAGAACCCAAATTTGTCAAAATTTGACAAATTTTATATAGAAATGGGGGTTTTGGGGTGTTCTGAGCTCAACAGTGAGGTTCGTTTGAGCCCAAAATGGTTAGAACCAAAACAGCTACCCCAGATCCAATAAAAAACTCTAAAAAAGCTTGAAACCTTCCTCCAAAAAATCTTCTGAAAAATCAGGAACAAACAGTAGCAGATGTAAGCTCTGATACCATGAAGAAGTTGAGAAAATACAACTTCAAAGATCCCAAGAACACCTGCATGCAAATACCTGTCACAAGAGAAGAATGGAAGCATATAAAGCATAAAAACATAAATGCTCTGAAGAAGAAGATTATCATTCACAAAAGGAATCAATTTGAATGAACGAGTACAATACAATCCTTATAAAAGGACAATAGAAACCTTAAAGATATGCAACCCTAAAGAAACCCTAAAGGGATAATGTGTAAGTTTAGCTTAAGCGTAGAGTTTAATAGACTAATAATTAAATAAACAATTATTAACTAATACAAGATAACTCTAATAAAGTGGTTAAGTGGCTGGAAATGATAATTTCTGAAGACAACCGCCTAACAATGGAGTTTTCAGACTAGCAACAACGATAAAATGATCTAAAAAATGCACAGAAAACTCCATAAAACACCTCCAAATGCACAATGCCTAAGTTGGAATTGGCTGAGCAATAAAAACTTAAGTCTAAAAATTAATGGCAGTCATTAATGGAGGTCAAAATCTGAAGCAAACCTCATATCTGAAACAAAACAGCAGGCTGGAAATGATGGTAGCCACCAACCATGAATGAAAATCACCAAAATGTGGCATCAAATCACTCTCAAAGCAAAATCGAAATTTTCCCAACTATGGCGCCAAACTAAAAATCTGAAAATGTTGTCAATGGCAGCTTGGATCTGCAGTGGCAAGGATGGCAGCAATCTGGAAAATCGCCCAAGTTGGGATTGGATACCCCAAACACAAAAAATTGCCTTAGCAAAAATCGAATTTTTCAAGCTATGGCGCCAAGGTGAAATTCTGAAAAATGTTATTAATGGCAACCTTGATCTACAATAATGGAGGTCTGAACAAGAAGCAAATAATGGAAGAAAATATCGCCCAAGTCTCCAAACATAAAATCACCAACTTTCACCAAAAAATGCCTAATTTGGAAAAATCGTCAAACTTAGCAAAATCAAAATTCTAAAACTGGTCTTTAATGGTAGCCAAGAGGAATAGATCAGCAAGCTGGAAAAAATAGAAGAGGAAATAATCCTCAATCTTCACACTTCACCCAAAACACCTTGCTAAAATTCACCCAACTTGGAGAAAAGTCGCTTTCATGGAGACACCTGGCAGAAATAATAATAAAATAATACTAAGGCTCCTCTCTTATACTTGTTTTCACCTCTCGCTTTCACCACACAAGCAATGTGAGATAAAACACTTCTATAAATACTTGCTTGGTGAAAACCTAACTTGCTTCTAGAAGGTTCAAATATTAAATGATTATTGCAAGTTATTTAAATTTTGCTTTTAAATTTTAAATAATCATTAATAATCATTTAAAAGCAATAAAAAATGGGGCTTATTTATTAAAATATTGCAAATTAAATCCAAATAAGCCTCCAGGGGAAAATCGACTTGGGTTGGGATTGAAAAATCCCTTTAAAAAAATCATTTGTGTCAAAATTTGCCCCATAAGGGAAATTCAACCCTAGCTTGGACAAAAATCCATGCAATAAATTCATCAAAATTGCAGACAAAAGACCTCCCAGGGGAAAATCAATATGAGCTTGGACAAAAATCCAGACAAAAATGCCCTCTACTTGCAAAAAATCACCTCCAGGGGAAATTCGATGGTAGTCTGGATTGAAAAATCCACACTCCAAACTCACTTAACTTGGAAAAAACCTCCCTAGTGGAATTTCGACCTCAGTCTGGATGAAAATCTGAACTCAAAAGTCTTCAAAATATTCCCAGTGGAAAATCGATCTTTGTCTGGATGGAAATCCGGACAAAAATCCTTACAAAATGCTCTCAGGGGAAAATCGATCCTTGTCTAGATGGAAATCCAGACAAAAATCCTCACTTCGTTGTCACAAAAATCCTAGTGGAAAATCGACCCGGGCATAAAATCATCCGCACTTCCATCCAGACAAAAATCTTCATTTAGTTGTCACAAAAATCCTGGTGGAAAATTGACCCAGGCATAGGATCATCCGCACTCTAGTCTGCACTCCTGGTGGAAAATCGATGGTAATCTGAATAAATCTTGACATTTAACCAAATTTTAGCACTTCCATGGGAAAATCGACCCAGGCATGGATAAACAGTGGGGGAAAATAGCAACCAGTATGGATTTCAGGGGAAACCCATGTGTAGTATGGATTTTGAGTGGGGGAATGGGTTGGTTAGCCTGGAATGTGAGGGGAAAAGCACCTCCAGCATGAAATTTGACCCTTTAACCCTTGGAATATGAATTTCCCTTAAGATTTTATCATTTTAACCACTCAAAATCACTTAGAAACATTAAATTTAGACTACACTTAGGCAAATTTTCCAAAAAATTGAGCGAAATGCTAGGAAATATTGGAATAAAGTGTAAAATCAACTTAAATAATACCTTAGGAGCGAGAAAACAACTCTAAAAAGTTTGTGAATACCTTGGCACTTTAAAATCACTGATGCACGCGTTTAAAAACACGTTAACGCTCAATAGGTCTTACAATTAGACAAAACTTAGGATCATTAAAATATCAACGTTTTACAACTTGATCCTATAATTTCAAAAACCCTAGACGGCACTAGGCATGATCAAAACTTCGAGACTCGGACACGAGAAACGCAAAATTGCCCACTAAGCAGCCAAAACGCTAACTTAACAATGTAGAAAGCCGGCAAAGAGGGGGTCCTCATTAGCAATGGGGCGATGTGTGAAAAGGTCACAACAGGAAGTAGTGGAACAAGAAACCTCAAGTAAACCATCTGTTAATTGAAAAAATGGTCCATTATTAATTGATGTACAACTTAATGACCACAAGGTAAAATATGTAATGGTGGATTTAGGAGCAGATCAAAATATAATAACCTACACCACCTGGGAGAAATTAGGTAGACCTAAATTAGTGAAAACTCCTATGAATGGATCTAGAATGATTACATTGGGCACTTGGAAGAATGTGGAAGTAAATATAAAGAGAATAAAATTAATAAATTAACGCATGGACTTTGAAGTGGTCCAAATGAAATAACCTTAAAACACATTTAGGGCTCTACTAGGGCTTAGATGGTTTGTAAATGCAAATGGGATTGTAGATTCTTGGAAAGAAGAAATATCCTTTGTCAACGAAACTAGAATTGTTAGAATCCCTTTGGTTGACCCAAAATACACAACTTATGTCGAAGAGATTGCACATGAACAAATTGGTGAGTATGTAAAGAATATTTATACCATTTCCAACCTCTCCGATGGACAAGAAGAAGAAAATATAAACACTGAAGGTGAACTAGAACTTGAAAGTGAAACTGGGAGTACAAGAAGTGATGAATTACTGGAGGCCTGGATGTAGAATGAACCTGAAATTACATCTCGAAGAGTCTACGACTTCCAGAAAGTATTTTTTGTAGACGAGACCAAAATTAATGAAGAGAACAAACCAAAGAAAAAACACAGTAACATAGATGCAAACTGGTTAGACAACACCATACCAAACCTTGACAATTCTATGTGGATCCTCAAATATACCTTCAAACATACATTACAGATCATAAGACAGTCAAAGTACAAACTAGGGAATATTCAACTTTGCTAGGGCACAAAAACCTAGAAAGGTTCGACATGACATTGGAGAATAAGACAAAAAGGATGCACCATCCATTGTAACTTATTGTAACAACAGTGTAAATTAAATGCTAAAAGCTAGTAGGTGCTAACGACTGGAAAAGACTAGTCATAGCAGCTAATGGGCAAAACACAACAAGGACAAAGAGATAACGGCTACAAAACTTCATATGAATGCTGAAAACAATCATAAAAGGGTTACATGACTTATCTACAAACTTCACTTGCTCTCTTTTAGCTCACGATTCTCATACAACTCGAATTCTCTTGTGCCCTTTAGCTCCATAGCTTGTCCACACAAACCCTAGCATCCAATTCTTTTATTTTAGCTCCATCCATCGACCATGGCTTCACCTACTAATTCCTACCTTGATAGATTTTGCTGCTAAACCTCGCCCTATTCTCTCTATGTTCCCAAACAAAGCTCTACAAACATACCCAGATGGAGCTTTGTCAAAGGTGCTAGGAGATGTTATATACATTTGAGGATATCCAAAGATATATACATGCTCCATTGGAAGAAATTAATCATACCCGCAGCTTTGAGGTACCCTAAGGCTAGCTCCTGGAAAGAAATAATGAATACAAGCAACAATATCAAAGGGTTGCAAAGAAGAAGCTCGATGTCTTCAAAGATTTCCTAGATTTCATACAAGAGCATGAATGGGTCCACTTGGTTCTAAGTAGGCTACTTGCCAACTTCCTGTACTTAGACAAGCCTCACTAAACAACTAAGGAGGTCATTCAAGAAATCACCAGGTTGATGGGAGAAAGAGCCTTACCTCCTAAGAGAAGCATGAAGAATACAGAGGTTGAGAAGTTGATTGGAGCAATGTTTGATAGTTGGTGCTTAGGCATAAAGATTTCAAGCTATGTGATGTTACGAGGAAAGAACTATTGGAGAATGTAGAGTTGGATGAAGAAGACAAACTACCCATTCCGATATGGCACCATATTGATTTGTCTGACATTCTATTTCCTTAGACAGCTAAAGCCAATTTGGTGAAAAGAAGTGGACCTCAAATAAATCGATAGCTGCCCAAATCCTAGATTATGTTAGGGTATTCCCAGACCTTCATGCATACATACAAATATTTGGGGACTATTTTAAATGTTTCAAAAGAAGATGCAAGATAGACACCGACTCTCCCACCAAATTGTACAAAAGTATATTGATAGCATAGACTTTTATGTAGATACAGATTTTGTAATAATGGATGCATTAGAGCCCCGCACTTCATGGATTCCACCCCTACCCTTCAAAGTTTTAGATGAGGATATAGAGGATCCGACAGAGCCCTGCATACAGACTGCAATTTTTTTTTGACTACCTAGCTTAGAAGAACGCAACAGCAAAAGAAGAGAAGAAAAATAATAAGTCAGACACAGTAGAGGCAAAAGAGACCAAGCCAACAGACCAGAGATGTTCCAAAAGATTGCAAACTTCGAAGGCACAACTGGTAGTCATTAAAGCAGAGGGAATCCGGTTGGTTAGGAGGAAGCTGGACACCACCTCGACAAAGATAATAGCACCGAAGGAGGCATTTGAGGCCCTACTCAGCATGAGCTCAGAGAAAAGAATCCAGAGGAAGCAACAAGCAGTTAAACCCCCACCATCCTCATCATCATGATGTAGCGAAGAAGAAGCTCTGGTCTTAGAAGGATCAATCCCCATGGCCATCTCAATCACTGCTCCACCTCCACTCCTTGATGAGGACCACCTATATCAGACCCTTTTTATCCCACAAACTTTCACCAAAACCCTTGCAGATTAACCACACACATCTATCCTTAACAAGCATACCATAGAAAGAGCCCTTATTTATTATATGATAGCCCAGAACTATACCGTTGAGGATTTTATCCAAAATCTCCCCAACCCACTAGCAGCAACAATCAAGAACCGGAGCTCGCGAGCCCAACATGAGGAAGAGAACATAAAGAAGATAGCTATTGATACCATAGCCCCAAACTTGACTCCACCACAGGTGCAGAAGCTAAAGCAGAAAATAGGCACCAAATTCTGGAACAAGTAGAGATTGGATAAGTTGCTGCTGGATAAACAAGAGGAAACCCAAGAGGCCCAAATGGAAATCATAGAAGCAACCACTAAGGCCTGTAAGGCATTATGTGAAAAGCAGAGGACACAAAAGTTGAAGGTGTCCCTCATAGCCCCTCCTCCACCACCTCCCAGTGGAACATCTAGGACATCATCCAGGGATACATCTACACTGGCATAGACCAGGCAGATCTTGACATGCCACAACAAGGACCAGATACTTCATCTCAACTCTTCAAGATTTCGGTTGTTGGAGATAGAGTATATCGGAGGGATAAGCGTGTAATCTGGTAACAGAGTTCTCGAATAGATAGCTTGGGAGATAGGTTATAAAGAGATCATCTAAGGGCTGTGACCCTAATGGGAGATAAGTATAGATAGGATATCTAGTCACTTAGTGAACTATGAAATGGATTATTTCTTCAAAGGTGGTCTGCTATTTTGTGAAAACAAATTTGGAAAATGGTAAAACCAATTAATATAATGTTTAGCAAGTAGTGACAAGGCTTAAAATCTCAACTTGTACAATACAAATACAATTTTCTTAGGTAAGTCATGTTAATGAACAAGATAAAGTAATTTTTCTATTATGAACAAAAGATGTTTTTTCAATTATTTATTGTGAAAAAAATCTATATATCACAAAACCCAACCTGCGTCGTTTCTTTTACAATATAATTTGATTCACTGTCAACACTGTGACTCTTTCTAGTGAGCCAAAAAATTAGCATATAATATAACATACAAAGAGGCCTCATACTCTGCTGCATACTGGGGAACCACCAATTCTGAGGAGACCATCTCAATCCTACAAATTCCATACTTCTTAATAGCCATCCATCTGGATGAAAGTTGCCATCCTGCTGAAATCCTGGTGTCTCCACGATGGTATGACTTGGAGTATTCATTTGTTTCTAGTGAAGGGAAATAATCATGTCAATTCATGGTTTCATCAAGGCACAGAATTTCCTCGGACAGTGACACTCGCAACCTCTCAAATTGAACAAATATCCCATACTGAAGATCCATCTCTTGTATAAGAAGCATGAGTAGCCAATCTCAATCATTTTGTCAACTACAGTTCCATCTCTAGCAAAACATGGACTAGCCAATTTTTCCCATTTGGTCAATGAGAGTGCCAATTTGGTCCCCACTCAGAGCCCTTGAAATATTTCCTGGCTCGTGCAAATTAAACACCACAACTGCATACAAAAAATCAGCAACAATAAGCCAAATAGCCTTCCATGTGTAAGATCAAATGTGTCAAAAGCATGCAGAAAGAAAAAAACCATTTAATTTCACCTGGAATGCAATTTTCTTCACACAGAGTTATAGCTGTTATGTCCATTGCAGTTGAAAGACCTTTGGCAGCAAAGTCCCTATATGATATGTGGTCAATTATAGTATTATTGCTCTTTCTGGGATCACAATCATAGACCCCATCTACATTTGTTCCTTTCAGAACTACCTCAGCATTAACTGCAAAAGCAAAAGGCTCTAAATAAATTCCTTAGCCTCCTACTTAAATATAACTCCAAGTACTCGAATGTTTTTTGCAGTTAAAAAGGGAGAAGATTATACTCTCAGAAGCTCGGAGAGCAGCTGCTGTATCGGTACTGAAGAAAGGATTTCCAGTCCCTCCACCAAATATGACCACTCTGCCTTTTTCAAGATGACGGATTGCCCGACGTCTAATGTATGGTTCTGCAACCTCGGCCATTTTGAAAGCTGTCTGGACACGAGTTTGAACACCTAAGTTCTCCATGGATGCTTGTAGAATTATGGAATTCATGACTGTTGCCATCATCCTGAGGGATATATATCAACTTGTTAGACTTAGCAGATATTTTAAAATAGAAAGGACCACTTACATCTGCTAACATAGATGCAGATCAAGAAGTGTAAAAGCAATAACATGTTAAGAACAATGCTTTTACAATGCCCATACTGAAACAAATATTATTGCACAGATATTTTCATCTCTAAAAGAAAACTGACAATTTAGAAGAATAAAGAAGACAAGCAAGCAAACACAAGAAGGCATCAACACAAATGCAAGACAAACAAAACAAAGTCATTTATGATCCATGGTTTCAATCAATTCCAAACCATTTATGAACTGAAATGTCACAAAACCCATAATGGTAGAACAGTGCGAGTTTGAACCCGTGACTCATAGACAAGTCCAAGTCATTTCTGTTAGTCGTGTTCTTATTACTTGAGATTCTAGTGTATCCTGCTTTTAGGTGCCATGTGAACCTGTAGAGACTGTTCTATTCTATTGAGATGTAATCCAACCCCCGAACACCATGCAATGCAAACCTTAAAGACCATACAATATTAGCATCATATAATGGCAGTTACCATTTCCATGACAAAACCTGCATGCAACTCTCAGAAAAACCCACATGCATTTGATAACTTGTCAAGGCATACTGAGCAATTTTTATTTTCACCAAGGAATTCAGCATCAAGGATAGAAAACAAGTTTTCAGAATTTCTACCAGTTTCCTGTTCCTGAGATCAGAAAGTGACTAATATAACATCTTAGGAAGTAATGGTGGTTGGTTTGGAATGCATTTAGAAAATTTAGTCAGATTGCTTTTATACTGATCTCTTGGTTTCAGTTCTGGAAATATGGTTACAAATTTCCAGAATTCTAGTCTGCCACATTCCAGTTACTGCTATCCTCGATACAATGGGTGAGGCTTACTGAAGCATGTTTGACCATGGTGAATGCTTCTTTCTTTTCTTTCTTTGGCTAATACATGATGCTTATAATTGAAAACTGTCGAAAATATTAACAATGTCAGCATTGAACAGGTGTGTCTGCCAACTTCCTAAGCATTTGACATTAGTAGGGTCACAAGCATTTGGGAATCTGTTTCCTCCAGCAGTCTAATTATGTGCTTTATTCACATGTTTTCTTAATTCAAAACCAAATTCCAAAAGCCTCTGGAAATGAAACGCCTGGATCATAAAGCTGTTGGAATACCCCAGACCACTAAGAGCAGGGGTGAATCAGTGGTCAATAAAAATCGATTCATGTAACAAGCAAATGCCTAAAACCAATGACACAAGGACATATATCAGTCTATAAACACAAAACAACAGCATAGAGACATATATCAATCCATAGGCCAGAAGAATCATACATGCACATCACATAACACAGGTGTTGAGTAGAAAACCCTGGAAGGGTAAAAAACCACTGTGCAAATGAATTCAATTAGACCTCACTGGCCAAAAATCTCACTGATTACAGTTTGTACCTCACTGGCAACAATAGCATATATGCCTCACTGACAACAAAAGCATCTACTCCAATTTGAAAGAGAATAAACATAATACAGAGATCAAACAACAAATCCAATACCTCAACTGGACATGTGAACTATGTAGAACATAAAAGGTGTAGAGCAACATTCATTTGCATTTCCATTCAACCAAGAAGAATCTTAACTCTCCTTTATGAACAAATGTACCTGTCTTGTTGCAGAGATGATATTACTTGTCCTCTGAAAAACCCTGTCCACATCTCTCTATTGACATCAGTGACAAACTAATGCCAACAAAAGTATACCAGAAATTCAGTTTTATGATTTCTGCAAAGCTTTCCACTGTAAGCACTATCTGTGTTTAGTGTTGAATTAGTTTGTCAGGGGAAATGACAGGACAAAGGGAGACCATTCCCATTCAGCCCTAGACTTAGAAACAGAGGGTTTTCTGAAAAGGACTATAAGAAAGAAACTACCTCTGAGACTAGGGTCTGGGGGGATGCTTTCCCCTGATCCATCACCTAACATGACTAAGACTTGAATTTAAGGCACTTCTGCTATTCCCAATACCTCACCCAGCCTGTAGTCATTTTTTATCCCTATGTCACATTATCCACTGCATACCGACCAAAAAGTTTGAAATTGGGCAAATACCATTACAATCCCTAAAATTTCATTTCAATTCATCTATAATATTCATTCATAAAAAAGCTGAAGATTCTATTAAAAACCCTTAAAAATTGTTGTTTCACCATGCAGAAATTCCAGTTGTTTTTCAGATAACAGATCCTCAATTTGCTTATGTGCTATATAATTTCAGTGCAGTTGTGCTACTCCAAAATCTTCAAACCCCATGCATTTGCATTTCTCCATAGACGAGGCTGTTTATATGCTTTAATGCCTCCCCTGTGAGCAATTTCTCTGAAGGTGGACTTTGTGATGCCTTGGGGCCTGAATGCAATCAATTGAAATTCTGCACCTCTTATGAGTTTTTCAAACTAATTGCAGTTTATTTGTAGTGATTGCCTTGCAATCTGTGCCCGCTGCTGGCCATTGGGTATATAGGCAGTGCATCAGCTATCTGTACCTAATTAAATCTTGAATTTGTGGCCATTAGATTCTTCAATGCAATTATTGATTGGTTATTGTTAGTTATAGAACTAAGGTGTTTGTTTTTCTTTTCTTTCTTTTGATTGCCCCTTGCACAATCAGTCAAAATCCAAAAAGTCATGTTTGGATTCTTCATTAAGTTTTTACTTTTCTCTCATGTCTCTCAACGGTAGCTTTGAACTAATTTTCAAGGAGAATAAACAATTGTATGATATTTTTTCCATTTAGTTTTCTTTTTTCTTTTTTTCTATTAAGTGCAGTTTTACATAGCATGTATTGTCAGATTTACTTAAAAGGTTTTAGTTTTTGGTTTTAGAATTTTCATTTTAATATAAATATTTAATATATTAAATAATAATATAATATGGAATAAGTATTTTAATATCATAATAAAATAATACATAAATTTAGGTTGATATTATTCGAACTTAATCACAATTTGTCTTTCAAATTCTATCATTGATGAATTTGATTTGAATTTTTCCTTCGCCGAACTCAAACAGGAACATGAACTTTGTGACTAAGGTAATATCCATACAAATACTATTCTTAAAGCATTGGATGGAATCAATGAGACAGACAATTGACAATTGATGACATTTTGTAATATCCCCTGTCCAAATGATGACTGAAAACAGGGAATATCATGCAAACAATTGTCTGTTCAATCTGCCGATACCAAGTTTATGTCTTGCTGATATGTTGTCTCAGAAAATTTCAGTTTGGTTTGGAGGTGAACAATCATACTTTTCACATAAGTGAACAACTTCTAGTGGCTGCAATGAAGGTGTGATAATCCAATATGCAATACATAACAGATTTATAATGATCCATAACAAGCTAAACTCACAAATGTGCATGTCCAGCTAAATGACATTATGACAAACAGTTATCATGCGCCCTCGGAAAGATTATGTATGATGATGCAATCAATTCTCCTTCCTTTCTTATTACTTAAGATGATCAAAAGACATCACATAGACAGCTTTATGAGCAACACAATGACTATTATTAATGTCTAATTTTTAGAATGGTCTGAAGACTTATGACAGTCATCAATTCATGAATAACTGACAAATACATAAAGATTCTAATGCCAAATGCACCTGGAAGAAATCGCCCAATGAAGCAATGAAGAATTAAGCAATATCTACTAGCAAAGTGTCTCCAATGTGCAAGATTGAACCCTGTCTCATGTCGCCCCTGCTGCTGTGACTGACAGGTCTGAGAAGACAATGAAATCTGCATCCAAGTGCCCCCAATCACCTCCTATACTGGTCATCCTCAATCCTAGAGGGAGGCGCTATACTCATTGATGGAACCCAAAGCCAAATCATGAAGTTACAGCCCAAATCGAAGAGTTCTTGGTGCACAGGGCAGATCTGATCAAGCACTGAAAATATATCAATCTATCACCCAAACTCTTCAAAATACCATGAGGAATCGCCTCAGTCTTTCAAATAAATTGTTACCTTTCTAATGAGCCTTTGATGCTTCAGTAATGAGATATGAATAAAATCGGGGTTATGGCCCTGAGCCTCGAACTTGCTTCAGACTTCAAAATTGTCACCAATCAGCATGTGATAGCACTATGATATTCCTCCTATAGAAATCGGCCTCTCCTTCTAGAATGATTTTGATTAACAATGATGATCCATTTGCCAACTCTGAAAATTCTTCAATATAGTCACCATGGCTGCAATCAACTTCCTCAATAAGCTCAAATTGGAAGACTGAAAATGTCTCCCACTCTAATGCAAATTGTCTTCTAGAGAAGACTTCACAAATTAGACACCAATGTAGATTCCGTCACTAACCTACTCCAAATGAAGAACTAGGGTTTTGTCCAGCCCTTCTACCCAATCTGCTGAAGGTTTGCATCCTCAAAGATTCCACCAATGACACACATCAGTCATGTCATTATAACCAAATCAATCTCCCATCTTCTGATCCTCTAACATCCTCTTCTATTTATCCTTTTTCATCACCCTTTACGAGGTTCCTTCTAGAAGAGGGTAGGTACACTTTATTATTTAATATTATTTAAGTGACTTTTAATTATTTTTAATTTTTATATTTAAGTCACTTTTTAATTAAATTAATTATATATAAAGTCACTTTTAATAATTAATTTATTTTAATGACTATATAAGAAATTAATTTAATTAATTCCTCCTTATATCACCTATTAGCCTAGCGGCTAAAATTGGGGACATTACACATTTCTGGCGTAACAACTATGTGCCTTGCTCTTCATAATGGCAAACTGTGATTAAAAGTTGACACCATAGTTGCTTGATATGCAGGTTTCAAGGCCCCTCCATATGAAAGTCTAAGAGGGTGAATGCAAAGAAAGAAACATTGATGTCTATCTTGTCTTCAACATGGGTAGTGCTAGATTTTGCATTTAATTGATGTTTCGGGTAAAAAAACAAAGCGCTGTGTGTATTATTTTAGGCATTGTGTTGAAGGTGGGTACATAAAAGGACAATGCTGCAAATTACATGGCTGGATGAAGAATTCTTATAGAAGAGCATTCCACAGCTTTTTGGATTCCTTGCATGACACCCTCAATAGATCTGATGCTGGAAGACATCAATGAAACAAGTTAAACTATGCCTTGTAAGGAAGGAAAGACCATAACTAGGTGCAACTGCAACCATCCATGAGTCCAATACTTGTTAAGGAGGCACACTGAAAAGAGGACCTTGTGCAACCTGCATTACATAATTTGGCACAAACTGCAATTTTTTGCGACGCCTAATGAGAAAAAAGGAAAATCTATTAGAATGCTTATTAGCAAAGATTGGACAGCTATCCAGAAAGATGTTTTTATGTATGCTCTTGATAAGTTGTTATGGAGATCAACTGATGAAATGGTACACTTGTCATAGCATTTGATTAAGGTTACTCATTTTTTGGATTGTGACAGCTCCCTATGGCCTGCTTTATTAAGTCATAGGCAGGCCAGATGAGGAAGTAAGGCCATAGTCTTAAAATTCGCGACTCAGCAGAACCAAATTTGAATCAGACCTGGCCACTTGGCAATTTGAAAAATAATTAAAATGTAAAAAACATTCACTTGGCAAAAATTGGCATTCGGTGAGTTTTCAGCATGGACATGCTTAGTGCTTCTTGTGGTGAGTTCCAGCCTACAACTTGCTGAAACTTGCCCACCGATACGTAACTTGGGTGCAGTGGCACCTTGTGAGTTTTAAATCTATAATTAAGGCTATATATCAAGGAAAGAGAAAATCTGGCACACCTCTCAGAGTCTTTGATAAAAGTTCTTCATTTTGTAGATGAAGACAAGACCCTATGGGCTGGCCTTTAAAAGGCCACAGATGGGACAAAGAAGACAATTAATAGTGAGTGGTAATGGCTGATGAGCACACACACTTATACTGAGAGGTAAGGGGGGGTGAATCAGTATAAGATAAACTTTTACTTATTTAAAAGTAAACGACTACAAAAATAGTAATCACACAAGATCTGCCAACTAAGAGAGACAAGATTTACGTGAAAAACCTTTCGGGAGAAAGCCATGGAGAAAGACTGCTGAATCTATTATCCAAATCCAACCAGCAATGAAAATTCTCTTACAAATCTTTATAGGCACCAACCCACTGGAGACACCAATCCCCACCACTAAGCATCAATTTAGTAGGAGACACCAATCTCTTCTATTAAGATGAACCAACCTCCAAATGAATAAAACTTTCATCTTCTTAATATAGCCTCTTCAATGGTTGACCTTCATAAAATCTTCTTGTAACTTTTTCAAATCTGCTACATAAAATCAGCTTGCAACTTCTTCAAATCTGTTTGCACTTTCTTCCCATCTGCTCCATAAGATCTGCTGATTGATATTTATTCTGCTCTAAAAATCTGCTTGTATTTAGAAGGATATTGCATTGATTTCTTGTTTACTTCTTCCTCGAGGAGGTCAGCCATATGCAAAATATTCTTTTTTAATTTTAAATTCACTAAAGAAGGGTGATTTTTAATTCCCAAATATGAGCACCATAAATTGGGCACCAAACTGAGGCAATATGGGTTGGCCCATTAAGGTTACATTTATGACTTTGAATACAATAAATATTTCCCACTTTGTTTAATTCTCCTTTGCATATGATATCTATAATGATTCTCCTTTGACAGAAGCAATATGATGGCAGCAATAGTCCTTTGACAACAATGACAACAATATTTCCAACAATGGCAAATCCTAGGCCTTTATAGCTACATAGAGAAGGTGGAGTCAGACAACAAGATCTAAAAACAGACAATACAAATGCTGTTGCAATCATATTGTCAGGCAAAGGGCCTCTAATGTAAAGGTGTTAGAAAGCCACTATATGGCATAGAGCCCTCTACAACTACACAGAATATTGAGCTAGACGATGAGATTCAAATTCAAAACAAAATTCAAAACAAAATTCAAATGTTATTGCAAGTACATTAGAGAGTAGGGGGAATATTTGTTTCGAGAATGGGAACCAATGGAGAACAATTTTACTAGCAGCAGTGTTTCTCCAAGTTTCAAGGACAGGGAGATGGGCTTTTGGGTATGTCAAAAGTTCTGGATTTTAAGGAAAGGAGGTAGACTAGACAGCTATTAAAATAATATAAAAACATTAATATTTAAATTTATAAAATATATATAAATTAAAAATAACTTAAACAAACTAAGAGAAGCTGAAATTTAAAAAATGTAATTAGAAATTGCAATTTGTTGAATATGCGATAACACTCCATTGATCCCCATAATCAATCTGAATATCAGATAATCACAGTGTGGAGGTAGACTAGACAGCTATTAAAATAATATAAAAAACATTAATATTTAAATTTATAAAATATATATTTATATATATATATATATATTAAAAATTACTTAAACAAACTAAGAGAAGCTGAAATTTAAAATTTGCTGAGTATGCAATGACACTCCATTGATCCCCATAATCAATCTGAATATCAGATAATCACAGTATGGAGCATGACATATATTCAATGTTTAATCAATCAAAGTTACAAAGTAAGGAGTCGTGACCATAGTCACAAGATTTGACAATTACCCAGCAACTTGGCTAGTCCTGGGTTGAGTAGGACTAAACCAGGCCTGCACACCAATTGCAAAGACAGTGAGTTTTTGACAAACCTTTTTGAGTCTCATACATAGACTGATGCTACTGCAGTCCACAAAAAAAAGCACAAAAAAAACCCAAAAACTCTAATTCTAAGCCCTAAAAAAAATAAATCTAAAACTTAAGCATAAGATAAGGAAAAGGACATGACTTCAAACAAAACAAAAAGATAAAAACATCATACAAAGCAACAAGAGTTCTCAGAAAAACACATCCAACAGAAAGTGGAAGCAACGGTGATCGAAGGTTACATTTGCAGAGCAGCCCACAATCCATTTGGAGCAGCAAATTTGAAGGCTTTGAAGTTGTGTCTTTCTTTTCAACTTTAGCTTTTTAATTTCTTTTTTAATTTACCATTCCGTTTTACATTTTTCCACTTTCAGTTACGGAACAAGAAACAAAATGGAAAGAAAAATGAAGAGAATAAACTCTTTTCATTCTTCCCTTTATCAATTGTTCTACTTTTTATCCACAGACTACTAACAAAAAAATGGTGCATGGCATAATGTTGATGTCGATGAAAAAGGAACCTTCTTGGAAACATGCCACCTTAAGTGCTAATAAAAGGGAAGTGGTTTGCAATCATTACAAACCAAAATTAGTGGGGAAGGCATTACACAGTACCCAAATACTTGAAAAGACATTTGTGTAGACAAGTCCCATCTAAAGTTGCGCAAGAGGTTCAAACTTTGTCCAAAACCTTTGAAAGGAATCTTAGAAAGAGGCATGAAGAAGAGATGGCAACCATGCACAAAGTAGACACTCTTGATTCTAAACTTCCTCCATTGACTGAGAGTTCAAGCACTAGTGTTGGCCCTATAGTTCCATATCTAGGAGGTGAAAAGAAGAGATGGCAGCCTTGAGCGAAGTAGACACTCCTAGTTTTAAACTTCCTCCATTCACTATGACTTTAAGCACTAGTGTTGGCCTTGGAGTTTGCAAATCAAGATTAGAATCATATATTGCTAACAAATCATCACTTGAGGGCAAAGATTGGAATATAGAGACAAACACCTAGCAACAAGGAGTATGGTTGGAGATTTTTTGTTCTAATGCTCAATTCCGTTGTAAGTGGTCAGCTAGTCTGTTTTTATTTTTTGTTTTAATATCTGATTTTGATCTATTTATGTCTTGAAATTTTAATTTATTTTTTGATAGGTGAAGTGGGGTAAGGACTGATTCCCATTCTAATAAAATTCAGATTATGAAAATATGTGCTTTGGACTCATAAATAGGGGAGCTCCAACGAAGAAATCTTTATACCATGAGCAAGGAAACATATATCCGAACCTGCTAACACAAATACAAACCCAAAAATAAAAATAAAAGAAAAGGAGATAAAAACCATCATTTAGAAATCTTTCCTCCCGATCTGAGCATTTAAACAGTCATTTCTTTAGTTTGTTGATCAGGATTGGACTCCTATGTTGTACCACACACTTCTCTAGGTTTCCAAACATTGGTTGAGAGCATGGGCTAGAATAGAGACAAACAAAAAGTGATAAGTTGTGTGGTTGGAGATTTTCAGTCCACCCCTTCTAGGTTGGGTTTGTGCTGAACCGAACACAATTGTATCTCCCTAGGGCTACAATTCTTTAACAAAGATTGATGAGGTGTAATGGGGACAATAGAAGGAAAGCTACCGCCCCACAAATAATGCCAAAGAGTTGTTATCCATTCTAATAGTCTTTGCAATGATCCTTGCTACAAGCTAGGTAGAAGGATCAGAAGACTTCCATACATCTCGTTGTGGCAAGATTCTTCACTAGTCAATTCTCATTTGTCTTCCTTGAAGAGCGATTAAGGGGGAAGCCCAAAGCTAGGACTGAGAAGAATTTGTAGCTACTTGCATAGGCTTTGGTGAAATGCAAGGTTCCAACAACAATCCTAGAGCAATGAAATTTTGAAGAAGGGCTCCCTTCCACCATAAATTCGAGATTGACCGATTTGCATCTAAAACTTGGGCAATTAACCACCACATGTCTCATTTCCTAACATCTTTTGCATAAAAAAGGAAGCTCTCATACTCCAAGAGTTGCTTCCACAATCGGTCAATATCCCACAAGAATGCAGGCATAGCTAGCATGCATAAAAGCAAAAGTTGTAGAATCTCTTGAAAGGAATCTCCCCAAAGAATTTCAAATAGCTTCAAAACACATGTTGATTCAAAATTAAAGAAGATGGTTAGAAATCTTGACCCAACAAGACATCACCTTAAAAAATTATGTTAGGGTTTTGAAATTGGAATCCCACAATTTGACCAAATGAGAGAAACATCCCAAACCAAAAATTTATTGTTCAGAATAAAATTGTGATCTTTGGAGGACTCAAAATCTGAAATAGAAAAATTTGCACACACAAATAGATTTCCAAATCATTTTCCATATAAGGCTGCAAATTACTTGATAGCCACATGTGCAGATTTGCATTGCTTGGCCCTCAACAATTGAAGTGACCAATCAAAACCACTTCAGAGAAGTATTCTTCACACTCTAAAACTTCATCCCCAGAAACCAGAATAGGCAAGGTTTAAGAATAAGAGTTTTTTAACTTATCATTAGAAACCTAGGATTTCTTGAAGAATACAACATTCTCAATATTCAAGATCATTGTTCCTCAACAACAACATCTGCAAAGAATTTGGGACGATCGGAAATAGCTACTTCCAATCACTTCGTGCCACTAGAACATTTTGTCTCCACTCTACGGATTTCCTTGGGAGATTCTTGATTTTAACTAGGGACCCCTGGAATAACGGGAAAGGATTTGTCCTTAACACAATCCCCAATGGCATTTGCAATGGCTTTGTCAAGTGAAAACCCTAAAAGCTTTGGTGAAGCCATGACAACAAAAGAAAATTGCGGACATTGGAAGCAACTATCACCAATATCTATTTCTTTTGAATTTAAAATGTATGTTTTTTCAAAACTTAGAATACTCATTTTTTAGATCTCCTTATTGGCAAAATTTAGTGGATGTTATTGTTGTTTCTGGCATTGTAAGTATCCAAAAAGTCCAATAATGACTAATGTTCTCAAAAGCCTAAAGGGAAAAAAAATTTGTAACCACTTCTAGCCTTTAAGAAAAGCATCATCAATTAAAACCTCCTAAACCCTTTCCAACATGCTTCATAGCCATTTAGAATCTTCATGTCTTTCCCCTCTTTTTGAGTCTTGTATGCTTACATTTACCTTGATTTTAATGAAACCATTAGTTTGTTACAAACACCATTCATGTAACCACTACACCCATTTTGCAATCATTGTTCTTTTATGAAAACTATCATTATGAGTACTGCAGCAATTACAAAATCATCCCCTGCAATAAGCAAACCATTTTGTCTAAGTCACTTGTACAGATTTAATCACCTAACATCTCTATCATTATGTTTTCTCTTTCCCAAACCCTTCATTTCACCTCCTATGCTAGCTTAAATCTTCATATGCTCATTATTACCCTATAAATGCGCCCTATTTCAATAATAACAAGGTCAAAAGAAGTTGAAAACATAATATTAGACAGAATCATTTGCCTTGTAAGTTTGTAACCACAACCAATTGCTATTTTTCCATCGTTTTTACCCAATTTTCAGTCATCTTCAGTCATATCCCATCATGTATTTAATCTTGAAGGCATTGCAACTTGATTTGTACACAGGAAAGCATAGGTGTTGGTTTTTAGTCATGAAACCAACATTTCAAGCCAATAAACAAAATATTTAAATACTTCATAATTTGCAATAAAGCAAATGTAAGAATAACTCAATAGCAGCCAAGATCACTTGCAAAATCAAAAACAACCTTCCACAAGATAATAGCAAGAAATGAATGCTAAATTATACAATGAATACAAGATACAATTTTAATAAAGTGACCTCTACATAATGAACAAGAAGAACATTGCTTATATAGGCAAGGTAAAAAATAGGACAACAGAAAATTATTGTAAGAGTCACAATCATATGATATGAAACACAAAAGTTTGGTGACCTAAATGTGCCTTGTGAAAACTAAACTAAGTGTAAATTGGACCTAGATGGGAATTAGCTACATAATACACCTTATTCAAACCAACACCCCTCCTTATGTGCAATTTAGGGAGGGAAAAACAAATGCAAACACACAAAGATGTGTCCTAGCAACAAGACCTTGTTAGGTTACCCATTTACAAAAGATCTCTCACAAATGGAGTATAGGAAGAAAACATGTAGGAAAAAATCCCTCTCCAAAAAAGAATAAACATGAACACAAACATGTACAAGTGGTGGAAGAACGCAACATGACCCCCCAAGGACTACATCCATCACGTATATACAATCTATGTTCCCCCAAAGGAGTGAAAGAGTAAAAGTATAAATCCCCTTCACAAAGAAGCAACTCCTATGCCAACTATGAATGCTAAAGATTGTCCAAATTTGGTAAACAACAAACATTTCACCCCTTGGGAAGAAACAAATCCAATAGTGTATGCAAAGAGAAAAAATCATAACTTGTACCTTTTGTTGACGCCAACATCAACATAGAAGAACCATTCATTCTAGCATGTTGATCCACAAACTGTACTACTAACTATCCCATAACCTGTTTTTTAAGAAGTATAGACTATAAAAACCATACCAAAAATACAAAAGATAGGACAAAATAAGATTATGATAAGTGTCACAATCCCATGACATGAGATAAAAAAAATGACGTAAATGTTCCCTAAGTAAGCCTAACTGAGTGTTAATAGAACCTAGATGGGAACCGATTAGGTAATGTACCCCATTCACACCAAAAAATACTCACAAATCCATAATTCAATTCTTTATCAAATGTCAATACAAAAAACCCTAGTTCTTGTCTTCAATTAATATCATTCCAAAATCATTTTCAACTAAAAACAGGTAAATAAATTCCAATCTGTGTTCAACCCCTTTCCCAATAGTGAACCCCATTTTCTACCTTTACAAATGGTCAATTTTCAATACTTCTAAAGAGCTTAAATATGGACCTTCAGTTACTATTAGTCAAGTATCTCAACTATCGATCTACAATACTTTTTCTACATCTCAGATTTTTAGTTAGCCATAACCAGTGCATATATGGGTCTGTTGTTACTCAGTTACCAGAATTGCTCTAGGCCATTTAAATTATACGATACTTCTGAAGAGCTCAAATATGGACCTTCAGTTACTATTAGTCAACTATCTCAACTATGGATCTACAATACTTTTTCTGCATCTCAGATTTTTAGTTAGCCATAACCAGTGCATATATGGGTCTGTTGTTACTCAGTTACCAGAATTGCTCTAGGCCATTTAAATTATACAATAGTTACCACACTTCCAGGTATAACACCAATGTTGTTGAGCATCTTGAGCATTGGCCGAAAACCAATAATCAGCAAGTATGGATCATAGGATACTTGATGGAACAGAACTACCTAAAGTACATAGAGACGGTTCAAACATAGGCAAGCATTACTCACAATAATTTCAAGCACAAGTATGACAATTACACATAGTATCTGATTCACTTGCCTCAAAGCATCCACGTCAGGTACAAATGACTTTTAATTATAATAAATTACTAATTAGATGGATCAACCTTAAGAAATTTTCTATGTTACCCCGAGTTTCCGGGGCAGGGACAGTAGGGGACAGCGGAACGTGTTTCCGGGACGGCAATTTTTTTTGCCAAATTTGGGGATGGCGGGGGTATAGCATTATAAAATATAGGGAAAATTTAAAATATATAGGAAAATTCTAAATGTTCATATGAAAACATGGATAAAGCATGCATATATACATTATATTCATATGAAAACATGGATATAGCATGTGTATTATACTATGAAAACATTTCAGAATGTAAATTCTGAACATACAACATTGTCAATACTCGATATGCAATTATGCATTCATAATTCAGAATTTCAATTCATTCACATTGTCAATATGCATATCATAATAGATATTAAAGAAATGGCATACAAAATGTCAAAATGCCCAAAGGCTACACTGCTGCCATATAGTTTCATTGTCAATTACGATATGAAAATCAAAATAGTACTAATGAATTAGTATTTTATTATTTTGATTTCCTATTTATAATTTATTATTTCTTAATTTTAAATTTTAAAATGTTTAACAATTAATTTAACAATTTAATATTTTTTATTTATAATATGAATTAATTAAAAGGTTTGATATGAATTAAATTTTAATAAATTTAAAATTTAATTAATGTTGCCTTTTAATTTTTTTAATAACAATTTGAATTAATAGGGGCCCATATCAGAAAATTGAAAATACGACATTTTTTATTTTTTTTATATTTTTTAATAGTCTTAGATGTGGGCGATGTCTTGCCGTCCCCGAGACGGATTGGGGACGTCCCAGCCGTCCCCAGCCGCCTCCGAGATGTATGGACGTCCCCCACAGCTAGGGCAGACGTCCCTCTGTTTCAGGTACATCCCCTCTAAATTCTTGGCAATTTGGGGACGGGTGGAAATGTCCCCTGGCCGTCCCCAAGTCCCCGAAACGTCCCTGGGACTGGGATGGGGGTTTTTAGGCCAGGGACACATCACATCATGAAGCAAAACATGAGATTCTAGAGAGAACATATATCACAGGAATGTCAAGCACAAGTATGACAATTACACATAGTATCTAAATCACTTGCCTCAAAGTACACACAACAGGCTAAGTCACCAGGTTCGGCCGAATTTGAACCTTGAAGTTCGAAATTCGCCGAACTTGAAACATTCCCTAAAAATTCGATTAAATTCGAATAAATTCAAATAAAAAATTAGGGCTGGCGAAAAACGTTTTTTTTGCGTGTTTTAGGGTTTCGTCGGGTTTGTTTTATAAATACGGGCGGCCATGGACAGAGTTGCAGTCACGGACACCACACACTAGTTCCAGTCGCCATTGCTACCCGCCACGGACGGAATTGCAGCGACGGCCATTGCTACCCGCCACGGACGGAGTTGCAGCCACGGCCATTGCTACCTGCCACGGACGGAGTTGCAGCCACGGCCATTGCTACCCGCCACGGACGGAGTTGCAGCCACGAGCCACGGCCATTGCTACCCCGACTCGACGTCGCCCACGGTTGACCTGCACACGGGCCACCGCCATTGCTACCCTGACCCGACGTCACCCACGGTTGACCTCCACACGGGCCACCGCCATTGCTGCACAGGTAGGCTTCAGCTTCTCTGTTTTGTTTTTTTTTAATTTTAGGTTTATTAATTAAACAACATTATAATTAAATTTTTTTAGGTTTATTATTTATTTATAATGTTTATAATGTTTAAAAATTTATAATTTTATATTAATAGTTTGTAATTTTATATTATATATTTTTTTTATTTTTTTTAGGTTTAATATTTTTATAAACAATTTAATAATGTTTATTATAAATTTTATTATTATTTATTTAATAATGTTGTTTATTTAATATTTTTTTAGGTTTATTATTTATTTATAATGTTTATAATGTTGTTTATTTAATGTTTATAATGTTGTTTATTTAATATTTTTTTAGGTTTATTATTTAATAATGTTGCTTATTTAATATTTATAGATATATTACATATATTTATTAAAAAATTTAAAAAATTACATATGGTGAATTTAATTCGAATTTTATACATTTCGAATTTTTTCCGCATCGAACTTCATTTGAATTTCAAAAGCTGTCGAACTTCGAATTCGAATTCGAACCTGGTGACTTAGACAACAGGTACAACTACAAAATTTAATATAATAAATTACTAGTTAGATGAATCAAGTTTAAGAAATTTTATCTATTAAAATACATCATGAAGCAAAACATGAGATTCTTGAGAGAATAATGTAGCAAGCGGATAAATAGACAGCCAAATCACAATTGTAAAAAAACATCCGTATGCATAGACTGAGAACACTTAAACTGTATTTAGCCATGCAATAAAGGCAAATGCACAGCAGCATAAACCAATATAACCAAACATAAAAACTATAAAATAATATATTTGAACTTGTTACAAAACATGATTAAACTATCCTTTAAGGACATGCATTCTAGTATAGATCATAAGCTCAACTTTCATGGTCATGAATCATCTTCTGGTGGAAAAATATACCAATGAGTAACATCAATATTATCTCCATGGAAGATTTGCTTAATAACTTTATAAAGGAGCTTCATACTCATGCTTACAAGTTCAGCCTATGCCTAACACTCACTAGGAATGGTCTATATATGATTCTTGGTCCTACAACCTAAACAAGAAAGACAAGATGAATAATATGTCCTGTCAAAAAAACGACAAGTTGCCAACAAAATATTATTTTTTAATTTTCTTGACACCTTTATTAAGAAAATCATAATTCATGGGAAAGCAAAATTTAATTAAGTATGATAATAAAACACAAAATGTCCCGTAAAAGGCAGACAAGCTGCCAATAAAATATTATTTTTTAATTTTCTTGACAACTTTATTAGGAAGATTATAATACATGTCAAAGCCAAATATAATAAAAGTTGAATAATAAACCACAAAATTTGACCAACATCCATTTAACAAATATAGGAAAATCAGTTATAATATATATGATTATGATCTGAGAAGCACAATCAAACACAAAGAATGGAAGGCAATTTTACATCACCCTATCTGATCCGCAGAAGCTCTGTCTAGACCAGTAGATCCCACCCATGAAGATCCACAGAAGAAGTTTCGACCTCCTACAATTATTGCAACCTGACAAGGACCATAAGTTACAATGTTTCAAGTCATCAAACCAATATCACACAAAAAATGCTTTATCATTGAGTCTTTGTTGGCATTAAAGGAATAAGATACAGGACTGCACATGCATATGCTTCTACGCAATATGCATCTAACATGGTTACTCACAAAGATAGATTCCCTCAATCATGGGAGATTTGATTGGAGAATCTGCACAGATTGAAACAGTGAAATACCTCTACACCAAGGCGATTAACAGCTGCAATTTCTCTGGCTATTAACATTGTCACCTACAAGAAGGGGACATGAGATTCCAATTTCTGTTTAGTTTCAAAAGATCGCCAAACCGATATACCAAGGTTATTTGGTGAGCAACCATAGAATGAAAGCAGTCAGATTCCATAAAAAAATGATTTTTAGAATTCAAACATGAAAGATTGCTACCTTTGGATCAACATTTTGTGCATTCCCGGCTAAAGCTGTTCCACTTATTTTGAGTAGCACTCTACGCCATCTTGGAACTGATAGAGTTTTAGTTTTTAAATTGTTAGAAAGACCACCCGGAGAAGTTGCTGCAGCAAACCTGCATGGAGGAATGAAGTTATCAACACATATTTAACAGGCACAAATAATAAGCTTATCATCTACATTTCGGTGTCAAATGATCGCATTAAGATAATCAAATATTTTCTGTTCAATTTTACATTAATAGGTATGAATTTGATGAAGTAATTCCAGAAGCTGATTGCTACTATAAGAGAGAGATCTATTCTCAAATAAGTGCCTAACCGCTACTATAAGAGAGAGATCTATTCTCAAATAAGTGCCTAACCAAATCAACCAACTGGACTGCAAAGAGAAACAATATAGTTCAACATTTCTAGCAACTACCAAATTATATTTATGGAATAGTTTAGTGGTCCTAAAATTAAATTTTCAGATTACTTGTACAAAGCAATTGTGTTGTCAGAATTACTGGGGGTCCATTGGAATGTGTCCCTAGCCCACTAGTGCCTCGAACATCCTAGGGATGCTGAGATGTTGATAAGATGTTCCCCCACCTTCCTAAACACATGGTCCCCAATAGGGAGCTCTTCTTGATATGCTCTCAATACGCAAGAATATCTCCCTCTTGGAAGGATGTCCAAAAACACTTTGTCGGCCTTAGGGCAATTCTGTTGTTGAAATTATCAAGGGTTCATGGGGATGTGTCCCTAGCCTCAAACCTAGTACCTCAGACATCACAAGGATAGTGAGATATGAATAAAATATTCCCCCACCATCCCAGGCATGGGGGGCCCAACAAGGATTCATTCCCAAGATGTACCCCACAATGTTAGGTGTCTCCGTTCTCAAGGAACATCCAAGAATGCCCATTGTCCTTTAGACTGCCTTGGCACCTTGACCATCCCAAAGACATCAAGGCATCCCTAGCAGCCTAGAAAAAGTCAATTAAATTTTAAAAACACAACAAAAAATTTAAATGTCATTTGTCAGCATCCATTTTGCTATACAAAAGTAGGAACATAGGCAAGAGAGTATATTTGGTTAATGCATCGTAATACCTGAAACTTGCTCTATCATGTCACACTTCCATAAGTGTGAAATTGAGTTTGTTTTGAAGTTGAGTTTGCCTATAGAGCTAGAATTAACTATCATTGTAGCAACAATTCTAGAAAACAACACATTCCGATCATATAAAAACAAAAACAAAAAATACCCCAACTCGTTTGAACATAAGAGAATGGAACACAAAATAAGATAAATAATTCACTGAAGGAATAAAATAAAATAAAATAAAAATAAAATAAAATAAATGAAACACGTGGAATAGCAATCCAACTTATTTGGAACCTTCAGTGATCAATCTTTAGTTCTATATGTGCAATGACAAATAAGTATGAAAGTAAGGAATGTATATTTGGTTTATATGTTTTGTTTTCAAAATGAGGAAAATATGTTTGTTTTTGTACTTTTGAGTTGTTTTGTGGATCAACTTGGGGTTCAAGGTTAGGTTTTCAAGTTGAAAAGTCAAACTTGAGGGCTAGAAAAGTTTTATTTTAAGTGAAAAAATAGTAGGTGCCCTGTGGAATTGCTCGGTGCCAATTTTTATCTCAAAATCATTCAAGTACATCCCCAAACACACATGGGCAATTCCGAGAACAAAAATCAATAACCCCAAGCAATTACGGGACAAAAAATCAGTACATATGGACAATTATGGAACCAAAAAACTGTACCCACAGGTGATTCTGGGATGAAAATAAACCCAATTTCAAATCAGTACTTGAAAAGTACTATACCTATTTCTAGGCAGTTTGCAGACCAATTCGATAACATAGATAAAATACCATGATGGTGACCCAAGAAATATTGACCTGATACTTTTACATAGTTGATTCAGATAACCTGAAAAATAAGTATACATTGTAAAAATCTACAATCATTAATTTTGGTAGTGTCTACAAATAGCCAAATGTGGGTTGAACGTCGTATTTCTAATAAAATATGATCTTATAAAGAAATCAATTACATAGTGAAAACATTAACATTCATTATAAATACCACGAAGAAATCTTTCAGAATAATTTCAAAACCATGCAATAATGTAAAATTAAACAGTAAAAAAAATCAAACTCTCAGGCACATGTTCACAGTCATCAAAGTAAAAAGGTTACCATTACCTCTTGGTAGGCCTTGCCATAATTATAGCCCCAGCACCACTCATTGACTTATCTTCATCTGAAACAGCCTTGGTAACCGAAGACCCAACAATCTGATCCATTTTTTTATACCAAGGCCAATGGCTAACAGCAGAAGACCCACTACTCAACCTGTGCCTCTCAGACTTATACCTCTTCTTCAAATTATCCACCTTATTCTTACACTGCTCAATGCTCTTAGCTGATTTCTGCCTCTCACAACGCTCACTGACAACAAGTGCAACCTCCTCCCAATCTCGGCCACGTAAATTTCCCCTGTTGAGCTGCACATATTTCTCAGTATATGCATCCAATAAGCATCCAATGGCTGTATCACTCCATTCTTCTCTATCTTTCTTATAATCCCCACCACCAGAGGATTTGGTTTTCCTGTGATAATAAGTTCCACCATCACTCAATTCCTCACGGGAAGAGTCCTTGCGCTTCCCCTGCACAACCCATCTCAGGTTATTAAAGGAAAATCTTTGAGGGATGGAAATAGTTTGACAAGTACCAAGTGGCTGACAAATCAATTAAAAAAAATGATATTGAGAAGATAATGTAGAATTTTTCTGTGAACTAGATGTACGTTTTGGCAAATTTTAGAGCACGCGTACATTTTATATAGTAACATTTTTTACGAAGCTAATAACATGGTGTATATTTTATATTATTTTTGGTGAATGTATGCATAATAAGGAATATCCTGTAATTTTGCTTATTTTTATATTGAAAACTTTTCAGTAAGTCCACCAACTTTGTGTACTTTCTACTAAAATTTATTGGCAAATCTAATCATTTGTATACATGTTATGACATTTTTGGCATTCAAGTTGGCTTTTTGGCAAAATGGATTGATGATTTTCATCAATTTAAACATTATTTTAAAGTGTGCAGATAAGTACTATATGTTGCGTTTTTGTTACTGTCGGACTTATATATGATGTTTAAATTATATAAATAAATTCAGCAAGCCTCTAAATAAATTTATTGGCATATGGTTTTGGTTTTTCACTTCTGAAAGTCTCTATAACTGCCATGTTTATAGTGCTGTAGAATTTCTGGTTCTCTTATAGGTCTGGTTGCCGTAATGAACATTCTATCTATAACTACATCAGTGTCATGCTTCCTTTTTTTTGTTATAAAAAAAATGTGTGAATATTTTTTATGTAAATGGCAAATTCACGTGTAGTTTTACAAATCTCATTATTTCAGTAACATTTTTCATCAACACTTTATAGCAATCAATTCTATCAGATTTCCACAATCCATGATAATTAAGTGAACAGACTTCTGGATTTGATTGTGTGCAAGTTTTTAATTATCAACGTTTCGGATCACACTCCGTGATCCATCATTATCATCTCCTTGAACTCTTATTCATCCTGATGATAGATCACGGAGGGTGATCCGAAACATTGATTATTAAAAACTTGCACACAATCAAATCTCAAAGTCTGTTCACTTAACTTTATAGCAAATTAAGTTAAAGTTTAGTGAATCTAAAACTCTATTTGCCTTCGTCATGGAAACATTTCTGCAAATATGTATATTTTAGTGAAATCAATTAATGCTCTTTGCTTTTTAAATGATACCTTTTTCGGCAGATTTGACAAATTTGTGTACATTTAAAATGAAAACTTTATTTGCTAAAAATTTATATCTTGTAGTCTGCCGTGTTGTGGTCTAATGATTGAGCTACGGCTTCGCTGTGTGAGGGAACCGAGTTTCAGACATCCTGGAACAAAAAGCCCACGTGTGTAAGGGAGTGGGAAAGCGAGGCCTCGTAGGTCTCCCTCAGTAGGAAGTTAAGAGTTTGACTTACAAAACTATTTGGAAAAAGGTTAATTGAGGCCTCATAACTCTTCCCGATTCGAATTGAATAAAATTGAGAGTTCACAGATGTTAAAAATATCATAATGTTTTACAAATGTTTCTAGGTGACAGCGTTTGTTACTTTATTTTGAAATGTCTTCCTGCATTAATCTTAGATCCAAAGTCTGTAAATTTGCCAAATCCGTGAATTCTTCGTACATAAAAACTTGGCTTCAAACCTTGCAAATTGCCAAAGCGAAGAGCTTAATTTTAGAAAAAAATATCAAAATTAGGCCAATTGAGAACTGAAAAAGACAATAAAATTTTATAGAGCTAAGTTTTTGATAATTTAGTCAAAAGTTCAATTTTGAAAGAAATCGTTACAATTCAGCCAAAAGACATCCAAAAACAGTACTAAAATTCTACAGACAGAAACCCTAGTCAAAAGTGCAAAACAGAGCCGATTTTCAGTACCCGCTTGACTGCCCCGGCCGTGGTGCAGCGCTTGGAGGGCTCCTGATCGCAGGTTCGAAAGCCATCCTCGGCAAAACAGTCGTGGTGATGGTGATGATGGTGGTGATGTGGAGCCCCCATGTCTGGGGCAAAATCAGGCGAGCATTTGGGATCCCCATGCGAGCAGAAGGCGGCATCACTGTAATCTTCATCCTCGCCAGCGATCTTCTTGCGGCTTTCCACGCTGTTGAGCGCGTGTGGATCAATGTGACCGTGGGGTTTGTGGAACTGCGCTACTGCAGGAAAGGGCTGCGGATGGGGATGGGAATGAGCATGTTGATGTTGATGGTGATGGTGTGCATGACTGTGCGTCGCTGCTTGGGCTGTGTCCAGCATAACAAAATCATCTTCGCAGGCCATACAATTGTGCCTGCGTATAACCAGGGGTTTCTAGGGTTTCGTCCTCTAGGGTTTGTAGGAGAAGACGGAAGCCGTGGACGACGTTAGAGGCAGGGGATCAGCTCTTTTAAGGTTTAACGATAGCCGTCGACGGCAGCCGTGGGACAGTCACGGCAGGTGACGGCAGTTCACGGGGCCGTTTAGCAACTTCCGGCTTTCCCATGGGTGGGACCTTCGCTGGTTGGTTGGTTTTTTAGAAGGCAGGAGTGGGTAACCAAACTCACGAGCGGATCATCTGGTCAACTTGCGGTTGGCATAAATTTGGCATCTTCACCTTTGTATTGGTGATGGCGAAGATAAAAGGAGAAATAATTTTTGTTTAGTTTGTCCAAGCATAATTAATCTAAGACCAAATAATTATAAAAGTTGAGATGATTAGTAGTAAAATTGATATTATGATAATTAATAATAAATATTTAATGTAAGGATAAAAAATTTTAAAATGTTATTTAATTGTAATAATAATTTAATATTATCAAAAGAATGTTGTGAGCAAGATGGCACACTCATGTAGGTAGGGCAGAGTCAACATCTATAAGTGCAGAAATTTGTCTTTAGAAACACCCATCTTTGTCACAGGTGCGAACACAATCCCTCTAGGTGTAAGTAACAGGGGTGTTAACAAAGGTAAACAAATGACAAGGCAAAGATAGACATCTTGGGAGTGGAGGAAGAGTAATCCTACAGATGGGCAAGATAGACATCTTGGGAGTAGAGGAAGAGTAATCCTATAGATGGGCGGTTTCGGAACCAGAAGGCCAATTGGGAAGTAAATTCATTTTGGAGAAGCAAGGCTTTCGTCATCTCCTCTAAAGCCCTAGCCCTAGCCCTAGCGAGAGGATCAAGCTGTAGAAGTTGATGATCAACCACAAGAGCCAAGAATCACCAACAAGCAAAACACCTATCATACAAAAGAGGTCAAGCAAATATTATATGTTCTATAACAACTAGAGAATTATGTATTATTGCAATTGGTGTTGGAGATGCAATTGCAATGAATGAATCCTTGTAAAGGATGAATGAAACCCTAGGTGCAAAACCTAATGCTTAAATTAGGAGAACTAAAGCAGTACAAAGTAGGAGCTAAATTAAGCTCAACTACATCTAGAACTAATGTTAGAAAATCAAACTTTAGGTAATAAAAAGCACCTAAGTTTAGCTTAAGTGAAAAGCAATTAAAGGACCTAATTAATAAATAATTTGATAATTGTCTTGAAATTACTCTAACACCCATCCCCCCCCTTTAGATTAATTTAGGGATAAGATAAAGAGATAATATAAATGCAAAATGCATGCATGAATGAGTCTCGACAAAAAAGGGGCCTTATTGGATACTCGTGTACAAACCAATGCAACTCTCACAAATAGAGAAAAGGAGAAAATATAATGGGACAAAACTCCTCTCCAAAAGAGAGAAAATAAAATAACAAGATGATGCATGGAGGATTCAATGATACCCCTCAATAACTGCATACATTATGTATATACAATCAAGTATTTCTCCATAGGAAGGAAAGGGAGAGACTACATAGCACCCCCGTAATGTATAATGTCTTGCAAAAATGGTGAGTTCTTGAAGAAAAAACATAGTCCAATGTCTACAAAAAGCATTTTTCCCCTTGGGAAGAAGATAAACCAACTACAAATGCAAGAATGCTTCCCATTCTAGATAAGAATTGGTAGGAAGGGAAATCCAAATGGAGGGTGATGATGTCTTTCAAATCTACTCATGTGTCATCAAGACCTTGGAAGATGGTGCCATGAACCAATCAGGTGCATACCCAATTAGAGTAGAAGATGACAAACAAGGAACCACTGAAAACTGATATTGAACAAGCTCCAAAGGCAAATAAGATGTGACAATAGGTGCATCACAACTATCATCAAATAGGAGAGATAAACCCTCGAATGTGTCTCTGAAATATGAAATGTGAGACTTCACAGACAATGAAGCAATGTTTGTCAAATAGGAATCCCAACCAAGGAGACAATTAGATAAATTATCCCGCTTAATAGGAATAAGAGACTCAATCAATGAAGGCACAACACCTATCTTTGTAGGCGGAGAAGGAGCAACTTGAGATTTTAATGCACGCTCAAGAAAGAGTTGAAAAGTATTATGTAAAAAATTAGGACACATTTCATTCTCATGTTGATTTCTCCCACAATATTTACACCTACAACCCTTATACATGATTCACTCTTCAAAATAGTCTCCAAAAAAGACACAAAAACAAGCCCTCAATACAAATAGAGAGCTAATTTACATGTAGCCCAAAAGGACAAGATTGAGATCTCTGAGTACTCAATGAAAAATCTTCAAAAAAGACCTAATATTTGAATAGGGGACTCTAAGAGATTTTTTACGATGTCTGGTTTTTTAAAAACAAAGTACAAATGTGCAAGATATGGCTCCAAAAGCATAAATTTGAAGGATGACTTTGGAGGCCTGGTATGGAAAAGTGGTGTAGAATATGATTAAACCACTTACAAAGTTAGATCTGTACCAAAATCATCTTTTCGATGATATCTCATTTGCCTGATTTTGACTTTGTATGACAAAGTTATGAGCAAAACATTGATTGTGTGCCAATTAGGACTAAGAAAGCTTGAAGGGTTCCCAAAAATGATTTTTTTTTTTAAATAACAACTTATTGAAAACATAAAGTTTTTGAAAATAGTAAGTTTCCAAAAATATAAACTTTTCAAAATATAAACTTTCTCAATATAAAAAGTTTTTAAAAATAGAAACTTTCCGAAAAATGAGAACTTTCCGAAAATTGAAAGTTTCTAAATTTTTTTTGCAAAGAATTCCCCAATCTCTGATTTTGACAAACTGATAGGTGATTTTAGGGTTATTAGGCCTCTTAAGCACCATGGTGAGCTCCATTTCACTTCAAAGTGCCTAGATTTTTCAACTATCTCTAGATTTTGCCTCAATTTTTGTGCCCTCAACTAATTTGACCCAATTTTTCAACTGGTCAAATTTTGATGAAATGGCAGTCAATCTTAGGGTTTTTAGATGTTGCAAACATGATGACAACCTTTGTTTGAGCCCAAAGTACATATAAAATTTACCTCAAGTTGGATCCCTCAAGCATGCAGACAAGAACTTGACAGAAAAGATTTGATACCAAGTAGAAGTTGATGATTAACGAAAGGAGTTGTAGACGTATAAATCTAACCACTTTCCTAAGTGAGTATTTAATATTCATTTTAAACCTCATTCCCATTATTAATTAAATTCTATTTAATTAATTTCTTTGCATTCATCTATTTATGCAAGTGATGTTTGATTATAAAAATGAATGCATTCCTAGATATGTATGCTATTAAATCTATGATGATTAATCTAGCATAAAGATGGTGATAAGATTAGCTAATTATCCTAGCAATGATATACTAATCTAACATGGATATGGTATGATATTAAAAATGCTTTATTCTTAATGTGTTTTAACAAGGAGAGACTAGATGCTTAGTAAAATGACTATAAGTTAGATGCATAAAATTGGATTATAAAATGAGAGAATGAGAGCTCTATTTATAGGAAAAATAGGGCAATGGATGGTCAAGATTGAATAATCTCAACAAGGGCTAGGATTGAAAGTTAATCAATCTATGTTTACAATTCTCACTAATGAAATGGTGACAATTGTCAACAAAAGGTTTCTTGAGAGGAGATGAAAGAAGCATTAAATGCTTGAGAAGACATGATGGTTACCTTAGGAGGTAAGGGTTAAGGTTAGACTAAGGTTATCCATTGGATAAAGCTTTTACCCAAGGGGTAAACTCTTGTGCAAGGTTTAAAGGGATAACCAAGGTTAAAGTCATGAATGCTTGATGAGACCCTTGGGTTAGATGAGGGTTGAGTTAGGGAGAAAGTCTCTAATCATGCAAGAAGGTTGAAGTCAATGTCTTTGCTCTCATATCACTGCACAAAAGTTCACCTAAGCCTTTTCTAACCTTTAATTAAATAAATCACTTTATTTAATCAATTCCCCTTCCTCCCTTTTTAATTAAACTTACATTTAATTAGATTGATCCTTGCAAATAAATAAATCTAATTTATTTATTTAAATCCTCCACTTGCATTCTCCTACATCTCCCACTTGCCTCCTTAACCCCCTTCTAGATTCTTCTAATCAATTCTAATTTAGCCTAATCCATCTCCTAAATATTGTCACGTCCCTAAGAAAAGAGAAGTCACTTCTCAAAGCCTTCAAAGTCTTTGAAAACCATTAAAGGCTTTATGTCCTCAACAAGTTAACCCTCAAAGTCTTCCAAACCATTAAAGGCTCTTACATAACCATTAATGGTTAACTCAACCTTCTTGCATTATTAGAGACTTTCTCCCTAACTTAACCCTCATCTAACCTAAGGGTCTCATCAAGCATTCATGGCTTTAACCTTGGTTATCCCTTTAACCCTTGCACAAGATTTTACCCCTTGGGTAAAAGCTTTATCCAATGGATAACCCTAATCTAACCTTAACCCTTGCCTCCTAAGGTAACCATCATGTATTCTCAAGCATTTAATGCTTCTTTCATCTCCTCTCAAGCAACCTCTTGTTGAAAATTGTCACCATTTCATTGGTGAGAATTGTAAACATAGATTGATTAACTTTCAATCCTGGCCCTTGTTGAGATTATTCAGACCATCCATTGCCCTATTTTTTCTATAAATAGAGCTCTCATTCTCTCATTTTACAATCCAAGTTTTATGCATCTAACTTATAGTCATTTTACTAAGCATCTAGCCTCTCTTTGTTAAAACACATTAAGCATTTAGAAGCATTTTTAATATCATACCATATCCATGTTAGATTAGTATATCATTGCTAGGATAATTAGCTAATCTTATCATCATCTTTATGCTAGATTAATCATCATAGATTTAATAGCATACATATCTATGAATGCATTCATGTTTATAATCAAACATCACTCGTTCTTGGAGTTGTCATTTCTAAGTCACTTTGCTCAGTGATTTGAGAGCAAAGACATTGACTTTTGGGATCATGTGAGATAGAGAACAATGGGACACCCCTTGGGAAGTTGAGGTATTCAATATAGCTCCTATAACTTGCACCAAGAGTCTCATTGGTGTGTGGACACTTTGAAACTAGACTTTTACATTTACGTCGCCCACATTTCCCGCACACAGGAGCCAATAATCATTTGCAAGTAAAACACCTATCACACAAAAGAGATCAAGCAAATAATATATGCTCTATAACAACCAGAGAATTTTGTATTATTACATAATTGATATTGGAGATAGATATACAATGAATGAATGAATCCTTAATTATAAAGCATGAATAAAACCCTACATGCAAAACCTCATGCTAAAATTAGGAGAACTAAAGCAATACAAATTAGGAGCTAAATTAAGATCAACTACATCTATAACTAATATTAGAGAAGAAAACTCTAGATAATAAAAATAACCTACATTTAGCTTAAGTGAAAAAGTAATTAAAGGATCTAATTAATAAATAATTAGATAATTATCCTAAAATTATTCTGACACAAGAAATAGTGGATCAAAAACTTTGGAGGAAGGGTAAGTGTTTCATTGCTTTCAAATAGCTTTTTTTGTTAGAATGTGTTGATAAATTCTTTCAACAAGAAATCCTCTTCCGCAACCCTTTGTTTTTCAAGGGTTTTAGCTTTTATTGCCTTGACTGGGAGCCCAATTTTGATCCTCTAAGACATCAAATGAGGAAATTCCCACATTGGGTTAGGATGGAAGGTCTGCCTTGTGAATATTGGAATATGGAAGCCCTCAACAAGATAGGGGAAGTATTGGGCTCATTTTTAAACATTGAGGAGGATTTTTTCTTCCAAAAATTGGGCTCAAAAGCTAAAATTTATGTGGAATTAGATCAGGCTAGGAAAACTCTAGATGATTTAAGATTCTCACACAAAAGATAGTAGAAATTGATTTCGGTCATATGAGAAATCACTGTATCTTGGGGAAAGGATTGAAACTAGTTGCTCTTCCAAGATCACAGGCAGTCTAGAGGCTCACAAGGCAACTCAGAATGCCTACAAAATATAGCAAGCCTTGATCCATCAGAAAATAGGGCTTAGGAAAACAAACCAACAAAGGGTTAGAATCATGTGTTCAAGGGAAAGACAAGGGAAAGACTCTTATGATAGTGGTAGAAGCTAGAGAGGATTCTAAAAATATAGGCTTTCTTTAGCCCATGTCCCTCAGAACAAAATTTATGGTAGTCTGATAAAGGTTAGGGATAGCTTGACCAAGGTAGATGCAAATCAAAGAGATATCTTAGTTTTGATTAATCCTATTAAAGACCTGGAATAGACTATTATGGCCAATAACCAACATCTAAAAGGAGATCAAACAAGGGATAAGGTTGCACAACTCCAAATATAGCCATGTAGTTGAGGCAATGGGGAAGAAGACTGAAACGTCTTCACAGGTTCAAAAATAAGACTTATCCCCTTCCATTGACATTAACATACAATTTATGGAGATATCATGTGAAGGGGTTGAATCACCTCCTAACCCAAAAGCAGCTAATGAAAAGGAAAAGATGGAGGAACTTTGAGATTTTGGTAAAATAGAGGATTCACAAATAGTCATAGAAGAAGGGGTTCTTTTGGATGAAGAACATAAAATATTATTTAATGATTTGGCAAGAATGGAGTCAACTAAATATCTAATAGAAAACATTGAAAAACTAGGAATCTCTCAAAGGGCTGCTAGAAAGAAAAAACCAGATTGTGGTAAAGGGAAATTGAAAGGGATACAATCTCTTCAATGATTGAGAGCTTTAGACTGAGATGCAAAAGGCCAAGCTAATATTACCATGGTGATGTTGAGATCTAGGAATGGGGCTCCCCTTCCTAAGTAGCCATTAGGCTCATATATTGGAATGTTAGGGGCTTAAATGTGTTGGTTTGAATGTGGTTATGTCCTAACTAGTTCTTAGTTAGCACCTACTCACACATTTTATGTTTACTTAGGGATACTAGTGTAGCGTTGTAAATTGTATCTACATACAATTTTGTCCTCACCTTGGATTTCTGACTTTTAGTGCCCAATGTTTGCTTTTATTCTACTCACACCTTGTGAAAACCTCCATTTTTAACTCCCTTTTTGTCTCCTATCCAAATCTAAATCCTGATTAACAGGACCAGGGTACCTCCACCACCCTAGTCTTCCTAATCAAGACCCAAATTTGGTCCCATCAACGGTCACTTCAAGTCGACAGGAATTTAGGTTACGTGTCAGCCTACTCTGGAAATTCAAAGAATTTTTGGATATTTTTAAGTATAAAACCTACCCCTCTCATTTTAAGTCTAAGTTGAATGAATCTCTCTCTCTCTCTCTCTCTCTCTCTCTCTCTCTCTCTCTCTCTCTCTCTCTCTCAATTACACTTTAGTGAATTCAATTTAGGTGAGCAAGCAATCAAGCATTGGTCAAGCATTGAAGGAGAGGCCAAGTTAAGTTCAAGCATTCAAGATGGCATCCATGACCAACCTTCCATGAAGACATTCTACATGATATCCTATACCCTTGTGTGAGGATTTAATCAAGCTTCACCAAGGTATCAACTTCAATTACAAGAATTCAATTTTAGATCTAGCCTTTTCCTCAAAAGGAAAGAATCTTGTTGTAAATCAATTATATTTTCATTTCAATTTCAAGGTTAATTCCTAAACTAGGGTTTGACTCAAGGCAAACCCCTATCCACAAATCCCCCCCCCTCTCTCTGTATGTGTGTGTGTGTAGGAAATTGATTCAAAAGTTATGATCAAAGGTTTTGACAAAATAGACGATGATAAACATGTAAATAGATTTTACTGGAGTGAAAAACAGAGGAACAAGGTGACATACCACCTTGGTCCCGAGAATTTTTCCCAATCTTTTGATAGTGGATGATGTGCATCTCCCTAATCTAAAAAACATTCCACTTGTTTGTCCATAAGTTATAGGACCAAGACGACCTACCACCCTGGTCCCAACAATTCAACTCAGCTTTTCAGCTACAAGTTCTAACTCACTTCCTTTCTCAAATCCATGTCTAACATCATGAACACCTTGTTATTACTATTTTATTCTATTTCTCTATTGTCTTACCCTAAAACTTTACAATTTAATTTCCAATTTTTGACTCTAAAAGGGGAGAAAATAAATAACTAATTTTATTAGTATTTCAGACCTTTTATCTAATTGAATTATGGTGAGAACTATTGAGTTTACCCCCCTTTTAAATGTATGGTTGATTTGGTGACATTAGTGGTTTTATCATCTTAATTGGTGAAACCCTAATTCCAAAACACATCATCACATTTCAGTGAACTTGACATGCTTCATGCTTATTTATGATTTGTTGCCTCAAATCTGATTTGCATGCACTTAAATATTTATATTTTCACTCATAGATCATATATGCAATTGAATTACATAAATTTAGAGGTTAATTTCATAAAAACACTAATTTATTTTTCTAAATTTGACTTGGGGGTTTGCATAATTTTTCAATTGTATGCTCAGATCTAATTGTTATGTCATGTTATGTTTGGACTTAGATGCATCTAGTATTCCATATCATAATTCACGTTGTTTAATTCATTGGTTAATTAATCATTTTATAAAGAAATTGAACTGTTTAATCATAGTTTATATTTCCAATATTTGCATTCAATATTTCCCTCTTTGTGTATGAGTTTTGTTACCCTTAGTCCTACATACAATATTCTAGTGAGAATAAGTTACATACTTAAGGCTTCCCAAGGTTTAAATATTAAGGATATGGAGCTCCAGTTGACCGACCTATTCCATGTGAATGTTGGTGCTTCCCCTAATCCAATAAATGAAATACCTAATATCGTATATCTCCATTCACCTCATACTTCTCGTGATGAGGATAAATCATTAAGTTGGGTTACTATTGACCAATTAGAGAAGACTGATAATGAGTTCGAAAATATTCAACAATGGATGGGTTGAGAATACTTGAATAGTGAGGCAATCCCCTTGATTGAAGGATTGAAAAGAATGGTTAAAAGTGATAAGGTAGGAGTGAATGTGTTGCGTGGCTTTTCTCATATTGTTGATACCAATATTATGCCAATCAAAAGTTGTGTTGAAGTTCTTGGTTACTCTTAACCTACTATCCTGGATATTAACCATCCCATTCCTATGCCTACATACTTGCCTAGTGTACCTACGTTTACATCTTCTATCATGACTACTTCCACACAAAATGTTAATCCTACACATGTTAGTCATGAGGGAAATCTTATTAATCAATATTCTTAAATAACTCCTTCTACGAGTCTTCCATTTGTTTCACAACCATCTCCCATACCAACATACCATAATGTCCCCCATCCTTATTCTCAACCTCCGCGTACTTACAACAATATTACTCTTCCATCACAATCCAATATGTCCAATTCCACTCCATCTACTGAAGCAACTATCAATAACCTAGATCAAATTGTTTCATCCTTACAACACCAATTGGCTTATTTAACTCAATCCAAATTCAATGTTCCCACATTTGATGTAGCAATCCCACTATTTGATGAAATTGTTCGTGTGGTTCCTCCTAAGCATGTGGAAATTCCTCAATTGGAGTTATATAATAGAAAATGTGACCCCTTAACTCATGTGAAGAGTTTTATAACCCTGTGTAGTGATTTCTCTCATGATCAAAGAATCATGACAAAATTACTTACTTGAACTTGTAGAGGTTGTTTTTCTTATTATTCTATTACTTATTTTCAACAATTAGCTAATTCTTTCATTCAAAAATTTCAAAATAACATTGGTCCTAAGATCACTTTGACTGGTTTGATCCATTGTACGCAAGGAGTTAAAGAAAAAATGACTGATTCTATTGGTAGATATAAACATTTGCATTCACAAATTGCTTATCTCATTCTTGATCATGATGGTCAAATAATTTTTATTGTTAATTTACAAAAGGATATTAGACATAAGCTTATATTTTCTTGAGTTTACTTCTTTTACACAATTGTGTGCAGCGCTTCATTACTATTTACTTCAAGTGAGTCAATTTGAATCATCCTCTTCAATGGCTTTGGTTGATAAGAATGAGAGTTCTCAACAATCATTTATGAAGTTCAAACACAAAAAATATTTCATTAAGATAGATGAAAACATCAACACTCAAGTGGAAACCACAACACAAGGTGTGGCCCCTTTATCCAAATACTTTAGAAAATAATCAACTCCTCTTTTTGAGTCTTTGCATAGTATAATGTTGAGATTGATGAATGCTAATGTGTTGCAAATTCCTCCCATTAAACCAATAGACTATTCTAAACCATTGCAATCTTCCCATCATCCTAAAGTTTTTTGTCAATATCATTCAACTAGGTCATGACACTGAGAAATGTTACCAGACGAGGAATAAGATTCAAGACTTTATTGATAATAATACTATATTTGTAGTTGGTGTAAATGACAAAGGGAATAAATTCATAGCTCATCCTAACCAAAACCTCCAAATCTTCACCAATTCATTGCCTTCTCATTCTACGAATGTTGTTGAGTCTGAGCCACTCGCTTTCTCCCCTAATGACCTTGTTGTAGAATCTAATAATATTGTAAACCACATTGACAAACTCTTGCCTCACATTTGAAATACCCAAAATTTGAACTTTGAATTGGTCCTAAGGTTCCATGACAATCAAATAATGGTATATGCTCATTTTCCTACCTTGAAAGCATGTTTCAAATTTCAAGGCCTAACTCCTTACCATTTAAAAGTTATGGTTGTTTTTCCTAATTTGGGTATTAAATTTAATTATAAATATTTGAGACATTTTTTTTTTCAAAAAAAATATTAATATTTTTTTTTAATTTTTGATATATTTCCCATGTTTTATCTTTTGAGAAGAAGAGCAATCAAAAGTCTTTGTGAGGTCCTGATATAATTGTAACAAATGATCCTTTGCTCAATTACCTTCGTTGCTCAAAAATTTCAAATTTCTAACCTCAAAGGTTAAAAATGCTCAAAAAGTGAGCAACCCTAACCCATTGCTTTGAAAAGTCAAAATCCTAAACTTGAGAGGTTAGAAATGCTAAAAAATTAAGCAATCCTAACTTTCTAACCTCTATTCGAGCATTCCTAGCCAAAATTTATAAGCTCAAAAAGAAGAGGTTAGGATTGCTCCAAAATGGAGCATCTTTAACCTTCCTTTCTAACCTTTTTCACAAGACCATGAAAATTTGATGGAGTGGAGTTGAATTTGGGGTTTTTGAACAAAGCCACCAACCTTGTAAGCAATAAAATCACCGAGACAACACATGGGAATCTATCATTTTGAATTTTTCTAGATTTATAGTTGAAAATGCTTTCATAAATATGCATGCATAATGTGGAATCGCAAACAAAGCTACTGGTTAAAACATATCCCTCAAAGAGATGTAAAATCATGGAGAGCAATGATTGCAGTTGTCGTGTCAACATATATGCAAAATATGGAACTTTAGAGTTTGCATGTGAATATATGACAAAATGCATCAAAGAGATATTATCTCGAACACCAGTTCAGCAGGATCAAGTAATCAGTCAACATGCTATTGAGAATTAATATCATGCTCTCATATTTGTATATTCTATTATGTTGTGTTTTGATTAGTTAGTCCCAAGTGTTTTTTTCAGTCTTATTGATATAAATTGAGATTTTCCATCTCATGGAGTCAAAGGTTAGAAAGTTGACTTTTTATGCGTATAAATGTTTAAGTTATTAACTCATTGTAATTTGCACAGAAAAGAGTTAGTTACTAACTCAGGATTGTAGTTGGTTATCAAGGTAGTTGTTCACTCAAGTGCCTATAAATAAAAGGCTATTTCATTTGTAAAGGGGGAGGGACTCTTACAAAGGGGAAACTCTGGAGAATTTTGTAGAGAAACTTTTTGAGAACTTTTGGTTTTCACATTTTGTACACAAAGCCTTTGGACTTGTATATTTTCAAAAGAATAATGAAGAATGAATTGAGTTCATATGCATTGAATGTATTCATAATTTATTGTTACTAATTTCTTGTATGTTAAATTAGTAATCCCTTTGTGTATCGATGGAATCTATTGGTTTTCAATTTAATAATCTATGTAACTGGCTTGATGAAACACACCATTTCTTGGTATCTTGACTTGTCTGTGCTAGTATAGCCTATCTCTTTCTATGTTGAGAGTTGTTGTGCTTATTTCATCATCACTGGATATTTTAAACCCATCTTATTCTCAAACCCTCTTTGTGATAGTTATCTATTGTGGAATCTCAATGTGTATTTGTGTGTTTGTCATTGGGGTTTTTGTTATCTACTTTCTTTAGTTTTGTGTTTTCCTTCCTTTTTGTACTTTCAGGTCAAAAGTACACAAAAATAACAAATCCCCCCCAATCATATGAGGGAGCTACCCCTCTCAAACGCAGAGGAAGATTGTGGCCTCACCACAATCTCTCCAATTGTTGGCACGATTGTCACTGCACTTCGGGCAAACAGGGTCCATTTCAAGTAAACAATCACAGTGACAAATCTGTTTACGAACAAATTTTTGATGACTCTATTGGGGAAGGAAATACCAGTGTGTTTTGTTCCTCAAAAATTTTAAGGTACCTTTTTTAGAATGAAGGTTGGCGACTTTGTTTGAAAGATCAAATTCAGAAGAATGGTTTGGTACAAAGGAAAGTTGGGAAGCGATAGTGAAAGTGATGATGAAGACTATATATATCAAAAGAAGCAAGTTCCCGATGAGCCCATACAAGTTGAATTATTGAAGAGATTTTATGGTGGCATGCAGTTTACTCTCGATAAGATTCACCCCTCCTTATGTCAAGTGTTGCAAGATATTGAAGAAAATTATGGAAAAGAGATTGGTTTTCTTGCTTATGATCATTTACTCGAATCAACAACAATCAAGAAAGACAAAGATAAAAGTGATCTTTCTCTTGTACCAGTTGCTCAACATAATCAAAGTCTTGATGATCTTGAACAAGTCAACTTCTTGAACAACTTCTACAATGGAAAGAAACTTGATCCTAACAAACATCATCCTTCTCTATTGCAAGCTTTGCAAAAGATTGAAGAAAAATATGGAAGAGGGAACCGGTTTCTTGCTCACGATAAAAAATATTTATCAAAAAGAGTTCACACATTTGAAGGTGAAGAAGATTCAGAATCAATGATAGACAACAATATAAATCTATCTCCTACACATGTTGCTCGACAAAATGATATTTTCAATAATTCACAAATTGGGTTTTTCAAAAGTTTCTATGGTAATAGGCAACTTGATCCTGGCAAAGTGTATCCTTTGTTGCTTGAAAAATTACAAAGGATTGAAGAAAATGACAGGAGTCAAAATTATTTTCTCACTGACAAAATATCTTGCAATCAAAGGGTTGAAAGAAGGTCACTTGAATATACATGTCAAGAGGATTACCAAGAACAAGTGATAGGGATAGAAATATGAGATTCCATTTCTTCATGCAATAATAAAGATTATTGTACAAAATATGGTGAGGAATCATTGAAAGTTCTCTCAACTTGCATGCAACCTCAAATCAGAAATGATGATGAAGAAAGAGCATCCCAAAAATAATCTCATGTAGTCTTTATTCTTGATTGGTGTATTGAAACTTCCGATGACGACTTTCTATGTGGAGAAGATATTCCAATTCATACATTACCAATTGTTGAAGTGGAAAGCCTCGTTGATTAAATCAAAGGTATAACATCCAGTAGAAAAATTTGTACTACTTTAACCATTGGAGAGGCAACCACAAATGAAACTTTGCAGATATCTTCTTTTCCTTTAGAAATGGAGACATTTACATTTGAAGATATTGATAAACTTCCAGATCAGCCCCGAGTGAAAGAAGATGAATTAACAAGCATCCACTCCTTATCATACATGCAACTTGAGTATGAAGCTTTCAGATTTCATGAAGAGTTTCATATAGAACAATCATTGAGTCAGGAGAACATAGCAAGCTATATGGATATTGTTGAGAAAGTTGAAGGTGAAATCTATGTAGGTGTATCAACCTCAGTGGAAGTGCAATCTCTGCCTTATGGAGCATTCAAGGTTTGCGGAAATCCACTATTTGAATCTTTGGATCAAGTGTATGAACCTATATTGAAGGATATTTTTGGGAATTATGCCAACAATGAAGAAGGAATGAGGTAATGGATGATTTGATGAAGGAATTCAATGGAGTAAAGCCTCATGATATCCATAGCATAGGTTTGTGCTTAAAAGCTTTGGATGGTGATTTTCTCCATGGCGAAGATGTCTACCACAATCCTCTATTTTTAGGTGAATGTGTTTATACCGGTGATTTTGAAGCTCCTTCTTCATTTTCCTATCCCATGGAGAAAGAGTTTTGTAAAATTCTTATAACTAAAGAAGAAGAACATATCCCAATAAAAGATGAATCTATGCTCTTGGAAGTTGATTTTCAAAAGTCAAATTCAACATTTGCAATCACAAAAGTTTCTTCATGTCACAAGATATATGAAGGTTGTCCAATTCGTCGGTTAATTTGTTGCAAACCAGACTATCAAAGAGATCTTTAGATAGAGGATATGGGTATGCTTGGGAATATTCCAAAAATTGCTAATAATGTTCAAGGTGGTACCAATTTGATTGAAGAGAGCCCACAAATTTATGATGAGAGATGGTTGTTTGGTTCATTGCTCAAAGATATTTCTCATCGTATACATGTTAACCTGATAGTTCTGATACTTAATGTTAAGTACAAATGCCAAGCTAATGAGATGAGAGGGGGGGGGTGAATCATACAAACTTAATCTTCCATAAAAACAATAGATTCAACCTCGGTAACATATACTTCAGTAATATAACCAAAACTGCTAAACATGCAAACTCAAAAGCTTATAAACATCATAACATTCATAACACCAGATTTAACGTGGAAACCCAAATAGGGAAAAACCACTGTGGGATTTCGGACCCACTAAGAAATATACTCTTCTAGAGTATGCTCGGTTAAAAGCAAATACTGTTAAAGATTACAAACACATTGCTAGATGTGATCCGGTTAAGGGATTTCCCTCAGATCTATTAAGATCTTCACCTTGTTAGAAGTGACTTTGTTAAAGGATTTCAAACAATCAATCAGAATGCCACCTTGCTAGAGGGTTTTACAAATAAGACTGTTAAGTCCACTCGGTTAAGAGATTTTCTGTCACTTTACAAAATAACAATAATAAAAATCTATCTGCAACTTCACATCTAAAATGCTAAAGCAGATTCTTATTTGCTCAATACAATCTAGACATAGAACTAATCTTGTCCATCTACTGGGCTCTATACTCTGTTATTCAAACAGGTCTTCAAGCTTTTGTGCTCGGTCATCACTATGTAGCATCCCTGTGCATACACTTGCCCACATACATTGTTTATCAACAATTCCTTATTTATAAATAATTTGTTGACCGCTTAATCTCCTTGATCACATTTCTCATGATCAATCATAGCCATCAGATCTTCAATGTATCCTTCGATCTGAAAAACGTTTTACCCCACCTTGGAACTTGCATACATTTCTTGGAACTTGTGCTAGGGTATTGCGGTTCAATCTGAGCTATAGATCTTCTTGTCGATTTTCCTTTGCCATAGATTCTTTAACAAACTTCATTCACGGCATACCAATCATTTAATCATAGCCACCTCATCAGCTTCCTTCACTAAATAATGCTTTTATTCATTCAATGATTCTGTTATTACTTGGTTGCAACTCGGTAAATACTAAACTTCACTCAGTAGACATTCCGCCTTCATTAACTGATAGCGATAACCTTAGGGTTTACCGACTAGGTTCTTTGCTCGGTAACATAGCATAGTATTAACCTTACAATCAATAACATATGTAGGATATCAAAACAATCTAAACATCATGATCTCATCATTGTCTAACTCAGTAATAGTTGCCCATTGAATAACTAATTCCTCCCCTTATTCATCACATTCTTTCTGTGTCTTTTACCGACATCTTTATAATCATCAAATCATACTTTTTAAGATATGGCAACATCAGACTGAATTAGAAAATCAATTTCTTGACATCAATGACAAAATAATAATATTAAGACAGTAAACATCCTTAATCAGTTATATCCATAATCATCAACAACCTTCTCAATATCCTTATTGAAATGCCAACAATCTCTCCTTGTCTGTTATAATGCCAACAATCTCCCCCTTTGGCATTGATGGTAAAACCAATTGATTTGACCTAATTGATTCGGATTGCTGTGAGATTCTGAAATGCTGAAATGCTCTCTCCCTGTCATCAGTCTTCTCCCCCATACATTAGTATCCACTCCTTTTCTCCAGTATTTTCCCCCTTTGACAACAATGCCCAAAAGTAAAGAACTAAAACATAATTTCTTCCTGTATGAAGTGATTTTTATGTGTCAACTTAGTCTTGGTCAGAGCATTTTTTTGACTTCAATTCCTGTTCCCTGTATTGTTTCCTGTATTTGTTTCCTGCACACCTTTAGAAAACATCCAAAAGTGTGTAAATCAGCATCAACTCCTAAAAGATATTTTGTAGAGTCATCGAATTGATGCTTTCACCGAACTCGATCAATGAATGAAAGATAGGGGTAAGACCCCTAACTTACTTTTGAGATACTCAAAAGTGTCCCTTGGCAGTGGCTTGGTGAAGATATCTGCGATTTGTTCCTTTGTGCTAACATACTCCAACACCACTTTCTTCTCTTGAGCTTCTTCTCTAAGATAATGATATTTGATAGAGATGTGCTTTGTCTTAGAGTGCATAACAAGATTCTTTGAAATGTTAATGGCACTAGTATTGTCACATAATATAGTTACCGGCTCAGTAACTTTCTCATTTATACCTTCCAACAGTTGTTTGATCCATGCTATGTTGGTACAATTCAATGCTGCAGCAACATATTCAGCTTCTGTTGTTGACTGTGAAACACATCCTTGTTTCTTGCTAAGCCAACTCACTAGTCTTTCTCCTAAAAAGAAAGCTCCTCCACTTGTGCTTTTCCTATCATCAATGTTGCCTGCCCAATCAACATCAGTATAAACCTTTAAATCAAAATCATTTTCTTTCTGATATACTAAGCCATAATCCTCAGTGCCTTTCAAGTATCTGAAAATTCTCTTGATTGCTGTCATGTGTGTTTCCTTAGGATTTGCAGAGAATCTTGCAACTATACCTACTGCATGTGTTATGTCTGGTCTGCTGTGAACAACATATTGTAGCTTTCCAATCATGGATCAGTAAAGTGTCTCATCAACAGATGCAGATTCATCATTCTTTGATAATTTACAGTTGGTAGTCATAGGAGTACTTACTGGTTTTGAATCCTCCATTCCAAATTTCTTCAAGATTTCCTTTATGTACTTGGATTGAGTAATGAAAATCTCATCTTTCATTTGCAGTATTTGTAAACCTATAAAATACTTTATCTCACCAATTAATGACATCTCAAATTCTTTGCTCATTTCATTTCCAAAGTTCTTGCATAGAGAGTCATTTCCACAAAATATAATATCATCAACAAATATGGTTGAGATCAGTATTCCATTTTCATCATTCTTCATGTACATATTACTGTTTTCACTTGTCCTTATAAAACCAATCTTGATTAAATAAGAGTGCAATCTTTCATACCATGCTCTAGGTGCTTGTTTCAAACCATATAAAGCTTTGTTCAATTTACATACCTGATCTTTATTCTTGTCTTCAACAAATCCTTCAGGTTGTTCAATAAAAACTTCTTCTCCTAATATACCATTCAAAAATGCAGATTTGACATCCATTTGATATACCTTGAAATTCTTGTAAGTAGCATATGCCAACAATGTTCTTACTCCTTCAAGTCTTGCCACAGGTGCAAAAGTCTCACCATAATCAATTCCTTCTTCTTGGGCATAACCTTTGCAAACTAGTCTTGCTTTATTTCGAATGACCTCACTTTTTTCATTCAGCTACATTTTTGTCCTTCGGTCTTGGGACCAGTGTCCATGTGTCATTCTTCTTGATTTGATCAATCTATTCTGTCATAGCATTTATCCAATCTTCACTGTTAAATGCCTCTTTCACTATCCTCGGTTCAAATTCAGATATCAGACATGTGTTCTATCTCAGTTTGTTCCTTGTCATCACTGGATCATCCTTATCTCCTATAATCTGACTTGATGCATGATGTCTTCTGACATACTTGGCTAATACAGGCTCGGTAGGCTCTGTATGATCTTCTTCATCACTCGGTAACTGGATATTCTCTTCATTTCCTTCAACAATTCTCTCGGTAAGACTTGTTGGTTGAACATAGACAAATTTATCATAATCTTCTAGTTCTTTGGAGTTTCCTTCATCATTTCTTTCTGCAAATTCATCAATTTTCACATTTGCACTTTCTACTATTTTGTTAGATGATTTGATCAGACATTTAAATGCTTTACTTCTAGAAGAATAACCAAGAAATGTTCCTTCTTCACTTTTCTGATCAAACTTGCCATTTCTATCATCTTTGTGTATATAGCATCTACTTCCAAACATTTTGAAATAACTTACATTAGGTTTCTTGTCATACCAGATTTCATATGGTGTCTTCAAAGTTCCTTTCTTCAGTTGTACTCGGTTCAGGGTGTAAACTACTATGCTAATTGCTTCTCTCCAAAATGTTTGTGGTACTTTCTTTTAAATCATCAGGGTTCTGGCACAATCCACAATAGATCTATTTGTTCTCTCAGCTATTCCATTTTGTTGTAGAGTTCTTAGTGCAGAGACCTATCTTTTAACACCATGATCATTGTAGAATAGGTTGAACTCATCAGATGTGAACTCTCCTCCTCTATCTGATCTAAGACATTTTAGTTGTCTTCCTGTTTCATTTTCAAGTCTTGCCTTGTACCATTTAAACATCTGAAAAGCTTCTGATTTATCTTTTAAAAACATATTTGACATCATCCTTGAATAATCATCCACAAATAGTATGAAATATTTATCACCATAATAACTTTGAACTTTCATAAGACCACAAAGATCAGTGTGCACAAGATCTAAAATTCCCTTAGAAGTGTAGGACTTACTTGTAAAGCTTGATCTTGTCATCTTAGCCATCTAGTATCCTCGACACATAACATTCTCAGGTTTTTCCAAACTTAGTAGACCTCTTACTCGGTGCTTCTTACTTATTTTGATCAGATTATCAAAATTTACATGACAAAACCTTTTATGCCATAACCAGGTATCATCTATCTTTGCATACAGACACTTGTTCCGAGTTGAGTCAAGGTGAAATGTGTTACCTTTTGTTTGTGTCCCAGTAACAGCTAACTTTCCATTCTTGTCATGAACTTTGACAATTCCTTTCTGAAATTCTATTCGGTAACCTGTGTTATTTAGCTGTGCTACACTCAACAAATTATATTTCAAACCTTCAACCCAATAAACATCATTGCATTTTGCATTGTCAAGAAGTGTTATGGATCCTTTACCTTTTACCGGACATGGTGCATCATTACCAAATCTTACATAGCCTCCATCATAATCTTCTAACATAACAAACTTGTGTTTATCACCTGTCATGTGATGTGAGCATCCACTATCTATGATCCAAGAATCATTAGTATTTATGTGAGATATTAAGGCTTTTTCTTCATACCTTTCTTCATCTGATCCATCTTTGATAGCCACATAAACTACTTCCTCCGTATCAATTTCATCTGATTTATCATCATTGGATTCCTCATCGACTATTAAGCATGTCTTTCTATCTCTTCTTCTGAAGTCTCGGTGTCCTTTGTAATGATTATCTTTTTGTCTGTCATCTCGGTAATCTCTCTTTTCAGTAGATTCTTTGTCAGGACAGTTAGAAGCCATATGTCCTATCTTATCACAATTGAAACATTTCAAAGGTAGTTTTCCTTTATACTTACCTCTGCCTCTCGGTAACCTTCTGGCTAATAGTGCTTCAAACTCTTCTTGCTTTCTAATTTCCTCATACAGTTTGTGTACTTCCTCCATGTTCTTACGAAATCTTTTACTTGCTCCACTGTGATCTCCTTCAGAGTGCTTATGCTTTCTTTTATTGTAATCATTAGATTCATCAAGATGAAAAGAACTAAATGCAGACTCAACTTTATTTACCAAAGACCCACTGTTATCAAAATTACTTAACTCAAATGCATGTAGCTTACCAATAGTAGCATCTAAAGAAACTGGCATATTGGGTACAGACCTTAATTCATTGATTGCAGAGACTCGGATTGCATAAGCTGGTAGAAGGGTTCTTAATAACTTACTTGTTATATCCTTTTCTTCAATAGTTCCACATGCTCCTTTGATTTGATTGACAATCTCCTTTAGTCTTGTACTATACTGGGTTATGTTCTCACCTTCATTCATCCTCATAGATTCAAGTTGTTCTCTTAGACTGTCCACTTTTGCTCTTTGAACATGTTCATCTCCACCATACACAGATATGAGCTTGTCCCACATTGCCTTTGCATCATTGCAACCTTCTAGATCATTAAACTCCGAATCGGTCAATGCAGATGTTATTTCAATCATTGCTTGGATATGTTTTTGCTTTGCTTTTATCTCTTCCATTGTCAATGGATAGGTGCTCGGTGTAATGAAATCATTCTCCAGATAATATACAACATATTCTCCAACTCCTGATAGGTGCAGCTTCATCCTTTTCTACCATGTAGAGAAACTAGACTTGTTCAGCTTCGGTGCATCCCTCTTATACATCTTTGGATCTTTGTCTCAAGTACCTTTAAACTTTTTAAACCAGAGTCCAAAGCTCAGATACCAATTGATAGTTCTGATACTTAATGTTAAGTACAAATGCCAAGCTAATGAGATGAGAGGGGGGGGGGTGAATCATACAAACTTAATCTTCCATAAAAACAACAGATTCAACCTCGGTAACATATACTTAAGTAATATAACCAAAACTGCTAAACATGCAAACTCAAAAGCTTATAAACATCATAACATTCATAACACCAGATTTAACATGGAAACCCAAATAGGGAAAAACCACTGTGGGATTTCGGACCCACTAAGAAATATACTCTTCTAGAGTATGCTCGGTTAAAAGCAAATCGTGTTAAAGATTACAAACACATTGTTAGATGTGACCCGGTTAAGGGATTTCCCTCAGATCTGTTAGGATCTTCACCTTGTTAAAAGTGACCTTGTTAAAGGATTTCAAACACTCAATCAGAATATCACCTTGCTAGAGGGTTTTACAAATAAGACTGTTAAGTCCACTCGGTTAAGAGATTTTCTATCACTTTACAAAATAACAGTAATAAAAATCTATCTGCAACTTCACATCTAAAATGCTAAAGCAGATTCTTATTTGCTCAATACAATCTAGACATAGAAGTAATCTTGTCCATCTACTGGGCTCTATACTCTGTTATTCAAACAGGTCTTCAAGCTTCTGTGCTCGGTAATCACTATGTAGCATCCTTGTGCATACACTTGCCCGCATACATTGTTTATCAACAGTTCCTTATTTATAAACAATTTGCTGACCGCTTAATCTCCTTGATCACATTTCCCATTATCAATCATAGCCATCAGATCTTCAAACTTTGACTAGGTTCAATGTATCCTTCGATCTAAAAAATGTTTTACCCCGCCTTGGAACTTGCATACATTTCTTGGAACTTGTGCTAGGGTATTGCGGTTCAATCTGAGCTGTAGATCTTCTTGCCGATTTTCCTTTGCCATAGATTCTTTAACAAACTTCATTCACGGCATACCAATCATTTAATCATAGCCACCTCATCAGCTTCCTTCATTAAATAATGCTTTTATTCATTCAATGCATTCTGTTATTACTTAGTTGCAACTCGGTAAATACTAAACTTCACTCGGTAGACATTCCGCCTTCATTAATCGATAGTGATAACCTTAGGGTTTACCGACTAGGTTCTTTGCTCGGTAACATAGTATAGTATTAACCTTACAATCAATAACATATGTAGGATATAAAAACAATCTAAACATCATGATCTCATCATTGTCTAACTCGGTAATAGTTGCCCATTGAATAACTTATTCCTCCCCTTATTCATCACATTCTTTACGTGTCTTTTACCGACATCTTTATACTCATCAAATCATACTTTTTAAGATATGGCAACATCATACTGAATTAGAAAATCAATTTCTTGACATCAATGACAAAATAATAATATTAAGACAGTAAACATCCTTAATCAGTTATATCCATAATCATCAACAACCTTCTCAATATCCTTATTGAAATGCCAACAATCTCTCCTTGTCTGTTATAATGCCAACATAACCTACTCAACCTAAGCATCTTATAGGTGTCACACATATGCATGTTACTTTTTCACAGAGGTGCCTATTTCTCTCAGCCTGTAAATGGTTTTGTATGATAATCCTGGAGAAGTTTGATTTAGGCTTTGCCTACCATGTACATATTTTGGTAGAAGTTTCAATTGTGTTCATCCCATTTTTGGTTTGTGTTTGGTCTCTCCAGTTAGTCCCTTTTGTAGTCCCCTCTTTTTATGACTCTGTTCCCAATGGATAGTACACTAGCCTACGAAACTAGAGATTTTGGGTTCATCCTGCATCCTTTATAGTCCTTGTCCCTAGTCAGAGCCAGTTGTTGCCTCACATTTGAAATACCCAAAATTTGAACTTTGAATTGGTCCTAAGGTTCTATGACGATCAAATAATGGTATATGCTCATTTTCCTACCTTGAAAGCATGTTTCAAATTTTAGGGCCTAACTCCTTACAATTTAAAGGTTATGGTTATTTTTCTTGATTTGGGTATTAAATTTAATGGGAAATATTTGAGTCATTTTTTTTTTAATATTTTTTAATTTTGACATATTTTCCATGTTTTATCTTTTGAGAAGAAGAGAAATCAAAAGTCTTTGTGACATCCTGATATAATTGTCACAAATGATCCTTTGCTCAATTACCTTCGTTGCTCAAAAATTTCAATTTTCTAACCTCAAAGGTTAAAAATGCTCAAAAAGTGAGCAATCCTAACCTATTTCTTTGAAAAGTCAAAATCTTAACCTTGAGAGGTTAGAAATGCTCAAAAATTAATCAATCATAATCTAATATGCTCAATTGATCAAAAATCCTAACTTTCTAACCTATATTCGAGCATTCCTAACCCAAATTTATAACCTCAAAAAGAAGAGGTTAGGATTGCTCCAAAATGGAGCATCTTTAACCTTCCTTTCTAACCTTTTTCACAGGACTATGAAAATTTGATGGAGTGGAGTTGAATTTGGGGTTTTTGAACAAAGTCGCCAACCTTGTAAGCAATAAAAGCACTGAGACAACACGTAGGAATCTATCATTTTGAATTTTGTTAGATTTATAGTTGAAAATGCTTTCATAAATACACATGCATAATGTGGAATCGCAAACAAAACTACTGGTTAAAACAAATCCCTCAAAGAGATGTAAAATCATGGAGAGTGATGATTGTAGTTGCCAAGTCAACATATATGCAAAATATGGAAGTGTAGACTTTGCATGTGAATATATGACAAAATGCCTCAAAGAGATATTATCTCGAACACTAGTTCCGCGAGATCAAGTTAACATACTATTGAGGATTAATATCATGCTTTCATATTTGTATATTCTATTTTGTTGTGTTTTGATTAGTTAGTCTCAAGTATTATTTTCAGTCGTATTGATATAAATTGAGATTTTCCATCTCATGGAGTCAAAGGTTGTAAAGTTGACTTTTTCTGCGCATAAATGTTTAAGTTATTAACTCATTGTAATTTGTGCAGAAAAGAGTTAGTTACTAACTCAGGATTGTAGTTGGTTATCAAGGTAGTTGTTCACTCAAGTGCTTATAAATACAAGGCTATTTCATTTGTAAATGGGGAGGGATTCCTATAGAGGGGAAACTCTGGAGAATTTTGTAGAGAAACTTTTTAAGAACTTTTGGTGTCTGCCATTGGGGTTTTTGTTATCTACTTTCTTTAGTTTTGTGTTTTCCTTCCTTTTTGTACTTTCGTGTCAAAAGTACACAGAATTAACAAATCCCCCCTAATCATATGAGGGAGTTACCCCACTCAAATGCAGAGGAAGATTGTGGCCTCACCACAATCTCTCCAACAGTTGGCATGATTGTCACTGCACTTCGAGCAAACCGGGTCCATTTCAAGTAAACAATCACAGTGACAAATTAGTTTACTAATAGATTTTTGGCGACTCTGTTGGGGAAGGAAATACTCTATTTTGTTCTTCAGAAATTTTAAGGTACCTTTTCTAGAATGAAGGTTGGCAACTTTGTTTGAAAGATCAAATTCAGAAGAATGGTTTGGTACAAAGGAAAGTTGGAAAGTGACAATGAAAGTGATGATGAAGACTATATATATCAAAAGAAGCAAGTTCCTGATGAGCCCATACAAGTTGAATTATTGAAGAGCTTTTATGGTGGCATGTGGTTTATTCCTGATAAGATTCACCCCTCCTTATGTCAAGTGTTGCAAGATATTGAAGAAAAGCATGGAAAAGAGATTGGTTTTCTTGCTTATGATCATTTACCCAAATCAACAACAAGCAAGAAAGATGAAGATAAAAGTGAGGAAAGGATATTTTTGGCAATTGTGCCAACAATGAAAAAAGGAACGAGGTAATGGATGATCTGATGAAGGAATTCAATGGAGTAAAGCCTCATGATATCCATAGCATAGGTTTGTGCTTAAAAGCTTTTGATGGTGATTTTCTCTATGGTGAAGATGTCTACCACAATCCTCTATTTTTAGGTGAATGTGTTTGTACAGGTGATTCTGAAGCTGCTTCTTCATTTTCCTATTCCATGGAGAAAAAGTTTTGTAAAATTATTATAACTAAATAAGAAGAACATATCCTAATAAAAGATAAATCTATGCTCCTAGAAGTTGATTTTCAAAAGTCAAATTCAACATTTACAATCACAAAAGTTTCTTCATGTCACAAGATATATGAAGGTTGTCCAGTTCGTGGGTTAATTTGTTGCAAACCAGACTATCAGAGGGATCTTCAGATAGAGGATATGGATATGCTTGGGAATATTCCAAAAAATGCCAATAATGCTCAAGGTGGTACAAATTTGATTCAAGAGAGCCCGCAGATTTATGCTAAGAGATGGTTGTTTGGTTCATTGCTCAAAGATGTTTCTCATCCTATACATGTTAACCTACTCAACCTAAGAATCTTATAGGTGTCACACTGATGCATGTCACTTTTTCGCAAAGGTGCCTATTTCTCTCAGCCTGTAAATGGTTTTGTATGACAATCCTGGAGAAGTTTGAGGTAGGATTTTCCTACCATGTACATATTTAGGTAGAAGTTTCTATTGTGTTCGTCCCATTTTTGGTTTGTGTTTGGTCTCTCCATTTAGTCCCTTTTGTAGTCCCCTCTTTTTGTGACTCTGTTCCCAATGGATAGTACACTAGCTTGTGAAACCAGAGATTTTGGGTTCATCTTGCGTGCTTTGCAGTACTTGTCCCAAGTCAGAGCCAACTGTTGCCTCACATTTGAAATACCCAAATTTTGAACTTTGAATTGGTCCTAAGGTTCTATGACAATCAAATAATGTTATATGCTCATTTTCCTACCTTGAAAGCATGTTTCATATTTCAGGGCCTAACTCCTTAACATTTAAAAGTTATGGCCGTTTTTCCTAATTTGGGTATTAAATTTAATGGGAAATATTTGAGTCATTTTTATTTATTTTTAAATAAATTAATTTTAATTTTAATATATTTCCCATGTTTTAGCTCTTGAGAAGAAGAACAATCAATTTTTTTTGTGAGGTCCTGATATAATTGTCAAAAATGATCCTTTGCTCAATGCCCTTTGTTGCTCAAAAATTTCAAATTTTCAACCTCAAAGGTTAAAAATGCTCAAAAAGTGAGAAATCCTATCCTATTGCTTTGAAAAGTCAAAATCTTAACCTTGGAAGGTTAGAAATGCTCAAAAATTGAGTAATCCTAACCTAATATGCTCGGTTGCTCAAAAATCCTAACTTTTTATCCTCTATTCGAGCATTCCTAACCCAAATTTATAACCTCAAAAAGAAGAAGTTTAGGATTGCTCCAAAATGGAGCATCTTTAACCTTCCTTTCTAAATTTTTCACAGGACTATGAAAATTTGATGGAGTGGAATTGAATTTGGGGTTTTTGAACAAAGTTGCCAACCTTGTAAGCAATAAAAGCACTGAGACAACACGTGGGAATCTATCATTTTGAATTTTGTCATATTTATAATTGAAAATGCTTTCATAAATACGCATGCATAATGTGGAATCACAAACAAAGCTACTGGTTTGAACAAATCCCTCAAAGAGATGTAAAATCATGGAGAGCGATGATTGCAGTTGCCATGTCAACATATATGCAAAATATGGAAGTATAGACTTTGCATGTGAATATATGACAAAATGCCTCAAAGAGATATTATCTCGAACACTAGTTCAACAGAATCAAGTAATCAGGAAGCATGCTATTGAGAATTAATATCATGCTTTCATATTTGTATATTCTATTTTGTTGTGTTTTGATTAGTTAGTCTCAAGTATCATTTTCAGACTTATTGATATAAATTGAGATTTTCCATCTCATGGAGTCAAAGGTTAGAAAGTTGAGTTTTTCTGTGCATATATATTTAAGTTATTAACTCATTGTAATTTGCACATAAAAGAGTTAGTTACTAACTCAGGATTGTAGTTGGTTATCAAGGTAGTTGTTCTCTCAAGTGCCTATAAATACAAGGATATTTCATTTGTAAAGGAGGAGGGACTTACAAAGGGGAAACTCTGGAGAATTTTGTAGAGAAACTTTTTGAGAACTTTTGGTTTTCACATTTTGTACACAAAGCCTTTAGACTTGAATATTTTCAAAAGAATAATGAAGAATGCATTGAGTTCGTATGCATTGAATGTATTCATGATTTATTGTTACTAATTTCTCGTATGTTAAATTAGTAATCCCTTTGTGTATCGATGGAATCTATTGCTTTTCAATTTAATAATTTATGTAACTAGCTTGATGAAACACGCCATTTCTTGGTATCTTGACTTGTCTGTGCTAGTATAGCCTATCTCTTCGTATGTTGAGAGTTTTTGTGCTTCTTTAATCATCATTGTATATTTTAAACCCATCTTATGCTTAAACCCCCTTTGTGATAGTTATCTATTGTGGAATCTCAATGTGTATTTGTGTGTTTTCCATTGGGGTTTTCTTTATCTACTTTCTTTAGTTTTGTGTTTTCCTTCCTTTTTGTACTTTTAGGTCAAAAGTACACAAAAAATAACAAATCCCCCCCAATCATACGAGGGAGCTGCCCCTCTCAAATGTAGAGGAAGATTGTGGCCTCACCACAATCTCTCCTACTGTTGGCACGATTGTCACTGCAATTTGAGCAAATAGTGTCCATTTCAAGTAAACAATCACAGTGACAAATCTGTCTACCAACACAAACCTAAACATACAAAAGATACATGCATTACATTCGATCCTAGTGAGACTATTGTTGCACTTGATGACCCATTATATATTATTGCAAAGATCAAAGACAAACTCTCACGAGGGGTACTCATTGATCTAGTATGTATGGTGGATGTGATTATTGAAGAACATATTTTTACTCAATAATTGCATTAAGTAACATATGATAAATTTGATTTTATGGTTAAGGTGTATGTTGGTCTTTCTTGCCCTACTATTGGTTCTATCTCTTCCCATTGGTTGGTACCAAGTGCTTAGATGTCACCTTTGCTATTATTCCTGCATTGGATCAATTTTGTGTAAAGTTGGGACATTCTTAGCTCTCTTCCATGAAATCTATCCCTTTTATAATTCCTAAAGGTTTGAAATTCCCTCATAATGACACTGTTATAATGATTAATCATAGCCTTTAGAAACCTACAACGAAGCATGGAAATTTTACTCTTGATTACTTTTGGCCTAAACATGTTGAACACTACTGAAAGTTGATGTTGGAAATTAGTGTTCACATAGGTGTTAATTAGTAGTATAAAATAAGCGTCATAATATTAAGTTGTTGAAAAATAACTTAATATTATTAATAGTCACATAATAAGTTGATAGGTTTGTTGAGTGTTGGGAATATCAAAGCATTCTGGTAGGTTATTTGTTATTTGGTTATGAGTTGTTAAAACAACTCATAACATTAGCATGATGTTATAGGAGTTTTCTATATTGTAGGAGATTGAACTCATATATATATATATATATATGTGTGTGTGTGTGTGTGTGTGTGTGTGTGTGTATGTGCGCGCGCGCGCGTGTGTGTATGTATATACATATATGTATACATACACACACACACATATACACACACACACACATATATATACACACACACATATACATATACATATACATATACATATACATATACATATACATATATACATACATATAGATATATGTATATATATACACATATATATGTATACACACACACAAATATATATGTATACATACATATACACACACACACATATATGTATATGTATATACACACACATAAATGTGTGTGTGTGTGTGTGTGTGTTGGTAAACAAATTTGTCACTGTGAATTCTCCTTCAAAATTGACCCTATTTGCCCAAAGAGCAGTGACAACCATTCCAATAGTTGGAGAGATTGCAATCAAACTGCAACCTTCCTCTGCGTTTGAGAGGGGTAACTCCCTCGTCTGATGGGGGTATTTTGGGATTTTTGTGTACTTTTAACTTGAAAGTACATAAAGGAGAAAACATAGAACTAAAAGGAAATAAAAGATAGAAACCCCAACAATAGACATACAGACATCAACTGAGATTTCTCAACATTTGCAACAAATTACAAGGGGAGTTTATAACATAATATGCTTATCCATGAGATGACGATAAAGAAGAATTGATGAGCCTAAATAATGGCTCTATTTTGATATATTTTTGATATAATACTCCTGCCTAGGTCTTATGATTAGATGACATTTGGATTATAATATTCTCCTAAGTTGATACCTTTTAAGTGTTTCTGAAACTAATTTAACTTATACCTAAGGATGTCATATAATGATTTTAAATGATCTATCTATGCAAATATCTAAAACCAATTAAAAATATTATTTATATTATATCATGTTAGCATTAGTATATACACATGTTTGTTGTGCACATTAATATCATGATGTAGGGTCAACAAAAGGGAAGTAAAGACAAATGGCGGTTCAAAAGAGCATCAAGTATATAACCGCAATGCAGACCTAGTCAGAGAAATGTAGTAATGATCAAAACCACTTGACCAGTTCTTCAATAGATTGATTTATGAAACATTTATAACTGTTCCTAGTGGAGCTTAGATCTAGGAGGCTAGTCATGCTATATTTTCTCAGCTGTAGAACATATGTTGTTTTGTTGTCCTGCGCTGACTTCTTCTTCTCTTGTTAATAAATCATGTTCGCTTATTCCGTAGGAATGTGATCAAACAGTTAGAAGTTTGTTATAAGTTTTTCCTATAAATAAAGGGATCTCTCTCCCCTTGGGGATAGTGGAGAACAACCATAGTATTTGGTAATACATAGTCTTTTGGTATTGTTAATGTATTTTCCAGTAAAGATGAAATAAAGAGATCAATGTGATTTTGAATGATTAGATAATTGTAATATGAAGTTCTAGTTATACTCACTCAAGGGGGCCCACTTGGTGAGTAATCCTTTGTATGTTCCAGTTAGTTTTATACTACTGTAGTAGTTGTTTTTGCAGTTGTCTGTTCTTGCAGCCATAGGAAATAGTTCCCGTGTTTGTTCCTGCAGACACAACAACAAAGTAGTTCTTGCTGCCTGCCAGAAATTTATCATTTAACAGTAGTTGTTTAAAGTAATTTCTAGTTGTAAGATTAATTATTAGTTCATTTGAGATTCCATGTGTTTAATTTAAGAAGAATTTCCTTTCCTGCAGTAATATAGAATGGTTGCAATATGAACTTGGTGCACATACAATGTTGGCACATTTCAAGTTTGCGTCCCTGGTTGATAACTAAATGAGTCTTTGCCACAAGAAAAGTTATCTATTCAAGGATATTCAATCTTTGAATTGTGTTTTATTACCTAGTTGCCATTCCAGTTGTAAGGCCAAACAAGAATGACAAATCTCAACATACGCAAAGATAAGATACTTCAACACATTCAAACTAAGATACCAAAGGTTGCTTGTGTATCATCACATCAATTATACAAATCACATATGCATAAAAAGACTACCAATTTGACATACGAGAAATCAACAATGATAACACATGAATACATTTAGAACACACAAACTAGGATGTATTCTTCATTATCCTTTTGGAAATATACAAGTCCAAAATCCTTTCTATACATAATGCAAATCAAAATGTCATTACAAGTTTCTCCTAGAATTTCAGCAAAGTTTCCCCTCTGTAAAAAGTCTTTTTCCTATACATTACAAATAGCCTTGTGTTTATAGGCTTCTTCAGATAACCACCTTCTAACTACCCAATAACTACTTTCTCATTACCTTTTTTGAAATACAATGGTTTTGAACGTAATAAACCTTTTGGTTATGAATTTTCTATCTTTTCACAAAATAAGATTCATTTTATAAGTCTTAGTTACATTAAGTGACATAAGTCACATTTACAAAAAGGTAATTAGTAACCCATAACTTTGAAGAAATATCAAATTATTGACTTCACTGAGGTAACTTTCAATCTTTGTCAGCTTCATTCTGATAACTTTTGAAGGAAGGCTATCCATGCATTGAATATTGCCTATCTTACCTTCTTCATTGCATAATGATGAGGTGAAAAAAAAAATGTTTTAACATATGAATTGAGATGTCAACACCCATCATTATCATATCATGAATTACAAATAGAACTTTGAAGGTTTTAGCAAGCTTTAATAGTATTTTACCAATTAACTCTAAACCTTTGTCTTGAACATATTTGGCAAAATATCATCTCCAATTGACATGAACATGAAGTGTTCTCTTTAGCCTTATATTGAAGAAGTGGTGTGTACATGTTCAACATGGTGAATGAACAACATTTAATAAAATTGTTGGTTCCTTTAAACTTACATGAATATCCATATGTTGTTTCAAAGCTTCCATAACATTCTTGAGATATCATATCCTCGAGGTAATCTGTAAAATAGTTGGGGTGCAATGTCTGCATATTCACACTTCAAGCTCATGCATCCTTCTAAAAAACTCGAATGCATTGTTGCTTCCAAATTTTACACTCATGCCTACCACAATACTTAGAATGAAAGTGTTCAAAACTCATTCCAAAGCCGCCCATTTTAGCACAGCCACAAAGGATGTTGAAAAACATTGTCAAATATGGTTTTACAACTATCAATTGGATTTTCTTGATAACTTATGAAGTCTTTTTGACAAATCAATTTCCTTCAAATCTTGCAATCATTGTGCTCGGCGAGACTACATTTCTTTGAGGCATTCTATTAAATAGTTCACGTGTTATGTATGATTCTACATTTGTCATGCATGTCTACCAGGGCACTTGCAACCATAAACTTCTATAAAATTCTCCCTCCTGTGATGCTTTGATGGATACTCAAGGTCATTAGCATGGGATATGTGATCAAATGCACATTTTTTTATAGTGCAAGCTTAATTTTGCGGATTATTTCATTTAACATCTCCAACAATTATAAAAAAAAATTCGACTTTGTTTCTTTGATGTAGTCCACCGAATAGCTCACAATTCTTACAGATTTTTCACACTTTGGCATACATCTTGAGACTCAAGGATGACTTTCCATCTTTCCTCGATCACTCTTACAATCATGACATTCCATGAGATGAGATCTCTTTGAGGCATTCTAATAAATAGCTTCATGTTGCTTGCATGTGCTTCCCTATTTTATGTATCATTCGATGATGGATGTTCATAACCTGCTCTAAAGTTTCCATTGCACACATGGAGCAAAAATGGCAATTAATTTGGAATCGGTTTTACACTTGACAATTGCATTTGTTTGCAAATTTTTAAGGCTTTTTTTTAGCAACCCAATTCTGTGCATTTACCGTAGTCATGTCATTCCATTCCTTGAGATAATGTCCCTATGAGGCGTCTCTATTCAAAGCTTCTATATTGGCATGAGTGGACTGCTGGTAAAGGTTGTGGAATTCATCTATACACCTTCCAATGGCATCTGCTTCACATTTCAAGTCTTCATTTAGTGCATATCTTGCAATCATCGTATGCCATGAGACTATGTTTCTTTGATAAATTGTGTAAAACCTTTCACATTCCTTGGCTATGATCACATGATTTGCTCGCATTTCAACTAGAGCATTGTCAACTTTAATATCTGAAAATATTTCCGATTTGATGGATGTCAATAACCTATTCCAAAATTCTTGTTTTGGCTTGGGTGGGATGCAAGCTGAGAAAGGTCGTCGAATTGGGCATTACTCCTATTAATTGAATTGCTTATATTGTCAAAAGCTTTTTCAACAAATTTTGGTGCATTATCCCGCAATTACTTCATCCCATACTGTAACATATCTTCAAATATTACACCTTATCCCGCACTTCCACATTTTGCATGCATAAAGATCAATATATCGGTTGAGAATTTTGAAAGCTTTTTCAATGACTTCACTGTGTGCATGAACTGCAGTTATGGCAGCCATAAGATGGTATCTCTGTGAGGCACTCTGTTGAAGCATTTATGTACTTATCAAAATGCATGCAATACATTTGAACTTCTATCCTTTGCATTGATTTGGAAGTTTCTAAAGCTTTATCAACATATCCATTAAGTGTGTATCCCACGACCATCACATGCAATGAGAGTACATTTCTTTGACACATATGTTGTAGAATTTAGCTTAACCCTAGCTGATTGCATTTGCTTGAAAGTATCTAAAATCTCTTCAACAACTCCATCTAAGCCACCTCCATCAAATTTTCATTGTCTTGTGAAAAGGGTTAGGAATGCTCCAAAATGGAGCATTTCTAATCTTTACATGTAACTCATAAAGCGGGCCCACACAAGGTTAGAAAGGAAGGTTAGAGATACTCCATTTTGGAGCAATACCAACCTTTTATTTTTGAGTTTATAAACTTGGGTTAGGAATGCTAAAAAATAGAGCATTCTTAACCCAAATCTTTCAAAGGATCTGATTTTGACTTTTGGAGTTGTTGACTACAAAGTGGGAGAAAGGGAGATGGGAGGTATTTTTAAATAACTTTTTCCCCCAAAATGATCTCAATACAAACTATAGAAACCAATTTATATTATTAAATTATTTTTGAAAATTAATTTAAATATTTCCCATTAAGTTTATTACCCAAATTAGGAAAAATGACCATAACTTTTAAATGGTAAGGAGTTAGGCTCTGAAATTTGAAACATGCTTTCATTGTAGGAAAATGAGCATATACCATTATTTGATCCACATTCAACCTTAGGACCAATTCAAAGTTCAAATTTTGGGTATTTCAAATGTGAGGGAACATTACACACACACACACACATACATAAATATATATGTATATATATACACACACATATATATACATATATACATATATACATATATATACATACATATATATACACATATATACACATACACACATATACACACACACGCACATATATGTACACACACACACATATATGTATGTATGTATGTATGTACACACACATATATACATATATATATATATATACACATATACATACATATTGTTAGGTCTCGGGGACAACTGAGAGGGGGGGGGGGTGAATTAGTTGTCCAATAAATTTAAACCAAAAACAATTCAACCAACTTAATGCTTAATATCGGTAAACAAGTTAAGTATGCCGGTAGATAGTTATAACAGTTAATTGCTATACCGGTAAGGATTAGTGCATGAAACATAAACACAAAGTCATCCACAACACATAACACCAATATTTGTACGTGGAAACCCTGTAAGGGGAAAAACCACGGTGGGAAACCTTACCCATAATCAGATGATACTACTATAGATAGTAAGTGTACATAAATGGGGTCTGCACATGCAGAAAGGCCAACAACCTAGAGCTCACTGCTCAATCACAAAATGGGAGTCACATTGACTACAGTTGGATAGTTAAATCCAATAAGAATGTACTACACAAAAATAGCATCTTCATATGCTAGATTCAGTATCGGTGTAATGCTGATATGCTTTCACAAAAACCTAGCTTCACCTTCATACGATGTCTTTGTGTATAACTCTGCTTAATCTCGCATATACCTTCACACAATCCTTTTTCGCATTCCACACTTGATCTTACAAATAAGATCTTATATTTATACCATAACCTAAGACCAATTTTAGTAGGTCGACTCTACAAGATATTACAATAAAAACATTTATCAAACAATATAATATCCGATGCAATAACCGATTGAACATGTCAGCTTAATGCATTTACAACAATAATTAATCATCTTCATAGCGTGCCATGTTGATCTGGAAAAGATAATCCTGCCGGTGTAACCCTAGACCTATTTGCCGGTAATAGCAAATATGCATCTATGAATATACCAATGAACAAAAATCTAGGACAAGATGTCCAGATGATGTCTTCGACATAACCATGTGTCTTCCATGCCATTCCAAGTGCCGATGATCATTATATCTTGTCGGTGTACCATATACCAGTAACTGTGCAATAATTACTTGCTTGCCGGTGAATGTTGCTGGATCTCCAAAGTGCTAGTGTTTTAGTAGGTGTTGACATCAATGACAAAACCATACCAAAATACCAACACACACACACACACACACACACACACACACACACACACACACATTGTCATGAAATTGTGACCCTTGCAATTTTAACAACATTTGGGGTCCTCACCTTGGTGATGACATCTCCTTCCTTAATCGAGACCTATTTCTGCATTTCCAACCCTTCTCTCTTCCTCCTTTATGTCTTGTGTTTGCTTTAGACCCTATCTAGGCCCCAAAATAGGGCAGGACAGGGGCGTGGCCCCCTTGGACAGTGGCATGGCGCCCTTGTCCCCACTATTGCCATTCTACACTCATATGAGAATGGTTGATATTGTCATTAATGGCAACCAACTGGTATCAGGTTTCTACACAAGCACCAACATCACATACATCATACACCGACAGGCATATTCACTGGCATCCAAGATACACCGACAATGAATTATACTAGCTCTCAGGCCGACATGAGACAAGTTTTGTTTATATGAATTGTATTGTAAATGTAATTAATTATTTGTAAGCAAACATGATGTATTGTAAAGGCTCATATATGTATGAGATCTTATAGATCATTTTGTATCAAGAAGCAATGATAGGTGATTATTATTGGTATATGTATATACAACGAAAGGTTTTTGTTATGGTATCTGACTAAGATTAAATCGGTACTGAACCAAGCATTAAAGATGCTATTTTGAGCAATACATTGTATTGGATTTAATTATCCATTTTGTAGTCAATGAGACTCTTATATTGAGCAGTGAGTTCTAGGTTGTTGCCCTTCCTTCATATGAAGGCCCGTGTTGTAAGTAATATTTATTCATATTGTCCAATGAGTAAATATTGTGGGTCACAAATCCCATCGAGGTTTTTCCCACACCAGGTTTCCTCGCCAAAATGTTTTGTGTTATGGTGTGCATTTATGCTGTCTCTATTATTTCTCTTTACTGAATTATTTCTTGTTTACCAGTACATTGATTTGGGTTGCAAAGTTAAAAATAAGTTTAAATATTCAACTAACCGGTCAAACAATGATTCACCCCCCCTCTTAGTGTCTTTGGGACTGTCATTGAATCTAACACCCACCTCTTAGGGTGGTCCTATGTGCGGGCTGCCTGATCTCCTATGCATTTCTTGTCTTTAAGGTTAGTTATTCCTCTTTGTCGGCCTTCAATGGTTGAAAATTAATCCTTGAGGCATGTATAAAAGGGAATTCAATACCCTCATTCAAGGAGGGATGAACAACAAAAAATACAGATAGAGAGCATAAGGAGAAGATACAAGATTTCAAGGTCATCATCAAGCATTCAAGTCTTCTTTATTTATCCATTGGAGCAACATTACAACATTCATTTGCAAGCATGTGTGTGTGTGTGTTAGGGTTTTGTCATGTTACATGCCATTTCATACAACATTTGTGATTACATTCAACAAGCAAAGACATCATTGTCAATAAGTTATAGATTTACAAGGTATACATCTTCATTGTTTACATTCAAGCATTTGCAATTACTTTCTTTCTAGGTTGATTCCTCAACCGGGGTTTGACTTAGGCAAACCCCTATCCACAACCCTCCCTTTCTTCTCTTTTCTATGTGTAGGTTGTAGGTGTGCAGCTGTAATTGCAGGTTTGGGCTTCATTTGCAGAGATGGAAGAACCCTTTTCGTTTTACAGATTTTGTGGTGGACCATGTACATTCCCGCTATGGTCACGACGAATTTTTTCCAAATTTGCAGGGCAAATCCACATCAGTTTAATTAGCCCAAATCCAAAGTTACAACGTGATCCCGAACTAGTAGCACCTCATTTCACTCATTTCCTCTCTCTTTTCCACATAGTCAACAAGCGAACTTTCTCATTTACAAAAGAGGGTAAATCACACTTCAACCACTTGCAATCCACTCAGAATTCACATCCTTGTTTCCTTCAGATTTGGATCTAGCGTATTCAACCCCTCTTTTGAATGTAAAGTTCTTCCCAAGTGAAAATCATCCTAGTGGTTTCCTTTCTCTCTCCTAGGTGGGGAGTCACTAGGATCCAATTTCCAATTTACAATATATATATATATATATATATATCTGTGTGTGTGTGTATATATATATATGTGTGTGTGTGTGTGTGTGTGTGTGTGTGTGTGTGTGTCTATATGTCTATATGTATGTCTGTATGTATGTATATACATATACATGTGTATATATATACATGTGTATATATATACATGTGTATACATGTACATGTATATATACATGTATACATGTACATGTATGTATAGATACATATACATATATATACATGTGTATATACATATGTATATGTATCTATATATACAGATGTATGTATATAAATATATATATACATACATATATGTATACATATGTATATACATATATATACATATGTATATACACATGTATATATATGTCTATATGTCTATATATGTATATATATAGTGAATTTGAATAAGAGTCCAAATGAAGCACATATTATTATGTGTGTAAAATCTTTTCTATGTTTTTATATTTCAGCCCAAAATTTATGATATGGAGTTGGGAAACAGATTTGTCACTGTGAATTATCCTTCAAACTTGACCCTATTCATCCGAAAAGCAGTGACAAATGTCCCAACAGTTGGAGAGATTGTGTTGAGGCCAAAATCTTCCTCTGCGTTTGAGAGGGGCAACCCCCTTGTATGATGGGAGTACTTAGGATTTTTGTGTACTTTTGACCCGAAAGTACATAAAGGAGAAAACACAAAACTAAAGAAAGGTAAAGAATAGAAACCTCAACAATAGACATACGAATACCAATTGAGATTTCACAATAGGTAACGATTACAAAGGGGGATTTAAGCACAATATAAGTTTTGACTTGCAATGAGGATGAAAGAAGGGCTACAAATCTCAACATACGAAGAGCTAAATAACTCTAGCACATCCAAACTAGGATACCAAACCTTGATAATGTTTCATTACATCAATTGCATGAATCATAATCATTCCAATAGATGATAAATGATTTGCACATGGACAAAAGATACCACTAATTTGACACACGAAAAAATCAGCAATAATAACTCAAGAAGAACATATAGAACATACAAACTAAATGCACATCCTTTATTATTTCCATGAAATTATACAATCCCAAGAACTCTCTTGTAAAAAGTGCAAAACCAAAAGTCATCAAACTTGTTCTTTAAAAATTTGATCATAGTCTCCCCTTTGAAAAAGTCCCCCCCTTTTACAATGCAAAAGCCTTGAATATATAGGCTTTTAGAAGGAATAACTACTTTGTAACCAACTAGCCTAACTACTTTATGTAACCACTTACAATAGCCACTTAAGATAGCTACCATAAGCAAACACTTAGGATAACCACCTAGCATAATCACCTAACATAACTTCTTAAAATAACTACCCAAGTGATCACTTGTAATAACTACCCTTTAGAAGTCAAGTTAGGATCTATCTAAATTTTACAAAAGCTAAAAAGCTAACTTTAGTTACAATAAGTGACTTAAGTCACTTTTACAAAGAATAACTTGAAACTCTATAACTTTGATGAAAAACAAAGCTGCGAGTTATATTGAGGTGCTTTCCATATTCGTTTACTTCATCTATGGTACTTGTAACCATCTCACCATCCAGCCATCTAAGGACACAAAGAAATTATTTCTCTCATTCTAAAGAACAAGACAACTTTGAAGCTTTCCCTTGATGAACAACCAAGTGTTGAGTTATTCTATAAGTAATGAGTTATGCTATAAGAACACATTCTTCAAAACTTGGGTACATTGTTTATGATGTGTGCATGTTTAGAAAGTGTTTCCATGAGATGATATCTTAGTTATCTATATAACTTCATTGCATGTTGAGAGGAGTTGAGCAAACTTTTGGATTTTGAATTGATATTTCACAAACATGCCTATAGAAGCAATGCAAACCAAAATATCTGACAAAGAATTCTCTACCACCCCGGTCATTGTGTTTGTTGGATAGTTTGTAAGGTCATTTCAGCAAATTAAATTTGTGTATATCCTACAACCACTGCATCCCATATTTTGCATGCATGTCTACACAAACCCGCAACTATGAAATGCAATTGTTTGAAAGTTTTTAATGCCTCAACAAATCCACTCACTACAAATCTCGAGAATCACTGTGTTTCATGGGACGACCTCTATTATGAGGTGGTTGTCAAACATTTTTTGTGTCATGTCTATGCTTCCACATATGCATGCATTTTCCACTTATAATATCTGACAAAAATATCGACTTTTATCATGCTTTAGTGGACGTCCCTACCATATTTCAAAGCTTCTACATTTGAACTCCATCTCTCAGAGGCATTCTGACAAACAAGTCACGTGTCCTCTCTTTGACTCCACACTTTCCATAAATGTCTATCGTGGCAATTGTAATTATTGCTCCCCATGATTTTACATCTCTTTAGGGGATTTGTTCAAACCGATATATTCTTTTGTGATTCCATGTTTTGTATAAATCACACCATGGCTATTGCAACAGTAACATCTAACAAAAATCCTCTAGCCTTTATGCTTTGATGGACGTTCATACCCTGTTTCAAACTTCTCATTTCGGCTCGAGTGCAATGCTAGTAAAGGTCATGGATTTTGGCTATACACCTGCAGATGGCATCCGTTTCACATTTCAAGTCTTCATTTTGTGCATATCTTGCAATCATCGTACGCCATGAGACTACATTTTTTTGAGGCATTCATAATTCTTGAGCATCTTCTACGCCTTGCATGAAATGCATTAGCTTGAAAGTTTCTAAAGTTTTCTTTGTGAATTTGCACACAATGCTTCGATGAAGTAGTTATCTACAAGTAGTTATCATAACTACCTCCTCTTTGGCCTTCGAAAACAAATGAGAAAACTCCCTTTGTCCGCGATTTGTGAAAGTTGGACAACTTTTCGATAACTTCACTTATCCTTCGCAACTTCACTTCATTGGTAACTTCGGGAAGCTGAACAAACGAAAGTGTTTATCTTGTCTTTGCCAAACCATTGTGGATTGTGCCTTCGGTAACTTTAACAAGTTTGCCAACTTGTGAAAACACACGAACTTGTCGATGATATCAATAAAACATCGATTAACTCATCTGGAGAATGCATTGATTCTTATGTAATTTGAGACAACTCGTTGCTCTACTTATGTCAATTTCTATAATGGATTTACAATGAAATTAATTGTTTTAAAACTTGACCAATCTTCTAATGGGTGATTTAGCCAACTTTGATAACAAGGCACCTGCTTTTCGGGCGAACAAGGTCAAGTTTGAAGGATAATTCACAATGAAAAATCTATTTACCAACAGTTGGAGAGATTGTATTGATGACACAATCTTCCTCTGTGTTTGAGAGGGGCATCTCCCTCGTATGATGGGAGAATTTAGGATTTTTATGTACTTTTGACCCGAAAGTACATAAAGGAGAAAACACAAAACTAAAGAAAGGTAAAGAATAGAAACTTCAACAATAGACATATGAATACCAATTGATATTTCATAATAGATAATGATTACAAAGGGGGATTTAAGCACAATATAAGTTTTGACTTGCAATGATGATGAAAGAAGGGCTACAAATCTCAACATATGAAGAGCTAAATAACTCTAGCACATCCAAACCAGGATACCAAAGCTTGATAATGTTTCATTACATCAATTACATGAATCATAAGCATTCCAATAGATGATAAATGATTTGCACATGGACAAAAGTTACCACTAATTTGACACACGAAAAATCAACAATAATAACTCAAGAAGAACATATAGAACATACGAACTAAATCCACATCCTTTATTATTTTCATGAAATTATACAATCCCAAGAACTGTCTTGTACAAAGTGCAAAACCAAAAGTCATCAAACATGTTCTTTAAAAATTTCTTCATAGTCTCCCCTTTGAAAAAGTCCCCCCCTTTTACAATGCAAAAGCCTTGAATATACAGGATTTTAAAAGGAATAACTACTTTGTAACCAACTAGCCTAACTACTTTATGTAACCACTTACAATAGCCACTTAAGATAACTACCATAAGCAAACACTTAGGATAACCACCTAGCATAATCACCTAGCATAACTTCTTAAAATAACTACCCAAGTGATCACTTGTTATAACTACCCTTTAGAAGTCAATTTAGGATTTATCTAACTTTTACAAAAGCCAAAAAGCTAACTTTAGTTAAAATAAGTGACTTAAGTCACTTTTACAAAGAACAACTTGAAACTCTATAACTTTGATGAAAAAAAAAGCTGTGAGTTATATTGAGGTGCTTTCCATATTCGTTTGCTTCATCTATGGTACTTGTAACCATCTCACCATCCAACCATCTAAGGACACACATAAATTATTCTCGCATTCTAAAGAACAAGACAACTTTGAAGCTTTCCCTTGATGAACAACCAAGTAATGAGTTATTCTATAAGTAATGAGTTATGCTATAAGAACACATTCTTTAAAACTTGGGCACATTGTTTATGATGCGTGCATGTTTAGAAAAGTGTTTCCATGAGATGATATCTTAGCTAGCTATATAACTTGGTTGCATGTAGAGAGGAGTTTAGCAAACTTTTAGATTTTGATTTGATATTTCACAAACATGCCTCTAGAAGCAATGCAAACAAAAATATCTAACAAAGAATTCTCTACCACCCTGGTTGTTGCATTTGCTGGATAGTTTGTAAGGTCGTTTCAACAAATTAAATTTGTGTATATCCTGCAACCACTGCATCCCATATTTTGCATCCACGTCTATACGAACCTGCATCTGTGAAATGTAATTGTTTGAAAGTTTTTAATTCCTCAACAAATCCACTCACTGCAAATCTTGAGAATCAATGTGTTTCATGGGACAAACTCTCTTATGAGGCGGCTGTCAAACATTTTTCGTGTCGTGTCTATGCTTCCACATATGCATGCATTTTCCACTTATAATATATGACAAATTTTTGACTTTTATCATGCTTTAGTGGACGTCCCTACCATATTTCAAAGCTTCTACATTGGAACTCCATCTCTCACAGGCATTCTAACAAACAAGTAACGTGTCCTCTCTTTGACTCCACAATTTCCATACATTTCTATCGTGGCAATTGCAATTGTCGCTCCCCATGATTTTACATCTCTTTGATGGATTTGTTCAAACTGGTAGATTCTTTTGTGATCCCATGTTTTGTAAAAATCGTGCCATGGTTGTTGCAACAGTAACATCTGACAAAAATCTTCTAGCCTTTACGCTTTGATGGATGTTCATATACTATTTCAGACTTCTCATTTCGGCTCGAGTGCAATGCTAGTAAAGGTCATGGATTTTGGATATACACCTGTAGCTGGCATCCACTTCACATTTCAAGTCTTCATTTTGTGAATATCTTGCAATCATCGTACACCATGAGACTACGTTTCTTTGAGGCATTCATAATTCTGGAGCATCTTCTATGCCTTGCATGAAATGCATTAGCTTGAAAGTTTCTAAAGTTTTCTTTGTGAATTTGCACACAATGATTCGATGAAGTAGTTATCTACAAGTAGTTATTATTACTACCTCCTCTTTGGCCTTCAAAAGCAAATGAGAAAACTCCCTTTGTCCGCGATTTTTGAAAGTTGGCCAACTTGCCGATAACTTCACTTATCCTTCGGGACTTCACTTCATCGGTAACTTCAGGAAGCTGAACAAACAAAAGTGTTTATCTTGTCTTTGCCAAACCATTGTGGATTGTGCCTTCGGTAATTTTAACAAGTTTTCAAACTTGTGAAAACACACGAACTTGTCGATGATATCAATAAAACATTGATTAACTCATCTTGATAATGCATTGATTCTTATGTAATTTGAGACAACTCGTTGCTCCACTTATGTCAAATGCTATAATGGTTTTACAATGAAATTAATTGTTTTAAAACTTTACCAAGCTTCTAATTGGTGATTTAGGCAACTTTGATAACAAGGCACAAGTGGTCAACACTTTTTGTTGTATTGTTAATCTGCAGATTTCATCTATCAACAATAATACATTTAATTTGTATGTGTGCAAGGATATCTAGGTGCTCATTTGTTTTCCATTGAAGCTTCAATGACAACACTAACTTGATCAAGGTGGTGCATGATTGACTTGGGAGCTCTCATTGTGAAGATAATTGACACAAAAACTTAAAATTTGACGTGTTTAAAATGAGGGCTAACAACTGGGTCTGTCTAGGGACAAGGACTATAAGGGACAAAGGAGGAACCCACAATCTTAACCAAAGATCACTGTGTTATCTATTGGGAAATGGAGTCAAGGGGAAGAGAGAACAAAAGAGAAACCAACCTCAAACCAAAAATGGGACGAACACAACCAAAACTTCAGGCTGAATATGTACATGGTAGGCAAAGCCTACCTCAAATTTCTCCAGGATGATCATGCAAAGCCATTTATGGGTTGGGATAAATAGACACCTGTGTGGAAAAGTGGTGTGCATCCATGTAACACCTGTAAGCTCAATAGGTTGGCAATATTGACAAATATGAGATGTGGAAGGATTTTGAACAACAAGCCGAGTGACCATATCTCATCATAAATCATTGAGCTCTCTTGAAAGATTTGGGTACTACTTTTTGCGATATTGATTATGTGTTCCGGCATCATGCTAAGCATATCGACTTTCTCCATCTGAATATTCTTTTGATGATTTGGATTGGAAGACATTAACCCACAAATCAGACAACCTTCATATAGTTTGTAACGTGAAGAAACTTTTGTCAATGCAAATACTAAATTTGACTTTTGAAAATCAACTTCCAGGAACATAGGATCATCTTGTGTGATGACATTTTATTTTTCTTCCATTGAGAGGACTTCAAAGAGTTCTTTATCCATGGAATGCAAAATTGAAGAAGACACAACACTTTCAGATTTTTGTTCCATCAAGATAGGGACATTTGTTGAGATATCTTCATAGTTTTCATCTTCAATAGATATTTGCATAAATTTTTATTTTATTTTGTCCCAATGATTCCTCTTCATCACACCCTTCATGAAATTTGAAAAACTTCATACTCAGGTGGCATGTATGATAAAGAGTGGATGCTTGATGGTTCATATTCTTTCACTTGGGGCTGATTTGGAAGATCATTGATATCTTCTTAAGTAAAGGTCTCCAATTCTAAAGGAAAAGAAGATATCCGCAAAGTTCCACTTGTAGTTAGCTCTCCATTGGTCATGGTAATGAAAGGTTTCTCATAAGTAACTGAAACTTTGACATCATCAATGCTACTATCATCTCCATTGATTTAACTGAAACTTTGACATCATCAATGCTACTATCATCTCCATTGATTTATGATGGAATAATAGGAATGTCTTCTCCACAAAGGAAGTCATCATCTGGAGCATTGAGAAACCAACTGGGAATAAATACTACTTGAAATTCATCTTTATGCATCTCTTCTTCACCATTCTCTTCATTCTTGGGCTGCATGCATGCTTGGAAAGTATTTGATACCTTTTCTTTAAGCTCCTTATTTTCAGATTGATGAAATACTTCTTCTTTGTTGTGGTAATATTCATAATGCTCATGGCATCCATGGATGCAATCTTCTTTTTCTTCCTCACTCACTTCATCTTGATCTTTCTTTTGACAAGTATCCTTATGAGTTGATATAGCTTCATCTTCCTCGACACATGCATATTGTGGTGGGTCATTTTCAAAGCTTGGATCATAAAACATTTTATCTAGAATGTGTTCTTCATCAAGAAAATAATTCTTTCCCTCATCTTTTTGTTCAATTTCTTGCAATGTTTGAAGCAGAGAAGGATGCACTTTGTCATGACCAATTTTCCTATTTCCATAGAAGCTTTTCAAAGACTTGATATGAAAATAATTGAGAATTTGATTTTGTTGAGAAATACGTGGAGGAGAATGAGCATCATCATTATTATCCATTGTTGATTCAAGAATATAATCACGAGCAAGAATTTGGTTCTCTCTTCCATCTTTCTCCTCAATCTTTTGCAGAGTCTAGAGTAGAGAAGGATTAATTTTATGAGGATCAAGTTTCTTTCCACTATAGAAACTCTTCAAGAAGTTGACTTGTTCAGGATCATCAAGACTTTGATTCTATAGAGCAACTGGTACATGAGAAAGATCAATTTTGTCTTCATCTTTCTTGATTGTTGTTGATTTAGGTAAATGATCACGAGAAAGAAAACCAATCTCTTTTCCATGCTTTTCTTCAATATATTGCAACACTTGACATAAAGAGGGATAAATCTTATCAATAGAAAACTGCATGCCACCATAAAAGCTCTTCAAGAATTCAACTTGTATGGGCTCATCAGGAACTTGCTTCTTTTGATATAAATAGTCTTCACCGTCATTTTCACTATCACTTTCCAACTTTCCTTTGTACCAAACTATTTTTTTGAGTTCGATCTTTCAGATAGAGTCGCCAACATTCATTCTAAAGAACCTTGAAATTTCTGAGGAACAAAACACACTGGTATTTCGATCCCCAACAGAGTCGCCAAAAATCTGTTGGTAAACAAATTTGTCATTGTGAATTATCCTTCAAACTTGACCCTGTTCGCTCGAAAAGCAGTGACAACTGTCCCAAAAGTTGGAGAGATTGTATTGAGGCCACAATCTTCCTTTGCGTTTGAGAGGGGCAGATGCCTCGTATGATGGGATTATTTAGGATTTTTGTGTACTTTTGACTCGAAAGTACATAAAGGAGAAAACACAAAACTAAAGAAAGGTGAAGAATATAAACCTCAACAATAGACATACGAATACCAATTGAGATTTCACAATAGATAATGATTACACAAGGGGATTTAAGCATAATATAAGTTTTGACTTGCAATGATGATGAAAGAAGGGCAACAAATCTCAACATACGAAGAGCTAAATAACTCTAGCACCTCCAAACCAGGATACCAAATCTTGATAAAGTTTCATTGCATCAATTGCATGAATCATAAGCATTCCAATAGATGATAAATGATTTGCACATGGACAAAAGATACCACTAATTTGACACACGAAAAATCAGCAATAATAACTTAAGAAGAACATATATAACATACAAACTAAATGTACATCCTTTATTATTTCCATGAAATTATACAATCCCAAGAACTCTCTTGTACAAAGTGAAAACCAAAAGTCATCAAACTTGTTCTTTAAAAATTTCTTCATAGTCTCCCCTTCGAAAAAGTCCCCCCCTTTTACAATGCAAAAGCCTTGAATATATAGGATTTTAGAAGGAATAACTACTTTGTAACCAAGTACCCTAACTACTTTATGTAACCATTTACAATAACCACTTATGATAACTACCATAAGAAAACACTTAGGATAACCACCTACCATAATCACCTAGCATAACTTCTTAAAATAACTACCCAAGTGATCACTTGTAATAACTACCCTTTAGAAGTCAAGTTAGGATTTATCTAACTTTTACAAAGGCCAAAAAGCTAACTTTAGTTACAATAAGTGACTTAAGTCACTTTTACAAAGAACAACATGAAACTCTATAACTTTGATGAAAAACAAAGCTACGAGTTATATTGAGGTGCTTTCCATCTTCTTTTGCTTCATCTATGGTACTTGTAACCATCTCACCATCCAGCTATCTAAGGACACAAAGAAATTATTTCTCTCATTTTAAAGAACAAGACAACTTTGAAGCTTTTCCTTTATGAACAACCAAGTAATGAGTTATGCTATAATAACACATTCTTCAAAACTTGGGCACATTGTTTATGATGTGTGCATGTTTAAAAAAGTGTTTCCATGAGATGATATCTTAGCTATCTATATAAGTTTGTTGCATGTAGAGAGGATTTGAGCAAACTTTTGGATTTTGATTTGATATTTCACAAACATGCCTATAGAAGCAATGCAAACAAAAATATCTGACAAAGAATTCTCTACCACCCTGGCCATTGCGTTTGTTGGATAGTTTGTAAGGTCGTTTCAACAAATTAAATTTGTGTATATCCTGCAACCATTGCATCCCATATTTTGCATGCATGTCTACACGAACCTGCAACTGTGAAATGCAATTGTTTGAAAGTTTTAATGCCTCAACAAATTCATTCACTGCAAATCTCGAGAATCACTGTGTTTCATGGGACGACCTCTCTTATGAGGTGGTTGTCAAACATTTTTTGTGTCGTGCCTATGCTTCCACATATGCATGCATTTTCCACTTATAATATCTGACAAAAATGTTGACTTTTATCATGCTTTAGTGGACATCCCTACCATATTTCAAAGCTTCTACATTGGAACTCCGTCTCTCACAGGCATTCTGACAAACAAGTCACGTGTCCTCTCTTTGACTCCACAGTTTCCATACATGTCTATCGCGGCAATTGTAATTATCGTTCCCCATGATTTTACATCTCTTTAAGGGATTTGTTCAAACCGGTATATTCTTTTGTGATTCCATGTTTTGTATAAATTGCACCATGGCTGTTGCAACGGTAACATTTGACAAAAATCCTCTAGCCTTTATGCTTTGATGGATGTTCATACCCTGTTTCAAACTTCTCATTTCAGCTCGAGTGCAATGCTAGTAAAGGTCGTGGATTTTGGCTATACACCTGCAGATGGCATCCGCTTCACATTTCAAGTCTTCATTTTGTGCATATCTTGCAATCATCGTACGCCATGAGACTACATTTTTTTGAGGCATTCATAATTCTTGAGCATCTTCTACGCCTTGCATGAAATGCATTAGCTTGAAAGTTTCTAAAGTTTTCTTTGTGAATTTGCACACAATGCTTCGATGAAGTAGTTATCAACAAGTAGTTATTATAATTATTATAACTACCTCCTCTTTGGCCTTTGAAAACAAATGAGAAAACTCCCTTTGTCCGCGATTTGTGAAAGTTGGACAACTTTCCGATAACTTCACTTATCCTTCGCGACTTCACTTCATCGGTAACTTCGGGAAGCTGAACAAACAAAAGTGTTTATCCTGTCTTTGCCAAACCATTGTGGATTGTGCCTTCGGTAACTTTAACAAGTTTGCCAACTTGTGAAAACACACGAACTTGTCGATGATATCAATTAAACATCGATTAACTCATCTGGAGAATGCATTGATTCTTATGTAATTTGAGACAACTCGTTGCTCCACTTATGTCAAATGCTATAATGGTTTTACAATGAAATTAATTTTTTTAAAACTTGACCAAGCTTCTAATTGGTGATTTAGCCAACTTTGATAACAAGGCACAAGTGGTCAACACTTTTTTCTTGTATTGTTAATCCACAGATTTCATCGATCAACAATAATACATTTAATTTGCATGTGTGTAAGGATATCTAGGTGCTCATTTGTTTTCCGTTTAAGCTTCAATGACAACACTAACTTGATCAAGGTGGTGCACGATTGACTTGGGAGCTCTCATTGTGAAGATAATTGACACAAAAACTTAAAATTTGGTGTGTTTAAAATGGGGGCTAACATATGGTATCAGAGATAGTCTAATCCTAACTCTCCCATGAGAGGGCTTAGGAATATGAGAGAACTGAATAATGATTTTCTGTAGATCTACCTAGGATAAGTTAGTGTAAGAGAGTGATTTGGTTAGTTTTTATGTGCGAAGAGCATAAGTTTCATTGTGAATATTTTGTTTTCTAGTTTTTCTAAAATCCAAACAAGTTTTGATTATGGATTGAGAGGCAGAATGGGATATGCCATGATGACATTGCTTTAACTGTGATGATGTATGAAATTAGTCATGTAAATATTACCCGAGCTTGGGGATAAGGAGAGAGAGCTTCAATTTGTAATTACTTTACTTGATTTTTGTCTGAAGGGATGTCAATATTATATAGTATAAGGCAAACGTTGTGAGCCCAGATCAAAGGAGGCATTCTGGAATCTAAAAATAATGTTTGATAGCAATATTTTTTCCTATGTTCTGATTGGTTCTGTTGGCTTGCACTTCTTGAGGAATTTTGATCAGCCGATTCTTTTTATTTGGAATCCTTCAATATATTACATTTTTATCAGTGATTTGATTGCCATGACAATTTTGTAGCTTGCAGTGGTCGTTGGTTACCTGCATTCGACATTGAAAATTGGAGGCCCAATTCATTGGCGCGATCTCATATCCTGATTGGCTTTAATATTTGCATTGTGACCAAATATTCTATTGTGAGCTTTGACATCATGATCTACATTTTGCAACGGAGATTTGTTGATTGGGGGCATTTTTTGATAAGATTGTCTGGTGGTGTGAGGTCTTGGACACACAAGCGGCTAATTCATATTTCCAAGGGGTCGTGAGGCCATAATATTTGTGCACATACATGGTGGGTTGTTTATTCAATCTCGCAACTGGTGTTTTCATATATTCACGGCTACCACCAACTGGTTCCCTCCATCATCATACCTTGATTGCTTATAGAGGTTCTTATCCGCATTATTTTTATTAACAAACAGTCATTTCTCCTGATCGTTCCGGTGCATTATCCATTTGGCGTATTGATCATGAGATCAACCTCCTTATGGGTTGTATACTCCTTCAATTAGGCACTTTAATATTTGGCGATCCACCGTGACAAGCCGTGACAAGTTTGTAGTTGGCTCATGGTGACTGACTCACATTGATCTTGGCCCATATTGATCCCATATCTATTATTGATCAAAAACTTTATTTAAATATCTATTTAAGCCCAACGTTTGGTTGGATTTATTGCTCATATTAACCCGATTTGATATTGTTCATGAAAGATTTTTGGCTGGTGGTTATTTGGATCACATGGAGGTATTTTCCAAGGGCAGGATTTATTTAACGTGTGTGAGGGGGGAGAATATGTTCTTTCCTTATAATTGAAAAAATGAGCCTCAAAAGTCAAATTTGTTAAGTAGAAGATCTACTGGAGGATGGAGGCACTGGAGGATGGAGGACATTCAATGATCTCTCGTCAATCACGGGCCACAAAATTGCAGTAGTGACAAAACTATTCGGGCCAAAATGACTAAAGCCAAGATCAGTTTCTAGGTGGCAGTGACAACCATCTTATATCATTTGTGATTAGAGTGACAATAATCTCAAATGGTAGCTACATACACGACAACAAAGACTTGGTTCTCAAGTTTTGTAAATTGTGGTTGGATGTGTATGTCCCCAATCACTACTGTTGGTTGTTTATGAATGGATGTGTTCGTCCCCATTCACAAGATGACCGGATGTGTTTGTTCCCAGTCACAAGAGTTGGTAATTATAATTGGATGTGTTTGTCCCCAGTCACAAGAGTTGGTAATTATGATTGGATGTGTTTGTCCCCAATCATAATAGTTGTGAGCAGATGTGTGTGTCCCTATTCATGACTGATGTTGGATAGATGTGTTTGTCCCTATCCAAAATTGATATAAGACCTTGGATAGATGTGTGTCCCCATCCTTAGATCCATGGATTGATGTGTTTGTCCCTATCCTTGGATGAAATTAGTAAGCATAGTGGGGCTAGTTCCACTATTGCTTCTCATGAGTAGATGTGTTTATCCCTACTCTTATCTTATAGTGTTTGGTGAGCTACTATGTGTGGTCATCAAGTGTTGTGTTGTACTCTCACCCCATGTTCACACTAAGGGGGGTTGTTGGGAATTAGTGTTCACATAGGTGTTAATTAGTAGTATAAAATAAGTATTATAATAATAAGTTGTTGAAAAACAACTTAATATTATTAATAGTCAAATAATAAGTTGATAGGTTTGTTGAGTGTTGGGAATATCAAAGCATTCTCGTAGGTTATTTGTTATTTAGTTACGAGTTGTTAAAACAACTCATAACATTAGCATGTTGTTATAGGAGTTTCCTATATTTTGGGAGATTGAACTCCTATATATACATGTAATGAAATTGAATGAGGGGGAATGAAGTGCATATTATTCAGTGTGTAAATTATTTTCTATGTTTCTATGTTTCTATATTTCAACCCAAAATTTCTAATAGTTGAGAGGGGGGATGAATCAACATATAAACAAACTTGATCTCATTAAGTTACTTGAACAATATCATTCATCCAAACACTTATGCATATAAGTAAACAACTAAATCATCAAAAGCATCCACACAAGAATAACAAGGTTTTTTATGTGGAAACCCAAACTGGGAAAAACCACAGTGAGAATCTAACTCACAATATATCAATTGTTTGCAATGAATACGACTTCCTACCAAAGAGTTTACTGCTCCGGATTTGCAAGCTAAGGCACACAACCTTAGGCAAGATAAAAAAATAAGGACTCACACAACTAAAGATCACTTCTTCAAGGTAAGATACAAAACAATTATCCATATGCAATAATAATAGACTAAACTTTATACAAAATAACATCTACCAAAATGTAGATAACAATTCCAAGTTTTATACTCATATGTCTACTTTGCATAACTTCCAAGCCACTGCTACACATCATTTTCGCATTGCAATCATCATACCACATTACATTATACTGATACACACTCTCACTCTCATACATAAACACATATGTTATGCCCATTATATACTAATCAGATCCACAATAATCTTTACTAGGTCGACTGAAAGAAAATTGTAACCTATACGTAACATTGTCACATAATATATCATCCAAAAGGTAAATAAGGCGTGTGAGGGTTCACACTAAGTTGATACACCTTCCAATCATCATAAAAAAATTTTCACCCAATCGCTCGAACCAATATGCATAAGTCGGTACAAACTGTAAAGCGGAAAAATCGAACCCTAGTCGTTCTCCCCTCCCCAACTCCAAAGAGAGAGAAGGGAGAGTCACTAGGGTTGATGGTTTTCACTTAGGAGAGACTTTACATTCAAAAGAGGGGTTGAAACCCACAAGATCCAATCCCACACAATGCAAGATTGGATTTTAAATGAGTTTCAAGGGTTAAGACATCAAGGATACCCTCTTTTGTAAAGAAATGTGGAAAGAATGATTGAACTAGGAATGCATGTAAAGTAGGAAAGATTCACTTATAAACAGAGATAGGGATATGGGATGAAGCTGCGGACCTGGAATTAGCAGTAAAATGTTGAGACGGTGTTGTTCTGCAAATTTGAGCGAAAGTTGACGGGACGATGGCGCCCGGCGTGCACACGGTCCTCCGAAAAATCCGCGAAACGAAGGGGGATCTGCTCGTCTCTGCACAAGGATTCCAGATCTTCAATTACAGCCGCGTACCTGCAACCTACACACAGAAAAGAGAGGACGATTGGGGGGTTAGGGATGAGGGGTTTGCCTTTAGGTCAAACCCCGGTTTTGGAATTAACCAAGAAATGAGAATGCTGTAAATGTAAATGTTTGTAATGTAAACAAGTACTAATACCTTGTTGTAAGAATGTTTGTATTCTTACATGCGAAGGTGTAATGTATGTTGTATGTAATGTGTTTGTAAGTGATCTCCTCTTCAATGGTTGAATCCTTGTCTTGAATGCAACACCTAGCCTTGAATGGAGACTTAGAATGCTCAATTGCTTGAAGGAATGCTTGAATGCTTGAATGTTTGAATGTTTGAATATCGCTTTCGCGCCTTTGCACACATATGTCCTCCTCTTTTTCCCTTCTTTCTAGGAGAGGAAAAGTAGTTTATATACTTGTCAATTAGGGCTGATAGACTGATTTTCCCGACCTTAGGCCGACCAGGAAACATTATTTTCCAATTTGCAAACTTAAAGACCCGAAGCCCCATAAGAGACCGGGCCCAAAATAGGGCCAGGGACCAGGGCGCTGGGCGCCATGGTCCCATCTCCCGGGACAGCAGGGTGCAAGGAGGATCAAGCCAGGGTGCTGAGAAATGCAGTTTATGATGTCATGAACAAGTCTCGGGGTCTCCATTCAGGTTCCGTGTTGCATCGCCATCGTGAAGACCCAAATGCAGTCAAAATTGCAAGTGTCGCAATTTTAGGATGCTACACAAACTAATCTACTAAATCCAAAATGTCTTAACTCAGACCCAAAAATAAAATAAGCGGTCCACCACAAAAGAAGTGCAACACCTTAAGAACAATAATATTTGACCTACATGATCAAATGAAGTATATCTAATACAAGCATACATTTTGGATCATAACATAGTTCATTAGAGCAGACAAGAATGATAATAGCATAATTTTTGGACCAAATAGGGAACATTAAAACTTTTGGAAACAACTTAAATCAATATCCTATATCATCTTATTAACAAAACATACATTTGCAAATAACTTTGTAGCATAAAATAAATTAAACCAAACATCCATATCAAGAACATACAAAACTACACACTTCCATTGTACATCTCTTTTGACATAGACAATAATACATATCTGGATCAACAACATCACCAACATTCGATCCACACAATACAAGTTTAACATCAATGACAACAAAGACACTTATAAGTGGAACAATCTCCCCCTTTTTCATTGATGGAAAAACATTAAACCTCTCAAAAATATTTCTCCTATTCAACAATATTTCTCCCCCTTTGACATCAAAGACAAAGGGTGACACCATAAGACAAAAAATATGTTGATCAAAACTGCAACTCCCCCTAATAGAAATCTCCAAAAAGAAAAGAAAAAAATACTCGTCAAACATTTCTAGGCCAAATATGCTTGAATTGTTTCCGCAAACCCATAAGGGAATAATTCCCTAAACGAATAGTAGCAGTCAAAATTCTGCTTTGACACTCACAATCAATGCACAAGTTTGTCGCCACATCAAAGATATTAGCATTAACCACACTTTGTTCAAATTTTTAAGCTTCAACCAATAATCTAAGAAAAGTAGAAAATCACAATTCCATGACATCCTTGAGTCCACAAAACAACTTCACATATTCCTCTCTTTGCTTCTATTGCAATGACAACTGAGAATGGATATCCTAAACCTTAGGTCTCATTGCACCATTTGCATCCTTGTAAATATTAAAAGACTGAGCTAACTCAGTAAGCTGAGACTCAATAGAGTTATCTCATCTTTAAATTTATTTGTAGCTACATGCCACCTTAAGCAATACTTATATAATCTAGCAGCATTATTCATCATCTTTCTGAAACCAATAAAATTAAGCTTAAGATTATGATGTGCCCTTAGGAACTTCTATATCATATTTTCTTATGTACAAGGGTTCACTTGAATCACTGTCAACTTTACCAAGAGTATCCATATACTCAATTAACAATTCTATCAACACTTCTAGAAAACATCAACAACATTAGTGGGAACAAGACTATTCTGGAGCAAATATGTTACACATGCTTATTCAATGGTATCTTGATCATAAGATGGAACAATAAGGTACAACCCACCAACCCTTTTTAGGCCATCCAGTCTCCCAGGGAACTCAAGCACTTTGTCTTCATCAAAAGAACTTTCCTATGAGGAAACAGGGGAAGCAATCACCTTCTTTCTTGCTACAACACTTTCCTACACACTGACCTTCCCTGGTTCTTCATCACTTTCTACAATTATTGTTTCTGCATAGTCTTTTCTCACTTGTTTAGATTTTAGTATTTTAGATACAGAAGAAGAAGAAGCTTCTACACATAATTTCCTTGCTTCCTTTCCTTTTGACACATACTCACTTTTGCTAGATTTCTTTCCAATGCATCTTCCCATAATCTCATTATATGTTCCAAATATTTGTTCATTCAAATCTTTTGGCATTTAAAGAATGGTCTCTATAATACTCCTACATTCATCTTTAGACACTTCATAGGGAAGCTTAGCCACCCATGATGTCCTTATAATAAAAACTTCAATAAAACAATTGTCCTTGTCAACTAAGAAAGTAATATCCATAAAGAACTTGTGACAATCAGCATCAAACTCATCCAAACTTGCCAAATATTCCTTAATTTGAGCACTGACAGAAACATCTCTTCTCCATATAACACTATTTATTCTAGGCAATGCATTGAGAAAATAAAATACTAAGTACACAATAAGAGATTCATACTAGAAGGGGTACATCTAAGTCTTCTTCAATATAAGGTTATCCAACAACTGTCGCCTCAACAATTTACACAGATCATAGGACTAACATTTTCTTTCACCATTTTATAGGCCACATATACCACCGTGGAAGAAGATAAACCTTCTTGATTCTTCTAATACACTTTGTATGAATTTCTGATAGTCATGTATCTCACTGCCAAGTCAACAATATTGTCAATCTGAAGGGCTCTCTTATCAGACATGACACTAGTCAATCTATTCACTTCATCATTATTCACAAACTTCAAAGCAGGTACAGTTCTAATTGAGCACAAACTAGTCATATCCCTTAGAGCTTCCTTGGAAATCCAATATGGTTTATCCAACCATTAACAACCTTCATGATTTCTACTTAGCACAATCTTAATTATCTCTTCATCATCAAATGCAGAGAAATTACTCCAAGCATCCAAATCCTTATGCCCTAAACTAGTATAATCTGCCTTAAATATCTGTGCACCAACTACTAGATGAATTCTCTTAAAATCATTAAGCTTGTTGTGATTATACTCTTCCAAAGAAACGTGAATGTAGCTGAAAATATCTTCTTTATAAATAACCTTGTCACGAACAACATTGAATCTCAATATTAGGTCTACCTTCACTATGAACACAAATAATCTTAGAATTTTCCATTAAAAAATATCACAAACAAGATAAACACCTTTAATTGATCTTCTTCACACCTCTTTGCACTCTTCAACTCTTCAGTCATATTTGTACAAATAAATTTGGAATAAGCAAATATATAATCGTCATCTAGGATTTCCTCAAAAAGCTGATACATTGTTTACCCGAAGTCATCGAAATAGTTTCAGATCATCAACTTTGCTTAGAATCCACTATAAATATTTTCCAAACACCTACCATGTTGAGAACAACTTAGCACCACATTGAGAGGGGACAAAAGATATCCGTTAAGCTCTCCCCCTTAGACATAGTTGTCTGAGCTAATTACCCAAAGAAGGGTATGCACCCACAGAAGGTGCAGATCCATCCTTAATCTTCTCTTCAGTCTCATCATTTGATTTCTTTACCCATTTCATCATCCTCTCCTTCTCTTCATTGATATCAATTTTCTTTTTCGGATCATTAGGTTTCTTGGATCTGTTTCTGCAATGTCTCGCAATATTTCTCATTTTATTACAATTGTAGCATATTAGACATTTCTGAGGTTCACTACAATTCATTTTATCATTTTTGAATCTCCAATTTATTCTGTAATTAACAACTTTGTGCCTATACGCTTTGCATATATAATAGTATCCACCAAAAGATTGAATACCTCTGCTAGTATTTGAATCTCCATTTTTATTCCAATTCAACCTACTTCTGCACTCACTTGCTTTATGACCAAACTTATTACAATAATGACAATTTTCATTAAAAGATTGATTTCTAATATGATTTTTGCATTTACCAACTCTATGTCTAGATCTATTGCATAAAAACAGTTACCATTAAAAGATGATCACATGGTAGGAATAGGAGGAGGTCTCCAGATATTCTTTGGATTTATAAACCTTTGGACATTTTTTTGATCTTTGCTAGAGTTCTTCAAATTATCATCACTCTTGTATTTTCATTTATCCTTTCTGAATATTGACCTTCCTCAAAGCCAAGTCCACTTTTGTCTTTACTTTCTTTCTAAGAATTGCGAACATCTAACACTTCACTACCACCTTTGAGTTTCAATCCATTGTTAATTTGTTCTTTTACAATTTTTCAATTCACAATTTTTTCTTCAAGCCTTGAACATTCTCTAGTATTCTCATCAAAATTTGTTTCAAATTCATCAATGACCTTTTCTTTATCAAGCAAACTTCTTAGAAAACAAAGCTTGTCGATTGCCTTTTTATGTTTCTCTCTGCTATCATTTAGGTATGTCAATATAGATCTCAATTCACCTTCCAAGATCTACCTCAATGATTAAGTTGTCTCTTCAAGAACCAATGCTCTAATACCAATTGTTGAACACTACCGGAAGCTGAGAAGGGGTGGGGGGGGTGAATCGACATATACAAAAACTTGATCTCATTAAGTTACTTGAACAATATCATTCATCCAATCACTTATGCATACAAGTAAACAATTGAATCATCAAAAGCATCCACACAAGAAAACCAAGATTTTTACATGGAAAAGCCATAGTGATAATCTAACTCACAATATATATCAACTATTTACAACGAATATGACTTCCTACCAAAGAGCTTACTACTACAGACTTGCAAACTAAGACACACAACCTTAGGCAAGATACAAAATAAGGACTTGCACAAATGGAGATCACTTCTTTAGGTAAAGATACAAAACAACTATCCAAATATAATAACAATAGACTAAACTGTATACAAAATAGTATCTACCAAAATGCAGATAACAATTCACACTTTTATACTCATCTATCTACTTTGTATAACTTATAGGCTACTGCTACACACCATTTTCATATTGCAATCATCATACTATATTACACCATACCGATACACACTCTCTCTAATACATATACATAAATTTTCTGTCCATTATATACCAATCTGGTCCACAATAATCTTTAGTAGGACAAAAAAAAGAAAAGTGTAACGTGTACATAACACTGACCCAAAATATATCATCTAGAAGGTAAAGAAAATGCATGAGGGTTCACACCAAGTCAGCACACCTTCCAATCATCATCAAAAACTTTGCATGCAACTGCTCAGACCAATATGCTTAAGCTGGTACAAACTTATATGCTAAATCTAAAATATCTTAAGTCGAAGCCCCCCCGCCACCCCCCCCTCCCCCCCCCCCCCCCAAAAAAAAAAAGTGGTCCACCACAAAAGAATTAGAACACCTTAATAATAGTAACATTTGACCTAAATGATAATTTGAAGCATATCTAATACAAACATACATTTTGGAGCACAACATAGTTTATTAGAGTAGACAACAATGATAATAGAATAATTTTTGGACCAAGTAGGGAACATTAAATTTTTTGGAAATAACTTAAATCAATATCCCATATCATTTGATCAACACAACATATGTATATAAATAGCTTTGTAGCATAACATCAATTAAACCAAATATTTGGATCAAGAACAATGAGAACCACACACTTCCACTATACATCTCTTTTGACACAGACAATAATACATATCGAGATTAACAACATCACCAATATTCGATCCACACAACACATTTGACATCAATGACAATCATAAGTGCAACAAAACAACTTGATCCCTTAAAACCTCAAAATGACATCCTTTTCTTATCTTACCAAAAATGGTAAAATGAGATGATAGTGGCCTTGTGTAAACCTAGAAACTCTACACCCATGGATATTCATCTTCCTCATAATGGACCCGATCTTCTTCCTACTCCTATTCCTCCTATATATGCCATAGCCCCACCTCCTACATCCTATAAAGGAAAGTGCTTGGCATCATGTATCTCTCAACCTATTGGGGTTTCATCTATTCCCCCCCCTATAAGGGAAGAAAATAAGCCTATGTAGATTGATCCTCAAACTTTGCAAGTCTCAACTAAAACTAAAAGGAATCATTGTGCAAGAGAACATTAACAAAGACATTGTGCTAAGGCTCGTGAAGTTGCTTCCCAAATCCTTTCCTCCTTGAAGATACAAAATGTTGACTTGGTCCCATTTGTCTAGTTGTCACTTAATCCAAGGGAGAAAGTTCAAATCAAATCACCTAAGTTAAAAATGCTTGAGAAAAATGATGGTTTGTAATGTCCCACCCTAGGTGGAACCACTACGAATAGTTCTATAGCAACCTATTGGTGAATTTTTAATTAAACATACTATTTTTTTTTTTGTTTTCTTTCAGAGCTAGACAAAAGTTGCATAATGGTTTGTTTGTTTGAACAACAATATTGAGTAAATGAGCTATTTTTCATTCATGAAACAAGCTGAAAATAAATTGAAAATATGCAACCAAGTCCTTGAATTTCCAAATTTATATAGGGGCTAAGCTTTACAACATTTTCTGATAATAATGATAATCCAATACTAGAAAATGCCTTACAAAACTAATTCAGACATACCCTGAAAGTTTAATCCTGTTGGTTAACAGATTTTCCCTTCCTTAATTTTACAGTGAATGACTCATGTATATTCCCCTTTTGAAAGGCAAATGAAACCAACAGTTGGGTGAACCGATTATTGGTTTACCCTCCGCATAAGGGTGCAGCTTCCTGTATGATATTCAATGAATTTTTAAACATAAACTAACATTAACTTCATTTTTAACCAGAAAGAGAGAAAGGCATTCAACATTCATTCATCAACATAATATGAATGCTACAAAGATAAATACTCATATATGCAAAGCCCACAGACTTACACTTTAAGCTTTTCCATTTTATAGAACTAACTTTACTAATGAAATCAAAATATTATGGACTCTGATCGAGTCTCTCTCATGCCTCAAAGGACAAGGGGGATCAAGATATCCAAACAAAAGCTAACAATGGATTCTATTTATCAGATTCATTCACAGATTTATGATAAGTGGATAATCAAGGAAGTAACATATTCTGCACATAAACATATATCCTAATAGAGATTTGTTTTCCACATTCAAACACACAGATTTGAAAGCTGTAAAAACTATATCATTTCATTCATAGATAAAATGTCTTCACTAAAAATCCATAACATGCCAAAAGAAAAACAAAGTCTGCTAATTCATCTAATTTTTTTTTGGACCCTTCCAAAGTCTTATGAAAGCGCATTTGTAGCCACAACCCGACCAACGGTTAATTAGGGAAACATGAAATTTTACTTTCTGCCCTGCAGTTTCAAAATAGTTTTTAAAATAGAAAAACTAAACCTAGTCTTCTCAACGGGAAAAAAAAACCAAGAATAAATATCAAGAAGACATTTGGCCGAGCTGAGAGGCACTTTTATTGGCTTTAGGAGATGTGGCAGCAGTGGCTTTCTTCCAATTTGCATGAGCTACAAAGAACTTATGGATAAGCATAGAGTGTGGGAGGCCAATATGGGTGATCCTTTGTTTCCACACTTCTTTTTCTCTGCGGACCTGCTCCACCTGATTAGCATGATTGCCCAAGTGTTCAATGAGGAGGAATAACATGGATTTGATTTTGGCTGTGGTTGATAGGTCACTTGAATCCAATGCTTTCACCTCCTTCATATAATTGATCTTACCCTCAAATGATTATGTTATAACTTCAAGACTTTCGATGGTCTTTCCATCTTCTTTTAAGCACTTAATCCCTATGCATTCGAGGTCATTCTGCATTGATATGATCAGTTCAACAAGGTGATTCATCAACTTAGCCAACTCACCATATGCCTGTTGTATTATGGAGTTTCTACAGTCTATGTTCTTTTTGCAGACATAGAGAATATTATTATCAAGGCTCGACACATGGTTTTTGTTCAAGAACTTCATCACCCCATATGTCTACACCTCTTGCATCTGCATTGCTACCGCTGCCCATTTAGATTCCTCCTTTTTCCAACCTGTAATTCCTATCTCCAATTCCTTCATGACTGACTGAGCATTTTCATATACCTTGCTTAAGTTAACAAAATATTATGTTCCTAAATTACGAATTGCCTCAAGCCAATCCATGAAAACCTCAGTTATCATTCAACATTTTTGAATCTGCTCAAGGGCCTTCTGATTCGCTGGTGATTTAGGGTCGAAGGAGGATGGTATTTGAGACAGAGGTTGTGGATTTGAACTATGGATTGCTTCTATATATTCGTCCATATGTCTCAAGGTCTCCTTTAGTTCTTGCTTATCCTTTTCATCTTTCCAGGTCCGTGTGACAATTCTTTTAGTTGATGCCTCCAGATGATAGACATTTGTTGCCCTTGTTCTAGCTCCAAGGTTCACCTTTTCAATGGAAAATTCTTTAGATGAAGGGATTCCTGTGGCTACATCTACATTAGGATGAGCAATTTTTGCTGTCCAATTCTTAGTATCTTCATCAAAGTCTATTCCTGACATGGTCTTCAATTTCTTTGCCTTTAGAGTCCTCCCCAAAAATCTATTGAGCATATCATCTAATGGTACCAAGGCAGGAACTAAGTTCCTCTTCTTGCTTGTCAGGGTAGTGTCTAACCAATGAGGATATTCACTACTAGTTTCTTTTTCAATCAAATCTTTCATTGGGCCAAAAGTGGGTACCATCATGTAGTTTGATATATCGGTCCCCTCTGCTTCCAGGCCTTCTGTATTACCTACTTCTACATTTGTTATCTCAAGCTCCCTCTCTGCCATTGCGCTTTCAAATTCAAGGGATGAGTCTAATTCCACAATCACCTGAGGTTCCTTCTTGCCTTTCCCTCTGGTTCTAGATCTTATAACCCGTGGTAATGAAGCCTTGGCACTACTAGCTTCTAGCTTGACCTGTGAAGCATCTGTCATAAACTGCGCCGCTTCTGAGCTTGAGAAGCAGAGAATTACCTTTCCTTCGCTAAATTATTTGTTTTCTAATTTTTTCTTTTCAAACAGGTTTTAAAGTACTTTTATATGATTAGCATGAAATTCGATGACACAATCCCCATACTGCTTATGTGTGCGAGATAAATTTGAAAAGGCAATTCCTAATACATGCATTAATTACACATCACTTCATAAAATTACCTATCAAAGTAATGATTACTTTCCATTTTAAAAAGTTATGACCTTATCAGAAAAGCGCTTCAAGTGCTTGAAATATTCCTTCACGGAACAATGATGCCCATCTTCTTACATCACGTCTTGCTTGATCTTTGAGCCTAGCGGCTGAAAACATCGAACCATGGAACTGTTGAACTGTTGAACCATAAAGGCTCACTAGTTCAAGGTTCAATTGGGCAGCACAAAGGACTAAGACATTCAAACCCCAAACAAACTTGACCAACCAATGACTTCATTGAACCAATGTACCTATGAACCTCTGAACTTAATAGATTGGTTCAACAAAGAAAAGGTTCGACTTTCAATTACATGACTTACAAAATGGGGCCGAAAGACAAAGACGATTTACATTACAACCACGGGAAACTTTCAAAACAATAAAAAGTCTGCAAGGAAATAAAATTTACAGAGGAGAAACAAATGCGGAATACGTGAGTAACAAATCTTGAATTTGGTAGTCGATGTGCTTGGGAACAATAGATAAGGAGGTTTTATTAATGGCAAGGTGGCAACCAAGTAGCTCACCCAAAAATATGTTTTTAACATTAAATCTTCCTCTTTCCACTCAAAATATTGCCCAAAATATAAGTCTAATCTAGATGCCAAAAAAGGGTCGAAATTGGTTCACCAAACCCCAACATTTAGTAGGAATGAAGCTTCGATACCCTTGAGTTGTATGATTTGCAAATGGATTGGTCGTTTGTGTTGGAAACCCCTCTAGTGACTGTAAATGATTGAAAGCTACTCCATACATGCTAAAGATGAATTTTTGATGATAACCAGAGTTGGAGAAGCAAGTTTGGGCTTCAAACAACTTCAAATTGTCAAGGAAAGGGGGTGGATAGGCAAGCAAGCACATCCTTCATATTTAAACCAACAAAATTTTCTCTAAAATGATTTATTTTAAGCATAAATAAAATCCCTACAAATAGGATTTCCTTGCACACCTTGAGATGGTATCTCACAACTACATGTGTGTTTAATTATGGAGGATTTACTACAAGTAGTTGTAAACCCTAGGGCTCAAACAAGCTCCTCTCAGAAGGCAAAAGTAATGAAATATTTCACCAAGACATGTTCAAAATGAACTCCAAGTTGCTTTTAAATAGTCTCCCAAAAGGTACTTCTAATTAGGGTTTCCTCTAGTGCCCAACTTATAACTTTATTTACTTTTATTTCTCCCTCTAATATCTCACTTTATGACTTAATAGTCCCAAATAAGGTGGCATCCAATTTGAGTTATATTCATCCTTTATTATTTTTAATTATTATTATGAAGTCATTTTCATAATTTAATAATTTTTACTTTCAAGGTCACCTTTAATATCATTTATAATATTAAAAATAATCACAAATTGCAGCGAGCTCCACTTTCTCTCTCCTAGGACATCATACTCTCTCTAGAATCATATCATAATATGTAATTTGAGGAGTATAAAGTAAGTTAAATCTTGATTTAACTTAGCAACCTTTTCTAATATCACAAAACAATTCCCTAAGATCTCCCGAACCACTCAAATATGTTGTTTGAAACCTGAGAAAACCAACCCTATATGGTTCCTCTGTCCATCTTGTTAGTCTATGAGGAATTGATGATATACTAACCTTTATCGATTGAAATTGGATAAGAAGGGTACATTACGTTAAACTTATTTTTGAGTTAAAGATCCTATTATGTTTAATTTAGATGATGATAATAATATTGCTAACACTGGTTTTCCTAATGATTCTGATGATATGTATGAGATTGTTGAGATTAATCACGAGTCTTTACATTTTTCAAAAGCATTAACCCTAGCTCCTAGTGAAAAACAAAAAGATTCATCATTAGATCATGGTCCTTGTTTGGAACTTGTAGTATCTCCATCTATCATGCTCAAAGTGGCTGCTCTTGCGTCTTGTCCACCATCCCTAAATGATGTTAAGCAAGATTGGGAGGTAGATGATTTGTTTGACTAGCTCCATTCATTTCATGGATTCTCCTTTGTGTGTTTGCTTGTTTGTAATGTGCTTCCCTTGTGATGTGTTGCTTGATATGTTTTTGTGTTATATTAGGTTCTCTTTGGATGACCCTTGTTACTCCATTAGTGTAAGGTAATAAAGAGGTTGAATCTATTGTGACATTCCTCTATTTGTATCTCAATTATTTTATGTGTCGTATCTATGTTATGTCGTATATGTGCTATTGTTCATAAATACGCTCTTGTGTAGTCTACTTGGGGAGGACACAAAGCATTGAGATATTTGTTTTGGTCTCTTCCATGTTGACTCAAAAAGACATTTGATTGTTATCTCTAGTGATCTTCTTCCATTGTGTTCATAATTCCATTACCTTTGGGGGATGGGTTCAATTCAATACAATTATTCTTAATATACATTATTTATCATAAGTGCATTACTAGCCCCAGAGTTAGTTGATCCCTTATGGTGCTTTTTCCTATATGTTTTGTGACTATTATCCTTTCATTTGTCCTTTCTTGGTGACATCTCATTGTGGTAATGTACTTGTATTTTGGATTCATGATACCTTAAAGAAATTCCTCTCGATAAGGCGTATGCAATCACTTTAACATGGGGGCATACACTCTACTCAATGTTACACTTTATGCACACACCAATGACGTGTTTTCAATATTCAAGTTACTTTGCAAACTGAACATTTTTCTTTGTAATTTGGTATTTCAAAAATTTCCTTTTGATGACTCATAATAAGCACAAAATCTTATTAGGCCAGTATAGTCATTCCTCTTTCCCTTTCATGTGTTGTCCCTTTTATCTTGATATTAGAGTAGTAAGATCCTAAAGTCCCTAGGGGCATGGTGTGTCTTGTCTCTTTGGTATCTTGGTGAAAGAAATTCAATGCAACTTTGTATTTTACCATGAGTATGTGTGTAGTCTCATACTCCAACTAAAGTGGGGGCTAAATGTAGCATTGTAAATTGTATCTACATGCAATTTAATCCTCACCTAGACCTCACCTTGGAGTTCTATCTTTCAGTCCCTGATGTCTTCTTTGATTTTATTCACAGCTTCCAGAAGCCTATAAATTTTCAAATCTCCCTCGGTCACCATCCAAATCTGAGTCCTGATTGACAGGACCAGGGTGCCCCACTGCCCTGGCCCTCCTAATCATGACCCAAATTTGGTCCCATCAACAGTCACTTCAAGTGAGTAGGAATTTAGGTCCCATGTTAGAATTCTCTAGAAATTCAAATAATTTTTGGATGGTTAAGCGTAAAAGGAGGCCTACCCCTCTCATTTGAAGTTTAAGTTAGATGAAGCCTATGATATCTCTCTCTTAATTACACTCCAATCAATTCAATTCAAGTGAGCAAGTAATCAATCATTTGTCAAGTATTGAAGGAGAGGTCAGGTCAAGTTCAAAGCATTCAAGATGGCATCCATGATTGACCTTCCATGAAGACATTCTACATGGCATCTCATACCCTTTTGTAAGGATTCAAGTAATCTTCATCGAGGTATAAACTTCAATAACAAGTATTCAATTCTAGATCTAGCCTTTCCCTCAAAAGAAAAGCATCTTGTTACAATTCAATTCTATTTCCACTGCAATTATCATTTCAATTTCAATGTTGTATGCAAAAAATTATGAGTGCCAAACAAAGGTGATTGAAATAACAAAAATAACAACCTAGCAAAAACAAATTAACCAAACACTCAAGATAAGGACACTAAAAGGAAATTAAAGAAACAAATAATGCAAACAATCACAAGTGCAAACTTAATTTCCTTGATTTGATGTGTGCTCACTATGTTGCAGATGCTTGATTTCACTTCGTGATGGTTGATGCAAGATGAGGATTATGATAAATGGGATACAAAATGGATGCTAAAACTATAATGGATGCAAAAGGATGAGTGCATAATTTGGCATTACAATGGTATGAAAGCATGAAAAAGTGGATGTAAAATGGATGTAAGATGGGGATTCAAAATGACATTATAACAATATGAAAATGAAAGTGGATGGAAAATGGATGTAAGATGAGGATTCAAAATGACATTATAACAATATGACAATGAAAGTGGATGGAAAATGGATGTAAGATGAGGATTCAAAATGACATTATAATTTTTGAAAATGAAATTGGATATATTGTGAAGGAAAATGAGGGGATTAAATAGGCCAAGTTAGGAGAAGAAGAGTCATGAAAATGAGACACTTGTCCTTGAGAAGGGCAAATGTCATAGATGGAAATGACAAGTGTCCTTGAGAAAGACAAATGTCATGGAAAAGAATGACAAGGGTCCTTGAGAACACATGCCTATTTGAAAGAGAGACACCCAAATAAGAAGATTTCATTCCAAATATGAAGATATTTCCAAAAGATAATTAGGATATTTCCTCAAATTTTAGGAAATTTTCCCAAATATTAGGAAATTTTTAAGATATTTAGGAATACACACATATGGGGTGGGGAGGAGGCTGGAAGGGATAAGGCTGACTAAAACCCAAGGTTAGTTAATGGGTTAAGCTAGATGAAGAGTTAGATGAGGGTTAAAGTTATTAGAAATGTGAGGAAATAGAATTAATTTAATTCCATAAGGGATATTAAGAGGAAAGGACAATATTGAATTAACTATTCATTTGATTTATTCAATACAAGAAGGGATCAAATTTAATTAATTGATTGATTTATGATTGTAAATTAATTAATTAAAGGAGGACTATAGCATAATTAACCAAATTAATTAGCTATAAGGAGGGAACACTAATTAATTAAATAATGCGTAATTATTTAATTTAAGAGCATTTAGGATAGCTAAATTCAATTAATTAAATTAATCAAATTTAGGTGTCTACAAAATTTAATTTCAAAATCGAGGTTTGACCAAGGCAAATCTTTATCCACAACCATTTCTCTCTCTTTTCATGTGTAGGAAAATGATTCAAGAGTTAGATCAAAGATTGTGACAGAATAAATGATGACAAACAAGTTTAGCTTTTACAAGAGTGAAAAGCGGAGGACCAAGGAGACCTACCACCTTGGTCCCAAGGATTTTCCCCAAACTTATAATAGTGGATCCTATGCATCTACTTGATCCAAAAATCATCCCACTTGCCTCCCCAGAAGTTGCAGGACCTAAATAACCTACCACTTTGGTCCAGACAATTCAGCCTGTGTTTTTAGCTACAGTTTCTAACTCACTTCCTTTTCTTAGATCTTTTTCTATGGCTCTTTCTAACATCTGTAGCACCCTATTATTACTATTTTATTCTAATTCTCTATTGTCTTACCCTAAAACTTTACAACTCAAATCCAATTTTCAACTCTAAAAGGGGAGACAACAAACAAGTAATTTTAATTAGTATTTTAGCCCTTTTTCTCTAATTGAATTGTGGCTAGATCTATTGAATTTACCCTCCTTTTAAATGTATGGTTGATTTGGTAAAATTAGTGGTTTTATTATCTTAATTGGTGAAACCCTAATTCCAAAATATGCTATCACAACTAGATATTAGTTATCCTAGGTGGCATTCTAGAAGATATGATTCATCTCTCATTTATTTAATAGAGTGCATTTTGCATTTAATTTTTGTATCAAGGGTACTTGTACCTGCCTCATCATGCTCTTGCCTACATAAGCAAGGCCTATGTACATTTGTATTATTATTCAATCATTATCAATCTATACATTATTTTGCAAGTTATCTCATCATTCTCTCTTGTGCAAGCTATTTCCTTCTTGCATGGATCTTGGGGGTTTTGGGGAGTCACCTATTGACTCCTACATGGTATTAGAGCTTTGGGGATACAAACATCTTCCCAAATTAGAGAGTGACCATATGGCTTTGAATATCTTGTTAAATGTAGTTTGGGGTTTCACTAATATAGTGGTTGGATCCAAGGAAATTGAAAAAGTCAGATTTGGCTTTTTATTTGGCATATATATTGTTGTGCTTGCATACCCATTTGGCCAAATGACTCTCTCATATCTATTGCACCTAGTTCATTCATTCCCTTGATCATCGACAAGTTTTTTTTATGTTTATGTTATGCATTTCCTTTATAATCAAGCTAAAAACATGAATATACAATAGATCTATCTCTTTTTTGTTGTCAATATTCCTTCCAAATAGTGGACATGAATCAGTGATAGAAAAAACAATACCACTTCAAACATAGACCAGTAAAGACAGTTAACCAACTTACTTAAAACTATGCATGCAATCCAAAGTGATATTAAAGCATCCACAACAAGTAAAATATCCACCATAACACAAGTGTTTATATGTGGAAAATCCAACCGAGAAAAAACACAGTGAGATGAGACTCACAAGTTAACTATTTGTAGTAATAGATAACTGACCAGTTAAGTTCTACAAAGTGCTCTGCTAGGAGCGAATCCTGTCAAAAATCCCAAAGCTCTGTTAGAAGCTATACCCTATTAAAGGTAGTACCCTATTAGGAGTAACCTCGATAGAGGATTTGAAATCCAAACTAATGGATCACTTGGTTAGAGGATTTGTACAATGAAGCTTGTTAGAGCTTACCCGGTTAGGGGATTTAACTGTTGTAGTGATTAGAAAACAACAAGTGGTGTGATCTAAAAATAGCACATCTTGCTTGTGTAGATCCTCTTCTGCTCACTCAAAATTGCATCATCGACATAGTTTGCAACTCCTTCAGTAAATCACATCAACTTATCACTTGTACTTCACATCATAAAAAAAAGTTCATCATAATGTCATTATATAGACATTAGATTTCATGTCGGTTCAGGAACCTCATCACAATTTCCTAGGTGCAGTGTATCTGGACAATATTTCACAACACATCACATATTTTTGCCAAATCTGTCGGTTAGGAATAACTCATCACATAATTAGTGAAACCGGTTGGAACACCGATACCGGTTAAGAGTTAACCTCTTCCAACTCATAGACTGATTGTCCTCCATTTGCCTCTTTTCTAATCTCCACAGTATCTCCAAGCTGGTGCAAGTAGAATTCACCATGACCAATTGTCATTCCTGCATATACCGGTTGTCTACATATACCAGCTAGATACCTTTAAACCGATTGGACTTCTTTATACATATAATACCAATTTGTAATACTAAGACTTATGAGTAGTACCAGGTTGTCTTAACTAAGATGAATATGACAATGTGAACATATGTATGTGTATACATGTGCCATCAATGACAACACATAAAGTCATCTATTACAAAAATCATCATCAAGCCAACAATATCCCCATTTGGCATTGATGGCAGCACTTAGAAAATTTTACAACTTTACAACTAAGCATGCTTACCAAATTGTACATACATATTTCTACTCCCCCTTACAATACATACAAAATTTTCACAAACACATACATATTTCTACTCCCCCTTTGACAACAATGCCAAATTGAAAAGTAAAATACATATTTATTGATTCAAAATTTGCATCAAAAACTACATATACAAAAATAAAAGAGTTTTTCAAGGAGCGTTCACTGCAATTTTCAAGAAAATGTCACTGAAGATAATCTTCATCTGAGCAAAATCATCATCCCATGTTTCCAATAATGTTTCAGTGATCTCAATGGTTTTCATAACTTGTGCAATGAATTCTTCCACTGCATCTACTGTGCTCATCTCTAGAGTCGCCAAAACTGCTTCTACATTCTTGAATGCCCGTTGTAAGATATCCACTTTAGGTCTCAACTGGTTCTTTAGGTCTTTCAAGGATCTGAGTCCCTTAGCCTGTTCAAAATCATAAACATCTAACCAATGTTGCAAATCATCAATTGATTTGCCAAATGCTAAGGTTGAATCCTATAGAGGTATGTAAGCAACACATATCCTTTCCAGTTCTTGTTCTGTCTCTTCTCGCCTCTTCTTTAAATCAAAATAGAAAAATGAAACATTAGATGTATAGGCCAAAATCCTTCCTCCAGTTTCAACAACAGTTCTTAAAATATCTTTATTTCCAGATAAAGCAATTTTCCATTTATCAATATCTGTCAATAATTGCTCTCCCCTCTTCCTTCTATAATTCTTCTCAGCTAAGGTCTGTGCAACTTCTTCAAGAGATTTCAGTTGGTCAGAAGCATCAACAACCAACTGTCCAAGCTTCCCGATAGGAGTAGTCAATTTGCCAATGTCAATCTCTGGTAGGAGACTTGACATAATATCAACAACAATTTGAATTGTTTCTTTTGAGCTCTAGATTGCATCACTATAGCAATCTCCATTAGTTCAGATGCACTCAAATTATAAACATCTATAGGTCCTTTAATGCTTATTGAGTCATCCTCATCATCATTTTGTTGCTTCATCTTTGCTTTTTCCTTTTCCTCTGTTTTCTCTTTCTCTTCATCCTTTTTCTTTTCACTTTCCTTTACTTCAACTTCTTTCTCTAGTTTCTCTTTCTATGCCTCTATTTGTTTCTCCGAAGTTGACTTTCAACTTGGTGTTCTTTTTCTGGTGGCGATTGAATGTCCACACTAGGTTCATTGACTGATGCATCAGTTGCTTCCTGTGTAACAGTAATGTCTGGTTGTTGTACAGGTTCCTTAATTGGTTCAATGATATTACCAGTTGTATCAAAATTCTTCTGGATTTCTTCAGAATCATCTACAAAGAAAATAACCAGTGGATAAGTTGTTCTTGGCCATTTAGTGGAATTGATTATGTGTTGCATTGATTCCAACACTAGTTGTTTGGATGCTTTACCGACACCTTTCTGGTCCTAGTAGGTTGAGTAGTTTCTGATTAACTTGGATCCAACATGATCTAGTATAATTTGGTGATGGAATTGGCTTGTTCATGATACTCATGCTCATATTTGGTCAATTGGTCTTGGTATGGTGATCGGATGCTATCTTGCTTACTTAGAAGTTTGGTTTCTAGTTCCGACGAGGGTTTCACTAACAAAGATTTTGATGAAGATCTTTGATGAATTGCATAAGTGGTGTTGGTGTAGCTTCTGGTGGAGTTTCAGGATGTTGTTGGTGATTATGTTAGAGACTTGGTGGATGGAGTTCATTGTTGTAGCGTGTGGACATATATTGGGTCCCGGTTGATCTAGGTTATGGACCAACTTTAATGTAACGTGTGGATTGGACTTCTCGATGTATTTTCAGGATGTCTTATGTGTTGGATATTATTTGTTTGGTCTAAGGCTAACATGGTTTGTAATTGTATAATTGGTTTATTATCTGGTGACTGACCTAATTGTTTACGGTCGAGGGTTTGTAATATAGATGTAAGATCTCATTATAGATCATCATGGTTATTGTTAGAGGTCATGGTCAGGGAATGTAATGTGCGAATAGTGTAATATCATTCAGGCAAAGGAGTTGGTCGATCATTGGAGATCGAATTGGGTTTATGTAAGAGGATTTAGTCCTCTGGTATTGAGCTTAACCGAAACTGTACTCAGACATAGAAGATGCTATCTTTTGCAATTCAATACTTCTCTGAATTGTAGTCTAGATTTTTGTGTAGTCAGTGAGGCTCCTTTTGTGATGAGCGGTGTGCTCTAGGTTGTTAGCCTTCCTACAAGTGCATGCCCCTCAATTGTAATTCACATACTTACTACAAAAGTATTATCTGACTGTGGGTAGGCTTCCCACTATGGTTTTTCCCTTTACCAAGTTTTCCATGTACGAATCTTGGTGTCATGTGGATGGTATTTATTCTATGATTATTGTTTATGCTTAATTGGTTTAACTGCTATTCTGGTATTAATGTTTTGGGTTTTGGTATTAAAGTTTAAATTGCTAATGGTTCCAGTAATCTGGGACAACTGATTCACCCCCCCCTCTCAGTTGTCTTCCAGTTATTTGGATTGTCTAACAATTGGTATTAGAGCTTTGGTCCTCTCTACAAAAAGCTTAACCTCTTGAGGAATATCCTATGGTGACTAACAGTTCAAGTTCATCCAGTTCTTCTGGAGATATCTTTTAAAGTGATATTCTGAGGCTTGATGGAACAAATTATACAGTATGGAAGATTTGGATGGAAAGTCATCTGAGATCTCTTGGCAAGGAGATTTGGGAGATCACATAGAATGGTGTCACACCCTATAATCCGGGATCTGGCAATCCTCCTCTGGAAAACTTGTACAAGGAGCTTGAGAATGATTGTAGAGCAAGAGAAGTCCTCTTGTGTGCACTTTCTAGTCAACAAATAATGGGGTTAACCAACAAATCATCTGGAAAGGATATATGGGATAAATTGGAGACTCTTAATAAAGGTGACCCTACAATGAAGATTGCTAAACTTGATGGTTACCAGGTGAGATATGAAAACCTGAAGATGGAAGAAGATGAAAGGATTACTGCATTCATGGAAAGGGTAAATGAGATTGTTATGGGAATTCAATGTTGTGGTGGAACTCTGAGCGAAGAGAAAATTGTTTCTAAAGTCCTAAGAGCCCTACCACCGGCTTATAAAATGAAGGCTATTGCTATTAATGAGTTGAGAACAATGGCTAATACATTTGTCAATAGAGATACTTTGGTTGAGAAACTATCTACTTTTGAGCTTGACGAATTTGGACATTCTGGAGCTATCAAGAATGAACCTTCTTTTCATGCATCTACATCTACAACAAGTAAGCAAGAGTGGAAAGCATTGTATTCAAAGGAATTAGAAAATATGAAGAGAGAAGATGACAATTTTGATTAACTTGAAGAACTATTTTCTAGAAGAGTACATAAAGGACTGGTAGGAAGTAAGTATGAAGGAAAAGCACCTTTTAAATGTTTTACATGTAATAATATTGGTTATTTTGCATTTAGATGTCTTGAAAAGAATTCAAGATTTGAAGAAAGAGTTAGAAGATCATTTAAGCCTAACCCTAGTTATCAAAACAAGTTCAAGTACAAGAAAAACATAGACAAATCATGCTACATAGCGGGTGAGGAAGCCATTACTGATTCTGATGATGAACCGATAAAAGACTTTGCTAGTAGTTCCAACAATGGGAAGGAATGGGTGTTCCTGACTATCATAGAAGATGAACCAACATTACAAGAGAATGCACCTAAAGAGAAGGCACTTGCTACTAAAATTGAAGACAAAGATGAATGGGTAATTGACAGTGGTTGTTCACATCATATGAATGGAGATAAAGGGAAGTTTCTATATTTGCAATAATTTGATGGTGGTCTAGTTAGATTTGGAGATGACAAAGCATGTATAATCAAAGGAAAAAGAATTATATCATTGGATGGTAAGAACAATACTGACAATGTTTATTATGTTGAAGGTTTGAGGCATAATCATTTGAGTGTAGGACAATTGGTAGATAAGGTATTTCAATTACAATTCAAGGATGGAAAATACAAAATCATTAACAGATCTAGTTTGGAGATTGCAACCGGTACACAAACAAAAGGTAATATATTTCATTTGAACTCCGGTGAGAAGACATGTTTGATTACATAGATTGATGAGAGTTGGCTATGACATAAAAGGTTGTGTCATGTGAATTTTGATTGCAATGTGAAGATTAGTTCAACTAAGGCAGTTAGGGATATACCTAACATTATGAAGCCCTATAATCCGGTATGTAAAGAATGTCAAATGGGTAAACATGTTAGAACCTCTTTTAGGAGTATACAAGATAAATCAAATGATGTTCTTGATCTTATTCATATTGATTTGTGTGGCCATGCTAGAGTTAAAAGTTTTCAAGGTGATAGATATTTCATGCTAATCATTGTTGATTACTCTAGAATGATGTGGGTTACTTTTCTAAAGGAAAAAAACTGAAGCATTTGAAAAGTTTAAAATATTTAAGGCTAAAGTGGAAACTGAGACAGGATTGAAGATTAAATGTTTGAGGCTAGATCATGGTGGAGAATTCACATTTCGTGAGTTTAATAACTTTTGTGAGAAGCATGGTATAAGAAGACAATTTTATGCTCCCCGAACACCTCAGTAGAATGGAGTTGTGGAAAGGAAGAACAAAACTATCTTGGATGTTACTAGAACAATAACAATGGAAACTAGTCTATCTCATATCTACTAGAGAGAAGCAATGAGCACAATGGTTTATACATTCAACATAGTACATATCGAAGGAGAAACCGGTAACACACCTTATGAACTATAGTTTGGCAATACACCTACAGTTAAGTATTTCAAAAATTTTGGTAGTAAATGTTATATCAGGAGAGATGATATCATTGGGAAATTTGATCCTAGATGTGATGAAGGCATATTTCTTGGTTATTCTAATGAAAATAAAGCATATAGATGTTATAAAAATAGATTGTAGAGAATTGTGGAGAGTGCTAATGTCAAAGTAGATGAGCTAAACATAAGTCAAATAAGAGTTTATGACAAGGAATCGACAATTAAAATGATTATATCTGAACTGGTAGCACCTTTACCAGAACAGAGTGTTGAACTAGTTACTCTGACAGTATTAGATAATTCTATAGTAACTGAAGAACAAGGAAGAGGAACAGAAAGTCAGAGGACTCCTAGGTATGTGAGATTGAATCATTCAGAAAATCAAATCATTGGGGATAAGAGAAATGGAGTGATGACAAGAAGAAGACTGGCAATAATGAGGTATGTTTAATTTCACAAGTTGAATAGGTATCAGTAATTGAGGCATGTAAAGATGAATATTGGTTGAAAGCTATGGAAGAAGAATTAGATTAGATTGAGAAAAATAACACATGGACCTTGGTTCCCCGACCTAAAAATAAAAATGTTATTGGAACTAAATGGGTTTTTAGGAATAAATTGAATAAGGGTGGTCAAGTTATAAGTAATAAGGGTAGATTGGTTTTTAAAGGATATTCTTAGAAGGAAGGAATTGATTATGGAGAGACTTTTGCACTTGTAGCTAGGATTGAAGATGTAAGACTATTTCTTGCCTATGCTTCTTATAAAAACTACAAGGTTTATTAGATGGATGTTAAATGTGCATTTTTGAATGGGGATCTTTGATAAGTTGAGACTTTGTCATGTTTTTATCATCAAAACTCTTAAGTTTTTTATATCTTTTGGTTTGCATAGTTGTAGTGATGTATTGTAAATTGACTATATGTATTCCATGTGTTAAACCTGAACTTACGAAATCATGTTTGAACTTTTCCAGTCTATTCCTATAACCATGCCATTTATTCCTATAGCCATGTGATTTGTTCCTGTTGCAATGCAAATTATTTAGGGTAATATCATATGTGAATTAATAGATGTGTTAATTAAATAAAATGAGTATGTATGTCCTTGTATGTTATTTTTGTTGTAGTGCAGGTAATAAATGATGTCACGGTGTATATTCTCCTATCGCGCCTGATGAAGGAAATATTACATAAGAGATAACTAAAGATCAAATTGAAGAGGAGTCGAGCAAGTGTAAGGTACGACATAGGCAGAGCAGTCAAGCGACACTACCAATGTCTAACTTCAGTGTGTATTGAATTTGCAAACACCACCATGACATGCAAAGAATTTGGTTTAGTTTAGATCCATGTTTCCTGCAACAAAGCTCCAGTTATCTTCTTTATCAGTCAATCATTCGCCTCTTCTTCTGGGCATGATTTGTATTCTCTATTGTAGTTGATTTCTCTTTAATAATAAGCTCTTCTTTTTCTCTAAAGTAGACAGACGAAAAAAGAATAGAGCAGGGGATTTTTGATAATCATTCTTGAGTTTCTTTTCAAAATATGTAATCACTTTCAGAAAGCAATGAATAAAATTTATGTTGTTCTAATATGTTAAAATTAGTTTTCTGGAAGTTTGATATCACTCATCCAAGGGCGCCCACTTGGTGAGTGATCCTATGTGTTCGTTAAAATTAGTTTTCTTTCTTTAGTCGTAGTAGAAGTTCTTGCTTAGACTGTTCCTACAGCCACTAGAAATAGATCCACTGACTGTTCCTATAGCCAAGCCGGAACAGAGTAATTTTTGTTTATCCATATTAGATATTTCCAACATTTCTTTTATGAACTTATGCATAAGTTTTTCCTCTAGCCTTTCCATAATTTTCATTCTTCTCTTCCTTTTTCACATAATGTTAGTTGCTGCAATAAAGCAAAATAGCTATTGAAGGAACTTAATGCATATATAGTGCAGACCCATTTCAAGTATTACCTCCCTGGGTTGACAATCAAATGAGCACTAGCCATGAAAATAGTAACTTTACCAGATGAATATCCAAACTTCGGGTTGAGACTTCAATTAGAGTTATTATTCTTATTGTTGGGGTAGACATTTTTGGCGCCGTTGTCGAGGATGGTGTCAAACTAAGAACCTACTATGGTTCTTATTCTTTTCAGTTTTCAGTTAATTTTTTTTTTTGTATACCCGATTGTTCAAAAAATTTCATGAATCTGCATGCATAGATGAATAAGAGATGCCAGAGGTAGATTTGTGCCTACTCATTCTAATCACGTAGAAGATAATTTCCCAGATATAAATCCTTTTGCTGAACTTTACCAAACCCCACAGAATTTGAACCACCCTGAATCTGAATTTCTGGAAGGTAGTCTTCAGTTCCTCTTTGGTCTTCAAGAAGAAGAATTTCTTAAAGTAACAACCCCCACAAGTCCAATGTAAGGGAACCCACCTCCTGGTGGAAATAACCCACCACCACCACCAGGCCCAACGTTTGAGTTCCCCATATCTGACCAACATGATAATGCTAATCTCAAGAATATTCCAGCATCTTCACTCCCTAAATTCTATGGATTGGTGACAAAGGATCTGAACACATTTCTATTTGAGTTTGATGTAATCTGTAGGAGTTTTGTCTATACAACAGATGCCCATAGACTCAAAAAATTTCCTACCACCTTGAAGGAGTCATCCTTGAGATGGTTTATGAGCTTGGGTAGTAGCACAATCAATACATGGGATGAGATGAAATGACTGTTTCTTGCAAAATACAAAGATTATTGTAGAGACACTGATCATCATGGAGATGATATCTTTAGAATGACACAAAAAGAAGTTGAGAGTCTTGAAGACTATCTGGAGAGGTTTTTGTTTAGTGTCAAAAAGTCCAAACATAGTACTCTCAATCAAGATTCCCTCAAGTTGATATTTTTGAAGGGACCCAGTGATGAATGCACCGATTCTTTGGATCTTATGGGAGGAGGTTACATTACATAGTCCACTTGGGCAGAAATACGACAAATTTGCAAGAAGTATTCCAGATCTACTTCTAAGAAGAAAAAGCATTTCAAGCCAGGAGCACCATCATCGGCATCTGGTACTAGAGTTTCTTGATTGGAACTTAGCCATTTGTTAAAGGACTTTAAGGAGGACTTTATAAATAATATGGCTACCCAGTTGGATACACTTGTAGCTAAGAAGAAGCATGAAGAAGCTGATGCATTTCTTGCAAAATTTTGCCTCAATTGTAAACAGTGAAAAAAGGATTGCAGATGTAAAATGGTTGCAAATGTGGAGGTACCCAACTTCAAGCCAATTCAAGGTGAGGACGAGTAAGTCTTCTATGTTGCTCAAAGAAGACCAAATTTTCAAAGACAAGGCATGCCTCCGGATCCACTTTCTTTTTTTGGTTATAGTGGAAATTCTTATGCACCAAATATCCAATGGCAATCTCCATATGCTCACATTTTTGGTAATTATCAAAATTGATATGATTCTCAAGGCCAAGGGCACCATTTTGGTAATCAAATGCCATAGTGATAGCAGCCACAAGGGAATTGGTACCCACCTCAGGGCCAAGGAAACCAGTTTCAAGGGAATTGGCAACCTACTTCTCAATGGAGGGGGAGTCAGCCATGGAATGCCCAATCTTCTGGTTATCAACAACCTATTCAACAACCATAGCCTCCTGCACTAATGCCTCCTCCTACAACCACTGTTGTATCACCTAAACCAATGCAGTTGCCTACTCAACCACTGCCAAATCATAATATTAAGTCTCAGCAACAACAACAAGCTTATTCAACTGATCTTAATCAGTACCCAACCTATTCTCTATCTCTAAATGGCATTCACCTCCGATCTGGGACAACTCTGTCTAATCCCTCTCATCCAGTTATCACTAAGGTACAAGAGGAGCAAGAAATCTCTAATCCAACAAATACAATACCCCATAACCAAATATTCCCACCATTTCCCCAGAGATTGCAAGAAAAGGAAGTTCCCACAAAACAAAAAGGCTTTGATATTATAGATCAACTAAAGCATATTTGTGTTAAAATTCCATTGTTGCAAGCAATAAAAGATGTTCCCATATATGGTAAGGCATTGAGAGAAGCATGTCTAAAAAACCTTGGCAGGAAGAAAAAGGATCCACAAACAGTGCATGTTATGGGTCAACTAGCAGATATTATGTTAGGCAAGATTGTCATTCCAAAATATTCTAATCCAGGTAGTCCTATAGTGAGTATAGTCATTAATGGAAGTCAAATAAAAAATGTTTTGATTGATTTAGGGGCAGCCATTAATGTGATGACAAGGGAAGTAATGAAACAACTTGAGATGAATAATTTAAGGCCTACACCGCTAGTTCTATAGCTTGCTGATGACTCTACAGTGAGACCTGATGGTATCATTGAGGATGTAGTGGTTATGTTTTATTCCTAGGAATACCCTGTACACTTCATGATCTTATCTCCAAAAGCAACATTGGGAGGATATCTGGTGATTTTGGGTAGAACTTGGCTTGCCACAGCTGATGCATATATTGGATGTAGATCGAGGGATATGACTATTTCAGATGAGAGTTCTACAAAAATATTAGCCTTGTATTCTCCAGCACAACCCCAGCTTGAACAACAACAAGTCATTTGGCCTATTTTGGGAGAAGAATATGAGGGAGTTGACTCTATTAATCACCTTATGATGATTAATCAAGGGCCATTCATGCATTTACATGATGAGGAATCAATTCTTTATAAAATCTTGATAAATAAAATAATAGAAGAGTAGAAATTGCAGGAATTGGTTCTGAATATTGTAGGTTTGGACTTTCCTACAACCACTGATATATTGCATACTTTGTTGCAGTAGGAAGTATCTTCTTCTCATTTTTCTAATATGAACCAAATTGATCTTACTATTAAAATGGAAGTGGATTTGAATAAATGTTTGAATATCAATAGAGATATATCAGATACTCAAAAAGAGGCCCTTGTGGATTTGCTGAAATTTCATAAAAATGCTTTTGCATGGGATTACAAGGATATGCAAGGGATAGATCCAGCATTTTGCACCCACCGTATTTATACAAAGGAAGAGTGTTGCCCACTCAGAAAACCTCAAAGAAGAATCAATCCTGCCTTAAAAGAGATAGTTAAAGAAGAGTTGCAAAAGTTGTTAAAGGTTGGGTTTATCTATCCTATCTCTAACAGCCAATGGGTATCACCTCTGGTCATAGTCTCTAAGAAAGGAGGAAAATGGAGGGTATGTGTTGATTATAGAGCCCTGAACTTAGCAACAAGAAAAGATCATTTTCCATTACCATTTGTGGATCAAGTATTGGATTCCTTGGCTGGTAAAAGATACTTTTCATTCCTTGATGGATTCAATGGTTACACTCAGATTCAAATAGTCCTGAAGGATCAAGAGAAGACAAAATTTACTTGTCCATGGGGCACGTAAGCATATTATGTTCTTTCTTTTGGGTTGTGTAATGCTCCAGCCACTTTTCAAAGAGCAATGATTAATATCTTTTCTGATATTTCTCAAGACATTATGGAAATCTATATGGATGACTTTACAACTTATGGTTCTGAATTTGAACAAGCATTGGGTAATCTGAAAAAAGGTTTGCAGCGATGTGAAGACTATAATTTGTCATTATATATTGAGAAATTTTTCATCATGATGCAAGAAGGAATAGTCCTTGGTCATCATATCTCTGTAGAAGGCATCCAGGTGGATCCAACAAAAAATGAGGTTATTCAACATATCAATGCCCCTGTGAAGCAAAAAGATGTAAGCAGTTTTTTTGGTCATGTTGGATACTACAGATAGTTTATCAAAGATTTCAGTAAAATTGCAAGTCCCTTATATTCACTGCTTACCAAAGATATGGAATTTAAATGGACCCCAACATGCAATGAATCTTTCTTAAAGCTTAAGCATGCTTTGACTCAAGCACCAGTTCTTAAAGGCCCAAATTGGTCTTTACCATTCCAAATCCATACAGATGCATCTGATTATGCAATAGGAGCATTGTTAGGACAAAAAATTGACAAATTGGAAAATGCAATATATTATATTAGCAAGAACTTACAGGGATAGTCACTGAAAAGGAAATGCTAGCTGTTATATATGCACTTAACAAATTTAAGCACTATATCATGTGATATCCCATATTTGTGCATATAGATCATACAACAATCAGATATCTCATGAATAAGCCATCAATTACTGTTAGATTGGCTCACTGGTTATTGTTGATGCAGGAATTTGATATCACAGTTGTTGATAAACCAAAAAAGTTTAATGTTGTTGCAGACTATCTTTCAAGACTTCAATTACATGAAGATTCTACAGTGATAGATGATACTTTTACATATGAACATTTATTTCTCATCCAAGCTCACACTCCCTGGTATGCTGATATTGCCAACTATTTAGCTACTGCTAAGATGCCAATTTATTTCTCTCCTAAGGAAAAAAGGTTGCTAGTTGAAAAAATTTTAACTTCTCATGGATTGTTGATTGTCTGTTTTATACTAGGTCTGACCAAGACATGAGAAGATGTGTCAGAGAAGATGAAACGCATGACATCCTACATGCATGTCATGATGAGCCATGTGGAGGCCATTTTACTGCCAAAAGAACAACACTGAAAATACTCAATACAGGATACTATTGGCCCACATTACACAAGGATGCAACACAGTACACACGAAAATGTGACAGATGCTAGCTAATGGGATGACCTACAAAATCTGATGAGATGCCATTATATCCACAAATATCAGTTGCACCATTTGATAAGTGTGAATTAGATTTTTTTGCCCAATTTATCCACCTTCTAATGGCAAATCCTATATTTTGGTATGTACAAACTATGTAACAAAATGGGTGGAAGCTCGTGCCATGACACATGCAAGAGATAATAAGGTGGTTGAGTTTCTTTATGAAGAGATATTTACAAGATATGGAGTACCAAGGGAAATTGTCTCAGACCAGGGACCTCAATTTACTTCAACATTGATAACAGCTTTGGTCAATGAATACAATATAAGGCATAGAAAATCTACTCCATATCATCCACAAGCTAATGGACAAGTAGAAGTTACAAATAGGGAGCTTGAGGCTATTCTTACAAAAACAATATCTGTTCATAAAAAAGACTAGTCTCATAGGCTTTCAGAAGAAATTTGGGCATACATAATGATTCGGAAAACACCAATTGGTTTTACACCTTTTGAGATGGTTTATGGAAAAATAACAATGATGCCTATTTAATTTGAGCATAAAACTCTGAGGACAGCTTTGCAATTAAATATGACATTATCTGAAGCACAAAAAGAACGTATTCAATAGTTGAATGCTCTAGATGAATGGAGGAAAATAATTGTTCAACAAACATAACTGATTCAAAATTAGAGAGCAAAGTGGCATGATAAATATATCAAAGAAAAGAAGTTCAAATCTGGTAACTAGGCACTACAGTATGATTCCAGATATAAAGATGCTATGTTGAAACTAAAAACCAGGTGGTTAGGTCTGTATGAGATAGAAGAAGTTTTCAATAATGGAGTTGTTCGTTTGACCACAATTGATCCTATTCTATTTAAACTCTTGGTGACTGGTCACCGACTGCGTCTATATCATAAGTTGACCACTAAAGAGGAGTTCTTGCAGCAAATTTCCCAAAAGGATGAAACAAAGGTTCCTGCACCAACTGATGATGATCCTGCAACAACTCATCAACTTCCTACTGCAACTAAGCAAGGTAATAAAGGTAAAGTTCCTGCAGCCTCTGCAGTGAACATGCTTGCCACTTCACAATAAAATATTTCCATATCTTATGGGAATATTCTTCTTCATAAAAAAATTCCATCCACATCATTCTATCCCACTTTCTCATTTGCCGTTTCACTTCATGTCGCCGTCATTTTTCGTATGACTGCAGGTATGTAAATATTGTGTTTTGCTTTAATTATGCATTTATTATTTCATTATGATTATGCCTTTTTAAATCCGCTCCACTCCCCAAAATCTTGTCAGTTTGTGTGGACACATGCTAGGTTAAGTTGGGGGGTGCTTTATGGTTTGGTTTCCAAAGTTATTGATTATCTGTCCTTTTTGGTACTTCGAATTGATTTCTTGCCATCATTGTTTAGCATGCTATTATTTCATGCAAGGGAATAATAAATTATGCCGCCAGAATTGAGATATGTATGGAAATTTCAATTTAGCAAGTCTGTCGGATATTTTGGTCTTCTATTTCTCAGTTGCAGAGTGTTCAATACTAGCAGAGTTAGAGATGGGTGGTGATCCAATTCGCCATGAGCCAACAGTTCATGAAGTGTTGCTGCAGGATGCTCTTTGTGAGCATTATTTTAGACACAACGGTTGGTTGGATTACTTCTTGAAAATCAAAGTTTATAACGAAGAAATTGCTACAGAATTTATGCATTCCTTCAATGAAGGAGAATCTACGGTTAAAGGCTTGATGGTTATTACTACGGAGTAGCGAATAGCAGAAGTAACGGGGTTACCGTAGGAAGGGGAACTATTTACAGAATCAAAAGATGCAAGGAGCGTCAGGGTAGAGTTCACAATTCCCATGGATGTGCCCCTAATGGTAGACAAACAAGGAACTAGAAGGGTTTCCCTACCAGCAGAGTGGTCTTAGGTAGCTTTGTATGTTATGAAATACATTACATGTGAAGGGAGATATTCAAATCTACATTCACCACATTTTAAATTACTTAGTCATTTACAACATAGCCGGAGAGTGAATGTCCCTAATTTCCTATACCACCTCATTTCTACAAGCACCAAGGAGACACAGAAAAATGGAAATCGCTCTGTTAGCCATCATGGATTGGTCAAACTGATTGTACAATGGTCCCTGAGAGATGTTTCACAAATGGAATGGGGATTATTTGAGGATATATTGCAGTTTAGGGTTGAAGATGCTCCTGTTGCAGAGAATCTGCCAGTTGAAGAAGAAAATGTTGTAGAACCCTCTTCTCCCGTAGTGGCTGCAAACAATGATTTGCTTGTTGCTAAAGGAGCTACAGTTATTGTGGAGGAAGAGATGGTTGAAGCAAATGTGGAACAACCCTCTACTTCTCTTCAAAGAGAGTCACCAATTCCTAGGAGAAAAGGGAAGGAGTTGGAAAGGGATGAAACAAATGAAGAACAAAATGGTCCAGTCGCAAGCAGCTCAAATTCCTCCTGCAGCCAAGAGGTGTAGGACAAAAAGAAAAACTCCTGCAGCAACTCAAGTAACTCCTACAACCATTCCAAAGGTTTATGTGAGAAGAACACAGAGTATGACACATAAGGCTCATCCTGCAGGTGATCCGACAGAAGTTATTACGGTGGAAACTTCGGAAGAAGGAAGCCCTACGGATAATGAAATCCAAGTAGAAGTTGATGAGGATATATTATCAAATCTTGCTTTTGTGGAACAACAACTTGAAGAAACTATTGGAAATATTTCACAGCAGTCTGAAGAAATTGTTGGAGACACTTTACAGCAGTTTGAAGAAAATGTTGGAGAGATGCCAGCACAGATTGAGGAATTTATTGAGGAAATCCCACGGCCTAAGGTAACACCTATTACACCTCCTTCATCCCTAAGAAGTTTATCTATTGCTTTAACATTTTATAGACAATGGGAAATAGAGAGGGCTAGGTTGCAAGAGATTGTTGATAAACAGGAGAAGGAAATTGAAAAGAGGGATAACAAAATTGAGGAATTAGAGGGTAAGGTGGAAATAATTGCTGGTATGGTTCCCGAGTTGATGCAATGTAGGTCACCTCCAAGGGTTTATCATGTGCACTTGAAGGAGCGGTATTTGAATTTCAAATTGAACTGCCTTATTAGGGACCTTAGCCCCTCCTTAGAAACACCTAAAGAATTCTTTTATGCTTACCAAACCTCTCCACCAGCTATGAAGAATTTGCTATGTGAATTTTATTTACATAACTATGTTTTACCCTCAGAACAGTGAGTGGAACCCTTTATTGTATATTGGCGATAACCACATAAAATCTTTAATGTCATGGATCCAAAATGAGATTAGCATGGGGGCACAAGTGAAGGCATATGAAAAATTAGAGTTTGATTGTCCATTGCCATAAGCAAAGAATCAAAAGAACCAAGAGATCTTTATTATGAGTGGCAGAAATTACTGGTGAGAGAAGATGCTAGAAAACTAGTGCTTCCAATGAGAGAAGAAATCTATTAGGCATATGAGCATTTGGTTAAGACTGACAGGACAACTGCAATAGAAGGGTTAGCTCAATGTTGGAACAATTTACCAGAATAGTTAAAGCAGGGAGAACCTTATTCACTATAGAATTTTCAGGCAGCTATGGAAAGAGCCCCCAGATATATACAATTAGGCAGAGAGAAAGCCAACAACTGGCTACAACTGATCTTTCAACCCCCAATCCTCATGTGGCCACTGTTGAGATGTTAGCCTATGTATCAAAACTATGATGCAGTCACAGAAGAGTCAGCCAGATGGTCCAGGCTGGAAAAAATGAAGAGATTTTATTGGAACTTGGCTTCAGGGGGGACAGGTCAGGGCACCATTGGTGATTTGAGAGTTACTGCAAGAGTCAGAAATTTTTCTTTTGTTGTAGGATCAGCAAGCTCTTAAAGTTGGGGGGCATGATAAGTTGAGACTTTGTCATATTTTTATCATTAGAAATCTTAAGTTTTTGACATCTTTTAGTTTGCATAGTAGTAGTGATGTATTGTAAATTTACTATATGTATTCCATATGTTAAACCTGAACTTACGAAATCATGTTTGAACTTTGTCGGTCTATTCCTACAGCCATGCTATTTATTCCTGTAGCCATGTGATTTGTTCTTGTTGCCATGCGGATTATTTAGGGTAATATCATATGTGAATTAATAGATGTGTTAATTAAATAAAATGCATATGTATGTCCTTGTATGTTGTTTTTGTTGTAGTGCAGGTAATAAATGACATCGTGATGTATATTCTCCTATCGCACCTAATAAAGGAAGGATTATGTAAGAGATAACTGAAGAGGAGCTGAGAAAGTGCAAGGTATGGCATAGGCGAAGCAGTAAAGTGACACTACCAATGTCTAACTTCAGTGCGCATTGAATTTGCAAACACCACCATGACATGCAAAGACTGTGGTTCAGTTTAGATCCACGTTTATTTAGCAAAGCTCCAATTATCTTCTTTATCAGTCAATCATCCGCCTCTTCTTCTGGGCATGTTTTGTGTTGTCTATTGTAGGTGATTTCTCTTTAATAATAAGCTCTTTCTTTTCCTCTAAAGTAGAAAGATGAAAAAAGAATAGAGCAGAGGATTTTTTATAAACATTCTTGAGTTTCTTTTCAAAATATGTAATCACTTTCAGAAAGCAATGAATACTGTAGTCACATAAATCTGTCCATTTTAATTAAATGAATATTTCGTATTTATTTAATTAAAAATCTACTAGCCATCAATTAATTAAATTAATATTTAATTAATTTATCCCCAAACATTCTTCTATTAATTAAATAAATTATTCAATTTATTTTAATTAATTCATTAAACCAAATACAAATCAATTAAATAAATAAAATCAATTTATTTAATTAAATCCCCTATTCCTCTTTTAAATAAATTAAATAAAACATTTATTTAAATCATTATCCCCACCCCACTTGCATTTTCCTACAAATGCAACTTGCACACATTTATTGGAATAAATGAATTTTTATTTTAATAAAATCCTATTTTCCCTCACCCACCAAATCCACTTGCAAAATCTAATCCCCTTCTAGATTCTTCTAACCCCTTCCTAATTAGCCTAATCCATCCCCTAATTATTGTCACATTCCTAAGCAAAATGGAGTCACTTCTCAAATGGCCCAAAGTCTTGGATAACCATTGAAGGTTTTCAACCTTCAACCACCAAAAACCCCAAAGTCTTTGAAAACCATTAAAGGCTTCCAACTTTCAACCACTTAATCCCCAAAGTCTCCAATAACCATTAATGGTTAACCCAAACCCTCCTACATGGTTAAAACATTTGTTTTGACTCAACCTCTACCCAACCCAAGGGTCTCATCAGGTCATTAATGCTTTGACCATGATTATCTCTTAATCATTTGCACAAAGGTTTATCCTTGGATTAACTCCTAATCTAGTGGGTAATCCTAATTTAGGCTTGACCCTTAGCCTTTAGATAACCATGAAGTCTTCTCAGGCATTCAATGCCTCCAACCTCTTCTCTCAACCCAATCCTGTGTTGACACTTGTCACTATTTTATTGGTGCAAATTGTGCACATGGATCCCCAACTTTCAAGCTTGACCCTTGATTAAACCCTTCAATCCTGGCCATCCATTGCTCCATTTTTCCTATAAATAGAGCCTATTCCTTCATAATCCAGATCCTGAAAACTTGTAAGCATTTAGACTATAGCCATTTTAGAGAGCATTTAGCATAGCATAACTAAATCTTGTCTTTTTGGTAAAATCAATCATTTTAGCATTAAAAATAGCTTTTCATTTCATATTTGGAGCTATTCTAGAAATCTCAATCGTCCATAAGCATCCATAGTGCAAAAAGCTGCTGAGAGCTACACTATTTTGGAACTTGGAGAGGAGAGGAACAAGGGAGAAAGGAGCTAATATCATGTTAAGAGATAGTTGGAGATATCTCATTGTCTTACTTCTTTAGTTAGATTCATTAGCATGTTTTTAGTGTCTCCTTTGGAATGCCTTCACGTTTTAGTTTTTGATTAACTAACTCTAACGTTTTGTGTGTTTTGTGTTGATTGATCATAAACTAACATTGTGCCATTTAGGAGGGCATCATTTGGTGAACCCGACGTGAATCGAACACGCAACCTTCTGATCATTTTTTTTGAAATTAACATTTTGCTTGTTGAAATTGCCACACAGGTCGCGCTTCGGCGCTATTGAACGCGTTTTAGCGCTATTGAAATTTTTTTTAACGCTATTGACCCTAAAGTAGCGCTATTGAAAATGTTTCAGCGCTATTGACAACATTCCAGCGCTATTGTCACTTTTTCAGCGCTATTGATACACTTCTAGCGCATTTGTCTTCTCGGGTTTTTGTTTTCTTTCAGCGCTACTGTTTTAATTAGCGCTTCTGCTCACGCAGAATAGCGCTATTGTATGAATCAGCACTTCTGCAAAAGCACAGAATAGCGCTATTGCGACAGAGTGTCGCCCAAATTGACTTGTAACCAAAAAATCAAAATTTAGGCTTGTGGAAGCCCCCCCTTTGAGCATTGATTTTATTAACTTGTTTCTTTTCTTTGTGCAGGTTAACAACACAACAAAAATCACAAAAATTTTCATTTAGTGCTTAAAAAGAACTTAAAAACACAAAAAAGAGTTTTTCATTGTTTTCTAGTTAGGCCTCATTTTCTTTGGTGCTTAAAATTAACAATGCAACTTTAAATTCATTTGCATCAATTGGGACTTAAAAAGCACAATCCACACTTCAATTTTTGGTGCAGTAAAAAGAATAATCCACTTGTCTTGATGTATTTTTGACAAACAAATTTTCCTTCAAAGCAAAACGTGTTTTTCATTAAGTTGACCAGGATTTTCAAAATTCTAGATTACAAAACACATTGCCTTTGAAGTTAAAAAGAACACCATGGTTGTTGGAGCAACATCTCCAAATAGTTAGATCATCTTTGCAAATGTTGGATTAAAAAGAACAAGTGAATTTCGTGTTTGGCATGCTTGTGCACAAAAGTCAGTCGAGTGGACCCACTTCTAACACACACTATCCTCTCCCTTGGCTCTCGTGGTCCTAGGTGCAAGAGAAAAGTGTTAGTAACGCTCACATTTTATCTTTTTAAGAGAGGCCTGCCAAGGGATCGATACTCTTGGGAATGACCTCGAGCGGTAAATCCTTCGAGCCGCTATAGAAATCAGGTGAGAGCGAAAGCTGTAGCCTTGAGTATAGCTATTCCTACAGTGTAACTGGCCGAAAGGACAAATGGGCCCCACCACCAGTTACAAGGCTCTTAAGTGAGTCACTGCAGAATGAACTTATGTCCAAAGCCATCGAACATGACTAAACACCTTTAAGTAGTAGCCTACCTGTTCTATTGATTGAGGATATTTGAGGTATAATTTAGTGCAAGAGCATAGATGGTTTTGCTCCCAAGATACTCACCATACATATTTCCTTGAGTAGAAACATAGCTTTTTGAAAGGTCACTTGTGGCTTGATAAAAGTGGTGACTCCCCCATCATAGGGATCATCTATTTGTTATGCTCCTGCAAGACTTAGTATATCACATCCTTACCTGCCACGACGGGATTCATAAGGTATGTAGTACCAAAGTCGAAGAAATATCAAGATGTGGGCTAAATTTATCACAACTGGCCATTTGACCTTAGGGATAAAGAGTGTTTGAAGTGTGTTCATTTTACAGACCTAGTGCAAATTGAGCCGACTTCAGGCTTTGGAAATACACCTTAAAATAAATCTAAAGGAAGGGTCAAAAACAAGTCCAAGGATTGGGTTGATCTAGACCCATACTCATTTGTGCCTTTGAGGCAACATTCTTGTGTTTGTGTGCTTGCTTTGTTTTCTTGTCAAAAAAAAAAAATCAGAAAATCAATCCCAAAAACAAAGTATTCATCCAACATCTGTCAACACAAACAAAAATACCAAAAACAAAGTGCAAACAAACAAAGAGTCAAAAATTTATGACCATTCTTCACATCTTGCGAAAGAAGAAGTGTCATCAGAGTATCACCTTGAAAAGGAGACCACTAAGCTCAAAGGCTTTAATCAAAAGGAGGAAATTCTTCTATATCAATAGACAAATCTTTGTCTCACATAGAGTCTTTCTACATCGCATGCGTCTATACCTTCAAGGTAAAACAAATGAGTTTGATTCAGAATCATTGAACCGCGGAGCTTTTATGCAATATAGAGCTCTGAGTTATCACAAAAATCAAGGAGGAAAGATTAATCCCAATTTCTTCCCAAACATCTGTATCACCTACAACACAGCTCGAGAAGTGCCACCAACCCCTGAAAGGGAAGAAGAAGAGTTTGTCCCATTTGTGACACAAAGTTTTTATTGAAAGTTGAAAACATTTTCATCCATCATCCCACTCATACATCATCACTTCATCATCAATCCATCCCAGCTCTCACAACATTAAGAGGTTCTTGTCCCACGATTTCCTTTTAGATATTGCTTGAAATCAAACACATCACATCACTTTTTAGATTGTTTCTACATCTAGGATAAGCTCATCCTACGAGACACATCTACGCAGGTTAAAACTAGTTCATGAGTGAATCCTCTCATTACTAGGTAGTTAAATCTGTAACACATCTCATATTTCTCTACACCTTATCACATCAAAACTTATCAAAACAAGCAAGCAATTCAAAGAAGGAATTTTGGTTACATCTACCTTAGAGTGCTAGAGACCTACATACCACCAATCCACTAAAACATCCATCCTTCATCAAACAACTCATCATCATCTTCAATCAACTTCAAAAAAACAAACTTGCAAACAAAATGGCTCAAACCCGATCACGATCAAGGCAATGAGAAATAGAAATTGAGGAAGAAGAGGACAACCTCAATGAATTTCAAGAAGCACTTGGAGGAAATGGGAATGATGAAAACCAAGGTACACCCACTCCTTCAACAATCGAAAGGGTTCAGCATAACCCTCATTTTAACAGATTATTTGATGAAATACTAAGGAGCAACGCAGATGCTCACTTCTTAAAACTCGCTCAAGAAGGAGCCAAACTCCCCTCTGACTTTGATCTTGCCCAATTAGGACAAGCATCAGAAAGACAAAGTCGCCATGAGGAGGAAAGGCATAGAGATCCCATCAGATATAACATCCCTCGAGGTAACCCACCACCTCCTCCTCCTAATGAAATAGAGATGTTGCGGCAACAAGTCGAGAATCTCGCCCAACAACTTCATAGTGGTGTTAAGACCAATCAATTCTCACTTAACGACATCTGTCCCTATCCGTTTGATAGGAATCTTTATATGCCACCTTTTCCACGCGGGTTCGAAACACCAAAATTTGAAAAATATAGAGGAAAGGGAGATCCCCGCGATCATGTCCGAGAATTTCATTCCGCTTGTCTTGAAGTGGCTTATGAGGACACATACCTAATGCGCCTTTTTCCCCAAAGCTTGGGAGGAACAACCACATCATGGTTTTCCCGACTTCCAGGTGGCATTAGAACATTTGAGGAACTCATCCAGAAGTTCCTATCTCATTACTCTTATAACATTGAACGCGACATCACCATGGCTGATCTATGCAACACCAAACAAAAACCAGGTGAACTATTCTCAGTATTCCTGCAATGATGGCGCCAAATGTCTAGCAGATGTTCTCTTCAGTTACCTGAACGAGAACTAGTGGAAATTTTCATTTCCAACTTAAACGAAGAAATGGAATTTCACCTGGATGTCAAAGATACAGATTCTTTTAACGATATGATCACCAAGGGTATAAAATGTGAAAGGGCACTCATCAAAAAAGGACTCATCAAAATCTTTAATGAAACCAAAGATGGTCCTCGCCCTCGCTTCAATAGCGATAAACCGAACTTCTGGAACAAGAATAAAAATATCGTCAACGATGGAGTTGTGGATGCTTGAACTATCCAAAATGCACAACCTGTGGTTCGATTTGCAGGACAAAATCCTCCACCTCAAAATAACACAAATGTTCCTCTTAATCAAGGTCGCATCACATCTCATGATGAACCAAGACCTCATCCACAAAAACAAAAACGCACATACACTCCCTTAGGGGAACCCATTGAAACAGTGATGCGACAACTCATTTCTCAGAATTTGATCACTTTACCTAAGTTATCAAATTATGAGCCTCAAGTCAAACCGGCGTGGTGGAGAGATACTGAGCATTGTGAGTTCCATCAAGGAAGAGGACACAAGACAAGTAATTGTCACCGATTGAAAGATCTCATTCAGGATCTTATTGATCGAAGAGAAATTGAAATCGAAGGGCATGACCCAAAAACAACCAATAATGATCATCAAATGTTCAAAAATCCACTTCCATCGCAAGATCAAAGGGGTCCTTCGACGTCCAGACGAGGTCCTGATACCACTGATTATACGCAAGCTGCGTATAATTACACTGTCAATCACCTATATGATGCCAGCGAACAAGTTGCAACTATAACCTTCAAAAATCCCAACTCCAATTGCAATGTTGTTACGCGTCGTGGCAAGGTCACCATCAAGGCAGCTCCACAAGGCACCACCTCCGTCCCAAAGCAGTACAATCTTGTGGAACAATTAGACAAAACCCCTGCACTTATATCTATTTTGGAGCTTTTGCGTCTGTCACCCTCTCATAAAACAATCTTGGATCACGCACTCCAAGAGGCGTCAGTCCCTGCAAACCTGAACACGGACCAGTTTCAAGCCATGGTTGGAAATCTAAAGTCATCACCTTGTCTCACTTTTTCCGAAAGTGACAACTCTTCGTTCCAGCAACCTCATAACGCCTCACTTCACATCGAAGGCTTTGTCAACCAACACAGGATCAAGCGAGTCTTGATCGATAATGGAGCAGGCCTAAACATTTGCACACTACAGTTGGTCACAGCATTGGGATATGCAATAGAATCAGTGGATCCTCGCAAGAAGATCACCATCAAGGCCTATGATGATGCAGAGCGTTCATCCAAAGGAGCTGTGGTACTACCAATCCGAGTAGGTCCTGTGGTAAAGCACATCATTTGTCAGGTTCTGGACCTTCCTCTGCCATATAATCTATTGTTAGGAAGACCTTGGATACATGCCATGCAAGTTGTGCCATCTACCTACCATCAATGTATCAAGTTCCCACATAACGGTGCAGAGATCACAATCTTGGGCGATGCAAATCCCTTTGCATTTTGCCATAATATCAGCCATCAACCAGAGATTACTGTTCCTAATAATAGGGAAGCCATTTCCTCCACATCATATGTAAATCCTGCCTCTCTTGCCAGTTCAAACACTCCTATACCCAAGCAAGAAAAGCTTAAGATGAAAGTCGCAGAGGAAGGTCCTGGAGAATACAACTTGAGTCAGCTCTTTTGTGTGGGACAAATGCCTACTTCTCCTAGAACACATGGTAAACCACAGCAGTTACTCCAGCAACCACTAATCACGCCTGCATGTGCCTTAACACCTTTCATCCTTGGAAAGAGTCAAGAGGAAGAAACACAAGATGAGGACCTGGTGGAATGGATCTATAAAGATCCCATCACCACTGACATACCGCAAGTTACACTTCCTACAGAACAGTATGGTAAAGGCCTCCTCATTATGCAAAGAATGGAGTATGATGGTCAGAGTGCTTTGGGATCCTGCAAACAAGGACGACATGAACCGCTGCTGCCAGAGTTCAAGCCCAAAGGTAATACAGGCCTAGGCTTTGAAAAAGAGATCCTTCCTAAACTCAAATTCAAAGGAAAACCTAGCAAACCATTTTGCCCGCCTACTGCAAAGAGGACACCTTTCATAATCAAAGCACCATCAAACACTATCCCCATTGCCCCATCGAGACTCACAAACCCACCACAACCACCTACAATACCACTCATTCCACCAAACGAACCAGTAATCCCATCAGCAACACCATTCACAGCAGCAACTATATCAGAACCCGCAGCAACATCTATGGCGCCAATAGTTCCAGCAGAAGCCACTGAGTCACCATTATCGATACTTCCAGTGACAAATCCTTTAAAACCCATCACGGTTCCTGCAACATCGATCACTACAAAGATACATAAACCAATCACACCTGTCGTGTTTAATTCTAAAGACATCCCAGTATGGTATAGCAATCGGATGCTGGAAAGTGATTCAGAGACCGACTCACATGAGTGGGAATTTGATTCTGTACAGCTTAACACTTCAGATGAAGAAGACACATCACCACCTCCGCCCCACAAAGACATCCCTATTTACGGAGAAGCACAGATAAAGACCACTTGGGTTCCTGAGCTGGAAACATCTTCCACAGACCCTATGTCTCATCCTACGCCTGATTCTGACAGGGAGAGTACCATCAACGACCTTCACCACACTATCTTAACCCTCACTGATACATCTAACGAACTTAACCTAATCGATGAAGTAATGCCCATTATCTACCCTGAACTCATCAAATGGAACCAACCATATCCCCCATGTCTTGACCTCTTCCAGAATGATGAGGCTATCATTGACTTTTTGGAATTAAGGGATAATCTACCAAGCGGGGATCACAAAGCTGGATTCGCCATTGAACTTAATAGCGCAGCATACTTCAGGGCAGATGCCAAACCCTTCAGCTGCAAAAACATAACAATAAAACATGGATCTTCCAGTGAAAACCACACTGTGGCACTGTTTGATCAAACAAAAGTAAAAAGAAAGAGCGTATCCAATGGTGAAAACCTCTCTGAGGCGCCTGAGGATGACGGGTTTGACATTCTCCCTGCTAGTACACAACAGGAACAATCAACGATTCTTATCGAGGAAACCAAAGAATACAATGTGGGGACTCCTGAAAACCCTCATATCATACATCTGGCATCTCTTCTCACTCCAGAGGAACAACCTCAATTCATAGAGTTCTTCCAGCAGTGCCAGATCAACTTCGCATGGTCATATGCGGACATGCCTGGGCTTGATCCTGATTTAGTCATGCATCACCTCACCGTCGCAAAAGGAACCAAACCTGTCAAGCAAAAGCTTCGTAAGATGCATCCTCAGATTGCAGTGCTAGTCAAAATAGAACTCAAGAAACTCCTAGATGTTGGTTTCATTAGACCAATTGATTATGCAGAATGGATCTCCAATATTGTGCCTGTCGGCAAACCAAAAGGGGGCATCTGCATTTGTACAGACTTCAAAGACCTGAATAAGGCCTGTCCTAAGGATGACTTCCCCCTACCAAATATCGACATCATAGTGGACCTGACAGCAGGACATGCCATGCTTTCACTCATGGATGGCTTTTCAGGATACAATCAGATAAAGATCGCACCAGAGGACCAACATAAGATAGCCTTCACATGTCCATGGGGCACATATTGCTGGAATGTAATGCCTTTCGGTCTAAAGAATGCAGGAGCAACCTATCAAAGAGCAATGACCACCATCTTCCATGACATGATGCATACCATGATGGAAGATTATGTGGATGACTTACTAGCAAAATCACTCACCAGAGAAGGACATCTCCACATCTTAGATCAAATCTTTGATAGATTGGAACAATATCATGTTCGACTCAACCCAAAGAAATGTGTCTTCTGAGTGACCTCCGGGAAGCTTCTAGGATACATTGTCTTAAGCAAAGGCATTGAGGTCGATCCAGCAAAGGTTAAGGCAATAATGGACATGCCACCTCCAAAGAATATCAGTCAACTATGGACACTACAAGGACGGCTTCAATCCATCCGAAGATTCATTGCACAATTGGCTGATAAGTGTCACCCGTTCACACACTTGCTACACAAGAACATCCGCTTTCAGTGGGATGACAAATGCCAGCAAGCATTTCAGGTACTTAAAGACTATCTCATGAATCCACCATTGCTGATGCCACCAGATCCAAGTAGACCGTTGTTACTTTATATCTTAGCAACAAGTACAGCACTGGGTGTGCTACTAGCACAACATAATGCAGAAGGAAAAGAGTGTACTATTTACTACATCTCTCGCACACTGGTGGGCTATGAACTCAATTACACACCTATTGAGCGAGCTTGCCTAGCAGTAATCTTAGCAGCCACTAAACTGAGGCACTATCTGCTGACACACAAGGTACAACTCATCGCCAAGATTGATCCACTCAAGTATTTACTCAGCAAAGCAGCATTGACAGGCCGCTTGGCCAAATGGGTGATGATTCTAAGTGAATTTGACATCGAGTATGTGGACCGTAAGGCTATCAAAGGTCAGGTCATTGCAGATCAGTTGGCCGATGCACCTCTCATAGGTGATCATCCTCTCATTTCCAATTTTCCAGATGAAGAGATATTCATGATCACAGAAGTACAACCATGGAAACTATATTTTGATGGTTCATACACTAGGCACGGCTCGGGGGCAGGCATTTTGTTTATCACACCTCAAGGTGACAGCATCCCGAAGTCTTACAGGCTCACATTTCCATGCACAAACAACATAGCAGAGTATGAGGCCTTGATCACAGGACTCAGGTTAGCCCTACAATGGAAATTACAAGAACTACAAGTATATGGTGATTCCCAACTAGTCATTCGACAAGCAACAGATGAATATCAGACCAAAGATGATAAACTCATGCCATATAAGCAAATGGTGGACACTCTAAAGACATCATTTACTACTATCACTTTTGAGCAGATACCAAGAGATCAGAATCGAGCTGCTGACGCCATGGCTACCATCGCATCTCTCCTAGATCTTCCACAAAATTCAACACGTTATGAGTTTTTGGTAGAACAGCTTTGGATCCCTGCTTATGATATCCCTGAATCTAAAATGATATGTCGCCTTGTTGGTTCCGAATCCCCATGGTACGGTGAGTTCTACACCTATCTCCGCGATCACACCCTTCCTCCCAACCAATCGAATAACCAATGAAAAACCTTCATTCGCCAAACTACTCGATATACCATTATTGCCGAAACCCTATACCGACGTAGTCTTGATGGTACTCTCCTTCGATGTCTGGAACAGGATGAGATAACAAAGGCTTTGGAAGAGGTACATGAAGGAATTTGTGGGACTCACTCAAGTGGTCCATCACTAGCCAAGAAGATCATGCGAGCTGGATACTATTGGCCATCTATGGAAAAGGATTCCTACTACTTTGTCAGGAAATGCAAGAAATGTCAAGTTCACGGTGACCTGATACATGCACCAGCACAGGAACTGCAACCAATCACGACACCATGGCCTTTTTGTCAATGGGGCCTTGACCTTGTGGGTAAGATTCATCCATCTTCATCCAATGGCCATAAATTCATTATTACCGCCACCGAATATTTCACAAAGTGGATCGAAGTTGTTCCACTTACCCAAGTCACCGGCCAGCAGATCACCTCATTCATCCTCAATTACATCATCTGCCGATATGGTGTACCCATGTCCATCGTCACAGATAACGGTCTTCCTTTTAAAAATCAGGATGTCCGTGAACTTTGTGAGAAATTTCATATCCAACACAACTTTTCCACTCCCTATTACCCACAAGGCAATGGTCAGGCCGAAGCATCCAATAAAAACATATTGAGAATCCTAAAGAAGACAGTCAATGATGCCGGTCGTGATTGGCATGTTCAATTGAATCCAGCACTATGGGCATATCGAACTAGCATTCGGACCCCTACAGGTGCAACTCCTTATTCATTGGTCTATGGTGCTGAAGCTATCTTACCTATTGAGGTCGAGATACCATCATTACGACTTTCCTTGCATAATCTCATCGATGATAAAGCATATAGAGTCTCACGTCTTCAGGACTTAGAGTTACTTGATGAGAAGCGACAAGCTACATACAATCACCTCAAAGCCTATCAGCAGCGCATGAGTAGAAGCTACAATCACCGAGTTAGATCTCGTACATTTGAGGTAGGTGATCTTGTTCTTCGAGAAAATCCTCGCAACCAACCAAATAGAGAACATCAAGGCAAGTTTGAATCAAACTGGCTGGACCCATATGTTGTCACTGCTGTATTTGGGTCCGGGGCATATTAGTTGGCTACATCAGAAGGAGAACCGCTTGCAGATCCAATTAATAGTATGCACCTCAAACGGTTTTATACCTAAGCTGTATAGAGCATCAGGCTCCCCTACATATTAGAAAAATACCAAAAACATTCAGAAAATGTCCTGAAGAAAATACAAAAACATTCAAAAAAAAAAAAAAAAAAAAAGTAAAGAAAAATCATGCATCCAAACGGTGAACAAACACTCCGGTGGCACCTTGGGTAAGTACGATGGTAAAAACCTAGCAAACAGGCGCCACTCATAAAGGCAATGGCTCCAGTATCTTTCAGGCTCGTTGCGATCACATTCATGCACACATACATCCATCCATCCCAACCATGGCTTGTTATTTGATCTGTAATCCAAGAAAGTACTTCATGCGTCTAGCATCCTGCTTTTTCGTAAATCATGTCCAACTTGGGGGCAATACCCTTACCCTCATGATGGAAGTGGATTCTACATTGTCTTATATGTCATTACGCTCTTCATTCAGGCAATCATCCGAAAATACCAAAAACATTCAAAAATGATTCACAAAATCCAAAAACATCAGAAAACCCATCAAAAATCACACAAAAACATGGCAACACCTTGTACATACCCATCCATGCAGATACCAAAATAAAAATTGACAACCTACTCACACAATGACCATTTACCAATCAACCACACAATCAACATCAACAATCCAAACCTGTCTTTACAAAAAAGGATGCATCCTTCCTTACCAAAACAAAGACAAGATGACATTTTCTTTGACAAGAAAATTCTGTTAGGCTATCAAATACTTGGTTGATTTGTGAGTACAATCGTTTGTTTATCTGTATCGGCATCTTTCAGCATTGATTTGTATCGTTTGCGCATTCCTTCCGATGAAGTTTTGGGGCATGTACTACTGGTGTCTACGTGGGAAGTTCACTACGCTACGTGATCTTATACAAAAAGCAGTCATAGATCACTACGGCTTGCTAACTACAGCGTATACCTCGACCATATGGACATGAACCATTACCAAGGATCCTTATTCTTTATTCTTTATGTATATATACTGTTTGGTTGCAGGTACAATGCTCATTCTTTGGTTCCTCTTCCTCCAAATTGGATAAAGGTTTTATTTTCTTAGTACGGTATGAACTTGTCTCAGGATCTGATCAGCCTAAGATCAAGGAGGACGATCCAAGTCATGCACGAAAGGAGATAATCCTTGTCTGTTCCGCAAACAATACTTTGGTTGACTTGACCCTTATATCAAGTCATTTGTATTAACTTGCTATATTAAAATCCATGAAAGCAATACTCAGGTCATCTTGAATCATTGTGTCAAGATGCTTGTATTTTCTTCCAACATTTTAAAGCTCAATGATGAAAATAGAGCACTGTGGATCGTCATTTCATCTCATCTGTTTATATATATTGCATTTCGTTGCATATCACCCATCCGTTCACTTATTCATATAGAGGTTTTATATGCAAAAATGAGAAAATTAAGCTGGTCTTGGATACAATCACGACCGAGTACTCTGATACATCATCAATGCATCATGCAAAGTCTTAAAAACCTTGCATTCCTCATGACAATATCATCATTGCATTTAGGTGCATCTTGCATTATGTCCATTCATGTCATTTTTAAACTTAAAACATTGCATATAGTTCATTGTTGACATTAGTTTTCATTAAAACTCTTTTTCGTCATTACATCAATCATATACAATTAGATTCATTCATAGGATCAAATTGTCTTTGGTTGTTTTAAATCATTTACTAAAACATTTCATCCAGTATAAATTATCTCTTATCATCTTATCAACTTATTATTCTTACACACATCCATTTATCCATTTAGTTACAAAGTGCATTCATTCATTCATTAATAAGCATCTTATTTATGTTCATTTTAGGATTCATTTCACATTACATTCATTATCATTACATTTCAGGTACAGTTATTATATCCATTAGTTATTGTATCATCCCATTTATCATTTGTACTTACAAAACATATTTAAAAACATTTAGATTCATAAGACCATTTCATATATTCATTTTACGTATGCATTCATTTAAAACACATTATCATATAAACATTTGTACTTTACATTTGTTTATCCATTTACATTCATTTACCACATCCTCATATACACATTTGTACTTTACATTTTGTTTCTCCATATTACATTCATCTAAAACACATCTAGATGCATATCCATACATAAAATCATTCATCTAAACCATTGCATTAACATCATCACATAAATCATCTTATCATTGCATAGCAATAGGAAACACCATAAATCCTGTTCATGCATCAAGCATAAGCATATATCATCATCATGGCATTCCATACATAAAGCATTACATCACAAATCAAATACATCATATATATATAAACCTGCATTCACCTGTCAGTATCTCACATCATAAATCATCATAAAAACATGCATAAAACGAAACATCTCATCAAATGCATACATGTACACATATACATCTAAGCAATAAATCATCATCATGCATAAACATCCATACATCATCACATGCATATCATCACAAATATGGGATCTCCTCATATATATCATCTCATATATCAGAGTACAATGAAGTCTACAAAATCGGCTACCAAAGAGCCATCCAAGATACAGTCCAAAAATAGACAATGATACAATATATGTATGCAAAAATGCTCTCTCAAATGCCGCTCTGGCCAGATGCTGTACCACCACCACCACCTCTACCTGCTCCACCACTGGTACCGGCACCACCTGATCCATCTCTCCGTGGAGGCCTCATCGAACCCCCACTCCCTCCTGCATCCCCTGATCTCTCCTACCGTAGAGGACCCATCACACCCCCACTGCTCTGCATCCTCTGTGATCGCTCGGATCTGGCCTGCCGCATCTGTGAATAGCTGAGAGCTCGCTGGCTAATCGGTACCACCTACTCATATAACCCCCGCCAGTACTCTATCTCTGCCTGTGCTCGCCGTATCTCCCTCATAACCTCTCCTGAAGGCCCCTGTGCACCAGTTCGCACTCTCTCCTGCAGCTCCGCCAATCTCTCCACCACAGTATCTCGCTCCCGCAGCACCACTGTCAGCTCTGACTCACATGCAAATAGCTGCACATCTCTAGCTGCTACCTCCGCCTCTAATCTCTCCACCCGGGTCTGCAAATAACCTATCATATACTCCCGCAGATCCCCAGTAGCTCCCTCCCCCATGTCCATGGCTGCCGCACCTGTATCACCCCCTCCACTAGGTCCCTCCCCTGCACCACCCTCCCCTGCACCTGTAGCCATCGGGATCTCTCTCTCCATCCCCCTCCCACTCAGCTGCACTCCTCCCTGCATCAAAGGACCCTGTGATATCTGCAGAGGTAATCCACCTCTCCCTCTCCGCTGTCTCGGCATCCCCAAACCTCCTCCACCTCCTCCTCCATCTCCTCCTCCTCCCCCTCCTCCTCCATCTCCTCCTCCTCCATCTCCTCCTCCTCGACCTCCTGCTCTCCGTCCTCGTCCTCGTCCTCTCTCATCCTCAAATGCTGGGATCGGCTCAGCTGGGTCTGATATCCGTAGCATCGGGTGCGCCGCCCGATACTGTGTATACTCTGCTGTAACCCCTGCATCCACGACCCTCGGTCGTAAGTCCCATGGCCTCGCCTGCAGTGTCCGAAACTCTGCCAGTGCCTGATCATACGGTAGCACTGGACCCCATGCATACCGCTCTCGAATCACTCATGCATACTCCCCTGATCCGCTCGGCAGTCCCTGCTGCCGTCCAAACTGCCTCATCACCCGTCCCGACACCTGTCTCTCTACATGATACGAGGTCCTCCCAATGAGGAATCGGGTCATGAAGCAATACGGTAGTGCCTCTGCATCATCCTCCCATGGCTCACACTCTAAGTATGGTCGTCAGATCACTGCATCCAAATCATCTAATGCCCGCCGCCACCACTCTAGCTTCCCCAAGTGGGGCTGGCTCATCATACCACTATACATAAACATATAGGGCTGGTCCACGGCTCAGAATCTCAGACTCACTGGTCGAGTCACTGGTAAGTGCTCCCATGCCCACACATGCAGCAGCGTCATGCCCACTGCTAGAGACCCCCGCCCTCTATACACTACCTCATGTAACTCTTGATACATGTGCTCTAACATGCACGGCCCCCAGGCATATCGGGTCCCCTCAGTCACCATCATCTCTATAACCTGTCCCCACCCGACCGCCAATCCATGTGACCGCCTGTCTAGACACAGAAGTCCTCCGACGATCCCTGACAATACTGTTGGAAGGGGCTCATATAGTGCCGCTATATCCTCCCATGCGATCGAGTCATCATCAATGTATACATCCTCATCAAATATCCTCTGGCAAGACACCGTCCCCCAAGATCGATCATATGTCACCCGCTGCCCCCGAATCGGAATCCGAAGGATACGCCACATGTCCTCCAAAGTCACCGTCATCTCGCCCTGAGCCAGATGGAACGTGCACGTCTCACTGTGCCATCACTCTGCCAATGCTGTGATCAGGCCGTGATTCATCCGAATCATGGGCATATGCATCACCTCGTAGAGGCCAGTAGCCGCAATACAATCAATCTCTATCTGCGTCAACCGATCTCGCAATCCCTGTGTCGCAGGGTGGCGCTCGCGTAACTGCAACACGCGTAGATCCTCCTGCACATCGACATTCATCCAACCACTATCAGTTGTTTTGTTATCAAACTTTCTTAAGTTTAAACCTAGACTATCATCAGATACTTTGATCAAGTATCTTCGGGTCTCAACAGGTCAGCAATCATGGCCGCCTAGACTTCAACAGGCATTTATCCTAACAAATGACCTAAGTCTCATCGGGCTGCTATGGTTCAAAACAACTCCCACTTCACCTCGTCATCCATCAATCGTTAGGCATCAAGAGATTTATTTTGTCCAAAACTGGGGCATCTCGTTATCCTAAGGCAAAAGCGCTATTTTATCTACCATAGCGCTAGTTCTGAACAAAAGCGCTACAACAACATCAAAAGCGCTCAAACAACTCTACCATAGCGCTAAAAACCAAAAGCGCTAAAACCGCTATACAATAGCGCTATTACACATCAATAGCGCTCAATTAACCCTACGATAGCGCTAATTTGACAAAAGCACTAAAACTTCCTGCAAAAGCGCTCATTAATATCAAAAGCGCTCAAACTAGCTTGCAAAAGCGCTATTGCGGCACAATAGCGCTAATTCATGGAGCAAAAGCGCTAAAAAACTAGTTCCAGCGCTCTTGCTTCGACTTGACTTGGACTCAGCTAAAAACATATCAAAAATGCATGAAAAGAAAGTTTTCGAATTTGCGTACCGCTGGTCCATAGTCGGCTGGGCGCTGGAATCGTCGCACTCGCTCAAATCGGTGCTCGGTGATCGGAACCGGCATCGTAGCTCCTCCTTCCTCCTCCAAATGTCACTGTCAGAGCTCAAGTTTTCAACTGGTCGCGGTAAAAAATGATCCTATCTTCACCCCTTTCACCCCATTTATACCCCGTGTTGTCACCGTAACTTTGCCCCGCTCATCGCCGTGGTCCCCGTGAACTTCCTGAGCCCCCCATTTCTCCATGTTTCCCCCAATTTCTTCTATTTTTCCCCAGTATACCTAACTTCTTCTCTTCTACCACCCTGCCAATTTTCATTCTTTTTCGAGAGATCGCTCGATTTTTCAAAATTTTTCGGCCTATCTCTCGAGGGGGCATACCACCCATTAAATTTACATTTTATGGGGCATTTCTTCACACCCATTTTTCTTTCTTTGAAACGACGCGATAAACCGCACCGTCTCAAAGAGGGGCAAATGTAGTCACATAAATCTGTCCATTTTAATTAAATGAATATTTCGTATTTATTTAATTAAAAATCTACTAGCCATCAATTAATTAAATTAATATTTAATTAATTTATCCCCAAACATTCTTCTATTAATTAAATAAATTATTCAATTTATTTTAATTAATTCATTAAACCAAATACAAATCAATTAAATAAATAAAATCAATTTATTTAATTAAATCCCCCTATTCCTCTTTTAAATAAATTAAATAAAACATTTATTTAAATCATTATCCCCACCCCACTTGCATTTTCCTACAAATGCAACTTGCAAACATTTATTGGAATAAATAAATTTTTATTTTAATAAAATCCTATTTTCCCTCACCCACCAAATCCACTTGCAAAATCTAATCCCCTTCTAGATTCTTCTAACCCCTTCCTAATTAGCCTAATCCATCCCCTAATTATTGTCACATTCCTAAGCAAAATGGAGTCACTTCTCAAATGGCCCAAAGTCTTGGATAACCATTGAAGGTTTTCAACCTTCAACCACCAAAAACCCCAAAGTCTTTGAAAACCATTAAAGGCTTCCAACTTTCAACCACTTAATCCCCAAAGTCTCCAATAACCATTAATGGTTAACCCAAACCCTCCTACATGGTTAAAACATTTGTTTTGACTCAACCTCTACCCAACCCAAGGGTCTCATCAGGTCATTAATGCTTTGACCATGATTATCTCTTAATCATTTGCACAAAGGTTTATCCTTGGATTAACTCCTAATCCAGTGGGTAATCCTAATTTAGGCTTGACCCTTAGCCTTTAGATAACCATGAAGTCTTCTCAGGCATTCAATGCCTCCAACCTCTTCTCTCAACCCAATCCTGTGTTGACACTTGTCACTATTTTATTGGTGCAAATTGTGCACATGGATCCCCAACTTTCAAGCTTGACCCTTGATTAAACCCTTCAATCCTGGCCATCCATTGCTCCATTTTTCCTATAAATAGAGCCTATTCCTTCATAATCCAGATCCTGAAAACTTGTAAGCATTTAGACTATAGCCATTTTAGAGAGCATTTAGCATAGCATAACTAAATCTTGTCTTTTTGGTAAAATCAATCATTTTAGCATTAAAAATAGCTTTTCATTTCATATTTGGAGCTATTCTAGAAATCTCAATCCTCCATAAGCATCCATAGTGCAAAAAGCTGCTGAGAGCTACACTATTTTGGAACTTGGAGAGGAGAGGAACAAGGGAGAAAGGAGCTAATATCATGTTAAGAGATAGTTGGAGATATCTCATTGTCTTACTTCTTTAGTTAGATTCATTAGCATGTTTTTAGTGTCTCTTTTGGAATGCCTTCACGTTTTAGTTTTTGATTAACTAACTCTAACGTTTTGTGTGTTTTGTGTTGATTGATCATAAACTAACATTGTGCCATTTAGGAGGGCATCAAATACAAATTATGTTGTTCTAATATGTTAAAAGTAGTTTTCTGGAAGCTTGGTATCACTCATCCAAGGGGTCCCAATTTGTGAGTGATCCTATTTGTTCGTTAGAATTAGTCTTATTTCTTTAGTCGTAGTAGAAGTTATTGCTTAGACTGTTCCTGCAGCCAAGGCGGAACAAAGTAATTTTTGCTTATACATATTAGATCTTTCAAGCATTGCTTTTATGAACTTATGCATAAGTTTTTCCTGTAGCCTTTCCATAATTTCCGTTCTTGTCTTCCTTTTTCGCATAATGTTAGTTGCTACAGTAATGCAGAATAGCTATTGAAGGAACTTAGTGCATATATAGTGCAGACCCATTTCAAGTATTACGTCCCTGGGTTGACAATCAAATGAGCACTAGCCATGAAAATAGTAACTTTACTAGATGAATGTCCAAACTTTGAGTTGAGACTTCAATTAGAGTTATTATTCTTATTGTTGGGGTAGACATTTTTGGTGTCGTTACCGGGGATGGTGTCAAACTAAGAACCTCCTATGGTTATTATTCTTTCCATTTTCAGTTAATTTTTTTTTTGGGTATACCCGATTGTTTGAAAAAATTCATGAATCTGCATGCATAGATGAAGAAGATATGCCAGAGGTAGATTTCTGCCCACTCATTCTAATCATGCAAAGGATAATTTCCCACATATAAATCCTTTTGTTGAACTTTACCAAACCTCGCAGAATATGAACCACCCTGAATCTGAATTTCTGAAAGGTAGTCTTCAGTTCCTCTTTGGTTTTAAAGAAGAATAATTTCCTATAACAACAACCCCCACAAGTCCAATGCAAGGGAACCCACCTCCTGGTGGAAATAACCCACCACCACCACCAGGGCCAACGTTTGAGTTCCCCCAATCTGATCAGCATGATAATGTTAATCTCAAGAACATTCCAACATCTTCACTCCCTAAATTCTATTGATTGGTGACAGAGGATTTAGACACGTTTCTGTTTGAGTTTGATGTTCTCTGTAGGAGTTTTGACTATACTACAGATGCCCATAGACTCAAAAAATTTCTAGCCACCTTGAAGGAGTCATCCTTGAGATGGTTTATGAGCTTGGGTAGTAGCACAATGAATACATGGGATGAGATGAAACGGTTGTTTCTTGCAAAATACAAAGATTATTGTAGAGGCACCGATCGTCACGGGGATGATATCTTTAGAATGACACAAAAAGAAGATGCGAATCTTGAAGATTATCTGAAAAGGTTCCTGTTTAGTGTCAAAATGTCTAAGCATAGTACTCTCAGTGAAGATTCCCTCAAGTTGATATTTTTGAGGGGAATCAGCGATGAATGCAGTGATTCTTTGGATCTTATGGGAGGAGGTGACATCACATAGTCCACTTGGGCTGAAATAGGATAAATTTGCAAGAAGTATTCCAGAGCTGCTTCTAAGAAGAAACTGGAGTTTCTAGATTAGAACTTAGCCATTTGTTAAAGGAATTTAAGGAGAACATTATAAATAATATGGCTACTTAGTTGGATACACTTGCAGCTAAGAAGAAGCATGAAGAAGCTGATGCATTTCTTGCAGAATTTTGCCCTCATTGTAAACAACAAAAGAAGGACTGCAGATGTAAAATGGTTGCAAATGTGGAGGTACTTGATTTCAAGTCAATTCAAGGTGATGATGAGAAAGTCTTCTATGTTGCTCAAAGAAGACCAAATTTCCAAAGACAACGCATGCCTCCGGATCCACTTTCTTTTTCTAGTTATAGTGGAAATTCTTATGCACCAAATAACCATTGGCAATCACCATATGCTCAAAATTTTAGTAATTATCAAAATTGGTATGGTTCTCAAGGCCAAGGGAAGCATTTTGGTAATCAAATGCCACTGTGGTTGTAGCCACAAGGGAATTGGTACCCACCTCAAGGCCAAGGAAACCAGTTTCAAGGGAATTGGCAACCTACTTCTCAATGGAGGGGGAGTCAGCCATGGAATGCCCAATCTTCTGGTTATCAACAGCCACAGCCTCCTGCATTAATGCCTCCTCCCGCAACCACTATTGTACCACCTAAACCAACATAGTTGCCTACTCAACCACAGCCAAATCCTAATATTAAGTCTCAGCAACAACAACAACAAGTTTATTCAACTGTTCTTAATCAATACCCAGCCTATTCTCTATCTCTAAATGACATTCACCTCCAATCAAGGACAACTCTGTCTAATCTCTCTCATCCAATTATCACTGAGGTACAAGAGGAGCAAGAAATCTCTAATCCAACAGATACAATACCTCAGAATTAAATATTGCCACCATTTCCCCAGAGATTGCAAGAAAAGGAAGTTCCCATAGAACAACAACAAGGCTTTGATATTATAGATCAACTTAAGCATATTTGTGTTAAAATTTCATTCTTGCTAGCAATAAAAGATGTTCCCATATATGGTAAGACACTGAGAGAAGCATGTCTAAAAAAACCTGGCAGGAAGAAAAAGGATCCACAAATAGTGCATGTTATGGGTCAACTAGCAATATTATGTTAGGCAAGATTTCCATTCCAAAATATTCAGATCCAAATAGTCTTGTAGTGAGTATAGTCATTAATCGCTATAAAATAAAAAATGTTTTGATTGATTTAGGGGTAGCGATTAATGTGATGACAAGGGAAGTAATGAAACAACTTGAGATGAATAGTTTAAGGACTACACCCAGAGTTCTACAGCTTGTTGATAGCTCTATAGTGAGACCTCATGGTATCATTGAGGATGTAGTGGTTATTTTGGATTCCTAGGAATACCCTAGAGACTTTATGATTTTATCTCCAAAAGTAACATTGGGAGGATATTCAGTGATTTTGGGTAGACCTTGGCTTGCCACAGCTGATGCATATATTGGATGTAGATCAGGGGATATGACTATTTTAGATGGGAGTTTTATAAAAACATTAGCCTTGTATTCTCCAGCACAACCCCAGCTTGAACAACAACAAGTCGTTTGGCCTATTTTGGGAGAATAATCTGAGGGAGTTGACTCTATTAATCACCTTATGATGATTAATTGAGGGCCACTCATGCAATTACATGATGAGGAATCAATTCTTTATAAAATCTTGATAAATGAATTAATAGAAGAGCATAAATTGCAGGAATTGGTTCTAAATATTGCAGGTTTGGACTTTCCTGCAGCCACTGATATATTGCATACTCTGTTGCCGCAGGTAGTATCTTCTTCTCATTTTTCTAATACGAACCAGATTGATCTTACTATTAAGATAGAAGTGGAGTTGAATAAATGTTTGAATATCAATAGAGATCTATCAAATACTCAAAAAGACACCCTTGTGGACTTCCTGAAATTTCATAAAAATGCTTTTGCATGGGATAGATCCAACAGTTTGCACCCACCGTATTTATATAAAGGAAGAGTGTTGCCCATTCAAACAACCTCAAAGAAGAATCAATCATGCCTTAAAAGAGATAGTTAAAGAAGAGTTGCAGACTTTGTTAAAGGTTGGGTTTATCTATCCTATCTCTGATAGCCAATGGGTATCACCTCTGGTCATAGTCCCTAAGAAAGGAGGAAAATGGAGGGTATGTGTTTATTATAGAGCCCTGAACTTAGCAACAAGAAAAAATCATTTTCCATTACCATTTGTGGATCAGGTATTGGATTCCTTGGCTGGTAAAAGATACTTTTCATTCCTTGATGGATTCAGTGGTTACAATCAGATTCAGATAGTCTCGGAGGATCAAGAGAAAACAAAATTACTTGTCCATGGGGCACGTATGAATATTCTATTCTTCCTTTTGGGTTGTGTAATGCTCCAGCCACTTTTCAAATAGCAGTGATCAGTATCTTTTCTGATATTTCTCAAGACATTATGGAAATCTATATGGATGACTTTACAACTTATGGTTCTGAATTTGAACAAGCATTGGGTAATCTGAAAAAAGTTTTGCAGCGATACGAAGGCTACAATTTGTCATTAAATAGTGAGAAATGTTTCATCATGATGCAAGAAGGAATATTCCTTGGTCATCATATCTCTCTAGAAGGTATCTAGGTGGATCCAACAAAAATTGAGATTATTCAGCATATCAATGCCCCTGTGAAGCAAAAAGATGTAAGAAGTTTTCTTGGTCATGCTAGATACTACTGACGGTTTATCAAAGATTTCAATAAAATTGCAAGTCCCTTATATTCAATGCTTACCAAAGATATGGAATTTAAATGGATCCCATCATGTAATGAAGCTTTCTTAAAGCTTAAGCATACTTTGACTCAAGCACCAGTTCTTAAAGGCCCAAATTGGTCTTTACCATTCCAAATCCATACATATGCATCTGATTATGTAATAGGAGTAGTGTTAGGAAAAAAAATTCAAAAATTGAAAAATTCAATATATTATATTAGCAAGAACCTACAGGGACCTGAGTTGAATTACACAGTCACTGAAAAGGAAATGTTAGCTGTTATATATGCACTTAACAAATTTAGGCACTATATCATGGGATATCCCATATTTGTGCATACAAATCATACTGCAATCAGATATCTCATGAATAAGCCATCAATTACTAGTAGATTGGCTTGCTAGTTATTGTTGATGCAGGAATTTGATATCACAGTTGTTGATAAATCACATAGGTCTAATGTGGTTGCAGACTATCTTTCAAGACTTCAATTATAAGAACATTCTATAGTGATAGATAATGTTTTTACAGATGAACATTTATTTCTCATCCAAGCTCACACTCCCTGGTATGCTGATATTGCCAACTATTTAGCTACTGCTAAGATGCCAATTTATTTCTCTCCTAAGGAAAAAGGTTGCTAGTTGAAAAAAGTTTTAACTTCTCATGGATTGTTGATTGTCTGTTTTATACTGGGCCTGACCAAGTCATGAGAAGATGTGTCAGAGAAGATGAAATGCATGGCATCCTGCATGAATGTCATGATGAGCCATGTGGAGAGCTTTTTGCTGCTAAAATAACTAGACTGAAAAATACTCAATATAGGATACTATTGGCCCACATTACACAAGGATGCAACATAGTACACACGGAAATGTGATAGATGCCAGTGAATGGGAAGACCTACAAAATCTAATGAGATGCCACTATATCCACAAATATCAGTTGCACCATTTGATAAGTGGTGATTAGATTTTGTTGGCCCAATTGATCCACCTTCTAATGGAAGATCCTATATTTTGGTATGTACAGACTATGTAACAAAATGGGTGGAAGGTCATGCCATGACACATGCAAGAGATAATAAGGTGGCTGAGTTTCTTTATGAAGAGATATTTACAAGATATGGAGTGCTAAGGGAGATTGTCTCAGACTAGGGACCTCAATTTACATCAACATGGATAACAGCTTTGGTCAATGAATACAATATAAGGCATAGAAAATCTACTCCATATCATCCACAAGCTAATGGATAAGTAGAAGTTACAAATAGGGAGCTTGAGGCTATTCTTACAAAATAGTATCTATTAATAAAAAAGACTGGTCTCATAGGCTTTCAGAAGCAATTTGGGCATATAGAACAACTTGGAAAACACCAATTGGTTTTACACCATTTGAGATGATTTATGGCAAAACAACAATGATGGCTATTGAATTTGAGCATAAAAATCTGAGGGCTACTTTGCAATTAAATATGACATTATCTGAAGCACAGAAAGAACGTATTTAACAATTGAATGCTCTAGATGAATGGAGGAAAATAGTTGTTCAACAGAGAAAACTGATTCAAAATCAAAGAGAAAAGTGGCATGATAAATATATCTAGGAAAATAAGTTCAAAGCTGGGGACTGGGCACTACTTTATGATTCCAGATATAAAGATTCTATGGGGAAACTGCAAACCAGGTGGTTAGGTCCATATGAGATAGAAGAAGTTTTCAATAATGGAGTTGTTCGTTTGACCACAATTGATCTTGTTCGATTTAAACTCTTGGTGAATGGTCACCGATTGTGTCTATATCATAAGTCGGCCACTAAAGAGGAGTTCCTACAACAAATTTCCCAACAGGATGAAACAAAGGTTCCTGCAACAACTCATCAGCTTCCTGCTGCAACTAAGCAAGGTAACAAAGGTAATGTTCCTACAGCCTCTGCAATGAACATGCTTGCCGCTTCACAAAAAAATATTTCCTTATCTTATGGGAATATTCTTCTCCATAAAAAAATTCAATCCACATCATTCCATCCCACTTTCTCATCTATCATTTCACTTCATTTTGTCGTCATTTTTCGTACGACTATAGGTATGCATATATTGTGTTTTGTTTTAATTATGCATTTATTATTTAATTATGATTATGCCTTCTGAAATCCGCTCCACTCCTCAAAATCTCGTCAGCTTGTGTGGACACATGCTAGGTTAAGTTGGGGGGTGCTTTATGGTTTGGTTTCCAAAGTTATTGATTACCTGTCCTTTTTGGTACTTCGAATTGATTTCTTGCCATCATTGTTTAGCATGCTATTATTTCACGCAAGGGAATAATAAATTATGCCGCCAGAATTGAGATATGTATGGAAATTTCAATTTAGCAAGTCTGTCGGATATTTTGGTCTTCTATTTCTCAGCTGCAGAGTGTTCAATACTAGTAGAGTTAGAGATGGGTGGTGATCCGATTCGCCATGAGCCAATAGTTCATGAAGTGTTGCTGCAAGATGCTCTTTGTGAGCATTATTTTAGACACCACGACTGGATGGATTACTTCTTGAAAATCAGAGATTATAAAGAAGAAATTGCTGTAGAATTTATGCATTTCTTCAATGAAGGAGAAGCTACGATTAAAGGCTTGAGGGTTATTGCTACGGAGCAGTGAATAGAAGAAGTAATAGGGTTGCTGTAGGAAGGGGAACTATTTCCAAAATCAAAAGATGCAAGGAGCACCAAGGCAGAGTTCACAATTCCCACCATGGATGGACCCCTAATGGTGGACAAACAAGGAACTAGAAGGGTTTCCTTGCCAGCAGAGTGGCCTCAAGTAGCTTTCTATGTTATGAAATGCATTACATGTGAAGGGAGATATTCAAATCTGCATTCACCACATTTTAAATTACTTAGTAATTTATGACATGGTCGAAGAGTGAATGTCCCTAATTTCCTATACCACCTCATTTATACAAGTGCTAAGGAGACACGAAAAAATGGAAATCGCTTTGTTAGACATCATGGATTGGTTAAACTGCTTGTACAACGACCCTGAGAGATGTTTCACAAATGGAATGGGGAGTATTTGAGGATATACTGCAGTTTAGGGTTGAAGATGCCCCTGTTGCAGAGAATCCGTCGGTTGAAGAAGAAAATGTTGCAGAACCCTCTTCCGACGTAGTGGCTGCAGACGATGATTTGCTTGTTGCTGAAGAAGCCGCGGTTATTGTTGAGGAAGAGATGGCTGAAGCAAATGTGGAACAACCCTATACTTCTCTTCAAAGAGAGTCACCAGTTCCTAGGAGAAAAGGGAAGGATTTGGAAAGGGATGAAACAGATGAACAACCCATGGCCCAGGCATAGGCAGCTCAAATTCCTCCTGTAGCCAAGAGGCGTATGACAAAAAGAAAAACTCCTGGAGCAACTGAAGCAACTCCTATAGCCATTCCAAAGGTTTATGTGAGAAGAACATGGAGTAGGACATAGAAGGCTCATCCTGCAGGTGATCTGGTAGAGGTTATTGCAGTGGAAACTTCAGAAGAAGGAAGTCGTGCAGATATTGAAATGCAAGAAAAAGGAAGCCCTGCAGATGATGAAATCCAAGTAGAAGTTGATGAGGATAGACTATTAAATCTTTCTTTTGTGGTACAACAACTTGAAGAAACTATTAGAAATATTTCACAGCAGTCTAAAGAAATTTTTGGAGAAACTTTACAACAGTTTGCAGAAAATATTGGAGAGATGCCGGTACAGATTGAGGAATTTATTTAGGAAATCCCATGGCCTAAGGTAATAGTTGGCATTATGTGAACCGGTATGAGGACATGATGACATTGTATATTGTCATTGATGTTAATATGCTGCAGATCAGAGAACCGGTATGTTACCAAAAACTGGTATATGTGAGAACTGGTATAACATTGTGAACTGTTATATGTGCCAAAGTGAAGCATTATGTTTGTTCCAGGTGAACCGGCATGTGGTTATGGGAACCGGTACATAGAAGCTTTGTATGACTACCAGTTGGTAGTCTCAACTTCAGGGTTTCTGGTTGAAATGCTTCAAGTCTGTATGACTCAACTAATGACTTTGTGTGATGAGTTAGCATTGTAATGAAGAACAAATCGTGTTGCCACGTTAGCCTTGTGCACATGAAGGATCTTGCATGAAGGAGATTGTTCCTATCTACCTCGGGAATGTGCAAAGTTTGTAAACGGTGATAACACGTGATGGGTTATCAGCCGCCATGAAATCAGTGGAAAAAGAACGATGGAGAACCTCATGAGATTGGTTCAAGACTGTTGCATTTAATGCAATATGCTCAACAGTCAGGATTGAACTGTTTGAATTGCTTAAACTAACAGGTTTTGGGTTTATGCTACTGACCTATCTGTTTCCTATAAGGTTGATGTTGTGTTTCATTCTATAATTGTTAGCAAAAGTTGTGTGTATGTATCCAAGTGAAGAGATACGTGATTCTTGCTAGACCAAATGAGATAAGAGGATTGATTCCTACATTGTGTGTGTGCAGAAGAAAGGAACTTAAGCGGATCTACATTGGCATTGAGTGTTGTTACCAGATCATTGTAATACCTATTGATCTCTAACCACTTCAATAGTTGGGAAATCCCTTAACAGGGTAGCTTTAACCAACTTACTATAAATCCTTTGACAGGGTGACTCAAAACCATTGAGTTCTTGAAATCCTCTAACAAGGTAGCCTTTAACAGGGTTTAACCCTTAACCAGGTATTCTAGCCATCCCTTAACCGGGTGATCCCTAATAGGATCGGTTCCTAACAGAACCTATTGTATCAGTCTTTAACCGAACAAGGCTCCTAACAGAGCGGACTTCTAAAGAGTTCAAAAATAGCTTGTGGGTATTCATCCCCACCGTGGGTTTTCCCAGTTGGGTTACCATGTGAAAAATTTGTGTGTCATGTGTGGTGTTATTCATGTGATGGTTTAAGTGATGTGTGTCTGAAGGTAAATCATGTTGATCTAGCTGTTTATATATCTTTGATGATAGATTACATGTTCATGCACTAGGGTGAAATGGAAATGAAGTATTAGATTGTATGAAAATATAAGTGTCAACTGGTTTACGCTTGTCTCAGTTATTCTGGGTTTTTTCGGCTGTACTCTGTTTAAGACCAGTGTTACTATTTGTCTGTCAAAGCACAATGTCTCGTGACAAATTGGTTTAGGATTGTGTTTTTGTCTGTACTGATTCACCCCCCCCCCCCTCTCAGTACCGGTTTGGTACTATCCATTCATCATTGAGTTATCAATTGGTATCAGAGCGTCCTCTAGGTCCTTTATGTTATAAGCTTAACCGCTTGAGGAAAAGCTCCCAGTCTAATGATGAAGAGGGAAGGTTCAAAGTTCAATAGAGACAATTTCAATATATGGAAAGACAGAATGAAGATATACATCAGAAGCATGGGTGCTCAACACTGGAGCTATGTTGAGAATGCCTATGTTGCCCCTACCGGTACTCTCACCGATGACCAAAAGAGAGAGATGCAGGAGAGTGGACAAGTCATGGAAGCCCTAATTAGTAGTTTATCTGACATTGAGTTTATTGATGTCCAAGATAAAGTAAATCCCAAAAAAGTATGGGATACTCTTGAAAATATCTATGGCGGTGATGAGCATGTAAAACAAGCTAAGGAAGAAATCCTTAGAGGGAAGTTTGAAGACATGCGGATGGTTGAAGGAGAGACCATTCAACAGTATGGAATAAGAATCAAAACTGTTGTCGGAGATATCAAGATTGTAGGTGGTAAAATAGAATATTCCACTATGGTAAGCAAAGTTCTGAGATCCTTGTTATTGGTCTATGCAATAAGGATTGCTGCTATTCAGGAGTTGAGATCAATAGACAAGACCAAGGTATCTCTTGACTCCATCATTGCAAAGTTGATAGCCTATGAACTAAATATTTTTGATGGAAGTATTCAAAAGATTGAATCAGATTTTAAAGCTTCTATTGTAGCATCCAGAAAAGGAAAAGAAGCAAGCACCAGTGGTGAACCAAGACAGAGTAGAGAAATGGATGAAGAGGAGATCCTGATGGAATTTGAATCTCTTCTTGCCAGGAAACTTCCTAAAGGAACCAGTAAATGTAGAGGTAAGTTTCTTTTGAAATGATTTTCTTGTAATAGGATAGGACATATTGCTATAAACTATCCTAATGGTGACAACAAGGACAAACTGGAAAGGTTCAAGAAATTCAAAGGAGAAAATCGGAGAAACTGTTTTATGGCAGTTGATGAAGGTGTCACCGATGAGGAATAAAAAGATGAAGAGAATGAAGGCATTGTGTTTGTTGCAGTAAAGGAAGATGTGTCAGACAAGAAGGCTCTTGTCTCCTGCTTTGATATTTCCAATGAGTGGATTATTGATAGTCGTTGTTCTCACCATATGATTGGTGACCAGAGCAAGTTTCTATCTTTGGAAGAATATGATGGTGGTGTGGTTCGTGTTGGTAATGATGCACCATTTATGGTTAAAGGAAGAGGGTCCATCTCTCTGAATGGAAAGAGTAGTGTTGATAATGTGTATCGAGTGGAAGGTCTCAGACATAATCTTTTGAGTGTTGCCTAGCTGAACGATAGTGGACTCACTTTGAAATTCAAAAATGGAGTATGCAGAATCAAAGGAAAGAGTGGTGAAGTGGTAGCCACTAGTATGCAGACCAAAGGTAATCTATTTCAGCTGAATGCAAATATAAGTACATGTCTTATGGATAAATTTGATGATAGTTGGATATGGCATAGGAGACTCTGCCATGTAAACATTGATAACATTGTGAAGGCCAGTAAGATCAAGTCAGTTAGAGGGTTTCCGGTGCTGAGAAAACCAAAAAATACCTTATGCAGAGAGTGTCAACTGGGGAAAATGTCTTCCTCAACCTTTAAAGGTAAACCTTTCACTGCTGACAATTTGCTTGATCTTGTGCATACTGATTTGTGTGGTCCTATGAAAACTAGGAGTGTGCAGGGTGATAGGTACTTCATGATTCTCACTGATGACTGCTCAAGAATGATGTGGGTCACATTCTTGAAAGATAAGTCTAAAGCTTTTGTAAAGTTCAAAGCTTTCAGAGCATTAGTGGAGAAGGAAAGTGGTAAAAGGATCAAGTACCTAAGAACTGATCAAGGAGGGGAATTCACTTTCGGTGAATTCAACAAGTACTGTGAAGAACATAGCATCAAGAGGCAACTGTTTGCCCCCCGGACTCCACAATAGAATGGCCTAGCAGAGAGGAATAATTGGACTGTGGTTGAAGTAGCAAGAACAATGCTGATCCAAGGAAAGGTTGCTCACACCTTTTGGAGAGAAGCGGTGAGCACTGCAGTCTACACAATGAACTGGGTACTCATCAAGAAAGGTAAGGATAAAACTCCTTATGAGTATTGGACCAGTAAGACACCTGTGGTTAGTTACTTTAGAGTGTTTAGTAGCAAATGTTACATCAAAAGGAGCGAACACCAGAGCAAATTTGATGTGAAATGTGATGAGGGAATATTCCTAGGATATTCCACCAAGAGAAAAGCTCTCAAATGTTTCAACAATAGGACTCAGAGAATTGTTGAAAGCATCAATGTTAGAGTTGATGAAAACTCTGGAAAACTTGAGGAAACCGATAGTAAGCAAGTAAGAGATGAACCAGTAGTAACCTTCTGGGAACCGGTTGTTAGTCAACCAAGTACCAGTAACAGTGTTCCTACATTGGTAGATGTAGATGTTGATACTAATGGAGATGAAGATGAAAAAGAAAAGCAAGAGGAATCTATCAAGACCATTCCTTGGTATGTCAAGCTGAATCATGATCCTAAGAAGATCATAGGAGATAAGGATGCAAGAATCCTTACAAGAAGAAAGGTCAGAGAAAACTCATGTATGATCTCTGAATTTGAGTCTAAATCATTCAAAGAGGCACATAAAGATGAATACTAGATCAAGGCAATGGAGGAAGAACTTGACCAGATAAAGAAGAATGGCACATGGTCTTTGGTACCCAGACTGGAGCATAAAAATGTCATTGGTACCAAATGGGTTTTCAGAAACAAGTTGAATGAAGATGGCACAATGATTAGAAACAAAGCCAAACTGGTGTGTAAAGGATATGCCCAAGAAGAAGGAGAAGACTATGGAGAAACCTTTGCTCCTATAGCCAGATTGGAAGGAGTTCCTATGCTTCTTGCATATGCAGATTTTAAAGGATTCAAAGTGTATCAAATGGATGTAAAATTTGCATTCCTAAATGGTGTACTTGAAGAGGAGGTGTATATAGAGCAACCAGATGGGTTTGCTCTATCTGAAGATAGTGACATGGTATGTAGGCTACATAAAGCCTTATATGGTCTAAAGCAGGCACCTAGAGCATGGTATGAATGCCTGCACTCCCATCTTGTGAAGATTGGATTTGAGAGACCAAGCGAAGATAGCAATATCTACTTGAAAGATGAAGGAGGTCAGATCCTAATCTGTGAGGTATTTGTTGATGACATTATCTTTGGTGGAGATGACAAGATGAGTCATGAGTTTGTAGATGAGATGAAGAAAGAGTTTGAGATGTCACTCATAGGGGAGATTAAGTTCTTCATTGGACTGCAGATTCAACAGATGAAAGATGGAATCTTTATCACTTAGTCCAAGTATGTCAAAGAGGTGTTGAAGACTTTTGGCATGGAAGATAGCAAACCGGTTGGTACACCGATGGTGACCGGTTGTAAACTATCCAAAGAGGATGACTTGGTATTGGTTAATGAGAAGGAATACTGATCAATGATTGGTAAGTTGCATTATGTAGTGCATAGCAAATCGGACATTGCACATGTAGTTGGCATTACTGCAAGGTTCCAGAAAAGTCCAAGAGAATCCCACTTGGTTGCAGTCAAGAGGATTCTTAGGTATCTGAAGGGAACTATTGATTATGGATTGTGGTATCCATATAGCAAGGATTTCAACTTGAAAGTATTCACAGATGCTAATTGGGCAGGTAATGTGGACGACCGGAAGAGCACAACCGGTGGTGTATTCTTTCTTGGTGGTAGACTGGTCTCATGGATGAGTAAGAAGCAGAGTTGTATCTTTCAGTCTACAGCAAAAGAAAAGTATGTTGCAGCTTTCATGAACTACACTCAAACAATTTGGATGAAGCATGTATTAAATGGCTTCAAAGTTCCTGTATCTAAACCGGTAAGTATATTTTGTGACAATACTAGTGCAATTAACATCTCCAAGAATTTGGTTTTACATTCTAGAACCAAGCACTTTGAGCTCAAGTATCATTTCTTGAGGGAAAAGGTTCAGAACAAAGAGATTGCACTGGAACATGTTTCTAGTAAGGAGTAGTTAGCAAACATATTCACCAAGCCTCTCCCAAAGGCTACATTTATGTACTTAAGAGGTGAATTAGGGGTGTTGCCCCTTCAGGAGGTAAACTAAAAGTAAATGCTCCACATCAGTCAGGTATTATATAGTCAAATTTTTTTTAGGATTGATGTGTTGAAGGATGCTACTCCTCGGGGAGAGCAACATAATGGAATAGGGAAGCATGTGCCTCCACTTTGGCATTGTTGTCAAAGGGGGAGAAGAAGTAAAGAAGAGAGAAGATATCTGTAGAAAGTATGGGAGAAGATGTGAAGCGGATGTGAAGCGGAGAGATATCTTTGTATATTGCCATCAATGCCAAAGGGGGAGATTATTGACATTATGTGAACCGGTATGAGGACATGATGACATTGTATGTTGTCATTGATGTCAATATGTTATAGATCAGAGAATCGGTATGTTACCAAGAACCGGTATGTTTGTTCTAGGTGAAATGGTATGTGGTTATGGGAACCGGTACATAGAAGCTTTGTATGACTACCGGTTGGTAGTCTCAACTTCAGGGTTTCTGGTTGAAGTGCTTCAAGCCTGTATGACTCAATTGATGAATTTGTGTGATGAGTTAGCATTGTAATGAAGAATAGATCATGTTGCCATGTCAGCCTTGTGCGCGTGAAGGATCTTGCATGAAGGAGATTGTTCCTATCTACCTTGGGAATGTGCAAAGTCTGTAAATGGTGATAACGCGTGATGGGTTATCAGCTGCCATGAAATCGATGGAAAATGAACGATGGAGAACGTCTTGAGATTGGTTCAAGACTGTTGCATTTAATGCAATATGCTCAACGATCAGGATTGAATCGTTTGAATTGCTTAACATAACAGGTTTTGGGTCTAGGGTTTATGCTACCGACCTATCTGTTTCCTATAAGGTCGATGTTGTGTTTCATTCTATAGTTGGCAAAAGTTGTGTGTATGTATCCAAGTGAAGAGATACGTGATTCTTGCTAGACCATATGAGATAAGAGGATTGATTCCTACATTGTGTGTGTGTAGAAGAAAGGAACTTAAGTGGATCAGCATTAGCATTGAGTGTTGTTACCAGATTATTGTAATACTTGTTGATCTCTAACCACTTCAACAATTGGGAATTCCCTTAACAGGGTAGCTTTAACCAGCTTACTGTAAATCCTTTGACAGGGTGACTCAAAACCATAGAGTTCTTGAAATCCTTTAACAAGGTAACCTTTAACAGGGTTTAACCCTTAACCGGGTATTCTAGCCATCCCTTAATCGGGTGATCCCTAACAAGATCGGTTCCTAACAGAACCTATTGTACCAGTCTTTAACCGGACAAGGCTCCTAACAGAGCGGACTTCTAAAGAGTTCAAAAATAGCTTGTGGGTATTCATCCCCATCGTAGTTTTTCCCAGTTGGGTTTCCACATGAAAAATTTGTGTGTCATGTGTGGTGCTATTCATGTGATGATTTAAGTGATGTGTGTCTGAAGGTAAATCATCTTGATCTAGCTGTTTATATATCTTTGATGATAGATTACATGTTCATGCACTAGGGTGAAATGGAAGTGAAGTATTAGATTATATGAAAAGATAAGTGTCAACCGGTTTACACTTGTCTCAGTTATTCTGGGTTTTGTCGGTTGTACTATGTTTAAGACTGGTGTTACTATTTGTCTGTCAAAGCACAGTGTCTAGTGACAAACCAGTTTAGGATTGTGTTTTTGTCTGTACTGATTCACCCCCCCTCTCAGTACCGGTTTGGTACTATCCATTCATCATTGAGTTATCAGGTAACACCTATTAAACCTCCTTCATCCCTAAGCACTTTATCTATTGCTTTGACATTTTATAGACAATGGGAAATAGAGAGGGCTAGGTTGCAAGGGGTTATTGATAAACAGGAGAAAAAAATTGAAAAGAGGGATAACAAAATTGAGGAATTAGAGGCTAAGGTGGAAATAATTGCTGGTATGGTTCCCGAGTTGATGTAATATAGGTCACCTCAAAGGGTTTATGTTGTGCACTTGAAGGAGCGGTATTTGAACTTCCAAATGAACCACCTTATTAGGGACCTTAGTCCTTCCTTAGAAACACCTGAAGGATTCTTTTATGCTTACCAAACCTCTCCACCAACTGTGTAGAATTTGCTATGTGAATTTTATTTACATAACTATGATGTACCCTCAGATGGTGAGTGGAACCCTTTATTATATATTGGGGATATCCATATCAAAGCTTTAATGTCATGTAACCAAAATGAGATTAGCATGGGGGCACAAGCCAAGGCATATGAAAAATTAGAGTTTGACTATCCATTGCCATTAAGGAAAGAATCAAAAGAACCAAGAGTTCTTTATTATGAGTGGCAGAAATTACTGGTAAGAGATGATGTTAGAAAACTAGTGCTTCCAATGAGAGAAAAAATCTATCGGGCATATGAGCATTTGGTTCAAACTAACATGACAACTGCAATAGAAGGGTTAACTCAACGCTGGAACAATTTACCAGAACAGTTAAAGCACGGAGAACCTTATTCACTACAGAATTTTTAGGCAGTTATGTAAAGAGCCCCCAGATATATACAGTTAGGCAGAGAGAAAGCCAAGAACTGGCTATGACTGATCTTTCAGCCCCCAATCCTCATGTGGCTGTTGTTTGGATGTCAGCCTATGGATCAGAACTATAATGCAGTCATAGAAGAGTCAGCCATTTGGTCCAGGCTGGAAAAAATGAAGGGATTTTATTGGAACTTGGCTTCAAGGAGGACAAGTCAGGGCACCATTGGTGATTTAAGAGTTACTGCAAGAGTCAGAAATTTTTCTTTTGTTGTAGGATCAATAAGCTCTTAAATTTGGGGGGCATGATAAGTTGAGACTTTATCATGTTTTTATCATCAGAACTCTTAAGTTTTTGACATCTTTTGGTTTGTATAGTAGTAGTGATGTATTGTAAATTGACTATATGCATTCCATGTGTTAAACCTGAACTTACAAAATCATGTTTGAACTTTGTCGGTCTATTCCTGCAGCCATGCCATTTATTCCTGCAACCATGTGATTTGTTCCTATTGCCATGCAAATTATTTAGGGTAATATCATATGTGAATTAATAGATGTGTTAATTAAATAAAATGCGTATGTATGTCCTTGTATGTTTTTTGTTGTAGTCCAGGTAATAAATAATGTTGGGGTGTATATTCTCCTATCGCGCCTGATGAAGGAAAGATTATGTAAGAGATAACTAAAGATCAAATTGAAGAGGAGTCGAGCAAGTGCAAGGTACGACATAGGCAGAGCAGTCAAGCGACACTACCAATGTCTAACTCCAGTGGGTATTGAATTTGCAAACACCACCAAAACATGCAAAGACTGTGGTTCAGTTTCGATCCACGTTTCCTACAACAAAGCTCTAGTTATCTTCTTTATCAGTCAATCATCTGCCTCTTCTTCTGGGCGTGATTTGTGTTCTCTATTGTAGTTGATTTCTCTTTAATAATAAGCTCTTCTTTTTCTCTAAAGTAGATAGACGAAAAAAGAATAGACAAGAGGATTTTTTATAATCACTCTTGAGTTTCTTTTCAAAATATGTAATCACTTTCTGAAAGCAATGAATAAAAATTATGTTGTTCTGATATGTTAAAAGTAGTTTTCTGGAAGCTTGGTATCACTCATCCAAGGGGGCCCACTTGGTGAGTGATCTTGTGTGTTCATAAAAATTAGTTTTCTTTCTTTAGTCATAGTAGAAGTTCTTGCTTAGACTGTTCCTACAGCCACTAGAAACAGATTCAATGACTGTTCCTGCAGCCAAGCCAGAACAAAGTAATTTTTGTTTATCCATATTAGATCTTTCCAACATTGCTTTTATGAACTTATGTAGAAGTTTTTCCTGTAGCCTTTCCATATTTCCATTCTTATCTTCCTTTTTTGCATAATGTTAGTTGTTGTAGTAATGCAGAATAGCTATTGAAGGAACTTAGTGCATATATAGTGCAGACCCATTTCAAGTATTACATCCCTGGGTTGACAATCAAATGAGCACTAGCCATGAAAATAGTAACTTTACCAGATGAATGTCCAAACTTCGGGTTGAGACTTCAATTAGAGTTATTATTCTTATTGTTGGGGTAGACAATCTTGATGAGTAAGTTTATATTAAGCAAACTGATGGTTTTTCACTATCAGATGATACAAATATGGTTTGCAGGTTAAGGAAAGGTTTATATGGATTGAAACAAGCACCTAGAGCTTGGTATGCAAGGCTGGATAAATATCTTTTGAAGCTTGATTTTACTAAGGGCGGTGCTGACAATAATTTATATTATAAAATCACTGATGATGATATATTGATTATTGAAGTATTTGTTGATGACATTATTTTTGGAGGTGAAGATAAGTTATGAATAGAATTTTCTAAGAATATGGAGAAAGAAGAGATGTCTATGATTGGTGAGATGAAATTTTTATTAGGTTTGCAGATTACTCAGATTGACAAAGGTATTTTCATCTGTCAAACTAAATATGCTAAGGGATTGTTGAAGAAATTTGGTATGGGAGATTCTAAACTAGTAAGTACTCCTATGGTTGCAAGTGAAAAATTGATAAGAAAAGATGTTTCTGCATAGATAAATCCTACAAGATACAAATATATGATTGGAGGTCTACTTTATTTGACTCAGACTAGGCCTAACATTATAAATGTTGTTTGTATTATTTCAAGATTTCAGAGTGATCCTAGACAAAATCATGAGAAGGCGGTTGAAAGGATTTTTAGATACTTGCAAGGTACATTAGAATATGGCTTGTGGTACCCTAAGGATGATAACTTTACTTTATGTGCATATACAGATGCTAATTGGGTTGTAGATGCTGATGACCAAAAAAGTACTTCCGATGGAGCTTTCTTTCTTGGAAAGAAGTTGGTTTCATGGATCAGCAAGAAACAGTCATGTACTTCTTTATCTACTGTTGAAGTTGAGTATGTTGTTGCTACTAGTAATTGTATACAAGTTTTACGGATGAAGCAAATGTTGAAGGATATAAGGGTGGATTGTGATGCACCAGTAGTTATTCACTGTGATAACTCTGCTTCTATTGATATATCAAAGAATCTGGTATTTTATTCTAAAACAAAGCACATTTCTATAAAGGATAACTTTTTGAAGAAAAAGGTGGAAGCAAATGAAGTCAGACTGGTTTATGTGAACACTAAAGAACATATTGCAGATATTTTCACTAAATCTTTGCCCAAGGAATCATTTGAGTACCTGAGAGACAGATTGCAAGTTTCTACCCCTCTGGTAGAGACTTTATTGATGCAGTTTTGGCATCAATCTGACATGCATTATCAGAGATACTATTCATTTTGGTACTGATGTGGGATGCTACTTCTTAGGGGGAGTAGTCAGCTTTTTGATTCAGTGGTTTATGTTCTTGCTTTAATATTTTTGTCAACTTTCTAGCATTGATGTCAAAGGGGGAGAGATATGATGTGAAAAAGACAAAGAAAGAAAAAGGAACACTCATTGGGGGAGAGATATGAAAAAAAAAACTCAAAGGGGGAAAGATATTGACATTCAGAGCTATATGTGGGAGATTGTTGGTTGTCTTCCATTGGGGGAAACTTGTTTGGCATTTCTTGGTACTTAAACGTTTTTCACATCTAGTATTTCCATCAATGCCAAAGGGAGAGATTGTTGGCCATTTGGTGGAATTGATTATGTGTTGCATTGATGTTTTGTAATTGATGCCAACACTAGTTGTTTGGATGCTTTATCGATGCCCTTTTGGTCCCAGTAGGTTGAGTGGTTTCTGGTTAACTTGGATCCGACATGATCTGGTAGGCTCTAGTATAATTTGGTGATGGAATTGGCTTGTTCATAATACTCATGCTCATATTTGGTCAGTTGGTTTTTGTCTGGTGATCCGATGCTATCATGCTTGCTTAGAAGCTTGGTTTCTGGTTCCGACGAGGGTTTCACCGACAGAGCTTTTGATGAAGATCTTTGATGAATTGCATAAGTGGTGTTGGTGCAGCTTCTGGTGGAGTTTCAGGATGTTGTTGGTGATTATGTTTGAGACTTGGTGGATGGAGATCATTGTTGTAGCATGTGGACCTATATTGGGTCCCGGTTGATCTAGGTTATGGACTAGCTTTAATGTAATGTGTGGATTGGACCTCTCGATGTATTTTCGGGATGTCTTATGTGTTGGATATTATTTGTTTGGTCTAAGCTGACATGGTTTTTAATTATGTAATTGGTTTATTATCTGGTGGCCGACCTAATTGTTTATGGTCGAGGGTTTGTATATATAGATGTAAGATCTCATTATAGATCATCATCGTTATTGTTAGAGGTCATGGTCAGGGAATGTAATATGTGAATAATGTAATAGCATTCAAGCAGAGGAGTTGGTTGATCATTGAGATCAGATTGGGTTTATGTAAGAGGATTTAGTCCTCCGGTATTGAGCTTAACCAAAACTGTACTCAAGCATAGAAGATGCTATCTTTTGTAGTTCAACACTTCTCCGGATTGTATTCTGGATTTCTATGTAGTTAGTGAGGCTCCTTTTGTAATGAGAAGTGTGCTCTAGGTTGTGGACATTTTTGCAAGTGCAGGCCGCTCAATTGTAATTTACATACTTACTACAGAAGTATTATCTAACTGTGGGTAGGCTTCCCACTATGGTTTTTCCCTTTACTGGGTTTTCCATTTACAAATATTGGTGTCATGTGGATGGTATTTATTCTATGATTATTGTTTATGCTTAATTGGTTTAACTATTATTCTGGTATTAATGTTTTGGGTTCCAATATTAAAGTTTAAATTGCTAATGGTTTTGGTAATCTGTGACAACTGATTCACCCCCCCTCTCAATTGTCTTCTAGTTATTTGAATTGTCTAAAATTGTTTCATCCTTATTCTTAATAGGATAGACAACATACGGTTGAATAAACTCTTCAGCTTCTAGCTCCGGTGGAGCTCCAATCCCTATTTGATCAGGCTTATCTTTATGATTCTTCATTTGTTCATGCATCCTTTGAATGTTTTTAGCTATCTGGTGAGTATCATCCTCAATAGATTGAACCTTTTCATCCAATAAATTCAATCTCCTTGACTTAAAATGAAACTGTCCTTTGAAATTATCAATCAATGCTAATAATTCATCTCTAGGTAACTCAGAAAAATATTGAATGAAAATTCTATCAATAATTTCTTGATCTTATTCTACGGCCACATTCCATTTATTTACAAAGAATTAGAAATTTCCTTTTCAATATCTTGAGGCAACCGATTGTATTGACACAACTGATTGATTACCTCTTGAACAATTTGTTGTTTCTGTCCTTCATCAAATGAATCAAAATACTCTTTCACATTATCAAACTGTTTCCTCCCTAATGTTTTTTAATGCCCTCTCAAAATCAATCATAGGCTTGTATAATGTAACATTAATAGGAATACTTTTCTTTGACATGTCTCCTACTGGTTTGGCTTTCTTACCAGTCAATTTCATCTTCTTTGGTTCCTATCCAGTGTCACTATCCTCATATTTTGCTTGAAGAATGAGGTTCCTACCTCTCTTCTTTGTTGCAGTCTGCTTCTTTGCATATACTTTGGGTGCCTGTTCCTTTTTCAGTTGAACACTTCTTGTTGCCCTTGTACTGGTGGTCACTAAAGGTGCTTGCTCAACTTTCTTCTTTTTATCCTTGGCACTACTGGGTTGAGCAGGTGCACTCTTTTTCTGGTAAGTTTCTAGTCTTTTCTTCTTCTTATCTTTAGGAGATGCCAAAAATTTGTTGGCATAATCGATTAATAAGTCATAGTTGACTTCATTACTCATTTCTTCAATCTCATCTTCCTTGGGTTCAATGACCTCCATAAGACAAAAGTCAGTGGTGACTGTGAAATAGATGTCTTTTGCAAAGTGGTTCACCACATCTTCAGGTATCCTTGACCTCATTCTCATCTTCTTTTGGAACTCATTAAAATATATGTTCATGGCAACAAGAAATGTGTTCTTCACAACCTTAATGTTATTATTTATTTGAGATGTAACTGGTATGTCCTTTGACCATTGAATGCCACCAATTCCTGGTAGGAAATTCTGAAAATAGAAGAATAGACCAATCAATAGTTGACCATACTTGAACTTTTGACTATTGTCCTTGATTGATTTTAGGTTCAACATCAATTGGCTCCTTATTGCCTCACATAAGTCATAATCTGTATTGTCTAAAATCATCTTGTAAGTTGTATGTACAGTAGCAAATGACACATTGTTCATCTTGCTGGAATGAAATATCCTATAACCAATGACCATAATTGCAAATCTAACTATTATATCTTTTATTTTGTTGACTGAAAATGTATGAGTGTCAGGGGTGGTCTGAGTCAGTGCAATCACAATATCTTTTAAAATTTTCCTCAAATTTGGTACTTCACCGGTTTGACAAAAACCAATCAATGCATGAATTATTTTCTTTGTAATTGTGTGTGACCTTTCAAGATACATATTCTCTCCATGCACACAACTAAGAATCATCCTAACATGCTCTTCCACAAAATATTCAAGAAAATATGCTTCATTATGAAAACCTTTTTCATAAACCCTAATGTACTCGGATTTTATTTTCCTTCTCTTATCACACAAAGATTTGAGTTGAGAATAGATTGATAGTGATCCTAGATCCTCAATTTTATAGTCAATATAACTGGATAAATCACCTTTGATTATAACACCATCAGGAACTTGAGACAATGCATTATATGATACTATTTTGTCTGATTCCATAGACTTCATAGGTTCAACTGTAATCATAAGTATCTATGCTTGCTTAGACGATGATGCCATTCTAGATAATCTAGATTTTAGAGATAATAACAAAAGAATACCTTATTCCCTTCACGTTGGCAGGGTTTCCAGTTGATCTCTCAAATGTACACCCATTTTGCCTTCTCAATTCTTAGAGTCCGATTGAACTTTCGATCCGCAACACAAATCCATTCACAATCAACTAGAAATTATCTTTTTCTCTCTGTAGATGCTCAAAAACTTCTTTTTCGAATGCAATTAGGGTAAAAAATAACTTAGTAAAACTCTATTTTATAAACCTACCCACTACATTAATTGCTCAATCGATAGGGTAACAAACCCTAATATACCGCTTTAACAAAATCACCTATACTGACAGGTATATAACCGGTTGATAATCCTTACAAAACCAATACACTCTTCAAGGGGTCCGGAAGTAGATTTACTGCTACGCTCCCCTTAGGCTTGTTGAAAAGCTTAATTTTCTAGTGTAGGATTCTCCACACTAGGTGAAGGGTTAGATTCTTTTCCAAGCTTATCCTCATTCTTCTTCTTCAAGATTTTGTTCATCTATATTCTGGTGTCCTCAATATCAACCCTTTGCTTACCTTTCTGATCTTCTACGTGGTTAACCGGTTTGTTCTTCCTAGTTTTCAGAACTTTTTTATTTGTCTTGGTTTGTGACAATGATAGAAGGCCATCCTAGATGATCTCCAAGGTCCTACATTACCTCTTCTACTTCTCCTTCTACAATTCATAGCCACATGTCCATAATTATTGCAAATGGTGCAAATCACATTTGTTACCTTCTCCATTTCATATGGACTGAACCTGTTGACATATCATTTTTGCCAGTTCATGTTTCCCTAGTTGTCATAGGTTCTTCTCCAGTTACTGTTAGGTCTTGGATTTATGTGAAGTGTTGGATTGTTTGCTCCATATCTACATTCAACTGATCTATGTCCATACATGTTTCATGTGGAATAATGACCTTCAAATCTTCTAGACACATACCTAGCATAAGCATTATAGCCTACGTTCTCATTAGGTCTTCTTCTACACACATTAGCAGTATGTCCAGGTTTGTGACAGATAAATAAAACAGGTTTGAAAGCTTTCTTATCGGTAGGCTTGTTAGTCTTAGGAGTATTTTTACCTTTGTGCATGTTGCTCTTGGTACCAGAAGATTCTCTTTTCTCAAATGTGTTGAATCCTAGTCCAGATGTGTCACCTTTCATCCTCTAAGATTAGATCTGCTCATCGAGCATAGAAGAACTCTTATTGAACTTTTCAAGCTTCCCATTAGCCTCAGTAAGCTCTTTGGTAAGATCTTCATTATGTTTTGTCAGAGTCTCTCTTAGAGTCATTGCCATTTCAAGATCTCACTGCAAAGCTTTTTTCTCTTCTTTTTCCTCATGCCAATGTTAATGTAAGATTGCATTCTACTTGATCTTGGCAATCTCATGACCTCTTTCTTTGATTCGGTCTTCAGTTGCCCTCCTTGCTTCAAACTCTTGACTGATATAGATTGTTAGGGCTTCAAATTCTCTCCTCAAATTTATCTTTTCACCATTCACTTTTTCCACTTCTCCAGCTATTGCATCAATGTTGGCCTCATCTGAAGAACTGTTGTCAAAGATCTCCAATAGTTTCTCAGTCAGTTGTCTCCTTTTAACTTATGAAGCTTTAAATCTGACCCTTAGGGTTTCAAGCTCTTCCTTGGTTGTATCATGCACTCTAGCCATCTCTAAATAACCCATATCCCCCATGGTGGCTTTAAGATTTCATTCCAAGTGATTAAGCGTTAAGGAAGTTAGGCTCTGATACTAATTGATAGACTTATAAAGCACTGAGAGGGGGAATCAGTGATAGAAAAAACAATACCACTTCAAACACAGACTGGTAAAGATAGTTAACCAATTTACTTAAAACTATGCATGCAATCCAAAGTGATATTAAACCATCCACAACAAGAAAAACATCCACCATAACACAAGTGTTTATACGTGGAAAACCCAAGTGGGAGAAACCACAGTGAGATGGGACTCACAAGTTAACTATCTGCAGTAATAGATAACTAATCGGTTAAGGTCTACAAAGTGCTCTGCTAGGAGCAAATCCTGTTAAATATACCAAAGCTCTGTTAGAATCTATACCCTGTTAAAGGTAGTACCCTATTAGGAGTAACCTCGGTAGAGGATTTGAAACCCAAACTAATGGATCACCTGGTTAGAGTGTTAGGGGATTTAATTGTTGTAGTGATTAGAAAACAACAGGTGGTGTGATTTAAAAATAGCACATCTTGCTTGTGTATATCTTCTTTTGCTCACTCAAAATTGCATCACTGACATACTCTGCAACTCCTTCAGTAAATCGCATCAACTTATCACTTGTCCTTTGCATCATAAAAAAAAGTTTATCACAATGTCATTATATAGACATTAGATTTCATGTCAGCTCACGAACTGGTGATAACTCATCACAACTGGTTAGGGATAACTCGTCACAACTGGTGATAACTCATCACACAATTAGTGAAACCGATTGGAACACTGATATCGGTTAAGAGTTAACCTCTTCCAACTCATAGACTGATTGTACTCCATTTTCCTCTTTGTTGATCTCTATAGTATCTCCAAGTTGGTGCAAGTAGAATTGACCATGACCAATTGTCATTCCTGCATATATCAGTTGTCTACATATACCAGCTAGACACCTTTAAACCAATTGGACTTCTTTATACATATAATACTGGTTTGTAATACTAAGACTTAGGAGTAGTACCGGTTTGTCTTAACTAAAATGACTATGACAATGTGAACATATTTGTGTGTATACACGTGCCATCAATGACAACACATAAAATCATCTATTACAAAAATCATCATCAAGCCAACAGGACGTACCTGGGCACATTACCTAATGCAATCATGTCTTTTGTTGGCATGGTTTGTGATGAGTCATAGTTTTATGGTTCTTTCATAGATAGTTTGCCATCTTTAGGAGTTTTTGTATTTGTTGATGGACTTCATAAAAATACTTTAATCGACTGTATATGCTTGTTTTGATAAGTCTTATTACCTGTAGTTGAAACCTTTATTTTGACAAAACCATGAACCTTATAAATGCAATTATAAGTATTTACTATTTTATGTGTGACTAATGAATATGTTCAAAATAAATGATCATGATGTGTGGATAGAATTTTTGCTCTAACCTTTGCATGGTAGATGTATGGAATGATCTTTATGAAGGAATAGGGTCTCATTCATAGCAACAGGGTAACGTGGACAAAGGATGGATAGCAAGGTGGGAAGAGTTCAAAAATATGTTGAAGACTTGGTCACTACTGTCCCTGCTCAATAAGGAGTCTACAGACTAATCCTGATCCATTAGTAAAGACTGTTAATTTTCATGAGAGTTGTTAGAAAGGATATAGGGAAAATCGACAAGTGTTCAAAGAAGGACAAGGGTCCTAATTATCTTAGCTTTCCTAGATTTTATGAGTTTTAAATAAAGCTTCCACTTAGATAGTAGGAAGTGAAGCAAATGTTTTGGGTTGTTGTTAAGGATGAATGTTATAAATCCTTTGTGCATTCCTGTGTTAGTTAGTTCTTGATTTTGTATTAAGAAATGTTATGATGTCGAGTTGATTTTTGAATAAACAAGAGTATCCACTTTCCAAGTTAATATGGCATTTATGATATGGTTGTGGGCTTAATTAGTTAATTTATGTTATAGTTCTTATCCCAGGAGACTCATCCAAGGTGGCCCACTTGGTGAGAATTTTGTATGGTTGTCTTTTATGTACTTTGTTCTTTAAGTTGCTTAGTTCTGTTTCATTCACTTGCTCGTTGTATGTTCCTACAACCATAGACTCTAACTCTATGATTGTTCCTAAAGCAACGACAAGGCAGAATAGTTATTTATGTACAAGTTGAAGAATTGGTATTTTGTTAGCAGAAATTAATGTTATCTTTAAAGTCACAATTTCAAGCAATTTCCTTATCTGTAAATAGTTGTTTAATCACTTTCAATTGCCTAAAAATAGGATAGCGTTGTTCATATATGTTCTTAGTGTATATACTTTAGAGTCCCATTTCAAGTTACACATATATAGTTTGATAAATAAATGAGTCAGGAGAATGGAATTTGGATAGCTGCTCAATGGAAACTTGTGCCTCTAGCCTGAGTACCTAGTTGTGTGTGATAGCCATTGTTTTGCACCAACAATTTGTATCTTTCATTTGGAGCTAGCATATTTTATTTCCAAGTAGGTTGGACACTTTATTGTCAACACATCTTTCCTCTTATTGGCATTTTTAAATTTTGTATCAATACACACACCTATCTAGCCGATTTATACTTTTCTATCACCAACTTCATATTTGGAGTTTACACAGCCTTTTTTGATGCATTCATTTTATCTTGCCAATAGGATTATATGATTCCCTCTTAGAAATTACATGTTGTATACTACTGCCCTTTACAAAATTTTCATACTACTACTCCCCCTTTGACAACAATGACAAAGGTAAGTAAACACATGTGAAAAATAAATACATCAGACCAAAATTTGTAGGTATCGGTACAAAATGTATAAGAGTTCAACAATTTACATATTATATTTTGAGAAAATATCATCAAAATTAGTCTTCAAAGCCTATAAGTCATTATCCCATGTTTCCAAATGCGTGGATGTGATCCCAATGTGTGTATGGATCTGTTGTGCAAGATCTTCCATGGCAACTAGAGTGCTCATCTCCAGTGTAAGCACCTCACTTTTCTTATATCCTCTTTGCAAAATTTGTAACTCGGGAACTATATGTGTATGTAACTCTTGTAGAGTTGTACTCCTCTTGACCTTTTCTGCATCATATGTCTTTAACTTATATTGTACACTTACCATAGAACAACCAAAAATTGGAGTTAAATCATTTAGAGGATCAAATGATTCACTCATAACCTATATTGCCTACTATTTTGCCTTGATCTTCTTCTCTATATCATCAAGAAATAATGAAAAGTTACAAATTGTAGACAATACTTTACCTCTAGTCTTTAGTGCATCTTTTATATGTTCCATATTATCACTAAGACCTACCCCGTCTCTATCAATTTCTTTGATTAAAATTACAATCCTGCTCTTCTCATATTCCTTCTTAGTGTTCTTGATTGCAGCTTCTTCTAATCTCTTCATCTTCTCACTTGCTACTGTGACAAGTTGCTCTAGTTTGTCAATCGATGTAGGAAGATTACCTATATTAGTCTCTGATAATATACTGGACAAAATTTCAACAACACTTTGAATAGTTTGTGCTTCTTTTCTCTGAGACTTCATTATTTTCTTATGTGCTCTAGATCGCATGGCATACACAATCTCCATTAGATCAGTTGGACTTAGCATGCATATCCATGTTGATCAATCCTTATATGCAAAAGTGTCATCCTCCTCATCATCATCAATAATTTTCTTAGATGAGAGTGATCGGGGTGTCACTTTTTGCTCATGTACCTCTGATTTTACCTTGTCTTCTTCCTTCTTCTCTTCTTTCTCTTCAATCTTCTCCTTTTCCTTTTAATTGTCCTTTACCAATGGTGCAGTGGTCTCCACATCATTTATTTGTGTCTTCATCGATGACTCTCATGTTTCAATCTTGTCCAATTGCTCAGTAGGCTGCACGTTTTTTGTTTGCTCATTCACCTTTTGATCTGTCATTTCTTCATCTTTCTTTTCTGCTTCTTTACTCTCTTCACTTCTACCAGTTGTTGTATCTCCCAGTAATACATTCTCTTCATCAGTAATAAGTTGTAAAAATTTCTTCAAAATCTCTATAGTCTCATCTTGTACTGACTGGGATTCTCCAACAAGCATTTTTGTAAGCCTTTTCTTTGATCTGAAACATGGTTTTGAATTCAAAAGAATATTTTGCAACTCCTCCTTTAAGGCTTCTGGTAGTAAACTTACAAGAACAAATTCAATTATTTACCTATCTTGTTTTATTGATGCCTATCATCTTGCTTCTAATTGATTATACAAAGAGTTTGGAATTAGCCCTTGCAACTCAATTAGGGCTTTACTGTACTTATTCATTAACAAAACAACAACATCTTCAATTTGTCATTGTTCATCTTCACCAAACTTATCATAAAATTTCTTTACATCAACCATAATACCATACTTCTTAATGTGATACAATACATCTTCAAATAAAGTAAGTTTAGTTACTGGTTTCTTAACTGATTTCACAGTAGAAGCTCCAACAACCTTAGACTTCTTTCCACTGGCTCTAAGTTCTTTCTTCTCACCTTCAAATTTCATTTCTTCTTCATCTGCAGTCCTCTTTTCTTGCTCCTTCTTCCTCTTACTAGTGGCTACTGGTGCTTTAGGTGTAGGGGGCTTGACTTATTTCCCCTTTTTTTTGAATTGAATCTTAGGAGGTTTCTACTTTCCAACTGCACTTCTTGTCTATCTACCGATACGTGTACCGGTTGGGTCACTAGAGGATTCAACAGTCTTCTTTGCTTCAAATTTATCTCTAGCCTTAGCAATCGCTTCTTTAGTAAATCCTTGTGAAACAACAAAAAATTTCACCTCTTTTCTTACTTTATTTACAATGACATGGCTGGCAAGCTCAAAATGCACCTCAATATATTTCTTCCTGTATGTTCTAAACCTTGTTGCATTAGGGTCTATCAGTTGAGCTAGGAGATGATCAAGATAAGCAATTAGTAAATCAACTTCAACTTCATAACCCATCAGCATCACCCATGATGTCCTAGGTTTTGTTGCCTCCATCTAACATGTGTCAGTATTCACCATGAAAAAATATAATCTTCATATCTTTTAACAACTTGTTATGGTATTATTTCTCTTTCATACATCTTCTTTTAAAAATATTTAAAGTATCCCCACATGACCTTATCAAATTCATTACCAATCATCTTGATGTTGTTCTTGATTTGCAACATTGTTGGTGTACCTTCTATACCTTGTATATCACTAATATCGAGAGACAAGTTCTAAAAGTAGAAGAATAAACCTATGATCAGCTGCCCCAATTTAAATTTCTGCCTTTTATCCTTCTTAATGGATTCTAGATTTGATATCAATTAGGTTCTCAGGGATTCAGAAAGATCATAGTCCATTATATTTTATCATCTGGCAAGTTGTGTGAATTGCAGCTGCGGGAACGCTATTTGTTCTACTGGAATGATAAACCTTGTATCTAATCACCATAGATGCATATTTAACTTTAGAGTCCTCAATTTCATTTATTGTCATTTCTCAACCATCTCATTTAGACTTTGTTAGTTTAGTTACATCATCCTTCAGGATTGACCTAAGCACAGGAACTTTACCGGTGGCAGACAATCTGGTGACGACATGAATCACTTCCTTTGTTTTATTATGCGGTCGATCAAGCCATATAAACTGGTCATGTATCCTTCTCAAGACATACCAAATATGATCTTCAAATTCATCAAGAAAGTTCAGCGCATGGTGAAAGCCCTTGTCAACAACCCTCTGGTATTGATCTTTTAATACACCTTGTTTGTCACATAATATTTGAAATTGATTATATATTACAATGGTACCTAAATCTTCCATCTTACAGTGAATGTAGGATCATACATCTTCCACATGCAACACTCCATATGGCATGCTGGATAGGACTCCAACAGGATTGGTTTCAATCAACTTGTGTGGATGCCTCTTGAATTCTGGTTGTGGCCTTTTAGTAACTTCTAAAAAATGTGGTGTATCCATTGTAATATATCAAACACAGATTCAGATTCTAGATAAATACCTTTCACCACCTTCGCAACTAGTGTTTCTACACTTTCCGGTCTGAATGCACTTCACCGATTCACTTCTCCATAAATCTCTTCAATTCGTTGTCAATCTTTGCCAATGTAGTAAACACAATCTCTTTATATATTTTTATTGCTCTCCAAGTGTTCTCCAATATGCAAGGTAACAAATAAGACCCAAAAAAAAACTTCCTTTTATTTACCTCTTACAAGCTGCATTAAATGCTATACCCCATTGATCTTACCCTAATCATCGTTCAACCCTAATACTCACTACTAGTTCTCATATCACATCAAACCTACCAGTTTGATCACAAAATCACTTCTCAACATCACAATGCATCAAAGTATGCAGATTTAACTTACCACACATCATATAGGCGGTCCAAAAATGGATCTGATAGTAAATTCCCCCTAAGTTTTATAACAACTTAGTTTATCGGTGAAGGGTTCTCCACACTAGGTGAAGAATGAGTCTCTTCTGATGGCTTCTCATCGCTCTTCTTTCTCCAGATTTTGTTCATTTCATTCTTGGTTTCCTCAACATCAACTTTATTCTTACCTTTTAGATCAGCAAATTGAATTACCAGTCGATTCATCCTTGCTCTGCAAAACCTAGCAATGTGTCCCAGTTGATGACAATGATAACGTGCCATACTAGATGCTCTCCAAGGTCCATCATTGCCTCTTCTAGTTCTTCTACAATTCATAACCACATGACCGTAGTTATGACAAATTGTGCAAATCACATTCATCCTTCTTTCCATCTCATAGGGACTAGACAAGTTAGCATAAGGTCTCTACAAAGTAGGGTTTCTCCGGTCATTATAGGATCTTTTTCGGTTACCTCCAGATCTCTGATTCATATAAGATCTCTGAATATTTGCTCCAAACCTGCACTCAATAGCTTTATGCCCATACTTGTTTCAATTGTAATAATAACCATTAAAAGTTCTAGGCTTGTAAGCCTCATAAGAATTAGGTCTAAAACCATCAAAATAACTATATCTGCTTCTACAAAACATTAGCAGTATGTCCTATCTTATGATAATTAAAACATACAGGTTTGCAGACTTTCTTACCTATGTTCACCTTTGTCTTAGGTGCAGATTTATCTTTATGCAAAATGTTCTTGGTACCAGAAGACTCACCTTTCTTAAAGGTTGTGTATCCTAAGCCTTGTGTCTCTCCTTTCAGCCTTTGAGACTAGATCTACTCATCAAGCATAGTAGATCTCTTGGTAAATTTGGATAGTAACTCATTAACATCAACCAACTCTTTTGTAAGATCTTCATTCTTCTTCATCAAACTTTTTCTAAGAGACATTGCCATGTCTAGATCAACCTTTACTTCTTCCTTTTCTTCTTTTTCCTCTTGAAGGTATGCAGTCAGGGTTCCAACCTCTTGATTTATCTTAAATATCTCATGCTCTTTTTCTCTAATCTTGTCTTCAATAGTCCTTCTGGCTTCCAACTCCTGACTCATCATGATAGTTAGGGCTTCAAGCTCTCTCCTCAGATTTGACTTATCATCATTTAACTTTTCCACCTCATTCACCAAAGCATCCATATTTGCTTCCTTAGATTAACTTCTTTCACTAAGTTCATACAACTGTTCAGCTAACTCTCTCCTCTTTGCCAAAGATGTTTTGTACTTAACCCTCAGTTCACATAGGTCTTCTTCATATTCTGCAACCCGGTTAGACAACTCTCTATAACTCATTCCTTCCCCCATGATAGCCTTAGGGATCCTTCCCAAGAAGTTAAGCCTTAAGGGAATTAGGCTCTAATACCAATTGATAAACTTATAAGGCACTGAGAGGGGGGGCGGTGGTGAATCAGTGCAAGCAAAAACAAAACAAATCTAATCACCACTTCAATCAATTTGAAACTTAACAAGCATGCAAGAAAAATAACCACATAAGATAACACCCAATAAAGTATGCACCACATAACACAATGTTTTTCACATGAAAACCCAAATGGGAAAAACCACGGTGGGAATTAGTACCCACAAGATCCACTAGCTATGGTATAAGGATCAAACTGGTTAAGGTCATACAACAATGATGCCCAGTTATGAGCAGACCCTGTTAGGAGTCACCGAGTTAAGGGATTTATAATATGAGCTCTATTAGGAACTCTGCCCTGTTAGGAGCAACCTCACTGGAGGATTTAAACCCAAATTAATGAGTTGTTCGGTTAAGGGATTTACCCATTCAGGCTCATTAGGACCTACCCGGTTAAGGGGTTTATACTGCTGCAATTGTTAGGAAATAACAGGTAGTTGATCTGCATATAGCACCTTAGTGCCTGATAAGATCTACTTTAGTTCTGTAACTAACACAAACTAAACATCAATATAGAGCTTCACCTTCCATAGCACAATCAAATCTTCAATCTAGATCCTTCATCTGATACATCATCATACAATTTATCCTTTTATAAATAGCTCTACTAAGTTGGCAAACAACCTTGGAACAATTTCCTAGGTTCAATGTATCTTGTCAATCTTGCACATTACCCTTTCCTCATGTCAACCACAAACAACTTAACTCAAAAATAAAACGTTAAGTCTACCAGTTAACTGTTCTTCAAGACTGGCTTCTATGCTCATCATAACTCGCTCATTCAATTGAATCTACCAGTGTGGTGTGGAATATATCTGCAAGTACATGTCTCCAACATTCTAGTAGAACTACATCACCTAACTCTTCATCGATCAGCTGTATCAGTTGCCTAAATGTAGTATTGTTCCTCATTTATCGGTTGAAGTCCTATTTGTCGTTTCACTGTTAAAATGTCTCATGTACCGGTTATGCTTTATCGGTTGGCCTAAAAGACTTAGATTAGTATCAAAACATAGTTTACATCAATGACAACATAAAACAAGTCATCAACCAACCTATACATCATATCATCATCATCAAGCCAACAATGTAGATTTTTTTCATCATCCTTGGTTCACACCTTTGGTTGGATAGCACATCGTAGGTTAAACTTGTCGATTAGTCATTTTAATACCAAGTTTAGTGGTGCCTCATTTGTAGTGAATACACATTATCTTTGGCTCCTCCTTTTATTTGGCATATTATCTTTCCTTGGTACAACCGGTGCCTCTTTGGTGGTTTATATGATCGATGTTCAAGTTGTGACAGTTGACATATCTTTATTGTCTATAATTGTGCATGTGGAGTCTAGCATGGTTCCATCTCCTTGTTGTGAAAATATACAATGAAAAATTATATAGAGAAAGAAATAAATTATAAACACACAGATTTATGTGGAAAAACCTAGTAAAATTATGCAAAGAAAAAGCCATGGGAAAAGATCTTTTGTATTGTATTTCATAAGAATTTTATAGTTACAACAATCTTCAAAAGTATCAATAATTTACATGACTTCTCATAGCATTTTACATAAAATTTGTAGATTCCTATGTAATGTCCCCTAATAGGAGCTTGCCTATATAATGAACATACATCATTATGCCTTAAATCAGAATACTAAACTAGAAAACAATTAACATTCATAATACAACTGATGGTTACTATACTAAAGCCCCAATCCTTGCTTCTTTCCTAATCATCAACCTTACTAGAGGATGGGGAATTACTTGTTAGGGCACTAGGAAAACCATTCTCTACAAATAGGCCCAAGGGTTTCAAGAACACCTATTCATACCACCTCTTGAACTCCCTAAGGGATTCAGGAACATTCACCCAGACCATCTCTTCGGGCTCACCTATTTTAGAAGGTATTACAACCGCCTTTCCCTACCAAAACCAACCTATCCTCATTAGAGGCAATAGAGAATGATTAAGGATTAGGATATGAGTATGCTATTTGTATATGGTGAAAAAATGTTGATAATAAACTATTACAAAACCACAAATATCCAACCACATCAAACCCTAGTTATTCAACAAAAGCATTCACCATACACCAATGATGAAACCTAAGAACATGCAAATTAGAAAATTGAAACAATAATTCCATTCACATGCCAAGTAGGGTTTGATATCCATTGTCTCCTATCTCCATTGATCTTGTTTGATAGATTTGCTCTCAGATTTTTGTATTGTGCACAAAAGCTCAACAAAGAATGGATTGTGGTTGGAAACTCGCTTGATTGCATAAAGATTGTTGGATTAGAGTAGGATTGTGAAAGGATAAAGGAATCCTCTTATATAGAAGACACTTTAGAAAATTGAGGGATAAGATTAAGAGGTGAAAGAAATAAATGGTCAGCTAGGATTAAAGGGTAGGTAAAAGAAATAATAAAATAATGAAGGGGATAGATAGAGGAAAATTAAGAGATAAATGACATGTGTCATGAAGAGAAAAAGCTAATCAATTAATTAATTAAACAAAAATTCATTTAATTAATAGAGGAAGTGGGACCAATTAAATAAATAAAATATCTATTTAATTTAGGAAAAAGATAATTTAAATAAATAAAAAATATTTATTTAAATAAGGAAAGGCTAGAGGAGGATTAATGAATTAATTAAATAAATAAAAATATATTTAATCAATAGAAGGCTTAGGATAAAATAATTAAATAAATAAAATATTTATTTAATTAAGCTAGGACAATTTTAGGTGTCTACACCATTCTCTCATGTATTATGAATATGTATGTAAACAAATGAAACTAAGCATAATTATTATAAACCTAATTTCCCTATTATTAACAAATATAAACCCTATTGACATTATCTCTACTATATGTATATATGAATTAATTAAATAATTTAATTATAAGCAATATATCTACCCCTTATTCCTAATATAACTCAAATATAATATTATGTAATAAGCATTTAGTTTATAGGAGAGATATACCATACCAATTTGTTGTCACAACAATGATTCCAGTAATATAGATGATCTATCAGTAAATTAACACTTTGTTTAGGCTTCGATGCCTTTTCTCAAGTGGGAGACTTCCTATTGTATCCCTCAAGGGACACATAGGGCTATGACTCTTACCAAGGGTCTTTTGTTTCTAAAAGGAGGCATCTTTTCACTAAACAATTATTGTTGTTAAACTAATGAAATCATTCCTCCTCCCTAATGATAACACATTTCCCTCTCCATATTCATTCTAATGAAGATAATTGATGTCTATCCTAGCCATTTATAATTTTAATCATACAAACTGCAATCTAATCCTTTAGTCTAAATCACGGGATATGATGAAGACGAATCTCTAAGTATTGGCACTCTTGTATTTAGTTAAGGATAGTGTTATGGTGAGGACATGACAGTCCACCCTTCTCGAGATTGGTTGTCCTCAAGCAACTTAATTTTCATTGAATTTTCAACACTTAGAGTTTGTGGTGCAATTTCCTACCCAACTCTAATATCATCATAAGTTATAGATTTATATTAAGATTTGTTTTCTCCTTTATTTTGAATGTAAGTTATAACCGATAGTTGGAAATTTGGAAAGGTTTAATTTAAGACATGTTTTCTCTCAGCAATTGTAGTTGTAAGAAAATATTTTGGTTGGTCTATGTTTACACCATGTCATGGATCTCTTTGAAGCTAGGACAATATTTCCACCCACAATTATTAGAATAATGATGATGAGCTCCATCATTACCTTTTTATACAAACTTGCATCATTATTATGACTCTTGTTATCGTTTAAGGACATGTCATTTTATGTTTTTAAGTATGGTTTAATCTTAAACTTGCTTAAAACCTATGAATTCTAAAATTTCTTGTAATACCTTAAGATACCATCAAATGCTATGTGATATGTATATTAATGGTTGCATTGTGGTGTGAATGAATGTTATTTTGGAGTAGTTGTAAATATGCAAGGCCTTGTCCATGTTAACCATGTGGATATAGCCATAATGAAGGAGTTTGAGTCCAAACGAAGGAGCTCATGCCAACATACTGAGAGCATTCATGAAGCATGTCCTTGAAGCAATTTGAGTCCAAAGGAAGAATCTTATGCTAGCACACCAAGCATTAATGAAGTGGGTCCTTGAAAGAGTCAATTGATTGCTCAAAACATGGAAGACTTCTAGTTATGTTAAGAGACATTCGCTTGCCTCATAATTCTCATATTCAATGGCAGAATAAATATAGGATAGATTGTTGTGCTAGATTCACTAAAATTGGACTAAGTCCTGTTCAAACACAATTTCCTTTCCTTCTTCTATACTTTCAATAAAATCCATCCATGAATAGAATAGCATATAAATGCATCAGTCATTTTTCTTACAAGGAGTTTAAAATAGCATATATGTAACTATTGGCTTTCGGTTATACAATTTTTCTTAATACAGTTTACTCTTCTGCAATACTATTATTTTGTGAGAATGAATTATGAGTGAAATGATATATTGATTATTTGTGTATTCAGTACTATTTTAATTGTGTTTCAGCTATTAGAGCATGTTTGGTGTTTATAAGAATCTACATCCTTTCTAGAAATTGTTTTAAGCATAACATCTTCTTTAGATTAATGCAAATTAGGTGCAAATCCAAGCATCTCTTAGTGCATAGACCGTATTGATCCATTTCAAGTTATAAGCCCTTGGGTTGACAAATAAATGAGCCATAATGATGAGAATGATAGCTACTTAGTAAGGATATCACATCCCTAAGTTGAGGTTACATACCCAATTCTTAGATAATTATTGGAGCCCAAAGATTTTGCCTATTTCATGAGCAAATAGATTTCATCTGGTTAGTAGTTGCAGTTCTGGTAGTTGATAGTTCTTGCAGCCACAAAAATCCCATTTTGCGTATGTTCCTATAGCTAAGGTAGAACAAAGCAATTCCTTTCTGCTTGCTGGAAACTCTTTCATTTAGTACTATTTTAATTGTGTTTTAGCTATTAGAGCATGTTTAGTGTTTATAAGAATCTATTTCCTTTCTAGAAATTGCTTTAAGCATAACATCTTCCTTAAATATTAATGCAGATTAGGTGCAACTCCAAGCATCTCTTACTGCATAAACCATATTGATCCATTTCAAGTTATCTGCCCCTGGGTTGACAAATAAATGAGTCATAATGATGAGAATGATAGCTACTTAGTAAGGATACCCTATCCATAAGTTGTGGTTGCATACCCAATTATTAGATCATTGTTCGAGCCCAACATTTTTGGTGACATTATCGAGGATGGTGTCAAACTAGGAGTTTGTATGAGTTATAGGAATTAATTTACTACATTTTGTTCTAGAATATAATCTCTCTTTTAGGAATAGCATAAACTATATCAATACCACACCATTCCCAGTTGTGTAGGTTTAATGGTAACTGAGATATATCTTTATGCATAGGAGATGAGATGTTCTTAGGAGATTTATTCCAAATGAAGATCATGTTGAGGAACATCTAGTTGTGGACCGGTATATTTAACAAGAAATAAATCCCTTTGCACAACTTTTTGCTAACCTAAATAATAACCCCTTTGAGAATCTTCTTCCTCCACCAACAAAATGACTGGTAGAAAATCCTTTTGCCGCACTAGTGGTATATCAAGGGAATATGGAATGACAACATGGTGGTGGTGGTGGAAATCCTCCACCTCCACCTAACTCGACATTCAAATTCCCTATAGTTCCTCAAAGAACTAATGCTAATCTAAAAAATATTTCCCCAACAACTCTTCCACATTTTTATGGCCTTGTAACAGAAGATCCAGATGCATTCCTTTTTTAGATTGATGTGTTGTGCAAAAGCTATGATTATACAATGGATGCACATAATATCGAGTTATTTCCCTCTACTTTGAAGGATTCAATTCTTTGTTGGTTTATGACCTTAGGAAAGGATTCTATAACTGATCGGGATACCATGAAGGACAAATGCCTTACCAAATTGTAGGGGGACTGACATGAGAGGGGACAATATCTTTTGAATGTAGTAGAAGGAGGACGAGTCTTTAGAAGATTATGCTAAAAGATTCCTCTTTAGCATGAAAAATTCCAAACATATGCAGTTAACGGAAGATTCACATAAACTGGTTTTTCTAAGAGGAATCAATGAATAATGTATGCAGGCTTTAGATTTGATAGGAGGGGGAGATACTACTCAAGACACTTGGGATGAAATTAAGAAGATCTGTCAAAACTACTCTAGAGATGCCATGAAAAAGATAGGAGGATATAGACTCTCATCAAATAAATATATCTCAAGAGTTTCAAGGATGGGATTGAGTAATTTATTGAAGGACTTCATGTGGGACATCATTAATAATGTCTACATAGTTAGATAATATTCAAGATAAGAAGAAGCATGATGAGGTTAAGACTATGTTGGAAGAATATTGCCCACATTGTAGGTAGAAAAATAAAGATTGTGATAAACTTATAAGGCACTGAGAAGGGGGGGGTGAATCAGTGCAAGTAGAAACAATACAAATCTGATTATCAATTTCACCAACTTAAAACTCAATAGGCATCTAAGAAATAACACCAAGTATGCAATCACCACATAAAGCATAAACCACATGACACAATAGAATAAAAATGAAAACTCGAATGGGAAAAACCATTGTGGGATTTGGTACCCACAAAGATCCACTATATGCAGTATAGAGATCTAACTGATTAAGGTCTAAAACACCCGGTTAGGGGCACACCCTATTAGGAGTGTCTAAGTTAGGTTAAGAGCTTTACAATAAGGCCTATAAGGACCAACCTTGTTAAGAGATACCCAAGTTACTGGGATTTGCAAACACAAGTTAATGTGTCACCTGGTTATAGGATTTAATGATCAGACCTGTTAGGATCCGACTGCACCCTATTAGGAGCGACCTTGTGAGAAGATTTTCTTGTTGCAACTATTAGAGAGATAAAAAGTACAAATGATCGCAGTATAACACCTTCAGTGTCTGATAAGATCTACTTCAGAACATTACAACATCACATATACTTCATCTTAGAACTCCTCTGCTGCACTATCAGAAATACAAAATTTGCTATTGATGTTTCATACATTCAAGCTCGTACTCATATATATCTTCATACCTCATCACACATCTTAAAAATATTATTAGGTCGGCTAGAACCTTGAAACAATTCCTTAGGTTCAATGTATCTAGAAAATATTGCAATGCACGCCTTAGTTATGTTGGCCACCGACATAAAAAATTTAATTTTGTGTCATTTTATCGATCTAAGTGATTTTCATCACTACCGGTTAAGTCTCAGTCAGAATTCCTACTCTGTCAATTAAATCTCGTTCATCTGATTGAATCTACAAATGCGGTCACGAACATAACTTCATCTACTGGCCTTCATTGCTGTTGCAAAACCGCATCTTCCCATTCTTCATATATTTCTTATACCAGTTGTCAAAATATTATTGTGTTTGTCTTTTACCGGTTAAAGTCCTAATTACCGGTTCTAATAAAATTATCTTTGTTTATTGGTTAAGCCTTGTCAGTTGACCTATAGGACTTAGATGACTGTAAAAACATAGTTTCCATCAATGACAACATACAACATAGTCATCATACGACATTCTAATCAAACATGTACCAATTGCATCAAGAAAACAAACAATTACCAGTTAAGATCAAATGATCAACTACCAACAATCTCCCCCTTTGGCGTTGATGGAAACACTTAGGAAAAAAAAGTGTCAATTAAGTGGGCAAGACAAAAATTGACTCTATAACATGTATGCAATTACTTCTATTACTCCCCCTTTACATTGCATACAAAATTTTGACTGACTCTTAACTATTACTCCCCCTTTGACAACAATGCCAAATAAAGAAATCAAATAAATGAAAGATATATACATTTTACATCAAAATTTGCATCAGAGCATATATAGGAATAAGAGTCATAAAGTCTTTATAAAGCAATTTTAGAAAAAATGTCACTGAAATGAAACTTCAATTGTTTTAGATCATTATCCCATGTCTCTAATAGTGTGTCGATAATCTCAACATGTGTCTTTATCTGCCCTGCTAATTCCTCCATTGCATCAATTGTGTTCATCTCAGGTGTAGCCAAAATAGCCTCTGACTCCTTGTATTCTCACTATAAAATTTCCACTTTAGGAATTAGTTCAGTCTGGAGCTCCTTCAATGATTTTACCCGTTTGAACTACTCATTTTCATACACCTCAAGTTTGTGGTGTAAGTCTACAACTGATCTACAAAAAAGAATAGGTGAGTCATTCGGGGGTCTAAAAGTTTCACTCAAGATTTCAATTTCATTCTCAGCATCTTCCCTTTTCTCCTTGAAGTCAACACAAAACAGTGAAAATTTTGAAATAGTAGCCAAAATCTTTCCTTCGGTTTCTAGTGCATTATTCAACAAGTCTTTACTAACCATAAGTGCTACCTTACCGTTAGCTATCTCAGAAATCATATATTTTGTCCTTTTCTTCTTGTAATCTTTTTCAACTGATATTTATGCTGCATCTTCCAAAGTCTTGAGTTGATCTTCGACATCGGTAACCAATTGTCCAAGTTTTTCAATGGGAGTGACAAAACGTTCAGTATTAGTCTCTGGTAGGAGACTGGACAAAATATCAACTGTTGTCTTGATTGTCTCTACCTCTCTCTGTTGTTCCTTCATTCTCTTCTTTTGAGCTCGAGATTGCATTGTTGTTCCAATCTCTATCAATTGAGAAAAACTCAGATTGTCCATATCAATAGGTCCTTTAATGCTTACCGAGTCGTCATCATCATCATCAATTATTTTCTTCTCCTTTGTCTCCTTTTTCTCTACCTTTTCTTTCTCTATTTTCTCCTTCTCAGTCTTATCATCTTCAGTCTTCTCTTCTTCAGTGGTGTCCTTGACCGGTGTTGGTTGTGTTTCCACATTTTATTCATTCACCGCTACTTCCTCATCAATCTTTTCCTTTTGACTGCCATCAAAATTTACACTTACTGATGTGATTTGAGTATCATTAGGCTGTGCATTCACTGGTGGCTCATCAAAGCTCTTTTCTTCAGTTTTCTTCTCCACTTTTTCCTCTTGTTGCTCATGTTGTTCAAACATTTTAACATCAACATCAAATACATCTATATTACTAATATTATTATCAACATTATCTCTAGTGTTATCATCAAGATTGAATATCGGTTCAGTATCAATAGAATCATCTTGCATTTACTTATTATCCTATTCAAAATCTGTGATCTTAACAACTTTAGGAAGTTCTTCTGACTTGAACTTTTCAGAACTACCTTCCTCAACTTGTTCTTCTTCATCCAGGATGAGACCTAAAGCTTTCTTGATCAAAATCTCAATCTCCTTCTGGACTGATTCGGTCTCTCCTATTAACATTCTTGTTAATCTCTTTTTGGATCTGAATAATGCTTTTGCATTAAGATTTATTGCTTCAATCTCCTCTTCACTTGCTTCTAGTTGCAGGTGCTTAAAGGTATAATAAATGAATTTTTTGTCTTGGCTAATGGCAGCCTACCACCTTACATCAATAAGATTATACAAAGAATTGGGAATTTGCCCTTGTACCTCATTGAGGGCTCTGCTAAATTTATTCATACTGAAGATGACTGCATCTTCAATCTCTCTTTGTTGACTTTCAGATAGATGAATAAGCAATGTATTCAAACCTTTGTATATCCCATTATCCTTATTTATTTGAACCATCCTATTGAAAAAGTCTTCTGATGTAAATGGTTTCTTAGGTGATTTGCCCTTACCGGTTGCCTTAGGTTTCTTAACACTTGCTAGAAGTAATATTTTTTCCTCATCTGATTCAGTAGCCTCTTCATCATTTGACGGTTTGTGGGCTTGTTGCTTCTTCCTCTTTCTTGTTTGTACTGGTGCAGTAGGTGGATCAATAATTTTTTGCTTTCTCTGGAACTGAATTTTAGATGGTTTCCCTCCTTGTGATTCAGCCAGTTTGTCTTCTTCTTCTTTGTTGCCTTGGCTTTTGCAGCTCTAGTCTTATCGGTAGGGGTACTCGTAGGGGTACCAGTAGGTAGACTAGATTTTTCACCTTGCCCTACTACGTGCTTTACCCTAGCTGCTTCTATCTGCTCTTTTGTAAATCTTGCCTTCTCAATGAATGCTTCTGCCTCCTTCCTTGTCTTCTTTTCAATCACTGGTCTCTGTAGCTCAGAGTGGACTTCTGGTAATTTTTATTTGTATGTCCCAAATCTCTCTGTAGTGGTATCCACTGATTTCTCTAACAGATGATTAGCATAAGCAATGAGTAGATCCTTGACTGCCTCATATCCAATAGGTAATACCCATGTGGCTTAGGTTGAGCTTCATTGTAAGTGATAAGAAACTTTCGAAACAAAGTGAGGTTAATCTTTCCTCTACTATTAAGGCATCGGTTGAATGTTACTTTCTGAATGTAAGCCCTACTTCTCAAAGGTTCTTTGTCAAATTCGTTGGTTTTTCCTTGGATATACAACCGCATATGACGCAAGAATGCGTGATGATGTAAAGAGTTGAGGATTGATATAGAGAAATTTACTCCTTTTGATAAATGACTTAGAACTAGTTTGTTTCTTCTTCAACTTAGTCTTTTGATGAAGACTTCTTCTTCTCAAAATATGGGGAGTGGTCATACACAAATGATCAATGTTGATGTTGATGTTTGGATAAGGATACTTTGTTTTGAAAAATCACTATTTGTCAAGTAGAAGTTTAGTTTGATTCGCTTCTACGACAAAGTGCACCAAATGATATGAGTCAAGTTTCACGATCTAGAAACTTAATTTGACAACTTGAGGACCTAACTAGGTATTGGTTTGATAGGATTTGTTGGATGGTGGAACATTTGATCATTGTTTTGATACTCAATTTTCTTGGATGAAATTTGATCTCAAGATAGTTGAAGATTTGAAATCTCTTTCTAAGAGTGCTTAGTTGGATTCAAAAATTTCTCACTTATGATCTTTCTTTTTTTAAATTTTGTTGTTGAATTTGTCAAAGGACCTAAAAGGGTATCCAAAAATGTTGATGAAAATTTCACAAGGTGACTGGTTTCGTCTATATTTTTCACTAATTTTGACCATGCTCTAAAACAGACCTGATGCGCTAAAGGATGCTCTCAAAGTGATACAAAATTTCCCAGATACGCTATGCTGCCTCTCAAATGCGTTATTTTATATTGTTTGATAACATAATTGTTGAATAGGTTATGTGCTAATATGTCCCTTTCAGGCGTTGATGTTTGGTATAAATGCACTATAATATGCTTCAGATGCGCTAGGTTGATGCTCTTATGCGCTACAATGATGTTGGAAAGCGCTATCTAAATTTTTACAAGTATGATACCGATCATACGCTAATATGGATATTGAAAGCACTAAATTTTGGTTGGAATGCGCTATCGCATGGTTGAGATGCGCTAGGATTTTGCTCCTACGCGCTAACTGTCCTGATAACTTTATTTTCATGCTTTTGCTGTGATGTTGAGAAATAAATGTTGTGACTTGATGGATGATTTCCTTAACAATGACTTAAAAACACATCAAATAGAAGTGATAACAACTTGTCTATGCTAAACAAATAGTGTATGTTCTTTTGAGGATGTTTTCAAATCCCCAATGTTTTCATTGGTTTGAATTACAAAAAGATAGATCTAGAAGACTTTATTCAAGGGTCAATGACAATACCATAGCCCACTAATCTTGATACTCTATCAGCTCAAACAGCCTTGTCACCCCCTAGGGGGCGCCCATCTTTTTGCCTTTTGCCAGAAATTAACCCAAACTGAATTGCTTCACAATTGGGTAGCTATCTTGAGAGATATATAGTGAGTGATCTTGGGGGTGGATTCTTCGCCACCCTTGCACTATGATATTGCCAATGTTTGGTAACTAACTCGGCTCAAAGCTTCTACTTCTATGGTTTTTAATCAGGCTTTCATTTGGCCTTTAGTGATAAGCTCCCTCAGAAGGCTTCCCAACCTTTAGAACAAAGGTTTTACGTATCTTAAAGATACCGGGGGAAGACTAATCACTGAGCAAACCCGTTGGAGGGGATTTTCATCAACCTCCACATTTGATTATAGTGGGTTGGAACACTTGGCAATAAATCCATTTCCGACTTAGGTCGTTCCCCTCTCACCGACCTTAATGGAGCCCTAAGAGAAACTCGAGAGGGCATGCCTTCTAAAGGTGTTAATGCATGAAACTAAAAGAAAGCATGAAAGAGATGGTTTTATCTTTTTTATCACCTATTGAAGGTGAGAGCATATACCTATCTCCTCACAAACACAAAAGACAAGGATTGTTTTTAAACCTTCATTACAAAATTGTCTAATCTAAAAAGAGATGTTGCTCTAGGAAGACATGATGTTCTTTTTATCTAAATAAAGCAATGTGTGAAGATAGAAAGATCTTTGAACTTTAAGGAAATCCTAGTCAACCAAAGTAAATTCGTCAAATGAATAACAACGATTATTGCAATTTTGAAAGCTCTTTTAAAATGAAGTGAAGTTTCTTTTTAAATTTTCAAATGAAAAATGACGTTAATTTTAATCAACACCAAAAGAAAATGATGTTCAATTTTAACCCTTTGCAAAAATGGGAAATTTTGTTTTGTTCCTTTTAGAGCCCAAAGAAAGATGACCCTATCTTGCATAAAAGGAAAGATTTGATTTTGTTGTTCTTTTTAATTATGCAAGAAAGAAAGATGAAGTCTATTTTAGGTACCAAAAAGAAATGATGAAGTTCTTTTTAAGCATCCAAAAGAAAAGGTAAAATTCATTTTAAGCCTTTGCAATAAGAGAAAAGTGAGCAAGTGACTTAGGAATGACAACTCCAAGAACGAGTGAGATTTGATCTACATGCATGAATTCATTCTAAGATCTATATGATGTGTTAAAATTGTGATGATTAAGTTAAGGTGAAGACAATGATATGATAAAGGATTAACAAATTATCCTAACATGATATACTAGCCTAACATGAATATTCTATGATATGGAAAGTGCTTCTAAATGCTGTGATGATGTTTTAATAAAGAGAGGTTTAAAATGGTTAGTAAATTAGGCTATAATGTAGATGCATGAAAACTTGAAGATATGGATAATGAAGAATGAGAGCTCTATTTATAGGGAAAATAGTAAAATGGATGGTTACGATTGAATAATCTTAACAAGGGCTATGATTGAAAGTTAATCAATCCATGTTTATAATTTTCACCAATGAAATGGTGACAATTGTCAACAAGAGGTTGCTTGACAGGAGATACAAGAGGCATTAAATGTCTGAGAAGACATGAAGGTTATCCTAGGAGGTAAGGGTTAAGGTTAGGTTAGGGTTATCCAATGGATAAAACTTTTACCCAAGGGGTAAAATCTTGTGCAAGGGTTGAATGGATAACTATGGTCAAAGCCATAAGTGTTTGATGAGACCCTTGAGTCAAAAGGATGGTTAAGTTAGAGGAAAGTCTCTAACCAAAGGTCAAAGATAATTTAACCATAAATAGTTATGTAAGAGCCTTTAATGGTTTGGAAGACTTTAGAGGTTAACCATTTGAAGAGACAAAGCCTTTAATAGTTATTGAAGACTTTGGAGGTTTTGAGAAGTGACTTCCCTTTACTTAGGAATGTGACAATAATTAGGAGATGAATTAGGATAGATTGGAAGTGATTAGAAGAATCTAGAAGGGGTTTAGGAGGCAAGTGGGAGATGTAGGAAAATGCAAGTGGATGAGGGAAAGAGATTTTAATTAAAATAAAATACTTTATTTCAACCAAAAATAGATGCAACTTGCATAAATACAAGTGGGGGGATTTAATAAATAAATTAGATTTATTTATTTGCAAGGATCAATTTAATTAAATATAAATTTAATTAAAAAGGGAGAAAGGGGAATTAATTAAATAAATTTATTTTATTTAATTAAAGGCTAGAAAAGGTTTAGGTGAATTTAATTAAATAAGCTGAGTAATTTATTTAATCAAATAGATGAAAATGAAGAAATTAATTAAATATTTAATTAATAGGAGGAAGGGGTTAAAATAAATATATAATATTTAAGGTGGTCAGATTTATACATCTACATAACTAACTCATTATCAAAATCATTAATGAAGGTGACTACATGATCGAACCCTTTCTCGATGAGACTCTTAAACTGTTCTTTCAGTATGCCCTTGTTATCACACAATTATCTATATTGATCATGAGTAACTGACACACCCATGTCCTCCATTTTGCAATGATAAAATGATCTGACATCTTCGACATGCAAAACTCCATACGGTACACTAGATATGGCACCGACAGGGTCTGTTTCTTCTAATTTAAAAGGATGACGTTTGAACTCCGATCGTGGCCTTTCTGTCACATCAACAAGATGCAGAGTATCCATACTAAAATATGCAAAATATCAAAGCAAAGAGAAATATTTACTGATAAATACCCTTCCTGCTTTTGTACTAGGGTTTCACACCGTCAAAACCTTCAACATCGATCACCAATTCACAATGTTCTTCAAATCGCTTTAAATCTCTACTAAACATGTTTAGTGTTGCAATCACAAACTTTCCTCTGCTCTACTCGCTCGCCAAATGCTCGCAAGATCACAATGTGACAAATGAAATTCAAAATATTATTTTTATGCTTTCTATCTACTGCACTAAATGCTTTAACCGACAAAACCCTAAAACGCCTTAAAACACTCTTAAGCATATTATCGGTTGCTAAAAATGAATGTTATTTATCGGTTATGATTCAAAAAGACTTATAAACATCAAAATGCATCAGAATATGCAAATTTAACTTACAGTACTTCATCCAGGGGTCCATCTCAAGATTTCACAATATGTACATCCCAAGTTGTAGAAACAACTTAGTTTTCCAGTGATGGATTCTCCACACTAGGTGAAGAATTTGATTCCTCAAATGGTTTGTCCTCTTATTCTTCCAGGTTCTATTCATCTCAACTCTGGTTTCTTCAATATCAACTTTTTGTTTTCCTTTCCAGTCTGCAACTTCTGTGTTCTGCAAAACCTAGCAATGTGTCCCACTTTGTTACATTGATAATATGCCATTCCAAATGCTCTCCATGGTCCTTCATTGCCTCTACCCGTCCTTATTCTATAGTTCATTGTCACATCTCCATAATTGTTACAAATTGAACAAATCACATTGATTCTTTCCTCCATCTCATAGGGACTAGACCGATTAACATAGGGTCTTTGCCAATTTGTGTTTCTTCGGTCATTGAAACTCCTTCTCAAATCACCAACAAGTCTTGGATTCATATGTGGTGCTAGATAATTATCTCCATACCTGCATTCAATAGATCTATGCCCATACATGTTGCATGTATAACAATAACCTTTAAATTTTCTAGGCACATATCTAGTATTAGGTCTAAAACCAATATTAGCATCAGATCTGCTTCTACAAACATTAACAATATGTCCTGGTTTATGATAATTAAAACAAATAGGTTTGTAAGCTTTCTTACGGGTAGGTTTATGAGCCTTATGAGTTGTTTTACCTTTATGCATGTTTCTCTTGGTATTGGAAGGTTCTCCCTTCTCAAATGTATTGTATCCTAACCCAGATGTATCACCATTCATCCTTTGAGATTGGATTTGTTCATCTAGCATGGTAGAACTCTTGTTGAATTTTGCAAGCTTCTCATTAGCTTCTTCAAGCTCTTTAGTACGATCTTCATTCTGCTTCATAAGAATCTCTCTAAGAGACATTTCCATATCAAGATTTGCTTTGATTTATTCTTTCTCTTCTTTCTCCTCAAGCCAATGTGCATATAGAATACCATTTTCCTGATTTATCTTATAGATCTCATGATCTTTCTCTTTGATCTTGTCTCCAGCTGCCCTCCTAGCTTCAAGTTCTTGATTCATCTAGATTGCAAGGGCTTCAAGCTCTCTCCTCGAGTTAATTTTCTCACCATTTAGTTTCTCCACTTCCTCAACTAATGCATCTATATTTGCTCCATCAGAAGAGTTGATTTCATTGATCTCTAATAATTGTTCAGTCTGTTGGTAAACAGATTTGTCCTTCTTAAATACCTTTTAAAAATGACTCCCAAATGCCCAAATTGAAAGACAAAACAAGAACCAATAGTTGAGTCACTTGCAATGGTGAGTGCAAGTGCTCTCTGAATTTTGATATGAAGGTACAGCTCCCTTTGTTGGATAAAAATATATATTTTCTGAATATGCTTTTAACCAGAAAGAAATAAAGGAAGACTAACATCTACCCATAACCATGAAAGTAGATGCGAATAACAAATTTATAATGTAGTGAATGAAGGTAAGTAAAACATAGCTTAATTATCCACACCCACGAAAATACCCTTTCTAATAGATCAAAATGCTCTGGATGTTGATCGAGTCTCTCTCATGTCTCAAAGGACAAGGGGGATCAAAATACCCAAACAAAGAGTTAACAGCAGATTTCTTTCCAAATACAAATTATTTCTGAAATCAAAGTTTTAGAATTAAATGCATACATAGTTTAATGTAACAGAAAAGGGAAATGAAAGGTAATCACAGGAGAAACAAAGTTCATTATAATCAAAAGAAAATATTGACAAATCCACATATCAACAAAATCTTTTTCATTCCATCAATGCCAAAATGTGAGCTCACAAACTCAATTTTTTTGAAAATAAAACTGTGCAGTCGAGAAAAAAAAGTTGCCTCTTTCTTTTTTACACCAGAAAGAGAAAGAAAAGAAAAGAAGAACCCCTTTCTCCTTTCTTTCATTACATATATATAGCTGAGAATTTCAGTTATCAATAACTGAGTCTTGAAAAGATTATTAATTAATCTTTTCCTTTATCTTCTATCTTCTTCCGATAACTCTTTTTAATTTTGCTTCAAATATTTTATCCTTCATTCATTTCTGAAAAATATTTGAAGAGAATGTAAATTAAACACATCTAATTATGTGTTGATAGGTGGTCATTTCTTTTATATCTCTATTTCAAAGTCAAGTCTCCACCGTGAGTTTCTCATAATAATAGTTTTCTCATAAATTTGTATAGACCCATACTTAGAGATTAATAACTTTTGAACGAGAAAAGATTTCTCCAATCTCTCCGGTGAAAATTTAGAAAACTAGGTTTTTTTAAAACTTGTCAAAATTTCAGCCCGATCCAACAGTGCAATTGAAAGTTATGCCCCCCGCACCGAGACTGATTTTTCTATCTCAGAAAATCGGTGGTTACGGGTTGCATTGAAAACTATAAACAATATACATGCCAAAACTTGCACATGGATCACGATTTTGAGCTGCCATTTGAAGGAATGAGCTCTATTTTATGACAAATCTCTCTTTATAATAGAGGAGGGTTGTAACTCTTCATATTTTTTGTAATACTGTGAGCTGTTGAAACAATTCTTTGAAAATATTATCAACTGCTATCCTTTGTTATCAACATATGAGTTAATAATTAAATCCATCTTTCAAAAAGCTAAATCTTTCTTTGTAACATGAAGGTTGGACTTTGTATTTGTTAGTGTATCCATCTCAAAAGTCATCCAAACACTTTTACTCTCAGCTCGATGATCATTTTAAAAAACATCCACATTCTGAACCTATGAACTTTGAACTTTGAACCTTGAACCTTGAACCTTGAACCTGAACTTTGAACCTTGAACCTTGAACCTGCAAGGTTCAATAGTTCAAGTTCAATGACCAAAAATTACAAAGCCCAAAATTTGAACTTTGGACTTTTTGAACCTGTGCGATTGAACCTGCGGGCCTGAACCAAAAATGTTCAAGGTTCAAGTTCAATGACAATTGTTCTTTTGGGCTGCCATAGAAAAACCTGCATAACTTTTTACTAGGAGCTCCGTTTCTTATGAAATTTTAACTATATAATAAATCAGCCAAGTAGAGCATAACCCAGAAATCATTTTGCATATGACACAAAAATTGAGATTTAATTGTTTGGGCATATGGGTAACCCAAAAATAAAATAATTAAAACCTCCCAGCCGACATGGAGTTTGGCCACAAAAACTGGTCATTTTAGAGAAGAGGATGTTTAAATTATCTATGCAAAAGGATTTTATGTCATCTTTCATAGAATTTGAAAAATAATGACTTCTTTGTGACTGACAGGTAGGGGATGTCCAAGAGGGTGCCTAAAAGTTTCAACAAAGGTGACCAACACTTTCAACATTAAAACATTAGCAATAGTTATTTTTTAGCTAATTATGAGGCTTTAGGCACGAGCAAAAATATAGGGGTAATGCAGTCAGTTCTTTCCTTTTAGCTAGTGATGTCTTATACTTGCCTCTTAGGGTTTCTATATCTTCCTTGGTTTCTGAAAGTTCCTTAGCCATCTCTCAATAACTCATTCCTGTTATTATTTACTAATTTGTCATTTTTTTTATGTCCAAAGTCATCCTATATACTCTAGTCGGTTAATACTACCGAATTATTTAGTCGGTAAGCACTAAAGCAGTCGATTACAGAAGAAAGGAGTCACAGAGTTAAGTATACACGGAGCTGTCTACCGAGTAACGTTTTATGTCTACCGAGAAGCAAAGAAGGTATATCGAGTAATCTGAACCGAGTAGAAATGTGTTACCAGATTCAATGAACCTGGACACATATGTGGAAACGTGTTACAAGAATCGAGGAACACGGAACGGTTATCACATAGGAAATTGCACTTCAAGATTTTGTATGATTTTGAGGAAGTTTATCCAATGAAATAATTTCTATGTTTATTCATTCGATGAATCTTGTTTGTAAGATCGAAGCATGAATAGATCACCGTCCCAGAGATCTATTTATACAGAGTAATTTGAGAATCAAAATGAGAGACATGTGTGATAGAAGAAGTTAAAAGAAAAAGCATAAGAGGACACATTGAGTTGTGACTACTACGACTGACAGAGATATTCAGAGGTCACTGAGAAAGTATTCAGAGAACAATTTAAGGGACAAAGTAAACAGAAGGGTTTACCGAGTTGATTTATCAATTACCGAGGTATGCTATGAGCAAGGTAATTTCATATTGAGCACATAGAATCTGCTATAACATTTCAGATGTAAAGTTGCAGATATTTGTAAAAAATTTATTGAATCATTTGAGTTGTAATAGAAACCTTTAACAGGGTAAAAGACTCTAACAAAGTCTATAAACTGTAAAGCCTTTAACCAGGTGCAACATTTTGTATAAGTGTTGTAAAATCATTTAGCAAGGTAGATCTAAAGATCTTGATACTCCTAACAGGGTAAGCTATCAGAAATAGCTAAACATGTAGCTCTAACCGAGCAATATTGTAGTAGTGAAGTTGTGGGTGTCATCCCCACCATAGTTTTTATCGCTCACAAAGAGTTTCTGCGTAACCAAAATATTTGTGTTATGGAGTGAAATGTGCATGAATGTTATTTCTATAATTATGTGTTAGTTTTATATGTTTATCAGTAAGATTTTTTTTGAAGAAAAGTTTTGAAGTACTGATTCACCCCTCCCCTCTCAGTACATTAGCTTTCATTGTTGGACCTAACAATTGGTATCAGAGCTTCAATCTTGGAAAAGGGTTTAATAGCCTAAAGAGAAAGATCTTATAAATGGAAGGCTACAAACAATCTGGGAGAATTGTGAATCTTCAAGAAGAATTGGATCATGCTAACCAAGTGATTACAGATATGCAGAGACAAATGCAAAGATCATTGAAAGTCAGAAAAAGGTTGTCTAATGATTTACAGGACTCACAAGAGTTGGTAGAACAAATTGAAACATCATCTGAGAACAGTATATCAGAAGAGACTGAAGAAATGATTGGAGAACTGAAAGAAAAGAACAAAGCACTAACTGAATAGCTGAGGGCAATGAAAAGAGAACATGAGCATTTTAGCACACAGATGACTGAAAATCTTGATGCATTAAGAACAGCTGAGGATAACGTAAGAGACATGGAAATGGAAAAACAACAGCTAGAAGCATTGGTGTCTGAAAAGAATGATGAAATCACAAGAATGACTAGAATTCAACATAATCTTTCTGATCAATTGGGTTATGCACATCATGAAGCAAATCTAAAAGAAAATGAGAATCAAGCATTGAAACTTGAATTATCAAGACTAGCCAATGAACTTGAAGGAGAGAAGAAATCAAAAGAAACACTGAAGAAAAGTTATGAAGCATCAAGGATGTTGGATGAGCAACTAAATATAAGAAGACCCAACAAAGATGCAGGACTCAGTTACAAAAGAAAAAACTCTACCGAGAAAGGGATCAACACCACCGAGAGAGGGGAATCATCAAAGCAAGCTGGAAACAAGGAGAACATCAAAGGAAAGAAGTCTATCTGCAACTACTATGGAAAACAAGGACATACTGCCAACATTTGCCAAATCAGAAAAGGTAAGCAACCGAATGTCACTAGGTCTGATAGTTATTGTCACAATTGCAATAAGTATGGTCATACATCTAAACAATGTAGGACAAAGTCTGCTAGCAATTTTCAGAAGGCAAAATTCAAGAGGTTTTGCAAAAACTGCAATAGATATGGACACAGTACTGAGAAGTGTTGGTTTAAGCAGAAAAACTATATAAGGTCTTCACACCGAGCAAATACTAGAAGATACCGAACTCACACAGATCTTAACTGACAATATACTGTAGTACCATGGGATTACAATACAAGGATATGGTGTGAATGTTGTGGAAGATATGGACATATAAGTGCCAACTGCATGATAAGGTTTGGAATGAACCACCGAAGATCATGGAGAAATCTTGGTATGGCATGCTTTCATTGTCATAAAGTTGGACACTTGGCTAAAGACTGCAAAGATCAACCCAGAGGAGATACTTAAGAGATAAAAATCAAACTACAGAAAATCTGGAAAAAGAAGGAAATTGAGTCAAAAAATGAAGAAAGCACCTTACCTACCGAGTTAGGTGCATCTACTTCAAATTAATCAGTAAAGGTATGAAGGGATTGCATTCTCTCAAGGTTAGATCTTAACAGTTCCTACTTTATCATGTACTTAATTTCAAAATCTGCACAGCTAAGATGCATTAGCAAGTTTGAAATTCTATCTAGTCTTTTGGAGTACTAGAGAAGTCGGTAAGTGCAGGAAGCATGTCTAGTCGGTAAAAACGTAAAAGGAAGTTAATCGGTTTAGTGGAACTGAGTGCATTTAATGTTTTCTTACCTAACTGCACAAAGCCCGATAAGATAAAATGTGTACTTGAAGTTCTTCGCGCGGTCATTTTACACTTACCAGTTATCAAAAGAGAAGAGATAAGCGATTCAAAGGCGATCAAACATCTCTTGAGAGAATTTCAAGTATTTATACAGTAATCTCAACGCATTTTCAAGCCAGTTAACCGGTTGATATCAGTTGTGAGCATCTACATTATATTTACTAAGTCGAAAGCATTTTCTAGTTAGTTAAAATCCTAAGCTCTTTCGTTAGTAGGAATCCAAGTTTAACATGGTTCCTAAGTTGCAGAAACCTGTTGTAGTTGAGACTATTGAGAAGCCCTCACTGAAGTATTCCTTACCTCCCAAAGTTGCATCTGAACCTGATGAGAAAACTGCATTTTCTCTTATTCCGGATAGGGTTCTATTGGTTGAAGATGTCAGATTCTACACTAAGTGTTGTGTTGAAGAGCTAGGTCATACCAAGATCAAGGACATGTATGATGAGTTATGCACCGATGGAATCCTAGATATCAAGTATGAGCATATCAAAGTCAAGGTATTGACCGAAGCCCTAACCTACCCTCGAGTTATCAAACCCCAATGGGTTAAATTTGTTTTGAGCAGAGTTCATGATGACTTTATGTGGTTAGAGGAGCAACCGTTCAAAATCACCAAGGAGATCATTCACATAATAATCGGATACCCTATATACGACCATGCCCGAGCACAAAAAATGATTTCACATAAGGAATTGATAACTTTAACCGGAGTTGAGTCTGATTGCAGAGGTCTTAAATTGAATAATGTTACAGATGCAAAGCTAAAGTTTCCAATTAGAGTCATCGGTTATTGTTTCTTTCAATCGGAAAGAGAAAACAGTGTACCTTGTGCAGCTGTAGATTTGGCCTACAAGATTGTGAAAAAGGGTATGAATATTGATCTATGTGAAGTGTTGTTGAAAAACCTATTTGAAAATATCAACACTATAAGGAAACCTAAGAAGAATAACTTGGCAAACACACTAAAGTTTGGGTCACTCTTAGTGTGCATGTTTTTCTATTTTCAGAAATTCTTCCCATCAGTCGGTAACATAGTTTGGGAGTTACACCGACCAATCACCCATCAAATAAATGACTTTATCAATCAATTAGGTGATAATTTCAATGAGATAATGGATGATTACTTCAGCAAATGTCAAGAAAAGATGCATAACAGGTATAGAATCCCACCTCAGTTAGTGGAAAAATATAAGGATGATATATGTTTTGAAGTGGACACCGACTACTGTTATGTCAATGCAGTAGATCTGAGAACTCAATCTCTACCATCCATGGGTTATGAGATGGATCTTGATATTTCTCAACAACATATAGATGCCTTTTTGACACTTCTAAGGCATGCTACCGAGATTAGGTATTGTACCTATGAAGAGGTCAAAGAGAAGGTAAAAATGAGCATAGTAGTACCGAAAGCTACAAAAAAAGCCACGAAAATGATCAAAGTGTTAACTGAGAAATTTGGAGAAGGTTCTACCTCCACTCCTATCAAGAGTGATCAACTTTCAATTGAGGAAGAATCTGAGGCTCAAGAAGTAGCCATTACTCTGAGCACCGAGTTGCCAAAGGGAAAAATATTGAAAAGGAAGAAACAGGATACACCTAAGGTATCACCGACTCCACCAATGAAGCGCCCTAACACTAGATCATCTGCAGTGTCACTCGGTAAGAGGCAGAAAAAGGCTGAATTGCCTAAAGTTACAAAGACTTATAGAAAGTCGACCAGGAGACTCATTTTGAATAAAGAGTCAAGTGACACAGAATCTGAAGACAAAAACAAATTTCAGATTGTTAAAAGCACAAAGGAAGATGTACACAGTGTTGACAACTTTTGTGACAAATTGAAACAATATGGAGGATTCGGGTCATTCAGGTATGTAAAATATGACTCCATAACAGAAGATGAGAGGAGGCAAATAGAAGAATCCGTAGTATGCACACTTCTCAAATTCTGAGTAGTTTCATTAGAAGTAAGTAATTTTCTTCCAAATGCATTATACTCTCACATTGACAAAATATGGAAATATGCTATGGACTCGGAGAAGCAGATAAGAGAAAGAGTTTTAGTACATCTCTTTCCAGAAATGTCGGTAGATGATATTAGAAACCATTTGAAAAACTACCAAACAAATTTTCAAGTGAAGCATAGAGCCTTGAAAATGATGAATGGACTCTATCTTGAAGTCGAAAAGGAAACAAAAGAAAAATGGCAAGAAATCTTCAGAATTCAGACTGAAGAAACTCAAGGTGAAGTTGAAATAGTTGACATTTCTGAGCAAGATCCTACTTCAACTATTCAATAAGATGAGGATGTCATGGACACTGAGGCACCGGAACAAGAGATGATAGAAGTAAATGCCTATGCCAAACTGGTATCTAGTGAATCAATTTTGGAACAAGTCAAGTCATATCCTCCGGTAACTCAACAAGTTTCAACCGAGAAACCTCAGGACACTGATCAAGGCAAAGAGGGTCAATAGTCTACAAAAGGAGAATCTACTTCTCAAGCCATCGAGGAACAGACTTCTCAAGCACCTGCATGCACTGAAACTGTTGCCACTGAGACCCCAAGCAAGGAATCACCGAAGGACACATCAGAGGCTAAGGAAACCGACAAAAGTGTTGCCTCTACTGAGCAACCTACCGAGGGTGAACAATCCTCCAAAGCCATTGTACTCGTTCAACTGGTGAAAGCCTCATCATCCAAAGAAAAGAAAGTGAAGAAGCATAGTTTCAAGATAGATTTGTCAAAGCCTATTGTGTTGCCAAATGTTGACATTTCAAAACTAAAAGGGCAAGCACTTATTGAATTCGGAGAACTATGTAAAGACAAAGAAGAACAAGAAAGACAAATGGCTATTCAAAAGAAGAACCAAGTACTTCAGAAGGTTAAAGCATTATTGACAGACATGCTACATGAAGCTATCGTGAATAAAGATGTTGTCATCCATATGCAACTGGGATGAACTACTCACTAAATTAGAAGCATCAGGAGTAGACGCATCAGAATACCTTAGCAAGTTGAAGGACAAAGAGCTAACTGCCAAAATGATTGAAGAAGTGCAGAAAGCAATTGCCATAGGTAAAGTCAAGCTTGTTAGACTCATTGTTGAGTTTTCCCCTCAACTCAAACATATTCTTTATTTATTTTAGAAGCTCTGTACATTTTCATTATTTATTAAGGATATCAAACATAAGACCGAAGTTATTGAACAAGAGATTACCAATCTCTCCAATAAATTGACCACAGAGTCAAATTTTCTTCAGAATTTCTATACCAAGCTGCAAACTCTTATGGCTCAATAGTTAGAACTTCGGAATGAAGAGCACAAAATAAGGATGGATATCATGACTCTTCAGACCTTATTTATCCCCCACTTATCATCAGTCCAAGAGTAGATCAACCGAGCTACCCACTTATCCACTCAACAAGAGGGAAGCACTTTAGATGGTTTGATTTCACTGTTAGTTGATATTATAGCTCAGAATTCCCTAATGGACAGTGTCAAGGATGCACTCTCCACTGGTCTCACCAACGCTAGTACAAAGTATAAATCTATTTTTGACCAGTTGCCTCCACCTAATGGTAACTAGTTTTGATGTTTGTCAAAAAGGGGGAGTGTGTCGAGTATAAGAGGGAGTGTACCAAGCAGAACAAAGTATCTGAATGTATAGTTGAATTTGATAGGGGGGGCATAGAACACAAAGCAGTGAACACTGAGCATTGATCACAAGAGCATGCAAATTAAGTTATGTACAGTATATTGATAAGGGGAGTATATATTTGAGTATGTTACTATTCATTGACAATTGTATATACTGTCATTTTAGTCAAATTTTGTAAGTATATAGATTTTGAGTTATGACTTTGAAAGGAGTTTTGTCAAACATACCAAACTAATGTCAAAAGGGGAGATTGTTATTATTTACTAAGTTGTCATTTGTTTTATGTCCAAAGTCATCCTATATACTCTAGTCGGTTAATACTACCAAATTATTCAATCGGTAAGCACTAAAGTAGTCGGTTACAGAAGAAAGGAGTCACAGAGTTAAGTATACACCGAGTTGTCTACCAAGTAATGTTCTATGTCTACCGAGCAGCAAAGAAGGTATACCGAGTAATCTGAACTGAGTAGAAACGTGTTACCAGATTGAATGAACTTGGACACATATGTGGAAACGTGTTACAAGAATCGAGGAACAGGGAACCGTTATCACATAGGAAATTGCACTTCAAGATTTTGTATGATTTTGAGGAAGTTTATCCATTGAAATAATTTCTATGTTTATTCATTCGATGAATCTTGTTTGTAAGATCGAAGCATGAACAGATCACCGTCCCAGAGATCTATTTATACAGAGTGATTTGAGAATCAAAATGAGAGACATGTGTGATAGAAGAAGTTAAAAGAAAAATCATTAGAGGACACATTGAGTTGTGACTGCTACGACTAACAGAGATATTCAAAGGTCACTGAGAAAGTCTTCAAAGAACAGTTTAAGGGACAGAGTAAACAAAAGGGTTTACCGAGTTGATTTATCAATTACCGAGGTATGCTATGAGCAAGGTAATTTCATATTGAGCACATAAAATCTGCTATAACATTTGAGATGTAAAGTTGCAGATATTTGTAAAGATTTTATTGAATCATTTGAGTTGTAATAGAAACCTTTAACAGGGTAAAAGACTCTAACAAAGTCTATAAACTATAAAGCCTTTAACCAGGTGCAACATTTTGTATAAGTGTTGTAAAATCCTTTAGCAAGGTAGATCTAAAGATCTTGATACTCCTAACAGGGTAAGCTATCAAAAATAGCTAAACATGTAGCTCTAACCGAGCAACCTTTATTATTGCAATAGTGAAGTTGTGGGTGCCATCCCCACCGCAATTTTCTCTCTAACAAAGAGTTTCTGCGTAACCAAAATATTTGTGTTATGGAGTGAAATGTGCATGAATGTTATTTCTATAATTATGTGTTAGTTTTATATGTTTATCAATAAGATTGTTTTTGAAGAAAAGTTTTGAAGTACTTATTCACCCCTCCCCTCTCAATACATTAGCTTTCATTGTTGGACCTAACAATTCCTTCCCCCATATTTTCCTTAGGATTAGAGATCCCTTCCAAGTGATTAACCCTTAAGGAAGTTAGACTTTGATGCCAATTGATGAACTTATAAGGCACTGAGAGTGGGGGAGTGAATCAGTGAAGTAAAAACAATACAAATCTGATAATCAATTTCACCAACTTAAGCTCAATAGGCATATAAGAATAAGTATGCAATCACCACATAAAGTATAAACCACGTGACACAAGAGATTATACATGGAAAACCCAAATGGGAAAAACCACAGTGGGATTTGGTACCCACAAAGATCCACTATCTATAGTATAGAGATCTGACCGGTTAAGATCTACAACACCCGGTTAGGGGAACACCCTGTTAGGAGTGTCTAAGCTCGGTTAAGAGCTTTACAATAAGGCCTGTGAGGACCAGCCATGTTAGGAGCTACCACAGTTACTATAATTTGCAAACACAAGTTAATGTGTCACCTATTTAGAGGATTTAATGATCAAACCTGTTAGGATCCGACTTCACCCTATTAGGAGTGACCTTGTGAGAGGATTTTCTTGCTGCAACTGTTAGGGAGAAAACAAGTACAAATGATCTCAATATAACACCTTCAATGTCTGATAAGATCCACTTTAGAACATTACAACATCACATATACTTCATCTCATATCTCCTCTGATCACCGCACTATCAGAAATACGAAATTCACTAATGATGTTTCATACATTCAAGCTCATACTCATATATATCTTCATACCTCATCACACAACTTACAAACATTATTAGGTCAGCTAGAACCTTGAAACAATTCCCTAGGTTCAATGTATCTAGACAATCTTGCAATGTACACCTTAGTTATGTCGGCCACTGACATAACAAAACAAATTTCATGTCGTTTTACCAATCTAAGTGATTTTCACCACTATCGGGGTTAAGTCGCAATCAGAATTCCTGCTCTATCAAACAAATCTCATTCATCTGATTGAATCTACATATGTGGCCATGAACATAACTTCATCTACTAGCCTTCATTGCTGTTGCAAAACTGCATCATCCCATTCTTCATAGATTTCCTGTACCAGTTGTCGAAACATTATTTTGTCTATCTTTTACCAGTTAAAGTCCTAATTACTAGTTTTGATAAAACTCTCTTTGCTTATCGGTTAAGCCTTGTCGGTTGACCTATAGGACTTAGATGACTGTAAAAATATAGTTGCCATTAATGACAACATAAAACATAGTCATCATACAACATTCTAATCAAACATGTACCAGATCAAATACCAACAGACTGCAAATGTAAGAAGATTTCCAGCATGGATAGCAAGCCATTGCAACCAGAATTTAGACTAGTCAAAGATGATGAAGGCTATATTTTCTATGTAGCTCAAAGAAAGTCATGGGTGCCAAGACAAGGTATGCAGGATCCTTTATCATTTAATGTTCCTTATGCGAACTCTTATGCAAGTAATTATCCATGGCAACCTCCATACTCTGTAACTTGGGGAAATTATGGGTCATCACCTTGGAATAACCAACAAGGGTCATGGCAAAACTATCTAGCTTCTAATCCCCAACCTCAATGGCAACCACCTCCTAGGAAATAGTAACAATCACCACAATGGAGAGGGGATCAGCAATTGTCCAACCAACCTGCTAGTTACTTGCAACCACAAGCACCACTTGCAAACCCAAATACAAATCTACCTAGACCAACTTAGCTACCATCTCAGCCTTAACCAAATCCTAACAATAAACCACAGTAGTAGCCAAACTATTTAGATTCTGTAGACACCCAAAATTGTCTAGTCTAATTAAATATATATTTTATTTATTTAATTATCTAAGCTTAATTCTTCTATTAATTAAATAAATCTTTATTTATTTAATTAATTCATTTATCCTCTTCTAGCCTTATTTCTCATTTAAATAAATACATTTATTTATTTAAATTATCCTTTTCCTAAATTAAATAAATATCTTATTTATTTAATTGATCCCACTTCTTCTATTAATTATATAAATATTTATTTATTTAATTAATTCATTAACATTTTCTACCCATGACACATGTCATTCATCTCTTAATTCATACACTACCTACCCCTTTCATTATTTTATTATTTCTTTTACCTACCCTCTAATCATAGCCGACCTCCTTTTACACCTCTCAATCTTATCCCTCCATTTCATATAGTGTCTTCTATATAAGGAGAGGCTTCCCTCATTATCAAACTCTAATCAATCATTCTAATCGTTCTATGCATTCTAATGAATTTTATGTACTTGACTACACTACAATCCTACTTGCAACCACATTTTGTTCTTTGTTGAGCTCTTGTGCACATAAAATCTGAGAGCAAATATATCAAGCAAGATCAATGGAGATAGGAAGAATGAAGATCCAAACCCTATTGGACATGTGATGGTATAATCTTTGTGATTTCATTTGATTTGCATTGTCTTAGGTAATCTTCATATGTTATGGTGGATCTTTGTTGTTGTTAGGCTAGGGTTTTGTGGTTGAATTCATTTAGCCTTTCAATATTGTTATTATTGTTATCCATTTTCACCATAAATAGATTCCATTCAATATCATGCCTATGATGTGAACATAAATGACATACACAGCCTCTTGTTCTCCTATTATTATTGGGCTTCCTACAGAAGAAGAGCATAATACAAATGATATCTTGTAGCCCACAAATCAGTCCACTCAAATAGGACAACCTAAGCCAGCCCAATCTACTAATCTAGTACCACCATTCCCACAAATGTTGGAAACCAAATAATGTGAGACAAAACTAGCCTTTGACTTTTTAGACAAGTTAAGACGTGTGTGTTAAAATTCCTTTATTTCAAGAAATCAAGGTGTTGGCATTTGCATGAAGATTGCATTGATAAACTATTATGTTGTCATTGATGTCAGTTATAACCGGTAATGATGTTGTTATGATGTTGTTTCGCAACCGGTAGGTGAGCTAGTGAAGGAAACCTATATTACTTGAGAAGCAGTGAGATCAACCGGTAACCCTACCTATTGATGTGCTAAACCCTAACCAATGGAGCTTGGTGAATCGATTGTATTTGTTTATGATCAGTGATGATTGGTAATGATTATACCACATATGAATGTTGTATGTGAAGAGTTTCAAATGGTTTTTGGTGCGTAGAGAACGGTTTTATCTTGGGAATGAGCGAGTACACTGGATGAAGTGGAAACCACATGATGAGTTACAAGGATCGATGAAGCGGTGATCAAGGAGCGATCGAGGTTGTCTTGTACAATGTACAATGATTGCTATGTAGTCCAATGGTCATACTTGAACTGATTTTTTTGTAATTTGTATGAGATCTTAGGTTTGTGATGTGTTACCGACCTATTGTTTTGCTTATAAGGTCGATGAGTTATTTTGTTGTAGTGTTGGCAATTTTGGTTAAGTGTAAGTGTGATTGGTTGCCGAACCAGAAGGTGTATCTGCAGTATGTGTGAAGGCAGATAGGATCGTGAAAAGGATCTAATCAAGTAGAGCAGTGCTATTCACTAGATCAACAAACCCCTATTGTTCTCTAATAATTACAACAGTCAAATCCCTTAACTAGGTAAGCTTTAGCAGGCTTAGTGATATCTAAATCCTCTAACCAGGTGATCCATTAGCTTGGATTTCAAATCCTCTACTGAGGTTACTCCTAACAGGGTATTGCTTCTAATAGGGCATTATAGTCAATCCCTAACTGGGTGGCCCCTAACAGGATTTTTTCCTAACATGACTTTTTGTAAAGTTTTAACAGGCTTGGCTCCTAATAGGGTGAACTTCAGAAGAGTTTAGAATACTTGTGGGTATTCATCCCCACTGTGGTTTTTTCCACTTGGTTTTCCACGTCAAAATCATTGTGTCAAGTGGTGAATGTTTTTGTGGTTATGTTTGGTATGGTTAATTTGCTTAGTTGTTAAATTCACTCAGATGTGATAAGATGATCGACAGTAATCTGAAATGTGTTTTTACTATTGTTAGTAAAGTATTTGAATGTTTTTGTTAAAAGATTTTGAGAGTTTTAGAGTTGTTATTATGTTATTATAGTCAACTGGTATACTTGACAATGATATTGTAATTGGTAGTTTAGTGTTTGAACCAGTCAGTTCTGAATTTGACTTGAGAGGTTGTTTTTGAGATTTGTGAAAATTAAGTTAGTTTTCCATCTACTAATTCACCCCCCCCTCTCAGTAGTTGTATGGATCCTTATTGATTCATCATACCATCACAAGAATGTGCCTATTTACAACAAAACAATAAGGGATTTATGCTTGAAGAAGCTAGGAAGAAAAAGAAAAGATCCACAGACAGTTCATGTGGTAGGACAACTAGCAGACATAATGCTAGGTGTTGGTAAACAGATTCTCCAAATCTAACCCTGTTTGTTGCTCGAAAAGCAGTGACAATCTTCCTCTGCGTTTGAGAGGGGAAACTCACTCGTATGATGGGGATATTTGTGATTTTTGTGTACTTTTGACCTGAAAGTACAAAAAGGAAGGAAAACACAAAACTAAAGAAAGTAGATAAAAAAAACCCAATGGTAGACACACGAATACACACTTAGATTCTACAATAGATAGCCATTACAAGGGGGTTTAAGCATAAGATGGGTTTAAAATATGCAATGATGATGAAAGAAGCACAACAACTCTCAACATACGAAGAGATAGGCTATACTAGCACAAACAAGTCAAGATACAAAGAAATGACGTTTTCATCAAGTCAATTTCATAGATTATTAAACTGAAAAACCAATAGATTCAACCGATACACAAAGGGATTACTAATTTAACATATAAGAAATTAGTAACAATAAATCATGAATACATTCAACGCATACGAACTCAATTCATTCTTCATTATTCTTTTGAAAATATACAAGTCCAAAAGCTTTGTGTACAAAATGTGAAAACCAAAAGTTCTCAAAAAGTTTCTCTGCAAAATTCTCCAAAGTTTCCCCTTTGTAAGAGTCTACCTTTACAAATGAATTGGCCTTGTATTTATAGGCTTCCTGAATAACTACCTCATAACTACTTTGTGTAACTACTTAGCATAACCAACTAGGATAATTACTTAGAACAACTACTTAGAATAACTACCTAAATAGCTACTTAGGATAACTATGATAAAACCCTTTTGAATACAAGTTAGGATTTACCTAAATTTTACAAACATTAGATCCAAATTCTAACTTTAGTTACATCAAGTGACATAAGTCACTTTTACAAAATGAGAACTTGAAACATGTGACTTTGGAGGAGATGATATTTTTCATCTCGTCGAGGTAGTTTGCAATATTTGTGCATTTTGCCTCTAATACTTTTGGACACCTCCTTGAAATTGACCATTGTCTGCACTTTTCCTCTTTATTGCACAACACAAAACTGGTGAACATTTCACTTTACATTTCAAATCCTACAACCTTTGACATAGCCAATGCTCTTTGACTTTCCAACATGTGTAATGTCATTTCATCATGAATCTCAATAACTTTACATCAACATACACATTAGAATACTTAGTTTTGAGAGATCATCACTGAATAACAAACCCATATCCCTCACTACTTTCAAATGATAAAGCTAAAAAATAAACACTTAGTCTTTGATGGATGCCCACACCCCGTACCAAAGGTTAATGTCTCTACAAGCCACCCCAGCAAGACAAAAGAAGTGGAGTCTAGATATATACCAATCAACCATGTATGCATGAATGTTTCTAAAACCTTTTCACCAAATCTATTATATGCATAGCCATCGGTGTAGTTGAAGAGAATATCGGCAAAGATCGTAGAATACCGCTTCGAATCCTGCAAATTGCACTCATTTCTAAATCCATTTCAGCAATTCCATTTGGCACATATCATCACATTTCACCTGATGACCTCTCTTTGAGGCACTTTGTCAAACATTTCACACGCCTTGTTTTATCCTTCCATATTTTGCATGCATGTATCCGAAACCGATTTGGGAACTTCCCATTTTGTGTTGGCAGATAGAATGTTGGCAAAGGTTGTTGCATGGCGGTTTTACGCCTGTGACTTTGTATTTGCATCTAATTCAAAGTTTTGAAAGTGTTTTCACCAAGTTCATTTAGTGCATGCTCTATTTCAAGGCTTCGAACACCATCGAGCCATATGCCTTATCTACGCTTCCAAATTTTCCATTCATGTTGACTCTGGCAATTGGAACTCTAATATCTGACAAAAATTTTAATCATTATGATTCGATACATGTCCATATTCTATTCAAAGCTCCCATAATTTAGTTTTACATCTACTATCTGTACTTTTTTAAGGATCTCTAAAGTCGTTTTCAATACACAAATTTTGAGTATTTCTTGCAATCATTTATTTTTTAAGAGATGACATCTCTTTGTGGCAAGTTGGAAAATAGTTTATGCACCTTTTCTATGCTTCTTCAATATGTGTGTATATCGAGGAAGGGAATTACAAACGACAACCTCATACCAAACTCCTCTATGTTTTATGTTAAATCCTCATATGTTGTTACAAAGCTTCTTTGATATCATAGGCAGATTTGGTTGTGGGATTTTGATGTACGCTTGCCACTTGCATTTGCCCAATAGTTTCTAAAGATTCTTCACCAAATGAAGCAAGCAAATGAAGTTTCGAAGTAGTTTTTGGAATTAGTTATAATAACTAACTTATTTTTGAAGAATGCATCGATAACCAATGAAATAACTAACTCTTTCATAGTGAGAATGCATTGGCATTCGGCATCTTTCAAAAGTAAAACAACTCACCGACAAGTGAAGAGTTAAGCTGAAGACCCCTCTACAACTTATCAGCTTCTTTCTAAATTTGGCCAACTTGTTGATGATGACTTTCTCACTCCAAAGTGTTTGAACAAACCAACAACTTACCCGATTTCAAAGAAATAGCCGATTCAAAAAAAGGCTTCATTGGTATTGTGAATGACTTCATTTCTATTGGTGATTCGGATAGCTTTAAAAACTATGTGGAAAGACCAATTACTATGCTTCTATATGTCTTGAGTGATATTACAAACTTACTCAAAGGCACCGAATAAGCTTATAACCACTTGTTGTCATCAAGTTCTATGTTGATTCTTCAACTTTGATCAACTTCCTTGCCCTCTGAAACTCACCATGCCTACCCATTCTTTCTTCTGTCATGAAGGGACAATGGTGGAGAACATAATTGAATCAAGCTTTGCACCATAGCTCCTTAGGGTCTTCAATCAAAATAGATAGCGACTTCATTTTGAAATGGAAAGAGACTTGGCACTTGAGGATGATTTGAGACAAAGAACTATCCCACATAAGATTTTAAATGCCAAAAGTTTAATATTTTTCAAATTTAAAAACATGGCTGACACTAGGAAAGGTAATTGTCCCTAAATATTTTGATACAGGTAGTATAGTGGTAGCAGTCACCATTAATGGAATATTAGTAAAGAATGCTCTTATAGACCTAGGTGCAGCTATCAATGTTATGACTAAGGACATAATGCAATGTATAAACATCACTGATCTGAGACCTACTCCTACTATCCTACAATTAGTTGATAATTCTACTGTGACACCAGATGGTATTTTAGAGAACCTTGTTGTCACCTTGGATTCTTGGGAGAACCCTATTGATTTCATGGTCTTGTCTTTTACGGCCACTTTGGGAGGATACCCTATTATCCTAGGGAGACCATGGCTAGACACAACAGATGCTTACATAGGTTTTAGATCAAGAGATATGACCATCTCTAATAGAGATAGTCCCAAGAAGCTTATTATATATCCTCCTTCTCAACCTCATGGTGAGTTGGGAGAACCTATCAAGCCAGATGTAGGAGATGAGGCAACAGAGGTGAACTTGTCGACGAAACTTATGATGATAGAGAGGATCTCAATTATGAAACTCCAACACAATGATGAAGTATTGTCTCAAATTATGCAGAAAAAATATGAAGTGGAACAACAACCAGAAAATTGATTAGCTTGTTCTTCATGACCATTGCAGATACTTCTGTCAGCATCTGATGCACATGAATTCCTCACAACAATATACCTAATACACACATTGTAAACACATGAGGTAAGGATTCCATGCATTAATGAAGCCTCTATGATCAAATTGACTAAATAAGTAGAACTTTCACCAAGGAAACACTTAAACATCAACAATAAGCTCACTCCATAACAACATAACTCCTTGACAGAACTATTGAAAGCACATCAACATGCATTTGCATGGGATTGTCATGGCATGAAGGGGTTAGATCCAAAGCTCTACACCTACAAAATATTTATCAAGGAAGGTAGTAGACCAATCAGACAACCACAGAGGAGGGTTAACCTTACAGTAAGGGAAATTGTAAAGGAAATTGCAGAAATTATTGGATGCAAGGTTTATTTATCCCATCTCTGATAGACAATGGGTATCTCGCTTGGTTATTGTTCCCAAAAAAGGAGGCAAGTGGAGTGTCTATATTGACTACAGGGAGATCAATGCAACAACATAAAAGGATTACTTTCCACTTCCATTCATTGATCAAGTGTTAGATAATTTGGCACGTAAAATGTACTTTTCTTTCCTCGATGGTTTTAGTGGATGCAATCATATCAGGATTACACCAAGGATCAAAAGAAAACCACCTTTACTTTCACATGGGGGACTTATGCATATGCGATACTTCCATTTGGTTTATGCAATGCACCAACAACTTTTCAAAGGGCAATAATCAATATATTCTCAAACATCTCTCATAATTGCATGGAGATCTATATGGATGGTTTCACAACCTATGGCAATACTTTTGAAGAAGCATTTGATAGCTTGAACAAGGTATTGCAAAGGTGTGAAGACCACAACCTATCTTTGAACAATGAAAAGTGTTTTATGTTGATGCAGGAAGGAGTAGTCATTGGGCACCATGTCTCTCATAAAGGCATTCAAGTGGATCTTCCAAAAGTGGAAGTGATCATCAATATTCCTACTCCAATCAAGCAAAAAGATGTCAGAAGTTTCTTAGATCATGTAGGCTACTATAGACACTTCATTAAAGACTATCCAAATAGCTAGTCCATTGTACAATTTGTTGACTAAAGATGCTAAGTTCTAGTGGACATCATCATGTGCGAAAGCATTTTCTGATTTGAAGGAAACATTAGCATAGGCTCTTGTCCTCAAGGGACCCAATTGGGCCATTCCCTTCCATATACATACAAATGCCTTTGATTATGTACTAGGAGTTGTCTTAGGTAAAGAAGAAGGGACTACTGTGCATGCAATCTATTTTGTTAACAAAAACTTGCAAGGAGCATAATTGAACTACATTGAGATAGAATAGGAAATTTTGGATATCATCTATGCCTTGAACAAATTTAGACATTACATAATAGGTTATCAGATATTTGTTCATACAAATCATGCTTTCATAAGATATCTCATGATTAAACCACTTGTCACAAGGAGACTTGCAAGATGGTTACTCCTTATGCAAGAGTTTGATATCACAATCATTGACAAACTAGGTAAAGCAAATGTTGTAACAAATAGCTTGTCTAGATTGACAACAACTAATGAGGAACCTATTGCAAGGTGTGTGCCCTTGGTCTCCTTGTGTTGTCCAGCGTAGAACTTGGGTTTTTGACATGGCCTAACCGCCTCTTGTGGATTATATGTCTAGTGGTTGTATTGGACATTAACAAGTTGATCTTTTGGTGCAACGACAACCACACTTGTAACAAGTGGTATCAGAGCTTGGTTATAAGTTCAAACCCCTCGCTTGCGTTGGGGAGGGATTGTTGCAAGGTGTGTGCCCTTGGTCTCCTTGTGATGTGATGCGTAGTGCTTGAGTTTGTGACATGGTTTAACCACCTCCTGTGGATTCTATAAGTCTAGTGGTTGTATCGGGCATTAACAGATCGATCTTTTGGTGCAATGACAACCACACTTGTAACATAACCTGTAATTGATGATTCATTTCCCGATGAACATCTATTTCCTATTAGTGTTCAAACGTCATGGTATGCAAACATAGCTAATTATCTATTTGTCAGAAAGATACCTCCACATTTTTTCCCAAAGGAAAGGAGGGTGCTCATAGAAAAGACCTTCCAATTCTCATGGATTGCAAGATGCTTTTCCTACACGGGATCAGATCATGTGATGAGGAGGTGCATAATGGAGGATGAGACATTTGACATCCTGCATGCTTGTCATGATGAGCCTTGTGGAGGCCATTTTACTACAAAAAGGATAGCTATGAAGATCCTGAATACAAGATATTATTGGCTTACCCTCCACAAAGATGCAATAAGGTACACCAGGAAAGGTGGTAGGTGCCAATGGATGGGAAGACCAGCCAAATATGATAAGATGCCTTTGCATCCTCAAGTAATTGTTACTCTATATGATAAGTGGTTCATGGACTTTATTGGCCCTATTGACCCACCATCTAATGGTAAATCCTACATACTTGTCTGCACTAATTATCTCACTAAATGGGTTGAAGTCAAAGCCATGAAGCATGCCAGGGACAACAAAGTTGTTGAATTCCTATATGAAGAGATCTTTACAAGGTATGGGGTTCCTAGACATATAATGACATATCAAGGTGCTCAATTTACCTCAACCTTAATCACTGCATTAGTGAATGAGTACAACATCAAGCACAAAAAGTCTACCCCCTATCATCCACAAGATAATGGTTAGTTAGAAGTAACAAACAGAGAAATTGAGGCAATCTTGACAAAGACTATGGCAATTCACAAAAAAGGCTAAGCATCTAGGTTACCTGAAGTTGTGTGGGCATATAGGACAACATGAAAAACTACAACTGGTTTTACACCATTGAGCTCTTGTATGAAAAAATTGCAGTGATGCCTATCGAATTTTAACATAAGACTCTTGAAACAACCTTGAATCTTGGTATGGATCTCTTAGAAACACAAGTATAATGTGTCATGCAACTTAATGCTCTCGATGAGATGAGGAAATCAACCCTCCAGCATACAGAATTAATCCAACAACAAAGAACTAAGTGACATGACAGGTATATTAAGGACAAGCAGTTTAAACCTAGTGATTGGGGCTTATTATATGAATCTAGATTCAAGGACAACCAGGGCAAACTGCAAACCGCAAACTAGATGGTTGGGTATATTTGAAGTCTTTCCCAATGGTGCAGTTAGGCTCACAACCATAGATCCAGTAAGGTTTCAGTTGTTAGTGAATGGGCATTGTCTCCGCCTGTACAACAAGCCAACCACCAAGCAAGAGTTCCTACAACAATTTGCAGAGAATCAAAACACCAATCCTCCTACAGCCAAAGAGGATGGACTTTGTGTCTTGTCCCAAACTTACTAATGATAAACCTACTTTTTTTATAATAAAGTTTTCACTCCAATGTGAAGACCATTTTTTTTGTAAATAATGCCACCTCATCCATATCACCTCACTCTCTCTCCACAATCATTATCAACATCACTTCACGGCAAGTTCTCTTTCTAAGTTTGCAGTCACAGCATGACTAGATGTCCATTCAAACATATGGCAAATATTTATTTCATGTTGTAACCTATAATTTCATAAGATTAAGTTATTTCCAGCAATAGTTTTTTATTAAGGGTAAATAGTTATTTGAAGAGACCTTAAACCCTTTTACAAAATGTTGCTACATAGATACACGTAGCCAACCAATAGCTAAAAAGCAAACACACTAGCAACAAAGAGACATGCTTAGCCAAAAAAGAGAGACAACATAACCACAAGCAAGCACAATTACTAGAGGCTCTTGAGAGCCTCAACAACCTCTACCTCCAACTGATTAATATTTTGATAGAGATTGTCCTTATCCTACACATCATTTTTGGCCTACTCAATGCACTTCTTCATGTTACCTCACATGCAAGCACAGGTCCCTTCTTAGCAACCAACCGATAAACCTTAGCCAAACAATTTGAATCCACAAAAGCAACATCAAAGGTTTTAGCAGCCTAAAACTTCTGCCATTATTCTGAGAGAAATTTAATACTTTCAACACTAATATGGATGGCTTTATAGCTTCTATTAACCAAATTAACTAGGTTATCATACACCACCTTCATTTTCACCTCCAACCCAAAAATATAGCCCTCTTAGTGAATTTTTATAGTGTTATCATCTTTGGCTACATCCTCCAAAATAGCTAGCATTTTCTTAGCATCATCACAAGTCCTACGAGTACCCTCATTACCTTGAAGAGAAACAATATTACTTTGCAAAGAGTGAATTCTCACATTGGTTTGGTTGATCTCCAAGAAGAACCACTTCAACAATCTAAATTGGTCAACATAATCCCTAACAACCCCTAGAAGATCATTAGAGTCTTCATGGTTGAGATTAAGGAGAAAAGAATCATTATGTAGATAATTTGGAAAGGATGGATGCCCCACTCTTTCCCCACCATTCCTTGGGGAGAGGAGGAAAAGAGGCCTCCCAAAAAAAACTTTGCCCTTGGACTTAATTTTTTCATTGTCCCCTATTTTGAGTTTTTCCCCCTTCCCCACCCTTGTTTAGTCTTCATGGTTGTACCCAAACAATCAAAGTCTGACCCATCAAACCACAAATTAGCATATTTAGCTCTTCTCATCTAACTTTTTTGACCTTTCATCTCAGGTGGGGTGTCAAAAGGTTCTCCCAGAATTCAATCACCCTCCTGAGCAATCCAGTCCTCATCCCCTGCCTCTGTATCAAAATCTTCCTTGACCTCCTTATCAAACTCCTTATTGTTGGTCAAGACAAGGGAACCATCCCCATGGACCCTAGCTTTGGAAGGAGAAGGAGAAGGGAGAGATTTCATGTGTTATTTCCAATAATAGTTATTTCCTATTGTAATTTATTTAGATTAACTTATTTTCAACAATAATTAGAAGGGATGAATAGACATTTAGTCAACTGCAATTAGTCCATTTCCTTTCAAGTACTTAGGAGTAAAATCTTTGTTTAATAATGAAGATTGAAGTTTGTCAGGAGAACTACTAGTTGAAAGTATGTTGCAACTAACCATATTTTGACAATCTGACACATTAATCTATTCAATAGTAAGGTGTACAATGACCCTTGTCATGCCCAACATAGAGAACTCTAAGTTATCTCACTAGTTCTAGATTTGATGTTATTAATAGATTTCTAAAAATATTGTTCAATTTTTTGGTTGCTTTTGTTTGAAAGTTCCCTCTTGCCTCACATATCCATTTGAGAGATTTATATCAAAATTCCAACGATTTTCACACGTTTTCCTATAATCCTAGTCTCCTACAACCCTTAATCTAAAATTCAACTTTATGTTCCCTCAAGGTCTTAATTTTTATTTTATTTTATTTTATGTTCCCTTTGTCTTAATTTCCGGCTTCCCTACCTTCCTTCCATCAAGGGGAGTATCAATAGTTGGGATTGGAGAGAAAGGGCTATCAAACTGGACCCTAGACGATGATCTTTCCAACAACAATAATTCTTCAACTTGGATAATCACAAATCCCAAATGTAGAGTTCCTCTTTTATATTCTCTTATAATCATGTGTTTATTATAAATGTTTAAGGTAAAGTGTAGTTGTTAAGATAGTCATTTTATCACTCTAGAATTGCAACAATTGTTTGTAAGTTTTGGACTTAGATTAGTTTGTGTATTAATTTGTATTACTTTATTTCCTTGCAATTTCCATTGGTCAAAACAACACAATACATTCAAGCATACAAAATCAACAAACAACTAATTTTCCTTGAAAAACTAACCAATCTCACAAAAATCAACCAATAGGCATTAAACAAGACCAAGAATATCATTTTACTAGCATTTTGATAGAAACCAGCAAACACTTGCATCACACTTTAATTTGTGAAAGTGGCATCTTGATTGAAAAGTGACAAAATAAATTAATTAAATGGTTCATCATTGATTACTTTCATTCATTTTTTTCAAAGTTACAATTACAAAAGAAAAGGGAAAAAGACTACTTTTCATTTTTTTCAAATTACAATTATAAAAGAAAAGGGAAAAATACTACTTTTCGTTTTTTTCAAATTACAATTACAAAAGAAAAGGGAAAAAGACTACTTTGTTGACTGTAATTCATGCATGCACTGTCATTTCATAATTTATTTGAGAAATTTGCATTAGATAGACGTAATGAGTTTACATATCAAAAGTACATAAAGCACAAAAACGATAGATCAGTTTTACTATTTGTCTTAATTTCATTTACAATCAAAATCATCATAAAACTCTGGACAATAAAACAAAAATGGCAACCACTAGATCCTTTGCATTTGAAACTAGGTCCTTTGCGTTTGAGATAGGTGCCCCTAACATTAGTCAAACAACAATAATTATAACAAAAAAAAAATCAACCTATTAATAAGTAAACACATGCTGATTACAGAAGCACTAAAATCAGAATTTAAGTGAAAAATCTAATTTAAGGCATTGGAGTTTTTTCCCTTCTTTCTCCCTTTGATCACTACTGTGATAACTCAATGATGAGCAAACAGTGACACCGGTTTGAAACAGAGTGCAATCGGTAAAACCCAGAACAACTAAAACAATCATAAACCGGTTACTCACTTAGCTTTCCACTCAACTCAGAACTACACTACCATTTCACCCTTATGTATGAATAGGTAATCTATCATCATATCTTCACAACAGCTAGTTCAACATGTTTTATTAATAGGCATAAAACACAGAACCATCATATGCTTAACAGGTAATAACAAAGCATCACACATGACACACATATTTTTCACGTGGAAACCCAACTGGGAAAAACCACGGTGGGAATGAATACCCCACAAGCTTGTTGTTGAACTCTTTGGAAGTCTGCTTTGTTAGGAGCCTTGTCCTGTTAAAGACAGATACAATAAGTTCTGTTAGGAACCGATCTTGTTAGGGATCACCCGGTTAAGGGATGGCTACAATACCCGGTTAAGGGTTAAACCTTGTTACAGGTTACCTTGTTAGAGGATTTCAAGAACTCAATAGCTAAAGGATTTCCAGAGCTCTCTAGCTTTCCAGATCTCAATAACTTTGAGTCACCCTGTTAAGGGATTTACAACAAGCTAGTTAAGGCTACCCTATTAGGGGATTTTCCAACTGTTGAGGTGGTTAAAGATCAACAGGTATTTCAATGATCTGGTAACAACACTCAATGCCAATGCAGATTCGTTTAAGCTCCTCTTCACCTTCTGCACTTACACTCTTCAGGTATCACTTCTCTCCTCTGGTCTGGCAAGAATCGTGTATCCCTTCTCTCGAATACTCCCACACAACTTTTGCCAACAACCTCTGAAAGAGTCACAACATTGACCTTATAGGACAACAGACAGGTCAGTAGCATAAACCCTAAACCCTAGACATGTTAGGTTAAGGAATTCAAATGGTTCAATCCTGACCGTTGATCATACTGTATTGAATGCAATAGTCTTGATCCAATCTCAAGACATTCTCCATTGTTTGTTTTCCACCGATTTCATGGCGGCTGATAACCCATCACACGTTATCACCGTTTACAGACTTCGCACATTTTCGAGGTAGATAGGAACAATCTCCTTTATGCAAGATCCTTCACGCGCACAAGGCTGACGTGGCAACATGATCTGTTCTTCATTACAATGCTAACTCATCACACAATGTCACCGATTGAGCCATACAGGCTTGAAGCACTTCAACCGGAAACCCTGAAGTTGAGACTACCAACCGGTAGTCATACAACGCTTCCATGTGTCGGCTCCTATAACCATATGTCGGTTCATCTTGAACAGGCACACCGCTTCACTTTGGCACAAATGTCAGTTCACAGTGTTATACCGGTTCTCACATATGTCGGTTCATACCTCTTCAACATATTGACATCAATAACAACATACAATGTCATTATGTCCACATATCGGTTCACATAATGCCAACAATCTCCCCCTTTGGCATTGATGGCAATATACAAAGATATCTCTCTGCTTCACATTTTCTCCCCCAATTTCTGCAGATATCTTCTTCGCTTGACATCTTCTCCCCCTTTGACAACAATGCCAAAGTGGAGGCACAAGCTTCCATGTTTCATTATGCTGCTCCCCCTGAGAAGTAGCATCCTTCAACACATCAATCCTGAAGAAAGATTTGACTATGCAATACATGATTGATGTGGAGCATATACCTTTAGTTCACCTCCTAAAGGGGCAGACCCCTAATTCACCTCTTAAGTGTGTAAATGTAGTCTTTGGGAGAGGCTTGGTGAATATGTTTGCTAACTGCTCCTTACTGGACACATGCTCCAATGCAATCTCTTTGTTCTGAACCTTTTCCCTCAAGAAATGATACTTAAGCTCAAAGTGCTTGGTTCTAGAATGTAAAACCAGATTCTTTGAAATATTTATAGCACTTGTGTTATCACAGAATATACTTACCGATTCAGATACAGGGATTTTGAAGCCTTTCAGTACATGCTTCATCCAAATTGTCTGAGTGCAATTCATGAAAGCTGCAACATACTCCGCTTCCACTGTAGACTGAGAGATACAACTCTGCTTTTTACTCATCCATGAGACCAGTCTACCACCAAGGAAGAATGCACCACCGGTTGTGCTCTTTCGATCATCTACTTTACCAGCCCAATCAGCATCTGTGAACACTTTCAAGTTGAAGTCCATGCTATATGGATACCACAATCCATAGTCAACAGTTCCCTTCAGATACCTAAGAATCCGCTTGACTGCAACCAAGTGGGATTCTCTTGAAGTTTTCTGGAACCTTGCAGTAATGCCAACTGCATGTGCAATATCCGATCTGCTATGCACTACATAATGCAATTTACCAATCATTGATCGGTATTCCTTCTCATCAACCAATGCTAAGTCATCCTCTTTGGATAGTTTACAACCGGTCACCATCGGTGTACCAAACAGTTTGCTATCTTCCATGCCAAAGGTCTTCAACACCTCTTTGACATACTTGTACTGAGTGATAAAGATTCCATCCTTCATCTGTTGGATTTGTAGTCCAATGAAGAACTTAATCTCCCCTATGAGTGACATCTCAAACTCTTCCTTCATCTCATCAGCAAACTCATGACTCATCTTGTCATCTCCACCAAAGATAATGTCATCAACAAATACCTCAGAGATCAGGATTTGATCTCCTTCAGACTTCAAGTAGATATTACTATCTTCACTTGTTCTCTCAAATCCAATCTTCACAAGATGGGAATGAAGACACTCATACCATGCCCTAGGGCTTGCTTTAAACCATATAAGGCTTTATGTAGCCTACATACCATGTCACTGTCTTCAGATAGGGAAAACCCATCTGGTTGCTCAATATACACCTCCTCTTCAAGTACACCATTTAGAAATGCCGATTTTACATCCATTTGATATACTTTGAAGCCTTTAAAAGCTGCATATGCAAGAAGCATACGAACTCCTTCCAATCTGGCTACAGGAGCAAAGGTTTCTCCATAGTCTTCTCCTTCTTCTTGAGCATATCCCTTGCACACCAATCTGGCTTTGTTCCTAATCACTGTGCCATCCTCATTCAGCTTGTTTCTGAACACCCATTTGGTGCCAATGACATTTTTATGCTCTGGTCTGGGTACCAAGGACCATGTACCATTTTTCTCTATCTGGTCAAGTTCCTCTTCCATTGCCTTGATCCAGTCTTCATCTTTATGAGCCTCTTTGAATGATTTAGGCTCAAATTCAGAGATCATACATGAGTTTTCTCTTATCTTTCTTCTTGTAAGGATTCCTGCATCCTTATCTCTTATGATCTGCTTAGGATCATGATTCGGCATGACATACCAAGGAATAGTCTTGACTGGTTCTTCTTGTTTTTCCTCTTCATCCTCGTCTTCATCAGTATCATCATTCACCGGTTTAGGAACACTGTTACTGGTACTTGGTTGACTAACAACCGGTTCCTAGAAGGTTGCAACCGGCTCATTTACAGCTTGCTCACTGCCAGTTTCTTAGAGGTTTCATCAACTCTCACGTTGATACTTTCAATAATTCTCTGAGTCTTATTGTTGAAACACTTGAGAGCTTTACTCTTGGTGGAATATCTTAGGAATATTCCCTCATCACATTTTGCATCAAATTTGCTCTGGTGTTCACTCCTCTTGATGTAACATTTGCTACCAAACACTCTAAAGTAGCTAACCACAGGTGTCTTACTGGTCCAGTACTCATAAGGAATTTTATCCTTACCCTTCTTGATGAGTACCTGGTTCATTGTGTAGACTGCAGTGCTCACCGCTTCTTTCCAAAAGGTGTGAGCTACCTTTCCTTGAATCAACATGGTTCTAGCTGCTTCAACCACAGTTCGGCTATTCCTCTCTGCTAGGCCATTCTGCTGTGGAGTCTGGGGGGCAGACAGTTGCCTCTTGATGTCAAATTCTTCACAATACTTGTTGAATTCACCGGAAGTGAATTCCCCTCCTTGATCAGTTCTGAGACACTTGACCCTTTTACCGCTTTCCTTCTCCACTAATGCTCCGAAAGCTTTGAACTTCACAAAGGATTTTGACTTGTCTTTCAAGAATGTGACCCACATCATTCTTGAGCAGTCATCAGTGAGAATCATGAAGTACCTATCACCCTACACACTTCTAGTTTTCATAGGACCACACAAATCAGTATGCACAAGATCAAGCAAGTTGTCAGCAGTGAAAGATTTACCTTTAAAGGTTGAGGAAGACATTTTCCCCCCTTGACACTCTCTACACAAGGTATTATCCGGTTTGCTTAGCACCGGCAACCCTCTAACTGCCTTGATCTTACTAGCCTTCACAATGTTATCAAAGTTTACATGGCAAAGTCTCCTATGCCATATCCAGCTATCATCAAACTTAGCCATAAGACATGTACTTATATTTGCATTCAGATGAAATAGGTTACCTTTGGTCTACATGCCGGTGGCCACCAATTCACCATCTTTTCCTTTGATTCTGCAAACTCCATTCTTGAATTCCATAGTGAGGCCATTGTCATTCAGCTGGGCAACACTCAGAAGGTTGTGTCTGAGACCATCAACCCAGTACACATTGTCAGCACTGCTCTTTCCATTCAGAGAGATGGACCCTCTGCCTTTGACCATGCATGGTGCATCATTGCCAAAGCGAACCACACCTCCATCATACTCCTCCAAGGATAGAAACTTGCTCTGGTCACCAGTCATATGGTGAGAACAGCCACTGTCAATGATCCACTTATTGGAATTATCAAACTGGGAGACAAGAGCCTTCTTGTCTGACACATCTTCTTTGACAGCAACAAACACAATATCTTCATTTTCTTCATCCTCTGATTCTTCATCTGTGACACCTTCATCAACTGCCACAAAACAGTTTCTCCGGTTTCCTCCTTTGAATTTCCTGAACCTTTCTGGTTTGTCCTTGTTATCGCCATTAGGACAGTTTATAACAATATGTCATATCCGATTACAAGAAAAGCATTTCAAAGGTAGCTTACATTTGTATTTACCGGTTCCTTTAGGAAGCTTCCTGGCAAGGAGAGCTTCAAATGCCATCAGAATCTCCTCATCATCCATTTCTCTGCTCTGTCTAGGTTCACCACTAGTGCTAGCTTCTTTTCCTTTTCTGGATGGTATAGCAGAGGCTTTAAAAGCCGATTCAGTCTTTTGAACACTGCCATCAAAACTATTTAGCTCATAGGCTATCAACTTGGCTATGATGGAGTCCAAGGATACCTTAGTCTTATTTATTGATCTCAGCTCTTAAATAGCAACAACCCTTATTGCATAGACCGGCAATAGGGATCTCAGGACTTTGCTTACCACAGTGGAATCTTCTAATTTACCACCTGCACTCTTGATTTCTCCAACAACTGTTTTGATTCTTATTCCATACTGTTGAATGGTCTCACCTTCAACCATCCGCATATCTTCAAAATTCCCTCTCAGGCTTTCTTCCTTAGCTTGTTTTACATGTTCATCACCACCATAGATATTTTCAAGAGCATCCCATACCTCTTTGGGATTTACCTTGCCCTGAATATCAATAAACTCAATGTCAGATAGACTACTGTGTAGGGGAAAAAGCGAGACTAGGTTAATCATGCCCTAATCCTACCTTTTGATACACATTACGGAATACGAAAGAGCCTAGAGATATCGCACAATTGGCTACTTCTTTTGGTGAAAGAGAGAGCCACGGGATATCTATTAGGATTTCTATTCCCTTGTTGAAATTGTAAAATCAAGTAATGCAAGTTCAAACCCTAATCCCAAGATGCAAGTATGAACTAATAACAAGATTGCAGAATTGAGATCAAACAATGAACAGCTGTAAGTACAAGGATGAAATAAGAATGCAGATATGTACCCGGAGTCAAAATCGGACTGAAAATGTTCGGGACGGGGGCGCGGGCACCACTGTCCTGAAAACTGCATCGAAAACCACTGTTCTGCACTCTGAAACACTGTCTGGAAATTGTCTGTACACTGTCTGTCCGGAGGACCAGGGCGCCCAGCGCCTCTGTCCCAGGGACCAGGGCGCCCAGTGCCCCTGTCCTGGCAGGACCAGGGCGCCCAGCGCCCCTGTCCCAGTCTTCTGATCTACAATTTCACACAGGGTTCTGTCTCAGCTTTCTCTCTCCGGATCTGTATCCCGTGGCGTCGTCCGAATCTCGAAACCTGCAATAATATCTGAAAAGGGGGAGGGGCGGCTATATAGGGTTTTGCCTTAGTCAAACCCCCGCTTCGGTGATTTCCACCTCCACGAATAGCCAAGTTGTTTTGTAAAATGTATTGTGTGTGTGCAGACCTAGTGTGTGTGCAAGGTCCAAAATGCAAGAAAGCAAACTAGAGCAACCTAGAAAGTAAATCCTAATTGCTTGTAAATGATAATGTAAATGCTCTAAATCAAGATGCAATGTGATCTAAAGCATGAATAAATGATGTATCAAAGCTTATGCAAAGACATGAAAACAATACGAAATCATACCCAACCCTCAAGGGAGGAGTACAAGCCAATCTTCAGTCGGTAATCTCCTATTGTTCTTCAATGTCTTCCAAGCCCTAAGTGGATGAATGCATTTGATAGATGCTTGATAGAATGATGTTGAATGTTGTTGAAGTCCTCAAAGATCTGCTCTTTCGCTGCATATGAAGTTCCTGGAAACAAAAATCCGATCCTTCCAAATGAAGAAAGAGAATTCTTATGTATGAAACCCTAGGTCGTAAATTCGTATTTTGGCCGACCTAGAGATTGAATATCCCGCCAATTTCTTGGGGTTAAGCTTTATTTTATGATTGGATCGCGCTCCTAAAATTTCGGGAAAAATGTCCGGGACCATGTGCACGGGCGCCATGGTCCCGACAACTTTTCACCAAATTTTCAAGGTCGTCGGATATGATGATTTTAGAGAGAATCCCGAAGTTACAGGTGATTTCGAGATGTTTTGACCCCGAAACCAAGCCCCCAAGTTCGGAATAGGACTTAATTAGGGTTTTTGATTAAGTGATGTATTGGAGGAATAAAATGCGAAGGGCGCGCTTTAGTGAAAGGGCCCAACTTTATGATGTAGAGAATGATGAAATAGGAACCTTAGACCTAATTAATTTGATTAATTAAGTGCTTAAGGAGAAATGCAATGCAGAATGCAAAATGCACTAAGGCGGGTGCTAAACTAGGTGTGAAATTGTACCACCCTAGCGAGTGCGTACAATTTACGACGCTACAACTACTAATAAGGGCTTCCATGACTTGCCCATTTTTTTGTATCTCTCTCTTTTGGTCATCGGTGAGAGTACCGGTAGGGACAACATAGACATTCTCAACATAACTCCAGTGTTGAGCACCCATGCTTCTGATGAATATCTTCATCCTATCTTTCCATATACCGAAATTTTCTCTGTTAAACTTTGGACCGTCCCTCCTCATCATTTGACTGGGATCTTTACCTCAAGCGGTTAAGCTTACAACACAGAGGACCTAGAGGACGCTCTGATACCAATTGATAACTCAATGATGAGCAAATAGTACCAAACCGGTACTGAGAGGGGGGGGGGGAGTGAATCAGTACAGACAAAATACAGTCCTAAACCGGTTCAACAGCAATTACTCCAAATGACTGGCAAACAGTGACACCGGTTTGAAACAGAGTGCAACCGGTAAAACCCAGAACAACTAAAACAATCATAAACCAGTTACTCACTTAGCTTTCCACTCAACTCAGAACTACACTACCATTTCACCCTTATGTATGAACAGGTAATCTATCATCATATCTTCACAACAGCTAGTTCAACATGTTTTATTGACAGGCATAAAACACAGAACCATCATATGCTTAACAGGTAATAACAAAGCATCACACATGACACATTTTTCACATGGAAACCCAACTGGGAAAAACCACGGTGGGAATGAATACCCACAAGCTTGTTGTTGAACTCTTTGGAAGTCCGCTCTGTTAGGAGCCTTGTCCTGTTAAAGACAGATACAATAGGTTCTGTTAGGAACCGATCCTATTAGGGATCACCCGGTTAAGGGATGGCTACAATACCCGATTAAGGGTTAAACCTTGTTACAGGTTACCTTGTTAGAGGATTTCAAGAACTCAATAGCTAAAGGATTTCTAGAGCTCTCTAGCTTTCCAGATCTCAATAACTTTGAGTCACCCTGTTAAGGGATTTACAACAAGCAGGTTAAGGCTACCCTGTTAGGGGATTTTCCAACTGTTGAGGTGGTTAGAGATCAACAGGTATTTCAATGATCTGGTAACAGCACTCAATGTCAATGCAGATCCGCTTAAGCTCCTCTTCACCTTCTGCACTTACACTCTGCAGGTATCACTTCTCTCCTCTGGTCTGGCAAGAATCGTGTATCCCTTCTCTCGAATACTCCCACACAACTTTTGCCAACAACCTCTGAAAGAGTCACAACATCGACCTTATAGGACAACAGACACGTCGGTAGCATAAACCCTAAACCCTAGACTTGTTAGGTTAAGGAATTCAAACGGTTCAATCCTGACCGTTGATCATACTGTATTGAATGCAATAGTCTTGATCCAATCTCAAGACATTCTCCGTCGTTTGTTTTCCACCGATTTCATGGCGGCTGATAACCCATCACATGTTATCACCGTTTACAGACTTCGCACATTCCCGAGGTAGATAGGAACAATCTCCTTTATGCAAGATCCTTCACGCGCACAAGGCTGATGTGGCAACATGATCTGTTCTTCATTACAATGCTAACTCATCACACAATGTCACCGGTTGAGCCATACAGGCTTAAGCACTTCAACCGGAAACCCTGAAGTTGAGACTACCAACCGGTAGTCATACAACGCTTCCATGTGTCGGCTCCCATAACCATATGCCGGTTCATCTTGAACAGGCACACCACTTCACTTTGGCACAAATGTTGGTTCACGGTGTTATACCCGTTCTCACATATGTCGGTTCATACCTCTTCAACATATTGACATCAATGACAACATACAATGTCATTATGTCCACATACCGATTCACATAATGCCAACATACTGACATTTCAAACCTGTGTGTCTAGGTGCTCGAGAAGATTGGGTTGAAACTACCATGAGGAAACTAAAAGAAATTTAGTAGTTCCTACCATCATTGAACCAAAGAACAAGCCCGAACCACAGATTGGATTGAAACTACCATGAGGGAACTGAAAGAAATTCATGTAGTTCCTACCATCATTGAGACCAAAGAACAACCCTGAACCACAGATTGGATTGAAACTAATATGAGGGAACTGAAAGAAATTCATGTAGTTCCTACCATCATTGAGACCAAAGAACAAGCTTGAACCATACAAGCTACAAAACAATCAACAATTGGTCAATGAATTAGTATATTTGGAAGCCATATTTGAGATGAAAACTCTTTGCCTGGATATTTTCCTCCAAAATACTTGCCACTACCTTAATGCCATAAACATAGAGATCAACATCCACCATACTATTGTGATTGACATAACCTCCGTCGCGATAATTCCTATCATAAATATCATCATCATTTAGATTCCACTCCTTTCTCATGAAGAGGGTTACCCACCTAATCTCCCACCATTACACTTGTTGACTTGCAAACAATAATAATCAAATTTATTCAATTAACTTGAACCATGAGTGTGAGCCATTTTTATTCAATTAACTTGGAACCATGAGTGTGAGCAGTAATGGCTCACAGATAATGATTATCTCAAATTTCAACTCATTCTACTCTCTAAAATCCTGATGATGGATCACGTGTGATCTGAAAAGTTTTTAAATGATGCAAATACACATACAATTGAATCCAGAAACTACAAGAAGACCAATTATGGATTGTGTTAAACTGATAGATGAGACAAGGGGACATCATGCTCTCAAGACTCTGACCAAAACCTTGCTCATTATAATGACCCTGATCGGATCGAATGTAAAGATCAACTGAAAAATATGGTTTGAACGATAATGCTTTGTACTGTAGAATAAGCGCTTATTAATTATACCATCACAAGGGAACCGCGTGTATATATATATAGCTTCCAGTTACTTCAACTGTGCATACCGTCTTGTATCAAAAAACACTTACCTTTGCTAATATTTTCCATAGTCGCTTTACTGCCACTAAAACTGTTAAACTTTGGATTTCTGTTTTCCAATTATTGACTGTTCGTTAAGTAATCTCTTTAGCAGCCTCACCAGCCTTTAAAGCAACTTGTGTGATACAATATCTTTTATACATAGCTTTACAAATGGAGATTATTAAGTTCTTCAATCTCTTGCAATTTTCACTAAATTTCAGAATCAAATAAGAATTGCCTCCTGTAAAGAAAACATAGCTTCCATATCATTTGTTAAACATGACATACAAACTGTGTCCCAGGGCAACATATACGCAACCTACAGCAGTGAGTGTTCATTTATATTAAAGGGAAACCGAAGCCTCATTAATGCAGGATGCTAAAATGGTGGGCAGTTAGAACAGGCCATATCTGAGAGGATTCTATCAATCTTGAACATGACAAACCGATTGACATTTTCTGATGATTAATTTAAATTGTAGCTATCATTAGACTAATTACAACTCTAACCCTAAAATGGTACAATGTTGGACAGAAAAATTGCTATTTCTGAAAGGAAGCTAATGGCCTTGTGTCGACACAAACTGCCTGAATTTATCGGAAGAAACTAATGTAGTCACCCCCTTGATGATATACTAAGTAAAGATTTGGAAAGATCAAAGGATTTCAAGCGAGTCATCAAAATGCATATCCCAGCCAGACAACACTTCAACAAATCACAGACACCTATATAACAATTAAACAGTTATCTAAATTATTTACAATATGTTTATCATTACCAAGGGCAAATTAGTATCATATGAAAGGCTAATTATCAGACCACCAAAAATGGCTTCATTGACATAGGGATTTTTGCACACGAAGGGTAAAATCTAACCTGAGGAGAGTTCATGAACATATTGACCTAACAAACATGTGCCCTTCACCATATATCCAGATTTAGACAAACATTACAGCCATATGATTATTCTTCAACATACATATATAATAACAACACAAGAATAAAACTGGATTTTTAAACAAAATGGAGTAATAATGTGCAGTCACATTCAGCTTCAGTTAAGCCTTGCTTTATCACTGATTGTACAGTTCAGAAGATGCAGAATAAATAAACATAACCAAACAGTGCTAACAGATGTAGCTGCTACTGTTCTTAAAGTTGTTGGCATGTGTCGATTTGCAAGCATTCTTGCACAAAGTTTATAAATTAATCCTCTTCTTTTCTTATCTCAGAAGCAAATCTATACAGTAGAAGTAAAATTACAGCCTTGTTTCTCTGCTAAATACCTCCCTCCCAACTCAGGGTACAGCCACTTCTTCCTGCTCAGAAGAAGGGAAGCCTCCATTTTTTTCAACGTAAGGCTGGCCCATATTTACCTTATTAAAAAGTGGATATAACATTCCCCTAATTCTCTGCCATGCAATTATTCTTGGAATATTAAGAATTTGACTTGGATTTATCAGTGTCAATAGCAACCAAGTCATCGTCACTATTGCTTGGAAGAAAGTGTGAGAAAGATAAAGGATTATACGTAGAACTGCCTCTCCTAAGATCCTTGATAGTTCTCAAAGCAGCAAGCGTGCTTCTGTAAATACTTTCTACGGCGTCTCCTTGAAGTGAGGATGATGTTTGTTGTGAATTAGCTCCCTGCCCTGGCTCATATGTATCAACTCCAACATCATCCACAGGAATCGATGGGAAGATGCTCTGAAGGTTGGCCTCACATTCCTTGACAAGCTTTGCAAGCAGTTCTGTCCTGAAAAATGGCTGTTGAAGAACACTCTCAATAAATGGCAAACGTAGCAATGCACCAGTTCTCTTATCATATTTTTTCAAAATTTTCACCAATCCTGTAATGACAATGACATAAATGACACAAACTCAGTAAATGCAATAACATTGATCAGTAGACCTTGACTACATAACTTCTATAAAACTCAAAGCTGTAGGCACAAGTGTCAATCTTTCTCACTCCATAATACATTATGACCAGTGGAGCTAACTAACTATAGCATGTTTGTAACATTTGCTACAGATTTAGATAGATCGATTACCTGTAAAATTGAGAGCACTATAGTTCTCAAGCAGTACCATCTCACCATGGATAGTGACAATATCTCTGCGGATTGCCACCGTTTCTTCATTGAATTCGTTTTCTGAGCCATCCATTCCATTTTGTCTGCTCTTTTCCTTTAACTGCTCAATCCTTTCCTTGACCTCCTGTAACGAGACCAGTGTAAATTAGATTTCCAATGCAAATGTTTGATAGGATTGAAATATCAGAAATATTAAAACACTTAAGGACCATACAAAGAAATGGGGAAAACCATATGAATTGGATTAGGTTACAAAATAAATTCTATGCATATTGTGCAGCCATATTCCATGCATGGTGTAAGGGGTCCTAATTGGCCATGGTGTTTAAAGTCAATTTCCCAGTGACCACAATCATTTCAAGGCCCATTAATTAAGATCTGCATTCCTAGAATACTGCACAGGCATAAGATGTTAGGAGGGTGACTTTCAGACTTCTCACTTCGCAGATTTAATAAAAATGTGTTGCATTTTCCAGGTTTTTTGTAGTTTTCATTGTGTAAACTACTATACGCACTGGAAGTATCACAAGACCTGAATGCACTTCTCTTATGCCTTTCTATATCCTATGTTAGCTGGATCCGCCTGCACAACAGCTGGATCCGTGTATGGTTTGAACTGGATCCATGATCTGGTCCAGTCCACTTGCACATCCCAACAGGATCCTACACAAACAGTTTCAGTTCGGCTGAGTCGAACCTGGGACAAATTCAGGGGAACCTAGGCAAACCTGTCATTCACTACATGATTTTTATTTTTTATTTTCTACGTTTTATTTCATTTTGCTTTTACTTTAGCATGTATGCCCTAAAACAATTTTTAACCCTAAATGTCACTTCTAAAATATATCGAACACCAAAACAAGTTCAATTTAGCTCACTTCTATTGCAAGAAACAAATATCATACAATGATTGCATTGTCATTCCTATATATTTACAAGTGTCCATTGGCTGCCAGGAAGATTATGTAAGGATTGTTTTGCAAAGAGATAAGTTTTTTTCATTTTTTGTTTCCTCCATTTTTGTTTTACAAACAAAAAACAAACTCTTTGCTTTGTGTTTCTCAGTTTCTTTCATTTTCCTATGAATGTATCAAAAGAGTCAGATTTCATTTATCTATTTTTTGTTTTTTATTCTTTTTGTTTTGAATGTTGTTTATAAACATTCTTAACATAGGAATCACAATGACAGTTAATTCTAGCTCTATAGCTCAACCTAAATTCAAAACAGATCCAAGTTCTCCTGTACGGAAGTATGTTGATATGATACAACCAGTTCTAGGTGGTGGTGGTTGTTATATTTGGATTAGTCAGAGATGTGATCTCAGATGTTCAAATTCACATAGTTGGGTGAAAGCCCATTTGCATGGGATACTTGGACAAGGCATCAAACTTGACCTAGAAAGAATGGTGTACCTATGCCATCAAAGCAAGTGATAGCAAATATTATGGAACGTAAGTGAGCAAATTAACTAACAAGTCGGAGATCACATCATCCCTTACCAGAAATGAACTAACAAATCGAAAATGAAGCCCCCAATGCCCCCATCTAATCCCAATGTTAAGATAGAGAGCCACCAATTTTTGGCCCCTCTTGAAGGTGAAGAAGCCAATACAAACAAAATACCGAAGGGGCCTTTAAAAACTATGTTTCAAAATGAGACTTCTTGCCTTTGCATTGAGTCCAAAATATTATAGTGTTAAGATTCTTTCTATGCCAACAACCCCACATAGAGATTTTGAAGTTGTTGAAGTGTACAAGGTAGCATTTTGTAGATGGTTACGTAATCTGCTCTGCAAGATGTAATCACGAGTGTGTTCATTTATTTTGTACACTCAAATGGTGAAAGTATTAAGGCTATTTGTGATAAATTTAAGAACGATGCTCAGAGTGGGTTGTGATAAATTCCAACACCTACAACGCTTCACAATTAAAGATTTATCACAAGTTTAATAAATTTTTATTGTGTAATCTTTATAGTTTCAACTTCCATTTATAGTTTTCCAATTTTTTTATTTTTATAATATATCTCTTTCATATAAAGCATGATAAATTGCATTCAAAAATAGCAGAGAACCTTAGTATATCAACATTCCAACTCACATCTCTTTTCGTACAAACAACATGACTACAAGGAAGGGGACACGAAGTTGTGGCATATAAACCCAGAGCATACTAACTTGGATGCTTCCACTTCCCAACATAGTGTACTTGAGAAGTCCGAAAGCCAACACACTTTTAGGCAAGTAGCACTTCCACAGTACTACACTACTTGTGGTTCATCTAATGTTCCTACATCATCTAATGTCAACAATGATGATGATATTGATGATTTGGAAAAGCCATTTGATGGTTATAAATTTAAAACTAATTGTTGAACTTGATATTATTATTTTAATATTGAACTTGAGGTTTCAACAATGAATATTTTATAATATTTATCATTTTTGTTTTGAATGACATTCAAATTTATGTGATTTTGTTGTTTATGTGATGCTATGTGATATTATAATCTTAATTAATGCTTTAAGGCTCTGTGTATGTGTGTGTGTGAGAGAGAGAGAGGGAGAGAGGAGCTATTTACCTTTTTTTTTGTATAGATGAACCAAAAAAAAATTGCCAGATCTGCAAATTGGATCCAAAAACCCGAACCAGTAAAATAGTAACATATCTATCTATATAATTATTTTAATGACCCTAAAGAATCCAATAATAGCAACATGGAATACAGGCCAGGCTAGAAAGGTCTAGCATCAAATCAGCCTTTAAGTATGACAAATAAGTTACCATAGGCTATATAAGGTTTAAGTTTTAAACCGCTGGGCATTGATTCACTCCCAAGGAAGGCTGTATCATACATTAATTTCTACAACTCACTATATGCTCATGAATTGCACGTCAACAGCGTTTAATTGTTTTCTCTAATCACCAAAGTATTATGTAGATACAAAAGTATTCCAATCACGAATATTAAGGCCAGTTGAAACTTGAACTCAACTGCTTTAGATGGCTGCAGTTAATCAAATCTGCAGTATCCCTCATGCAGGATTAAAAGGTGGTTGGGCAGCTGCTTCCCCCACTAGTGTAAGTCTGAACCTTCAGGACTTCTTCCATATGTAGAAATCCATAAAAGATCACTGAACTACTAATTGCCAAAGATTTTCAGCAAACATCAACTTGTGCACCAACTCCACATTTGCATGTTCTATCAATATGGTCTTAATGGTGCCTATTGTTGAAACCTATTAAAACCAAATATTTATCCCTGTGGAGGTGAAACTATTTTATCCTACATCCAACCACATCTACTTTCTTCATGTTCTATTTTGGACTTAAGGACAAAAGCTCTGTGCATTAATTACTGTTCCTCAAGATGCCAAAGATGGAAGAGTGGCCTATTAATTTTTAAGACCATTCCTTTAAGTTGGAGGCTAATGAGGAAGTACAGGGTGATACGAGAAAAGTGAACATAGTTCCCTAAAAATTGTCCTGTTAATTGTGAAGACTGTTCCTCTAAGTCCCAGGCTGATGAGGAAGGGTGGAATAATGTGAGAAAATGAGAACCCAGTTCCCCAAAAAATGAGACTGTTCTTCTAAGTCCCAGGAAGATGAGGAAGGGTGAGTGATGCCAGAAATGTGAAACTAGCTCCCCACAAATTGCCGGGAACGAAGATGACTTTTTTCAATTTGTTCATATTTATATAAATCACAAACCATTCCTCCTGCCAATAGTTAATAATGAAAGTTGGACTGTTAGAGACTGATAAGAAGGCTTTTGTGAGCTGTTTAGAAGGTCAGGGTCTTGATCTTCTGCTTTTGCAAAAGTCAAGTTGGCTACCTCTATAGCTTGAATGAATCCGAGTTTATTGGAATTAAATGCTCTTTGTTTGAAAATTTGTCATGATCATGGCAAGGGTGGAGCTGTTATTGTCAATAGACTCAATACTGATGTTGCACCATGTAATTGATTGTTGTGTCAAAAAAATTCCATGGGTTTGAATTTGGCATTCCATCCTTGCATACTTTGAATGATTATCTGAAGAGCTCTGTTTTGTAGAATTCGATGGCTACAAGCCAGAAAAAGTGCTTTGGAAGCTCAGAATTTGCTTGTCCGGGCAATGAGCTCTTTTTTGTTTTAAAATGAAATGAAATGGGGGCCTGTTGATCCATTATAGAAGACAACATGAAATACTAAGAGTAGTTGGTCCTTTGGTGTGATAATCAACAAAGGAAACAGAGCATTCGCTCCAGGCTTGACATATTTATGATTAACAGGGAGTAATTTGTACTTAGTCTAGTTTGAAATACAATACAGTCCAAGTTTTTTCATAAAACCCTCTCTGACCAACATCCCTATTGAATTGCCCTTTGCCCCTGCCTCTTCTCTGTTTGTCAAAATTCTCATGTTCAACAGGAGTTTTAAGCTGCATATTTCTCACTTAAAAGAAATAGACTGCTTAGATGAGATTAAGATGTTGTGGAAACTCTCAGAAACTGTTATAGATTGCTTCAAGTTCAATTTAATATTCAGTCGTAGTAGAACTTTCTGAATGCAGCAGTGGAGCTTTGTAGGGCCTGTCACAGAACTAAAGCAATACACAGGAAGAGATTTTTACAAGATCTTAACAAAAGCGATCAAGTTTGAAGCTACTATATTGGATCTGTCACATCTTTGTAACCTTTTTAGAAATTGTAATGAAGCCTAGTGGAGACTATATTAGAGCTCACCAGTCTTATTTAGCCAAGGGAACAAGGATGAGGTATTTGGCTATTTAAATTAAAGACAACATATTCCAAGTTTCTTTCTTGTCATTTTGAAAGCCAAGGAGAAAATTGAAAGGGTTGACATGGGGTCCTCTAATCCAAAGGAGATTAGAGAACTTCTTTTATAGTTTGTACAAGAGCTTGCTCCAATCAGAAGGCCTAAACAAACAATTGTGACTAACAAGGTGCCTCTTGGAGCATGATGGTGTAATGTCCCTAAATTTAAAATGCCCAAATTCTGCCCTAATTATTAAATGTGTAATGTCCCTTTTTATGGAATGCCCTAGTTTTACCCTGAACTACTGTTCTCAATCAATAAGGGAGGGTTTAAAAAGAGAATACCAGTGTTCCACGGATGTTGGGGACGGGGAGACGGGGGGACGCGGGGATGGGCTTCGGGGACGGGGGGACAAAGGGAAAAAGTTTCGGGGACGGGTTTCAGGGACGGGGGGACTTGGGCCTGGGAGGGGGAAATGCGTTTCCGTGGAACACTGGAGAATACCTTTATCTTTAAAGGAAAAAACATGCAACAAGTTAGGAAACAACTTACAACTATAATACATAAAGTAGATAACAGTACTCTACACTCATTATGTTGCACTAAAGAACACGTTCTTGATATTTTCAAAAAATCTTACCAGAGCCAAATTCACTGTGCTTTAGTCATATCGTATTGAGCTCTATCTAGAATAACGAACCCCCTCAATTCTTTGTGCAACATAGCCTATTTCTTGGTTATGTCAATGAGTTGTCGACAAGCATTAATGATGTTGATGTTCTCAACAAGCTTGGGTGATGAGTTGCTTTTGCTTCTTACAGCTACAACATTTATAGCTGAGGGGCCTACATATATTTCAAATTTCTACTTCCAGATCATTCAATAGGCAAGTCTGACTTGAAGGGAAATAAATTGGGCAATACACAGGCTTTGGATTGTGAATGGATGAAAAAGATACAAATACAATCCCAAAATTCCAATGATTTTAGCAACAACTATGGAGATTTCAAATGCATAGGGTAATGAGGACTAAGAATAACCTACCAAATTATTAACATGCTAAAAGGAAGCAAGATACACAAAAATGCTTCCTACACTAATATTCTGAGAGTTCTGCAAATTTCAATTTTTAACTACATAAAGAAGAAACAAATATAAATATTCATAAACAAAATACCGTAACACATATACACATCAGGAAAACCCCCACATTTCAAAGCAGCCCAATGTATTATTTAAAAAACAACACAATTACAATACACTTGTAGAATGAACCTTCAAAGGAGTGCCAATAACTAGAGATTTGGAGGAATTCCGACAACTTAACAATATCTACAAAACTCTTCACTCAACCTCCAGCTTAAACACAAATCCATGAACTAAAACCACACAAAAAGTGGCATCCAAATCTCAAGATGAATCCACAAGCTAAAAATAGCATATTCCTTCCACCTATCATTACCTCATTATAATGCACTCACCAAATTGGATGTTTCATTTTGATTTCATTATCTACAATCAAAGATGTTTTATGATGTGTTATTGCACACATCAAAAGTTGGTCAACAAGTGTAGCTCTCTCTTATAGCTCTTTTATGTGTCCAACAACTATTTACATATGCTATGAAAACATCCAAAGGCCATGACATTAATTCAGGATGCCAATTAGGCCACTTTTTAATAAATTGCAAAGCTTGAAGATACATCCACAACACACATGCCCTTAGCAGTGTTGAACAACCCAAAATATTGAGTTTGGCCAAAAATCAACTCTACAGCTTAGAAATTGAGTTTTTTAGTTTTAAAACCCAAAATTGCACTTTTTGTAATTTTAACTTATTGAACACTATTTGGGTACCTTTCCTAACATTGTTACACTTATCGAACACCATGCAAGTTAAGACTTCAATTCACAAAATCAAAAGATGCAATGGTCAGATTTAGATCTCAAAAATCCCCAACTTAACACACCACATCCTAAAAGATTTCTTAAGATCATACAACAATTTCTTCAACTTACAAACCAAATGTTTTTTACTCTCCTCAATGTAGTGCTTCAATGATCTAATATAATCTCTTGATCCAAATCATCGTGAAGGAATATTGTCTTCACATCCATCTGCTCAACCTCACGATCATATATTGCAGCAAGAGACAACGGGAATGGATGTTAGCTTTGCTACTAGAGAGAAAATATCACCATAATCCATTCCCTTGACTAGAAAAAAATCCTTTGCAACCAATCTTGCATTGTACTTCTTAAAATTGCCATCAGACCTTATTTTCCCTTTGAACACCCATTGCATCCAATGGGCTTTCATCCATCAAGCAAAAGTTTTGGGTCCCATGTGTTATTTTTCTTCAAAGCAGCCATCTCCTCATCCATAGCCACCTTTAAAAACTGCATTAATAATGCCCATAGCCTCTTTTTCAGTCCTATGTCCATAGATGTTAATAACAAAAGCAAAAATACATCTCCAATCAAAGGGAGTACCTTGTCTAGTTGTTATCTTGGACAAGTGGACCACCTCACTTACTGAGGTGGAGGTTCTATCTCCTCTTCAAAAACACTCTAAACTATTTGAGCTCTCCTCCTCTTCAAGGCTTTCATGGGCTTCTAATTCAACCTTCTAAATCTTTCGAGTTAGCTAAACAACATCTTTCTTTTCATCTTTTTTTGGCTGCAATATTGTGGGAGAAGTCTTTACTTCTCTAAAGATAACACTTTATTGTACAAAACTTTCTTAGCCACAGAGTCTCAAAACTTGTATCATTTCACACCAACACCCTAGCCAATGAAGATAAATTGTATAGCCTTGTTCTCCAAATTTGACTACTTCTCTCTAACCACATATGAATATGCTTTGCAACCAAATACTCGAAGATGTCTTAAAGAGGGCTTTTGCCTGACCACGCCTCAATAGGTGTCTTGCCAACAAAAGCTGATATAGGAGACCTATTAACTAGGTAACAAGTTGTGACAATCACTTCCATGTCTACCCAACTAAGCATACTCCTAGCCCTCTCCATTAATGTCATGTTCATTATTTTTGCAATTCCATTTCATTGAGAGGCGTGCAAAGTTATCTTATTTCATTCTATTCCATGATCCTAACAAAATCCATCAAAATCTCTTGAGCAAAACTCCAACATTATCAAAATCTTCCAACCAATCCAATTCTTTACAAGAGCCTTACACTCTTTAAAATGACCAAAGACTTCAGATTTACTTGTAAGGAAATATACCCATGTCCTACTGTAATCATCAATGAAAGAAACATAGTATAGAGATTTGGAAATCAAAGGAACATTAACAAGACCAAATACATCTAAAATAATTAAATCCAACACCCCAAAAGATTTATGAGAACTAAAGTAAAATTGAGCCCAATTTTGCTTTCCATATACACAATGTTCACAAAACTTAAATTCAAGATTAGAATCATTTAACCTCTCAACAAAGCTTTTATTTTTCAAGGTCCTTAAACCCTTCTCACATATGTTACCCATCATTTGGCGCCATAGCAATTTTTCCTCTACTAGTAGCTTAGTCAAGCATGAGCACCTTTAGGTAACCAAAAAGCACAACCATTAGTACTAGACAATACGCCATTTTTTGGTTCGTTCCAATGGTCAATTAAAGATTCTACAAATCTCTTCACTACAAAAATTGAAGAACTATTGCACTCATTCATACATGTAGCTAGCTGAAATAGAGTCTCGGTCTTAACATCCTAAACAAGGACCATAACTCCTCTAACCATCTTGCACCCTCAACTCCAAAAAGTAAATTCAATGTCAAACCAAGGATATGTAGTACACCATTGATCCCATTCACTCATCTCTTAGGGAATCAAATCAATTCTTTACCACAACCAACAATCTTTAAATGAGAATCATTTCGAAGGCAAACCTTCGCACCATCATATTCTTCATATTTTGTAAACAAACCTCAATGTGAGGTCATGTGGAAAGAAACGAGTCTATCAAGCACGCACCTTCCAAAGCATGAGTAGTCAAGGCAGCAACAAAAGCAACACCTTCAAACAAGGAAGATCTCTTTGACTCAACATCAAAATTTACCTTTTTCTTCTTCTCCTCATTATAGTCTCTCTTAGATGTCTAGCTTTGCCAAAATTCCAACATTTTGTCTTTAACTTACTAGGAGATTTGGATCTCCCATAGGATATGGATCTAGGCTTATCTTGTTTTTGTTTCTTATCCTTGCCTTTTTTTTTTAGATCTTCCACAAACCACTAGGCCCCCCTTAGCCAACTCAAACGTCTTCCTTCTTATCTCTTCATATTGCAAAGATTTTTCCATCCTGAACTTGGTGGTACCACTCCCAATGGCCATAACTAGGTGGTCCCATGAATCTGGCAAAGAACACAACAAAGTCATACATCAATCTTCCTCCATTTTCTCCCCCACAAAGTGCAATTGGGCAACTACAATATTCAAGATATTCAAATGTTCAACCATAGACCCACCATCCTCCATCCTAAGTGTAAGATTTGGCTATGAAGGTAGCCACCCAAGATCTATAGACCGGATGGAAAGCACAACAACAAGAGAAATCATGTGACAAGAATAAACTGTATTTTTATCAATGATGCAATACCATATGATCCACTGGATAAATGTACATAGGCCAAGGTGAGAACATAGGAGTGCATAAGACTATGAGTGTCGTAATCTTATGACATGAGACAAAAGTGAAAAGCTATCATGCCACCTAAAGTGGAAAAGTGATAATGTCATAACACCACTAAAGGTGGAAAAGTGCAACCACAAAATACAATGACCCAAAAGGCTCCAACCCTCAGGGAAGGTTCACTACCTTACAATAATATTCAGACTACAATCCGGATTACACAAACTGCAAAGATAGCATCTGCTAATGCCTGATGACAATTCTGGTTAAGCTCATTTGTCTGCCTTGCAACAATCTTTGCTCAATACATCATACCGAACGATAAATTTGCTTATGCGCACATACACCACTCTCTGATAATGCAGACACCACATCAACACCCAAAATACATGAATGACACCTATTTATACAATTCATCAACCTTGACTGCAACGTCGACCAAACCCTCAACTCTCAATTACAAAATTACATCACATGATACATAAATTGATCACCGGACCAATACAATGCCATAGACGACATAGCATGGACCTAAATCAAATCCTTGAACACGCACCACCATCAAAATCTCGCCAAGATCAACCGTAACATGCTACACCACCAAAAATACCACATAATACGAAGAATATCACCGGATCAACAAAATCACTAATACCACGCACAATGATCAATGTGGACCACCAAAACAAATAGGACACGATCAGGAAACACCAACAAGCACGTTAGAACCATCCGCAATAGCTGCACCAACACCACTTAATCAAATCTCCATCGATCAACGCGCTAACACTCAAGAACACTTATCAGCAGCAATTCGGACTAAAAAGATAACTTGTGGAGCACCAAATCACGAACCATCTAAAATGAAGATACACATGAACATCCAAAACATTCTCCCAAATCCACAACCAAAGATATGATCATACCGGAGCACAACGGATCAAATACCAAACTCTGCCAACCACAAAACAGAAAGACTAAACCTCAACCGGATCAAATGATATGATCAAGTGAACTTTTGGATCACTGAAATCATCAGCAAACCAAATCAATTCAATTCAATTCTTTGCAATCACCGGAACACCAAACACAGGAATATGTTGACATCAATGATAACAACATATCCTAGCAACAATATCCAACAATATGGGTCTTGACTACTAGGCCATGTTAGATACCCATGTACAAATGCAATGTAATCTCTCACAAACAAAGAAAGGGCGAAAACCAAAAGGGAAAAAACCCCCACCCAAAAGAGAGATGAAAATACAAAAGAACTCTCAAACAAAAATGAGGGCAAACCTCGTGTGAGGAAAAAGTCCTCTCTCCCATAAGAGACAAGAAGAGAGACCAAGTAGCCCCCCCTCGATGTAGAATGTGCACCAATGGTAGATGCTCCAAGATGGATGTAGAAGCTGCTCCATGATCATTGAACAATGTTCCTCCCCTTGGGAAGAAACAAAACCAAAGGTATATGTATGAAGTCTCTCCAAATCCTAAAAGGAATATGTAGGAAGAAATCTCAAAATGTATGAAGTCTCTAAAAGCTTCTCAAGTGTCCCCATGTCGATGCTGAAGATTGCCTCTTCCAAATCAAGTGTACTAGGCCACAGTGCTGAAAAAGACAAAACAAGATCTAGTGAAGATGAACGTAGAACATAATCCAAAGACTCAAGTGTCTCCTCTAAAGATAAAGAGGCCTCTCCAAATATTGTACATAAGTATCCGCAATCACGTCAAACTTGAAAGAATGATCATGTAGAGAATGAACAAGAGGGTCAGAGTGCTCCCTTGCAACAACTGAAAAAGGATCATCTCCATCAAAGAGAAGGTGTATATCATCAATGATGTCTCCCAAATCTGTAATGTAGTACTCCATAAACAAACATGCAATGTCTATCAAGTAATCATCCCAAGGAACTTTATCTAGAAGACAATTTATATCCTGCTAAATTGAATCACAGAAAGCCAAAACTGTAGCAACACAAGCATCATCAAGAGAAAAAGTTGATGTGATATCAATAGGAGGAAATGAAATGCAAGGCTCAAGAACTAGATCACATGTGAGAACACCCAAGTTCAAGTAGCCAAAGTTCTCGATATTGGAATCCACACTACAAGTGTGATCATCACCAAAAGAATCAAAGACATCAATAGGAACAATGTCTAAAAAGGAGTACAACTGAGATGCATGATCCACCACCCCAGTAGCAATGATAGCTCTACTCTCCAAGTCTCTAATGATAATTGAATCAAGAGTGAACTCCACAGTCTTCCTTGCTGCACCATGAGTGATTTGATAGATGGAAAGAAGATTGTTTGTCAAGTGAGATACACATGATACATCTTTGAAGGTTCCATCCCTAATATCGATAGATCCCTTCCCAATTACATTCATATATATATGATTGCCCATCAAAATCAATCGCATGTTGCAAGGCTCAAATGAAGCGAACATGGACTGTGAAGATGCCATATGATGAGAAGCCCCTAAATAAATCATGACACTTGTAGTAGCACAAAGAGCTTGTCCTTTGCTTGTCCCAAAAATGTTACTCTTTCCCTTATCAAATTCATTTTCTTTGGAAGAAGAAGCTAAAGTAGACATTTTATAAGGCAAATTGATTCTATTCTTCTCAAGAAGAAGCTTCAATTCATCAATATCCTTCTTATAACAATGGTGTTCATCATGTCCTAACTTCTTGCAATATGCACAAGTATACTTCTTCTTAAATGATTTCCCCTTAGGAGAGGATGTAGAATCTCTTTGTTTAGGAGAGAAAGATTGTGCTCTATCCTTCTATGGCTTTGGCTTTGATTGCTTCAGCTTCTTGTTGGAACCTTTCTCATGATTAGCCACCAAAGCATGTGACTTGGATGACTTGAGAATACCCATAGTGTTCAACTTTGTTTGTTCAAGCATCAACATCTCAATGAATGAATCAAAGGATAGTGTATAATAGGCACTCCCCATTGTCAACTGATGAGTGTGGAAACTAGAAACAAAAGTTGCATACTCGGAAGGAGGCTTGCCCAACAAATTGAAGACCAGTTGTGGATCCTTCTTCTCAATGCCACAATCCTTGTGTTGTGCTCTTAGTTTATTTGCCTTAGTGACATAGTCTTAGATTGTATCAAAATCCTTAGGATCCAAATTTAGGAGATCGCTTTCAAGTGTGCATCCTCAAATCTCATCAACTTGACCATACAATTGACCAATTTTATCTCAAGCTTCCTTGTTTGTCTTACACTTTTAAATATGAAAGATAAGAGCAGGTGATATATACTTTCTCAATGTACCAAGAGCCATAGAACTTTTAATGAGCCATTCCATTTTCAAATTAGCATCAACATTAGGATTCGGCATAATGAGTTAAACCTTTTTCCATTAGTTTACTTCGTGTATTAACTTTCCATGTTGCATAATTATGTCGAGTTAAAAGTGAATTTAGGAGAAGCCATAATTGAAAATAAAAAGAGCACAAAGGAGAGAGAGAGAGAGAGAGAGAGGCACAAGCACACAAGACACCCCCCAAATTCACTCAATCAAAGAACCCCCCCTAAAATTATGATTTGACACTATATACTTAGTGTGTGTACAATGGCCACTCGCAAACAAGGCAAAGTGGACTTTTGATTTCATTGTTTACAACTACCACAATTAAACTAATCAATATGCAAAAGCCCAAACTATGATTTATGCATTACATTTGCCAAAAATAAGCCAAATAAGTCCATGTGCTAAATTTGTAATCACAGTGACTACAAACTGATAGCACCACTATAAAATATAGAAAAGAAAAATGCACCTGAAAAGGAGTCTATATGAGATCAAACGATGCCCCAAAAATTGCAAAAATAAGGATTCTGTAATTTTCTAAAAAATTCGTGTACGAAAATCAAAAAAATCCTACACCATTGTGAAAAACACAAAACTCTACCCCAAATTAAAAAATATTACTCGAAAAAAGGAGTTTGAATGACTAAGATATAGTTGTTTGAAAATCGTCTGCATATTATGATGCCTAATCGTTGTCGCACCTCCAAACTTCAAATGTGATTTAGCCTCTAGAGTCAGATTTGGACGAAACAAAAGGCGATTCTAACTTTCTCAAACCTCCTGAATCCAATGGTGGCCTCAAATTTGACCCAGCAAACTCCAATTTTGACCTGCAACAACAAAAAGTCACGAATCCAAAACTCCAAAATTGCTCAAAAAAACTCTCCAATGGCAAACCAATGGCACTCTATCAACTCAGAAACCATGTAAGATTTGGCTATAAAGGTAGCCACCCAAGATCTAGACACCAAATGGAAAGCACATCAACAAGAGAGAAATAATATGTGACAATAAGAACTGTATTCTTATCAATGATGCAATACGATATGATCAACTGGATAAATGTATATAGGAGACCCCTTGGTTATATAGGCCAAGGTGAGAACGTAAGAGTGCATAAAATTATGACAAGTGTCGTAATCTTATTGTTGGTGTAAATAATTATTCATCGTGGATATTATTACACTTTACTTGAGTTTACTTAGGTACATGCATTTAATAGTAGTTTGGGTATGAGACACTTGGGTGTTTGTGCCACATTGGGATAGTGTGTGTAGAAGAATTTCCACCTTTTATGGTGTTGATCTTATCTTGTTGTTACATTCCACCTCATGTGGAATATTTTATTGTTTCTCCTACCTACCCACACCTATTTCCTACCTACCCTTGTTTCTTATTGAACCACATGTCATGTTTGTGTGCTCACATATCTATATAGCCTTGCCTATATAAGCAAGCTCATCTACATTGTTTGCACGGACAATCATTGAACATCTTGTAATGATCCAGTTGATCATATTTTGCATCTTGATAGAATACAGTTTATTCCCATCATATATTTTGTCTCTCTTATTAGTGTTTTCCATTGCCTCTAGATCTTGACAAATTCTCACCTGGTATCAGAGCCATTAGAGTGTCATTGGATTGCCAATTGAGAGAAATTTGATGCTATTTGGGGTTGTGTATTTTGGAGCTTTCTATTGCAGGTTTTTATTGGAGCTTGTTGGGTCAAATCTCAGGTCACCATTGGATTGAGGAGGTCCAAGAAAGTCAGTTTTGCCTTTTGTTCCATCCAAATCGGACTTCGGAGGCCAAATCTAGAGGCATTTGAAATTTGAAGCTGCGGCGGAAATTTTTCAAAAATTATAATTTTCAAACAATTTTCAAATAGTGATATCTCACTCATCCAGACTCCTTTTTTCGAGCATTTTTTTTGTTTTGGGGTAGAATTTCATGATCTATACAATGGTGCAGGAGTTTTCTGTTTCGGATACAGGTGTTTTGGGGTAGAATTTCATGATCTGTACAATGGTGCAAGAGTTTTCTGTTTTTCGGATACAGGTTTTTCGGAAATCATGAAATCCCGATTTTTACAACTTTGGAGACTTCATTTGGGCTCATATAGACTCCTTCTCAGGTGCCGTTTTTTTTTAGAGTGCATAATTTTTTGTCTACTTTCATAATCTTTCATTAGTTTGCAGTGACTTTGAGTTGAAATTGTACTTTCAGTATTTGGTCATTTTTTGACCTATTTGGTATTTGTATTTTGCTTGGATCTCAGTTTAGATCACTAACAGTATTTGTTGAAGTCTCTTATATCTCATTTTGAGAAGTTGTAATCATTGAAATTAGAAGTCCACTTTGCTATTATTTGCAAGTGCCAACATGATCTTTTTATGGGGGGTCAGTTGTTCATTTATATCTCTTGGTGAAATTCCATTCGGAGGTATCTTCATCTGCAGTATTCTACAAGGCTTCTTTGTTGGTGGCATCATTTTCATGTTTCCACATTTGAATATTTTATCATGATGTATGTTCTTGCTTGAGCAATGTTGTACTCGCACTATCATAAAGTGTCACACCTCTTTGTATCTTGTCATTGTTGACTATTTGATGTAATCCTCTTGTACACATAGATTAGGAATATCTTGTAAGACTTGGTGCATGGGTCTAGTTGAGACTTAGATTGTACACATTTGTGCATGGCTCCCATGAGACTTGGATTGTACCAATATTTCTGCCATTTAAGAGTATCCAGATGATGCTCAAAGCAGGTTGTCTCCATGCTTGATCTTCTTTTTGTTGCAGCAAGTGATTCATCGTCATCGACTTGGTACCTGGTTTTGTCACACTTTGACATTATTGGTGCAGCATAGGCTCTCTTTCTTCCTTATGGGGAGGAATTTTGGTCATCATCATTGGACCATCCTTGCAGGAGATTCGACATTGAGGGGGGGCTTCATGGTCTCTTCTTTTCATCATTGAGAGCATTGTGTGCTTTCATCATCTCTCTTTTAGGGGAGGGTTTTTTCTCATTGGATTTTTTTCTCTTTCCTCGTTTATGGGAGATTGCATTTGCTGCATTTGTACATGGGTACCTAACATGGCCTTGTAGCCAGAACCCATCTTGCATTGCTTAGTTGCATTGTAGACTTTAGTGCATTTCCTTAAGTTGCACTTAAGGGGGGGTGTTGGTGTAAATAATTATTCATCATGGATATTATTACACTTTACTTAAGTTTACTTAGGTACATGCATTTAATAGTAGTTTGGGTATGAGACACTTGGGTGTTTGTGTCACATTGGGATAGTGTGTGTAGGAGAATTTCCACCTTTTATGGTGTTGATCTTATCTTCTTGTTACATTCCACCTCATGTGGAATATTCTATTGTTTCTCCTACCTACCCACACCTATTTCCTACCTACCCTTGTTTCTTATTGAGCCACATGTCATGTTTGTGTGCTCACATATCCATATAGCCTTGCCTATATAAGCAAGCTCATCTACATTGTTTGTACGGGCAATCATTGAACATCTTGTAATGATCCAATTGATCATATTTTGCATCTTGATAGAATACGGTTTATTCCTATCATATATTTTGTCTCTCTTATTTGTGCTTTCCATTGCCTCTAGATCTTGGCAAATTCTCACACTTATGATATGAGACAAAAGTGAAAAGCTATCTTCCCACCTGAAGTGGAAAAGTGCAACCACAAAAGGTGGATATGATAAAGAGATAACATGATAAGTCCACCTAAAGTGGAAATGCTCCAACTACTCGTATGTAATTCCCTAAGTAAGCTTAAGTAAAGTATATAATTAGGAACTAGGTGAGAAATAACCAAGGTAAAATACCTTAATTACACCAACACTAAGGGTATAAAACTTTCTCGAAAAAATCTTATTCACCAAGGATTTAGCTTGATAAATTTCTGCAAGCCATTTTAAAGGCTCACTATGGTAGTCTCTTCATACACATTCATTAACATCAAATCAGCCAAATTGAATCTAATGAAACTCTTTGCTTTTCTATCCATCTTATTCCAATCTTCTTATGATGCAGCTACAAGTTTGGATCCAAAGACTACAACTCTTAGATCTTAGTCTACAAGCACATCCTCCATCTTGGGCTTCCAAAACTCAAAGTTTGTGCCTAAGAACTTTTCCATCTCTATCTTTCATGTGCTTGCTATCTCTTCCTGTAGAAAAATCAAAACCTTCTATGTGCAAAATACTACTCAAACGAAGATTAGCACAAAAGTCCCTCTACCCAACACTTAAAATCTAAGGTGCTCTAACACCAAAAGAAGGCAAGCAAGGTACACAAAACACTTCCTACACTAAAATTGAGTGTTGTGCAAAATTCAATCTTTTAACAATTACAGAAAGAAGAAACACATATAAACATTAAATAAATAACATTTGAGCCTTTTCAATCTCTTATTACTTTCAATCTCTTATTCGTTACATCTAAGTCTTCTTTGCTAATTTCAGTGTTACTACTTTCAGTCTTTTTTGTTAATTAATATTTTTGAACAATTTATTAATTGGATAAACATTGATGATATCAGTTTTCCACAATCCATTATGTTTCTTGTTGCAATTTCTGGATTTGATTGTATTTCTATTTTTGGATAAACATTATTTGACAAGTAGTTTTACAATAACTTGGGTTGTAGTCTGCTGTTCATCAACAATGCATGTTGCTTTCTAGAAGTTGCAATATGAGATCAAATGATTTTTAAAAGCATCATATTAAAGTTTATATACTCTTTAAAGGAGAGTTAGCGACCAGCACCAAAAATGAAATTTTATACAAGTGAGTCTAAGGATTTAAAATCTATCGCTTGAACATCTCTTATTTGTTGCATTTGAGTCTTTTTTTGTCAGTTTCAATGTTATTACTTTCAGCTCCAATAGAGCTAATATGAGGCATGTCTTTTAGTTTTTTCCCGATAGGTGGCCAAAACAGTTTTAAATTTACAAATACGTCTGTATTGTTAATAAATTATCACTCACTTTAAAAACAAATGCAAAACTTCAAAAAAAGAGAACATAAAGCATACACAATAACAATAAGGAATTTGTGGAAACTGTCTACATGCAAAACATTGCTAATCAAAACAATCACCAACTTGCAGACGTGAAATGGGCATTCGTTTTAAAAAATTTGTATACTCATAAAACATCAACTGAATATCAGGAGGAGTTTACATACCTGCAAGTAAATGACATACTCTTCTTCCTTTTCTGAGAAAAAGTTGTTGAATTTCTCTAGCTCCTCATAAATGAGTTGAATGAAATCTTCCCCTTCAAGGACTCCCTTCTTCCTTTCTATGTTCCTTTCTTCATGGACACTACATTGACTTGACACCTCATCATTTGTTTCTATGATCTTTGGGGCAGGCTTCAAACTACCCACTTCATCTCTACTGTCATTTCGTAACCCCTCTATACCATCCGCAAGGACAGAACTGTCCTTTCTAAGCTCGATAAGAGCTGCATCTACTACTGATGTGGTGTTCCCATTGAGTGGAGGACTAGGTGTACAGAACATAACAGCTTCTAAATACTCAGGATCTGAGAGCTGCTTGAGCCTCTTCTTGAGAGGCTTGTAAGACAAAAATTTATCTCGCCACTCAGGGAGAGTTTCCTCCATCTGGATTTGAAGACGTTTACCAAACTTCATGATTCCTCTTGTTCTTGTTTAGCACTATTGTTTATATTGTATCAACTAATAGATTGCTATGGTACCTCAAGGAATAACCAAATGAACGATTATGGCTTCAATCTTGCATCTGCATCATTTCACAAAGGCAAAAAAGGATATGCCAGATCATTTAAGAAATTCCAAGTAACAGAATGAGTAACATTTTTTTTCCAATTCCTCTATAATCAGAAACAGATATGCATACCAAAAGCATTAGTATACCTCAATAAACACCCAATCTTTAAATCAGAATAAAAAGGCTCCAATATTTCAGACGAATAAAAATGCATTACTCAATTCTTCCTTATTAGTCCAATCCCTAAACAAGCACATTATTGAATAATTATTATGTGTGCACAAAATGCAATGCTTGTTCAAGAATGCATGCCAAAGAAAGTGGAGAGTTGATTATCTGATCATACACAAATTAGCTTAAGTATTATTCATGTGCACAAATCATAGTAATTCTCCAATCTCCAAATTCAAAGAGGCAAAGAGGAGATCCTAAAAAACATATGCTTCAATGCATTTTCAATCTCTCACCAAATCATCACAAGTGAAGTTGAATATAGATAGAGTAATCACAGGCTAGTAGATAGAGTATTCACAGGCTAGGATAGTCGATATTAACAAAAGAATAATGGGATATGTGGTTGAAATTTTATAGTTCATACATGAAACTGTAGAATTAAAAGGATACCATTTGTTTGTATAGATCTAAGAACCAATTCACCAACAAAAAAGCAAGTATCAGCCTGAGTTTACCAAGCACTTTCTTTGGATTTATGCTTTCATAATACAGAAATGAAGAAGATTTTGCACACAAAACTTCATGGGATATTGCTCATCAATTGGTTAATGTTTTGACATTTAATTTTTAAGAACTTGCCTATTTATATAAATTCCGCAAAATGCCATCAGAATTTTTTTTGAAGTACAACTAAAGTGACTACATAAGGCAAAACTCACAAGATCTACACTTTTTTCCTCATTTTATAACATGATGTGCCAAATATTATAATATTTGTACTAATTAGTACAATTTCTATGCTTTTTCCTTCAATATTAGGCTTAGTAAATAATGTTCATATTTACTGGTAGAAAATGAATCCAACAAATATAATGTATTTTGTGAACTAGAATTTGGAGATGGTATAATATCATATTAACTAGAAATATTAACAAGCTATACTGTCATTGTAGAACATGGTCCTGTTCCTCAAATTTGCCCTCAGTTTGTCTGAACCAAAAAGTCAATATTCATATTCATGTCCAAGATATTGTGTACCATGCAATATAGTTACTCCATGGAAAATTGATAGTCCAATTAAAGTTGTAAATCCACATTCATGCAAAAGTGGATGTAAATATTATAACTCAGCAAAAGGTCACGCAACTCCATGACCCTGCAGTGCAAAGAGAGACTAAAGACCTTGGACCATATTCTATTATGAACTAGCATTGCAACTGTCAAAGTGACCATGGTTCAGATGTTTGAATCATAAAGAGTCGATCACAGTTCCTAGACCTTGGAAAATCAGCATAATAAGGCCTGTAATTTGTGGGAAAATCTAATGACCACTTATACCTTAGCAGCGTAGTCCAATGAAACAAATCATATAGGCTGTTTCAAACTTCAAACAAAAACCAAAAATTACAGAAACTATAAACCTCTAGACCAGATATCATGAAGGTTGTCTGTTTAGTTGCAAGATTTCAGGCTAATCCGAAGCAGTCACATGAGAAAGCTATAAAGAGGATTTTTAAGTATTTGAAAGGGACTCTGGATTTTGGTCTTTGGTATAAGAAGAATGAAGATTTTATGCTAAAAAAATACACAAATGCTGACTGAGTTGGAAGTATGATGATAGGAAAAGTACTAGTGGTGGTGTTTTTTTCTTGGGAGACATGTTGGTTTCTTGGTTAAGTAAGAAACAGGATTCAGTATCTCTATGTACTGCAGAAGAAAAACACATTGCAGCAGCATCTTGTTGTACTCAGGTTATGTGGATGAAATAGACTCTTAAAGATGTCAAAGTGGCATATGATGAAGCTATTCCTATTATGTGTGATTGCACTAGTGCTATAAACATTTTAAAGAATCTGTTAATGCATTCAAGAACTAAACATATCTCAATCCAATATCATTAATGATATCAGGTTAATGATATCCAGATCATATAGGCTGTTTCAAACCTCAAACAAAAACCAAAAATTGCAGAAACTATAAACCTAGAAGGTCAAAGCTATTGCCATTTCCACTGCAGTGTCCCTCAAGAATCTCATGGAGGGCATTCAAACCAATACACGATTATATCCAGACATATAATATTGTAACCATATTTATCCATTAATATCTCAAATTTTTAATATAATATATATAATGATAGATATACATATATTTTATACCAGAAGTGTTACCAAGAGACGAAGAGGAATCTCGGAGACGGAAACACATCTCTGGTACCGAGAGATCTCTCGGAAATGGGAAAAAAATTTCAGAGTTTCCATGCGTCTTCAGTGTAATATCCTAACTTGAACTCGAGCACCTATTCAAAATTAAAATAATTTGAAAATATTAAAAACGCATAAAAGTGACCACTGTCACTACTATCTATCTGATCGTCATCCACCAACCCCATGCCCTAATCTCATAACCTTAAAGTCCTTATAATGCATTCCAAAAATCGTTCAGAGTCGTTTCAGAATTACATATACAATTCATTTCGTTACGGTACAGTCCTCGTCTCCCAAACCGGTACCCGTCCTCTTCTACCAGAGACATTGATCAAAAAAAATAAACTTGCAGAAGCTATAAACCTCAGGAAACAAAACAAAAAAGAAAAGTCACCATTTCCACCTCAAATTTTATCAGACTGTCAATCTTTGGTTAAAAATATACAAAATAACATGCCTCTTGAAAACACGAAACAATGGTGATAAGCGGAAAAGAGAAAAAACATTAAGAAAATTAAGTTATCACGATCGAAAAGAACCTACGCCGGCCAGAAGCACAGCAAGAGAAATTCACCGACGCAATTGAAAAAACGCAGCGGCACGCAGAACATTGTAATGAAGAAAGAATTAAGAAATGAAAATGCCTACCTTACTCGAAACCGTCTGCGTGAGACTCTGGACAAATGAAGAAGATGAAACCCTGGCGGAGTTGAACTTGGACGGATGCCTGTTTCTAAAATCTATACATATCGGTACAGAATATTCTCCGGCTATATTCGAATACATGTGGACCTTACTTTAATGCGCACCAGTTGCCAGAGTCGATTCTTCCGATAAGGAATATAATCTTCAGGATACCCGCATCATCTTTGCTTTTTAATAAAATATTTTATTTGACTTGGATATTCTCGGACTCGATACCATTCTTTTATTAGACCTCCAATCTTGCGGACGCGAAATTAATTCCAAACAAAATTAACAAAATATGTGTAAAATCCTCCATTAAAAAATGTTACTCTTTTTTCAAGTTTTTATTATAGAGTAAAAAATAACTTTAAGGTGATCTTGATTAATATCATGAAATGTTTCTCTGAACACATAAATCTATCTATTAATTAAATGAATATTTAGTATTTATTTGATTATTTAACCATCAGTCAATAGTTAATTAAATTGATATTTAATTAATTCATTTTAAACATTTTTTTTTATTAATTAAATAAATTATTTAATTTATTTAAGTTAATTCATTAAATCATATTCTAACAATTAATTAAATGAATAAAACATATTTGTTTAAATTAACCCCTCTCCACATTGAAAATAAATAAATAAATATTTATTTAAATCTCTAATCCCCCCCCCCCACTTGCATTCCCCTACAAATGCAAGTTGCACCAATAAATAGATTTTATTTCTAAATAAAATCATATTTTTTCTCACCCACCAAACCCACTTACATCCTAAACCCCTTCTAGATTCTTCTAATCCATTCCAAATTAGCCTAATACCCCTCCCTAATTATTGTCACATTCCTAAGCAAAGAGAAGTCACTTCTCAAAGCCTCCAAAGTCTTTGAAATGCATTAAAGGTTTTTTTTATCCTTCAACAAGTTAACCTCCAAAGTCTTATAAACCATTTATGGCTCTTACATAACCATTAATGGTTAAACTGAACTCACCCACATGGTTAGAGGTTTTCCCTCTAACTCAACCCTCATTTAACTCATGGGTCTCTTCAAGCATTCATTGCTTTGACCATGGTTATCCCCATTGACTCTTGCACAAGAGTTTATCCATTGGATAAAAGCAATTACTCTTGAATAAAAGTTTTATTCACTAACTCAAGCCTAACCAAACCCTCCTAAGGTAACATTCATGTCATCTCAAGCATTTAATGCTTGTTCCCTCTCCTCTCAAGCCATCTCATGTTTACATTTGTCATCATGGAATTGGGTTGAAAGTCATCACATGGATCATAAACCCATCAATCCTGGCCCTTGTTAAGATTACTCAATCTTGACCATTCATTGCCCTGTTTCCCCTATAAATAGAGGTCTTATTCTTCATTTTCAGGATCAGAAGTCATTTGTGCATCAAACTTATAGTCAGTTTAGAGAGCATTAAGAAGCATTTGCATTGTTATTATTTTAAGATTTACATAGACTAATTAGGTGCTTTCTCATAGTAACTCATTTACATTTGCATAAGCATTTGTTTTCATTTTCACAACCATCTTGAATCTCCATAGGGCATCCATGGATAGTGCAAAAAACTGAGAGCTACACTCATGTGGGACTTGGAGAGGAGAGGAACAAGGGAGGAATATCTATGAGCATTTTGAGGATTATCTTGGGGGGGTCTTCTTTCCCTTTTTTGTTTATGTAGGCTTCTTATTGTGTGTTTTATATCTCTCTTGATGTGCATGTTAAGGTTTTTAGGTTCATTTGTATTTGGTTTTGGTTGTGACTAATCTACTAACGTTTGAACTGTGTCTTGTGCCTCTTTTGACGTGCATCATTTGGTGAATCCGACGTGAATCGAACACGCAACCTTCTAATCATGATTCTAACTTTTGTTTTTGTGATTTTTATTATTTTCACACACAGGTTGCACTTTGGTGCTTTTGTTTCGCGTTTTGACGCCTTTAACAAACAGTTTTAGCACTTTCATGAGGGTTTAGCGCTTTTGCGTATTAATTAGTGTCTTCATACTGATATAGCGCTTTTGCACTCTCTGTCAGTTAGTTTTTATTTCTGTCAAACATTTTAATATAGCGCTTTTGTTAATAGTTTAGCACTATTGTCTATATTGTTGTGCTTTTGTGAGTACTTTGGCGTTGTTGTCAGAAATAACACTTTTGTGTTCTCACAGAGTAGCGCTTTTGTAACAAAGAGCTAAAAATTGTAACCAAAAAATTAAACTTAGGCTTATGGAAGCCCACACAAGATTTTGGATTTTTCTAACTTCTTTTGCAGGTTTTTAACACTTTCTTGCAGGGTGGAGGAGTTTAAATTAGGATTTTTTATTTCATTTTTAACTTCTTTTCTAAAATTGGTTAAAAAGGATTCATATTTCTTCTTTTCCGGTAAAAAAAACCTGACATTTTAGTTTTTGGTGCTTTAAAACGAATCAAAACTTGTCTTTTTGGGCTTAAAAAGAACATCATTTGCAAAGCTAAAATTTACAACAACTTTACATTTCTTTTTTGAAATTCACACTTCAAAATTGGGCTATAAAAAGAACAAACAAACTTGTCCATTTACTTACAAACAAAAGCGATTTACTTTCAAGCAAACGTGCTTTCATTTTGTTTTACCAGGATTTCACTTTCCTAGTTAGAAAACAAATTGCTTTTGTGAGATAAAAAGAACACCGTGTCTGTTGGAGCAACATCTCCAAGTAGCAAATAATTCACATTGCAATAAAAGGTTAAAAAGAACAAGTGTATTTTGTGTTTGGCACGCTTGTGCAAATGTGTAGAGTGGTCCCAGTTCTAACACACACTATCCTCTCCCTTGGCTCTCGTGTTCCTAGGTGCAAGAGAAAAGTGTTAATAACGATCTAAATTTTCTATTTTTAAGAGAGGTCTACCAAGAGACACATCACTCTTGGGACGACCTTGTGCGGTAAATCTTTCGAGCCCCTATAGAAATCAAGTGAGAGCGAAAGTTGTAGCCTTGGGTGTAGTCGTTCCTACAGTGTAACTTGTCAAAAGGACATATGGGCCCCACCGTGAGTTACAAGGCTCTTAAGTGAGCCGCTGCAGAATAAACTTACATCCAAAGACATCGAACATTACTAGACACCTCTTATTTTAAAAGCCCACCTGTTCTATTGATTAAGGATATTTGTGAAAAGTTCAGTGCAAGAGCATAGATGGTTTTGCTCCCAAGATACTCATCATACATATTTCCTTGAGTAGAAACGGGGCTTTTTGAAAGGCTACTTGTTGCTTGATGAAAGTGGTGACTCCCCCATCATAGGGATCATCTATCTGTTATGCTCATGCAAGACTTAGTATATCACATCCTTATAAAAAGTGTTTGAGTTGTCTTCGTCTTGTTTTAGACCAGTAAAAATTTGGGCCGACTTTAGGCTTTGGGAACATACATACATTTATAAGGGTCAAAAAGTTCATGATTGGGTTGATTTAGACCCACACCTATTGTACCTTTTTAAAGGGGCAAGATTGTGTGCTTGTGTGCTTGTTGTGTTTTCTTGTCAAAGGATTCAAAACAAATTGAAACAAAGTATCCATACAACAAATCTACATCAAAATTGACAACAAATCTACATCAACATTGACAACAAATCTACATCAAACATTGATTAGCAAATCTACCTCAACACTTGAAACAAAGTATCATTTTGTATGACCATCACTCATATCTTGAGAAAAAGGAGTCTTCATCAAAAGACCAAATCGAAGAAGAGACAACTTGGTTCAAAGGCTTTTATCAAGAAAAGGAAATTTATCTATATCAATAGACAACTCTTTCTCTCACACAGAGTATTCTTACGTCATATGCATTTATACCTTCAGGGAAAGTCCAACGAATTTGACAAAGAGCCTTTGAGCAATAGAGCTTTCACTTAGTATAGAGCTTTTGGTTATCTAAAGAACAAAGAGGGCAAGATCAATCTTGCTTTCTTTCCTAAAAATTGTATCACATACAACGAAGCTCGAGAGGAACCACCAACCCCTATAAGAGAGGAAGAAGTAGAAAACCCCTTCATAATGGAAGAGTTTTATTGAGACACATATTCTATCCACTTTCACATCCAAACATCACAAATTCACTCAACTCTCAACACAAAGAGGTCTTGTCCTTAGTCCATTCAAATATTGCTTAAACAAACCAACAAATCATTTTTAGGGTGTCTCTACACCTAGGATCAATCATCCTAAGAGGCATTTCTACACATCTAGATAGGTTAAAATTAGTTTATGAGTGCATCCTCTCATTACTAAGTAGCTTGGATTGTAACACAACTCAAACCTTGCTATACCTCATCGCATCAAATTGTTGAAAAACACAAAAGCAATTCACTAAGAACTCTGTTGACATCCAACCTTCAGTATTAGAGATCTATCTTCCACCAAACATTTCACAAAAACTTGTCTTCCATCAAACATTTCATCACCACCTCGTAGTCACTTTTACAACATCAACTTTCAAAACCATGGCTCAAACAAGATCAATGAAGAATCGACAACTAGAAATTGAAGAGGAGGATGAAAACATCAATGATTTTCATGAGGCCTTTGGAGGAGGAACTAATGATGAAGAACCCAACACTCCAACTCCAGAAGATATACAAAGAGCACAACATAATCCCAAAATCAATAGAATCTTTGATGAAATTCTTAGAAACAATGCCAATGCTAATTTCTTGAGACTTGCTCAAGAGGGTGCCAAACTTCCCTCCAATTTTGATACAACACAATTATGACAAACATGCGAGCAACATAGTCATCACGATGGTGGAGGAGGTAGAGACTACTTCTGCTATGACCCTAATCATCAAGGGAATCCTCCACCTCCTCCTACTCCTTCAAAAATAGACATGTTGAGGCAACAAATAGAAAATCTCGCTCAACAACTGAACAGTGGTGTGAAGACCAATCGATTCTCACCTAACGATATTTGTCCCTATCCATTTGATAGGAACATTCTTATGACACCTTTTCCACAAGGGTTCTAAACACCCAAATTTGAAAAATATACAGGCAAAGGAGATCCTAGGGACCATGTCCAAAAATTTCACTCAACTTGCTTAGAGGTGGCTTATGAGGACACGTATCTGATGCGCCTCTTTCCTCAAAGTTTGGGAGGCACAACCACACAATGGTTTTTAGACTGTCGAGTGGTATTAGAACATTTGAAGAATTGGTCCAAAAATTTATCGCTCACTATGCACACAACATAGAACGCGACGTCACCATGCAGATTTGTGCAACACAAAACAAAAACCAGGGGAGTTGTTCTCAACTTTCCTACAACGATGGAGACAATTGTCTAGGAGACGCTCTCTTCATCTACCTGAGCAAGAATTAGTAGAAATATTCATTTCCAACTTAAATGATGAAATGAAATTTTATTTGGACATGAAGGGCACAAAATCCTTTGAAGAACTGATAACTCAAGGGCTCAAATGTGAAAGAGCCCTCATCAAAAAAGGACTTATCAAAATTTATAATGAACCCAAAGATGGTCCTCGTCCACATTATAATAGCGACAAACCATAATTTTGGAACAAAAACAAAACATTGTCAATGATGGGATAGTGGACGCAAGAACAATAAAAAATGTACAACTTGTGGTTAGGTTTGCAGGACAAAATCCATCTCCTAACAACAACACCATCAATAATCCACAAAATCAAGGTCACAATACACAACAAGAGGAACCAAAATAAAAGAAACAAAACTACAAGCCAAAACGCACATATACACCCTTAGGGGAGCCTATTGAAACGATCTTACGCCAATTAATATCCTCCAATCTTGTGACCTTACCAAAAACATCCAATTACGAGTCTCAAGTCAAACCTCCATGGTGGCAAGATCACGAACATTATGAATTTCACCAAGGAAGAGGGCATAAAACAAGCAATTGCCATCGACTAAAAGATCGTGTTCAAGATCTTATCGATAGAGGAGAAATTGAAATTGAGGGACATGACCCAAAAACATCCAATGATAATCACTTAATGTTCAAGAATCCACTTCCATCACATGATCAAAGGGGTCCTTCCACCTCAGGGAGAAACATAGATACCACAACCAATTACACACAAGTTGCATACAATTATATTGTGAATCACCTTTATGATGTGGATGAACAAGTTGCAACTCTTACCATAAAAAGATCCAAATCCTACATGCAATGTTGTTACGCGTTGTAGCAAGATTATTATTCAAGTGACACCACAAGGAATGACACCCCTTCCTAAACAATATAATATTTTAGATCAATTGGATAAGATGCCAGCCCTCGTCTCCATATTAGAGCTTTTATGCTTATCCCCCTCACATAAAAAAATCTTGGATCAAGCTCTCCAAGAAGCGTCTGTCCTCGCCAACCTCAACACAGATCAATTTAAAGCCATGGTTGGTAGACTAAAGTCATCACCATGTCTCACTTTTACTGAAAGTGACAACACATTCTTCCAACAACCCCATAATGCCTCCCTCCATATTGAAGGATTCGTAAACCAACATAGAATCAAGAGAGTCTTGATTGACAATGGAGTTGGCTTAAACATATGCACCTTGCAATTAGTCACAACATTGGGTTATGCAGTAGAATCAATGGATGTTAGCAAAAAGATAACCATCAAAGCATATGATGATGCAGAACTTTCTTCCAGAGGAGCTATTATATTACCCATCAGGGTTGGGCCAGTGGTGAAGCATATAGTTTGTCAAGTTCTAGACCTTCCTTTGCCATACAATCTCTTGTTAGGAAGACCTTGGATATATGCCATGCAAGCAATCCCATCTGCCTATCACCAATGTATCAAGTTTCCACATAATGGGGTAGAAATTACAATCTTTAGTGATGCTAATCCATTTGCATATTGTAATAATATTCACCATCAGCCAGAGATCACCGTACCTAACAACATGGAAGCTATCCCTTCCTCATCATATGTTAATCTAGCCTCTCTTTCCAGCTTAACAACCCCTACTCCAAAGCAGGAGAAAATAAAAATGAAAATGGTTGAGCAAGGTCCCGGTGAATATAATCTTAGCCACTCTTTTGTGTTGGGTAGTTACTCACATCCCCTAGAACTCGTGGCAAACCCCAAGGTTTACTTCAAACGCCGCTGGCCAAAAGAACTTGCACTTTGGCACAATTCACCCCTAGTAAAAGTCAAGAGGAGGAAACCATGGATGAAGACCTAGCAGAATGGATCTACACAGACCCTCTCAACAAAGAAAGCCCAAAGGCTAAGCTCCCCACTGACAAATATGGCAAAGGCTTCACTATAATGCAAAGAATGGGCTATGATGGCCATAGTGCTTTAGGACATTGCAAGCAAGGACGACAAGAGCCTTTACAACCTGAGTTAAAACCAAGAGATAAAACTGGAGTAGGTTTTCAAAAGGAAACTCTTCCTAAGCTTCAATTCAAAGGAAAACCCAACAAACTCGTGTATCAACCAATTACTCCAAGGATGCAATCCTTGACTATATCTGCAGCACCAGCAACCCCACCTCCAATAGTACATAAGCCAGTAACTAATGCACTATTCAATTCAAAAGACATCCCAGCTTGGTATAGTAATCGGATGCTAGAGAGTGATTCTGAGATAGACTCACATGAGTGGGAATGGGATTCAGTGCATTTACATACTTCATACGAGAAAGACACATCACCACCACCTCGTAAGGATATACCATTTTATAGAGAAGCATTGATTAAAACTTTTTGGGTTCCTGAGCTAGAAGAAACTTCCACATGCCCTATGTCAAATCCTGCACCGGAATCTGACAAGGAGAGTACCGTCGATGAACTTCATGCCTCCATATTAACCCTCACTGATGCCTCCTATGAACTCAACTTAATTGATGAAGTGATGCCTATCATTCATCCCGAACTCATTGAATGGAACCAGCCAAATCCCCCATGCCTTGACCATTTCCAAAACAATGAGGCACTCATAGACTTTCTAGAATTACGAGATAACATACCAAGCAGGGATCATAAAGTTGGGCTTTCCATTGAACTTAACAGTGCAGCATACTTTGGGGTAGATGCCAAACCTTTCAGCTGCAAAAATATTACAATAAAGTATGGATCTTCTAGTGAAAACCACACAGTGGCACTTTTTGATCCCAAAAGAGTAAAAACAAAGAGTGTATCCAAAGGTGAAAACCTCTTCGAGGTGCCTGAGGATGAAAGGTTTGACATCCTCCCCTTTAGTACGAATCAAGAGAGATCAACCATCCTAATAAAAGAAACAAAAGAATTCAATGTGGGGATCCCTGAGACTCCTCACAAAATACATTTGGCATCTCTATTAACTTCTGAAGAACAACCAAAATTTGTGGAATTCTTCCAGAAGCGCCAAATCAACTTTGCATGGTCATATGCAAACATGCCCGGCTTAGATCCAGATTTGGTCATGCATCACCTAACTGTAGCAGAAGGAGCTAAACCTGTCAAACAAAAGCTCACAAAGATGCACCCATAAATTGTTGTTCTTGTCAAGGCTGAACTTAAAAATCTCTTGGATGTTGGTTTCATTAGACTAGTTGATTATGCAGAGTGGATCTCCAATATTGTACTTGTTGGTAAACCTAATGGGGGCATCTGTATCTGTACAGATTTCAAAGATTTAAATAAAGCATGTCCTAAAGATGACTTCCCCTTACCAAATATTGACATGATTGTCGATCTAACAGCAGGTCATGCGATGCTTTCTCTTATGGATGGCTTTTCAGGATACAACCAGATTAAAATTGCTCTGGAGGATCAACACAAAATTGCTTTCACATGTCCATGGGGGACATACTATTGGAATGTAATGCCATTTGGTCTAAAGAATGCAGGGGCAACATATCAAAGAGCCATGACTACCATCTTTCACGACATGATGCACATAATAATGGAAGATTATGTGGATGATTTACTAGCTAAATCATTAACAAGAGAGGGCATCTTGTTATACTGGATAAAATCTTCAACATATTAGAAGAATACCACGTCAGTCTCAATCCAAAGAAATGTGTCTTTGGAGTAACTTCTAAGAAGCTCTTTGGATACATTATCTTAAGTAAAGGCATTGAGGTAGATCCTACGAAAGTCAAGGCAATCATGGACATGCCACCTCTAAAGAATATCAATCAGTTGAGGACATTACAAGGGCGGCTACAATCCATTTAGCGGTTCATTGCACAATTGGCTGATAAATGTCATCCCTTCACCCATCTATTACATAAAAATATCCACTTTCAATGGGATGCAAAATACCAGCAAGCATTCCAAATGCTTAAGGACTACCTAATGAATACACCATTGTTGATTCCACCAGATCCAAGTAGACCTCTATTGTTATACATTTCAGCTATAAACACGACATTAGGAGTATTGCTTGCACAACATAATGCAGAGGGAAAAGAATGTGTTGTCTACTACATCTCTCGAACACTGGTAGGCTATGAACTCAATTACATACCTATTGAGTGAGCTTGCCTAGCAGTTATCTTGGTAGCCACCAAATTAAGGCACTACATGTTAACGCACAAAGTACAACTTATTGCCAAGATAGATCCACTCAAGTACCTACTCTGGAAGGCAACATTGACAGGCCGCTTGGTCAAATGGGTTACGATCCTGAGTGAATTTGATATTGAGCATGTGGACCACAAAGCTATCAAGGGACAGGTTATTGTCGATCAATTGGCTGATGCACCACTCAAAGGCGACCATCCTCCTATTTCCAACTTTCTAGATGAAGAAATTTTTATGATCACAACTACACAACCCTGGAAGCTATATTTTGATGGCTCACACACCAGACATGGCTTGGGGGCACGTATTCATTTTATCACACCTCAAGGTGACAGCATCCCGAAGTCATATAGGCTCACTTTCCCGTGCACAAATAATATAGCAGAATATGAGGCCTTGATCACATGACTCAGATTGGCCATACGATGGAATTTAAAAGAGCTACGAGTATATGGAGATTCCCAGCTAGTCATCTGACAAGTCAGTGATGAATACCAAATAAAGGATGATAAGCTCATGTAGTACAAAAGAATGGTGGATAGTTTCAAAGAATCATTTACAATTATCACATTTGAGCAAGTACCAAGAGATCAGAATCGTGTTGCCAACGTAATGGCTACAATTGCATCTCTCCTGGATCTTCCACAAAATTCGACACGCTATGAGTTCTTGGTAGAACAACTTTGGATCCCCGCTTATGATATCCCTGAATCTGAAATGATATGTCGCCTTATCGATTCTGACTCCCCATGGTATGGTGAGTTTTTCACTTACCTACATGACCACAAACTTCCTCCTAACCAATCAAACAACCAACGAAAAACCTTTATCCGCCAAACCGCTCGATACACCATCATTGTTGAAACTCTATACAAACAAAGTCTTGATGGTACTCTCCTTCAATGCTTGGAACAAGATGAGATAAGAAAAGCCTTGGAAGAGGTATATGAAGGAATTTGTGGGGCTCAATCAAGTGGTCCTTCACTAGCAAAGAAAATCATGTGAGCCGGATACTATTGGCCCTCCATGGAAAATGACTCCTACTGCTTTGTTAGAAAGTGCAAAAAGTGCCAAGTTCACAGAGACCTGATACATGCCCCAGCATAGGAATTACAACCTATCACAACACCATGGCCCTTTTATCAATGGGGACTTGAACTTGTGGGTAAAATCTACCCATCTTCATCCAACAGTCATAAATTTATCATTACCGCCACAAAATACTTCACAAAGTGGATCAAAGTCGTTCCACTCACCCAAATCACTGACAAGCAGATCACCTCATTCATCCTCAATTACATCATCCGTCAGTATGGTGTACCCATGTCCATCATCACAGATAACAAACTCCCTTTCAAAAATTAAGATGTCCATGAACTCTGTGAGAAGTTTCATATCCAACACCATTTTTCCACCCCATATCACCCACAAGGCAATGGTCAAGTCGAAGCATCAAATAAGAATATATTGAGGATCCTCAAAAAGACAGTCAATGATGTTGGGCGTGATTGGCACATTCGTTTGAATCCAGCACTATGGGCATATCAAACTATCATTTGAACCCCTACAGGCGCAACCCCCTACTCACTGGTTTATGGAGCAGAAGCCATCTTGCCTATTGAGGTTGAATTACCATCTCTACGGGTCTCCTTGCACAATCTAATAGATGATGAAGAATATCGAGTCTCATGTCTTCAGGACTTGGAAATACTTGATGAAAAGCGACAAGCTGCCTACAACCACCTAAAAGCCTATTAGCAGCGCATGAGCAAAAGATACAATCATCGAGTCAAACCTCGCACATTTGAAGTAGGAGATCTAGTTCTCAGGAAAAATCCTCACAATCAACCGAACAGAGAACACCAGGGCAAATTTGAATCCAATTGGCTGGGTCCATATGTTATCACTGTCATCTTCGGGTCTGGGGCATATCAATTAGCAACTTCAAAAGGAGAACCACTAGCAGATCCGATCAACAACATGCATCTAAAAAGGTTTCATACATAAGCTGTGTAGAGCATCAGGCTCCTCCAATATCAGAAAATACTAAAAACATTCAAAAAATAGTCCTGAACAAAATACAAAAATACAAAAAATCAAGAAAATAAAGAAAAATCATTCATCCAAACGGTGAAAACCACTCTAGTGGCGCCTTGGGTAAGTACAGTGGTGAAAACTTGGTAAACCGACACCATTCGTAAAGGCTATGGCTCCATTGCCTTTCAGACTTGTTGCGATCACATCCATTGCATCCATTCATCCATCATTTATACCATGACTTGTCATTGATATGCAATCAAGGTTATTACCTCATGTGTCTCGCATCACGCTTTCATACTGACATCCAACTAGGGGCAAATGTTCTTAAACTTACTAATGGGAATGGATTCTCCATTGCTAGTGATTCATTGAGTTGCTCATCAAAAACGTCTTGAAATAATACCAAAAATATTCATAAAATCTTTGAAAATCCCAAAAATATTTGCAAAAGTCAAGAGATAAATACCAAAAACATTTACAACATTCAACAAATCCAAAAACATGACAAAAACATCAAAATCAATCAAAAACATTGCAAAATATATTATTCCTTGTACATACACATCGCAAAAGACACAAAACCACATTTTGAGCTACTCAAACGATGACCACCTATCAAATCAACCAACCAATCAAAACATCTGCACACAACTGTCTTCACAAGGATGCATCCTTCCTCACAAACAAGACATGGTAACATTTTCTTTGACAAGAAAATTTTGTTTGGCTGATAAGCACTTGGTCAATTATTTATTTATTTCTATCAGGTACCTACGCTACTATAGGATATCCACAAGTGATTAGAGTAGTCGGGATGGTTCTTGATATCTTTGTCTTTGTTTGTTGTTTGTGGATTGTTCCAATAAAGTTCTGGGGCATATACTAATGGTGTCTACATGGGAAGTTCACTAAGCTACGTGATCCTATGCAAAAATACAGTCATGGATCACTATGGCTTACTGACTACAGCGTGTACCTCGACCATTTGTACATGAACCAGAATGGAGGGGAACTTTCCTTGTCTGCGATGTTTGTTTATAGGTGAAACGCTCAACCTTGGTTTCTGCTACCTTGGCCAAGATCGATACTACCATGCTCGATGATGAAAATTAAGCACTATGAATAAACCGTGGATCGCCATTTCATCTCATATGTTTATATTGCATTTCATTGCATATCACCCATCCATTTGCTCATTCATTGTTCATATTTGTCGTTCGCATGCAATTAATTCAGGTTTCTATGAGAAATCTAAGCCTATAAACTTTGTCTTGGGTCCAATCACGACGGAGTTCTCTGATACATCATCTCACATCTCCATTCCATATCTACATTTTCTCACCAACTTGACATTCATATATCATGTAGGAATGACATTATCATTTAGTTGCATTTCATCATTGCATTCATTCCTTCATTTAAGTGCATTTATTATCATTTGGTTGCATTTTTTACATTCATTCGTTCGTTTAAGTGCCTTTATTATCATTTAATTGCATTTTAAATCATTTCAAATCATTTACTTGCATCAAGTGCATTTATTATCATTTAGTTGCATTTTTAAATCATTACTTTCATGTAATCATTAAAAAACATTTATGATCATTTAGTTCCATTTTAAATCATTTCATATCATTTACTTGTATCAAGTGCATTTATTATCATTTAGTTGCATTTTTAAGTCATTGCATTCATCTAATCATTAAAAACAAAACAAAAAAACATTTATGATCATTTACTTCCATTACGTACGTTCAGTCATTCATTTAGTTGCATTCTATTCATTAAAGTACAGTCATTTAGTCATTAAGTGAATTCATTTAAGTGCATTTATTATCATTTAGTTGCATTTGAAATCATTTCATTCATTTAGATTCATTCTCACAACAGTACATTCATTTACTCATTTAAGTGCATTCATTTTATTCATCATAAAGTGCATTTGTTTATCCATCATCAAGTACATTCATTTAAAAACATACATGACATTTTCATAAACATTTCATTCATTTTAAAGATTCATCTTAAAAACATGCATAGTTACTCATATCATCATCTCATCATTTCAAATATATACAATATTATTTATCACATATCATTATTCATTATCTAAATCTCATCATTTAGCATAAATCATCATCACTTCATCACATTACTATCATTACAGAACATCATCCATCTATTAACCTGCATCCACATGTTAGCAAATCACCCATATCATACATATAAAAATCATATCATCAACATGTACATCTAGAAATTAAACATCTCCGTATCATGTATCTAAACATAACTCATATCATCATCCTACATAAAGCAAACATATCATCACATGCATACATATCATATCATCACCAAAAATGAGGTCTCATCATATATCGCATCAAAAAGAATACATGTATTAGAGTACAATGATGTCTAAAAAATATAGGCTACCAAGAGCAATCCAAGTATCAATCTAATAACAATGTAACAATGCATAGAAACACCTCAACTGAAACTTTGGCTAGATGTTGCTCCCCCACCACCCTCACCATCTTGTCGAGGAGGACCCATCACACCATCGCTGCTCTGACCCCTCTATGACTGCTCTAATCTCGCCTGCCACATCTGGGAGTAGCTCATTGCTCGCTGACTAATCGACACAACCTTCTCATATAATCCCCACCAATGGTCAATCTCTGCCCCTACCCGCTGCATCTCCCTCAACACCTCCCCAGTCATACCCTGTCCCTATTCTCCCTCCAAAACTCAAACTCTATCCTGTAGCTCCCTCACTCTATCCACTAGATCATCTCTCTCTTGCACAACTACAGTCAACTCAGCCTCCCATGCAAAAAGCTGGACATCCCTAGTTGCAATCTCTGCATCTCTATCCTCCAAATGTGCCTCGGTTGCTGTCAAGCGAGTCTGCAACCATAATATCATAAAATCTCGCAGGTCTCCCTCTCCACCACCTATGACTCCCTATCCCATCTCCATAGGCTCCTCTCCAACACTGACATCTGTCCCTCGTGCTCTTGTTGCTCCCTGTATCAACGGACCCTGTGATCGTCGTAAAGGTTGCCCACCTCTGCCTCTCCTCTGTAACCGTCCTCCACCACCTCCACCTCCACCCCCAAATCCACCTCCCCCACTACCTCCACCTCCTCTTGCTCCTCCAAAACCTCCCCCACCTGCTCCACCTCCAACACCTCTGCCACCCCTGCCTAATCTCCTCCTCTGTCGTGGTGCTCTATCATCGTCAAACGATGGTATGGGCTCTGCAGGATCTGAAATTCATGGAATCAGATGAGTGGCGCGATACTGTGTATACTCCTCTGTGATGAGGAGGTAAAATAGAATTTGGTCTTCTTTGAGGTTGGTGGGCTTTTGTTCTCAATGTGCTTCCCAAATCAATCCCTAGGCACAAATGAGATTCTTCTAAACCTTTCTCCTATCTCCTCCTCTCTATTCAACACTGCTTGCACCCTATTGTATTGGAAATCACTCCTCCTAACCTTCCATGCTAAGGCATTCAAGTTTGAAATGAGGTCCTCTTGAGTGTCACCAAAAATGAACAAGTTTGGTTGTCCAACTGGCTGAATCTCCTCTCTTCCAGGAATGGGCAACTGTTGGAGAACCATGGTTCACCTAACCTTGTTTGCACCTTTAAGGATTTCAATCATATTAATGTGTTGAATGAGCATCTAGACAGGCCTGCAAAGTGTGATGACTGTCCTTCACCTTTCAAGAATGAAAATTTCCAAGTTGGGTGCAAAGAATGTTGTTCTACTCAAGACAACTTCTAGGTTCAAATGGTCATTTTGATCAAATGACTTAATGCAATGCTGAGGAGCTTGTAGTAGGGTGTCTCAGGTCTTAACTTATCAGTTTTGATGATTTGAAACCATCACTTACTCCTCCTTCCTTACCGATTTCATGAAATTGTCAAATTTGCTCCAAAAAGGCTACTAGAATTAGCCCTAGTTTTTAGTGAAATTTGTTCACCCTGCTCAATCTATTAAACTTCATGAAAAACCCTTGGAGATGTGGTCATTTGATGATGAAAGATCAAGGATTTTTGCTATGGCAAGTACTGTACGGACTGTTTGAGGACTGTCCCACAAAATAGGCACTTTTCAAGGGTTTTTGAAGGTTTTAGTGAGGGTTTGTAAATTAAAGGTCTTCTCCATGATACTAGACCCAATTTAAATGTTCAAACATTGATATGACATCTACCAAAAACTTCCAAGGATCCAAAAGCCATCTTAGAATATTGTCATTATGTCAAACAAATGCCATATTGCTGCCCTTACACAGAAAAAACAGTCTAGAGGACTGGGACAACAATGTTTCTAATGTTTTTCATACATTTTCAACATTGGTAAACCACATACAATGAAAGGTTATCAAATAAAGATGCAACAATGCCTTGATAGAAGTTGTAACACCCTGCAAAGCAAATAAGAAAGGATTTCTTATGACTGTTACTCATACACCTGCCATCACTGCACTTTTAACAGTCTTAAAATTGTTTACACTTTCTTTCTTTGTTTTAATTTACTTCTTCACTCTATCCCTGGCCTGCAAAAAGGTGTTAATAACAAGGTAACGCAGTGCATATAGCTTCTTCAAAAACCTTGTAAGTTTGAGCACTCAAAAGATGCCACAAAACATGACAGCATTATAAGACTATGACAGAGAATACACTTTTCTAGGATCCTTATTTAGGTCCTTTACAATCAAATTGTGTACCTTGTCTTATTAACATTGAAAACACTTGTAAATACATTCCCATGATGCATAAAAGAGGAATTCATCATTCCATACTGTCCATTAAGGAGGTTGGCAATGAGGTTTTTTAACAATGTAACAGTGACACACTGTTTCACAGTCTGATTACACCTTTGCTTCTTGCATCCAACCAAGTCATGAGAGAGACAAGGATGGTAAAAGGCAATGATAACTCTTGCCAGCTTAATTCTTCTTCAACATTTCAAAGTACAGTGCTATGAACAACAAAGTACCATTCAATCAACTTTAAGGATACCCAAGCCAAGTTGTTCACTTCACATACTTGCCATGGGCTTACAAATACTTGTGCATTGCTAGAAAAGGAAAATAGATGTATGATACAGTATGTACAAAGGATCCAACAAATTTCCTCAAAGCCATGGATGAAGAGACTTTGAAGAAATCAGTTGGACCATGAATGATCTTCCATTGGAACCACAAAACAATGCCTTTCTCAAGAGCACTTCAAACAAAACCTGTTCCAAATCACTACTCAAACATCAAAGGAGATCACACCAATTAAAAATAGGAGTAGTACAGAATCATGAAGCCATGGTACGGACTGTACTCTCAAAAGTGCAGGAATCTAGTTAAAACTAAAAAAAACAAGAGCAAAACAAGTATTTTTCTTACTTTTCCAACATGAACTACACATACAATGATGGGAACATGGTTTTTATACATGTGCCAACTTATTGAAGCCTTTGTATGGACAGGTACAGGCTAGAACTAACCAAAACCACCAAAAGTCACTTTTTTGCACTTTTTGACAGCTTTTTGACAACTTTTGACAACTTTTGTTGCTCAAAAAGTTGCATTTTGACTCCCGGTGACTTGGCACTCAAACCAATGACTCGAAATCATTAGAAACACTAAATAAACATTCTCCAATGCCTTTCAAGGTTTTACAACATCAAAAATTCAAAAATGCTCATTTGGACCCAAAATTGACAGTTTTTGGCCCACTAAGAAAAAAACAAAAATCTTGGAAACTCTTAAACACAAATGAGTTCCAAACCTTATTACACCACAAAACACCCTATTAAACCTACTAGAAGCATAAAATAAACACACATGCTTGATTTGCAACAAAATGCTATACCTGCTAGGATTTGAGCATTCAGGTGCTCAGGTGCTCCTACACCACTCTGTCACCCCCACATCTACAAACTTTGGCCTCATCTGCCATGGTCTCGCCTATAATGTCTGGAAATCCGCAAGGGCCTGATCATAGGGAAAAACCATCCCCCACTCCCATCTCTCTCGCACTACCCGTGCATACTCCCTCGAACCTCTCCACATACTCTGCCTCCGCCCAAACTGTCTCATCACTCTCCTTGGCAACTGTCTCTCCATAATATAGGATGTGCGACCAATAAAAAATTGAGTCATATATACATACGGTAAGGCCTCTCCATCATCCTCCCAGTCCTCACAATCAGTGTAAGGCCTCCATATGACTGTATCTAAGTCATCTAATGCCCATCGCCAAAACTCCAACTTCCCCAAATGGGGCTGGGTCATCAAACCTCCATACATAAATACATGGGGCTGATCTATCTCCCTAAACCTCAAACATACCAGCCATGTGACTGGCAAGTGCTCCCAAGCCTAGATATGTAATAAAATGATCCCTACTCTTAGTGATCTAGTCTCTTGATACACTACCTCGTGTAAATCCCTGTAGAGGTGTGCCAACACACATGGCCCCCATGCATAGTGGGTCCCCTCTGTCACCATCTACTCTATCACATGGCCCCAACCAATGACCAATCCATGTGAACGTTGATCGGGGCAAAGCAAACCCCCAATGATACCTGCTAGTACTAATGGTAGGGGCTCATAGAGCGTTTCTATATCCTCCCACACCACAAAGCCATCCTCAATGTATATACCCTTGACAAATATCCTTTGTACATCTGTCGTCTCCAACTGACGATCATATGTCACGAGCTCCCCCCTAATCGAGATATGCAGTATCCTCTAAACATCCTCCAGTGTCATCGTCATCTCTCCCATCACCAAATAAAAGGAGCATGTCTCACTGTGTCATCGCTCGACCAACGTTGTCAGTAATTTGCGATTCGTCCGAATCACGGGTAGGTACATCATATCATATAAACTGGCTACACACACACAATCGATCTCTACCTCAGACAACTGCTCATGCAACTATTGTGTCGCGGGATGTCGCTCCCGCATCTATAAGACGGGTAGATCCTCCTACACATATCAACAAATATCAGTTGTTTTGCTACAAACTTTCTTAAGTTTCAACTTAGACTATCAACAAATACTTTTTAATAAAGTATCTTCAGGTCTCAACGGGTAATCGATTATGGCAATCCTAGACTACAACAAACATTTATCACAATGACCTAGTCTCAATGGGGTTGCTATGATTCATCAAAACAACCAATCAATCAATCAACGCAGGCATCAAGTGATATTTTATCTAATACTAGGGTATTTATCACAATCGCGCCACTTTGCTGACAATAGCGCTATTAGTATGATACAAACGCGCTATAACAACAATAGCACTACAAAAGCTATACCATCACGCTATTTTATAGCAAAAGCGCCACAACTACACAAAAGTGCTAAAATGACAAATGTGTTAAAACGACTATGCAAAAGTGCCATTGTAACACCATAGCACTACTTTAGGTGACAAAAGCGCTAAAACACAGGTTTAGCGCTATTGTCTTCCTTGGACTTTGATGCTTGAAAAAACATGATAAAAATGCATCAAAAGCAAAATCCAGCATTTGCGTACCGATGGTCTGTAGTCCTCTGGCTGCTGGTATCTACGGATCTGCTCTAGCCGGTGATCTGCCATAGGCACGACCATGACGACTGCTACTCACTTCTTCGCCAAAGGTCACTATCAGAGCTCCAAACTATCAAGGAGACAGGTGCAAATGAGACAGTTTTACCCCTTCCCCTCCAAATATACACCCCCCCCCCCGCCCTAACCTTACTTCACCCCGCTCACTGTTGTGGTCCCTGTGAACTTCAAAAGCCTCTCATTTCTCCATATTAACTCCATTTTCTCCAATTCTTTCACCATTATTTATAGTTTCTTCTATTCTACCTCCCCCCAACTTCTTTCTCTTTTTCGAGAGATCGCCCGATTTTTAAAAAAAAATTAGCCCATCTCTCGAGGGGGCATACCACCCACTAAATTAACATTTTTGGGGCATATTTCTCATACCTATCTTTCTTTCTTTGAAACGACGCGATAAAACTTCATCATCTCAAAGAGGGGCAAATGAAGACACATAAATCTGTCCACTTAATTAAATGAATATTTAGTATTTATTTGATTATTTAATCATCAATCAACAATTAATTAAATTTATATTTAATTAATTCATCTTAAACCTCTTCTTTTATTAATTAAATAAATTATTCAAATTATTTGAGTTAATTCCTTAAACCATACTCTAACAATTAATTAAATGAATAAAGCATATTTGTTTAAATTAAACCCTCTCCACATTGAAAATAAATAAATAAATATTTATTTAAATCTATAATCCCTCCACTTGCATTCCCCTACAAATGCAAGTTGCACCAATAAATAGATTTTATTTCTAAATAAAATCATATTTTCTCTCACCCACCAAACCCACTTGCATCCTAAACCCCTTCTAGATTCTTCTAATCCATTCCAAATTAGCCTAATCCCCCTCCCTAATTATTGTCACATTCCTAAGCAAAGAGAAGTCACTTCTCAAAGCCTCCAAAGTCTTTGAAATGCATTAAAGGCTTTTTTATCCTTCAACAAGTTAACCCCTAGAGTCTTCTAAACCATTTATGGCTCTTACATAACCATTAATGGTTAAACTCAACTCACCCACATTGTTAGAGGCTTTCCCTCTAACTCAACCCTCATTTAACTCATGGGTCTCTTCAAGCATTCATTGCTTTGACCATGGTTATCCCCATTAACTCTTGCAGAAGAGTTTATCCATTGGATAAAAACAAATACCCTTGGATAAAAGCTTTATTCACTAACTCAAGCCTAACCAAACCCTCCTAAGGTAACCTTCATGTCATCTCAAGCATTTAATGTTTATTCCCTCTCCTCTCAAGCCATCTCGTGTTGACATTTGTCATCATGGGATTGGGTTGAAAGCCATCACATGGATCATAAACCCATCAATCCTGGCCCTTGTTAAGATTACTAAATCTTGAGTACCCATTGCCCTATTTCCCCTATAAATAGAGCTCTTATTCTTCATTTTCAGGATCAGAAGTCATTTGTGCATCAAACTTATAGTCAGTTTAGAGAGCATTAAGAAGCATTTGCATTGTTATTATTCTAAGATTTACATAGACTAATTAGGTGCTTTCTCATAGTAACTCATTTACATTTGCATAAGCATTTGTTTTCATTTTCACAACCATCTTGAATCTCCATATGGAATCCATGGATAGTGCAAAAAGCTAAGAGCTACACTCATGTGGGACTGGGAGAGGAGAAGAACAAGGGAGGAATATCTATGAGCATTTTGAGGAGCATCTTGGGGGGTCTTCTTTCCCTTTTTCATTTATGTAGGCTTCTTATTGTGTGCTTTATATCTCTCTTGATGTGCATGTTAAGGTTTTTAGGTTCATTCGTATTTGGTTTTGGTTGTGACTAATCTACTAACATTTGAACCGTGTCTTTTGTGCCTTGTGCCCCTTTTGACGTAATTTTATGAATATGAGGAATTTGATCAAATTTCATCTATTTCATGTACTTTATGCCCTTTTAGAGTTTAAATTAAATATTGCATCAACTTCATATATAAATTACAAAGGCTTGAGAGGCTACTATTCTCTAGAATAAATTAAGATTTGTACTTAGTCTCATCCCTTCTATATGCATGTATTGGGCAACGTACATGGCGAATTTAATTTAATTTAGTCCAGTGCATAACTTCTACTAATTGTCTTCGATTATAGACCTTATGCATACAAATGTCATTCAACTAGACAATTCTCTATGACCGAACCATTATTTAAGTAGAAGAATTCATACTAGCTTTATAATAATATTTTTTTGTTTCTTTTCCTCTTTAAGTGTGGTTTACATGATAATATAAGATTTCAAATAATTGTTATTATTCTAGCCAAAGAAGTAAATATCTGTAAAATATCAAAGCATACACTGATATGTCTTTTCTTGGTAGGAATCTTGAGACTTTGAAAGAAGCATTTGTGTATTAGCGAAGACATCAACAATCCACAACCAAGTTCAAACACTCAATAGTCCATAGAGAACAACTCTTAAGAAATAGTGTTTGATTCAATTTGAACACCTCATCATGTTATTATTAATATGAGATTTCTGCAAAAAAAAACTAAACATCTTAAGAATATGTGAATACAAAAAGAGATGAAATAACAAGAGTTATTTGGTTTACTAAAAATCTCAATCATTTCACTATTCGTCGATTTGGTCCACTAAAAAAAGAGAACTTGTCAACATTTTGTTGCATGAAAAAAGTGTGCAATTGCTAATTATATTTATATGTAATTTTTTATTTTACTTTTTAAAATGTTATTATTCTTTATTTTATAATTTGTATGTTCTTTATTTTAAAAAATGTAGTAAATAGCATATATATCTTAAAATTAATCTATATAGAATACCTTGAAAAATAATTTGACGTGGATAATCCTCCAAAGAAGCATATATGGTAGGTTTTTTTTGCTTTAAAAAGTTGTCATACCAAAAATAGTATTTGCCTTTGTAGTTATTATTTTCTTTGTAGCATTTTAATAATAGTATTTGTTTGCTCTTCCATAGATGACTCATGACATACTAATTCAAAGATAGAGCAGGAAATAGTTTGAGTCAAATAGATTATTGAAATTATATATTTTTTGAGTGATGTTGGCTTAAATGATACAAGTGCAACTAAATCTCTTCATTAGTATTAATATTTGTTAAATAATGATGAAATAATTATTAGTTAGTAAAAAATTATGATCAATATTTGTTAAATATTGATGCAATAATGAGTTAGTAAAGAACTGTGGAGTGACATTGCAACAAAATCTTATGAATAAATAAAAATATTAGATGAATAATATATGAGAATATTTGAGCATATGATAACATTATATTTATTCATCATATTTAATGATTTTTATTAATAATATTATATTTTTAATTTTTTTATATTTTTGAATAGTTCTAACCACAATTCTTACCTTATTCATAATTTTGATTTTAGTCACAGTTATATACTTGTAGGATTACAATAATTAATGATAATTAGGATTAGAATTAAAATTTAATTTATAAGTTTGGTTATTTCAATTTAATTCTTATTTGTATTTATTTACTTGTGTTTTGAAGTTAATAAATTTTGAAAAATAAGATTAATGCTAACTTTAATGAAATAGTTTAATATATAACTTAAATTTTATTTTAATTGTGTAAACTCAAATCCCTATAAAATAGAGAAGATTATCTCTTCTATACTAATTTAAGAATGTGCTTTAATTTAATTTTTTATTTTATTATTTTAATAGTGTGAATCCAAATCCTATAAAATAGCTAATTGATTTTATTAATTATATTTTGAGAAATGGCCCGTTAAGGGGTCTAGTAGGGTAAATCCTATGGTTGGGGGTGAGTTTATGTGTTGGTGGAAGAAATTGGAGAAAGGGTGGATGAAGATCAATTTTGATGGTGCTTCGTGGAGCAATCCAAGTATCTCGAGAGTAGGTTGTATTGATATAAATGAGGAAGGAATGATCATTGCCAAAGAAGCTCAAAGATTATCCAATGACACAAATAATGAAGCTGAGGTGAGAACCGCATTGTTGGCGATTGACTTGGCGGGTAACCTCAAAGTTTCAAAATTGCATTTAGAAGGGGATTCAAAAATAGTGACAGATGCAATTACTAGGGGATCTTCACAATGTTGGCGTATTAATAAATTTATTAATATGGTTTGCAAAAAATTAAATCTTTTCAAGATTTTAAAATTTCCCACACTTAAAGAGAAGGAAATGTGGAGGAAGATTCTTTGTCCAACTTGGGGTGTGAGATGGACCAACAGTTAGTCAGGTGGTGGGATGACAAAGGGTGTGATGTGGCTTGGGTAGATTAATGTTTGACATGTGGTTCTTGTGTGGTTGCCTTGTTTGTCAGGAGGTGATAGTCATTTTTAAATTTCTCCACACTGAGTTTTACCTCTTCATCATTTCAAAGTACACCGCCACCTTGCTTGCCATTATTGCAAGCTTTCATTTATTGGTAAGATGGAAGGTGGCACATTTTTTAGGTGAATTGAGCTAGGAAAAGATTTTGTATCCGAGTTTAATGAATTTTTTAACTTCTATTAATTGATGTATGTCCTTTGCTTTTTGAGTTAAGGAAAGGTTTCTTTAGGTGGCGTGGCGTGGTGTAGAAGATTGGCAGACAAAGGGCAGTATCTCCAAAGCACAAGTTGTAGAGATGGAAGCAAACTTCATAGAGATACTTTCCATCAAACAATAGTTGGTCGTCTTGGGTCGAATTATAGATAAACGACTGGGTGGTATTTTCCTTCTTGAGGAGGAGGATTTTCTAGATATAATTAAGAGATTGTTGGGTAATGAGTTTTTGGTGTCTGAATTCAGGTACAGGACTAACATGGACATAATTTCGATGTTGGTGGCTTGGGGACTTTCCTTTGGATCAAAGTTGGAAGTAGAATGGGTGGCCAAAGTGTGCTTTTTTACACATTCTCTACGTGGACAGGTTTCTTTGTTGGGCAAGGTGGTTTTTGGGCAGGGTCTGCGGCGTCCTTTTGGAGAAGGTGTGATGCCAGATCGCATCAATGTGGAATACCATTCGTTTATGCTCTAGAGAGATGGGGAAGATAGAGTTGTGAGGTCTAAGGAAGCCAATGAGGCATGGGAAGAATTAAAGGTCTTCATTCACTTCACTGAAGTAGAGAGGAGAATGGCTCGAAAGGAAAAATTAAAGCAACAAGGCAAGGGTAAGAAGATCAAGTTTGAAGTTGATGACTACTAGGTTAATGGTCTCGGGTAGAAGAAGAAATCCAATTAGGGTTTTTTATATTTAGGGCTAGCTTTTTCTGGTAGTGGCTCCTTTGGTTTGAATTTTTTGTGTCTAGTTGGGTATGGTTGTTTGCGTACAAACCTTTTTTTTATTCTTTTAAATTTCATATTGTTTCAAACTTCTATGGGGGTTAATCCCTTCTTTTTTATCATGATGGACAATGTATGTATCTTATCTTTGAATATTAATATGTAAAAATATACATTTATTGACAAAAAACAACTATATTTTGAGAAATTAAAAAATTAAAAAATATTTAAAATAGGTATTTAATTTTTAAACACTTTCCTTATCCATTTGTAAAACTTTCAACATTTGTTTGTCTTATGACCATTCATTATAGAGCCTCTTTAACTCATTGATTGAAAAGTAAGTGATCTAAGGTAGTTGGGAGGGCTTAATGATCTAGAATAGCTAAGAGGCCTTTGCACAACTACAAATGGAAAATATAAGAAAGCTAAACTTTTGGTATTTCCTACATCTCAAAAAATTGACTTTTTAGAGGTCTTTGAAGAGGAATTTGGGCTCTAGATCGTTATCAATCCTTTAGAACCATTAACGCGAATAGGTTTCAAAGGGACTGAATCGAGATCTCTTCAAACTATTTCTATTGATATACAGAAATTTAATTTTCTCACCACCAAACTAGGAGATATGACCCCATCAAGTTGGGGTAATAAAATGCACTAGTTTTTTTATAATTTTGATTTTGTTTGTTATTTGTTGCCATCTAACTGCTCATTTTAAATTTCAAAGATGACCTTTCACATTAATTTAAATGTATATATTTTATTTTGAAAATAAAATAAAGTGAATTTTGAGGCTCATAGCTCCTTTTCACAAGTTTTTGCCATTATCTTTATTTTAATAATATTGTAGATTTTCACACACTAGGTATTGTTGCCTAAATTCGTTATTGAATTCAGATTAATAAGAGGTATTTTTCATATCATATCAAATTATAACATTGCTATTAATACTCAATTATGTTGTTTTTTAGTCAAATTTATTGACTCATATTTCATGAGTAGTGGTTAAGCACACTTTAATTGGTGTTGGCATGAAGCAACTACAAAGTTATTTAAGAAGATTAAGGAATCCATAGCAGATTTCCAGTTCTACCGACCCTAAATTTTTTAACAATATTCATTATAGAATGTGATGCTTCAAGACATGGGTTAGAAGCAATACACATGCAAGAAGGAAGGACCGTAACATTTAAGAGTTGTCAACTCAAAGGTAAAAAATTGTGGAAGCTAGTTTATGACAAGGAAATGTTGGTTATATTACATGTAGGCAAACAATGAAGACCTTATCTAATGAGAAAACACTTTGAGGTAAAGACAAATCATGAAAGTCCCAAATAGTTCTTGAAGTGATGGTCAAGTTACATGAAGAATTAAAAAAATGGATCACAAAGATGTTTAGATATGACTTTAAGATCATCTATAAGAAAAGAAATGAGAATATTGTAGCCAATGCTCTATCTAGGAGGGATGAATCCATGGAGTCACTATTGTATACTATTTCGACCATATATTAAGACCCCTCAAGACATGAACTAGTTCTTGATCTCTTAAGCCATCCTATTAGGACCTCTAGCTTAATAATTTTACCCAACCTCATACTTCAAATCCTATTAGGACACTTTTGTCTCATCTCATGGGTTGAGATATGTGTCCTCAATATTTGAGAAACATGGTACGCGAATACTTACCACTTGTTCACACACTTGTCAAGTGAGCTCACAAGTGTTGCACATGTCAAGGGGTAAAATTTTCATTGCAAGCTTCTCACCTTCTCATCCTTACATATATATGAAAGGATTCTATGTGCATTTCTCATACTCTTTATTTATACAAGTGTGTGAACAAGTGTTGCACATGTCAAGGGGTAAAATTTTCATTGCAAGCTTCTCACCTTCTCATCCTTACATATATATGAAAGGATTCTATGTGCATTTCTCATACTCTTTATTTATACGATAGACATACTATTGTGCAAATTTGTTCACTAGTGGAAGGATATCTTGTCCATGCTTTCATATCTTAGCATTTTCCACACCATAATCCCTAGTAAAAAAACTAATAACCAAATGCCAAGATGATTCTATATGTTAAAATAACATATTCCTTGCACCTTCCATAAGTTTGTCCTAATCTACCCACTAACTTGAGTGTGTCATTTTGGTTTCATTATCTCAACTCATGTGTCTTATGACATGTCATAAAATACATCATATGCTAGTAAAAAATGTAGCTCCCTCTTACAACTATTTCATGTGCCACAAAGGACATAATAGACATAAATGATGAAAGGATAAAAGGTATAAAAGATCCAATTGTTATAAGATTTTTTATGTAGAAGGAACAGTGTAGTTGGTAAATATGAAGAAATAAAATGGTGGGAGAGTAATGTGTAGACAAGGTAATAATGAATCTAAAGGTCTATGTGGATAGTTATGAATGCAATTTAAAGTTGAAAAATAATTTTGAGTTCAGAGATCTAAGTGTATAGCAAAACATAAAGTTTATAGCAAAACAAGTGAATATAGAATGAAAAGTGATTTTAAAGAGTAGCACATGTGTGCAAAAAAATATTGGAAAAATGGAAATAAGATCGATTTCAAAACAAATAGCACAAGATGAATTTAGAAATATCGGTAGATAGATTTATGACATGGGAAATGACACTTATGAATAAAGATGGTAATGAAAGATTGTTATGTGAAGGATATGCAAATGGAAATGTAGAAATACTTGAGGGTTATAATATTGTAGGTAATGAAATGAATATATTATTTGGTTTGGAAAATAAAAGTGAAATAAATGTTGAAAAATAAATTTTGGTGGCTCTTAAGCAAGTGAATAAGTGTAGTAAGGAACTCTAGAAGAGTGTTGGACAAATGGAGGAGAATATTGTTGAGTGGTATATGATTTTAAGTATCTTGAATAATGAATTCATGATTATAGATTATTAGTTAAACGGTAAAAAAATTATAAAGTGCAAAGCACGAAAACTTGCTTTTTGAGTGGTACGTAAAATAATATTATTAATTAGATATTACAACTAGTTATGGCGATGAAAAGAAAAACGTAAAGTGTATGAACGGATGTTGTAGTGATATTTAGAGATAATTGAGTGTGATGAAAATTCATTTAGTAGATGTATATTAGTTTTTCTCAAAGGTAAAAGAAAAATTGGACCATAAAGAATAAGGTAAACATAATGAATGGAGAGGAAGAAGTGATCAAATTCAAAGAAGTAAAATTAGAATCTAGGATTTAGTAATAAAAAGGGACAAGTAGAAGTAATGAAATATAATATTTTATATCACAATGAAAGATATGAAGACAAAAGACATAAAATGTTGGAATACTTATAACAAGAGTAAAACAAGATGATAGAAAATCTTCGTTGATTATTAGAATGATAATATTAGAAGGATGAAAGACAATATGGAATGTTTATAGTAGAAGAAAGAATATTTAGTTGAGTTTTTAGTGAAATGATGTTTTGGAAGTGCATGATACAACAGTGGGGTACACAAGGAGGAGTTATAATGCAACATGCTTATTAAAGTTATAGTAAGGATAAAACTCATTAGAATGGGAATATAGTGATACCACAAAAGATACAAAGGAAGAAAATAGAGAAACGTTGATTGCAAAAGAAAAGAAGAATATCGAGGCAATTTGGAAATTAGTATTATTGAGTCAAAGATGGATGATTAATTTTTAGAGGATGGTGAAGGTAAATTCAAATGTATATGTGGAGTAGATTGAATATAAGTAGTATTTGAGATTGGTGATATTGAGTCAATGATTGAAGAAAGAAGATAAGGATGCTAAGTTGAACTTGTTTAGATCAATTCAATAAAAAATTGAAGGTAAAGGAGACCAATATAGAGTAAAGATATTGTGGTTGAAGGGATCTATACAAGACATGCATAATATGATGATAAGGGCTAAAGAGAAGGATTGCATAATAGACAAAGAAGATTGTATACACAACTTGTTGATGAAAGTTGAATTGGTTAACTTTACAAAAAAAAAAATGTATAGAGCAATTGAGAATAATATGTCATAAAAAAGATACTCTTTGTTATAGGTATTTCTTTCACATTTCATGCATGTGCTAAAAATATATTAGATGATGACTTTGTAACACTTTTGAACAAAAATTGAGTATTCATTTGTATCAATGTTTCAAAACACACTTTGTGATTTTTAGGTGTAGTTTTTTTTTTATCACACTCCATTATTGTAATGATGGATCACAGAGTATTACATGTGAAATGTTGATGTAAAAGAAAAAAAGCTACACATAATTTTTTTCTAGAAAAGTACAAATTCGTTATATGGATTGTGAAATTATCATGTCTTTAATGTTTGACGATTCCTTATTAATTAGGGTTGGTCCTTAAATACAACACCCTAGCACTCAATTTGAAATATTCACACTTTAGTTGGCTCATTGCAACTAGCAAAAATGGACACAATATGGTCCAATTCAAAGTTTCAAATTTAAAATTTCGCGATTCAATTGCATAATTGCAAAAAATGAGTTAGATCAATTCCTCTCTTATGAATTTACTCGAATCAACTTTTAACTACGTGCGTTAACAAGGGTATTATTATTAAATAAAGTTATTTGTCAACTTCCATATAAGATACCCTATCTTATTACCAATCCATGCATAAAAGACAAATTTTGAAAAATCCATGTTTTCAAACTTATTTAATAAATTATTTTGGAAAACACATCAAATAAATTCTATTGGCTGATTAGACACACGTATACAATTTGCACCATTACATTTATCCAATATGATGTCTTGAAATGTTTCTAATTTATTTTTTAAAATTTTTATAAAAGATATGTTTGAATATTATCCAAAGCATTCAGCCGAAAACACGCATTGATTCCATAGTTGTATATGGACGAAAATTGAAATTCCAAACTCAACTTACTATCTCCAAGAAAAAGTGAAAGGAATCTCCAACTCTTAAAAGTTGCCCTTTTTCCTAATTGACAATTTTACAAGTAAAAAAAGATCATATAAATTTTGTCATTTCTGTTTTCAAATACCAGGAATCATCCTTATACTAATAAAATTAAACAAATTTTTCATTTCACATGAAATTGAAATTAAAGATTATATAAATCTCCCCATGAAAACAACTGCTCTGGTGATGGCCCTAAACATGTTTAGCCTGGAAATGAGGTCACAAGATCGAATCTCCGTGAAAAAAAAAATGTCATTTGTGTCACTGAAAAGAACAGAGTTTTACATTTTAAGAAAGAAATTGGCGTAATTGGCCAGATACAAAGACAAGAAAACTCCTGAAGAAATGTTAGGCCTGAATATGAGCTCAGAAGATCGAATCTCTGTGAAAAAAAAATGTCATTTGTGTCACAAATAGAAGAGTTTTACATTTTAAGAAAGAAATTGGCGGAAGTGGCCAAATCCACAGAAACGAAAACCCATGAAAAAATGTTTGTCCTGAAAATGAGCTGAAAAATAATGTCATTTGTGTCACTAAGAAGAACGGAATTTTACATTTTAAGAAAGAAATTGGCGGAATCGGCCAAATCCAAAGAAACGAAAACCCCTGGAAGAGCAGGCACATCTTTCGAAGCCAAGGCCGCCCTGCGCTTGACGGGCGCCGGAGGACACTGTAAAGGCTGCGCAATCCTGTATTCTGCTCCCTTTGGGGTTACAAATCCCGAGCCCTCTTCTTCCCCTTTCTGTAATGGCAAGGGCTTTCCTTCCTCCTCTGTGTAAATCACGATCGAGCGCGCCATTCGAATTATACGAAACCTCCTGCGATTTTTCTTCTCAGTGAAAGAAAGAAATCTTAGAGCTTCAGGGTTTATGGCGTCTGGTCAAATATATGAAGGGGAGGGATGCGCGTTGGGAAGCTTCGTAGTTGTTGAGCGGAATTGGTTGATTGACTAGCTCAAGTCTTGGTCTCGTTTGCTTCGCTGGATTCAAACTTTCAAACTTGACGGCTGTTTCCACGCTGGTTTCGCACCGTCCGACGCGGAGGCGCGTTTTGTTACGGCACTAATTTTGAATTCTACCAAATTTCCTCCTCCTTTCTTCACATGAGAGGTAGTAGAAGATTTGAAATCGAAAAAATCTTAAGATTAATTAAGGATGCTATCTTCGGTTTCATAGATTGTTTAGTTTCGTGGACATCATTAAAATCTTTCATTTATTCATTCATTGGAATGACTGCACACTTTAAGGTCTAGATCTATTCCTAATTTCTTGGAGTGGTAATGGATCCTTTTATATGGACAACTTCTTTATGGGTCTATAGATGACTTATAGTAATATGAGACTACTCCGTATTCTCAAGTTTAGTAGCATGGGACTACTATATATACTCCTTGCCCGAGGCACCTACTACAAACGAGATGTACATACCATACCTTACCCTCTCTAGGATTTGAACTTGTGACCTCTCTTTCAAGAGTACAAATTTTCCACCACAAGGCCAACTCAAGGGTATTGTCCCTTGAGATTATTTGACTGTCGAGATATATAAGCGTGTCTACCTATTCATGCTCATTTCAAATCTGGTAGGAGCAAAGTACAAACTAAACAAGTTATGGAACCTTTTATCTTGAACAATAGCCAAATAGTGTCTCAAAAGTTTTAGTTATGTTCTATGTGGGTTGTTATACTCAAGTAGTCGTGCCCATTGTACTTGTTAGAAAATGCTTATAATTTTCACTACTTGCCTCTGCTATTACAAAACTTATGGAAAAAATAGAGTGCTTATGACACATTTAGGAGCTTGCCTTAATCAAGTCCCTAGTAACATATATCAACTAAAAGTAGTTGAAGAGTTTTGGTGTTGGATCTCACGATGCTAGTGTATGGAGTTGTAACAATGGAAGTGTTGTGTGCAACAACGGTGGATATCCTACATGGATAAAAATGAAAGTATGTGTAGGTGCCAAAAGATAGAGGGAGATGTATCATTCCCTTCCAAGGAAGCTCACTTAAATAAGCATGTCTTAGGTCACCTTAACTATTGGAAAATATATTAGGGCTAGGGTCTTGCAAGTGATGTGATTATTTAGGTGGTAAAATATATATTTTTAATTATAGGACATTAGCATGTATGATCTTATCCAAGAGACGAGAGAATGCCACAATAGTGTCCTAGAAGTGATTTGAGCTCTAAGAGGGTTGAAATAGATATAAAATGAGGTGGAAAACTGTGAAGTATGAACTTTTTGTCTCTGTATTTCCCCCTCACTTATAGTGTACATTTTAGCTATAGTAAAAAATGTATGCTAAAGTAATCCTGGTCTTGCCTAAGGGATGAGAGCATGCCACACTTGTGCCCTAGGTAATAAAAATCTCTTGCTAATGTGAGATGAAGTGCTATTGGGTTGATTTAAGCTCTAATAGAGCAAAAAATCATTAAAATTGAGTTTATTGGTAGCGAGGGATAAAATAAATATTATATGAGGTTAAAAAGTGTGATGCTATTTTTGTATCTACTTTTTGCCCCTACTTTAGTGCATGTGATCTATAATGCATAATGTACTACTAGATGAAGAGGATGAAAAAAGGGTTACTAAGGAGCACTCCTTATTATTTGTCTTCTATTTGAGCCTCATCTTTAGACTCGTAGTACTCACGAAAGAAGAAAGTATTGTTGGCCATAAAAAATAGTTAGAAGATTTTTTTTATACATTTTAAACTATTTTCTACTTTGAGTTTGATGAAATAGGTGAGTAGGGCCTATCATGGAGTTGGAATCAATGTGGCCCTTATGATATCGAGGGGAATTAAAGGAGTGAAGTGATGAAATATCCAAGGAGGACCAATGTAACCAATAATGTTTGGGGGATTTGAGTATGACCAGTTTGAAAAATAAATAAATCTATGGTTGCTAAAATGAGTTTTCACTATAAAAAACAATTTGATTTGCCTTGATTCAATTATGATTGAGATGATTCATGGTTGTGAAAAATCCTTGTTTTCCTTAACTATTTTCTAGTTTTTCATGCATTTCTAGCACTTTGAAATCCTTTGGAGGCTTGGTGGCACTTGCACCATCTGATTGCACCACATAATCCTTATCTAATAGTGTGCAATGGTTTATAGTTTCACAATATTTTGGCATGACAGGCCCATCATTTTCCTTCAGTGCTAATATTTTTCATTGATAGTAGGTCTCATGCTCTTCATTATTTTTTATTTATGAATACCAAATGGCATGCTCCTTGAGCTTAAAAAATGATTCAAACAAGAATAGGGATGAAAAAAATGGAAACCTGGTCCTTATAGCAACAACCTCATAAACCACATCAACAATTTAAACCTCTTTCAACAACTACATACACAGATATAACACCAAATCCACGAGGGAAATCAACAACCTTAAAAATCAAGGGTTTTTATTCACTAATAATTTTGAGTGAATCAAGTCACTATATATAACACTCTTTCTCATGCATGCTAATCTAATAAAAACTAGTTTTATGACATTCCCAACCCATTACACATTGTCTCATGATAAAGAATACATCTTGTAAAAATACTCTCAAAACTAACTATTTTACATACATTAAAGTTTGAGGATTTTACACCCTTTTTTGAAAAACCATTAAAAAAACCTTTATGGAAATTTGAGTAGCATATTACCATATACATATACATTAAAACTATACCCAAGAACTAAAAACAACAATAGTAGTCTTAACTATACTTCAACATCTAATCTATATAAATCCAAATTGCTAACCTACAAACATATATTTCCTAGCCATCACCTACTTCAAAAAAATTTCTAATAGCTAAAGAAGTCGAACCCAACACATTGTCCTTCTTTACTTTTATCAAATTCCTTCATTGGGCACCTAGGAGAGAGAAAACAAGATGCAACCAGAAAATGCCAAATGCCCCCCACATCCAAGAGTTGTATTCATTCTTTAAAAAATGAGGATAATTAATTTGTGTACGAGATAAATCTTACATGTTAGATCCCAAATTTGGTGCCTACTTTTCAAGGAGTTGAGAAAGAAAGGAGGAAAAGAAAATTCCCCAATTCATGGTATTAACATAGTCTAATCCCCACAATTAGTGCAAATCAACAAATAATGATACTCCACAAATTAAATACCTAAAATAGAATCAATGTACATTTAAGGTGTTAATGTTGGCCTATTTTCATTGATGTCATTGATGTGGTCTGACTTATATTATGGTTCGGTTGTTTGCTCCGGTATATTATATGTGCAAAGTCTATATACTTGCTTTGGCGTTTATCTCATGCAGTTTTGTGATCTAGTAAGGCATCTTAGGTCCGGTCCCATCTGAAAATATTGAAGGCATGTTCTACAAGACAGGTTTTGGATCCGATCCTATCTGGATATGAAGGAGGCATATTTTACAAAGTATTTTGGGAGTCAAGAGTGAAGCAGACATCTTATGAAGTCACTTTTGCATTTGCATGTGGATATATTGGTCTCATCCCCTCTCCAGTTGAGCTGACTTATCATAATTCTTTGGTGCGGATATATAAACAATAGTTTTTGCAAAATATAGATATAGTTGTTGAAAAATAGCTTATGTGTACATATTGTATATGCAAAAAGTTTTGTGAATGTGAATGTTGTTTGGTGGTGTATGTACAATGGATGTAAAAGCATTTTGTGTACTTTAACAAAATTGTGTCTCATGCATATGTCATATGCAATTCTAGTAGTTCAATTTTGTATTTTGACTATAAGCCTATCATCCAACAATGAGCCTTTTTGTATTTGGACAGTGAGCCCCTCCGACAATGAGCCACCTTTTGTATTGTGTAACCGATTACATATTACACTATACTTGAGATATCACTCTCTCCATGGTTTTTCCCATGTTGGGTTTTCCACGTATAAATTTGGTGTTATGTGTTTTGTGTTAATTTCTTTTACTGTATTTAAATTATGTTATGTGATTGGTTAGTTAGAAGTTTTAATTAGTTCAAGGGAATACTATTTCACCCCTCCCCTCTTAGTATTCCAGATATTCAACAATGAGTATCAGAAGATAAAGACTCTTGGACCACACATGTTCAGAAGATTAAGCGGTTCTTTGGTTAACTTTGGTTGTCTCCCTTAGGGGGAGTTAAGTTTATGAACATTTCTTTTCTTGGTATTTGTCCTTTGTCATTGCTATCAAAGGGGGAACAATGTTCAATATTATGTTTGTTATGTTGTTTATGCAAATCTTTCAAACAATTTCAGTTGTTAGTTTTAACTTCAGTTTTCTTTTGTACTTTATGTTGCCATCAATGATAAAGAGGGAGATTGTTGGCCTATTGTCATTGATGTAGTATAATCCGACATATATGTCATTGATGTGGTCTGACTTATATCATGGTTCAATTGTATGCTCCAGTGTATTATATGTGTAAAGTCTGTATACTTGCTTTGATGTCTATCTCATGCAGTTTTGTGATCCTGTAAGGCATCTTAGGCCCAATCCTATTTGAAAATATTGAAGGAATGTTCTACAAGACAAGTTTTGGATTTGATTCTATCCGGATATGAAGGAGGTGTATTCAATAAGGTATTTTGGGAGTCAATATTGAAACCAACATCTTATGAAGTCACTTTTGCAATGGCATGTGGATATATTAGTCTCATTCCCTCTCCAGTTGAGCCGACTTATCAAATTTATTTGGTGCAGATATATAAACAACAATTTTTGCAAGATATAGATATTGTTGTTGAAAAACAACTAATGTGTACATATTGTATATGCAAAAAGTTTTGTGAATTTGAATGTTGTTTGGCGGTATATGTACAATGGATGTAAAAGCATTTTGTGTACTTCAACAGAACTGTGTCTCATGCATATGTCAGATGCAATTCTAGTAGTCCAATTTTGTATTCCGGCTAAGAGCCTATCTTCTGATAGTGAGCCTTTTTGTATTTGGGCGGTGAGCCCTCCAGGCAGTGAGCCACCTTTTGTATTATGTAACCAGTTACATATTACACTATACTTGAGAGATCACTCTCTCTATGGTTTTTCCCACATTGGGTTTTCCATGTATAAATTTGGTGTTATGTGTTTTGTGTTAAGTTCCTTTACTACATTTAAATTATGTTATGTGATTGGTTAGTGTAGTCACATAAATCTGTCCATTTTAATTAAATGAATATTTCATATTTATTTGATTAAAAATCCACTAACCTTCAATTAATTAAATTAATATTTAATTAATTCATCCCCAAACATTCTTCTATTAATTAAATAAATTATTCAATTTATTTTAATTCATTCATTAAATCCAATTCAAATCAATTAAATAAATAAAATCAATTTATTTAATTAAATCCCCCTTTTCCTCTTTTAAATAAATTAACATTTATTTAAATCATTTTAAAACCCCCCCCACTTGCATTTTCCTACAAATACAACTTGCACACATTTATTAAAATAAATGAATTTTTATTTTAATAAAATCCTATTTTCCCTCACCCACCAAATCCACTTGCAAAATCTAATCCCCTTCTAGATTCTTCTAACCCCTTCCTAATTAGCCTAATCCATCCCCTAAATATTGTCACATTCATAAGCAAAATGGAGTCACTTCTCAAATGGCCCAAAGTCTTGGATAACCATTGAAGGTTTTCAACCTTCAACCACCAAAAACCCCAAAGTCTTTGAAAACCATTAAAGGCTTCCAACTTTCAACCACTTAATCCACAAAGTCTCCAATAACCATTAATGGTTAACCCAAACCCTCCTACATGGTTAAAACATTTGTTTTGACTCAACCTCTACCCAACCCAAGGGTCTCATCAAGCCTTTAATGCTTTGACCATGATTATCTCTTAATCATTTGCACAAAGGTTTATCCTTGGATTAACTCCTAATCCAGTGGGTAAGCCTAACTTAGACTTGACCCTTAGCCTTTAGATAACCATGAGGTCTTCTCAGGCCTTTAATGCCTCCAACCTCTTCTCTCAACCCAATCCTGTGTTGACACTTGTCACTATTTTATTGGTGCCAATTGTGCACATGGATCCCCAACTTTCAAGCTTGACCCTTGATTAAACCCTTCAATCCTGGCCATCCATTTCTCCATTTTTCCTATAAGTAAGAGCCCATTCCTTCATAATCCAGATCCTGAAAACTTGTAAGCATTTAGACTATAGCCATTTTAGAGAGCATTTAGCATAGCATAACTAAATCTTGTCTTTTTGGTAAAATCAATCATTTTAGCAATAAAAATAGCTTTTTATTTCATGTTTGGAGCTATTCTACAATCTCAATCCTCCATAAGCATCCATAGTGCAAAAAGCTGCTGAGAGCTACACTATTTTGGAACTTGGAGAGGAGAGGAACAAGGGAGAAGGAACTAATATCATGCTGAGAGATAGTTGGAGATATCTCATTGTCTTACTTCTTTAGTTAGATTCATTAGCATGTGTTTTAAGTATCTCTCTTGGAATGCCTTCATGTGTTTGGTTTTTGATTGATTAACTCTAACGTCTTGTGTGTTTTGTGTTGTTTGATCTTAAACTAACATTGTGCCATTTAGGAGGGCATCATTTGGTGAACCCGACGTGAATCGAACACGCAACCTTCTGATCATTTTTTTTGAAATTAACATTTTGCTTGTTGAAATTGTCACACAGGTCGCGCTTCAGCGCTATTGAACGCGTTTTAGCGCTATTGCAAACTTTCTTTTAGCGCTATTGACCCTAAGATAGCGCTATTGAAAATGTTTCAGCGCTATTGATAACATTCCAGCGCTATTGTCACCGTTTCAGCGCTATTGACATAATTCTAGCGCTTTTGTCTTCTCAAGATTTTCTTTTCTTTCAGCGCTACTGTTTAAATTAGCGCTTCTGCTCACGCAGACTAGCGCTGTTGTATTAATCAGCGCTTCTGTAAAAACACAGAATAGCACTGTTGCGACAGAGTGTCGCCCAAATGGACTTGTAACCCAAAAATCAGAATTTAGGCTTCTGGAAGCCCCCCTCTTTGAGCATTGATTTTATTAACTTGTTTCTTTTCTTTGTGCAGGTTAAACAACACAACAAAAATCACAAAAATTTTCATTTAGTGCTTAAAAAGAACTTAAAAACACAAAAAAGAGTTTTTCATTGTTTTCTAGTTAGGCCTCATTTTATTTGGTGCTTAAAATCAACAATTCCATTTTCTTGCATCAAATTAAAGAATTTACAATCCAGACTTCAAATTTTGGGCAAGTAAGAAGAACAATTCACTTGTTTTTGATTTTTTGCAAACAAATTTTCCTTCATGCAAACGTGTTTTTCATTAAGTTGACCAGGACTTTCAACTTCTAGATTACAAAACATATTGCTTTGAAGTTAAAAAGAACACCATGACTGTTGGAGCAACATCTCCAAATAGTTAGATCATATTGCCATGATGGATTAAAAAGAACAAGTGAATTTCGTGTTTGGCACGCTTGTGCACAAAAGTCAGTCGAGTGGACCTACTTCTAACACACACTATCCTCTCCCTTGGCTCTCGTGGTCCTAGGTGCAAGAGAAAAGTGTTAGTAACACTCAAAATTTTATTTTTTAAGAGAGGCTTGCCAAGGGATCGATACTCTTGGGAACGACCTCGAGCGGTAAATCCTTCGAGCCGCTATAGAAATCAGGTGAGAGCGAAAGCTGTAGCCTTGGGTATAGCTGTTCCTACAGTGTAACTGGCCGAAAGGACAAATGGGCCCCACCACCAGTTACAAGGCTCTTAAGTGAGTCACTGCAGAATGAACTTATGTCCAAAAACATCGAACATGACTAAACACCTTTAAGTAGTAGCCCACCTATTCTATTGATTGAGGATATTTGAGGTATAATTTAGTGCAAGAGCATAGATGGTTTTGCTCCCAAGATACTCACCATACATATTTCCTTGAGTAGAAACATAGCTTTTTGAAAGGTCACTTGTGGCTTGATAAAAGTGGTGACTCCCCCATCATAGGGATCATCTATTTGTTATGCTCGTGCAAGACTTAGTATATCACATCCTTACCTGCCACGACGGGATTCATAAGGTATGTAGTACCAAAGTCGAAGAAATATCAAGATGTGGGCTAAATTTATCACAACTGGCCATTTGACCTTAGGGATAAATAGTGTTTGAAGTGTGTTCGTTTTACAGACCTAGTGCAAATTGAGCCGACTTCAGGCTTTGGAATTACACCTTAAAATAAATCTAAAGGAAGGGTCAAAAAAAAGTCCAAGGATTGGGTTGATCTAGACCCATACTCATTTGTGCCTTTTGAGGCTACAATTTTGTGTTTGTGTGCTTGCTTTGTTTTCTTGTCAAAGGAAAAATCAGAAAATCAATCCCAAAAACAAAGTATTCATCCAACATCTGTCAACACAACCAAAAATACCAAAAACAAAGTGCAAACAACACGGAGTCATAACTTTTATGACCATTCTTCACATCTTGCGAAAGAAGAAGTGTCATCAGAATATCACCTTGAAAAAAAAACCACTAAGCTCAAAGGCTTTGATCAAAAGGAGGAAATTCTTCTATCTCAATAGACAAATCTTTGTCTCACATAGAGTCTTTCTACATCGCATGCGTCTATACCTTCAAGGTAAAACAAACGAGTTTGATTCAGAATCATTGAACCACAGAGCTTTTATGCAATATAGAGCTCTGAGTTATCACAAAAATCAAGGAGGAAAGATTAATCCCAACTTCTTCCCAAACATCTGTATCACCTACAACACAGCTCGAGAAGTGCCACCAACGCCTGAAAGGGAAGAGATAGAGTTTGTCCCATTTGTAACACAAAGTTTTTATTGAAGTTGAAAACAAAACATCCATCATCTCATTCATACATCATCATTCCATCATCAATCCATCCCAAAACTCTCAAAACATTAAGAGGTTCTTGTCCCAAGATTCCTTTTTAGATATTGCTTGAAATCAAACACATCACATCACTTTTTAGATTGTTTCTACATCTAGGATAAGCTCATCCTAAGAGACACATCTACGCAGGTTAAAACTAGTTCATGAGTGAATCCTCTCATTGCTAGGTAGTTAAATCTGTAACACATCTCAGATTTCTCTACACCTTATCACATCCAAACTCCTCAAAACAAACAAGCAATTCAAAGAAAGAATTTCGGTTACATCTACCTTAGAGTGCTAGAGATCTACATACAACACAATCCACCAACCATCAATCTTTCATTTCATCACCACTCATCATCATCTTCAAACAACTTCAAAAACAAACTTGCAAACAAAATGGCTCAAACCTGATCACGCATAAGGCAATGAGAAATAGAAATTGAGGAAGAAGAGGACAACCTCAATGAATTTCAAGAAGCACTTGGAGGAAATGGGAATGATGAAAACCCAGGTACACCCACTCCTTCAACAATCGAAAGGGTTCAGCATAATCCTCATTTTAACAGATTATTTGATGAAATACTAAGGAGCAATGCAGATGCTCACTTCTTAAAACTCGCTCAAGAAGGAGCCAAACTCCCCTCAGACTTTGATCTTGCCCAATTAAGACAAGCATCAGAAAGACAAAGTCGCCATGAGGAAGAAAGGCGTAGAGATCCCATCAGATATAACATCCCTCGAGGTAACCCACCACCTCCTCCTCCTAATGAAATAGAGATGTTGGGGAAACAAGTCGAGAATCTCGCCCAACAACTTCATAGTGGTGTCAAGATTAACCAATTTTCACTCAACGACATCTTTCCCTATCCGTTTGATAGGAATCTTTATATGCCACCCTTTCCACGCGGGTTCGAAACACCAAAATTCAAAAAATATAGAGGAAAGGGAGATCCCCGTGATCACATCCGAGAGTTTCATTCTGCTTGTCTTGAAGTGGCTTATGAGGACACATACCTAATGCGCCTTTTTCCCCAAAGCTTGGGAGGAACAACCACATCATGGTTTTCCCGACTACCAGGTGGCATTAGAACATTTGAGGAACTCATCCAGAAGTTCCTATCTCATTACTCTTATAATATTGAATGTGACATCACCATGGCTGATCTATGCAATACCAAACAAAAACCAGGTGAATTATTCTCAGTATTCCTGCAACGATGGCGCCAAATGTCTAGCAGACGTTCTCTTCAGTTACCTGAACGAGAACTAGTGGAAATTTTCATTTCCAACTTAAACGAAGAAATGGAATTTCACCTGGATGTTAAAGATACAGATTCTTTTAACGATATGATCACCAAAGGTATAAAATGTGAAAGGGCACTCATCAAAAAAGGACTCATCAAAATCTTTAATGAACCCAAAGATGGTCCTCGCCCGCGCTTCAATAGTGATAAACCGAACTTCTGGAACAAGAACAAAAATATCGTCAATGATGGGGTTGTGGATGCTCAAACTATCCAAAATGCACAACCTGTGGTTCGATTTGCAAGACAAAATCCTCCACCTCCAAATAACACAAATGTTCTTCCTAATCAAGGTCGCATCACATCTCATGATGAACCAAGACCCCGTCCACAAAAACAAAAACGCACATATACTCCCTTAGGGGAACCCATTGAAATGGTGATGCGACAACTCATTTCTCAGAATTTGATCACTCTACCTAAGTTATCAAATTATGAGCCCCAGGTCAAACTGGCATGGTGGAGAGATACTGAACATTGTGAGTTCCATCAAGGAAGAGGACACAAGACAAGTAATTGTCACCGATTGAAAGATCTCATTCAGGATCTTATTGACCGAGGAGAAATTGAAATTGAAGGGCATGACCCAAAAACAACCAATAATGATCATTAGATGTTCAAGAACCCACTTCCATCGCAAGATCAAAGGGGTCCTTCCACTTCTAGACGAGGTCCTGATACCACTGATTATACGCAGGCTGCGTATAATTACACTGTCAATCACCTGTATGATGCCAGTGAACAAATTGCAACTATCACCTTCAAAAATCCCACCCCAAATTGCAATGTTGTTACGCGTCGCGGCAAAGTTACCATCAAGGCAGCTCCACAAGGCACCACCTCCATCCCAAAGCAGTAAAATCTTGTGGAACAATTAGACAAAACCCCTGTGCTTATATCCATTTTGGAGCTTTTGCGTCTGTCACCCTCTCATAAAACTATCTTGGATCAAGCACTCCAAGAGGTGTCAGTCCCTGCAAACCTGAACACGGACCAATTTCAAGCCATGGTTGGAAATCTAAAGTCATCACCTTGTCTCACTTTTTCCGAAAGTGACAACTCTTCGTTCCAGCAACCTCATAATGCCTCACTCCACATTGAAGGCTTTGTCAACCAACACAGGATCAAGCAAGTCTTGATCGATAATGGAGCAGGCCTAAACATTTGCACACTACAGTTGGTCACAGCATTGGGATATGCAATAGAATCAGTGGATCCTCGCAAGAAGATCACCATCAAGGCCTATGATGATGCAGAGCGTTCATCCAAAGGAGCCGTGGTACTACCAATCCGAGTGGGCCCTGTGGTAAAGCACATCATCTGTCAGGTTCTGGACCTTCCTCTGCCATATAATCTATTATTAGGGAGACCTTGGATACATGCCATGCAAGCTGTTCCATCTACCTACCATCAATGTATCAAGTTCCCACATAATGGTGCAGAGATCACAATCCTGGGTGATGCAAATCCTTTTGCATTTTGCCATAATATCAGCCATCAACCAGAGATTACAGTTCCTAATAATAGAGAAACCATTTCCTCCACATCATATGTAAGTCCCGCCTCTCTTGCCAGTTCAAACACCCCTATACCCAAGCAAGAAAAGCTTAAGATGAAAATCGCAGAGGAAGGTCCTGGAGAATACAACTTGAGTCAGCTCTTTTGTGTGGGACAAATGCCCACTTCTCCTAGAACTCATGGTAAGCCACATCAGTTACTCCAGCAACCACTAATCACGCCTGCATGTGCCTTAACGCCTTTCATTCTTGGAAAGAGTCAAGAGGAAGAGACACAAGATGAGGACCTGGCGGAATGGATCTATAAAGATCCCATCACCACTGACAAACCACAAGTTACACTTCCTACGGAACAGTATGGTAAAGGCCTCCTCATTATGCAAAGAATGGGGTATGATGGTCAGAGTGCTTTGGGATACTGCAAACAAGGACGACATGAACCTCTGCTACCAGAATTCAAGCCCAAAGGTAATACAGGCCTAGGCTTTGAAAAAGAGATCCTTCCTAAACTCAGATTCAAAGGAAAACCCAGCAAACCATTTTGCCCGCCTACTGCAAAGAGGACACCTTTCATAATCAAAGCACCATCAAGCACTATCCCCACTGCCCTATCGAGGCTCACAACCCCACCGCAACCGTCATCAATATCATTCATCCCACCAAACGAACCGGTAATCCCATCAGTAGCACCATTAGCAGCAGCAACTGTGTCAGAACCCGCAGCAACATCTATGGCACCAGCCGTTCCAACAGAAGCCACTAAATCAACACTGTCGATACTTCCAGTGACAAATCCTTTAAATCCCATCACGGTTCCTGCAACACCGATCACCACAAAGGTACATAAACCAATCACACCTGCCGTGTTCAACTCCAAAGACATCCCAGTATGGTATAGCAATCGGATGCTGGAAAGTGATTCAGAGACCGACTCACATGAGTGGGAATTTGATTCTGTACAACTTAACACTTCAGATGAGGAAGACACATCACCACCTCCGCCACGCAAAGACATTCCTGTTTATGGAGAAGCACATATAAAGACCACTTGGGTACCTGAGCTGGAAACATCTTCCACAGACCCTACGTCTCATCCTACGCCTGATTCTGACAGGGAGAGTACCATCAACGACCTTCACCACATTGTCTTAACCCTCACTGATACATCTCCCGCACTTAACTTAATCGATGAAGTAATGCCCATTATCCACCCTGAACTCATTGAATGGAACCAACCAAATCCCCCATGTCTTGACCTCTTCCAGAACGATGAGGCTATCATTGACTTTTTGGAATTAAGGGATAATCTACCAAGCGGGGATCACAAAGCTGGATTCGCCATTCAACTTAATAGCGCAGCATACTTCGGGGCGGATGCCAAACCCTTCAGATGTAAAAATATAACAATAAAACATGGATCTTCTAGTGAAAACCACATAGTGGCACTATTTGATCCGGCAACAGTAAAAAGAAAGAGCGTATCCAATGGTGAAAACCTCTCTGAGGCGCTTGAGGATGAAGGGTTTGACATTCTCCCTGCAAGCACACAACAGGAACGATCAACGATTCTTATCGAGGAAACCAAAGAATACAATGTGGGGACTCCTGAAAACCCTCATATCATACATCTAGCATCTCTTCTCACTACAGAGGAACAACCTCAATTCATAGAATTCTTCCAGAAGCGTCAGATCAACTTCGCATGGTCATATGCAGACATGCCTGGGCTTGATCCTGATTTAGTCATGCATCACCTCACCGTAGCAGAAGGAGCCAAACCTATCAAGCAGAAGCTTCGTAAAATGCATCCTCAAATTGCTGTGCTAGTCAAAACAGAACTCAAGAAACTCCTGGATGTTGGTTTCATTAGACCAATTGATTATGCAGAATGGACCTCCAATATTGTGCCTGTCGGCAAACCAAAAGGGGGCATCCGCATTTGTACAGACTTCAGAGACCTGAATAAGGCATGTCCTAAGGATGACTTCCCCCTTCCAAATATCGACATCATAGTGGATCTGACAGCAGGACATCCATTGCTTTCACTCATGGATGGCTTTTCAGGATACAACCAGATAAAGATCGCACCAGAGGACCAACATAAGACAGCTTTCACATGTCCATGGGGCACATACTGCTGGAATGTAATGCCTTTTGGTCTAAAGAATGCAGGAGCGACCTATCAGAGAGCAATGACCACCATCTTCCATGACATGATGCATACTATGATGGAAGATTATGTGGATGATTTACTAGCAAAATCACTTACTAGAGAAGGACATCTTCACATCTTAGATAAAATATTTGATAGACTGGAACAATATCATGTTCGACTCAACCCAAAGAAATGTGTCTTTGGAGTGACCTCCGGGAAGCTTCTAGGATACATTGTCTCAAGCAAAGGCATTGAGGTCGATCCAGCAAAGGTAAAAGCTATCATGGACATGCCACCTCCAAAGAATATCAGTCAGCTAAGGACATTACAAGGGCGGCTTCAATCCATCCGAAGATTCATTGCACAATTGGCTGATAAGTGTCACCCATTCACACACCTGCTACACAAGAACATCCGCTTTCAGTGGGATGACAAATGCCAGCAAGCATTTCAGGCACTTAAAGACTATCTCATGAATCCACTATTGTTGATGCCACCAGATCCAAGTAGACCATTGTTACTTTATATCTCAGCAACAAGTACAACATTGGGTGTATTATTGGCACAACATAATGCAGAAGGCAAAGAGTGTGCTGTATACTACATCTCTCGCACACTGGTTGGCTATGAACTCAATTACACACCTATTGAGCGAGCTTGCCTAGCAGTAATCTTAGCAGCCACTAAATTGCGACACTATCTGTTGACACACAAGGTACAACTCATCGCAAAGATTGATCCACTCAAGTACTTACTCAGCAAAGCAGCATTGACAGGTCGCTTGGCCAAATGGGTAATGATTCTAAGTGAATTTGACATCGAGTATGTGGACCGTAAAGCTATCAAAGGTCAAGACATTGCAGATCAGTTGGCTGATGCACCACTCATAGGCGATCATCCTCTCATTTCCAATTTTCCAGATGAAGAGATATTCATGATCACAGAAGCACAACCATGGAAACTATATTTTGATGGTTCATACACTAGGCACAGCTCGGGGGCAGGCATTCTGTTTATCACACCTCAAGGTGACAGCATCCCGAAGTCTTACAGGCTCATATTTCCATGCACCAACAACATAGCAGAGTATGAGGCCTTGATCACAGGACTCAGGCTAGCCTTACAATGGAAATTACAAGAACTGCAAGTATATGGCGACTCACAACTAGTCATTCGACAAGCAACAGATGAATATCAGACCAAAGATGATAAACTCATGCCATATAAGCAAATGGTGGACACTCTAAAGACATCATTTACTACTATCACTTTTGAGCAGATACCAAGAGATCAAAATCGAGCTGTTGACGCTATGGCTACCATCGCATCTCTACTAGATCTTCCACAGAATTCAACACGCTACGAGTTCTTGGTCGAACAACTTTGGATCCCCGCTTATGATATCCCCGAATCTGAAATGATATGTCGCCTTGTTGGTTCCGAATCACCATGGTACGGTGAGTTCTACACCTATCTTTGCAATCATACCCTTCCTCCCAACCAATCGAATAACCAACGAAAAACCTTCATTCGCCAAACAGCTCGATATACCATTATTGCCGAAACCCTATACCGACGTAGTCTTGATGGTACTCTCCTTCGGTGTCTGGAACAAGATGAGATAACAAAGGCTTTGGAAGAGGTACATGAAGGAATTTGCGGGAGTCATTCAAGTGGTCCATCACTAGCCAAGAAACTCATGCGAGCTGGATACTATTGGCCATCTATGGAAAAGGATTCCTACTACTTTGTCAGGAAATGCAAGAAATGTCAAGTTCACGGCGACCTGATACATGCACCAGCACAGGAACTGCAACCAATCACAACACCATGGCCTTTTTGTCAATGGGGCCTTGACCTTGTGGGTAAGATTCATCCATCTTCATCCAATGGCCATAAATTCATTATTACCGCCACCGAATATTTCACCAAGTGGATCGAAGCTGTTCCACTTACCCAAGTCACCGGCAAGCAGATCGCCTCATTCATCCTCAACTACATCATCTGCCGGTATGGTGTACCCATGTCCATCATCACAGATAACGGTCTTCCTTTCAAAAATCAGGATGTCCGTGAACTTTGTGAGAAATTTCATATCCAACATCGCTTTTCCACTCCCTATTACCCACAAGGCAATGGTCAGGCTGAAGCATCCAATAAAAACATATTGAGGATCCTAAAGAAGACAGTCAATGATGTCGGTCGTGATTGGCATGTTCAATTGAATCCAGCGCTATGGGCATATCGAACTAGCATTCGGACCCCTACAGGTGCAACTCCTTATTCATTGGTCTATGGTGCAGAAGCTATCTTACCTATTGAGGTTAAGATACCATCATTACGAGTTTCCTTGCATAATCTCATCGATGATGAAGCTTACAGAGTCTCACGTCTTCAGGACTTAGAGTTACTTGATGAGAAGCGACAAGCTGCATACAATCACCTCAAAGCCTATCAGCAGCGCATGAGTAGAAGTTACAATCACCGAGTTAGATCTCGTACATTTGAGGTAGGTGATCTTGTTCTTCGAGAAAATCCTCGCAACCAACCAAATAGAGAACATCAAGGCAAGTTTGAATCAAATTGGCTCGGCCCATATGTTGTCACTGCTGTATTCGGGTTCGGGGCATATCAGTTGGCTACATCAGATGGAGAACCACTCGCAGATCCAATCAACAGCATGCACCTCAAACGGTTTTATACCTAAGCTGTATAGAGCATCAGGCTCCCCTACATATCAGAAAAATACCAAAAACATTCAGAAAATGTCCTGAAGAAAATACAAAAACATTCAAAAAAGTAAAGAAAAATCATGCATCCAAACGGTGAACAACCACTCCGGTGGCACCTTGGGTAAGTACGATAGTGAAAACCTGGCAAATAGGTGCCACTCATGAAGGCAATGACTCCAGTATCTTTCAGGCTCGTTGCGATCACATTCATGCACACATACATACATCCATCCCAACCATGGCTTGTTATTTGATCTGCAATTAAGAAAGTACTCCATGCGTCTAGCATCCCACCTTTTCATAGTCAGGTCTACAAACTGGGGGCAATACCCTTAACCTAGTAATGGAAGTGGATTCTACATTGTCTTATGTGTCATTACACTCTTCATTCAGGCGATCATCAGAAAATACAAAAACATTCAAAAATTTCCCAGAAAATACAAAAACATTCAAAAATGTCTCAGAAAATACAAAAACATTCAAAAATGTCCCAGAAAATATCAAAAACATTCAAAAACAATACAAAATCCAAAAAAAATACCAAACACATTCAAAAACAATACAAAATCCAAAAACATCGATAAAACCCATCAAAAATCACACAAAAACATGGCAACCCCTTGTACATATTCATTCAAGCAGATGCAAAACAAACATTGACAAAATACTCACACAATGACCATTTACCAATCAAACCACACAATCGACATTAACAATACAAACCTGTCTTTAACACAAGGATGCATCCTTCCTTATCAAAACAAAGACAAGATGACATTTTCTTTGACAAGAAAATTATGTTAGGCTATCAAATACTTGGTTGATTTGTGAGTACAATCGTTTGTTTATCTGTATCGAGATCTTTCAGCATTGTTTTGTATCGTTTGTGCATTATTTCCGATGAAGTTCTGGGGCATGTACTAATAGTGTCTACGTGGGAAGTTCACCAAGCTACGTGATCTTATGCAAAATACAGTCATAGATCTCTACGGCTTGCTGACTACAGCGTATACCTCGACCATATGGGCATGAACCATTACCAAGGATCCATATTCTTTATTCTTTATGTATATATACTGTTTGGTTGTAGGTACAATGCTCATTCTTTGGTTCCTCCTCATCCAATTTGGATAAAGGTTTTATTTTCTTAGTACGGTATGAACTTGTCTCAAGATCTGATCAGCCTAAGATCAAGGAGGACGATCCAAGTCATGCACGAAAGGAGATAATCCTTGTCTGTTCCGCAAGCAATACTCTGGTCGACTTGACCCTTATATCAAGTCGTTTGTATTAACTTGCTATATTAAAATCCATGAAAGAAATACTCAGGTCGTCTTGAATTATTGTGTCAAGATGCTTGTATTCTCTTCCAACATTTTAAAGCTCAATGATGAAAATAGAGCACTATGGATCGTCATTTCATCTCATCTGTTTATATATTGCATTCCGTTGCATATCACCCATCCGTTCACTTATTCATATAGAGGTTTTATATGCAAAAATGAGAAAATTAAGCTGGTCTTGGATACAATCACAACCGAGTACTCTGATACATCATCAGTGCATCATGCAAAGTCTTAAAAACCTTGCATTCCTCATGGTCATATCATCATTGCATTTAGGTGCATCTTGCATTGCGATTAGTTTTCATTAACAAAATCATTTTCATCATTGCATCAATCATAAATAGTTAGATTCATTCATGGGATCAAATTGTCTTTGGTTGTTTTAAATCATTTACTAAACATTTCATCCAGTATAAATTATCCCTTCTCATCTTATCAACTTATTATTCTTACACACATCCATTTATCCATTTAGTTACAAAGTGCATTCATTCATTCATTAATAAGCATCTTATTATGTTCATTATAGGATTCATTTCACATTACATTCATTATCATTACATTTAAGGTACAGTTATTATATCCATTAGTTATCGTATCATCCCATTTATCATTTGTACTTACAAAACATCTTTAAAAGCATTTAGATTCATAAGACCATCTGTTTACAAAACATTGATTCATTTACCACATTATCATATAAACATTTGTACTTTACATTTGTTTATCCATTTACATTCATTTACCACATTATCATATAAACATGTGCACTTTACATTTTGTTTATCCATATTACATTCATCTAAAAACACATCTAGGTGCATATTCATACATAACATCATTCATTCAAACATCATCACATCAATCATCTTATCATTGCATCGCAATAGGAAACATCAAAAATCTTGTTCATACATCACAACATAAGCATATATCATCAATGGCATTCCATACATAAAGCATTACATCACAAAACCAATACATCATATATATGTAAACCTGCATTCATATGTCAGTATCTCACATCATAACTCATCACAAAAACATGCATAAAAGAAACATCTCATCAAATGCATACATGTACACATATACCTCTAAGCAATAAATCATCATCATGCATAAACGACCATACATAATCACATGCATAATCATCACAAATATGGGATCTCCTCATATATATCATCTCATATATCAGAGTACAATGAAGTCTACAAAATCGGCTACCAAGAGCCATCCAAAATACAGTCCAAAAAATAGACAATGATACAATACATGTATGCAAAAATGCTCTCTCAAATGCCACTCTGGCCAGATGCTGTACCACCACCACCCCTACCTGCTCCACCGCTGGTACCTGCACCACCTGATCCATCTCTCCGTGGAGGCCTCATCGAACCCCCACTCCCTCCTGCATCCCCTGATCTCTCCTGCCGTAGAGGACCCATCACATCCCCACTGCTCTGCATCCTCTGTGATTGCTCGGATTTGGCCTGCCGCATCTGTGAGTAACTGAGAGCTCGCTGGCTAATCGGTACCACCTGCTCATATAACCCCCGCCAGTACTCTATCTCCGCCTGTGCTCGCCGTATCTCCCTCATAATCTCCCCTGAAGGCCCCTGTGCACCAGTCCGCACTCTCTCCTGCAGCTCCGCCAATCTCTCCACCGCAGTATCTCTCTCCCGCAGCACCACTGTCAACTCTGACTCATGTGCAAATAGCTGCACATCTCTAGCTGCTACCTCCGCCTCTAATCTCTCTACCTGGGTCTGCAAATAACCTATCATGTGCTCCCGCAGATCCCCAGTAGCTCCCTCCCCCAAGATCGATCATATGTCACCAACTGCCCCCGAATCGGAATCCGAAGGATACGCCACACGTCCTCTAAAGTCACCGTCATCTCGCCCTGGGCCAGATGGAACGTGCACGTCTCACTGTGCCATCGCTCTGCCAATGCTATGATCAGGCCGTGATTCATCCGAATCACGGGCATATGCATCACCTCGTAGAGGCCAGTAGCCGCAATACAATCAATCTCTATCTGCGTCAATCGATCCCACAATCCCTGTGTCGCGGGGTGGCGCTCGCGTAATTGCAACACGCGCAGATCCTCCTGCACATAGACATTCATCCAACCACCATCAGTTGTTTTGTTATCAAACTTTCTTAAGTTTAAACCTAGACTATCATCAGATACTTTGATCAAGTATCTTCAGGTCTCAACAGGTAAGCAATCATGGCCGCCTAGACTTCAACAGACATTTATCCTAACAAATGACCTAAGTCTCATCGGGCTGCTATGGTTCAAAACAACTCCCACTTCACCTCACCATCCATCAATCGTTAGGCATCAGGAGATTTATTTTTGTCCAAAACTGGGGCATCTCGTTATTCTAGGGCAAAAGCGCTATTTTATCTACAATAGCGCTAGTTCTACACAATAGCGCTACAAAAAAACCAAAAGCGCTAAAACTGCCATACAATAGCGCTAAAAACTCAAAAGCGCTAAAAACGCTATACAATAGCGCTATTACACATCAATAGTGCTCAATTAACCCTACGACAGCGCTAATTTGTCAAATGCGCTAAAACTTGCCTACAAAAGTGCTAATTAATAGCAACAGCGCTCAAACTAGCTTACAAAAGCGCTATTGCGGCACAATAGCGCTACTTCATAGAGCAAAAGCGCTAAAAACATAGTTCCAGCGCTCTTGCTCCGACTTGACTTGGACTCAGCTAAAACCATATTAAAAATGCATGAAAAGACAGTTTTCGAATTTGCGTACCGCTGGTCCATAGTCCGCTGAGCGCTGGAATCGTCGCACTCGCTCAAATCGGTGCTCGGTGATCGGAAACGGCATCGTAGCTCCTCCTTGCTCCTCCAAATGTCACTGTCAGAGCTCAAGTTTTCAACTGGTCGCGGTCACAAATGATCTTATTTTCACCCCTTTCACCCCATTTATACCCCCCGCTGTCACCGTAACTTCGCCCTGCTCATCGCCGTGGTCCCCATGCACTTCTCGAGCCTCCCATTTCTCCCAGTTTCCCCCGATTTCTTCTATTTTTCACCAGTATACCTAACTTCTTCTCTTCTATCACCCTGCCAATTTTCATTCTTTTTCGAGAGATCGCCCGATTTTTTGAAATTTTTTGGCCCATCTCTCGAGGGGGCATACCACCCATTAAATTTACATTTTATGGGGCATTTCTTCACACCAGTTTTTCTTTCTTTGAAACGATGCGATAAACTGCACCGTCTCAAAGAGGGGCAAATGTAGTCACATAAATCTGTCCATTTTAATTAAATGAATATTTCATATTTATTTGATTAAAAATCCACTAACCATCAATTAATTAAATTAATATTTAATTAATTCATCCCCAAACATTCTTCTATTAATTAAATAAATTATTCAATTTATTTTAATTAATTCATTAAATCCAATTCAAATCAATTAAATAAATAAAATCAATTTATTTAATTAAATCCCCCTTTTCCTCTTTTAAATAAATTAACATTTATTTAAATCATTTTAAAACCCCCCCCACTTGCATTTTCCTACAAATACAACTTGCACACATTTATTAAAATAAATGAATTTTTATTTTAATAAAATCCTATTTTCCCTCACCCACCAAATCCACTTGCAAAATCTAATCCCCTTCTAGATTCTTCTAACCCCTTCCTAATTAGCCTAATCCATCCCCTAAATATTGTCACATTCATAAGCAAAATGGAGTCACTTCTCAAATGGCCCAAAGTCTTGGATAACCATTGAAGGTTTTCAACCTTCAACCACCAAAAACCCCAAAGTCTTTGAAAACCATTAAAGGCTTCCAACTTTCAACCACTTAATCCACAAAGTCTCCAATAACCATTAATGGTTAACCCAAACCCTCCTACATGGTTAAAACATTTGTTTTGACTCAACCTCTACCCAACCCAAGGGTCTCATCAAGCCTTTAATGCTTTGACCATGATTATCTCTTAATCATTTGCACAAAGGTTTATCCTTGGATTAACTCCTAATCCAGTGGGTAAGCCTAACTTAGACTTGACCCTTAGCCTTTAGATAACCATGAGGTCTTCTCAGGCCTTTAATGCCTCCAACCTCTTCTCTCAACCCAATCCTGTGTTGACACTTGTCACTATTTTATTGGTGCCAATTGTGCACATGGATCCCCAACTTTCAAGCTTGACCCTTGATTAAACCCTTCAATCCTGGCCATCCATTTCTCCATTTTTCCTATAAATAAGAGCCCATTCCTTCATAATCCAGATCCTGAAAACTTGTAAGCATTTAGACTATAGCCATTTTAGAGAGCATTTAGCATAGTATAACTAAATCTTGTCTTTTTGGTAAAATCAATCATTTTAGCAATAAAAATAGCTTTTTATTTCATGTTTGGAGCTATTCTACAATCTCAATCCTCCATAAGCATCCATAGTGCAAAAAGCTGTTGAGAGCTACACTATTTTGGAACTTGGAGAGGAGAGGAACAAGGGAGAAGGAACTAATATCATGCTGAGAGATAGTTGGAGATATCTCATTGTCTTACTTCTTTAGTTAGATTCATTAGCATGTGTTTTTAGTATCTCTCTTGGAATGCCTTCATGTGTTTGGTTTTTGATTGATTAACTCTAACGTCTTGTGTGTTTTGTGTTGTTTGATCTTAAACTAACATTGTGCCATTTAGGAGGGCATCAGTTAGTTAGAAGTTTTTAATAAGTTCCAGGGAATACTGATTCACCCCTCCCCTCTCAGTATTTCAAATATTCAACAGTTAAACCACATATGAGAATGGTCAATAATGAAAAAGCCACACCACCCAAATGTTTTTGTGAGAAATTGTGGTTCTTCAACTTCCACTAAGCAACATGAGCTTGTGAACAAGTGCCAAATGAGCTTCCCAAATATATGCAATCCAATTATGAATGTCTAAATAAGAATTAAACATTTGAATTTGGATAATTTAAGTGTATATATTACATCCTCAACACAAAAATAAAAAGTGAGACCAAAAAAATGTAACAAATATGTATTTTTGGTTGATATTGATTACATAATCCCTTGAGATGTTATTTCATCACAAAAGGTTATAAAAATTTCCTCCTATAGTAGTGCGATCCATTTAATATGTTGAATTAGATTAGGTTTTGATGACCAATGAAGAATGAATCCCGTTCCTCAATTATTCCTGATAGTGATATTGGTTGGTGTTGGTAACAGAAAGAGCACAATCACAACATATACAAATTACTGTTAGGAAAATGGTGTCTCAATCTTGTAATAATAAAAGGTTTTTGTTGATAAATAAGTGTGGGGGGTCGCAAGGGGGGGAGTGAAGAGGGTAGGGGCGTATTCCACTTGTGGGGTCTGGGGGGTATGGACCTCTCCCTTGGGGTTCAGGGGCAACACCCTTAAAAGCCACATTTTATGTATAATTCATCATAGTAAATCTTGACCATTTATTATTAGGTCATAGATCTAACATTGAATATTTTGTGTGCTTTTCTTACCCTAGAAGACAACCCTATTTTATAAGGGCATTGTATTATGACTATGTATTGTGATGCATTCTAAGAGTTTGGTAGCTATTGAGTTGCCTCTAGATCTTTGTTGGTGACACTTCTATAAAAGCTTTTTCTGCAAGTATATTGTAATTTTTTAATTTTTTTAATAATATATTGGGCATATTTTGGAGTGTAGGATTTTTCTCCCGAAAGGGTGCTCCCCACATAATTCATTGTGCTGTGGTATGCATGCTATTTATGTTTATTTTTATTAAGTTTTTGTAACTATTGTAAAGATCTAAAAACGTTTGCATTACCCTCCTTTGAAGATTAGTGTAGGAATTTGTTTTGCTACCTTAACTTCCTTTCAAGTGGTATAAGAGCCTGATCACCTTTGGTTTCAGTTGTTGGTTGTTGGGTTTTTTTCTGAACTAGTCTAGATTTGAGTGGGAGCTTATGCAGAAAATACTTTGTGATCTTGTTGCATGAATTTTTAGATAACAAGTTCATTAGGGAGAATAGAGGTGGAGAAATTTTCTAGAAATAATTTTGAGATGTGGAAGTTGAAGATGGATGATCTATTAATAGATCAAGATTTGTGGGAAGTTGTTGATGAGAAAGTCTTCAGACCTACAAATCCTATTGCTACTACTGAGTATGATGTTATAGACCCTAAAGCTAAGGGTCTAATCATATTGTTCTTGGTAGACTGTTTAAATCAATGTCCATGAAGAATCCTATACAAAGAAGCTATGGAAGAAACTTGGTGAGATGTATCAAGCCAAATATTTAGTGAATAAGATTTGCTTGAGGAAAAAATTGTATTCCTTGAGAATGGAAGAGTGTGGATTAATTACAAACCACCTAGAAGCATTCCATATGTTGGTGGCTTAATTGGTACCTATTGGTGTCAATATGGATGAGGAGGAGAAATGTCAGATCTTGCTTTGTTCTTTGCTTGATTCATGGGATTGTTTGATTATGGCTATCAGTAGTACTTCTATTGTTTTGAAGATTTAAGACATGGTGGATTCTTTTCTTTTTGAAGAGACGAGGGGGAAGGTATCCATCAATGCCAATGAGGCCCTGATAGTCCATGGAAGACCTAAGGAAAATGGCAAGAAAAATGAGAAGCATGATAAATCCAAGTACAAGGGGAAATCTAAATCTCTTAGAATATGCAAAGTCATTTGCTATAATTCTTGTAAATTTGGACGATTCCATAAGGATTGTAAAGAAGAAAAGAAGATGAAAAAAAAAGAAAGTTGATTATGATTCTGAGTTCAAGAAGGAAGATGGTGATTCTTTCATTGTAGCTTTGGCTACTCATGCATGTAATTATGCATGATTAATTGACTCAGATGCATATTTTCATATGACTTCCAATAGAGATTGATTTTATGAATATGAGGAATTTTATGGAGGTAAGGTGTACTTGGGTGATGATTCTTAGTTACATATTTTTAGTCATGGTAAAGTTAGAATCAAGTTTCTTGATTTTAGAATAAAAATGATTCATGGTGTGTTGCATGTGATTCAATTTACAACATAGGGATGTAGATTCCAAATAGATATAAAAATTTCCTTCTTGCATGAAGACTTGTAGGAATAAAGCTACATGTCCCAACATCTAGGGTCTATCAATAGTGAAAACTCCAACTTTGTGTGTAAATTGAAAATACCTTGTATGGATTGATACACGATCCTTTATATTCTTAATATCAACATGTTTCTCATCAATTCTACTTTTACTTAGACTCCCTCTATAGCCATATAGTCTAGAAACTCGAAAAAAGGTAATAAACTTCTAATTTTGGTTCTCCATGTTGATGACTAATCATCACAAAAGTTTGCATTGAGTAGATTCGTGACCCAAAATCATGCTTAATGAAGTATTTTGACATGAATGACTTGGGTTACATTTTTGGCTTGATTTAAAAATTTGATAGTTTATGAAAATAATTTTTGCTAATCAATCTAGATATTCTCAAAATATTATACAACATGTTGCAACATTAAAAATACAAGTTTGCATCAACTTATTTCAATACAAATTCAAGATTCTTGCTAAGTATTATTCTCACTTACTTGCTCGCACTTCTATATATAGTTGGTGGGAAGTTTTTTATACTTAACTATATACATCTTAATTATTATTTTGTTGTGAATGATGTATTATGTTATAATTAGGAGCCCCATAATAGCATTTAGTAGACTATAAATTCTATGACATCTTCATAAAAAGACAAAGTATGTGATTTAAGTAAAAGTTAGGTGGTAAATCCTTAATTTTTCATTACACCTCTAAGGGAAATAGTATAAAATAATACTCCTAGTGATAAAACCACATTGAAGGTATCATAATTCGACCATGTGTTACATATATCATCTTCAAGTATTTCTCATGACTTGGTCTTGTAAGAGATTATTATTAATTTTTTTATGATAGAAGTTGGGCATAGTTGAAATGCCAATATCAACTTGTGGAGGGGAAAAAGCGAGACTGGGTGACTAGGACCTAATCCCACTTTTGTCAACACATTGGGAATACAAAAGAGCCTTGGGAGATAGCTCATTTTGACTACTTCTTGTGAGAAAGAGAGAGCCAAGGATTATCTCTTAGGGTTTATATTCCTCTTATTGTATATGAACAAAAGATGTGAAAAATAGGGTGTGATTGATCAACTAGACTAGGAGATGAACAGTGAAGCATATATGAACTGAAATTGCAGAAACTTGCAGGACTGAAACTAAGATACTGAAAGCAGAGAAGGGGGAGGAATATGAATGTGTACCTAGCACCAAAAACTGAGTCAAACTGCCCAAGACAGGGGTACCACGCCCCGGTCATGTTTTGTCTGACAGGGAGTTGCACTGAAGGTCTGCAAACTTGATGTTCTGAGCCCTCAACTTGCCAAATTTCACCTGAAAGTGGGGGGACAAGGGCACCACACCCCCATCCCTGATGATTTTGGGACAGATCTGAGGCCTCAAGATAGTCCTTGTGCCTTTTAGTAGTCTTGAAAGTCTTTTGGGTACATGTACCTGCACCTGCAACTGAAAATAGGGTTTTGGGTGGCTATATGAGGTTTTGCCTTAGTCAAATCCCTGTTTTGGTGATTTCCACCTCAACAAATAGCCGATTTGTATAGTAAAATAGTGTGTGTAGGAATCTTGTGTGTGTGCAAGACCCTAAAATGATGAATGCAAACAATCTAGAGTAACCCCATGCTTTAAAGAGTAAACCCTAAATGTTCGTAAAGTGGGTGAGAGGCAAGAAACTAATCTAGACAAAGTAAATGCTCTAAATCAATGATGCTAAGTGATCTAAAGCATAAATCTAAATCTAAAAATTGATGTAATGAAGCTTATACAAAGACATGAAACAACATAAAATCATACCCAACCCCAAGGGAGGGGTACAAGCCAATCTTCAGTCAGTGATCTCCTATTGCTTTCCTACATCTTCAAAAGCCCCCAATTAATGAAAGAATGCTTGATGAATGCTTGATAGATGTTGTTGAATGTTGTTGAAGACTCGAAAAGACCTTCTCTTTCACTGCATAGAAGGCTCCTTGTGATTGCTAGAAAACTTAGCCAAAAAATTCCTCTTCTTCAAACGAAGAAAGAGAGCTCTTATGTATGAAACCCTAGATCTTAATTTCATCTTTAGGCCGACCTAGGATTTGAATTTCCCGCCAATTTCTTGGGGTTAAGCATAATAATATCATAAAATTATGCTCCCGAAATTTCGGGAAAAATATCAGGGACCATGCATAACCTACGCATGATCCGACCAACTTTTCACCAAATTTTCAGGGTCGTTAGATATGATGATATTAGAGTGAATCCCAAAGTTACAGCTGATTTCGAGATGTTTTGATATGCGAAATCGAGCCTTAGAGATCGAAATAAGACATAATTAGGGTTTATGATTTAATGATTTATTGGAGGAATAAAATAAAAAGGGGCACACTTAGGGTAAAGGGCCTAGTTTTATGATGTGGGGAGTGATGAAATATGATTTTAGATTTAATTAAATTAATTAATTAAATGCTTAAAGGTAAATTACAATGCAAGATGCAAACACACTAAGGTGGGTGCTAAACTAAGCACATAATTGTACCACCCTAGCAAAGGTGTACAATTTACGACGCTACATTTAGCAGTCATATGACACTACGTGCATATGCAAGCTAAAGTAAAGAAAAGTAAACATTCATGAAAAAAGATATATCCACAAGTTGTCGGAGAAAGCCCCCAACGGTATCTGCAATACACAGTTAGGAACCACACCCTACAAAACCACATGTTAGATAAAATCACAAAATCACCTAAATGCTTATTAAGGAAGGTGATGAAAATTTGAGGGTAGCTATATGCTCCCCTGTTTCGGCTTGCTAATTTAGTGAGTTGAAACAGGGTATCTTGTTTACCACATCAAATTGTAAAAGAACATTGATGACAAATGCTCACAAGAAGATTTGATACAAGATCAAAAACTAATGGGGAATCATTTGGTAAGAAAGAGGTCTAAACCTCAATTCCAACACAACAAAGAGTGAGGATTTGAAAGCTCTCTAACACAAGATGAAAGATTTAAATGGAAACAAATGCAAAGAGTAGAAAAGGAAGAAGATATAAAAAGCATGAATACACACTTTGGTGATCCATGAGAGAGAGAAAAGAGGATTAAATGACATCAAAGAGAGATTAGTTATAGCAACACTCTTCTAAAAAAAGGCAAGAGATCCTCATCAGGGACATGCAAGTTCACAAAATAGAAGGGTTTATTATAAAAGATACTACTCAATGAAGAAAAGAAATTGATGAATAATCAAATACTTCCAACACCAAGGAGGAGGTCCCAATTAAGGATATGTACTTAAGATCCCCATTAGGGAGGCTTGTTCCAATATGAGAGAAGGAATTCAAATATGAATACACCTCTACAATCAATAAGAAATCCTTATAGAAGACACTACTTCACAAAGGGGAAATTTTAATCTTAAGAAGGAGAGATGTTTGAAATCATTCTTGTCCCATAGGGAGAAGAGATGAGATAGAAATAGGCTATTATGTTGCTTCCAAAAGTATGATTGCACGTGAAATTGTATCATCATGAACGACAATGAGCCCCTAGTAAGTGAGCTACCAATATCACATAATGATGAGAAACATAATAGTCATTAATATTATTTAAAGACATGATAGATTGAATGAGGTATTTGAATATGACATGTTAAATGCTCTACTATAAGTGAGATTAAAAACATATATAAGATGATGAATGTTAAAAAGTCTTTAGAAAGAGAGAAGTTTATAGGAGAAGAATATGCCACTAAGTCATACTTTTGTTGCACACAAGAAATATTAGGAGAGGGATGTAATTCATTAGATCCTTATTCCTAGAAAAAGGGATTTTAGAATGAGTAGAAGATAAAGTCTCATAAGTGGGATTAGAAATATCTTGAGGAGATTCATAAAGAGATTTGTTCATCACAAAGATTTCCTTATGAGGGGGATGGGTGTTGAAAGAAGTAGAAGATTGTTTAATTGAGGTGAGATCATTGTCACTGCTAAATATAGCATTCACATTGAGAGATGGTATTTTAGATGCTTTGGTGGGCTTAGAGGGATTATATCCAAGTCCAAATGAAGCTTCATGTGTGTTATGTTATAAAATAACTTTAATTCCTTGTTTATTTGCACCACAACCATTGCCATTATAGCCACTCTTAGCTAAAATGTGAAAACCAGGACTATAAAGGGATGCCAAATTAGAAAGAGATGGTTATTCCTCATAGGTCTCAGTGCTATATGAATTAGAGGAAGGATTTGAAGAATTATTTGAATTAGAAGTAGCCACAAAGTTGTTACTTAGTTTTTTATACAAAGTGGGTTGCTCTTTAGGTTTATCCTTAGATTTCTCCTTCTCAATCTTAGATTCTTTCCAAGATACTCTATACTCTCTTATAAAAGTAGGGTTAAAGTCTAGAGATCCCCAATCATCATTTGAGATCACTCCTTTGGGAGAAAAGATATCTTTGGGAGGAGATTCCGATTGAGTAGAAGAATTAGGAGTACTAGAAGGAACAAGATCATTAAAGGAAATAGATGTACTTGAAGAAGTAGGAGGATTGGGAGAAGAATGAGAAGTAGTTGAACAAGAAGATCTAGCTTTTAATGGGGCTTGAAGATTGATGTCAGCTAATAAGATGTATCTCTTATTGCCATAAATGAACTTGACTTGCCTATGCAAAGTTGAGGGGACAACTTGCATGCTATGAATCCACGGTCTCCCTAATAGAAGGTTATATGTCAAATTACCAGTCATGACATGAATATGTGTAGATAAAGTAACATGACCTACCTTCTAATGCAAGGTTATGATACCTAAAGATTGTTTAGCAACATTATCAAAGCCTTGAATAGAAATAGAAGCAGGTTCGATGAGAGAATGATCCACATTAATCTTATCCAATAAGTCCACACTGCAAACATTAAGGCCAGATCCATTGTCCACAAGGGTTCGTCTTATAGCATTATTGTTGACAATAACCACAATCATAAGATGATCATATTGATGTTGGATTTCATGAGAAGGCAACTCATCTTGTGTGAATGCAATTTGAGCTTTGGGTTTGTTTGTAGGATCAATCAAAGAAGCCATGTTATTAGGTGTCACTGCAGGTGGGACATCTAAGTTTTTCAAAGAATCTTGTAACATCCCATGATAAGCAGGTGAAGTTTGAACCAAATCCCAAATAGAAATCTTGGCAGGAGTAGCTTTAAGTTGTTCAATGAGATCATACTCCTTACTAAGAGTCTATGATATACAAGGTGCTTGTGGAAGAGTAGGTTTAGAGGGAGGAAGTGAAGTTGGGGTAATTGGAAGAGGATTGGTTTGCCTGTTGTTTCTTGTGATGTAGGTATGAGAAACCACATGATAACTCTCTTTAGTGATTTTCTCAACATACTCATAAGGGCTCTTCATAGGATAACCTCCTTGCATAGTAATAGCAGGTTTATTAGGAGTGCAAAAAGAACCAATAGCATAGCCACCTTGAACCACTAAGATAGGCTTACGTTGAGAACTTTGAGAAGGACGAGCACCTTGAACTGTGAAGAGGGGTTTATTAGGTGTTTCATTCACATATATCAAATTGATTGAAGATAGTTTAGGAATATCAAAGGTGTCCTTATGAATTTTAGAAGAAGAATGGACAAGATTGTTGGAAGAACTGTTGATAGTCTCTTCTTGCACTAAAATGTTATCATGGATAAGATCAATTTTAGGAGGTAGACTAGGAGTAGGCATTGATGTTTTAGAAGGAAGAGTATTAGTAGGAAAGGTCATATCATCCTTTATCATCAAAGGATCTACTTGGGGAATAGACTCTCTAGGAGAAGGATCAACATTATTCTCTAAAGTTTCACTTTTGAGAGGGATATCTTTGAAAGAGACATTAACAATCTCTTCTCGAACTAAGGTACCCTTATGAGTAGAACCTAGTTGGGGAGAAGGAGATACCTTACCTTTAGAGGGAGAATGATTGAGATTCACGAGAGGTGAGATGCTATCAAGAGGGTTACTCTCATAGGGTAGAGAATAATCAACACCTTCTAATGGTTCATCCCAAATAGTGAGGTCTTCAAAAAAATTATTAGAAATATCTTGCACAAGGATGTCCTTATTATTATTGCCAATTTTGGGAGAAGGAATAACATTGTTCATTAATTCTTCATCCTTAGGAGGGAGAGCATCACTACATATGTTTAAATTATCCTCTTGCCTCAAAATGTGTTCAATATGATGTTTAGGGGAGAGATAATTAAGGAAATTGATTATGATTTCATCTTCTTTTTCTAAGGCATCTTTATGGGTAAGACAAGCTTCGGGGAAAGGAGAAGCATTTCTCATTAATGCATCATCTCTAGTGGGAATTTTGTTGAAGTCAAAAGAGGAAATGCCATCACTAGGAAAAGTAGGGACAATACCATCTTCTTGCACAAAATGATCCTCATGAGGGGAGTATTATTTAGGAGGGAGATGTGTAGGATTTTGCCAAGATCAAGGGCACAATGAAAAGCATAAAAGAGACAATAGAATGACAAGAACAAACTGTATTCTCATCAATATGCAAAATGATCAACTGGATTAACCAATACAATGAATATAGGCCTGCTTATATTGGCAAGGCCATATGGATGTATGAGCACACAAATATGACATGTGGCTCAATGAGAAACAAGGGTAGGTAAGCAATACTAGGGGTAGGTAGGAGAAATAATATAATATTCCACAAGAGGTGGATGACCCACTGAATGTGGAGTGTAATAGCAAAATAAGACCACAAAAGGTGGAATTTCTCCTACAAGCTCTATCCCTATGTGCACACTTCCCTAAGTGTCTCAAATCCAAACTACGAAGAGATGCATTATCCTAAGTTAACTTAAGTAAGTGTAATAATATCCAATACAATGAATATTTATTTACACCAACAAGATGAACATCTTTCTCCAAAGATTCATGCTTAGGAAGGAGATCTTTGAAAGAAGTGCTCATAACCTCTTGTTGCACTAACATGCCCCCATTGGTAAGACCAAATTTAGGAGAAGATAAGTTAATGTCCATCAATACCTTTTCACTTAGAGAGACATCATGTCAAGAAGGTAATGTAACACTAAGAAAAGTGTTTATGATATCATCCTCTTCCTCTAAGATAGCTAGATGGGAAGGGCACATTTTAGGAGAATTGTCAAGATCGTTCTTCAAATCTTCATCCTTAGAGCATGGGAGAGTTTTGAAGGGGTTGGTAACAACTCTTTTAGGCACTAAAATTTTGTCATAGATAGGAGGAGGTTCTTTTAAGAGATGGAAAAATTGAAGCAAGGGAAGCTAACCCATTATCACAATTATTAAATGAATGCATCATGACAACAATTTTCCTCTTTCAAATGATAGCATATGAAAAATAGAAGGAAATGTTCAATTTTAATCAATGCAAGCACTCAAATGTTGATTTATAAAATGAAATTTATGAGTGAAATGTGTTCCTAAATCAGATCTGAAATTAATGATCCAAATTAAGCTATCCACAAGTTCAATTTTGAATTCAAAAATTAGGGTTTTAACAAAATTGACCCCCTAAATTTTTGAAATTTGAAAGGAATTGAAACTTGTAAATGTAAATTTGAATTTGAAATAGCAAAAGCACATAAATCAGAATTAAAGAAGATTGGATTCACGTCGAGTTCACCAAAATGTGGAGGGGAAAAAGCGAGACCGAGTGACTAGGACCTAATCCCACTTTTGCCAACACATTGAGAATACGAAAGAGCCTAGGGAGATAGCTCACTTTGACTACTTCTTGTGATAAAGAGAGAGAAAAGGATTATCTCTTAGGTTTTATATTCCTCTTGTTGGATATGAAGAGAAGATGTGAAAAATAGGGTGTGATTGATGAACTAGACTAGTAGATGAACAATAAAGCATATATGAACTGAAATTGCAGAAACATGGAGGACTGAAACTGAGATACTGAAAGCATAGAAGGGGGAGGAATTTGAATGTGTAAATGGCACCAAAAACTGAGTCAAACTGCCTAGGACAAGGGTGCCATGCCATGGTCCTGTTTTGTTTGATAGGGAGCTGCAATTGAAGGTCTGCAAACTTAATGTTTTGAGCCCTCAACCTGCCAAATTTCACTTGAAAGTGGGGGGACAAGGGCACCACACCCCTATCCTGGGTAGGACCAGGGTGCCACACCATTGTCCCTGATGATTTTGGGATAGATCTGAGGCTTCAAGACAGTCCTTGTGCCTTTTAGTAGTCTTGAAAGTCTTTCGGGTACTTGTACCTGGAACTGAAAATAGGGTTTTGGGTGGCTATATGGGGTTTTGTCTTAGTTAAACCCCTATTTTAGTGGTTTCCACCTCAACAAATAGTTGATTTATATAGTAAAATAGTGTGTGCAATAATCTTGTGTGTGTGCAAGACCCTAAAATGATGAATGCAAACAATATAGAGTAACCCTATGCTTTAAAGAGTAAACCCTAAACGATCATAATTGACAAATTAAATGCTCTAAATCAATGATGCTAAGTGATTTAAAGCATAAGTATAAATATGCGAATTGATGTAATGAAGCTCATACAAAGACATGAAAACAACATGAAATCATACCCAACCCCAAGGGAGGGGTACAAGCCAATCTTCAATTGGTGATCTCCTATTGCTTTATACATCTTCAAAAGCCCCAATTGATAAAAGAATGCTTGATGAATGCTTGATATATGTTATTGAATGTTGTTGAAGACTCCAAAAGACCTACTCTTTCACTACATAGAAGGCTCCTTGTGATTGCTAGAAAACTTAGCCAAAAATTTCCTCTTCTTCAAATGAAGAAAGAGAGCTCTTATGTATGAAACCCTAGATCTTAATTTCATCTTTAGGCCAACCTAGGATTTGAATTTCTTGCCAATTTGTTGGGGTTAAGCATTATAATATCATAGAATTATGCTCTCAAAATTTCGGGAAAAATGTCGAGGACCGTGCATAACTTACGCACAGTCCGACCAACTTTTCATGAAATTTTCAAGGCCGTTAGATATGATGATATTAGAGTGAATCCCAAAGCTACAGTTGATTTCAAGATGTTTTGATATGCAAATCAAGCCTTAAAGGTCTAAATAAGACATAATTAGGGTTTATTATTTAATGATTTATTGGAGGAATAAAATAAAAGGGGCACACTTAGGGTAAAGGGCCCAATTTTATGATGTGGGGAGTGATGAAATATGACTTTATATTTAATTAAATTAATTAATTAAATGCTTAAAGGGAAATTATAATGCAGGATGCAAACACACTAAGGTGCACACTAAACTAAGTGTAGAATTGTACCACCCTAGAAAAGGTGTACAATTTACGACACTACACAACCATGAGGAAGTGTGGATTCAACACATATTTTGAGTTTGGATTTTCATAGGTGCACCCTAAAATATTTTAGTGCGGCAATCAAAGTGATATCCACATGGCTAACAAATCAATGGAGTACAAACACAAAAATCCTATTAAGATTCATATGAATTATATTTGGTAACTAATAAGTTACAAGGTTGTTCAGCATAAGTTAAATTCCATACAAATGAATATGTTAAAGATATTTCATGAATCCCTTGTTTCAGGCCAATTTCTTCATCACAAGCATATTTTGATAGTGAAGAAAGGTATCATCAAGGGGGGATGTTTGAGTGATTACTCCATTCTTGTACTCATCAAAGAAATCATAAGGGTGCATATTAGTGTATTTAATTTATCATATATTATTGTCTTGTCTTAAGATGCATTTGTGTATTCATTATATTTCGAACAAAAAATATCAAGCCTCATCTCAATTTTTTGGGTCATGATATTGTCTTATGATACAAGTTACTTTGGAGTAAGTCTAAATGGAAAAGAAATCCTAAAAGTATAATTTAATTTCCGTCTTTTGTCCTTGATTAGAAATATTATTTCTTTTCAAACCTTTTCAACATTTTCCATAGTTTGCAAGCTTTCTCAAATTGTGGCAAGTTTCATTTCGTTGACAATTTCATGAGTTCATGAAACCTCTAAAAACCCAACAAGTATTTAAGTTATTATTTTCAAGAGTTCTAAAACTTCTTCTTTTTTCCCTAATAAGTGGTCATTTTATTTCCTTGTTTCTTAGTTTTAAAGTTTTCAAATTCTTAAATTGTAAATAGATTCATGTTGAACACAATTATAGATTTAGAGGGGAGGTGAATCAATCTTAACAAAATTTATTTTCTTTTGATTATTTATTCAGTTGGTATCTACGATTTAAACAATAAATAAAAAGAGAAACCAAAACACATAACCATAACACCAAATTTATGTGGAAAACTCCATAGGAGAAAAACCACGATGAGAAAAGCTACTTGGATTTATTGCCCAAATACAAACTCACAAGAGATAAATAGGTTACAATATAATTTAATGGGATGAGCCCTTAAGGAAGCACACACTCTCTGGAATGTTTATGGCTACACCAAGGAGCTCACAACCCCCAAAATATTACAATAGTTTAATAAAAGAAAATGACATGTTTGTTAATAATACACTTTGTTAACTAAGGCCTTGAAGTGCATATTTTTTCCACATAATCCAACTCTTATAACAACTTTGATCTACATTTTATATCCTTTGCAACTTATGAAATCATCAAATAGGTTGGCTACAAGGTGACCTTTACATGAAATGTGTGATACCACACAAGTCGGCTCCAAAATATATGAACCAAGGTAAATAGGTCACAAAGGACCCTGCAAAGGGCTTAACTTACCCCAAAACCATCTTATCATGTCGACACAAATCACACTTCTTAATGAAAGGTCCATTAATCATCTTCAAAGCCAATTGTCAAGCCAAGTCGGTCCTTTATGTTGGGTGATATGTGTTGTCATTGACGTCAACTTGAGGTCATTCGTGAAGTTGAGAGGCTAAAAAATGATATATGATGAGACATTTGAGAGAGATGATTTGAATCAAATGGTGACATGTAATCAAAATGATTGAAGATAGTCCAAAAGGCTTCCAGATGTATCCATGGGAGGATATCAGTTCAGATATATCCATGGGAGAATATCAATTTAGATGTATGGTATGTATATGGTAACATATGTTACATATGCTTTATTCCTTGATTATGGGATGCAATTACATTAGTTGATCATGGCATGATCAAGGAGTTAGTGGTTGATATTTGAGATTGGATTCACACTTATGCTTTGTGAAATTTGTCTAAGGATTGAATAGTGTATTTTCCTAAGTCTGTCAATTGATATTCTAGTTTGCATTCCTTTGCCTTGAATGTCTTGGCCTTGTAGTTTTAGGGATATACTTGTCAATCACTAAAGTTATTACAACCAATATTTCATGTGATTGTAGGTCCACTAAAAATCAATATCACTTGCATTCTGCATTTTTAACCTAATCGCGTGTATAATCGTCATTATTTGCGTGATTCTGTCCCGTTTCATCTTTTCCATTTTTTGTCTAGATCATTTCATTTTCTTCCCATCTCAAGTTTGGGGTTTCATTTTACCCTTAAATTCATCCCCTTTGTGCCAAATCCTCCCCTTTTGATTTTTGTGGTGTTAGTTTGCTTAATTTTGTCTTGATTAGGGTTTTTTGCTCCTAATCTGGTCTTGTCGCTTTGCCTTTTCCATTTTCTGTCTAGATCGTTTCATTTTCTTCCCATTTCAAGTCTTGGATTTTATTATATTCTAATATTCATCCCCTTGGTTTTGGTTTTTTCCCCTCTCGATCTGATGATGTCAATTTTTTACTTAAGCCTTGTCTCAATTTAAGGTTTTTTTCGCTTTATTTTTGGTCATGCTGGTTCTCGCTTTCCATTTTATGTCCCGTTGGCTTCATTTTATCCCTATTCCTATTTTATGATTTCATTTTGGCCTCTTCTCTAGACCTATGGTTTCACATTCATCCCTTTTCTGTTTGTTGATCCGCTTTGACCCGGTTTACCCATTGTTGCTCGATTTTACCTTGTTTGACCTAATTTTCCCATTTTCGCTTAAATCTTTCCATTTGCTGTCTGAACCTTCCCAATTATTTCCACTTTCACCCATTATGACCAAAATTGACTTAATTTGACCTATTTAAGGTTCCCTGACTAATTAGCCCTTTTAGGTTTAATTAATTCTTTAATTAAGCCTTCCCTTTTTACTAATTGTTCTTCTTTTAATCTTTCATCAATTAACCATTCCCTTTTAATATTAACTAAATAATTATATTATTTAATTAATTTTGAGTTTCACATTTAAATTAAATAATCTTAATTATTTAATTAAAATGTTCAATTTATATGCCCTATAGTTGAATAATTTATTTAAATTATTTAATTAGCTAATTATGTCATCAAAATTAAATAAATATCTTTATTTATTTAATTTTTTAATTACCGTCTCATATGAGGATAATGTCTGCTTTTTTAAAAATTTAATTGCCTAATATCCTCTTTGATTTCCAAAAACCTTTCCTTGGAAATATCTCATTTATTTTAATTTTAATTCGAAAATGAGGTTTGCATCCTTGAAAAATCAGTTTTTTAAATTTTTCTCCACTTTTTCCTCACCTTCTTCATCCTTCCTTGAATGGCAGCTTTGTCATGCACTCAATCTAGTTCGTCCACCCGATCAAAAATCTTTTCGATCTCGTCCATCCGTTGAGTCTCTGATTTTTTATAAATTGGGACTCCCCTTTCAATCAATTCATCTAACTTTCATGCAATCTTATTATGTTGAAATAGCTTACATGTCTAGCTTGAGCATTATCATTTTATTGAAATAATCATCTATTTTAGTAATTAATCTTGCATAATCACACATTCCTAGTAAATATCGAACACCACTCCTTTGCTTTCATCTGTTTTGTGCACCTGCCATACAAGAGAGCGACATAACATCATTACAAATGAAAGGAAGAACAACAAGGCTTCATTGAAGATTCACGGTTTGCATCATGTTTTAACTATGTTTCCATTTCAATTCTCCCGTTGATTAGATTAGGAAGGATTCATATGTTATTCAAGTTTGTGATTAGCTTAGATCAATTTCATGTTTTGGTTTTCTAACCGTGTTTTTCAAAATCCTTTTTCCTCGTCTACATCTGGTGAACCCAACATGAATGCATGTCCATTTAACCTCTTTTGTCATATTTTTTTATCATATACAATACTAGAGGATTGAATTTCTTGATTTATGTTCTTATCACTATCTCTGTGCAGGTGGCACCCAATCTTGCGCAGGTGGTTCATTGAATTGCACAGGTGGCTAGGTTTTCTACGTAGTTGGTCAAGTTTTCTGCGTAGGTGGTTAGTTTTTCTACACTAGTGGTTAGGTTTACTATGTAGGTGGTAGTTAGTATCAATTTCTTGCTAATAACTTGTCACATGCAGGATTTTACTTATCAGATTTTTCAAAAGCAGGGTTTTCATTCATTTATGGATTTGATTTACAGGTTTCAAAAGAGCTAATGTTTTTATTACAGGTGTTTTAGTCATAGATTGAATATTCTTTTCATTTATTAATCAAAAGCTTAAAATGAACTACAATCTCATCTAGATCTTAATTAGGTAGTGAATGAACCTTTCAATTCTTATCACAATCTCATCTAGATCCTAATTAGGCAATGAATGAACCTTTCAAATCTTCTTACAATCTCATCTAGATCCTAATTAGGTAGTGAATGAAGTTTTCAATTTTTGTTACAAACTCATTTAGATCTTAATTAAGCCATAACTGAATCATTTCAATTCTTTTTACAACTTGCACATACCTTTAGTTAAGGGTTAATTGAACTTTTATTTTCTTGTTACAACTTGCACATATCTTTAATTAGGGGTTGACTGAACCTTTATTTTATGTTACAACTTGCACTTAGATTCTAAATTAGGTGGACAATTCATTCTTTTCATTCTAATTATAATTTTATATAGTCTAATTAGAAGGTTTTCAATTGAAAACATGATTCAAGATGGTTCTTATTGGTGTTGACATTACCCCCGTGCTTCAACCTGACCTAGCATATGATAATCATCAAGAGGATGTTATCACTAGACTAAAAAACCTTGCGTGGGAAATGAAAACTAGTTATGCTGAGTACATGCATACTATCTTTGTCATACAAGAGAAGGAAGCCATAGTTGAATGTCTTGAAAGAGCCTTAAGAAGAGAAATTGAGCAAGAGAGAGAACAACAAAGACAGTGGGAACAAGAACAAATCCAAAATTTTCAATCACCTCCTCCCGAACCCCGGTAGAAATTGAACCTTGCCTTAAGTTAGTCCTAAGTGTCTTGCATCCTTGAATTAGAGTTTTATCTCATACTCCTAAAAATGAATAAAAAATAAAATGCCTCATAGAGTAAAGTCTAGGTTTCCAGGATATCCTCAGAGAGAAAAACATAAGACATTGGACAAATACTTTCAAAAAAGCGAACGAGCAGGGTGACTATTTCATGAACCTGATGAGTTTATCGCTCTTATTGTATATGAGACACAAGTCTCTGCCTATATGAAAAATTATCACATGCACTGGACCCTGTCCACCCAAAATCTTTGGATGAATTGATAGCTTGTGTCCTTGAGAATGAATCGAGATGGTTCTATTAGCATTGCATGAAGATTTCATTAATAAAGTATAATGTTGTCATTGATGTCAATAATAACCAGTAATGGAGTTGTATTGCAACCAGTAGTGATGCAGTTATGCAACCGGTATTGAAGCAGTGTTGAAAACTAGTATTGGTATTTGAAGTAGAGTGATCAACCAGTAACCCTAACCTGTTGATAAGAAAAACCCTAACCGATGGAGCTTGGAGAATCGGTTATGATGATTTATGATCGAATGGTGATCAGAGATGATTATGCCATGTATGCATGTTGCACATGATGAGTTTCAAAGTGATTTTAGTGTATGAAGATCTATTTATCTTGGGAATGAGCAAGTGAATAGCATGACGTGGAAATTGCGTGATGAGTTACAGGATCCGATGAGCGGTGATCCAGGAGCGGTTGAGGTTGTTTAGAACAATGTGTAGATGATTACTATGTGTTACCTCTATATTCTTGCTTGTGCCTAAAGCCTCATAATTAGCTAAAAACCAACTATTGCTAATGTTTTAATATTGAAAGTATTGGTCACCTTTGTTCAAACTTTCAAGGACCCTCATGGACATCCCCTACTTGCCAATCACAAAAAAAAAAACATTATTTTTCAAATTATGTGAAAGATGACACAAAATTATTTTGGAGAGGTAATTTTAACCTCCTTTTCTCCAAAATGACCAGTTTTTTATTGCCAAACTCCATGTCGGCTGGGAGATTTTACTGCTTTTATTTTTGGGTTACCCATATGCCGAAACAATCAAATCCCAAGTCTCATGTGTCCTATGCAAAAAATGATTTCTGGGTTATGCTCTACTTGGCTTATTTATTCTACAGTTAAAATTTCACAAGAAACAAAGCCCCCAGTAAAAAAGTTATGCAAGTTTTTCTATGGCAGCCCAAAGGAACAATTGTCATTGAACTTGAACTATTGAACCTTTTCAAAAAGTTCAAAGTTCGGGTTCAAGTTCAAAGTTTGAGTTCAACTAGAGCGGACAACTTTAGTTTTATGAGTGTAAGGTCTTTGTAATTTGTGGTCATTGAACTTGAACTTTGAACCTTCTTTGGTTCAAGGATCAAGGTTCAAAGGTTCAATGCACAGCTAAATATGAAGACAAAGTGATAAATGAAGCATATTGTGGGCAAAATCTATAATTTTGAACCTTCTGATTGAACCTTGCAGGTTCAAGGTTCAAGGTTCAAAGTTCGGGTTCAAGTTTCAAAGTTCAAAGTTCAGGTTCGCAGGTTCAATTTCAAAGGTTCAAATTTAGAGTTCATAGATTCATCAAATTAAACAGATGAAGGTTCAAAGTGTGTGGGTTAAAAATTCAGAAAGTTTAATAATCTAATAACATTGACATGTATATTGTTTATATTTTTTCAATGCAACCTGTAACCACAAATTTTCTGAGTCTTTATTTTGAGACAGAAAAATTAGTCTCTGTGCAAGGGCTATAACTATCAATTAAACCGTTGGATCACGCAAATTTTTTGATATGTTTTAGAAAACCTAGTTTTCTAAATCCTCACCAGAGAGATTGGAAACATATTATCGTGTTTAAAACTTATTGATCTCTGAGTACGGGTCTATGAAAATTTTTGAGAAAAAGATTATTATGAGAAGCTCATAGTGGGGACACTTTGAAATGGAGATCCTAATTTATCCTAGAGATATAAAAAATATGTCCACCTGTCAACACATAATTGGATGTGTTTAATTTAAATTTTCTATAAATATTTCTTAGAAAAGAATGGAGGATAAAAGATTTGAAGCTAAAAAAAAGAAAAGTTGTCGGGAAGAAGATAAAAGATAAACGAAAAGATTAATTAATAATCTTTTCGAGAATTAGTTATTGATAACTGCAAGTCTCTTTAAAAAAAGAGAGCGGATATATATATGTAATGAAAGAAAAGAGCAGGGCTTCTTTTTTTATCTTTCTGCTGTAAGAAAAAGAGAGAGCAACATTGTTTTCTGGACTGCATGGTTTTATTTTTCAGAAGTGTTGAGTCTGTGAGCTCACATTTTGGCATTGATGGAATGTAGAAGATTTTGTTGATCTATGCATTTGTCAATATTTTATTTTGATTACAATGAGCTTTATTTCTCTTTTAATTAGCTTTCATTGCCTTTTCTATTACATCAAACTATGTATATGCATTTGATTCTGAAACTTTGATTTAAAAAATAATTTGTATTTGGAAAGAAATCTGTTGTTAGCTCTTTGCCTAGGTTTTCTGATCCCCCTTGTCCTTTGAGGCATGAGAGAGACTCGATCAGAGTCCAAGGCATTTTGATTCTATTGGAAAGGGTATTTTCTTGGGTGTGGGTAATTAAACTATGTTTTACTTATCTTCATTCACTTCATTATAAATCTGCTATTCACATTTGTGTCATGGCTATGAGCAGATGTTAGTTTTCCTTTATTGCTTTCTGGTTAAAAACATATTCAGAAAATATACGTTTTTATCCAACGAAGGGAGCTGTACCTTCATATCAAAATTCAGAGAGCACTTGTACTCACCATTGCAAGTGAATCAACTATTGGTTCTTGTTTTTGTCTTTCAATTTGGGCATTTGGGAGTCATTTTTAAAAGGTATTTAAGAAGGACAAATCTGTTAACCAGCACTATGTAATCCAACTGTCATGTTTGAACCGATATGTTTGTAATCTCCATGAGATCTCAAGTTTTGTGATGTGTTACCAACCTATTGTATTTACTTATAAGGTCGATGAGTTGTTTGTAATAGTATTGGTAATTTTGGTTATGTGTGGTAGTCTGATTGTTGTTGAACTAGAAGGAGTATTTTTAGAATGTTTTGAAGGCAGATAGGAGCTTAAAAAGATATGATCAAGCAAAGAAGTGCTATTAACAGATCAACAAGACCCTGTTGTTCTCTAACAATTACAACAGTTAAATCCTATAATCAAGTAAACTTTAAAAGGCTTGGTGCTATCTAAATCCTCTAGCTAGGTGATCCATTAGCTTGGATTTCAAATCCTGTACTGAGGTTACTCCTAACAGGGTATTACTCTTAACAGGGTATTGTAGTTGATCCCTTAATCGGATCGGTTCTTAACAGGACATTTTTGTAAATCTTCTAACAAGGCTTGGCTCCTAACAGGATGAACTTCAGAAGAGTTCAAAATACTTGTGGATATTCATCCCCACCGTGGTTTTTCCCATTTGGGTTTCCACATCAAAAATCATTGTGTCAAGTGGTGAATGATTTTGTGTATGTTTTGATATGGTTAATATGTTTAACTGGTAAAACCACGAAGACATGTTTAGATGATCGGAAGTGATTTGAAATGAGGTATTACTAATGTTAGTAAAGTGTATTGATGTTTTGGATAAAAGGTATCTAACTTACTGATCTATTAAATTGTTATTTTGGTATCTTAGTCAACCGGTAAACTTGACAGTGCAGTTACAGTTTAGGGTTCAATGTCTAAACTAGTTAGTTCATTGATTGATTTATGAGTTGGGATTAAGTTTGGTGAAAGTTTATTTTGTTTTCTATCTACTGATTCACCCCCCCCTCTCAGTACTTGACTGGATCATTATTGACTCATCATATCATCAATTGGTATCAGAGCATTTCAGGTCCTCTTGTGTTTAAGGCTAATAGCTTGAGGTAAATATCTAGGAGAACATGATGAAGAAAGAAGGTCTGAAATTCAATAGGGAAAAATACAAAATCAGGAGTGATAGGATGAAGATCTACATCAAGAGCTTAGGAAGTCTTAGGAAGTCAACATTGGGAACATGTTGTTACTAAATATAACTTGCCTAGTGGGATTTTGTTAGATGATCAAAAGAAGGAGCAACATGAGAATAGTCAAGCATTGGAGGCCTTTATCAGTTCCTTGTCCGATTCAGAGTATGTTGATGTCCATGGTTTGGATACTGCTTTTTAAGTGTGGAAGAAACTTGAAGATATCTACAATGGTGATGAGCATGTGAAGATTGCCAAAGAAGAGAGTCTGAGAGGTAAATTTGATGACGTGCAGATGGTTGAAGGTGAGAACATTCAATAGTATGGTCATAGGATCAAGGAGATAGTTGAAGAGATTAGAAGTGTTGGTGGTACAGTGGAAGATACCATAGTGGTTAACAAGGTGTTTGGAACCCTTCTACCGGTCTACGCTATCCGAGTTACAGCCATTCAGGAACTCAAGTCTATTGATAAATCAAAGGTAACTCTTGACTCCATCATTGGTAAATTTACTGTATTTGAATTAAATGGTTATGATAGAAGTATTCAAAAATATGAATATGCATTTAGAGCTTCAGTTTCTAACCCACCGGTAAGGAAAAGCAGAGAAGCTAGTTACAGTCATGAGTCCAGATCCAACAGAGAGGTTGATGATAAAGACAGTATGATTGAGCTTGAAACATTGTTGGCTAAGCGATTACCCAGAGGTACTGGTAAGTACAAAGGTAAATGACCATTGAAGTGTTTTGCATGTAACCGGATTGGATATATTGCAGCTAACTGTCCTAATGGAGTCAATGAACAAAAATGTGAGAAGTATAAGAAGCACAAAGGTAAAGGTAAAAGAGATTTCCTTGTTGCAGTGGATAGTGGAATCAAAGATGAAGACTCTGAAGAAGATGCAAATGAGGACATTGTCTTTGCTACTATTAAAGAACAAACATCAGATCAGAAAGCATTAGTCTCTCACATAGATAGTTTTGATGATTGGATTATAGACAGTGGTTGTTCACACCACATGACTGGTGACTGGAGTAATTTTCTTACTTTGAAGGAATTTGATGGAGGTGTTGTGAGATTTGGAAATGATTCACCATGTAAGGTAAAAGGAAAGGGAACCATCTCTTTGAATGAAAAGAGCAGTGCAGATGATGTCTATGTTGGCATTATAACAGACAATAAGAGATTGTTGGCATTTCAATTAGGATATTGAGAAGGTTGCTGATAATTATGGATATAACTGATTAAGGATGTTTATTGTCTTCACAATATTATTTTGTCATTGATGTCAAGAAATTGATTTTCTGATTTAGTAGGATGTTGCCATATCTTAAGAAGTATGTTTTGAAGAGAATTAAGATGTCGGTAAAAGACAAAGAAAGAATGTGATGAATAAGGGGAGGAATAAGTTATTCAATGGGCAACTATTACCCAGTTAGACAATGATGAGATCATGTTGTTTAGATTGTTTTAATATCCTACAGATGCTATTGTTTGTAAGGTTAATACTATACTATGTTACCAAGTAAGGAACCTAGTTGGTAAACCCTACGGAATCTAGTCGGTAAACCCTAAGGAACCTAGTCAGTAAACCCTAAGGTTATCGCTATCAGTTAATGAAGGTGGAATGTCTACTGATTGAAGTTTAGTATTTACCGACTTGCAACCGAGTAATAACATAATGCATTGGATGTATACATGTGTTATTTAATGAAGGAAGCTGATGATCTGGTTATGATTAAATGATTGATACAACGTGTATGAAGTTTGCTAAGGATCTATGGCAATGGAAGATCGACAGGAAGATCTACAGCTCAGATTGAACTGCAATACCCTAGCACAAGTTCCAAGAAATATATGCAAGTTCCAAGGTGAGGTAAAACATTTTCCGATTGAAGGATACATTGAACATGGTCAAATTTGAAGAACTGATGGTTATGATTGATCATGGGAAATGTGATCAAAGAGATTAAGCGGTTAGCAAAATGTTTATAAGTAAGGAACTGTTGATAAACAATGTATGTGGGCAAGTGTAAGCACAAGAATGCTACATAGTGATTACCGAGCACAGAAGCTTGAAGACCTGTTTGAAAAATAGAGTAAGGAACCTAGTAGAGGGACAAGATAAGTCCTATGACTAGATTGTATTGGGCAAATAAGAATCTGCTTTAGCAATTTAGATGCCAAGTTGTAGACATACTCATTGCTGTTATTTATTTGTAAGTGACAGAAAATCTCTTAACCGAGTAGACTTAATAGTTTTATTTGTAAATCCTCTAGCAAGGTGACATTCTGATTGAGTGTTTGAAACCCTTTAACAAGGTCACTTCTAACAAGGTGAAGATCCTAATAGATCTGAGGGAAATCCCTTAACCGGCTCACATCTAGCAATGTGTTTGTAATCTTTAACAAGATTTTCTTTTAGCCGAGCATACTCTAGAAGAGTATATTTCTTAGTGGGTCCAAAATCCCATAGTGGTTTTTCCCTATTTGGGTTTCCACATTAAATCTGGTGTTATGAGTGTTGTTATGATTATGTGTTCTTAAGTTTGCATGTTTTAAAATTTTGGTTACATATATTTGTTAAAGCTACCGAGGTTGAATCTGTTGAATATATTGAAGATTAAGTTTGTATGATTCACCCCCCCCTCTCATCTTGTTAGCTTGACATCTGTACTTAACAATTAGTATCAGAACTATCAATTGGTATCAAACCTTTGAACTCTGGAAGAAAAGTTTAAAGGTACTTGAGGCAAATATCCAAAGATGTATAAGAAGGATGCACCGAAGCTGAATAAGTCAAGTTTCTCTACATGGCAGAAAAGGATGAAGCTGCACCTATCAGGAATTGGAGAATATGCTGTATATTATCTAGAGAATGATTTCAATACACCTAGCACCTATCCATTGACAATGGAAGAGATAAAGGCAAATCAAGAACATATGCAAGCAATGATTGAAATAACATCTGAATTGACTGACTCAGAGTTTAATGATCTAGAAGGCTACAATGATATCAAGGCAATGTGGGACAAGCTCATATCTGTGTATGGTGGTGATGAACATGTTCAAAGAGAAAAAGTGGATAGTCTAAGAGGACAACTTGAATCTATGAGAATGAATGAAGGTGAGAACATAACCCAGTACAGTACAAGGTTAAAGGAGATTGTTAATCAAATCAAAGGAGTAGGTGGAACCATTGAAGAAAAGGATATAACAAGTAAGTTATTAAGAAGCCTTCTACCAGCTTATGCAATCCGAGTCTCTGCAATCAATGAATTGAGGTCTGTACCCAATAAGATAGTTTCTTTGGATGCTACTATTGGTAAGCTACATTCATTTGAGTTAAGTAACTTTGATAACAGTGGGTCTTCAGTAAATAAAATTGAGTCTGCATTTAATTCTTTTCATCTTGATGAATCTAATGATTACAATGATAGAAAGTATAAGTACTCTGAAGGGAATCATAGTGAAGCAAGTGAAAGATTTCGCAAAAACATGGAGGAGGTACACAAACTTTATGAAGAAATCAGAAAGCAAGAAGAGTTTGAAGCACTATTAGCTAGAAGGCTATCGAGAGGAAAAGGTAAGTACAAAGGAAAGTTGCCTTTGAAATGTTTTAACTGTGATAGAATAGGACATATGGCTTCTAATTGTCCTGACAAAGAATCCATTGAAATGAGAGATTACCGAGATGACAGACAGAAAGATAATCATTACAGAGGACACCGAGACTTGAGAAGAAGAGATAAAAAGACATGTGTAATAGTTGATGAGGAATCTAATAATGATAAATCAGATGAAACTGATATAGAGGAAGTTGTTTATGTGGCTATTAAAGATGGATCAGATGAAGAAAGGTATGAAAAAAAAGCTTTAATAGCTCACATAAATACTAATGATTCTTGGATCATAGATAGTGGATACTCACATCACATGTTAGGTGATAAACACAAGTTTGTTATGTTAGAAGATTATGATGGAGGTTATGTAAGATTTGGTAATGATGCACCATGTCCAGTGAGAGGTAAAGGATATATAACACTTCCTGACAATGCTAAATGTAATGATGTTCATTGGGTTGAAGGTTTGAAATACAATTTGTTGAGTGTAGCACAACTAAACAATACAGGATACCGAATAGAGTTTCAGAAAGGAATTGTCAATGTTCATGACCATCATGGGAAGTTAGCAGCTACTGAGACACAAACAAAAGGTAACACATGTCACCTTGACTCAACTCATAATAAGTGTCTATATGCAAAGATAAATGATACCTGGTTATGGCATAAAAGGTTTTGTCATGTAAATTTTGATAATCTGATCAAAATAAGTAAGAAGCACCGAGTAAGAGGTCTACTGAGTCTTGAGAAACCCAAGAATGCTATATGCCGAGGATGCCAGATGGGTAAGATGACAAGATCAAACTTTACAAGTAAGTCCTACACTTCTAAGGGAATTTTAGATCTTGTGCACACTAATCTTTGTGGTCCTCTAAAAGTTCAGAGTTATTATGGTGATAAGTACTTCATATTATTTATGGATGATTACTCAAGGATGATGTCAGTAATGTTTTTAAAAGAAAAATCAGAAGATTTTCATATGTTTAAATGGTACAAGGCAAGAGTTGAAAATGAAATAGGAAGACAACTGAAATGTCTTAGATTTGATAGAGGAGGTGAGTTCACTTCTGATGAATTTAACTTATACTGCAATGATCATGGTATAAAGAGGCAAGTATCTACACCGAGAACACCCTAGCAAAATAGGATAGCCGAGAGAAGAAACAGATCAATTGTGGATTGTGCAAGAACCTTGATGATATAAAAGAAGGTACCTGAAACATTTTACAGAAAAGCAATCAACATTGTAGTTTACACCCTGAATCGAGTACAACTGAAGAAAGGAACATTGAAGATACCATATGAAATCTGGTATGACAAGAAACCTAATGTAAGTTATTTTAAAATCTTTGGAAGTAGATGCTATATTCACAAAGATGATAGAAATGGTAATTTTGATCATAAAAGTGAAGAAGGAACATTTCTTAGTTATTCTTCTAGAAGCAAAGCATTTAAATGTCCTATCAAATCCTCTAACAAAATATTAGAAAGTGCAAATGTGAAAATTGATGAATATGCAGAAAGAAATGATGAAGGAAACTCCAAAGAACTAGAAGATTATGAAAGATTTGTATATGTTCAACCAAGAAGTCCTACTGAGAAAACTGTTGAAAGAAATGAAGAGAATATCTAGTTACCGAGTGATGAAGAAGATCACACAAAGCCTACCGAGCCTGTATTAGCCAAGTATGTCAGAAGGAATCATGCATCAAGTCAGATTATAGGAGATAAGAATGGTCCAGTGATGACAAGGAATAAACTGAGACAAAACACATGCTTGATATCTGAATTTGAACCGAGGATAGTGAAAGAGGCATTTAACAGTGAAGATTGGATAAATGCAATGACATAAGAGATTGATCAAATCAAAAAGAACGACACATAGACACTAGTCCCAAGATTGAAGGACAAAAATGTAATCGGTACAAAGTGGATTTTCAAAAACAAGTTGAATGAAAAAGGTGAGGTCATTCGAAATAAAGCAAGACTAGTTTGCAAAGGTTATGCTCAAGAAGAGGGAATTGATTATGGTGAGACTTTTGCACCTGTGGCAAGACTTGAAGGAGTAAGAATATTGTTGGCATACACTGCTTACAAGAATTTCAGAGTATATCAAATGGATGTCAAATCTGCATTTCTGAATGGTATATTAGAAGAAGTTTTTACTGAACAACTTGAAGGATTTGTTGAAGGAGAGAATAAAGATCAGGTATGTAAATTGAACAAAGCTTTATATGGTCTGAAACAAGCACCTAGAGCATGGTATGAAAGATTGCACTCTCATTTAATCAAGATTGGTTTTATAAGGACAAGTGAAAACAACAATATGTACATGAAGAATGATGAAAATGGAATACTAATCTCAGCCATATTTGTTGATGATATTATCTTTTGTGGAAATGACTCTTTATGCAAGAACTTTGGAAATGAAATGAGAAAAGAATTTGAGATGTCATTAATCAGTGAGATAAAGTATTTTATAGGTCTACAGATACTACAAATGAAAGGTGAGATTTTCATTACTCAATCCAAGTACATAAAGGAAATCTTGAAGAAATTTGGAATGGAGGATTCAAAACTAGTAAGTACTCCTATGACTACCAACTGTAAACTATCAATGAATGATGAATCTGCATCTGTTGATGAGACACTTTACCGATCTATGATTGGAAAGTTGCAATATGTTGTTCACAATAGGCCAGATATAGCACATGCAGTAGGTATAGTTGCAAGATTTTCTGCAGATCCCAAGGAAACACACATGACAACAATCAAGAGAATTTTCAGATACTTGACAGGTACTGAGGATTATGGCTTAGTATATCAGAAAGGAAATGACTTTGGTTTAAAAGTTTATACTGATGCTGATTGGGCAGGCAACATAGATGACAGGAAAAGCACAAGTGGTGGAGCTTTCTTTTTAGGAGAAAGACTAGTGAGTTGGCTTAGCAAGAATCAAGGATGTATTTCATAGTTAACAACAGAAGCTGAATATGTTGCTGCAGCATCAAATTGTACCAATATAACATGGATCAAACAACTATTGGAAGGCATAAATGAGAAAGTTACCGAGCCAGTAACTATATTATGTGATAATACTAGTGCCATTAACATTTCAAAGAATCCTGTTATGCACTCTAAGACAAAGCACATCTCTATCAAATATCATTATCTTAGAGAAGAAGCTCAAGAAAAGAATGTGGTGTTGGAGTATGTTAGTTCAAAGGAACAAATAGCAGATATTTTGACCAAACCACTACCAAGGGCCACTTTTGAGTATCTCAGAAGTAAGTTAGGGGTCCTACCCCTATCTTCTACTCACTGACCAAGTTCGGTGAAAGCATCAATTCGATGACAATAAAGAATATCTTTTAGGAGTTGATGCTGATTTACACAGTTTAGGATGTTTTCTAAAGGTGTGCAGGAAACAAAAATCGGGAACAGGAATTGAAGATAAAATGCTTTAATCGAGACTGAGTTGATACCGAACAACAAAGGAATTACTTCACACAGGAAGAACTTATGTATTAGTTTTCTTTTGGCATTGTTGTCAAAGGGGGAGAAGACTAATGTATGGGGGAGAATAGTAATGACAAGGGGAGAGCATTTCAACAATTTGAGCAATCACAATCACAACAATCTGAATTCGAATCTTTTAGGTCAAATCAATTGGTTTTGCCATCAATGCCAAAGGGGGAGATTGTTGGCATTATAAGAGACAATAAGAGATTGTTGGCATTTCAATTAGGATATTGAGAAGGTTGTTGATAATTATGGATATAATTGATTAAGGATGTTTACTATCTTCACAATATTATTTTGTCATTGATGTCAAGAAATTGATTTTCTGATTTAGTAGGATGTTGCCATATCTTAAGAAGTATGTTTTTAAGAGAATTAAGATGTCTGTAAAGGGCACAGAAATAATGTGATGAATAAGGGGAGGAAGAAGTTATTCAATGGGAAACTATTACTGAGTTAGACAATGATGAGATCATGTTGTTTAGATTGTTTTGATATCCTACATATGGTATTGTTTGTAAGGTTAATACTATACTATGTTACCAAGTAAGGAACCTAGTCGGTAAACCCTAAGGAACCTAGTTGGTAAACCCTAAGGTAATCGCTATTGGTTAATGAAGGCAAAATGTCTACTGAGTGAAGTTTAGTATTTACGGAGTTGCAACCGAGTAATAACAGAATGCATTGGATGTATACATGCGTTATTTAATGAAGGAAGCTGCTGAGTTGGTTATGATTAAATGATTGATACAATGTGTATGAAGTTTGTTAAGGATCTATGGCAATGGAAGATCAACAGGAATATCTACAGCTCAGATTGAACTGCAATACCCTAGCACAAGTTCCAAGAAATATATGCAAGTTCCAAGGAGAGGTAAAACATTTTCCGATCGAAGGATACATTGAACCTGGTCAAGTTAGAAGATCTGATGGCTATGATTGATCATGGGAAATGTGATCAAAGAGATTAAGCGGTTAGCAAATTGTTTATAAGTAAGGAACTATTGATAAACAATGTATGCGGGCAAGTGTAAGCATAGGAATGCTACATAGTGATTACTAAGCACAGAAGCTTGAAGACCTGTTTGAAAAATAGAGTAAGGAGCCCAGCAGAGGGACAAGATAAGTCCTATGACTAGATTGTATTGAGCAAATAAGAATCTACTTTAGCATTTTAGATGCAAAGTTGCAGACATACTCATTGTTGTTATTTATTTGTAGGTGACAGAAAATCTCTTAACCAAGTAGACTTAACCGTCTTATTTGTAAATCCTCTAGCAAGGTGAAATTCTGATTGAGTGTTTGAAACCCTTTAACAAGGTCACTTCTAACAAGGTGAAGATCCTAACAAATCTGAGGGAAATCCCTTAACCAGGTTACATCTAGCAATGTGTTTGTAATATTTAACAGGATTTTCTTTTAACCGCACATACTCTAGAAGAGTATATTTCTTAGTGGTCCGAAATCCCACAGTTGTTTTTCCCTATTTGGGTTTCCACGTTAAATATGGTGTTATGAGTGTTGTTATGATTATGTGTTCTTAAGTTTGCATGTTTTTCAATTTTGGTTACAAATATCTGTTAAAGCTACTGAGGTTGAATCTCTTGAATATGTTCAAAGAGCAAAAGTGGACAGTCTAAGAGGACAAATTGAATCTATGAGAATGAATGAAGGTGAGAACATAACCCAGTACACTAAAGGTTAAAGGAGATTGTTAACCAAATCAAAGGAGTAGGTGGAACCATTGAAGAAAAGGATATAACAAGTAAGTTATTAAGAACACTTCTACCAGCTTATGCAATCCGAGTCTCTGCAATCAATGAATTGAGGTCTGTACCCAATATGCCAGTTTCTTTGGATGCTACTATTGGTAAGTGAAATGCATTTGAGTTAAGTAACTTTGATAATAGCGGGTCTTCGGTAAATAAAATTGAGTCTGCATTTAGTTCTTTTCATCTTGATGAATCTAATGATTACAATGATAGAAAGTATAAGTGTAAAGCGGAAAATCGCTGTCGAACCCCAGTTGGTCTCCCCTCTTCCAACTCCGAGGAGAGAGAAGGGAGGTTCGCTAGGATTCGATGTGTTTTCACTTAGGGGGAAGACTTTACATTCAAAAGAGGGGTTGAAACTCATAAGATCCAATCCCACACAAGGTAAGATTGGATGCTAGATGAATTTCAAGGGTTTGGAAAGAAAAGCTATCCTCTTTTGTAAAGAATGTTGATTAAGGAAATTAAGCTAAGAATGCATAGAAAGTCATAAAGATTCGCTTATAAACTGAGTTCGGGTTATAGGATGAAGCTGCGGACCTGGAATTAGCAGTAAAATGTCGATACGGCGATGTCCTGCAAATTTGGGCAAAAGTTGTCAGGACGATGGCGCCCGACGCCACGGTCCTCCGAAAAATCCGCGAAACGAAGGGGGATCTGTTCGTCTCTGCACAAGGATTCCAGATCTTCAATTTCAGCCGCGTACCTGCAACCTACACATAGAAAAGCGAAGACGATTGGGGGGTTAGGGATTAGGGGTTTGCCTTTAGGTCAAACCCCGGTTTTGGAATTAACCAAGAAATGAGCAAGAGCTGTAAATGTAAATGACTGTAATGTAAAACAAGTACTAATACCTTGTTCTAAGGATGTTTGTATCCTTATGTGCGAAGGTTTAGATGTTGTAAGTTGTAGTATGTAGCATGTAATAAGTGATCTCCTCTTCAATGGTTGAATCCTTGACTTGAATGCAACACTTAGCCTTGAATGGAGACTTGAAATGATCAATTGCTTGAATGCTTGAATGCTTGAGTATAGTTTCCACGCCTTTTCCCTCATATCGAATGAGAGAGGAAAATGTAGTTTATATACTTGTCAATTAGGGCTGATAGACTGATTTTCCCGACCTTAGGCCGACCAGGGAAGTATATTTCCAAATTGCAATCAAAAAGACCTGATACCACTTAGGAAACCGGGCCCAAAATAGGACCCAGGGACCAGGGCGCTGGGCGCCATGGTCCTGGAGGACCAGGGCGCTGGGCGCCTTGGTCCTGAGGGACCAGGGCGCTGGGCGCTCTGGTCCCACCTCCGGGACAGCGGGGTGCAAAGGAGGTTCAGGCCAGGGTGCATGAAAAATGCAGTTTTCAGTGTCGTGAGCAAGTTTTGGGGTCTCCATTCAGGTTGCGTGTTGCGTCGCCATCGTGAAGACCGAAATGCAGTCGAAATTGCAAGTGTCGCAATTTTAGGACGCTACATTTAGCCCCCACTTTAGCGGGAGTATGTATGCTCATACTTCCGGTAAAGTACAAGGAAACAACGTTGAAAGACTTTCACCACGTCAAGGAGGCAAGATACACCAAGCCCCCAGTGGACAAAGGATCTTACAACTTCGATTGACAAAGTAAAAGGGAAGATCACGAGGAAGAACCATGACTGTCAGTAGTAAGGTTCCCTCACTATGAGTCATGCAAAAGAAATACCAAAAATCTTCAAGACAAAGCTAAGTTTGCCAAGAAATTTTCAAGTATCTTTGAAAGGATAGACAGGGTGTATGCCCCCCTACGTTAAAGCGATCGCACACGCCTCAACGGGGGTGATTGTTTTAACGTAGTGATACACATAGAAAATGAGAAAGGAAAGGAGCACGTTACCACAAGGATTTAGCCCCCAAGTGTGAGATAAACCCAAGGATAATGAACACAAACACAAAGCACGAGGTGACTTCGCTTTCCTCGGGGTCAGTATGCTGTATGATAAGTCATGTATATATCATATGTATGTATGCATAATTGTTCTTCATTCCCCAATCAAGGAAGGTCACCTAGAATAAGGGAACACATGTGTCTTTTGAGTCAACATGAGAGAGACCAAAGAGATCTCAATGCTTTGCATCGTCCTCAAGTAGACAACACTAAGGATGACAAATAGAAGAATGAGAATAACATATAGAAGAAGTAACAAAAGAGAGGGGGAGAGAATCTGCCATGCTAATGTAACTAGTCTAGCACGTCATCTACCCCCCGATCTTGCTGATCAATGTTTCAGGAAGGCAGGGAACACGCTAGAGGAGGAACATCCAACACAGCAGATGGAGCTATCACAAGATCCAAACAAGGGCTATGTTCATGTTCCAAGCCACGTTGTTCTTGTCTAGGAGCTATGATAAGTGCTTTAGAAAATTCATTAGATAAATGGTTATCAATATCAACAAGTTCATATTCACTATCAGAAGCAAGAGGAGTAACATTTTCATCATGCATAACATTTTCATCTATATCATCATCAAGATTTATAAAAATAGGATATTTAACTCGCACAGGATCAAGACCATCATGCATCTTATGTTTAGGAGATTTAGGCTCAATATCCGGCTGAGGAGAAAATGGAATAATGCTTGTTGAAGGTGTTTTTGGAGATTGCAAAGTTTGAGAAGCAGCTGCTTGAGCTCTAAGACGACGCTTTCGTCGACATTCGCGTGCAGAACGATTACGTCTAGTCTTAGTAGGAAGTGTAGAAGATAGAGGAGGAGGAATGTTCTCATCCTTATCACTTGGATGTTTAGGTTGTGGTCTCTTAGGCTGGATAATAGGAGAAGAAGAAGGTCTCTTCTCTCTATAAAAGGAAGGAGGAGGAACCGCTCCATATAAAGGAGGAATTTTTGGTTTAGGGAGAAGACCAAGTCCATCATGACGAGGAGGTATAGATCTACTCTTAGAAGATTTATTAGGCATAGACATAGTTACATCCATGGGGACGGGTTGGGCATCTTCTTGGGGAAAGACATTAGTTTTGTCTTTCAAAGGAAGAATTTCCTTCTCAAGAATGATAGGAATGTCAAGTTTAGGTGTTCTAGGTTCACTTAGAGATAGGATCATATCTGTTTTCCACTTTTGATAAGATTTGAAAAGATGATCACTTCGCGGAGGAAGAGATTGGAATTGTTTAGGCTAAAAGTAATCAAGAGGAACGCTAGAAGTTCTTTCAGCTGGTTTAAAGAGACTATGATTGACAGTAACAACTTCACCATTATGGGGAAATTTCAAACACTTATGAATAGGAGAAGCAATAGCTTTCATGGAAGATAGCCAAGGATAGCCAAGCTTCACATGAAATTGTTCGGAAGATGGAATAATAGCAAAGTTCACATCAAGGGATTTGTTATGGACCTCAATAGGCAATGTAATAGAACCAATTGCAGGAGAAGAAAATGCATCAAATAATTTCACAATCACATCTGTTTTGTCATAGATCACTTGATTCAATTGCAAAGTAAAAAGAAATTCTTCAGTAATAACATTAACCATGCACGAAGGATCAATAAGCACTCCACGACAAGGCATATTCTTGACTTTTGCAACTATGTATAAAGGACCATCAGGTGCCCTAATGGTTTCACTAGAATCAAATGTGATGGAAGGTTCTTTAGGGTTTTCTTGCTGCTCTACAAAGTTAATCACATTCGGAGTCATAGACACAAGACCATCAGATGAGAAAGAGGAATCATTAGCCTCAATCGCATTAGAGGTATGAGAAGTATGAGAAGGTAATGGATCAGTAAAAATCTGAAAATTTTGGTTAGGAGGAGCTACAGATGTGTTGCCTTTATCATTCACTCCAGAAACAGAAATAGTATTATTATCAATCAAATCTTGAATTTTACCCTTTAGAGAAAAACATTTTTCAGTATCATGACCAGACTGACGATGAAAGTGACAAAAAGCTTTGTGGTCAAAATAAGGTGAAGTAATCTTTGCAGGATCAATTTGTCTTATAGGAGGAAGGGTAAGCACATTTTGTTCCAATAACTTATTCATAATATCATGCAATGATTCATTCAAAGGAGTATACTTTCTTTCTTTCCTGAAAAATTTAGAAATAGGAGGCACACCTGATGCTGCATTCACATTGTTGTTGATGATGTTTTCATTGAATTTGATAGAATCTCTGTTCGGTTTAAACTTCCCAAATGGTTGTTGACTGCTATCACCCTTATCACTCGGAGCCATAGGATGTGATTGTTCCATTTGACTCACAGTCAGTTGATAATTGTGAAGAGTGGCACACAACTGTTGGAAAGAAGTAAACTCAGAAAACAGAAGTTTGTCTCGAATATCTTTTTGTAAATTAGAAATAAAGATTCTTTGAATATCATTATCAGGCACTGGAAAAGAAATTTGAGCATACAAATGCTTATATCTACCAATGAAATCAGTCACTTTTTCTTTAACACCTTGTTTACAATGCATCAAATCAATCAAAGTAACTTTAGGACTTATATTGTTTTGAAATTGTTGAATGAAAGCATTTGCAAGTTGTTCGAAAGAAGTAATAGAATAAGAAGGCAACGAGCAATACCATTGTAGGGCTTTGTCTCTTAATGTTCTGGTGAATAGTTTTGCAAGCAACCTTTGGTCATAAGCAAAATCAGTACAAATTGTTTGAAAAGTCTTAACATGTGTTAGAGGATCTCCTTTACCATTATAAAGTTCCAAATGCGGGATTTCAACATGTTTAGGAGGGATAGCTCGAACAATGTCAAGAGAAAGTGGGCTCGCAACATCAAATGTGGGCACACTAAACTTAGATTGGTTCATAGAGGCAATTTGTTGCTGTAAAGAAGAGACAGTTTGTGCAAGATTATTAATGGTAGCTTCAGTCGAAGAGTTCATATTAGGTGTGTTAGATTGAGATGGAGGTGTGATGTTATTGAAAGATGGTAAAGAGTAAGGTGGTGGGACCCTATGATAGTCAACCATAGGGGATGATTGGATAGGAGGAACACTACAAGGAGGAATGGAATGATTAAATGAATTGCCCCCTTGTGTCATGTTCATTTGTGAAGATGTAATAGGAATACTTACTGAAGGAATGAATGAAGATGTAATAGGAACACTTACTGAAGGAATGAATGAAGAAGTCGGATTAAATGAAGGAATAGGGTTAATTGAAGAAGGAGGATTGCCCCCATGACTGGTAATCACAGGAGGAATGTCTTGTATAGAGGTAGCCATGATGTTTGATGTAAAGGTAGGTATACTAGCAATAGAAGTGGTCAAAGGAATAGAATGATTGACTTGTGTAGGAGGTTGTGTATAACCTAAAGATTCAGCACAACTCTTCATAGGCATCACATTCGAATTAACAATGTGTGAAATACCACGCAAAATATCAATTCCATTCTTATCACTTTGAAGCATACGTTTTAGACCCTCAATTAAAGGAAGAGCTTGACTATCGGGATACTCATGAGACATCCATTGGTGAAAATCGTCAAATTGGTTATCCAATTTGGAAAGTTGTTCAACGGAAACTTCATGGAGAGCTTCTTCATCATTAGGAGGATTAGAGGAATTACCCATGTCCTCGTTAAAAAGGCTACTCAAATTAGGTTCCATCTCCTCGGTAGTTAAACCTCGGAAGGACTTAATTCTACGGCTTCGTCTAACGGGAATAGTGTAAGTAGGGCTTATTGTTGTAAAACTCATGCACTAGAGAGAGAGAGAAGATTTTGATTTTAGAGGTAGCAATTTTTAGTAAAACCAGCCAATCTTCCAGATTTAAGCTGTTAAATGCAATCACAACAGTCTCCTGAAATTTCAGAAAAAATGTTCGGGACCGTGGCGCTCGGAGTGCAACACGGTCCTTGCAACTTTTTTCGAAATTTGCAGGGATGAAAGGTATGATGATTTTAGAGCTAATCTGAAAAAATTGAGGGATTTCACGATCTGTAGATAGGCCAAATTAAAGTTGCAAATTCAAAATTGAACCCTATCAAGATTGTCGAAAAATGCAAAATTTTGAATTTTGAAAAAGAGAGGGAAACTGAAATTTTGAATTTTATGATTTTAGAGGGAATGTCAAGAGCAATGCAAATTTTGAAATTTAAAAATTGATTCAATTTCACGCAAAATTCAATTTTGAAAGCGGAAATCAAAGTTGTTGTAATTAGGCACTTAATTTCAAAAGTCACAAAATGCAAATATTTGAATAAAGCACTGAAATTTCGAATGAATGCAAATACAATTTTCAGATCTAAGACAGTAGGAACACAATTTTGACACAAAATTTCAGTTTCGATAATTTTTGAATGATTAGGAGCCTTAGACCAAGCAATCACAAGACCAACTTTGACTGTAATTTTGAAAGTATTATAATTGACAAAATCAGCCAAAATTTTGGATTTTAGCAGGAAAATATAGCAAGATCTCGCTCCCGAAATTTTGGAAAAAATGTCGGGGACGATGGCGCTCGGAGTGCAACACGGTCCTCGCAACTTTTTTCCAAATTTTCAGGGATGAAAGATATTGTGATTTTATTGCAGAATCCAAAGTTACAGCTGATTTGGAGATGTTTTGATCGGTCAAATTGTCGGACAAAGGTTGAATCAAGAGGGTTTCAAAAATTAGGGTTTTGACACTTAACCACTTAATTTTCAGAATTAAAGCACAAATATGAATTGATAATTTGTAATAGAAGGACAGATCTGAAACAACCATTAACATTTAGACATTTTCGCAAGTTTAATTATTAAAAAGAAATTTTAGGGTTTTAATGCAATCACCTCTAAAACTTTGCAAAAGATCAAACATGGAAATGTAATCAATTTTTTTTTTCAGATCTAAGCATGAAAAATCAGAAAGGATGTTCACGTCAGGTTCACCAAAATGTAAAGCGGAAAATCGCGGTCAAACCCTAGTTGGTCTCCCCTCTTCCAACTCCGAGGAGAGAGAAGGGAGGTTCGCTAGGATTCGATGGGTTTTCACTTAGGGGGAAGACTTTACATTCAAAAGAGGGGTTGAAACTCATAAGATCCAATCCCACACAAGGTAAGATTGGATGCTAGATGAATTTCAAGGGTTTGGAAAGCAAAGCTACCCTCTTTTGTAAAGAATGTTGATTAAGGAAATTAAGCTAAGAATGCATAGAAAGTCATAAAGATTCGCTTATAAACTGAGTTCGGGTTATAGGATGAAGCTGCGGACCTGGAATTAGCAGTAAAATGTCGATACGGCGCTGTCCTGCAAATTTGGGCAAAAGTTGTCAGGACGATGGCGCCCGGCGCCACGGTCCTCCGAAAAATCCGCGAAACGAAGGGGGATCTATTCGTCTCTGCACAAGGATTCCAGATCTTCAATTTCAGCCGCGTACCTGCAACCTACACATAGAAAAGCGAAGACGATTGGGGGGTTAGGGATTAGGGGTTTGCCTTTAGGTCAAACCCCGGTTTTGGAATTAACCAAGAAATGAGCAAGAGCTGTAAATGTAAATGATTGTAATGTAAAACAAGTACTAATACCTTGTTCTAAGGATGTTTGTATCCTTATGTGCGAAGGTTTAGATGTTGTATGTTGTAGTATGTAGCATGTAATAAGTGATCTCCTCTTCAATGGTTGAATCCTTGACTTGAATGCAACACTTAGCCTTGAATGGAGACTTGAAATGATCAATTGCTTGAATGCTTGAATGCTTGAGTATAGTTTCCACGCCTTTTCCCTCATATCGAATGAGAGAGGAAAATGTAGTTTATATACTTGTCAATTAGGGCTGATAGACTGATTTTCCCGACCTTAGGCCGACCAGGGAAGTATATTTCCAAATTGCAATAAAAAAGACCCGATACCACTTAGGAAACCGGGCCCAAAATAGGACCCAGGGACCAGGGCGCTGGGCGCTCTGGTCCCACCTCCGGGACAACGGGGTGCAAAGGAGGTTCAGGCCAGGGTGCATGAAAAATGCAGTTTTCAGTGTCGTGAGCAAGTTTTGGGGTCTCCATTCAGGTTGCGTGTTGCGTCGCCATCGTGAAGACCGAAATGCAGTCGAAATTGCAAGTGTCACAATTTTAGGACACTACAATAAGTACTCTGAAGGGAATCACAGTGAAGCAAGTGAAAGATTTTGCAAAAACATGGAGGAGGTACACAAACTTTATGAAGAAATCAGAAAGCAAGAAGAGTTTGAAGCACTATTAGCCAGAAGGCTACCGAGAGGAAAAGGTAAGTAAAAAGGAAAGTTGCCTTTGAAATGTTTAAACCGTGATAGAATAGGACATATGACTTCTAATTTTCCTGACAAAGAATCGATTGAAACAAGAGATTACCGAGATGACAGATAGAAAGATAATCATTATAGAGGACACCGAGACTTGAGAAGAAGAGATAAAAAGACATGTGTAATAGCTGATGAGGAATCTAATGATGATAAATCAGATGAAACTGATACAGAGGAAGTTGTTTATGTGGCTATCAAAGATGGATCAGATGAAGAAAGGTATGAAGAAAAAGCTTTAATATCTCACATAAATACTAATGATTCTTGGATCATAGATAGTGGATGCTCAGATCACATGACAGGTGATAAACACAAGTTTATTATGTTAGAAGATTATGATGGAGGTTATTTAAGATTTGGTAATGATGCACCATGTCCAGTGAGAGGTAAAGGATCTATAACACTTCTTGACAATGCTAAATGATTGGGTTGAAGGTTTGAAATGCAATTTGTTGAGTGTAGCATAGCTAAACAATATAGGATACCAAATAGAGTTTCAGAAAGGAATTGTCAAAGTTCATGACAAGCATGAGAAGTTAGCAGCTACCGGGACACAAACAAAAGGTAACACATTTCACCTTGACTCAACTCGAAATAAGTGTCTATATGCAAAGATAGATGATACTTGGTTATGGCATAAAAGGTTTTGTCATGTAAATTTTGATAATCTGATCAAAATAAGTAAGAAGCACCGAGTAAGAGGTCTACCAAGTCTTGAGAAACCTGAGAATGCTATATGCCGAGGATGTTAGATGGGTAAGATGACAAGATCAAGCTTTACAAGTAAGTCCTACACTTCTAAAGGAATTTTAGATCTTATGCACACTGATCTTTGTGGTCCTATGAAAGTTTAGAGTTATTATGGTGTTAAGTACTTCATATTATTTGTGGATGATTACTCAATGATGATGTCAGTAATGTTTTTAAAAGAAAAATCAGAAGCTTTTCAAATGTCTAAATGGTACAAGGCAAGAGTTGAAAATGAAACAGGAAGACAATTGAAATGTCTTAGATCTGATAAAGGAGGTGAGTTCACTTCTGATGAATTTATCTTATACTGCAATGATCATGGTATAAAGAGGCAAGTATCTGCACCGTGAACACCCTAGCAAAACGGGATAGCGGAGAGAAGAAACAAATCAATTGTGGATTGTGCAAGAACCTTGATGATATAAAAGAAGGTTCCTCAAACATTTTAGAGAGAAGCAATCGACACTGCTGTTTACACCTTGAACTGAGTACAATTGAAGAAAGGAACGTTGAAGACACCATATCAAGTCTGGTATGACAAGAAACCTAATGTAAGTTATTTTAAAATCTTTGGAAGTAGATGCTATGTTCACAAAGATGATAGAAATGGTATGTTTGATCAGAAAAGTGAAGAAGGAACATTTCTTGGTTATTCTTCTAGAAGCAAAGCACTTAAATGTCTGATCAAATCCTCTAAGAAAATAGTAGAAAGTGAAAATGTGAAAATTGATGAATTTGTAGAAAGAAATGATGAAGGAAACTCCAAAGAACCAGAAGATTATGAAGGATTTGTATATGTTCAACCAAGAAGTCCTACCGAGAAAACTGCTGAAAGAAATGAAGAGAATATCTAGTTACCGAGTGATGAAGAAGATCACACAAAGCCTACCGAGCCTGTATTAGCCAAGTATGTCAGAAGGAATCATGCATCAAGTCAGATTATAGGAAATAAGAATGATCCAGTGGTGACAAGGAATAAACTGAGACAGAACACATGCCTGATATCTGAATTTGAACCGAGGATAGTGAAAGAGGCATTTAACAATGAAGATTGGATAAATGCAATGACAGAAGAGATTGATCTAATCAAGAAGAATGACACATGGGCACTGGTCGCAAGACCAAAGGACAAAAATGTAATCGGTACAAAGTGGATTTTCAGAAACAAGTTGAATGAAAAAGGTGAGGTCATTTGAAATAAAGCAAGACTAGTTTGCAAAGGTTATGCTCAAGAAGAGGGAATTGATTATGGTGAGACTTTTGCACCTGTGGCAAGACTTGAAGGAGTAAGAACATTGTTGGCATACGTTGCTTATAAGAATTTCAAAGTATATCAAATGGATGTCAAATCTGCATTTCTGAATGGTATATTAGAAGAAGAAGTTTTTATTGAACAACCTGAAGGATTTGTTGAAGGAGAGAATAAAGATCAGGTATGTAAATTGAACAAAGCTTTATATGGTCTGAAACAAGCACCTAGAGCATGGTATGAAAGATTGCACTCTTATTTAATCAAGATTAGTTTTATAAGGACAAGTGAAAACAACAATATGTACATGAAGAATGATGAAAATGGAATACTGATCTCAGCCATATTTGTTGATGATATTATCTTTTGTGGAAATGACTCTTTATGCAAGAACTTTGGAAATGAAATGAGCAAAGAATTTGAGATGTCATTAATCAGTGAGATAAAGTATTTTATAGGTCTACAGATACTACAAATGAAAGATGAGATTTTCATTACTCAATCCAAGTACATAAAGGAAATCTTGAAGAAATTTGGAATGGAGGATTCAAAACTAGTAAGTACTCCTATGACTACCAACTGTAAACTATCAAAGAATGATGAATCTGCATCTGTTGATGAGACACTTTACCGATCTATGATTGGAAAGTTTCAATATGTTGTTCATAGCAGGCCAGACATAGCACATGCAGTAGGTATAGTTGCAAGATTTTCTGTAGATCCCAAGGAAACACACATGACAACAATCAAGAGAATTTTCAGATACTTGAAAGGTACCGAGGATTATGGCTTAGTATATCAGAAAGGAAATGACTTTGATTTAAAAGTTTATACTGATGCTGATTAGGCAGGCAACATAGATGACAGGAAAAGAACAAGTGGTGGAGCTTTCTTTTTAGGGGAAAGACTAGTGAGGTGGCTCAACAAGAAACAAGGATGTATTTCACAGTCAGCAACAGAAGCTGAATATGTTGCTGCAACATTAAATTGTACCAAAATAGCATGGATCAAACAACTGTTGGAAAGCATAAATGAGAAAGTTACCAAGCCAGTAACTATATTATGTTATATTACTAGTGCCATTAACATTTCAAAGAATCCTGTTATGCACTCTAAGACAAAGCACATCTCTATCAAATATTATTAGCTTAGAGAAGAAGCTCAAGAGAAGAAAGTGGTGTTGGAGTATGTTAGTTCAAAGGAACAAATAGCAGATATTTTCACCAAACCACTACCAAGGGACACTTTTGAGTATCTCAGAAGTAAGTTAGGGGTCCTACCCCTATCTTCTACTCATTGACCGAGTTCGTTGAAAGCATTAATTCGATGACTCTAAAGAATATCTTTTAGGAGTTGATGTTGATTTACACACTTTAGGACGTTTTCTAAAGGTGTGCAGGAAACAAAAACCGGGAATAGGAATTTAAGATAAAATTCTTTAACTGAGATTGAGTTGATACTGAACAGGAATGGAATTACTTCACACAGAAAGAACTTATGTATTAGTTTTCTTTTGGCATTGTTGTCAAAGGGGGAGAAGACTAATGTATGGGGGAGAAGACTAATAACAAGGGGAGAGAATTTCAGCAATCTAAGCAATCACAATCACAACAATCTGAATTTGAATCTTTTTGGTCAAATCAATTGGTTTTACCATCAATGCCAAAGGGGGAGATTGTTGGCATTATAAGAGACAATAAGAGATTGTTGGCATTTCAATTAGGATATTGAGAAGGTTGTTGATAATTATGGATATAACTGATTAAGGATGTTTACTGTCTTCACAATATTATTTTGTCATTGATGTCAAGAAATTAATTTTCTGATTTAGTAGGATGTTGCCATATCTTAAGAAGTATGTTTCAAAGAGAATTAAGATGTCGGTAAAAGACAATAGAGAGAATGTGATGAATAAGGGGAGGAATAAGTTATTCAATGGGCAACTATTATCGAGTTAGACAATGATGAGATCATGTTGTTTAGATTGTTTTAATATCCTACATATGTTATTGTTTGTAAGGTTAATACTGTACTATGTTACTAAGTAAGGAATCTAGTTGGTAAACCCTAAGGTTATCGCTATCGGTTAATGAAGGTGGAATGTCTACCGAGTGAAGTTTAGTATTTACCGAGTTGCAGCCGAGTAATAACAAAATGCATTGGATGTATACATGCATTATTTAATGAAGGGAGCTGATGAACTAGTTATGATTAAATGATTGATACAACATGTATGAAGTTTGTTAAGGATCTATGGCAATGGAAGATCGATAAGAAGATCTACAACTCAGATTGAACCGCAATACCCTAGCACAAGTTCCAAGAAATATATGCAAGTTCCAAGGTGAGGTAAAACATTTTTTGATCGAAGTATACATTGAACCTAGTCAAGTTTGAAGATCTGATGGCTATGATTGATCATGGGAAATGTGATCAAAGAGATTAAGCGGTTAGCAAAATGTTTATAAGTAAGGAACTGTTGATAAACAATGTATGTGGGTAATTGTAAGCACATGAATGCTACATAGTGATTACCGAGCATAGAAGCTTGAAGACCTGTTTGAAAAATAGAGTAAGGAGCCTAGCAGAGGGACAAGATAAGTCCTATGACTAGATTGTATTGAGCAAATAAGAATCTACTTTAGCATTTTAGATGCAAAGTTGTAGACATACTCATTGCTGTTATTTATTTGTAAGTGACATAAAATCTCTTAACCGAGTAGACTTAACAGTCTTATTTGTAAATCCTCTAGCAAGGTGACATTCTGATTGAGTGTTTGAAACCCTTTAACAAGGTCACTTCTAACAAGGTGAAGATCTTAATAGATATGAGGGAAATCCCTTAACTGGGTCACATCTAGAAATGTGTTTGTAATCTTTAATAGGATTTGGTTTTAACCGAGCATACTCTAGAAGAGCATATTTCTTAGTGGGTTTGAAATCCCACAGTGGTTTTTCCCTATTCGGGTTTCCACGTTAAATCTGGTGTTATGAGTGTTGTTATGATTATGTGTTGTTAAGTTTGCATGTTTTACTATTTTGGTTAGATATGTTTGTCAAAGCTACCGAGGTTGAATCTGTTGAATATATTGAAGATTAAGTTTGTATGATTCACCCCCCCCCTCTCATCTTGTTAGCTTGGCATCTGTACTTAATAATTAGTACCATAATTATCAGTCTATTGGGTTGAAGGATTGAAACACAATATTTTGAGTGTTGCTCAACTCAATGGCAGAGGGTATCCACTGGAATTCAAGAATGGGATGTGCAAAATCTATGGAAGCAAAGGTGAATTGATTACAACCAGCAAGCAAACAAAAAGTAACTTGTTTCATCTAAATTCTAAAGTGAATAGCTTCTTAATTGCTAAAGTAGATGATAGTTGGCTTTGACATCGAAGATTTTGTCATGTAAATTTTGATAACATTGTAAAAGTTAGCAAGTCCAAATTGGTAAGAGGTTTGCCACAGTTGGACAAACCGGTGAATGGTCTATGTAATGAATGTCAGTGAGGAAAGATGACATCCTCAACTTTCAAAGGCAAATCCTTCTCAGCAGAACATTTGCTAGATTTGGTTCATACAGATCTCTATGGACCAATAAGGACCAAGAGTATTCAAGGTGATCGGTATTTTATGATCTTCACTAATGATTTCTCAAGAATGATGTGGGTCACATTCTTGAAGGACAAAACAAAATCCTTTAGCAAGTTTAAGGCATTCAGAGCCTTAGTTTAAAAAGAAAGTGGTAAGAAGCTTAAGTGCTTAAGAACTAATCAAGGTGGTGAATTTACTTCAGAGGAATTCACTAAATATTGTGAAGATAATGGAATTAACATGCAACTTTCTGCACTGAGGACACCACAATAGAATGGTATTTCAGAGAGGAACGATTGGTCAGTTTTGGAAGCTACTAGGACTATGCTACTACAAGGAGGTGTAGCTAAGACATTCTGGAGAGAAGTTGTCAGCACAACTGTTTACACAATGAACCAGATACTGGTTAAAAGAGGTAAGGATAAAAATCCTTATGAATACTGGTATGGTAGACCACCTAATGTTAGTTACTTTAAGATTTATGGAAGTAGATGTTTTATCAAGAGAGGTGACTATGTTGGTAAGTTTGATGCTAAGAGTGATGAAGGCATATTTCTTGGTTACTCCACCAAGAGAAAAGCCTATAAATGTTATAAAAATCAGACAAATAAGATAATTGAAAGTGCTAATGTCCGAGTGGATGAGTTTCCTGAAGATTCAGGAGAAATCAATAAGGAGAAGGAGGAAGATGAACCTTACATTTTGATTTTGGAACCAGAATCAGTGAAACTAGAAGTTGGTGAAATGAATACTGTAGCACGAGTTCAACCAGAACAAGTAGATTCTGCAGAGGATGAAGAAAGTGAAAAATAAGAAGAACCTGAAGACCATGATCATGCTATTCCAAGGTATGTTAGAATCAAGCATAATCCTAATCAGATTATTGGAGATAAAGATGCTGGTGTGTTAACTAGAAGAAGAATAAGAGAGAGTTCTTGTATGATCTCCACTATTGAGCCTAAAACAACAAAGGAAGCTTTTGGAGATGATCACTGGATCAAGGCTATGGAAGAAGAACTTGACCAGATTGAGAAGAACAATACATGGTCATTGGTACCCATACCAGTGAACAAAAATATAATAGGTACTAAATGGGTATTCAGGAATAAACTGAATGAAGATGGAGTAGTAGTTAGAAATAAAGCTAGATTGGTATGCAAAGGTTATGCACAAGAAGAAGGTAAAGACTATGGCGAGACATTTGCACCAGTTGAAAGATTGAAAGGTGTTAGGACTTTACTTGCATTTGCAACATATAGAGGATTAAATGGTATATCAAATGGATGTGAAGTCAACATTTCTAAATGGAATATTGGAAGAGGAAGTTTACATTGAATAACCAGATGGTTATGCTTTGACTGAAGCAAATGATATGGTGTGCAAACTACACAAGGCACTATATGGACTAAAGCAAGCACCTAGGGCACAGTATGAAAGACTATATTCTCACTTGGTGAAGATAGGTTTTCAGAGTACTTGTGAAGACAACAATATATATCTCAAGACTGAAGGAGATAAGATACTAGTTAGTGAGGTATTTGTGGATGATATCATTTTTGGAGGCAATGATGACATGTGTGATGACTTTGATAATGAGATGAAAAGTGAATTTGAAATGTCTCTAGTAGGAGAGATAAAATTCTTTATAGGTTTGCAAATTCAATAGATGAAGAATGGTATTTTTATCACACAGTCCAAATATGTGAAAGAGGTATTGAAGACTTTTGGAATGGAAGACTTTAAACCAATTGGGACACCATTGGTTACAAACTGTAAACTATCTAAGGAGGATGATTCTGCATCAGTTGATGAAAAGGAGTACAGGTCTATGATAGGGAAACTACATTATGTTGTTCACAACAGACCAGATATTGCTCATGTAGTTGGATTAGTTGCCAGATTTCAGAAGAGCCCAAAGGAGACACACATGGTATTAACTAAAATGATATTCAGATATTTGAAGGGTACAATTGATTATGGATTATGGTATCCATATGCAAGAGACTTTGATTTGAAAGTGTATACAGATGCAGATTGGGCAGGAAATGTTGATGATAGGAAGAGCACAACTAGAGGAGCTTTCTTTCTTGGAGGAAGGCTAGTGTCTTGGAGCAATAAGAAGCAAAGTTGCATATCATAATCAACCGCAAAAGTTGAGTATGTTGCTGCATACATGAATTGTACTTAGGCAATCTGGATAAAACACATTCTGGAAGGTTTCAAGTTGAAGATTACAAAACCAGTAAGGAATTTCTGTGATAACACCAGTGCAATAAACATTTCAAAGAACCCGGTGTTGTATGCAAGAACAAAGCATATTGAGTTGAAGTATCATTTCTTGAGAGAGAAAGTGCAGAGTAAATATGTGCCACTGGAGCATGTTTCTTCTAAACAACAACTTGCAGATATCTTTACTAAACCTACCTAAGGCAACATTTGAGTATCTTAGAGGTAAGCTAGGGGTTGTACCTCTACATGAAGTTCATTAAGAAGATGTGGAAGACATCATTCTCAGATCTTATTGAATATCTTGAAGAAGGATTGGTGTTGAGTGGAGCTACTCCACAGGGGAGCAGCTAGTTGCAAGAACAGTGAAGTATAACACTATATGTTTTACTTTCACTTTGGCATTGCTGTCAAAGGGGGGAGAAGAACTGAATGATTGAAGAGGAGAAGAATTTTAGCCAGTTACCAACTGAAGACATGGAGATATAGTTGAAGGAGAGTACTTGGAAAACATAAACCAGGATTCCTATACCTGTGTATGTGCATTACTCTTGATCATCACAATCAGGTGGTATTGATGTTTGTATTGCCATCAATGCCACAGGGGAAGATTGCTGGCATTGCATGAAGATTGCATTAATGAAGTATAATAATGTCATTTATGTCAATAGTAATCAGTAATGGAGTTGTATTGCAATTAGTAGTGATTTAGTTATGCAACCGGTAGTGAAGCAGTGTTGGAAACTGGTATTGGTATTTGAAGCAGAGTGATCAATTGGTAACCCTAACCTATTGATAAGTAAAACCCTAACCGATGGAGCTTGGACAATTGGTTATGATGATCTATGATCGAATGGTAATCGGAGATGATTATGCCACGTATGCATGTTGCACGTGATGAGTTTCAAAGTGATTTTAGCACATGAAGATAACTTTTTATCTTGGGAATGAGCAAGTGCATAGCATGAAGTGGAAATCGCGTGATGAGTTACAGGATCCGATGAGTGGTGATCCAAGAGCGGTCGAGGTTGTCTACAACAATGTCTAGATGATTACTATGTAATCCAACGGTCATGTTTGAACCAATATGTTTGTAATCTCTATGATATCTTAGGTTTTGTGATGTGTTATCAACCTATTGTATTTGATTATAAGGTCGATGATTTGTTTGTAATAGTGTTGGCAATTTTGGTTATGTGTGGTAGTTTGATTGTTGCTGAACCAGAAGGAGTATCTGCATAATGTTTTTAAGGCAGATAGGAGCTTAAAAGGATCTGATCAAGAAGATCAGTGCTATTACCAGATCAATAAGACCTTGTTGTTCTCTAACAATTACAACAGTTAAATCCCCTAATTGGGTAAGCTTTAACAGGCTTGGTGCTATCTAAATCCTCTAACCAGGTGATCCATTAGCTTAGATTTCAAGTCCTCTACTGAGGTTACTCCTAACAAGGTATTGCTCTTAACAAGGTATTGTAGTCAATCCCTTAACCGGGCGGTCCTTAACCAGATCTATTCTTAACAGGACATTTTTGTAAAGATTCTAACAAGGCTTGGCTCCTAACAGGGCAAACTTCAGAAGAGTTCAAAATACTTGTGGGTATTCATCCCCATCGTGGTTTTTCCCATTTGGGTTTCCACGTCAAAAATCATTGTGTCAGGTGGTGAATGATTTTGTGTATGTTTTGATATGGTTAATATGTTTAACTGGTAAAACCACTAAGACATGTTTAGATGACTGGAAGTGATCTAAAATGAGCTATTACTAATGTTAGTAAAGTGTATTGATGTTTTGGATAAAAGGTATCCAAGTTACAGATCTGTTACACTGTTACTTTGGTATCTTAGTCAACCGGTAAACTTGATAGTGTAGTTACAATTTATGGTTCGTGTCTAAACCAATTAGTTCAGTGATTGATTTACGAGTTGGGATTAAGTTTGGTGAAATTTTATTTTGTTTTCTATCTATTGATTCACCCCCCTCTTAGTAGTTAACGGGATCATTATTGATTCATCATATCATCAGGTTCTCCCTAGTGAGGAAGAAACACAAGCCCCTGTACTGCAACCTGATTTAGGATTTCACGATAAATAAGAAGACATCTTTTCTGAGTTACATGTCCTTACTAGGAGAATGAAAACTGATTGTCCTGAGTTTATATGAGCCACCACTTCTTTAAGAGAAGAAGAATAGAAATTAAAATGTCTGAAAGAAACCCTACAAAGAGAACGAGAACAAGAACAAAGAAGGCTTGAACAACAACATGAGAAATGATGAAATCAAACAACTCTTGCACCTCCATGATAGAAATCTAAGTCTATTTCAGTCATTTTCTAACTTTGATGGCTTGAATTAGGGTTTTTAGCTTGTCAATTTACAAATTTGAGTTGTCTGTCTATCTGCTACATAGGTGGTCACTGTTCTTGTGAAGGTGGTTCATATTTCTACGCAGTTGGTCATTATTTCTATGCAGGTGGTCATTTTTTCTCCATAGGTGGTTAGTGTTTCTACGTAGGTGGTTCTCTATTTTGTGCAGTTGGTAGGTATACTTTGATTTCACAGTCAGTTTTTTTTAATCAAATTGATAAGATTGTATTTCAATTTTGGCTTAGGATGTCTGGGTTACTAATAAATTTCTGTAAGCATTGTGGAATCTATGGGACGAAGACTGAATCAAATCAAACTACTAATTTGTTATGTGTACAATGATTGTCAAAGAATTAAAACCCCAAGCAAACTTATGTGGTTGATTTTTTCATTAGTAAAACTCACAATTCAATTTGATTAATAGAATGGACATGGATTGCCTTCCGATTAGATTAGCTCACAACTGCTTTATTTAAGGGAATGAACTTCTATCTTTCACTTATTGAGTTCTTGCTCGATCTGTAGGGTGTGCCCATTGTTGCATTAAGTATCTTTCCACTTGCCTTCGGGGTCTTGGGAGAAAAAGAAAGGTGAGAACAAGAGATATATTTGATTTGGGATTTTATCACCTTGGAAGGGTATTTTGAAATAGGAATAGCTTTGGTGATTTCATCACCTCTTAGAAATTTTTGAGGAGTGTCTCTCTTTGGGCCACTATATAAAAGGTTTTGCCAAAAGGTTGCTTGTGGCCGAAGTGCAATCTAAATTTGGGTCTTCCAATAAGGGTTGTAAGAGCTTTAAGTAGCTTGCTTCATGAAATCCGTATACCAGCTTCGTTCCTCAAAGAATTATTACAAACCACTATTTTAGTAGCCTAAATCCCTTTGCTTGCTGGTGCAAGAGGTCAGACCTTTGAAGCTACCCTACATTGCTACTATTTAGTGTAGAGACAAATCTCCCTTCATTCATAAGATCTTTGGATCTTTGAGGTATGATATTTTGGTATGCCCAAGAATTGTATGACATGTAAGGGGGAGCCAGTGCTACCAAACTCTCTATCTATTTGCATTATTTTAGTATTTGGAGAAATTTGAGTGGGGACTCAACAAGTGGAATCATCTTTCCATCCTAGGTAGTGTATGCTTCAAAGTGCTTTTTATCTGTTAATACCAATAAAATCTCAGCTATGTCAGGCCCCTATTTCAAATGTTGAGTGTGTTTTAGAGTCAATTCACAAACAACCATCTCCATTCACTTTGTCTTATGTGACTATTCATGCTAAACATTTCCAAGATGTAAATTTGTCCAAAAGATTTCAAACATTTTCACCCAACAAAATAACTATCCAACCTGTCAAACTCAAATAGTGCACAAATCTCAAACTGTCTCCAATATCAGAAAACTTGTTTCAACTATGCATATATTCCATATTAGAATTGTATACTTGCATATCCATCATCATAAAGTCATAATTAGATTCAGTCTTAGATCCACTCCTATTTACTCTATATCATTTCATGATAGCTTGCATAATCATCCCAATAAGTCTTAAGTCTTTGCACAAAACTTAGGTCCATTTCATTTATCTCACTTCATTATAGCTTTGCATATTATCGCATAAAACCTTAGGCTCATTCTCATGTCCCTTAGATCATTTTAAAATATTTTGCACTTGCATAATTGTCATATATCCCTAAGTCTCAATGTTGGCATTCTACACTCTTATGAGAATAGTTGATGTTGTCATTGATGGCAACCAATGGGAAACCAACCGGTATTGGGCTTCACAAGATCACTGGTAATATGTTTCTACATGCACTGGCAGACACCAGGACCGATAGGCGCTTACATTGGCAACAAAGCATACTGACACCCAAGCCGACATGGGATGAACTTTTGTTTATTGTAATACAATTATCTTTTGTAAGCCAACATGGTATATTGTAAAGACTCATATATGTATGAGATCTTATAGATCATTTTGGAATGAAAAAAAAGAGAGGAATGAGAGAGGTAGCAGATATAGATGATATGTATGGTAGATGATAATTATTTAGTGGCAGTGAAGGTTTTTGGTTAAGGTATCTATTTGTGCTTAAACTGGTACTGAACTTGGCATAAGAGATGTTGTTTTGAGCAGTACATTGTATTGGATTTAATTATCCATTTTGTAGTCAGTGAGACTCTTCATTGACTAGTGAGCTCTAGGCTATTGGCCTTCCTACATGTGCAGGCCCCTATTGTAAGTAGTATTTATTCATTAGCTAGTGAGTAAATATTGTGGGTCACAAATCCCACCGAGTTTTTTCCCACACCGAGTTTCCTTGTTAAATATCTTGTGTTATGGTATGTTTCTATGCTGTCTCTATTATTCCTATTTACTGCATTAATTCTTGTTTACCAGTACACTGTTTTGGGTTGCAAAGTTACAAATAAGTTTGAATATTAACCCACCGGTTAGACATTGATTCACACCCCCCTCTCAGTGTCTATGGGACTGTCATTGAATCTAACAATTGGTATGAGAGCCTATTCCTCTATTTGCAAAAGCTTAACAACTTGAGGAAGATTTTGAAACCGGTACCGATGGAGAACTTAAGAAAATAGTTGGAAGGAGCTCTTGAAGATTTTGATGCAAAAAAATTGAAGAATATCAAACTTGAAAATGTTCTGAGGACTCCATAGGAATTCATTAAAGGACTTCAGGAGAACTTTGTTATAGCACAAAATAAGAGAAAAGAACTTCATGAGAAAATGAAGAATGATGATGATGAAAATGAAACTCTTAGAGACATGGCAAATAAGTTAAGGCAAGAGAACAGTAATATGAAGAATGAAATGCAAGCTATGACTATGAGGTTATGTAAGGATATTGAAGACAAAAAGAAGAATGAAGAAGACTTGGCTAGGAGACTTAATGATGCAGGAAATGAAAATCTGAGACTTTGTCATGAAAATGATATGCTAAAGATAGATCTGATTCACATGCAACATGATAAGAAGGAGCTTGCAAGACAAGTTGGAATTCTGGAAAATGAGTTGATCACTGCAAATGAACACAAAGACAAATTCAAGAAAAGTTCAGAAAGACTTGATGACATGCTGAAAAGACAGAAACCTAATGGAGATACAATTGGACTTGGTTTTGAAATTGGAGAAAGTTTCGGTACTACAAATAATCATGATCACAGTAAACCGGTAAGACAACCTAATGCTTATAAATATAATGGGAAATGTTTCAATTGCAACAAATATGGTCATAGAGAAAATAAGTGTAGATTTAGAAATAATCAGAATACAAACTCACCCACCGGTCAATGTTCCAAATGCAACAAAGTTGGTCATAATTCAAAAAATTACAGAATGAACGTGAAATGCTATGTTTGTGGTAGATTTGGGCATTTATCTAATCAATGCATAACTCAAACTGGTCAAGGATATGGAAACGCTATTCAGAGGAATAATGTAACTTGTTATGCATGTAACAAGATTGGGCATATTGCAAAATTTTGTAGAAGCAAGACTTCACCAGCGAACAATAAAGGATCTAGTGTGAAGGGAAAAGAGAAGGTAGATGAAGTAAAGCAAGAATTTTCAAAACAATGGATTAAGAAGAGTGATGAGAGAACTAATGAAACTGTCTCTGCACTGGTAGAACAGAGTAATCCTCCACTGATAGGATATTCTTCATCTAACTATGGAATAATCCTTAGGGGGTATTGCAACAAATTGAAAATCATGCATTCTACCCTTGGTTGATGGTGAGAAGATACATTTCTTCTTTACTGGCAGATGTATTAAGTTTCACTTAACCGATGAGCATTTAATGCCATTGTTAGAAGACATTTTGCTATAAAGCACCGAAAATCCCTCATTTTTGACTCACCAAGCATTCAAACATTTAGAGAGCACGAAACTGAGCAAGAGCATTCTAAGGCAAAGTTGCGAAGTGACTTTTAGACATTCACAATTTCAGTTAAGAGGTATTTATCTTTTGAAATGGCAACCTCATCTTCTATTTTTGAGTTTATTGCAAACCCTACCATTGTTGAAAATGTCAAATGCCCTAGACCCATGTTTAAGATTATCCCCGAGATAGCAAAGCAGGATGATTTTGTCGGAGCTTTTTCAAAAATTCCGAAGGGTGTAGCATTTGTAGAAGACCCTAGAATCTACATACATTGCAACATAGAAAACGTAGGGACTGAGGATTTGAAGAAAATGTTTAATGAGGTCATTACCGATAAACAAGGTATAATTAAACCTGAACATAAGATTGTGGAAGACTTAGATTTTGTAGAAATATTGAAAATTCCCAATTTTCCAAAGGAAGTTGGAAGACTTGTATTGAACAAAGTCCATGGAGAGTTCATGTGGTTAGAGTCAGTTTGCAAGATAACCAAGGAAGCAATTAAGGTAGTTATTGGTTTACCTTCAACCGATAGTAGGCCTGATAAAACCAATAAAATACCTAACAAAGGAGTTAAGGAGTTAACCAGAGCCACATCTGATAGTAGATCACTTAGAGTCAATGATGTTAAGGATACAAATGTGAGATATATTAGTATGATACTTGGACACAAAGTAACACATGCCAATAGACTGAATTCAGTTTCTAGCCTTTGTATTCACAGTGCATATGAGATGGTGAACAATAATGCTAAGATAGATGTTTGTGAATGGCTTAAAGATGAATTGATTGACAACTTGAAGAATATTAAGGGAGATAAGAAAGGTACTTTTTGTTTTGGGAACCTACTAGTATGCTTAATGCTATACTTTACCAAAGAGATACTCGACATAGGTCACAAAGATTTTAGTTATGACATCCCAGTAGGAAAACATATACAGGAAGCTTTCACTGGTATGGGCACTAACTGTGATAAGAACATTGCAGATTACTTCAAAACATTTCAAACTAAGATGAGAGCTAGAGAGAGATTACTACAGAGCATAATTGATAAATATGACAAGCAAATCTATTTTGTCATTAAGTGAGACGAGACTTGGATGGAAGCAGTAAGCCCTAGAAATATTTAGGTTACTGAGATGGGTTATGAGGTAGACCTACCTGTTCTAGAAACATATGCAAAAGCCCTACTTGATGCACCTAGGGAGCCATCCAAAGGGATATTTGGTAGTGTAGAAAAAATTGCAAGTAATGTATCTATGTAGAAAGAAAGGAATAAAAGAGACAAGTTTATCAGAGATGCCTCTAAGAAGGCCAGTGAAATTAAAGAAAATGTCATGAATATCAGTGGTATATCAGCTAGTAAGCATTAAGGACCACAACTAGAAGCACATGTTTCACCAGTTGTAACATCTTCTGATACTGACAGTGGCAAGGCTGATGAGTTTAAGAGAGTTGAGAGGAGGAAGAGAAAACCCTCACCGGTACCCTCTCCTTCACCCAAGAAAACCAGAACATAGAGGAATAAGCAACAGGTAGTTAGGGAATTGCAGAAGAAGTTTACACTAAAGAAGAAATAGACACTGTTTACCCCTACACTGAATGAGATAACACAAGAAGGAAATCTGGTAAATGTAAAAATGGTATAATTCTTCTAAGGATTCTGACAAACAAACTATTGAAGAAAGCATTATTCTACATTTGGATATTTACAAGAAAGTTTTGATAGAAGTAATTGATGACTTACCCAATGACTTATACATGAGATTGGAAGCTAAAAGGCTATGTGTGATGGAATTGGATAAGAAGTTGAAAGTTGAAGCACTCTTGGCTATACATTAGGTAAACTCTAAGGAAGAGATAGATGAGCTTATATCTGAAGCTAACTAGTTAGTATTTGTCAGTGGACACCGACAAGTAAGCCTGATTGCTGGAAGGGTTAAGGAAATTACTGATGAGATTGCAGATAAATGGGACATATTCTTTATTGAGAAGGAAAAGCAAGAGGAAAGAAACAAACCAAAGGTGGACAAGACATTCAAGGTATATCAGAAAGACAAGGGAAAAGGTAAAATAGGTGGTGTACCTTCTATAAAAGTAACAGATAACATCCCTCCACTGGCTCAAGAGATCCCTCCATTAACTTCAACATCACTGGTTCATACAGCTAATCTACCGGATATGGCTACTGAAGGTATAACTCATGATGATACTAACCTAGAGTCTGAGATACTTTTTACCATGAGTGTAGATACTTAAGATATAAACATTGTTGTGGAAAAAGAAACTGAAGAGGTTAAGACAGATGATCTCAAAGACAACAAGGTCTCTGAGATACTGACACAAACTATTGATTGTCAGAACATTGAGATACCGGCTCAAGTAGAGCAACTAGAGACTGAGAAACCTATAGAGGACAAGACAACTAACACAGGGCAATCGGAATCAGAGAAACTGATAGTTGTACAGACCAAAAACCAATCTGAGGTAGAGGTTCATGTTGAGTCTGGAAAACCGACAGTTGCAGAGGTGCTTAATCAAACTGAGAAACCATCAAAGGCAGAGGCACATACACAGACAGATCCACTAGAAGAAAATGTAAGTAAAGTGGATGCATTTGATGGAAATAAAGAGGATATAGTTAAGGTAATTGGACAAACATCTGTTGAGAAGAAACCCATAATAGAACCGAGCACATCTACATGTGAATTTAGACCTACTAACCTAACAGAGGTTCTATTGGATTCCATCAAGAGGATAATAGATTGCAATGCCTTAGCATTTAAGGCAATTGATAACACATTACCTATTCTGAAAATGATTGCTCCTACTTGTAAAATAGATCACATTAATGATTCTTTAGGTAAATTGGACACATTGTCCAAATTCATTGCTGATAATGTCATAACTCTGGAAAAGGTGAATGAGGATACCATTAAGGAGAGAGTTGACAATGAGAAAAACACATTCTTTGAAAACACTATAAAAAAATGTATCGATCACTTGGACACACTTTTACTGGTACTCAATTCTACAATTTTGGAGTGTAAGGAGTTATAGAGAAGCATGTAAACCTCACAGTTTGACAGAGGATATAGATGTCGAAATCAAGAAAACACAAAAAGAGATTGATTACATTGTAGATAATATGATAGGTTCATCTGGATTTAAATAAGTTTTTGAGCAGGAAATGACAGTTTTTGAGGAGTTGGAGAAACTTGAGAAAGAGAAGGCAAGAATAAGGTTGAAAGCTCAGGAACTAAAGAATAAACTTGGTCCAAGGTTAGATAGTTTGATTACTCAGAGAGCTGAAATGAATAAGGCAACAATTACTGGAGAATGGTCACCGGAGCATCAAATGCACTATCTCACCAGTATGATCCAGTAGACTGAGGCAACTCTAAATTAGAGCAACAAATTTATGCAAAGTCTGAACTTAGTTTTGGTAGACATCTTTCAGATAGTAACCAACTAGTTACAGATCTTGAGGTAGCATTTTTGTACGCTTTTGATTATTTATGACATCCTTTGTCATTGATGTCAAAGGGGGAGTAGTAGAGAGAAAAATGCATGTTCAGAGGAGATCACTTGCTCAGGGGGAGCACATCTTTTTGGATTTCAATTTTGGATTTTTCTCATGAGTGTTGCCATCAATGCCAAAGGGGGAGATTGTTGGCATTCTACACTCTTATGAGAATAGTTGATGTTGTCATTGATGACAACCAATTGGCAACCAACCGGTATTGGGCTTCACAGGATCACCGGTGATAGGTTTCTACATGCATCGACAGACACCGACACCAACAGGCATTTACATCGACAACAAAGCATACCGATACCCAAGCCGACATGGGATGAACTTTTGTTTATTGTAATATAATTATCTTTTGTAAGCTGACATGGTATATTGTAAAGACTCATATATGTATGAGATCTTATATATCATTTTGGAATGAAAAAAAAGAGAGGAATGGGAGAGGAAGCAGATATAGATGATATGTATGGTAGATGATAGTTTAGTGGCAGTGAAGGTTTTTGGTTAAGTATCTATCTGAGCTTAAACCGGTACTAAACCTGGCATAAGAGATGTTGTTTTGAGCAGTACATTGTATTGGATTTAATTATTCATTTTGTAGTCAGTGAGACTCTTCATTGAGTAGTGAGCTCTAAGCTGTTGGCCTTCCTGCATGTGCAGGCCCCTATTGTAAGTAGTATTTATTCATTGGCCAGTGAGTAAATATTGTGGGTCAAAAATACCACCAAGGTTTTTCCCACACTGGGTTTCCTCGTTAAATATCTCGTGTTATGGTATGTTTCTATGTTGTCTCGTGTTTACTGGTACATTGTTTTGGGTTGCAAAGTTACAAATAAGTTTGAATATTTATTCCACCGGTTAGACAATTGATTCACCCCCCCTCTCAATGTCTATGGGACTGTCATTGAATCTAACACTCAAAGCATCCTTAGGATAAATTATCTTTTGTTTATTTTAAGATCATCTTAGCATTTATCCCACATCACTTCCTTATATTATCTTTGCATAGTCATAGGTGTACTTGTTAGTATCATTATCCTCATTATAGATCCCATCATTTCTTTAGTATCAATTTTCATTTTGCACTTAGATCCTAAAATTTAAATTTTAGAATTAAAAAAAAATCAAAATCTTAGGATTGAACCTTCCATTATTTATCAAAGAAGTCAAAACCTTGTTGACATCTCCTTTTCATTTTCGAACACTATCTAGTCAAACCACAGTTCATATGTTTAGCTACATGCATGAAACTATCATATTATTGTCCTTAAAGGTCTCGACTTCATTGTAACTTTCTCAAGGTAAGATCCTTAGGTTTGTAATCTCAAACATCCCAAGATTTTCCCAAAACAACAAAAACATAGGTTCACATTTTCATTTTGCATCTCATTCATTTTCCCAAAATCCTTAAAAAAACAAAAATTTAGGTTCACATTTTCATTTTTCATATCATTCATTTTCTCCTAAATCTCAAAACAACAAAAACATAGGTTATATCATTTAATTGCATTCCAAAATCCAAAAATATTAGCATAATTCACAATGCATTTGATTGAAACATGTTCTTAGATCTCTAGAAGACAACAAGAGATGATAGAAGAGACACCATTGAGATGACCCCAATCACAGTTAACTCAGTTAGGAAATGTCATGCAATCCATCTTTAGTCTAGGAATAGGTCAGAACCCACAATCTCAATTTGACATGACATAAGTAGGGTTAAGTCTCGATTTCCAAATAGTGAAACTAGGAGAAGGAAATGTGCCCTTGATAACATCGATCAATTTGCCACCAATTCTAGACTTAGACCCATCAACCTAGGGCTACATGCAACTAGGACCATTTTTAGGAATGAATCCAATTTTATATCTAGACTTTAGTTATGTTAGACATAAGTCATCCTTAAACGTGAATGTGCAATCAAATACATCATTTGATTTAGAGTCCTTGCAAGAAAGCCATTTCTCTTTAACTAACATGTTATAGAAACAAATTAACAAGGCAATAAGTGACCTGCGAATTGTTGAAACTTTAGACAAGTTGATTTTCACGGATCCATTGCGATTTTTCAATCGACTCAAAGAAAAACTGGCATCAACACTTGAATATCAAACCACGTAGGGAGAAATTGATTCCCATTGGAATGTGATAACATGCTCAATAATCAGTTCAAACAAATCTCCCAGAGAAAATAGATCAAGTTCTAGGACTCACAAGAGAAGACTTAGGGAAAAGACCTCACAAGAAATTTATTGTGCAAAATCCCTCAAAGGAATCTTTCAAAAAGTTTGATAATCCATTATTTAGTACCGCATCATCAACACATCAAATGGATCCGTATAAGGTGCCAATATCACAAGTAAAATGGGAACCTTGGCAAACATTATCTGACCTTAAACATCAAATTCTCCTCAAATAAGTGTACAACAACCCATTATTCAAGAAGTGGTCACATATACAATAGGAATGCCATACATACCTCCCTCGAATGAGAATACACAGAATGCTTCCCTCACACAAACAACAAATTTGAATGTCCAAACAGGTTAGATGCAAACATGATCTCATAAATAAGAAACTACTACATCCATTAACATACCCATTCCTGCATTGCGAATCAATGCTAATACACAACAAGGTCAACCAAACAACATTCTACTACAAGAGGGTATAAACATGATGTCCCAAATCCAAGCCTTGTAAACATCAAAAATGAAAAACATAAATGCTTATCAACATGCTTGGTAGGTTAAGATACACACAACCCACTATTCAATAACAATATTTGCTACACAATATCAACAACATATGCAACCAACTATGCAAGTTGGTACCCAATATCAAAATGTTGGACTAACTCACCAAGTCATACAAGATCAACCAATTATCCAACCATATCAATTGGATCAACAACAAATACCTCAAATTCCATAATCTCAATAACAGGTGACACAATCAGGAACTCAACAACAAATACCAATAACATAATTCCAACAACTATGTCGTCCATTACTCACAATTCAAACTCAACAACAACCTATCCAATAACTGCAACAACTTCAACAACTTCAACCTCACACTCAATATTAGTCTACACTATAGTATCCATAATAAAAAATTAATACCAAGACAACACTGTAGCTGACCAATACCAAAATACACCAATAGAAAGTACACCTCGATCCACTATTCCTGAATATAGAGAGTGATATTATCTTGGAGGAACAATATATAGATAACGAGGTCATGTGGGAATGAAAAATGAATCCCCTAGACAAGGAACTTTAGATGAGATGACACAACAAATTGAGAAATTGACCAAACAAGTCGAAGCATTACAAACAAGAGGAATTAAAAGAAGTTACACACTACATGACTTATGTCCTAATCCCTTCGACAAAAGTCTGTACATGCCTCCTTTCCCAAAAAATTTAGTGTACCCAAATTTGACAAATATAAAGGAAAAGGAGATCCAAAAGATCATATTAGAGAATTCTATGCATCTTATATGGAAATTTACTATGACGACACATATCTCATGCACTTATTCCCAGAAAGCCTATCCGAACAAGCGATGGATTGGTATAATAGACTACTCGGCAACATTAAGTCATGGAATGAGTTAGTTGAAAAATTCATTTGCCACTTTTATTTCAATATAGACAATGAAGTCATCATGACCGACATTTGCACTACTAAACAAAAAATAGGAGAATCCTTTGTCACATTTTTACAAAATAGAAAAACTTAGTCAACCGATGCCCATTCGATATCCCTGAGGAACATGAAGTCAACCTTTTTTTATTGAGAAGCTAATACCAAAATTAATGTATGAATTAAAGATCAAAAGTCCTAGCTCTATACAAAAAAGGGACAAACATTGAGAAAGCTCTTATACAAAAAGGGTTTATCAAAATCTCTAAAGACAACACCAACAACCCTAGTAGTTCCAAAGATAAGACAAAATTTTGGTCTAGAAACAAAAATGTTACTAATGATGGGGTTGTGGATGTGAAGACAATAAATAATATGCAAACAAAAATTAACCTCAAAGGAGCTATACGATCCGATACTCAAACAAACAAATAGTCTCCTTAGGAAACCCAAAACAACACACCAAATCAACAACATGATCAATCAACCAATACCATGCAACATACTCAACAACAAAAACCTCCTCAAAACAAAGACACACCTCCTCACTAGTTTACATCGTTAAGCGAACCTATTGAATCTATACTAAAATAGTTACTTCAATCAAATCTTATACAATTACCTGAGATAAAAAATGAATCAACAGTAAAACCTGGCTGGTGGAATAACAATCAATACTAGTGTGAATATCACCGAATAAAAGGACATAAAACTCCTTCTTGTTTCCAATTGAAACATCTAATACAAGACTTGATTGACCAAGGTTTGGTTGAGATATATTCTCTAGAAACTTCCTCAAACACTGCTCATACTATATTCAAGACTTCGTTGTTAGACAATTCAAATAACCAGAAGACAGCTGAGAGGGGGGGGGGTGAATCATTTGTCACAAATTACCAGAACCTTAAGCAATTAAAACTTTAATACCGAAACCCAAAACATTAATATTGGAATGCTTAAACCAAATACCAGAATATAAGTTAAACCAATTAAGCATAAACAATAATCAGAGAATAAATACCACCCACATGACACCAAGATTTATACGTGGAAAACCCGGTAAAGGGAAAAACCACAGTGGGAAGCCTACCCACAATCAAATAATACTTCTGTAGTAAGTATGTGAATTACAATTGAGGGGCCTGCACTTACAGGAATGCCAACAACCTAGAGTGCACTGCTCATCACAAAAGGAGTGTCACTGACTACAAAGAAGTCCATACTACAATTTAGAGAAGTGCTTGCACTGCAAAGATAACATCTCCTATGCCTGAGTACAATTTCAATTAAGCTCAAAACCGAAGGACTAAATCCTCTTAAATAAACCCAATTCGATCTCCAATGATCGACCAAATCCTTTGCCTGAATGATATTACATTATTCGCACAATATATATCATTTCCCATTCCCATATATCTCTTATCTACAATAAGATCTTACATCTATATATACAAACCCTCGACAATAAACAATCATGTCGGCCAACAGACAGTAAACCAATTACATAATTACAAAACATGTCAACCTTAGACCAAACAAACAATGTTCAACACATAAGACATCCTGGAAATGTATCAAGAAGTCCAATCCACATGCTTCATTAAATTGGTCCATAACCTAGACCAACCGGGACCCAATATAGGTCCACATGTTAAAGCAATGATCTCTAATAACCAAGTCTCGAACATGATCATCAACAACATCCTGAAACTCCACTAGAAGATTCATCAACACCACTTATGCATATCATCAAAGATCTTCATCAAAAGCTCTGTTGATGAAACCCTCGTCGGAACCACAAGCCAAGCTTCTAAGCAAACAAGATAGCATCTGATCACCGGACCAAAACCAACTGACTGAATATGAACATGAGTATCATGAATAAGCCAATTCCATAACCAAATCATACCGGAGCCTACCAAATCATGCCGGATCCAATCCAACCAGAAACTACTCAACCTACCGGGACTAGAAGGGTTCCGGTAAAGCATCCAAACAACTAGTGCTGACATCAATGACAAAACATCAATGCGACACATAATAAATTCCTCCAAATGGCCAACATTCGTTACTTGATAATGATAAGGGAAAGGCCTCTATATCTAATTCTGACTCAAAAGGCATTGTCAATTACACCAATGGTTCCCATCAATATACCATTAATTGTCTCCAAATATCAGATAGTCATATATCTACTATAAGAATCAAGGACCCAAGTTCCTGGTGCGTGATAACTACTCGATGGTCTAAATTTGTTTTGCAAGGATCCCCTCATATATCACAAGTTACTAGTCAGTATAATATCCTTGATCATTTAGGAAAAACACCTGCACAAATATCTCTTATAGATTTATTACATATCTCTCCTACTCATAGAGCAGTCCTTGATAAAGCATTATAAGAATCCACTATTCGCACTAACATAAATGCCGACCAATTTTAGGCCATGATAAGACATATTGCTCCCTCATGCCCAATCTCATTTACCAAAATGGTTTCATGCACAACAAGCCTAATTCAATGACCCTTTGAATCTAGAAGTCTTTGTCCATAACATTAAGATAAGACAAGTCTTGATAGATGGTAGAGAAGGATTAAACATTTGTACATTGAGAGTTGTCATAGCTCTTGGCTACTCTAAAAGTGACATTGATCCTTCAAGGAAGATAGTGAGTAAAGCTTATGATGATGCATAATGCCTTTCAAAGTGTGTTATTGAGCTACCTATCAGAGTTAGAACTGCCATAGAAAGCATAATATACTGCAGGTCTTGGGCCTTGATCTTCCCTACAACATGATTTCGGGTGGCCCTTGGATACATGCCATGAAAGAAATCATGTCTACATACCACTAGTCCATAAAATTCCTCTATAATGGAACAAAAAATACCATTCGTGGAGATCCAGATCCTTTCCAATTTTGCATTAACTTGAAAGGAACATCTAAACAACAAGTACCTGTAAATAGATAAGCTTCATTATCTAATGACACTTTGAAACATGGATCCTCAAACATTGGCAAAATTTTCTAAAGGAAAAATCAAAATGGAAGATCAGGGATGTGGAGAATATATTTTATGGTGCAATCATTCCACATTGGAAAATTACCTACTTCTCCTAGATCCTATGGAAAACCCCGTCCTGTGCAAAAGGAACCCATAGTCATAATTTAATGTTAGCCTCCTACTACTTTCACAAAATGGAGAGACCATAATGAAGAAAAAATTGAAGAGGATGTATCAAAATGGCTTTACAAAGATGAGGAAGATGTTCCACCTATATAATTGCCTATATAAAATTATGGTAAAGGATTTTCTATCATACAAAAAAAGGGTTATGACAGACATAGTGGTCTTGGCACAAACAAGCAAGGAATTATAAAACCTGGTCAGCCAAAAGAACGACATCACACTAGAGGACTTAGATTTAAACCATTACAAATTGGTCCTTCCAATGCCAAGTTAACCTCATGTAAAGTGGGATGTGCTACTGATGATGAAAATATACTAGAGGAGAACCTTAAAGAAACCGATTCTAATGAGCGGGAATGGGATTCCTATTCATCTATCTCTTATGCCCTAGACAATTTTTTCAATGATCCAAATTATCTACCCCTTGAAGAAAAACATGTCAATGCTCCCCTTCTAGAACAATCGTGTCACAGAGCTTGGATTTTAGTATTTTGGGATTCTATCTCGTATTATGAAGAAGATCATGCTGAAAACAACTTTGACAATGATGCTACCGATATCCATATCATGACTTTCACCCTTGACACACCAGACCTGTATAATGTTGATGATAACATGCTCTTAGTCCATCCTGAACTTATTGATTGGGACCAATAAGGACCACCGAGTTTAGACCATTTTAAAAATGATGATGCCATAGCAACATTCCTTGAGTCTCATGGAGATATATCAACACAATTTGGGGAATCAACTCCTTCCAGTCAAAAAAATGAAAAAAATGAGTCTCTTGGTGAAAACTGAAAGACATCTCTAGACATTAAAAAAGTAAAAAAAATAACGTATTTGAGGGTGAAAACCTTTATGAGGTGCTTGAGGATGGAAGAATGGACAAACTCCTAGAAGAAGATGTAAAGTCTCCTCTCTTGGTGGAGATGACAAAATAAATCAATCTAGGAACATCAGATAATCCTAGGGTTATTCACTTTGCAGCCTCATTACCAAAGCACGAAAAAATAGATTGAAGATGCCAAAAATCTAAGCTAATGGTTAGTTGCATAAATCATGTAAAAACATTAAAAACATTCAAGCATATGAAAATAACCATTATACCCAAATATTTTTCTTCTTCCTCTGATTGAGCCTTGGATGAAGTGAATGCGCCCTTTCTCCACTTGATTTGAAATGCTCTTTGGAATGGATTGTGGATTTCTCTCCACTACACAAAAAAAGGGGGGTTGGCTATGAATATGATTGGGATGAATGGATTTGTCTTATGTGATGCATGGATTGGGCATGTTAAGGGTGCAATGGACGATTTCAATGCTCAAATTAGTAGAATAAGATTTCTCAAGTCATGGATGGATTGTGAAGGGAGGAGACTCCAATTTGTAGATTGGAGGAGGCCAAAATGGAGGGCCAAGATTGATTTGGAATGAAGGGTTGAGATTGAAAGAAAGTGGGAGAGGATTGAGAGGACAAGATGAGGGATTCAAGAGATTTTTCATAAAGGTATTTCTTGTCTCCACATCCCTCAAGGTACATGGGGAAGAGTTCCCCAAGTACATTGGGAAGAGTTCCCCAAGTACATTGGGAAGAGAAAAGGAATATAAAATTCCTTGGGGGAAGAGAGGAGGAATTAAAAATTCCAAAATAGAGGACGTGTGGGAAGAATAAATGAGAAAAGGAATAAAAAATTCTTTGGGAAGAGGGGGAATGGGAATGTGCAAAGATTTGACATTCCTTGGAAGAGACAAAGTTGGTGGAATTTAAGTTTGGAAGGTGAAAGGGACAAGCCATTTATGGCAAAGAGTTGATTCATCCCTAGTCAAGGTGATAGGGATGTGCAAAGGATTAAAGGAATTGATTAGGTGACTTAATGAGAGATTAGCATGCAAGTGGGAAAGTTAGGAGGATGTGACATGAGGAGAGATAATGAGTGGAGGAATTTAAAATTGGAGGATAATGATAAGCATGATTATGGATGATTAATTAGACTAGATGATAGGATTAGAAACAGTGATTTGTAGGAATCACATGGTCAACATAGTTAATTAAAGTTAATTAACTAATTGAGATTTAGAAGAAATAATGATTGGGAGGACCTTAAAAGAATAGGAGAAATAATTAATTTTGATAAATTAATTATATGACTATAGTAATAAAATTAATTATTTTAAGAAATGAACCAACATGATTAAATCAATTAATTATGAGGAAAGGCTTAAATTAATTAAATATTAATTTAATTAATTTTGGGCGTCTACATTTTTCCCCTCTTTTAAGAAACGGAAAAATTGGTGGAGGGTAAAAGATGAAGAAAGATGCACCAGTGTGAAAACATGGGTGAGGTATGCCCCCTCGAGAATTTAATCGAAAAATTTACAAATTTTTCGGGAAAATTCTTGAAAAAGAAGAAAATGATAGAAATGATGAGAACAACATGGAAAAGGATGAGGAAGGAAGATTTTTAGGAAGAAAGGCGAAAAGAGGACAAAGAAAGGGCAAAAGAAGGGCCCATATAAGCCACATGGGTCCAAGAAGGGGTCATTGTCACACACACTATTCATTGAGCCCATAACGATCAGAGAAAAGGAGATCCTTGATGAGGATTCCATGACATGAGAACCATGGTGAGAGGGTTTGGAGGTACTAGAGGCCACTCAAGTATGGACCACTAGTATGTGCCCTATTCCCGACTCAGTCATTTGGTAGATTAGCATTAATTACATGTAATTAATGAGGGGGAAAAGTTGGCGGGGTATAGATGTTGATCACTGAATTGACGTCTGCGCCTGAGGATAAATGTCTATGAAGACAATCCCCACAAGCATAGGAATGGAACACTTGCATAGATGTTGATTGATAGATCAACGTCTGTGCTGTCAGGCAAATGGATGGGGGAATCAATTGCAGAACACTGTATCCACTTTGCAGAACGACACATAGGATGCAGTCTCGACATCTCTGTTAGGGAAACATCGTCTCTACTTGGGATAGAAAAATATGAATAATTAAAAAAGGGAAAGGGGATCAAGGGGTGTTGATAAGATTCTCGAGGGCTTAGATGGGCTAGAATGTTAGGATAAAGGGCTTGAATGGTTGCAGGAGGATCCCATTATTTTGGGATCACGGTAGCATTGGCCTCCCACCATGGCACTACGGAGTCGATTGCATAGCGATGAGCAGGAACTATTATTGTGGTGTGGTTTGGAGTTCTTGTCGTAGTGGCCTCAGATCAAATGTCACACATCTATTATCAAAAAGTTGGTGGAGCGGTGGCATAATGAGACATGTTCCTTCCACCTACTGATGTGTGAGGCCAACATCACATTACTTAATGTTTAGTGAATCTTGAAGGTTCTTATCTACAGGGTCATCCTAGAGTATAGGCTAGAGGGTGGGAGTGGTACCTATAGAGTGTATGTGACACAGATGATCTCCCCATGGATCAGACAAGGATGGTTCTAGAGAGAGCTATGGATTGTCATCAATGGATCCCATGACTTGTATTATTCATTTGTGGACTGATTAGCAGTAGGATGATGCTCGACTTGAGTGGGCATGATTTTTCTATTGGATGGTCACACTGTGTTTACTACATGCTAGAGGATGGCATCTGCTTCTTGTGGGGAACAACGATTTTGGGCTAGTTGTATCATGATATGCATATGTGTGTATATCGGGCTTATATAAACCTCAAGACAAGTGTTATTCTCCTACACATATAGGCGTGAGAGCACATAGTAGTAACTCGGTCTCTCAGGGCACAGGCTCGAAGGAGGTGATATCCATATGTAGATAGATACAGGGGGCTCCTCCATTACACTCGAGTTGACGAAACTTAGTTTTGGCATCGAATTTTTGTAGAGATGATGGAATTTATGTGGTGACCATTCAGGGATTGAAATCAATAGAGTCATGATGTTTTTCTTTCTTGGGCTCATACATAGTGCTAGCTATTTGAGCACACTATACACATTATTGACCAGTACCTGCCGCAAAGGGTGATGTGCCAATTTAGAGTACATCAGAATATAGTAGGGATGGAGAGGACACATCCTCACATCATTAGAGAGATAACCACACGGGGAGATTCTTTTGGGTCCTTTGAGGTTTGACTGAGCTAGTTAGGAGATAAGACAGTTGTGTGGGAGGAGTAGTTGGAGATTGTGGATCTTGAGTGTACAAGACCATACACAACATGGTGGGAGGTGCACTGACAGTTTGGTTGTCTATGCTAGGGGTACTAGAGGTGGATGAGGTAGCACCATCAGTTGATGAGGTGGTGGGAGGAGAGGGGGGAGTAGTTGGAGGGGTGAGGGTTAGGCGGTGAGTGCCTAAGAGCCCAAAGGGATTGGATAGGGACAGGTATAGGTATAGGATCAGGGAGGACATGATCCATAGGTATAGGCACCTCTACCACCTATACAACCATAGCAAAAACCATCGAGGGTATAGGTGCAAGGAGCACAAGGACAGGGACACGTCTCTCAGGTCATTTTGGATCAGGCCCTTTTAGAAAGAGATACAGAGAGAGCCCAAGCATAAAGCTTGGAGGTTGAGCTAGCAGAGGAGAGGATGAGAGTAGATGAGGAGCGGGCTAGGGTAGATAGCCTACAAACCAAGGTGGATAGGATTAGGACAAAGAGGGATAACCTACAGATAGATCTTGAGCTGGCCTTAGCTGAGAGAGATAGTTATAGGACTGAAGCAGAGACTACCTTTGATTTTTTGGAGGTAACCAGAGGAGGAGCCATGGCACAGGAGATGGAGAGGATGGATGAAGAGATACAAGCACTGAGGGCCCAACTGGATTGAGTGAAGGCAGATATTACTTGCCATCAAAGAGAGAGGGATATTGCAAACTAGTTACTGGTTCCAAGAGGCTTCGCTCCTATTTTTGTAGAGATTATGAGTGCGTGCCAACAAATAGAGAGTATGGCTTGAGAGACCTAGTATTATAGGTATCTTTACCATCACACAGTACTAGTAGATTAGAGGGTGACATCCTACACAAAGAGTGCTCGGTCACACAAGACTTAGAGCCAGCAGTCGGGTGGATCTATCGGGATGAGGACACCATGAGCACCTCCTACAGGTTCCTTCAGTGGATGGGAATATCTAGGAGTTGTGGATAGGGAGAGCACTGGGTAGCTCTCAGGTTGTGTGACATTTTGAACCTTTAAGAATTATTCATTATATTATGATTGGACACATTATTTTTTTGAGATATATATGAGATGAGTCATGATTTTTGGTGGTGATCTATATGATATACTCTATTGATGGACTTTAGATCTTATATGATGGTGATTGATTATGATGGATGGTTTATGGTTATGATGGCACATGATGATGATTATTTGATGTATTTGTGATGCAAGATGTATGCATGTCTATATGATGTATGGACATGTTTTGGTTTAGTTTTGTGATTTTTATATGCCATGTTTCTAAAATGCTATTGATGGATGGATTTTATGATGCCTATATGATGTGTACGATTTTGATGCTATGATGATTTTGGATATGTGATGAATATGTCTAACCTATGATGTATGCAAGATGTGGTGTGTGAAATGTAAATATGGTGAGTTATGTATGAGTTATATGCATTTATGATTATGATATGAGATGGATACCGAATGAATGCAATGAGATGAAATGGTATGTAATTACTATACTTAGTATGATATGGGATGTAAGTGTATGTAAAACTATAATGATATGGAAAATGATGTGACTAATAATGAACTAAAATGCTTCTTAAATGAGTTATGATGAATCCTATTGAATGAACTTCAATGCAGAACACACCTAAATGAGATGCAAATATATACTATAACCAATGATCCTAAAAGGAACCCTATGAATACATAATATATAATGAATCCTAATGCAAAAGAATTTAATATATCATGTAATATGAAACTAAATGATATTGAACATCTAAAATGTATTTAATGACATGGAGACAATACAAAGGTGAATTTTTGATATGAAATGCAACAATAATACGAATGCAAGCGAAAAATTCAATAGAATGGAATGGATATTTTTTTTGTAATGAGCCAACCATAAATCAATGAACATGATTGTATAGAAGAACATATAAGAAGAGGATGGAGGAAGTGGAATGAATAAATTGGAGTCTCCAAGATGTATGAAGGGAATAAATGAATGGAAGTTGGGGGGGGTGGGTGGGTGGGTTAGATTTCTTGTTGTGTAGATGTGGAGAGCAAACCTAGTTTGATATTTCCAAGGATTATCTACACCATTAATTATAGAAATTAGGATGTTGTGAATATCTAGGGCATGGACTAGACTCTTAGACAATAGGTATCTTAATGCACATAGGCTCACAAACACCATGATGATGTAAATGCGATATTGCATGATTGTACAAGAGAAACCATCAAACACGCCATACCACAAAAGATGCCCCAATATACACCAACCCAAGACATACCAAGATATAAGATGATCATGGTAGCCCTAGATAAGAGTACTCATAGGACACAAAATGTAAATCAAAATGAGAAGACCAATCATGCAAATGACAAACACATTTACAACTAACATCTCTTGCCAAGAATAGGACTGGGATTGTGATAACATGTTGGATATGGGAAGGATGCATCTTGATGGGCAAAGGTGACTGATAAGACTAAATTACGCAATATAGCAGATGGAGGTGTAAGTGGATGTAGATATGGGATATCATCATGGAGATTTGTTTAACATAGTGCGGATGAGTGCTTGGGTGATGTTCAAGTCAAGAAGAAGCTCAGTTTGACAGGCAAAGCTCAAAATACGGGTGAAGCTTAGTGTGATGGGATAAAAGCTCAGTGTACTGGGACAATCCTTATAAAAAAGTTTAGAATATAGCTCATAATCTGAAGGGGAGGGAGCAAGGATGGATGATCAAAATGGATGAATGTGGGTGGACAACCAAAGCAAAGAGTTCTTGCACACATAGGAAAGGGAAACAAATATGCATGGATTAAATATGAATGCAGTGTGAAGCAAGTCAGATAGTAATGAAGAGAATCCAAACAAATGGTGGATCTTGACTTATTTACCTTGACACCTGAAAATAGGTTTTAACTAAGGTCCTTGCCCATAGTGCCATAGAGTGGTTTTCACTGATGGACGAATTGATTTTTCTTCTTTTTTGCTTTTTTATTTTTTGTATTTCTTACGATTTTATGATTTTTTTTATTTTTATTTTTAAAAATTGGTAATCTTTGAAGACTAGACATAGAAATTCTTCATATGCATGATGTTTATGGGCTCATCCAAAGGATCTCCTTTAGGTGTAGCCAATTGATAGGCTCCTGATCCATAATTTGTAGTGATGACATAGGGTCCAAGCTAGTTAGGTTCACACTTTTTTTTCTTTTCATGGTCTCAAAGATTTCTCTGATTTTCCGTAAGGACAAGATCACCTATGTCAAATTCTTGGGTCCTTAATTTCTTGTTATAGTTCAGGTGGAGCCGATTTTGATATACCTGAAAGTGGTTTAAGGCCTTGAGGTGCCTTTCATCTAGCAATTCCAACTCTTGTAACCTGGCCACTCTATATTCTTCATTAGGATGAATTTTCTGCAGTGATACTCAAAGTGAGGGAATCTCAATCTCAAGGGGTAGGATGACCTTAGAATCAAATACTAAGGGTTATATTGTGGCACCTATGGGGGTGCAAATGCTTGTGCGGTAGGCCCAAAGGGTGGGATGAAGTTGAAAGTGTTAATCACGACTAGCTTTATTGGTTGTTTTCTTGAGGATCTTGATGAGAGTTTTATTTGAAGCCTCAGACTGACCGTTACCTTGTGGGTAGTATGGGGTGGATAGGCAGTGTTGGATGACAAACATCTGGCATAATTCTTTGACGTCCTTATTCTTGAAAGGTCTACCATTTTCTGTAATAATAACTTTAGGGATTCCATAGTGGTAGATTAAGTAATTCAGGATAAAATTAGAAATTTGTTTGCCAGTGGTAAAGGTGAGTGGTATTGCTTCCATCCACTTTGTAAAGTATTCAGTGGTGGTTATTATGAACTTGTGGCCATTGGATGAGGTAGGATGGATTTTTCCTATGAGATGGAGCCCCCACTGAGAGAAGGGCTAGGGAGAATAAATGGATGCAGATCCTGAGAAGGTACATGAATCTTGTCACCATGCTTTTGACAAGGGATACATTTCTTCACATAGTGGTAGGAATCCTATTCCATATTGGGCTAGTAGTATCTTGTGTGCAAGGGATTCTTAGCCAAAGCGAGGCCACATGAATATTCTCCACATATACCTTCATGTACTTCATGTAGTGCTTGTTCAATATCCTCTTTGTCTAAACACCTTAGGAGGGTTCCATCAAAGTGCCTTCGAAATAGGGTATAACCAAGGATGGTGTATCGAGCAGATTGATGAATGAACGTTTGTTGTTGGGTTTTGGTGAGATGAGGGGGAATGATATTATTTTGAAGGTTGGTGAAGGTTTCTTGATACCATGGGGAATCAAGACCAATAAGGACACATACCATGTCTGATTCGGGGATATAATATGTTGGTACTAAAAGATGATCAACCAAGAATTCACATTTCTAACTATTTGCAGGAATTTGTAGGAGAGAACCAATTGTATCCATTACGTCAGTGACTTTGTTGTTTATCCTAAGAACTTTCTCAAACTGAATGAAATTGTTGTTTGTCCTAAGAACTTGCTCAAACTAAATGAAAGTGAAGTGTTTCTTGAAGTATTCAACCATACGATGATAAGGGAGCAATTTGTCATCCTTGGTTTGATACTCATCATTGACTTGTTTATGTGAAGTTGGGAGTCCCCATAAACTTTTAGTTTTGTGATCTTCCATTTGATAGGTAGACGACGTCTAGTGATAAGAGCTTCATATTTTGCTATTTTGTTTGTGCATGCAAAGGCTATCTTGAAGGATTTAAGAATGTATTCACCTTGAGAGGTGATTAATAAGATACCTACCCCTGATCCATGTTGTGTGCATGAACCATCAAAATATAACTGCCATTGGGTAGATTGTGTGAACGAAATGATGGAATCATCAAGAAATTCTACTATGAGGGGCTGATCTCCTTGAAGGGGAGTATCAACCAATTGATCAACTATGATTTATCCTTTTATTTCTTTCTTTTCTACATACTCAATGTGAAACTCACTTAGCAACATGACTCATTTAACTGTGCGCCCTGTAAGAGAAGCCTTGGAAAAGAAATACTTGAGGGGAGCAATCTTTGCTATGAGTTTAGTCTTGTTGTTAAGAATGTAGTGGTGAAGCTTATGAGTGCTAAAGACTACGACAAGGCATGATTGTTTTATGAGAATTTAATTGAGCTCATATCCAACAAGAGTGCAACTGATGTAGTATATTGCATGCTCCTTACCTTTGTTATCAGTTTGTGCAAGTAATGCCCCCAGAGCCATTGTAGTTGTTGATATGTATAAAAGAAGTGGTTGTCCCTAAATAGGTAGCATCAATACTAGAGGGAAGGCCAAATACTCTTTCATTTTATCAAAATATTTTTGACATGGGCAGTTCCACTTAAACTTAGTGTCTTTGCGAAGGAGATGTGCAAAAGGATGACATTTATTTGCAAGTTGCTCTATAAACCGACGGATGGGCTGAAGCTTACCTTGTATATTGCAAAGTTGTCAGAGTGTCTTAGGGGGAGGCATTTCCATGATTGTTTTGACCTTAGCCAGATCTACTTCAATTCCTCTATGAGAATTAATGAACCCCAACAGTTTTCTAGATTTGACAACAAAGACACACTTCTTGAGATTAAGTCACAACTTGTACTTTTTTAGTCTTTCAAATACTCTCCTCAAGACAGGGATGTGTTCTTCACATGTCTTAGATTTTCCCAATAGGTCATCCACATAGTATTCCATGATGTCATGCTTTGCATCGATATTCTTTAACCCAAAGGGCATGACCTGATAACAAAATGCTCCCCAAGGAGTGGTGAATGTTGTCTTGTGTTGGTCTTCTTCAACGATCTTGATTTGATTGTATCCAGAGAAACCATCCATTAAGGAAAGTATCTCATGCCCAACTGTTAGATCTACAATCATGTCTATGTTGGATGAGGAGAAATCATCCTTAGGACATACTTTGTTGAGGTATCTGTAGTTTGTACAAATTCTAATGGCCCCAGTGGGCTTGTCGATAGGTACAATGTTTGAGACTCACTTAGGTTAGTCAATGGGCCTAATGAATCAAATATTCAACATTTTCTATAGTTCTTCTTTGACAAGTAGAGAAATTTGTGGATGCATCTTGCATAGTTTTTGTTTTATTGGGTTAGCATTTTGTTTGACTGCGAGGTTGTGTACTATTAGTTTTGGATGAAGGCTTGGCATATCAACATAAGACCATGTAAAGTTGATTTGTGTCTCATTGAGGAAGCTTATGAAGTTCTGTTTCTCCTAATTTGTAAGGGACTTTGCAATGAGCACATTTTTTGGATTGTCATTTGTACCCATGTTGACAGTGTCAATTTATTCAATCAACAATGATGATTTCTTCTTGTACAAGGGAACCATGGTTGGCAGGTCAAGTCCCTCATCTTCTCGTGCATGATCCAAATTTTTACTAGAAGATACATCCTTAATTTTTACTTTTTTTGAGTCTGAAGGCACCTCAAATAGGTTTTGACTAGGGGACTTTTGATTTTTCTTTTTATTTTCATTTTTGTGACTAAGGGAGTTGACCTAACTACCAAAATATGTTTCCTTGTTGAGTTGGATTCCATTTATGGATGTTTGATTCTCAAGGTCTCACATGTTTAGTAATTCTAAGAGGGAATTATCACCAACATAGATGTTAAGGGCAGGTGGTCCTTATTGGTCTTAATTAATGAGTTCTGGGTGGACAAGTTGGAGTTTTGATGGGTTGGAAGGGGTAATAGGGGTGATGGTGTTAACATAGGCATCACTGAAGATACCATCAAGGTATTTGAAGGGAACTTCGATGAATTCCTCTTCATTAGAGTCTTTGATTTTAGAAGGATATTTTATTGGAGCACTAGTGATAGTAACCTTAGGTATTGGCGAGTAACCCAAGCCCCTACTATACTTGTATGCAATTTGTGAGATGGGTGCTTTTCTTCCTTGTTTCTGAGGCCCAAGACCACATCCTTTATAGCCCATTTTGTCTACCATAGCATATACCCTAGAATACATTTGTTTTAGGATATCTACTAGTGCTTCATCTTCTTCTTGGTACAACTAAGAAGTGACATCAATTTATAAGCTCTCTTCATCAAGTGGGCCCCATAGTTCAAAGGTGGTCTTGGATTTCATTGTGGGTTTCTTTTGGATCTCAATTTATTTAGGTCTTCCATATGACTTAGAGAGGGTGGGAGATGTCCTACATAGAGTGCATTTTGAAGCGTATACTCTCCACAACCATTGTCAATTTTCTTAACCTTGATCACGGGTTGGGAGGAGGTGGATGCAACATTTGAAGGATTAGATGGAGGAGGTGAAATGGGTGTATTGAGTGGGAAATGATAAGGGTGATTTACCTCAAGGAGTTTGCAATATCGGAAGGGTTGTAGATTAGCAGGGATGGTGATCTCTCTACCATTGTAAGATAATTTAAGGCATTGATGGTAAGTGGAAGAATAAAAAGAGGACATCGCCTTTTGCTAAACTATTACAGGTTGTCGATTCAAGAAGATAAGATTCGATTTGATATGGATTGAGGTCGGTGAAGAAAACCTTAAGTGCGTGAAGTTTGAGTTTTTGTTTTGGCTCAAAAGAAAGAGTATAAATGTGCGAATCGTAGATCTAAGAGATTCAGATGCTGAATGAGAGATTTATGATAAAGTAAATCTCTATGAGGTGAGAGTTGATCAGTCTGAGTGTGATAGAAGAATATTGAAGCGATTGAATGTTTGGGAAGAACTGGTAAGATAGGTGTAACCAACAAGGGTTGAGGTTACCGGTAAATAGTTACAGAGGTTAATAATTTATTAAACCGGTAGTGTCTGAACAGGTAAGATATCAGTAGAGAGTGAAGGAGAGCAGAGTGAGTTTCAAAGAAGATCCAAAAAGGCAGAAACTGAGTTGTAGAGGATTCAGATAGTAAGAACAAATGACCAGTAGAAGAGAAGTAGTGTGACATAAAAGAGTTTAACCGATAGAGAGAATTATTTGCAGGAGTTACAAAACTCATTTGTAACAAGTGTTTATCATTGTATTGTTTTATATCTCATTGTATTTCACTGAGTGGGTGCTAAGTGCAGGGGTTGGTGCCCTAAACATTGTAAAACTATTATTTTAATGTGAGGCTAGATTCGAGCAGTAGATCTCCATCAATATTTCTCACCAAGGTTTTTCCCACATTGGGTTTTCCTCATATATATGGTGTTGTGATGTGCTCTTGTGTGTAGTTGCTTACTATTGTTTCCATTATCCTACCGGTTGCACACATTGTTTGAAATTGTTTATAATCACTGATTCACCCCCCTCTTAGTGATATCTTGTGTTCTACAATTGGTATCAGAGCCTTAGGTTCCCTTTTTGTCAGAGATTTCTCTAGCTTGGGTAGATTATGGTTTAAGAACACAATGGCAAGGAATGAATCCTCCTCCTCTAAAGATCCCATATTTTATGGTACCAACTATGCCTTCTGAAGTAGAAGAATTGAAACCTATTTGTCCTCCCTGGGTTTGGGTGTTTGGATGTCTGTAAACAATCTGTATACTATCCCTAATACTCCTCCTATAGATCCAGATGCTAAGGAGTATGAAAACAATGCCAAGGCCAAGCATACTATTCTTAGTGGATTGTCTGATAATGAGTTTGTTAAGGTTATGCACTGCTCATCCGCTAAGGAAACTTGGGATAAGTTGAAAATATTGTTTGAAGGAGATGTCAAGGTCAAGGAGGCTAAACTGCAAACACTAAGAGGTCAACTTGAAGGCTTGAAGATGAAAGATGAAGAGAATATTGCTGATTATCTTCAAAGAATAGATGAAACGATGAACACTATTAGGGGACTTGGAGAGGATATAGTTGATGAAGTCATTGTCAAAAAGGTGCTTAGATCTCTCACATCTAAGTATGATACAAAGGTCTTTGCAATAGAAGAAGTCAAGGATACGAAAACCTTTTCAATAGATGAGTTATTTGGATCTATAATCGCTTATGAGATGAGAACAACCGGTGAAGGAACTTCAAAGAAAGAGGCTGCTTTCAACTCCATCAAAAAGGGTAAGGAGAAAATTAATCATGGAGAATCTAGTAAAGACTTAGACACAGTGGTAGAAAAATTTGTAAGGAAGCTTAAAAGAGGATCTGGTAAGTACAAAGGAAAATTACCTCTCAAATATTTTAACTATGGTAAAATAGGACACTTTGCTTCAAAATGTCCCTATGGTGAGAATCCTGGAGATGAGAAAAAAAGTACTGGTAGACCTTTGGGTAAGGGTAAAAAGAAGAAAGACGATCGACAAGATAGAAGAAGCTACCAGAAGTAGAACAACCTATATACTTTTGAAGATGATGCCACAGATGAAGAAAGTGCCTCAGAAAATGACTGTTGTGAGGATGAAAGAGAAACCAATCTCTTTGTGAGATTTTGCCAAGATCAAGAGCTCAATGAAACGTACAAATAAAGAGATGAAATGTAGGACAAGAATAAACTATATTCTCATCAATAGATAAAAAATAGTTGTTCATACAATGTAGATGAGCCTACATATATAGGCAAGGCTATATGGATATGTGAGCACACAAACATGAGATGTGGCTCAATAAGAAACAAGGGTAGGTAGGAAATAGGTGTGGTAGGTAGGAGAAACAATAAAATATTCCACATGAGGTGGATCACCCACCGAAGGTGGAATTATCACTCCACAATAAGTGGATATGATAAAGTAGTAACAAGATCACACCATAAAAGGTGGAAATTCTCCTACACACACTATCCCAATGTGGCACAAACACCCAAGTGTCTCATACCCAAACTACTATGAAATGCATATCCTAAGTAAACTTAAGTAAGGTGTAATAATATGCAAGATGAATAATTATTTACACCAACACTCTTTATGGCACTAGATGAACTAGTTGATGAAGATAATGAAGATGAAGACATTGAAGCTAAAGTGGAATTAGAAGGTGAACTCATAAGTGCCCTTGAGGAATTAAGTAAAACAAGAAGGAAACTCAAAAAGGTTAAGTGTGTCGTTACAAAAGAACAATATCGTATGAAGCAATCACTTGAGGAGACCAAGAAAACAATTTCTGATCTGAAACTCCATTTGGAAGAAGCTAAGAGGATATGTGAAGTTATATTCTCCAATTTGATAAAGAAAGAGAAGGAGCATCATATTTGGAATAATAAATTGTAAGGCTTAGAAAGGATCTTGAAAAGAGCAAGGATGAGTTGAAGATGAGGAGCTAGTATGAGGGCAACACTGAAGCCTTGGACAAAATTTTGAGTAATCAGAAGCACTCAAAAAATACTGAAGGTTTAGGATTAGAAGAGGGACAATGTTAAAATAGAAAAGACACATCTGACAAGGAAATACAATTTACCTCTTCAAGTGAAAGTAATAAAAAACAAACCTTTATTGTCAACAAAGCTACCAAGAAAAAGACCTATGTTGAAGCCACAAGAAATTAGCCTGTGAACCGAAATACTCAAACCTTGAACCAAAAGGCTCTCTTTGTATCAGAATGCAAACCATAAAGGCAATTTCAAGATTGATGAAGAGGGGTTCACTAAAGTCAATAGCATGAGGGGAAAACATCCGGTGAGACAAAGGTTTGCTGGTCCAAAGCAAACAGATTGGTATGTACCCAAATTCTATGGTTATTGTTATCGGTGTAATAAGTTTGGTCATAGAATTGATGATTGTAGTTTCTTGCGTAAGCCCCCTACTAGTTTTGAAAGTAGAAATTTGTTTGCTGCACTCCAGGAGATGAATGTCACTTGTTATCAATGTAATGGTTTTGGTCATAAGTTATGAATGTAGTAGAAGTCAATTGGTATCCTACAATAGGTTTTCAAGTTCATCTTTCAATGTCAATGTCAAATGCTATCATTGTAAAAAGTTTGGCCACATTGCAAACTTCAGACTTCTAAGAAAAATAGGTCAATACCAGATCAAAAACCAAAAGCAAAACCAGAGCAAAAAATTGCAGTAGACAAGATGAAAGAAGCCAACCGGGTTTGGGTTGAGAAGGATAAGAATAAAGCAAAATCAGGTCTAATTATGCATACCGCCCTACATGTAGAAAGAAGAAATTTATGGGTTGTAGATAGTGGATGTTCTAATCACATGACTGGAGGCAAAAAGTAGTTCATCAAGTTTGATGATTGGAATGGAGGTTTGATGATTTTCAGAGACAAGTCTTCCATCAAGATAAAAGACAAAGGTACTCTTAACATAGATGGCAAATTAAAAGAACATGATGTATACTATGTGGAAGGACTAAATCATAATTTTCTAAGTGCAAGTTAGATGTGTGATAAAGGATACAAATTCACATTTAACTCTATGAGTTGTCAGATAAGGAATGATAGTACTAGACAGATTGTTGCAAAAGGTAAAAGGACAGATGGAAATGTGTATAATTTGAAGGAATGATTTCAGTCCCAATGCTTGATGGGACAAGTAGATGAGAGTTGGCTATGGAAAAGAAGATTAGGCCATATAAATTTTGATAATTTGGTTAAAGTGAGCAAGAAAGGCTACGTGAGACATATACCACCGATCATCAAACTGACAAGCACCTTTTGTGATGAATGTCTAAGAGGTAAGAAGACTAAGGTAACCTTCAAGACCGAAGAACATAATACCTCAAGGCCCTTAGAACTTGTGCATACAGATCTATGTGGTCCAACCAGAACAAGAGCTTTAGTTGGTGAGAGATACTTCATACTGTTCATTGATCATTTCTCAAGAATGAAATGGGTGACTTTTCTACATGACAAATCACAAACATATGAGAGGTTCAAGATCTTTCGAAAGATGGTTGAGAGGGAAAGTGGATGCAAGATGAAGTGTTTGAGATCAGACCGAGGTGGTGAGTTCACATCAAATGAGTTTGTAGACTACTGTGAGAGACATGGAATCAAAAGATAGTATTCAACCCCAAGAACACCACAACAAAATGGTGTTGTAGAAAGAAAAAACCAGACTGTTAAGGAGATGGCAAGAACTATGTTTAATGAAGCAAACATATTGGATATGTACTGGAAGGAAGAAGTTCATACTGCTGTATATACACTAAACCGGGTTCAGTTGAGAACAAAAAGCAGAATGATACCTTATGAACTGTGGTATGACCGAAAGCCATCAGTTAAATATTTCAAAGTTTTTGGAAGTAAATGCTTCATCAAGAGAGATGAAGATAGTTTAGGTGGTTTTGATTCTAGGAGTGATGAAGGTATTTTGTTGGGTTACTCTACTCACAACAAAGCATACAAATGTTACAATAAACGACTGAGAAGAGTCATTGAAAGTGTGCATGTAAGAGTTGATGAAGATTTGCATAAAGGAAAACAAGCACAAGTAAACTGGTATGATGATTCATGTGATGAAGATGAAGTTCAGTCAGAAAGTGAACCAGGAGAAGCACCCAGCAAGACCCCTAACAAATATGTACAGAAAAATCACCCGGAAGAGCAGATTATAGGAAATAAAAGTGACGGTGTACAGACAAGAAGACTTGCCCAAAACAAAGAACTAGTGAATTTCTGCCTCATGACTGAAATGGAACCCAAGAGATTCAATGAGGCCATCAAAAGTGATAAATGGATGGATGTTATGGAAGAAGAGCTGCAACAAATTGAAAAGAACAAGACTTGGGAATTAGTTCCTAGACCAGCAGATAAAAATGTCATTGGTACTAAATGGGTCTACCAGAACAAGATGAATGAAAAAGGTAAGATTGTCAGGCATAAATCAAGGTTAGTGTGCAAAGGATTTTCTCAAGTAGAAGGAATTAATTTTGAAGAAAAATTTGCACCAGTTGTAAGACTTGAGGCTATTCGAATGTTCTTAGCATTCTTTGCCTTCAAAGGATACAAGGTATATCAAATGTACGTTAAGTCTTCTTTCTTGAATGGTAATTTGGAAGAAGTCTACATAGAACAACCAGAAGGTTTTCTGCTGCATGATGAAAATTTTGTATGTTGATTGAAGAAAGCATTGTATGGTTTAAATCAGGATCCAAGAGCATGGCATTCAAGGTTGGATACGTATCTTAAGGAGCAAGGTTTCAAAAAGGGAAGTGCAGATAGTAATCTGTACATCAAAGCAAATGTAAATCACTTGATTATTGTTGTATATGTAGATGATATAATATTTGGAGGCAACAAGGATATCTTGTGTAAAGAGTTTGCTGATCAGATGCAATCAAATTTTGAGATGTCAATGCTTGGAGAACTGTCATATTTTCTTGGTTTACAATTTTCCCAATAAGATAAAGGAATATTTATCTCTCAAACCAAGTATGCCAGAGATATGCTGAAGAAGTTTTGGATGGAAGACATCAAACCGGTAAGTACTCCCATGGTGACCAGATGCAAGTTGAGAAAGGTTGGTGAGTCACCAGAAGTGGATCACCCTGTATAGATCCATGATTGGTAGTTTGTTATGTCTTACTACCTCAAGACCAGATATAGTGTAGACAGTATGCATGGTGGCAAGATTTCAAGCTACACCTAAACAGTCACATGAGAATGTAGTTAGAAGAATCTTCAGGTACCTACAAGGAACACTTAATTATGGCTTATGGTATCCAAAGCAAGGAGATTTCACTTTATAGGCCTACACTGATGCTAATTGGGCAGGCTAAATTCATGACTGAAAAAGAACAAGCGATGACACATTCTTTTTAGGCGACTGGTTAGTTTCATGGCAGAACAAGAAGTAGGATTCAGTCTCCTTATCTACTGTTGAGGCAGAATATATTGCTGCTGCTACATGTTGTTCTTAGGTGTTATGAATGAAGTAGACCCTCAAGGACATTCAGATACAAATATCTAACCCTATTTCAATCTGGTGTGATAACTCAAGTGCAATCAACATTTCAAAGAATCCAGTTATGCACTCAAGGACAAAGCACATTGCTATCAAATACCATTTTCTCAGAGAGAAGGAAGGTAGAATATGTTCCTACAAGTGAACAAGTTTCTGATATCTTCACAAAACCTCTATCGGTAAACACATTTGAATATCTAAGATGCAAGTTAGGAGTTTTCTCACTAGCTTTATGCACTTAAATGTGTATGGAGATCTATGGTTCAGGGGGAGTTCAGAATAATACATTTTTAACTCTTGGACCATATGCTGGACACGGGGGGAGATCGGATGTCTATATGGCAATACCAAATGGTTTGAAGCTTTGGGAAGTTTTCTATTCAATTTGTCTATCTACAAAAGTTGCAATTGGCCTACCAGGAGACAAGGTAGAGTGGTCTAGCCTACCGAAAATTGTTGTTTGAGCCCTTTTTTCATTGTTTTGAAAGGGGGAGAAAGAACACAGTTGAATCTAGTGCATATTGTGAGCCCGAGTTGTGGAGGTTAACTCGATAATATGTGTGTTGACATCAATGCTAAAGGGGGAGATTGTTGGTATTGTATTGTCATTAATGTCAACCGGTATGCAAGATGTTGTTACAAGCATTGGAGATTGTTGGAATGTTGCTGTCAACTAGTATGTGATGTCAACGGGTAAGTTTGTCAATCGATAAGCAAGTAAACCAAGTAAGTGCTATTCGAGATAGCATGTTCTAATCGACAGAACAAAGAAGTGCATGATATGAAGGTTAACCAGTTAGTGTATATCGGTAGCATGTTCGGTCGGTTACTGAGTTTGAACCAACACAATCAAGTGAGCTGGATGCTGATAGAGATGTCACGTGGACTCCAGGTGCTGAACATGCAGTGGTAGGTGAATTTTGCGTCAGCGAGGTAGTTGCTGACTAGGTTGATATTAAATGTTGACTGCTAAAAACACAAATCAGTTGCAGAGGATTGCGGCTCAAAGCAGATCGAAGGGAAAAGATTTTATTCTTTGAAATTATGATCAAATCAGGACATCTGATCATCTTGCTGGTCTAGAGAAGGAAACTGGTAGATCATTTATTGTGATCGACAAAATCAAGACTTATGAACAAAGTCCAATTTGCTAAATATAGTAAACATTTATAGGAAGAATAAAAAGAGGAGAGAGCCTTTTTTGAACTATTACAGGTTGTCAATTAAAGAAGATGAGATCTGGTTTGATACAGATCAAGGTCTGTGAAGAAAACCCTAAGTGCGTGAAGTTTGAGTTTTTGTTTTGGCAGAAAAGCAAGAGTATAAATATGCAGATTGTAGATCTAAGAGATTTGGATGCTGGATGAGATATTTATGATAAAGTGAATCTCTATGAGGTGAGAGTTGACCAGTTTGAGTGTGATAAAAGAATATTGAAGTGATTGAGTGTTGGATAAGAACTAGTAAGATAGGTGTAACCAGCAAGGGTTGAGGTTACCGATAAATAGTTGCAGAGGTTAGTAGTTTATTAAACCGGTAGTGTTTGAATAGGTAAGATAGAAACAAAGAGGGAAAGAGAGAAGAGTGAGTTTCAGAGAAGATCCAACAAGGCATAAACTGAGTTGTAGAGGATTCAGACAGTAAGAATAGAGGACCGGTAGAAGAGAAGCAATGTGATAGAAAAGGGTTTAACTGATAGAGAGAATTGTTTGCAAGAGTTATAAAACTCATTTGTAACAAATTTTTATCATTGTATTGTTTTATATCTCATTGTATTTCACTAAGTGGGTGCTTAGTGCAGGGGTTGGTGCTCCTTGAGTTGGTGCTCAAAATAGAATAGGGGTTGGTTCTCCTTTGGGTAGGTGCCCATAAATTTCTATGGGTTGGTGCTCCTTGGGTTGGTGCCCTAAACATTGTAAAATTATTATTTCAATGTGAGGTTGGATTGGATTAGTAGATCTCCAACAACATTTCTCACTGAGGTTTTTCCCACATTGGGTTTTCCTCGTATATTCAGTGTTATGTGATGTGCTCTTGTGTGTAGTTGCTTGTTAGTGTTTCCATTATCCTACTAGTTGCACAAATTGTTTGAAATTTTTTGTAATCATTGATTCACCCCCTCTCAGTGATATCTTGTGTTGTACACAAAGGCTCAGTCTAGATCCATTGTCTATAAGGACTCTCTTGATTTTATTCTTTTGTACAATGACCTTAGTGTGGAGGTTTATTGTGGGATGGGTCTACGGATGGAACATCTTTGGATGTGAAGATGAGATGGTGTTGCACAACAAGGTTGCCAATTAAGGCTTGGAATTTGACAGTGTTGATGTTATCTGGAACATGGGATTCCATAAGGGCTTGTTCAAGGATCTCTTTGTGAACTAGTGAAGTCTTGAGGAGCTCAAGGATGGAGATCTATGCAAGCATATTTTTGAGGTGATCAAGGATATAATAATGATGAGTAGATGACATGGGGGCTTGCGGAGGAGAAGGAGGATCTCCTTGAATGGTTACCCTCCCTCTGCAGGTTGTGATGTTATAGTCATTTTGGGAATGTGAGGTGGATGGTAAAGCATCTTGAATGACTATCTTAGCTTGGGAGGATCTGCTTGATGATTACAATGGAGGGGTACCTTTAATAGTTACTTTGTGTCTGTGAGGAGTGGATGAGGAGTCATCTCCTTGGATGGAAATGGTGTTAATGTGGGTTTTTGTGAGTTCTATGCGGCCTACCAAGGAGTCGAAGGTGGTAACGTGGTTGGTATAGTTGTAATGGACTTGATGAGATGATGAGATTTTATCCATACCATGTTTAGGGGAGGGATCTTGATACATCTTGAGTTTATCATTTAAATTACCAGGTTTAGCGATCACAACCTCAACATCACCCTTGTTAATGGGGTCTTGGATATAATTCTTGAGATTCATACACTTGTGTGTATCATTACCTTAGACACGATGGTAGTCACAATATTCATTCTCATTGTACCATATATGTTTTGGTTGATTTGCATCAAAAGGATGAGTCATTGGAAAGACAAAAATACCAGCCTTGACAAGCTTTTGGAAGATGACCTCTATAGGTTTAGTGAGCGAGGTGTACTCATGTTGGAATTGATTGTTGGGACAAGGAGGTCAATCTTGGACAAAGACATTATTGCAGGGTTGGGACTGGTTGTGGGAATTAGATTGGTTGTTGAATTGATCATTGGTGGTGATGGGGTCAGTAGGGATGGCCATGGTTTGGACACGCTTGGTGTTGGTGACTCCATCATCAACAACATTTTTATTTTTGGACAAAAACCTAGGCTTGTCATTAGACGAAGAAGGGCCTTGCGATTTTTTTTGATAAGGATTCATGGTACCTTCCTCTACGAGGACTCTTTCTAATGTGAGACTGATGCAGGAGCATCCTCGGTCGATGAGCAATCTTGCATCAACCAAAAAACATTTTCCTTTCTTGTTTAGTTCTTTGTGCAATTTCAGTATTCTTACCGGTATGTATCGGTAGTTTCTTGTTCATCGTGGTAGATCTTGTTTGTAGTTTCCTGGTGGTTTCATGTGGTTGATTTTAGATTTCTAGTTCATTTGGGTTCTTCTCCGATCAGTTATCGTGTCCGGTTGGCTATTTTTGGGTTTCCAAGATAGTTCTTGTGCTTACTGGTTGGTTTTCCTTCATTACCGACGTGATTCTTGGCGTGTGGATCCATCTTGGGTCTTGTTTGATGTTCCTTGGCATGTGGCCGACCTTCTTGCTGATCCGCATCACTTGGTTGTTATTTTTTTAGAAATATTTCTTGAATCTTATGGCTGACCTAATTACACATTTTACTTTCCTATATTGATGAATGTAATATTTTGAGGCTGACCCAGATATGTTCCGGTGGGTATAAATATGATGTTATGTAATCATTTGTAGGGGTAGAGGGAGTATAACTAAGAATAAGGATTGATATTTTCATGTTGTGATCTGATTGATCTTTGGAGTCCCGATTGGGTTGTTTCTGGCTTGTAGCCTACATATAACTAGTTAACTACATGATGTTCTTTGATGATAATCTGATGATTTTTACCGGATTATTATCGGAAGTTCTAAGGATTGAATATGGTCTGCTTGTATGAATTTGTTATGTTTTCTTACTTCTTTCATTATGTCACTCTTGTTGCATAAGCCGGTTGACTCTTTTCGGGGTTCTTATCGGTTATGGTTGCATCAATTGGTATCAGAGCTGGTTATTGATTGATTGGTGGAAGAACTGTTTGTGAGCATTGAGGCGTTCCTTGAGGTGGACAAATTGTCAATTGGAGGGAGACTGCGTGTGTGTTGAATAGATCACCGAGGGGAGGCAATTGAAACCGGTAGTCAGATTGTCAAGTTGAGGCAGTTCATCAGAGTGGCAGGAGAGATGCCACTGAGGAGAACAAATCCACGGAGGGTGGAATAGATGATGGAAGACTTCAAGAATGAAGTGAGGAATGAAATCTAGAATGCTTTGGCTAGTTTGCGAAGAAACCCTGACTCTAAGGATGATTATGAGGAAGCTGGTGAAGAGCTTGAGGAAGCTGAAGGACTAGAAGATGAGAGAGAAGAAAGATTCCTAAGAGCAGTGGTGCAAGAAAGTAAAGTGCACAAAGTTGAGGTTTCTAACTTTTTTGGAATGCTGAACCCGGAGGATCTAATCAATTGGATTAGAGAGTTGGAGGACTACTTTGAGTTTGAGGATGTCAAGGACCCATAGAGAGTCCAATTGACATAGATCAAGTTGAAAGGGCATGCTACCTTGTGATGGAAAGAGTTGTAGAAAGGCAGAGTGGGGAATGGTAAATTGAAGATCACCCGGTGGAGACAGATGGTTGCAAGATTGAAGGCCAAGTTCTGTTAGGATTCCCATAGATATTAAGAGGGGGGGTGAATCAATATCTAACCGGTGTACATAATTTCTTATCTTAAAACATGAAGAACATATTATAATAGTGTATTGGTATGCAAGAAATAATGCAATAAACAGAATTAAAAACATCCACATGAAAAGCACACCATGACACAAAGATTTAATGAGGAAACCCGGTGTGGGAAAAACCTCGGTGGGATTTGTGACCCACAATATCCACTTATTGGCCAATAAGAAAATATTACTTACAAGAGGGGCCTGCACATGCAAGAAGGCCAACTACCTAGAGCTCACTGCTCAATGGGAAGTCTCACTAACTTACAATGTGGATTATACAAATCCAATATCTTGTACTGCTTTACAATAGCATCTATAATGCCTGATCCAGTACCGGTTGCTGCTCTGCTTCTTACATAAACCCTCTAACCTATATTTTGCATAATAGGTCTGCCTTAATATTTCGCATACATCACTTTCTTAACTTTTTCACCTACTTACAAAATGTCTACAATGATCTCTTTTATATATAAGAGTCATTTTACAACATGCCAAGTCGGCTTACAAAGTTTTTACAATAATAAACAAAATTTTGTCGGCCTCTGTGCCAGTATACTTCCTTTCTTTGTGCCGGTGCCGGTGTCTTGAGTGTGATCGTTGATTCCGGTGAACTATCTTGCCGGTGTAATGCCTTGCCGGTGCCATAGGATTGTAAGGTTGCCATCAATGACAAAACCTTCAATCACATACAATGTCTCATTAGAGTGTGCATATGCCAACAATCTCCCCCTTTGGCATTGATGGCAACACTCATGAGAAATTTCAAAAAGTGTATCAAAAAATGTGAAGTCCAAAAATGTTACCAAAAATGTGTGCTCCCCCTGAGCATATGATTCCTGTGATATTTGAATTTTCTCATCCCACTACTCCCCCTTTGGCATCAATGACAAAGGTTGTCAAGATGTCAGTAGAGTTTGTAGTTTCAACTTTGTAACTGAGTAGTTACAATTTGAAATAGATCCGCCAAAATCAAGTTTATACTCTCCATAAACTTTTTATTGTCTCTATTCTTTTAACTGTACCGGTGAGATGCTGCAAATGCTCTGCTAGTGTTTTCTATCCTTGTATCAGTGCCTCAGATATTTCCTTCTGTAATGATGCTAGATAGTCTAATCTTGGACTCAATTTTAATCTTAGATGCTTTGCCTTATTCACTATTCTCTCTTTTTCTCTTTCTAATTTATGTAATTCTTCCTTAAAAGTTGTTATCTTCTGTTCAAAAACTGATAATGTATCAGGTGAGTTAACAAAATTATCTGCAAGTTTATTGATTTCATCCCGTACCTTGCTCATCTTCTTATCTATATCTACAGTCAAAATTTTTGTCTTACAGGTGTCTTTATACAGAGTTTTGTACTCTTTCAATAAATTACACAGTTCTGGTAGAAGTGTGTCAAAATCTCTAGTACACTTCTTTATTTGCTCATCAAAGAATTTTTGCTTTTCAATTTCCAATTTGTCCTTCAATGTCTCTTCCTTTATTTTCTCAATGTTTTTTGTGATATATTTACACAAGGTATCAAGTTGTCCTAAAGAATCTTTATTGTCTATATTACAGTTAGGAGCAATTACCTTCAAAATTGGTATTGTGTCATCTATTGCCTTATAAGCTTGTGAGCTACAGTCTGTTATCTTTTTAATTGAATCCAATAGTACTTTAGTCACATTGGTTGATTTGTAGCTTGATGATGAACCTATATTCTAAGTACCAGCAGTGGAAGAAACCAAGCTTTTATTGACCTGTGGTAGGTCTGTTTGTGTTTGCATTTCCTTAAGCAATGGTTTTTCTACTTCTCCAGTTGTCGGTGGCACTATTTCCTTATGAACCTATTCCTGTTCAGGAGCCTTTTGCTCTGTTTGTTGCATTGTCTCAGTCTAAGTTTGAGTCTCTACTTGCTGCTCTTTGTCATCTGCTGGTTTCTCTTGTGTGTTATCAGTTTGCTTAGCTATGGGAGGCTCACTAGCCATGTCAGTCTTATAAGCTATATCTTTATCTACCATAATGTTGATCTTTTGAGTATCAACATCTACTATATATAAGACTTTAGGATTAGGATTGACATCCTCTACATCCATACTTTCAAATGCTGATTGATCTTTTGTAGCTATTGTTTTTACCAGTGGAGTAATCAAAGGAGGTGGGGGTAAGTTGTCTTTAACCTTGATACTGGGTGGTCCACCAACTTTAGCTTTACCCTTGTCCCTTTCTTTCTGATATACCTTTATAGGTTTGTGGCTCATGTATTCTTCTTGTTTTTCTTTTTCCACTAGAAAAATGTCCCATGCATTTTCTATCTCCTCAGTCACCTCATTAACTCTTCCAACCATTAAAGCAATGTGCCCGTGTGTAGTAGAAAATACTGACCAGTTGGCTTCAACAATTAAGTCATCAATTTCTTTGGGTGAATTCACTAGGTATATAGCAAGTAGCTTTTCTATCTTTATTTTCTTGTCAAGTTCTACTACTGCTTGTCTCCTTGCTTCCAGTCTCTTAAATAGTTCATCTGGTACTTCATCTACTACTTCCATCAAAAATTTGTTATACATGTCCATATGCAATATACCACTGTTTTCTACTTGTTCTTTTTCATCAGCTGTCAGAGTGTCATATAGTTTCTCTATATTCTTCAATTTCCCTTCCTCTGTAATTTCATTCAATAGTATGTCAAGAGGGGCCAAGTCCTTATTTGTCCTCTTCTTCTTCTTGGGTGTCAGTTTCTTCTTCTTTGGTGTAGCCTTTCTTACCGGAGATCTCACTGCTTGTTGTTTTTGTCTTGTCCTCCTAGGTGAGGGTGTGGTTGCCGGTGAGGGATCTCTTTTCCTTACAACTCTCTTGAAAGTTGCAGGCATGTCATTCTCTAAAGAAGTACCTACCAGTGATAGGTGAGTTTCAGGTTGTGGAGCTGCTAACTCATCCTCTGTTATACCAGTTTGTTCCATTATTTTATCCTTGATTTCCTTTGCTTGCCTAGAACCTTTCCTTACAACTGCCTCAACCTTTTTCACTCTTTTCCTAGATTATATTTGGCTTTCAATAGTTTCTGCACTACCAAATACTTCTTCCTTAGGTTCTTTAGGGGCTTCCAGAAGTGCTTTAGCATAAGTTTCAATTATATGATCATCTGTTTTGTAGCCCATCTCTGTTACCTAAACTGTCCTAGGGATGACTGCTTCCATCCAGATCTCATCCTTCTTGATTACAAAGCATATTTCATCCTTATATTTGTCAACAATCTTTTGTGATAATTTGATTCTTTTCTTCATTTTGGCTTTAAGTGCTTGAAATAAATCATGGATATTGTTTTCCTTATCTTCTCCCATGTTATTGAATAGTTTTGTTAACTGTTTACCTACCGGTATATCATATCCAAGTTCTTTGTAGCCTATACTGGGAACCTGTTTGGTTATATGTAGCATCAGACATACTAGCATATTTCCAAATTTAAAAGTTCCTTTCTTGTCCTTCTTAATCTTGCCTAAGTTGTCAATTAATTTGTCCTTCAACCACTCACATACGTCAATCTTCACATTATCCGTGACCATATCATAAGCACTCTTAATGCACAGACTTGAAACTAAATTGAGTCTATTTGCATGAGTAGCTTTATATCCTAATATCATGCTGATAAATCTTATATTAATATCTGTTACATCATTTACTCTTAAGGACCTTCTGTTGGATGTTGCATCAGTTAGGTTTATAACTAGGTCATTGGAGACCTTTTTAGTCTTGTCTGGCCTTTTACTGGTGGTCGGTAACATTGTGATAGCTTTCACAACTTCCTTGGTGATTTTGTGAATTGCATCTAACCAAAATAATTCACCATGTACCCTGCTTAAGACTATCCTAATCACATCCTTGGGGAATTCAAGAATGCTAAGGATCTCTATAAATCCTAGGGTTTCAATGATCTTATGTTCATCTTTTACATTGTCGGATTCATCACATATGACAATTTTAAACATGGTTTTAATCTCTTCATCTCCTAGTTCCTCAATGTTGCAGTGAATGTAAATTCTGGGGTCTTCAGCATAAACAACTCCCTTAGGAATTTGAGAAAAAGAACCTAAGGTATCATCTTTCTTTGCTACTTCGGGAACTAATTGAAATAGGGGCCTAGGTCTTTTTATAACTTTGACAACAATAGGGTTTGCTATATATTCAAGTGTAGAGGTGGATGCCATGATAAAATACCTTTTACTGCCTTTAGGATGGATGATTGCTTGAAGTGTTCTTGCCTCTTGCTCGAAATGCCTTTAGCTCAGAATCTTCGCGCTCTTCGTAGGTTTGAAATCTTGGTAAAATGAAATGGAGCCAAAACCTCAAATTTATAGTGTCTTTTTGCCATCTACCACATTAAATGCATGCCGGTTAAGTATTCACTTAACATTGTTTGTCGGTAATAAAGTAATTTTCAACTTCTTATCTCTAACCAAGGGAATAATAGCACACGTGTCATTAGATTGCCAAACCCTCAAGGAAACTTTCTTCAATTAGATGAAGAACTTCCTTCCGGTGGAGCACTACTCTGTCCTACCGGTGAAGCATCACTCTGTCCTACCGGTGAAGCATTGACTAGTTCTACCGGTGGAGGAGTATTCTCAATATTTAGATTAGCTTATCTAGTCCATTGTTTTGAGAATTCTTGCTTAACCTCTTCAACTTTTTCTTTACCCTTAAAGCTAGAACTTTTGTTGTCTACTGGTGATCCTTTACTTCTACAGAATTTTGCAATATGCCCAATCTTGTTACATGCATAACAAGTTACATTATTCTTCTGAATAGCTTTCCCATAACCTATGCCAGTTTGTGTTCTGCATTGATTAGATAAATGTCCAAATCTTCCACAAACATAACATTTCACATTCATTCTGCTATTTTCAAAGTTGTGGCCAACTTTGTTGCATTTTGAACATTGACCGGTGGGTGTGTTGATATTCTGATAATTTCTATATCTACATTCATTTGCTCTATGACCATACTTATTACAGTTAAAGCATTTTTCATTGAATTTATAAGCATTAGGTTGTCTTACCAGTTTGCTGTGATCCTGAGTATTTGTAGTGCCGGAGCTTTCACCAACTTCAAAGCCAATTCCAGAAGTGTCACCTTTAGGTTTTTGATTCTTCAACAAGGTGCCAAGTTCCTTTGAGCTTTTCTTGAATTTTTCTTTATGTTGACTTTCAATTTCTAGTTCTCTTTCTAAGACCTCTTTCTGTCTCATCAGTTCATTGGAGTCATTCTGAGTGTGCATCAGATCTGTCTTCAATAAATCATTTTCATAGCTAAGTCTTGTGTTCTCATTTGCTGCATCACTTAGTCTTCTGGTCAATTCTTCTTCATTCTTCTTTCTATCCTCAATTTCTTTACAAAATCTCATAGTCATATCCTGCATCTCATTCTTTGTTGTCATGTTCTCCAGTTTCAACTTGCTTATCTGATCATTAAGTGATTCCTTTTCATCATTCTCATTTTGCATCTTTTCACAAAGTTCTCTTCTCTTATTTCTTGTAACAGTAAGATTTTCTTGAAGTGCCTGAATGATATCTTGAGCTGCCTTTAAATCATCTTCTAGTTTGATATTTTTCAATTTTTTTTTATCATAGTCTGAGAGAGCTCCTTCAAGTTGCTTCATCAAATTTTCCATCTTTGCCAGTGTCAAGATCTTCCTCAAGCTGTAAGGCTTCTGAAAATAGAGGACCAAGCTCTGATACCAATTTTTAGGATTCCCACAGATACTGAGAGGGGGGGGGGGGTGAATCAGTATCTAACCGTTGTACAAAATTTCTTATCTTAAAACATGCAGAACATATTATAACAGTGTACTGGTATGCAAGAAATAATGCAATAAACAGAATTAAAAACATCCACATGAAAAGCACACCATGACACAAAGATTTAATGAGGAAACTTGATGTGGGAAAAACCTCGGTGGGATTTGTGACCCACAATATCCACTTACTGGCCAATAAGAGACTATTACTTACAAGAGGGGCCTGCACATGCAGGAAGGCCAACTGCCTAGAGCTCACTACTCAATGGAAAGTCTCACTGACTTACAATGTGGATTATACAAATCCAATATCTTGTACTGCTTTACAATAACATCTATAATGCCTGATCCAGTACCGGTTGCTACTCTACTTCTTACATAAACCCTCTAACCTATATTTCGCATAATAGGTCTGCCTTAATATTTCGCATATATCACTTTCTTAACTTTTTGACCTACTTACAAAATGTCTACAATGATCTCTTTTATATATAAGAGTCATTTTACAACATGCCAAGTCGGCTTACAAAGTTTTTACAATAATAAACAAAATTTTGTCGGCCTCTGTGCCAGTATACTTCCTTTCTTTGTGCCGATGCCGGTGAACTATCTTGCTGGTGTAATGCCTTGCCGGTGCCATAGGATTGTAAGGTTGCCATCAATGACAAAACCTTCAATCACATACAATGTCTCATTGGAGTGTGCATATGCCAACAAGTTCATTCTAGGAGACTATGAACTGGAGTTGTTCAAGAAGTTACAAAACCTGAAACAAAGAAACATGACTGTGAAGGAATATACTGAGGAATTCTACAAGGTGGTAATCAGATTTGGACATAGAGAGATGGACAAAGAAAAGCTGGCGAGGTGCATCAATGGACTTGCTTTTAACATTCAAGATGAGATGAGTATGTTGAAGGTTTCAACAGTTGAAGAAGCTTACCAGTATGCTTTGAAGGCTAAGGAGAAGGTGAGAAGAAGACAACTGAATAAGGGTAAGAAGAAATTGAAAATGAATGATAGGATGAAGAAAATGGTTGAAGAAGAGGAGTCAAAACCTAAGTGGAGTAAGGAAACATAACTAAAGACACTAAGGAAGGGTAGCAGCAGTACTGGTAGAGAATTTCTTGGCAAATGTTTCAAGTGTGGTGAAACTAGACATAGATCCTATGAATGTAAGCAAGGAATGACAAGAAGTTGTGTGGCAAGTGAAGAACCAGATGGTACTGGATCTGACCTTGCACTGGAGCAAGGAGAATCCCTTATGTTTAGAAGAAAGGATACTAGATCTACTCAGAGAAGGAGTCTTTTCCAGATGGTATGCAAATCAGGTGGTAAGTGTTGCAAGGTAATTGTAGATAGTGGGAGTACTAATAATTTAGTATTTGAGCAAATGGTTGAGAAGACTGGGTTGAAGAGGCTTGAGCATCCTTGTCCTTATGAGGTAAGTTGGTTACAAGATGATCAAAAGGTAGAAATAAAGGAGCACTGTTGGGTGAGTTTCAATATTGGGCCTTTTAGAGATGAAGTATTATGTGATATTGTATTAATAAATGTTTGTCATGTCTTGTTGGGAAAACCTTGGCAGTATGATAGAGGAGATAGTTATGACTGTAGAAGAAACTTAGTTACCATTGAAAAGGATGGGAATAAGTTCACATTGATTTCTTTGAAGGAGAAAGAGAAGGAGGTGAAGAATATGAGTCCCGAGAGAAATTGCAGGAAACCGGTAGAAGTTATATCGAAAGGTTTGATAGAACCGGTTGCAGAGGTTATACTAAAGGATTTGAAGAAATATTTGATAGAACCAGTTGCAAAAATTGTACTGGAGGGTGACATGAGTTGGCAAAAGGATCTAACAGATGAATTTGATGGACAGATGGAATCGGTCGACAGAGAGCTCATGGTGACAAACCTGATGAAGTCTTGTGGTAGAAGAAATCTTGAGTTGCAGAAGAAAGAAGGCAGTACATAGGGAGAATGTGTAGATCTGAACCAAAGAGATAAAACCAAAGGGAGTTAAAGGTTAGAGAATCCGGTTGAGGCACCAGGAGAGATAGAGAAAATATTTGTAGATAAAGAAGATGTTTGGATTAGAAATGAGCATGGGATCTTCATTCTGAATCCTTTTAGATGTTCATGAGTTGCCTCTCATGGAACATCTTTTTCTACCTGGGTTGTTTGATGCAGGAGCATCCTCAATCGATGAGAAATCTTGCATCAACCAAAAAACATTTTCCTTTCTTGTTTAGTTCTTTGTGCAGTTTCAATTTTCTTACCGATATGTACTGGTAGTTGCTTGTTCTTCGTGGAAGATCTTGTTTGTAGTTCTTGGCGGTTTCATGTGGTTGATTTGAGATTTCTAGTTCATTTGGGTTCTTCTTCGGTCAGTTATTGCTTCCGATTGGCTGTTTCTGGGTTTCCAGGATAGTTCTTGTGCTTACCGGTTAGTTTTCCTTCATTACCGATGTAATTCTTGGCATGTGGATCGATCTTGGGTCTTGTCCAATGTTCCTTGGCATGTGGCCGACCTTCCTACTGATCTGCATCACTTGTTTTATTATTTTTCAGAAAGATTTCTTGAATCTTAGGGCTGACCTAATTACACATTTCATTTTCTTGCATTGGTGAATGTAATATTTTGAGGCTGACCCAGATATGTTCTAATGGCTATAAATATAATGTTATGTAATCATTTGTAGGGGCAGAGGGAGTAGAACTAAGAATAAGGATTTAGGTTGTGATCTGATTGATCTTTGGAGTCCCTGTTGGGTTTTTTTTGGCTTGTACCCTGCATGTAACCGGTTAACTACCAGATGTTATTTGATGATAATCTGATAATTACCGGATGATTTCTGAAAGTTATAAGGCTTGAATATGGTTTGTTTCTATGAATTTGTTATGTTTTCTTATTTCTTTCATTGTGTCACTCTTTCTGCATAAGCTAGTTGACTCTTTTGAGGGTTCTTATCGGTTATGGCTGCATCAGAGACCCTTCTTGGTAGCTTGTTTAAAGGAATTGAGACATTGACAAGTCAAAGGATGAGGCATTTCCAACACTAGGTTGTGTAGGAATAACTCAATTTGGTAAGACTCTGGTATGTCCCAAGGGAATTTCTCGATGAGGTGTCACCACCTTTGCAAGAAGTTGGTGAAAGTCTCTCTAGGCTTTTGCTTTGTGTTGCATAGGTCCATCATAGAGGCATCATTTTCAATGTTATATTCATAATAGGACACAAAATTCTCTATAAGGTCTCAAAATGATTTGATGGAGCCATGACGTAAGGCTAAAAACCAAGTGAGGGAAGGTCCACTAAGACTCTCGAGAAAAAAATGGTATAAGTAGATATCACTATAGGAGACCTCTTAACAAGCTATGTAGAATTCTCGGACGTGGTCTCTAAGATCTCCTTTGACTTTGTATTTTTCAAGCTTAAGTATTTCAAAACCAGGGGGTATGGAGCTACTGAAAGAGAAGGATCATAGGGACAAGGACAACTTTCCTCAAATGTGTATGGTTCCTTATAAGTCCCATCCTTAAGGTTTTTGATAAGGTTCTTAATGTCCCAAATTTCTTTCATGAGGTCGGGTTAATGACTTTGGATATAAGGAATGTGATGATTTGAGTTGGACCCTAGGATTTGTGTGGATACAGATGACATATCACCACCAATATATTGAGAGGATAAAGCAAGAGGTTGTGAAGTGATGAAAGGACGTGACAGGGTAATGGTGCTAATAGGGGGTAAGCTAGTGTTGATGTAGTTAGCTGAATTGTAAAGGGGTGTAGATCACCTAGGAGGTTGGGAGGTGGGTGGATTAGAAGTGTTTGGGGGTATAGAAATTGGTGGTAAGGAGGTCATAGGTGCATAAGTTGTGGATGGTGGATGGAGAATGGTATAGAGAAGAGGTTGATTAACAAGGTCACCCTCCACGGGAGTATCAAGGACAAATCGTCAAAGCTAGGTGGTAATCGTGCACCTTTATTGATAAGTTGATCTACAAGTCCATTGGGATCCACTTTTAAGAATTTTAATATCCTTTCTTAATTGTAAGGATCATCCATGAAAGTTTTCAGATGTGGGGAGTGCTCAGGTTGGTCAATGAATTATTCCTCTTGTTGGAGAGGTCATGATCGATAAGGAGGCTAGGTTCGAGCATCTCACTGCCTTTGACCATATTTGCTTTTTGGGAGAGAGTCAAGACCATACATGGGTAACCTCAAGAATGACAACGATGGAAATGACAAGAATTGATTGAAATGAATTTTTGACTTTGGTGAGAAAAGTGATGAGAAGGACTTAGCAAGGTTAGGACTTTGGTCTGATTTAGATTTGATGGTTCTTGGATTACGAAGAGATTAATTGAATGATATCTTAGCCCTTGGATTAGGACATAGATGAGGTGTAGGGGTCAACAATGCAGGCCACAAAGCGAGGTAACAACCAAGCTAGGCTAAACTCAGACCTTGGATTAAGATCAAACCAAACCTTCTTCGACTTAGGATAGACTTCGTTCCTAAGAAAAATAGGCCAAGGGATTAGGGTTTTGATCAGCCCAAATGATTAGGATCAATTAAACAATATACTTGAGATAGATTCTTTCTTAAGCATAAGGCTAATTGGGGATTTGAAAAATGATAAAAGGTCCAAATTAGACTTTGAAAAAATGTTGACCTTGGATTGGGAGGTTGATTGATTGAAATTGGATTAAGGTTGTTGATAGGATTGATGTGTTAAGTCCTTGAAGGTGAAAGTGGTAAATGATTATGGAAGAAGGTGGATTCAAGAAAAATAAATGGAATGAAGGCTACCTTAAATGGAAACTAACTCAATAAGTGTTTTCTAGAAAAGGGAAATTAGACAATGAGATACGACCACTCCTATTAAGGGATTGGGATAATCTCGATCTTTGATGGAAAGAGCAGGATCTCAAAGGTTCTTCATCAAATTCATTTTCATAACTGTGTAGATAATCATGAAAATGGTGTGGGAAGGTACGATGTTTCAACAAGAGTTTGCGGTAGATATATAAGAAATTTCTATGCTCAAGGGTTTGTTTATAACTTGGCTTCTTCTTCTTGACTTAGTAGTAAATGAACTTCTTGGGATGTTTGAGCGACTTGGGTTTATGGTGCATGAGTGGAAAGTGGATTTGGATCATTTTATCTTGGTAAGAAATGTCAAATAGTGAAAACATGTTGGCCGAGGTAACACTTGAAATAAGCGTGCAAATGAGGGGGCCTAAATTAGCCCAATGTGACAAAATTTACTTGTATAAACATTGAAGACACACAAAAGACATACAACCTAGGTTAGAAAGTGGATTCTACTTGTTGGATCCCCACTTGGATTTCTCCAAGTACCTAGACAAAGTGGATGGATAGAGACTTGGTAGCACTGGCTCCCCTCCACGACACTCACTTCTTGGGCAAGAAATATGTGTTTTCTATTCTAATGCATGAAAAACAAATCTATACTAGTGGAAAAATTAAACTCTTTGACAAATGTCTTGCAAAAGGTGATTAGTAGTCTGATTTCATGTCTTGGACATAAGAAAAAATTGCAAAACCCAAACTAGATTAGTAAAACCTAAAAAAAAGTTCAGGCGCAGGCACAAACGCCGATTTAGGACGTTGCATTCAAACCAAGTTAATACGCAAAAAAATTAATATTTAAAATTCAAACTTAGGTGGGCAATTTACCATCACGTAGACGTCGAAATAGTCAACAAAGACATCGATCTAGCTTCTGTAGACAAACAATTAGCCTTAAACATTTTAAAATTCAAAAAATAGACAGAGGGTGAGAAAAGCAGAAAGGTGGAGATGTCAATGTGTAGTGCAAACACTGACGTCTGCATAGGCTTCGAACCACAACCTGCCAACAAAATTATCCAAAAAATGATTTTAAAGTAATAAAGCTGTAATAAAATTTGAAAAACAACTTAAAACAAAATGATATTTTTGTAATTTTGAAAGTTTATATATGCTTTTTTTTTAATTTTATTTTGAAAATTTAATCTAAAAAAAAAGAAAACTGTGACGATTATATAATCTATGGTAGGGACGTCAAAGATGTCAAAACCGCATCGTAGGCGCCATTCTGCAGAGTGGAGATGCTTATTGGCAAAACTTGCATAGAAAGGGGTTAGGCGGGAAGAAAATTTGAATAGAGATGACGTTCTTTCCTTGAAGAGATGCTGAAGCAAAGGCAAAGATGTCAAAGTATAGCTCGAGATGTTGATGTGCTATTTTGTGAGAAAATTTATTCAAAAACATAAAAAAAACATTAAATGCAGGGGACTTGGGGTCCCATCGGGCGTGCCAAAATGAAGATGCAAAAAATCTAAGCTAATGGTTATCTTCATAAATCATGTAAAACCATTAAAACTTTCAAACATATGAAAATAGCCATTGTACCCAAATATTATGCTTCTTCCTCCAATTGAGCCTTGGATGAAGTGAATGCATCCTTGCTCCACTTGATTTGATTTTTTCTTTGGAATGGATTGTGGATTGCTCTCCACTACACAACAATATTTGATAATGACTATTGGATAAGTGTGATGGGTGAGGGATGAACTTGGCTTAAATGTGTGGCATGAATTGGACATGGTAAGAGTGCAATGGATGATTTTGGTTCTCAATGAAACGACATAATAATACTCAAAAGGTGGATGGATTGTCAAGGGAGGAGACTCAAATTTATATATTGGAGGAGGCCAAAATGGAGGGACAAGATTGATTTCGAATGAATGGCTAAGATTGAAAGAAAGTGGGAGAGGATTGAGACGACAAGGTGTGAGATTCAAGAGATTTTTCATAAAGACATTTCTTGTCTCCACATCCTTCAAAGTACATGGGGAAGAGTTCCCCAAGTACATTGGGAAGATGAAAGGAATATAAAATTCCTTGGAGGAAGATAGGAGGAATTAAAAATTTTAAAATAGAGGATGTGTGGGAAGACTAAATGAGAAAAGGAATTAAAAATTCCTTGGGAAGAGGGGGCATGGGAACGTGCAAAGATTTGACATTCCTTGGAAGAGACAAAGTTGGTGGAATTTAAGGTTTGGAAGGTGAAGGGGACAAGCCATTTAAGATTTGACTCATCCCTAATCAAGGTGATTAGGGATGTGTAAATTATTAAGGGGATTGATTAGGTGACTTAATGGGAGATTATGATGCAAGTGGAAAAGTTAGGAGGATGTGACATGAGGAGAGATAATAAGTGGATGAATTTAAGATTGGAGGATAATGACAAGCATGATTATGGATGATTAACATATTAGACAATAAGATTAACAAAGGTGATTTGTAGGAATCACATGGTTAGCTTAGTTAATTAAAGTCAATTACCTAATAGAGATTTAGAAGAAATAATGATTGGGAGGACCTTAGAAGAATAGGGGAAATAATTTATTTTGATAAATTAATTATAGGACTATAATAATAAAATTAATTAAATTTGATTTAATTAATTTTAAGAAGAGAGGAACCAACATGATTAAATTAATTAATTATGTGGAAAGACAAATTAATTTAGTTAACTTTAAACTTCTACACAAAATTCATCACATTTTTTTTCTAAAAAAACAAATCAACTTTGCTTGGTCCTATGCCTGTGGCTAGATCTAGAATTGGTACTCCATCATTTGCCATTCCAACGAAGTGCTAAACCAGTCAAACAAATTTTTTGACAAATTCACCCACAATTGCAATACTTTTAAAAGTAGATCTTAAAAAGTTATTAGATGTTGGATTCATCAAACCTATTGATTATTTGGAATGGATATCTAACTTGGTTCTGATGAGAAAACCTGCTGGGGGCATCATAATTTGCACTGATTTCAAAGACTTGAACAAAGCATGTCCAAAAGATGACTTCCCTTTACCAAAAATTGATATAAATGTAGACTTAATTGCTAGCTATGAAATGATGTCCCTAATGGATGGATTTTTCAGATACAATCAGATTAGAATAGTTCCCAAAGATCAGCTGAAAATAGCTTTTACATGTTCTTGGGGAACCTGCTATTGGAATGTAATTCCCTTCAGCCTTAAAAATGTTTGAGAAACTTATCAAAGAGATATGACAAACATCTTACATGATTTCATAGATACACTGATGGAAGACTATGTAGATGACTTACTTGTAAATCACTCACTAGAGATAGTCATCTAGGCATCCTAACTTTGATGTTTGACATAATGGAACAATATAAACTCAAGCTCAACCCTAAGAAGTGTGTTTTTGGGGTCACATTAGGAAAAATCCTAGGATACATTGTTTCTCATCATGGCATTGAAGTAGATCCAGAAAAAGTGATTTAGCTATCATGGATATGCCTCCCCCATCAAATTTAAAATAGTTGAGAAGTATACAAGGAAAATTACAGTCTATCAAAAGATTCGTAACACAGTTGGCCAATAAATGTCACCCCTTCCAACATTTTCTTCACAAGGGAGTAACATTCAAATGGACTAAACAGTGTCAACAAGATTTCCAATAGTTGAAGGATTACTTTCTATCTCCTCTGGTTTTGATGCCTTCAATTGAAAACAAACCTTTCATATTGTATATATCAACAATCAAAACAACATTAGGAGCTCTCCTGGTGCAATGCAATGAAAAAGGGAAAGAGAGAACTATATACTATATCAATCGCACTTTGGTCAGCCACAAATTGAATTATACCATAGTTGAACATGTATGCCTAGTAGTTGTCTTTGCTACCCAAAAGTTAAGACATTACATGTTGATTCATAAGACTTTTCTCATCATAAAGATAGATCTATTGATATATCTACTCAACAAGGCAACACTCACCGATCACCTTGCTAAGTGGGTTATGATATTAAGTGAATTTGATATAATATACGTAGTCCACAAGGCTATAAAAGGACAAGAAATAACATATCAATTAGTTGAAGCTTCTATCCAAGATGATCACCAATTATTATTTGATTTCCCAGATGAATCCCTATACATCTTCTTCTGAATGATAAATTTATTTTCATGGCTCGCATTCACAACATGGCTTGGGGGTAGGCATATTGTTTTTGACTTCATAAGGGGATGCAATCCCTATAGAATCACTTTTTAGTGCACAAATAGCATTGCAAAGTATGAAGCCCTAGTCACAAGATTAAGAATTGTAGTATAGTGGGACATTAAACATCTTGAAGTGTATAGTGATTCTCAACTAGTCATGCAATAAGCAAATGATGAATATGAGACAAAATATGAGAAGCTCATTTCTTACAAAAATTTGGTTGATTTTTATAAAATAAGGTTTGTTACAATTAATTTCGATCAAGTAACATGACTGTAGAACAAACCCACTGATGTTATGGATACTATTGCTTCCATGCTGGATATCCTGCAAAATATTGCTAAATGTGAGTTCTTGGTCGAGTGACTCTTAATCCTAGCATTTGAGATTCTACAGTTGGATCTCATGTGCGAAATTATTTTTTCCAATTCCCCTTAGTAACAAGACATCTACAACTACCTAAAGTCCCAAATGTTACCTCCTAACCTGTCCAAGAATCAACGTCACTCTTTTATTCATCAAACCACTAGATATGTTATCATTGGTGACACCCTATATTGTCGCTCTTTTGACCAAAATCTCCTTCAGTGTCTTGATTTCGATGAAGGTCAAACTGATTTACAAGAGGTCCATAATGGTATTTGTGGGGGCCACTTCAATGGTTTAAGTCTTGCTAAGAAACCAACAAGAGCAGGATACTATTGGCCTACCATGGAACAAGAAGCTCACGCTTTTGCAAAGAAGTGTTGGAAATGTCAAATTCATGGAGACCTGATTCATGCGCCAATACAAGAATTCCAACCTATCATATCTCCTTGGCCCTTTTCTTAGTGGGGACTCAACCTCATAGGTAAAATTAACCATACCTCTACCAATGGTCATAAGTTCATTATCACTACCACATAATACTTCACCAAATGGATTGAATTCATTCCTATGACCTATATTATTGGCACACAAATTTCTAAGTTTATCCTTAATTATATCATATGGCGATATGGAGTCCCTTTGGCTATTGTTACTGATAATGGTCATCCTTTCAAAAACCAAGATGTTAAGGAACTCTGTGAGAAGTTTCATATCCAACATCGCTTTTCCTCTCCTTACTACCCACAAAGTAATGGTCAAGCTAAGGCATCTTACAAAACCATCATAAAAATTCTTAGGAAGACTGTTAATGATGTTGGCTGCAATTGTCATGCACAACTAAATCTCGCCTTATGGGCCTACCGAACCAGTATCTGCACACCTATAGGCGCTACACCTTATTACCTAGTTTATGATATTGAAGCTATCCTTCCTATTGAGGTCAAGATATCCTCATTAAGAGTTTCACTGCACCTTATCATTGATGATGAAGAATACAAAGTGTCTAGATTGCATGGCTTAGAAACGTTGGATGAGCGATGTCATACCACTCTAGGTCATCTACAAGCATATCAAAAATCATCTCCATAGGAACTATAAAAATAAAGTAAAGGGTAGGAAATTTGAAGTTGGAGGCTTGTTCCTCAAGATGACTCCTAAGAATCAACAAGAATGGGAGAAGCCAGACAAATTTGAGCCTAATTGGCTAGGTCCCTATGTGGTCACTACAACCTATGGATCTGGGGCTTATCAACTAGCAACATCAGACAAATAACCACTATTTGAATATGTAAATAACATGCACCTCTGCAAGTATTATACTTGAAGATGTACGAGCTTGAAAAAAGAACAAAAAAATTAAATATGATGCCAAAAAAGAACAAAAAAATTGAATATGATCTTGAAAAAAGAACAAAAATATTGAATATGATCCTAAAAAAAAACAAAAAATTAATATATGATCTTGAAAAAAGAAAAAAAATTGATATATGGATCCTAAAAAAAGAAAACAATTTAGAAAAATCCTTCACCCACTAGTGAAAACTTGACAAAAAGGCGCTTTGGGTAAGTACCGTGGTGAAAACTTGGTAAACAGGCACCAAACATAGTAATTCATTGCTTCATCATCTATTGTCACTCTTTTTGAATACTATTCATACCCACAATAGACCTTTTAATCCATCTTTCCATAAACCCCTTTATCCCCTTCTATCTTGAAACTGGTCGATGTCCATTGTCTTAACTTAGCACAAACCAGTCTTGTATATATGCTCATTTTGGCCATTTGTATATTGGGGACATATCTTTTATCATGATCAATAGATGGAGTCTTTCTCATTGTACAATCAGATAATGACACATGTACATAGCTTAAATGTCTTGAAAAAATCCTAAAAATTGCAAAATGTCCTAAAAAATCCAAAAATTGTAAAGTGTCTTTAAAAAATCCTAAAAATTGCAAAACATTCTAAAAAATACAAAATTTCGTGAACAAAATACGAAAAAACATCCAAATAATGCCCTGAAGTACAAATTCCAAAAACATTAAAAAAATGTCGTGAAGAAACTCTCTAAAAAAAAGAAAAATCAAATAACTACAAAATCCAAAAAAATGAAAAAACATTGAAAAATCCAAAAACAATCCTTTTGTCCATCAATAGATAGTCCTTGGCAATTAGACAAACATTTGAGTAGACATAAACAAAGAACTTGTAAAACATTGCACTTATCAAATCATGTATAAACATACAAACTATCAATCAAATCACCAGTCACATAGATCAACTTGTCGTATCAAACAACATCAACATTATCAACTTGTCCTTTGTCTGACCATTATCTATCTTAAATAGGGTGCAGTATACTCAAAACCAAACTCTGTCCGTCTTATATAGGGTACTTCTTGCTTGAAACCAGACATCATGACCATCATATCAAACACAAACACAAAACTATCACAATTTTGACAACAAGATCATAATGGCTGCTGACTCAATTGGTCTAGTGAGTCTTATATTTCTTGATTTATCTTTGGTCACATTCCTATGCTACTCGAGGATATTACTGAGTGATGAGAGTGACTGGGATGGTTCATGATGTTTTTATCATTGTCTTTTGTTTGTAGGATGTTTTTCATGATGTTCTGATACAAGTATCTCTTGGCGGTCCGTGCTAGTTCGGTCACTTTGTGACTATTGCACATACCTTAACCCTTGACATACAAACCAAGTTTTCAGAACACACCATAGAAGCATTCCTTTTCTGCAATATATTTGTCTCTTTTACAAAAGGATCACATTATCGCTTTGACCATATATGTGATGATGTAATGTATCCATTTTGCCACATTACATAAAGCTCTTTATTGCTAAAGGTGCAGGACTGAAAGCAAGGTTTAATTCATTTACTAACATTTCTTCATCTAATTTTCTTTTTCACTAACATTTTCCTCAGACAGTCTAGTTCGTTTCTCAATCTTGTACACTAATACCCAAAAAATAATAATATATGCATCTTGCATTCACAACATTTTAGTACATATGCATCTCATAAATCATCCACTTTTCATTTCACTTTACATGCATATGTTAACATTGCTCTATACAAAATAACATGCATGCAATATCCTATAGAAATATCATTGCATAAACATTGTTGCAAAAATAAAATCACAACATCTCACACAACACAACACATCATATAGTCGCATAAAGAATCTGCATATCATATATATCAGAAAATGTATCAGAGTACATAATCACATCGCCTGTCCCAAAATGGAGCTTGCAGGCTCAATATAACATCAAAAAGTGTCTACAACAAAAATGAAGTGTATATAACTAGAAGTTGTTAGTGATTTTTCTTGCTACCTTCAGTCCTAAGGACACACACAATACCAGACTGTGGGATTGGTAGCCTATAACATGAAATCAACACTATCTATAGACTGAAGGCAAGAAAATGTATCTGAACAAGGCTATACAAGCCTTCTACTCTTTTAGCTCCACAAAACTTAGAAGGGTGATCCTATTGCAAGTCTAAAAATGATAAACTCGTACAAACTAAACAACAAACCTATTGAAAGTGGATAGTTCTCAGGTGCATGATAATGGGTGTTTTATATTTCACCAAACTTGAGCATAATTCCATTTGCCCTTTAAAGTGTTGAGAACACAAACTAAATATAAACCTACTCCTAAAATAGAAAGGAAATGATATTGAGAATATTTGGGACCAAACTGAACCATTAATTGTAAAACATTGACCAATGCCAAAGAGAGAGCATCAGAGTCATATGAAAAGCCTCTTATGTTGTTACATTTCAAACATGTCCTGAAGATATTCTAAATGTTATTAACTGATAATAACAAGATCACTAAAATAATATCACACAATCATTCTTAACAATCCATCTTGAAAAACATTAAAATCTCATTGCATTTATGAAAGCATTTACTCTATTCCTTGAATAGAAAATAATCATAGAACATACAACTCACAACAACAAATGTGCCTGAAGAATGAGAATAATACTTGATTATTTCATTCAAAGAAGTTTACATTCCAATCTAGAGACAATTATCTGATAAGACAAAATTATGAAACACATTTCAGAGCACAAAAAACTTCACAAACTAAAGATTGAATTCCATAAACATGACCCTAATTGAGAACACTTTACAAAGTTTTTACAATCTTTTGTCTACCTCTTCAAAATGTTGGCATTATGGATGAATTGATGATGTGTTACATTGGTGTTTTGTCATTGATGTCAACACTAGCTGTTATGGTTGGTTACCGACATACAGGTTTTAGTTACTAGTAGAAGATCTAGTGTTACCGACAGAAGAGACTATCTGTTGAACACTTCCGACATGTTTGGATCAATGAAGTATGTTTGATTTCTTTTGTCACATGTTCCTTGAGAATATTTTGGTTAGTTGGTATTGACTTGGTAATTGGATGCTATCATACACTCTTGTAAACCCTTACCAACATTGGTTTAAGGCTCTATCAATAGAGCTTTCACCGAGGAATCTTGACAGGATGCATAAGTGGTGTTGGTACAACTTCTAGATGGATTTCAGGTTGCTAAAGATGTTCTTTGATCATGCTTTAACTACTTGAAGACATTGCTTTGGCATGGTGGACCCAGAATAGGTCCAGTACCTATCTAGGTTATGGACCGGTATCATGATAACGTGTTCTCTACACGTTACTGGGATGCTTTAGGATGATTTATGGATTTGTTATTGTTGTTTTGGTCTTAAGCTGACATGGCATATCATTGTAATATGGATTTATGTAATGATCTTATTATAATATCTTTTAGGTGGCCAACCTAATTGGTTTAGGCCTTAGGGTTGGTATAAAATGATGTAAGATCTCACTGTAGATCGTGGTATGGGAATGTAATAAGTGTCATGGTCTTGGAATGCAATATCATATGCGAAGGAGATTTGGTCGATCATAGGTGATCAAATTGGGATTAAGGAAGAGGTCAAAGGCCTCTGGTATTGAGCTTAATCGAGACTGTAATTAGGCATGGTAGATGCTATCTTTGGCAGTTCATTATTCTGGATTGTTTTCCATATATATTGAGGTGGTTTTAGCCTCTAGAGTCAGTGAGACTCTTTTGTAATGAGCAATATGCTCTAGGTAGTGTGCCTTCCTGCATGTGCAGGCCCCTCATTGTAACACATACTTTTTGCAGAAGTATCATCTGACTATGGGTAGGCTTCCCACCATGGTTTTTCCCTTTCCTAGTTTTCCATGTACAAATCATGGTGTTATGTGGTATGGTTTCTTTGCATTGATTATTTGTTTAATTGTTAAGTTGTATTGTTTACCGGTATTTGTTTTCGCCCTACCGGTACTTAATCTGGTTAAAGGTTATTAAGTGGATTAAATGATATAATCTATTAACAACTGATTCACCCCCCCTCTTAGTTGTTCACCAGTTATCCTAACAATTGGTATAAGAGCTTTGGTCCTCTTTTGTAGAAGCTTAACCACTTGAGGTAGATCCTATGGCAGCTAACACTTCAAATCACCGGCAACTATTTTCAGAAGAGAAATCCCTAAGCTTGATGGAACAAATTGTGGGATATGGAAAATTTAAATGGAGACTCATCTTAGATGTCTTGGCAAGGATATTTGGGAGATCACTGAGAAAGGATATACACGTTATGATCCAGCATCTAGCAATCCTACTCTTGTAGACTTGGATAAGAATATTGAAAATGATTGCAGAGCTAGAGAAGCCTTCTTGTGTGCACGTACTGATCAGCAGATCATGAGATTGACTGATAAATCATCGGCAAAGGTTATGTGGGATAAATTGCAAACTCTGAATGAAGGTGATCCTACTATTAAAATTTCTAAACTTGATGGTTACCCGGTTCGATATGAAAACTTGAAGATGGAAGATAATGAAAGAATTGCTATGTTTATGGAAAGAGTAAATGAGATTGTTATGGAATTAAATGTTACAAAGGATTTCTGAGTGAAGATGAAATAGTTTCCAAAGTTTTGAGAGCCCTTCCACTGGCTTACAAGATGAAGGCAACTGCAATAAATGAGTTGAGAACAATGGCAAACTCTTTAGTTAATAGAGACATTCTGATTGGGAAATTATTTGCTTTTGAGCTTGAAGAATTTGGATCTTCTGGAGCTGTAAAGTCTGAACCAACTTTTCATGCATCATCATCATCATCATCATCTACTAGCAAAAGTGATTGGAAAGTCCTATATGAAAAATAACTGGAAGACATGAGGAAAGAAGATGAAGAATTTGAGCAACTTGAAGCCTTATTTGCTAGAAGAGTACCTAAAGGTTCGATAGGAAGTAAGTATGAAGGAAAAGCACCTTTTAAATGTTTTGCATGTAATAAGATTGGTCATCTTGCATCTAGATGTCCTGAAAGGAATGCAAGGTTTGAGGAAAGAGTTAAGAAATCATTTAAGCCTAACCAGAACAGATATAGATTCAAGAAAAGCAAAAAATGCTACATAGCTGATGAGGAAGGAGTAACTGATGACTCTGGAGATGAACCGACAGAAGACTCTGCTAGTGGATCTGACAATTTAAAGGAATGGGTGTTCTATGCTTTAAAAGAAGATGAACCAGAACCAGCTATCAAAAATAAAGAAAAGGCCCTGGTAGCAAAAGCTGAAGATAAGGATGAATGGGTAATTGATAGTGGATGCTCACATCATATGACTAGAGATAAAGGGAAATTTCTGTCCCTGCAAGAATACAATGGTATTCAAGTCAAATTTGGAGATAACAAAGCATGTATGATCAAAGGTAGAGGTATTATTTATTTGGATGGCAAGCATAATACTGCTAATGTCTATTATGTAGAAGGTTTAAAGCACAATCTTTTGAGTGTTGGTCAATTGGTGGACAAGGGTTTCCAACTTCAATTTAAAGATATAAAATGCAAAATCTTTAACAAGATTGGTTTGGAGATTGCAACTGATACTCAGACTGGAGGTAATATCTTTCACTTGAACACTGGTAACAAGACATGTTTTATTGCTCATATTGATGAGAGTTGGTTATGGCATAAGAGGTTGTGTCATGTTAATTTTGATTGTATTGTTAAGAACAACTCAACTAAGGCAGTTAGAGATATACCTAAGATTATGAAGCCTCATAATCTGGTATGTAAGGAATGTCAATTGACAAAGCAAGTTAGAAGTTCTTTTAAGAGCATACATGATAAATCTAATGATGTACTTGATTTGATTCACACTGACTTATGTGGTCCAACAAGGACTAGAAGCTTTCAAGGTGATAGGTATTTCACGTTGATTATTGATGACTATTCTAGGATGATGTGGGTGAATTTTCTTAAGGAGAAGTCTGAAGCCTTTGAGAAATTCAAGATCTTTAAAGCAAAGGTTGAAACAGAAACTGGATTGAAAATCAAATGTCTAAGATCAGATCAAGGTGGTGAGTTCACTTCTCATGAATTTAACATTTATTGTGAGACAAATGGTATTAGGAGACAATTATCTGCACCTCAGACTCCTCAACAAAATGGAGTGGTGGAAAGAAAGAACAAAACCATTTTGGATGCAACAAGATCTATGATGATGGAAGCCAAATTGCCTCATATCTACTGGAGAGAAGGAGTGAGTACAACAGTCTACACATTCAACAAAGTTCACATCAAAGGTGAAACAGGTAAGACTCCTTATGAATTATGGTTTGGACATACACCTATTGTTAAATATTTCAAAATTTTTGGAAGTAAATGCTATGTCAAAAGAGATGATTCAATTGGAAAGTTTGATCCTAGATGTGATGAAGGGACATTTCTTGGTTATTCAATTCAAACCAAAGCATATAGATGTTATAACAAAAGATTGCAAAAAATTGTGGAGAGTGCTAATGTGAAAGTGGATGAGAAGTACATAAATCAATCTATATCATATGACAGGGAACCGACAGTGGAAAGGACCATAACTAAACCGACAATGCCTCAACCGGTACAGGAAACTGAGATAATTACACCGACACAATCAGAAAGTTCAACTGTGACTAATGATCAGAGCAGTGAACCTGAAGTTCAGAAGACACCAAGGTATGTAAGATTAAATCATTCTGAAGATCAAATTATTGGAGACAGGAACAAGGGAGTTATGACAAGAAGAAGACTGACAAATGAAGAGGTATGTCTTATTTCTCAAGTTGAACTAACAACTGTTATTGAAGATTGTAAGGATAAATATTGGTTAAAGGCTATGGAAGATGAATTAGATCAGATAGAGAAGAATGAAACTTGGACTTTAGTTTCCCGACGTAAAAATAAGAATGTTATTGGAACTAAATGGGTTTTGAGGAATAAAATGAATGAGGATGGTCAAGTTGTAAGACACAATGCTAGACTAGTTTGTAAAGGATATTCTTAAATGGAAGGAATTGATTATGGTGAGACATTTGCACCTGTACCTAGAATTGAAGCTGTTAGACTATTTCTTGTCTATGCAGCTTATAAGAACTATAAGGTTTATCAAATAGATGTTAAATGTGCATTTTTGAATGGTGAACTTGAGGAATAATTATACATTGAGCAACTTGATGGATTTTCACTGACAGATGATAAAGGTATGGTTTGCATATTGAAGAAAGCTTTATATGGTTTGAAATAAGCTCCTAGAGCTTGGTATGCAAGGTTGGATAAATATCTTTTGAAGCTTGGTTTTACTAAAGGCAGTGATGATAGTAATTTATATTATAAGATCACTGATAATGATATTCTGATTATTGAAGTATTTGTTGATGATATCATTTTTGGAGGAGAAGATAAATTGTGTATGGAATTTTCTAACAATATGAAGAACGAATTTGAAATGTCCATGATTGGTGAGATGATTTTTTTCTTAGGTTTGCAGATTGCTCAAACTGACAAAGGCATTTTTATCTATCAAACTAAGTATCTAAAGGAATTGGTGAAGAAGTTTGGTATGGATAATTCCAAATTGGCAAGTACTCCTATGGTGACAAGTGAGAAATTATCTATCAAGTATACTTGTACACCGATAAATCCAACAAGGTATAAGTCTATGATTAGTGGTTTGTTATATTTGACTCAGACTAGACCAGATATTATGAATGCAGTAAGTATTGTTTCAAGATATCAAAGTAATCCTAAAGAAAATCATGAATGTGCAGTAAAAAGGATATTTCGGTATTTGCAAGGAACAACATAATATGGTTTATGGTATTCTAAAAATGATGATTTCACTTTATGTGCATATACTGACTTGGATTGGGTAAGAGATACTGATGAGAGGAAGAGCACTCCTGGTGGAGCCTTCTTTCTTGGAAAGAAACTGGTTTCATGGATCAGCAAAAAATAGTCATGCATTTCTTTATCTACTGCATAAGCTAAATATGTTGTAGCAACAACTAATTGCACTCAAGTCTTGTGGATGAAGCAAATGTTGAAGGATATCAGGGTAAATTGTAGTGAACCAGTAGTTATCTACTGTGATAACTCTGCAACTATTGACATGTCTAAAAATCTAGTATTTCACTCTAAGACTAAGCATATATCAATAAAGTATAACTTTCTGAAGGACAAGGTAGAAGGAAAGGAAGTCAAATTGGTTTATGTGAACACTAAATAATAGATTGCAAATATATTCACTAAACCGCTATCTAAGGAATGATTTGAGTATTTGAGAGATAGGTTAGGGGCTTATTAGTCCGACATGCATTATCAGAGATATTATTCATTTCTGACATTGATATCAAAGGGGGAGTGATAGTGACATGAAAAATAAATTCAGAGATATCATTCATAGGGGGAGAGTTATTGATATTCAGGAGATTGTTGGTTGTCTTCCACAGGGGGAGACTTGTTTGGCATTTCTTGGTACTTAGATGTTTTTCACATCTAGTGTTGCCATCAATGCCAAAGGGGGAGATTGTTGGCATTATGGATGAATTTATTATGTGTTACATTGATGTTTTGTCATTGATGTCAACACTAGCTATTATGGTTGGTTACCGACATAGAGGTTTTGGTTACCGATAGAAGATATAGTGTTACCGACATAAGAGACTATTTGTTGGACACTTCCGACATGTTTGGATCAGTGAAGTATGTTTGATTTCATGTGTCACATGTTCCTTGAGAATATTTTGGTTAGTTGGTATTGACTTGGTAATTGGATGCTATCATACACTCTTGTAAACCCTTACCGACATTGGTTTAAGGCTCTACCGACAGAGCTTTCATGGAGGAATCTTGACATGATGCATAAGTGGTGTTGGTACAACTTCTAGATGGATTTCATGATGCTGAAGATGTTCTTTGATCATGCTTCAACTACTTGAAGACATTGCTTTGGTGTGGTGGACCCATAATAGGTCCAACACCTATCTAGGTTATGGACCGGTATCATGATAACGTGTTCTCTACACGTTACTGGGATGTTTCAGGATGATTTATGGATTTGTTATTGTTGTTTTGGTCTTAAGCCGACATGGCATATCATTGTAATATGGATTTATGTAATGATCTTATTGTAATATCTTTTAGGTGGCTGACCTAGTTTAGGCCTTAGGGTTGGTATAAAATGATGTAAGATCTCATTGTAGATCATGGTATGAGAATGTAATAAGTGTCGTGGTCTTGGAATGCAATATCATATGTGAAGGAGATTTGGTCGATCATAGGTGATCGAATTGGGATTAAGGAAGAGGTAAAAGGCCTTCAGTATTGAGCTTAACCGGGACTATAATCCGGCATGGTAGATGCTATCTTTGGTAGTTCATTATTCTGGATTGTTGTCCATATATCTTGAGGTGGTTTTAGCCTCTGTAGTTAGTGAGACTCTTTTGTAATGAGCAGTACGCTCTAGGCAGTGTGCCTTCCTGCATGTGCAGGCCCCTCATTGTAACACATACTTTCTGTATAAGTATCATTTGACTATGGGTAGGCTTCCCACCATGGTTTTTCCCTTTCTGGGTTTTCCACGTACAAATCATGGTGTTATGTGGTATGGTTGATTTGCATTGATTATCTATTTAATTGTTAAGTTGTATTGTTTACTGGTATTTGTTTCTGCCCTACCAGTACTTAATCTGGTTAAAGGTTATTAAGTGGATTAAATGATATAATCTATTAACAATTGATCTCTCAGTTATTCACCAGTTATCCTAACACAAAAATCAAAAGTGGAGCCCTTAAAAATGAGGAAAAAGAAGAATTAATATACAAGGAAGAAACCCTAGAGAAACCCTAAAGTAAACATGAGAATGACACATGGCTTCTTCAGAATTTTTAATATTGTCCTCTTTTCCCTCTTTAATCTGCACTCTAATCTACATCTTTCACTTGCTTGTGACACTTGGTGGTCTCAAAAATTTCAGCAACCTCACACACTTCTCCTTCCATGCTTGCACACAAAATTCTCATTTGTCTCAGCTCACACACTTGCCATGATCATGCATTACGCCTTTGTTTGGAAATTTCCTCTTTTTCTCCTGGTTGTAGCCAACATTTTATGTCTGATTGGAAATATATTTTTTCTCTTTGTAGTGGCTGCCTATCATTTTGTCATTGAAATTGCTCTGTAGCTACACTTTCACATTTTGGAGTAAATAATACCTCTTCAATTGGTACCTATGTGGAATTAATTTGTCCTATAGCCTGTTCAATATCATCGAAAAGTAACCATTTGTCTTTTTCCTTGCATAATCAACTTGATTTTATCCTTTCAATTCATGTGGAACATCTCCTCTCATTTGGGCACACTACTTGAACAAAGCAATTTGAGCCATGGGAAGATCCTAAACTTCATCAACATAAATAGAATTCATTTTCACACCTAAATATCCATTAGATTAGATATGGCAATACAAATGATTTACCACATGAACAATATCAAAATTTCTTTGTCATTTTGTTTTTGCTTTCATAGTGCAAGAAAATTTCATAAACTGATTCTCTTTGTTTTGACACATAATGTAGAGACACAACCTTTTTCCATTGCAGCGCAATCATCCCAACTCACCTTGAAGTCAGAAGAAAACAAATTTTGAACAACCTTTTATGTGGGACATAATTTCGGCGAATACCACTGAAGAGTTGAGCCCTCTTCATAGCTCTGCGTTGAAATATGGCCAATAAACTGAGTCAAAATGTTCATTTTTGGCTTCATTTTTTCTTATGAATTACATGAATGCAAGAGATCTTTTATATGTGGGCCCTTTTACATGAACACAGATTCCCCATCACCAAGTATTTCATCATCTTGATCACCATCATCAAAGTCTTGACAGTTGATGTCTGATTTTGTTGAATCTGCTTCCTCGCCAATCTCTTCATTTGAACAATACTCTTTCTCTTATAACTGGTAGCCTTGTTCTTCAGAACATCTTTTATGGAAGAATTGGAACCGTACACTCCCATCCAACCTCATCAAAAACTTTTGAAATGTGATGACCAGAGGAAAGTGTTTGTCATCTACATCTATAAAACTATCTGGAATATTTTCTAATTCCTACACGCTATCACAACTATCTAACATTTCCATCTAGGGATTATGATCCTTCCCTTGTAAAAATTACCAATGCGATTAATGTGATTCCTCAAAGCTTTGCGCTAACAACGAAAAACATTTGGCAGAGACAACTCACATGATGATATTCTTGTTGTAGATCCTTTCTCCCTAATTTATTTTTGACACCAACATACATCCAAATTCCCATGCTTCTCTCAAATCTTTGGGTGGCGTCACCATTCACCAGCTCCTTCAATGGGTGAGTTTCCTTTGCTGCCAAAGTGCAATTCATCTCAAACATTGTTTGGATGGTCCATAAGAACTAGTACTCTGCACCAATATCATGATTCACACCATTTAGCTCTGCACTTAGACTCTAGCAATATGCCCTATAAATTAAATTGGCAATGAAGTGCTTGAACATGTCACAAATCTTTAATAGAGGCTTTAAAATGTGTCACCCTTTATCCCTGTTGGCATTTGCATGAAGATTACATTAATGATATGTTATGTTGTTATTGATGTCAATTAACTGGTAATGATGTTGTTGATATTGTTGTAATATTGTTACTGTAACCGGTAGGAATAATTTGTGAGGAGAACCGGTAACCGGTGTAAACCCCATCTATTGATGTAATCGGTAAACCCTACCTGTTGTTTTTGATAAACCCTAACTGATTAAGTTTGGTGAATTGGTTATATTGGTTTATGATCTGATGATGAGTGGTAATGATTATGACATGTATGATTATTGTATGAAGAAAAATTGAAGAAATTCTGGCGAGATGTTGTAATGGTTTTTGTCTAGGGAATGAGAAAATGTATTGCATCTAATGCAAAGTGCATGATGAGTTACTAAGTTCGATGAAGCAGTGATCAAGGAGTGATCCAGGTTTTCTTGATTGATGTGTAGAGATTTCTATGTAATCCAATGGTCATACTTGAACCGATTTGTTTCTGAGATTGAATCACAATCCTAAACATATTATTGGGGATAAGGGGCCAGAAGGGCCAAATTGGACTTTTTCAAGCAACTTTACAAAATCGGGTATAAAATGGGCGTATGAGCTCCATTTTTTGCAAAAAAATAGTCATTGGAAAGCTGCTTCTGGCACCATTCTGATGGATCAGGTCTGATTTCCTGATTTTTCCATTTTGATGCTATTTTCCTTAGTCAAAGTCAGAACTTTTTTTTTGCACTCCCAGAGCCATATCTTTTGCATACGGACTCCGTTTTTCACAAACGAATAGGCATCGAAAAGGAGGTTTCATGAACTTTCCAGATCTTCCATCTATTTCATTAGTAAATTCTTCAGGTACTCAAAAATTTGTCTCAACCAGTTACTGCTTTCTATCATTTTCTAGCTTTCAGTTTGTACCGGGGATTGGATTTTTGCATTGTGGGGGGGTGTTTTTTCTTGCTTTCTGTCATTTACATCAGAAAACCAGATTATACAAACACCAAAACAAAACAAACAAACCCCTTCTGCATCTTCTATCTAGTTCTGAAAGACCACTTAATAATAATTAAAAAAATTCAGAGCAGTTGAGGCACAGTTCACAGGATGGCTGACAGATCTATTGAACCTCTCACACTGCATAATTATCACACCTCGAAGGGTCGCATGATGAATCTTCTCTAGTCTCAAGGGTTATGGTCCTGTTTGGATGAGGTTAAGCCTCAGTTGACTCACCCTTTTGAGGTTATGTAGCACAGGAACAATATGGATCAGGCTATGGGATTGATGGCTTTACACATTTCCGACAGTCTCCTGTTTCATCTTGAGGGCTATCTCACTCCTCGAGCAATTTGGACCAAGTTTGATGGACTTTTTGGTACTATCAATCAGTTCAGAGCTTTGCAGCTTGAGGCTGAGTTAACTTCTTTGGTACCTAATTCATTTTCCTCCATTGAGGACTTTCTGATGAAGTTCAAACAACAAAGATCTATCTTGCAGGGTTGTGGAGAAGTTAAGACTGATAGAGAGTGCATCTTTCTGATTCTCTCCAAGCTTCGGGGTCCATTTCAGATCTTCTCTTTGACCTTCTATTCCACCATGGATGCCTTGGGTGCTTGACATGTCATGCCTTCTTTTAAGGTCTTTGTGATCATTTGACTCATGAGCAAGCTAAGCTCAAGCAGTTGGATTCACTTTCAGGTTCACAAAACTAAGCATTGGTAGCCCAGTCCTCCAAAGGAAAAGAGAAGCAAAAAATGAAGCCTAAGAAAGATTCAGGGGCTAGTGAGAATCCCTCCAAGCCACCACCTAAGTCTGATTCAAAACCACAGTCGAATTCTAAATAGGGCAAATCTTCGAAGTCTGGTGAGTCTTCCTCCAAGACTAAGAAGAAATCAGGAGATCCTTGCAGTTTTTGTGGCAAGGAAGGACATCCAGTTTCTAGGTGTTGGAAATGTTTAGAGGTTTTGGAGGAAGCCATGCAGTAGCATAATATCAGTGCACCTCAGCCTCCTTCACAGCCCACAGGGAAAGGTCATGCTCTTTCTGCATGAGCATTGTCCTCAGAATCCACTTGGATTCTAGATTCTGGTGCCTCTCACCATATGACACACACAGAGGATTTGGTCACCGCTCTTGCCCCTACAGGCACTAGACATATTGCAGTTGGTGACTAAGCACAACTTATAGTTCAGGGTTCTGGTAGTGTTTCATTGGATGGTGGTTGTTTACAGGATGTGCTTCTGGTTCCTGACATTTCGACAAACCTTCTATCCGTTTATCAGATTTGCCACTCTGGCTCTGGTAAGACAGTTGAGTTCTCACCACATGATGTGGTTATTTGAGACCTTCATGATCCTGACTTGGTTGTGGCTACTGGGAGTGTGGATTGTGTATCATGCTTATATAGATTTGATGGCTTTGAGAGTTCAGACACTGTTGGTTCCTCTCTTATAGCACATGCAGATTCAGTGAGTAGGCTTTGGCATAAGCGTTTTGACCATGTCAATTACCGATGTCTACAGCAGATGAGTACTCAGGCACTTGTGATTGGGCTCCCATAGATTTCTTGTACTGATGGTGTATGTCGAGGTTGTGTGCTTGGCAAACATCATCGATATCCTTTTCCTAAGGGTGGAGCCACTCGTGCTAGGGCACCCCTAGAGTTGGTACACAGTGATCTTATGTCCTTTCCGACTCCTTCCTTTTCAGGGGCCCGCTATGTGCTCACTTTTATTGATGACTTCTCCAGATGTACATGGGTTTACTTTCTTAAGTACAAGTCTGATGTCTTTGACTCTTTTAGGACTTTTAAGACATTTGTGGAGAAGCAATCTGGACTTTCTATCAGGAGGATACACAAATAATGGGGGGGAATATTTTAATCAAGCTTTTACAGTTTTTTGCACTGAGCATGGTTTACAACACCAGTTTACAGTCCCTTACACCCCTCAGCAGAATGGTGTCACTAAAAGAAAGAACAGAACCTTACGAGAGATGGCAAATTGTATGATACAGTCTCGAGCTATGAGTTCTTCATTTTGGGTTGAGGCAGTCAATTGTGCCAATTATATTTAGAATCGGATACCTCATAAGGCATTGCGACATATGATTCTCGAGGAGGCTTGGACCCATGTCAAGCCTGATGTTTCTACATTTTGAGTTTTTGGTAGTGAGGCTTGGGAATTTATTCCTGATGCTCAGTGGAAAGCCATGGAGAGGAAGAGCCGACCACTCATATTTGTTGGCTACTATGAGGATGTTACGGCGTATAGGTTGTTTGATCCTGATTCCAGAGAGGTCTTGTTTTGGCGGGATGTCCAGTTTGATGAGCGCTATCCTCAGATGGTTTCTCCATCACCAGCTTCTCCCTCATTGCCTACTCCTCCCTCTTCACCTCTTGAGGATTACTTATCTCTTGAGGATGATGTAGATGATGATCCACCATCTCCACCACCACCAGTTGCTCCATCTTTGCCTAGGTGGGCCCATGTCACCGTTGATGCAGCTAGTTCTTTGGCAGGTGATCCTTCAGATACTCATCGTACTCATGCTCAGACATCTGGTTCTAGTATTTTGAGCCATGCCATTTTGGATGATCCTCAAAAGTTTTCAGAGGCGACAGGTTACCTTGAGTGGGATAGGGCCATGGATGAGGAGTATTCTTCTTTGATGAAGAATCATACTTGGGATCTTTGTCCTCTTCCTAAGGGAAGAAAGTTGGTTCGGTGCAAGTGGGTGTACCGTACCAAATATGTTGCAGATGGTTCTATTAATAAGTATAAGGTACGTCTTGTTGCGAAGGGGTTTTCTCAGGTAGAGGGTATTGACTACTCTGAGACCTTTGCTCCTATCGCCAAGATGAATTCTATACGCCTGGTACTTTCACTTGCAGCTTCATAGGGATGGACAGTGTTTCAGATGGATGTGAAGAGTGCCTTCTTGCATGGAGACCTACATGAGGAGATCTATATGGAGCAGCCTCAGGGATTTGTGCAGGACACTTCTTTGGTTTGTAGACTTTGGCATTCATTGTATGGTCTCAAACAAGCCCCTCGGGCTTGGTATGAGAAGATGGACTCTTTCTTGCTTTCCTCTCACTTCACACACTGTCATTTCGATCACACAGTGTATATTTAGCGTTAGGAGGCTGATCTTTTGATTCTTGTGCTATATGTAGATGATCTCATCATTACAGGTAGCTCATCCTCCATGATTCAGAGTGTTCAGAGAGCTTTGATGGAGCAGTTTGAGATGAAAGATCTTGGTCTCTTGCACTTCTTTTTGGGTCTTCAGGTTATTCAGTCTTCGGATGGGATTTCCATATTTCAGGAGAAGTATGCTCTTGATATGCTTCAGCGATTTGGCATGCTTGATTGCAAGTCTGCCCCCACTCCATTTCAGTCAGGTGTTGTTTTGTCTTCCACTTGCTCTACTCCTTCAGTAGACCCCACTTTATACAGGCAGTTGGTTGGTAGTTTGTTGTACTTGACACATTCTCGTCCTGATCTTTCCTTTGTGGTTGGCCTTGTCTCCCGGTTCTCCCATGATCCTCATGAGAGCCATTGGCAAGCAGCCAAACATATTTTGAGGTACATTTAGGGCACCACTCATTATGACATTCACTACACTTCAGGATCCCCTCACATCATTGGCTTCATTGACTCCGATTGGGTTGGTGATGTCAACGATCAAAAGTCTACTTTTGGCTTTGTTTTTTGCCTTGGTTCTGGTCCTATCACATGGTCTTGCAAGAAGCAGTCTGCTATTGCATTATCATCTACAGAGGCTAAGTACCATGCAACAGTGTTAGCTAGTCAGGAGGTTTTATGGCTTCGACAGTTGATGACCGAATTTGGGTTTCCTCTAGATTGTCCCACTATTCTTTGGTGTGACAATCAGAGTGCCATTCACATTTCTCACAACCCAGTGGAGCATCAACGAACAAAGCACATTGAAATCCACATGCACTTCATCAGGCAGTTGATTCAGGATGGTTCTCTCATCTTGGAGTACATTCCTATAGAGGAGCAGGTTGCAAACATCTTCACTAAACCTTTGGCATCTCTGTGCTATCTTCAGTTGTGCTCCATGCTTGGGGTGAAGGAAGTTGTCCTTGGGGGGTCTCAGTGAGGCCTTCCTTCCTTCATGTTTTTTTAGCATGTTTCTTTATCTCTTTTTGGAGAGGAGTTTTTTCCCATTGGGTTTTCTCCTTTACTCCACTTTATAGAGATTTTGTTGTATTCGGGTACCTGATCAGGCCATGTTGCTGGGACCCTCTGTTGCTTTGTAGTTCCTTTGCTTTCTTCTGCATTGTTTGTAGCTGCATTGTAGCTCATCTTAAGGGGGGGTGTTAGAGTAAAGTAATTAATTAACTTTACTCTCCTCTTAAGATTTCACTTTGTGCACACATATTAGGCATTTAATAATTAATATTTAATTATTAAATGCACTCACCTTAGGGTTAGTTTTTCCTTTTGGTGTTGATCTCCTTTATAAGGATTGATCTCTTGTATTGTATTCTTCTTTTTTTGATTCATTTTTTCTCTGATAATACATCTTGCACATTGTCAGAGCCAAAACCCTTGTTTTGTTCTCTCTTTTTCTCTGTGACAGGTTTCTTGCATGCAGGTGTTCTTTGGGTTCTGTGGATTTGTATTTCTCAAATCCTACAAATTCTTGCATTATCTCCACTATTGAACCAAGAACTGCTAAGGAAACATTTGGTGATGATAATTAGGTTAAAGCTATGGAGGAGGAATTGGATCAAATTGAGAACAACAACACATGGACCTTAGTACCCCGACTAGTAAATAAAAATGTGATAGGTACTAAGTGGGTATTCAGGAACAAGTTGAATGAAGATGGTGTTGTAGTTCACAATAAAGCTAGGTTGGTTTGCAAAGGTTATGAAAAAGAGGAAGGAGAAGACTATGGTGAGACTTTTGCACCAGTGGCAAGACTAGAAGGTGTGATAACTTTACTTGCATTTGCAACACATAAGAAATTCAAGGTATACCAGATGGATGTTAAGTCAACATTTTTGAATGGGATACTAGAAGAAGAAGTATACATTGAGAAGCTAGATGGTTATGCTTTGACTGATAAGAAAGACATGGTATGCAAATTGCATAAAAATTTATATGGATTAAAGCAGGCACTGATAGCATGGTATGAAAGGCTTCATACACATCTGATGAAGATAGGCTTTCTGAGAACCAATGATGATAGTAACATATATCTCAAATATGAAGGAGATAAAATACTAGTCAACAAAGTATTTGTTGATGATATCATATTTGGAGGTAATGATGACATGAGAAAAAATTTTGCAGATGAAATGAAAAATGAGTTTGAAATGTCTTTAGTGGGAGAAATAGATTTTTTCATAGGCTTGCAAATACAACAAATGAAGAATGGTATTTTCATCACACAGTCTAAGTATGTGAAAGATGTCTTGAAGATATTTGGCATGAGTGACTGTAAACTAGTTGGGACACAAATGGTTATAGGTTGTAAGTTGTCTAAGGAAGATGAGTCCAAATCTATTGATGAGAAGGAATACGGGTCAATGATTGGAAAATTGCACTATGTCGTTCACAGCAGACCAGACACCATCATACATCCAAAATTTATTTTTGACACCATCATACATCCAAATTACCATGCTTCTATCATATATTTGGGTGGATTCACCATTCACCATGATGCAGAGGAAGGGTGTGATAAATGAACCTTTGATATTTATAAGGGAAATACAAAGTTCAAACCACTAGGCCTACTAGAACCCAAATGGCTCAAATAGGTCAAATGCAAACCAACACTTCTCAAAATTATTAAAAAGGTATGGAATGTTTGTAATACCTCCAAATAAGGTGTTCCAACTGGTTTTTTGGTCCTAAGAACTTTTTTAAATGCAAAGCCCTCTTTTTAGCCTTCTAGGCCTAGTTGCCCAATTAGCCCTCCAGCGAGGAAAATTAATTGTTTTCTCTCAAATTTTACAAAAAAATAAAAAAATAAATTATATATTCAGACACCCATTGGGCTCTAATTTAACATATAAAAATATTGCATATGGTTGTTTTGGAGAATATATGTTGTTTTGAAACTATGCACTGTTTTTAGACCCAAAAAGTGGCAAATTAACAAAGGAAGTATATTATGTTTTAACTCCCCAATTAAAAAACTATCAAAAGTCATCCAATATGGTTAAAAAACAAGGAAAATGAAATTGTTTTCAAGGTTTAACCTTCTTCGATGCAAAATCTCTATTTTAGCCTCTCACGACCCCTTGAAAGTGAGATTTCTCACATATCCCACTTCCAAACACTATACCATCAAAATGATGATGGATTCACATTTCATATGAAATGTATCAACACTATCAATCATAAAATATACCCCTCCTTAAGGCAGATTTTCTACCACTGCTCCTTAGCAAGCATTTTCAATGCAATTTCCAATCTTTTCCAATGGTGATCACCCATTTCTTCAACTTATTTGCACATTATTAGGTTAGGAAATAATTTTATATGTTAAATGGAGACATCATGTTATTCACAGGCCTGGTTCAATCATGGAATGCCTTCTTCATGTTAGAAAATCACTTTTCTTGATAAAAAACTAGTCAAAATGTGTTAACAGTCAGCCCAGAATTACAAACTGAGACAAAACTGAAACTTCAATGCATCCAATAGATGATTGGTAGGTTATAAAAACTCTTAGATCATTAGAAAACAATAACCTATCAATATGCTATGCTGATCATGCGAAAATAACAGTAAAAATGGAAGAATTTGATCTTTATTGCAAAGTTGTTGTCTCAGTCCATACACCAGCACTCTATTTGCCGTACAAAGCATTACATGAGCTTCTTATGATTTCTCCCTAACTATATCAACCACCTTTGATTGGTTACATTTCATTTTTAAAGCATCTAATTCTTAAAAACTAATTTCCCCCCAAAACTACCTAACCGTTGCCTTTCAAATATTCAAATTTGTCAACTTTGGGAAAATGACATAATTTGATTAAAAATCCTAACTATTGACATGAAATGTCTTGAAATGTTTTATTTAAACTTTTCTAAACCTTCCTAGACTCTCTAAGCCATAAATTCCCATTACATCTTTTTGTTGGTCCTAAGGTCCTTACCAGGCCCTTCAGGACAAATTGCACTTATTACATTTTTCATCATTAAAGGCCATAATGGACCATAAGACATTATAATTTATTACACTTGTCTTCATATGACCTTCAAAAGTCTTTAATGGCTTCATTGAGTCCTTTGGTCTTCCAAATACACCTACACCACACCAGCTCCTTCAATGGGTGAGTTTCCTTCGCTGCCAAAGTGCAATTCATCTCAAACATTGTTTGGATGGTCCATAAGAACTAGTACTTTGCACCAATATCATGATTCACACCATTTAGCTCTGCACTTAGACTCTAGCAATATTCCCTTTACATTAAATTGACAATGAAGTGCTTGAACATGTCACCAATCTTTAATAGAGGCTTTAAAATGTGTCACCCTTTATCCCTGTTGGCATTTGCATGAAGATTACATTAATGATATGTTATGTTGTCATTGATGTCAATTAACCGGTAATGATATTGTTGATATTGTTGTAGTATTGTTACTATCGGTAGGAAGAATTTGTGAGGAGAACTGGTAACTGGTGCAAACCCCATCTATTGATGTAACTGGTAAACCCTACTTGTTTTTGATAAACCCTAACCGATTAAGTTTGGTGAATTGGTTATATTGGTTTATGATCTTATGATGAGTGGTAATGGTTATGACACATATGATTATTGTATGAAGACAAATTGAAGAGATTTTGGCGAGATGTTATAACAGTTTTTGTCTAGGGAATGAGCAAATGTATTGCATCTAATGCAAAGTGCGTGATGAGTTACTAAGTTCGATGAAGCGGTGATCAAGGAGTGATCAAGGTTTTCTTGATTGATGTGTAGAGATTGCTATGTAATCCAATGGTCATACTTGAACCAATTTTTTTGTAATCTCTATGAGAATTAGGTTTTTGTTGTGTTACCGACCTAATTGATTTGTTTATAAGGTCGATGAAGTTGTTTAGTTTAATGAGTTGGCAAAGAGTGAGAAGAGCTAAGTTGAGTGTGTGGTTACCGAACCAGATGATGTATTTGCAATTTGGGTAAAGGAAGAAAGGAGCATGAAATGGATCTGATCAAGCAAGTGTAGTGCTATTCAGACAGATCAACAAAGTCCTGTTGTTTTCTAACAATTACAACATAATTGAAATCCCCTAACTGGGTAAGCTCTAACAAGCTTGGTGTTATTCAAATCCTCTAACAAGGTGATCCATTAGCTTGGATTTTCAAATCCTCGATTGAGGTTACTCCTTACAGGGTATTGCTTCTAGCAAGGCATTGTAGTCAATCCCTTAACTGGGTGATTCCTAACAGGATCAATTCTTAACATGACTTTTGTAAAGCTTTAACAGGCTAGGATCCTAACATGGCGAACTTCAGAAGAGTTCAGATAGTTATCTTGTGAGTCTCATCTCATCGTGGTTTTTACCTATTTGGGTTTCCACATCAAAAAATATATGTGTCAAGTGGTGAATGTTTTCTGTGGTTATGTTTCTTATAGTTGATTTACTTAACTACTTAACTACTTTGATAAGTCATGATAACCAGAAGTATTGAGATATGAATAAGTTGTTTAATGTTAATTTGTTGTAACAGTCAATCGGTTTATCTTATAAGTTTTTATCTTGATAGAGGTATTACATTGATAATTCTAAGTTTACTTTGAGAGCTTGATTTTTTAGATTGGTGAAGATTGTATTAGTTTTTCTATCTGCTGATTCACCCCCCCTCTTAGTAGTTGACCAGATACTTATTCTTTCATCATACCATCAATCCCATCTTATGCCTTTTCCAAAAGCACAAAAACATTAGGAGTTACATTTAGCACATAATCCTCCTATCACATTTGCATTTCAAACCTTGTTTGGGATAAAACATTCTCCATTCCACAGATCTCACTACCCATACAAAGTATATATATGTTCATTTCTCTCATATATGAGGACATAAATTCCCTTTCATGTATAAACTATTAGGATAACTGGTGGACAACTAAGAGGGGGGGGTGAATTATTTGTCAATAGATTATAAAACTTTAAGAACACAAAACCTTTTACCAGAATGCATAAACCAAATACCGGAATAGAAAATATAACAATTAAGAACAAACATAAATCACAGAAGAATTACCAACCATCCACAACACAGAGCACCATGATTTGTACTTGGAAAACCCAGTAAAGGGAAAAACCACAGTGGGAAACCTACCCATAGTCAAATAATACTTCTATAGTAAGTATATGATTACAATAAAAGGGGCCTACACATGCAGGAAGGCCAACAACCTAGAGCGCACTGCTCATCACAAAAGCAGCCTCACTGAAGATAAAAGAAATCGAGAGTATAATCCAGAAAGATGAATGAACTGATAGAATAACATCTCCTATACCTAAGTACAGTTCTGGTCTAGAGGTATTAAACCTCTTACAAAAACCCAATTCGATCACCTATGATTGACCAAAACCTCTGGATATGATTACAACTTTATTTGCACACAGATAATCCCATAACCCACATACCATGACCTACAAACAAATCTTATATCATATATATAACAACCTGAGACCTAAACAATTAGGTTGGCCACCTAAAAGATAATACAATAAATTCATTACATAATCCAACAAAGCAATGATAAACCAAGTCGGCCTAAGACCGCAACAATATAAACCAATCAATAAATCCAACCGGTAATGCATAGGGAGCATCAATCAACACGTTACATAAGACAATCCATAACCTAATAGAGTAACATTAAGACCAGACCTAAAATAGGTCACCATAAACCAAATGCAACACCACTGATCAACTGGAACATGAACATGATAACCATCAGCATCCTGATAACCTTCTAGAAGCTACACCAACACCACTTATCAGATTCATCAAAATATCTTCAACAAAGCTCTGCTGGTAAAACCCTTACCGGTAACCAAAAGGAATACTAGAACAAATGATAGCTTCCAGATCATCAAATACCAGACCAATTGAATGAGATACACATCAGGAACACATGAATAACCAATCCAAACCAATTCCACAAGCCGTAACATACTGAAGAAGATCTCCAGATCAACATCATAAATCAACCACTCTACTGGAACCCGATAGACAACAAAACAACTAGTGTTGACATCAATGACATACATCAATGCAACACATAATCAATTCCTCTGAATTGCCAACAATATCCCCCTTTTGCATTGATGGCAACACTAGATGTGAAAAACGTCCAAGTGCTAAGAAATGCCAAACAAGTCTCCCCCAAAGGAAGACATCCAACAATCTCTCCAAAATGATATGACAATGAAGTTATGAACCAACAAACCAAACTCCCCCTATGAATGATATCCCTGTTAAGCTCTATTTTTCACATAAATATCTCTCCCCCTTTGACATCAATGCCAGAAATTTGACATAAACATAGAAAAAACATAAATCCTCTGAACCACACAGCTGACTACTCCCCTTGAGTAGTAGCACCAACACATCAATCCAAAATGAATGATAGTTATGATAATGCATGTCAGATTGATGCCGATCAACATAACTCAAGTCTCTATTGGAGAGGCAGAAACTCCCAATCTGTCTCTGAAGTACTCAAATGATTCCTTAGGCAAAGGTTTAGTGAAGATATCTGCAATATGCTCTTTAGTGTTCACATAAACCAGTTTTACTTCATTTGCTTCAACCTTCTCCTTTTGAAAATTATACTTCATAGAAATGTGCTTTGTCTTAGAATGAAATGCCAGATTCTTTTATATATCAATAGCAGCAGATTTATCATAGTGAATAACTACCGGTTCATTTCAATCTACCCTTATATCCTTCAAAATTTTCTTCATCCATAGAATTTGTGTACAGTTAGTAGCAACAACAACATACTCAGCTTCAACAATAGATAAAGAAGTACATGACTATTTCTTGTTGATCCATGAAATAAGTTTCTTTCCAAGAAAGAAAGCTCCACCTGATGTGCTCTTTCAGTCATCAACATCTCTAGCCCAGTCTGCATCTGTATATGCACATAGTTTAAAGTCATCATTTTTAGGATACCACAAACCATACTTATTTGTTCGTTGTAAATACCTGAAAAATCCTTTTCACTGCACTCTCATGATTCTCTCTAGGATCACTCTGATATCTTGATACAATACAAAATGCATTCATTATATTCAGTCTAGTCTGAGTTAAATATAAAAAACCTCCAATCATAGATTTATACCTTGTAGGATTTATCAGAGCGGATGCATAATCCTTTGTCAATTTCTCACTTGTAACCATAGGAGTACCAACCGGTTTAAAATTTTCCATGCCAAATTTCTACAACAACTCTCTAGCATACTTAGTTTGACAGATGAAAATACCCTTATCAGTCTGAGTAATCTACAAACCTAAGAAAAATGTCATCTCCCCAATCATAGACACCTCAAATTCATTCTTCATATTATGAGAGAATTCCATACATAACTTATCCTCACCTCCAAAAATGATATCATCAACAAAGACTTCAACAATCGATATGTCATCATCAGTAATCTTATAATATAAGTTACTATTAGCATTACCTTTAGTGAAACCAAGCTTCAAATGATATTTGTCCAATCTAGCATACCAAGCTCTAGGGGCTTGTTTCAATCCATATAAAGCTTTCTTTAACCTGCAAACCATGTTTTTGTTATCTGAAAGTGAAATTCCATTAGGCTGCTCAATGTAAAGTTCCTCTTCAATATCTCCATTAAAAATTGGACACTTAACATCCATCTGATAAACCTTTTATCTCTTATGGGAAACATAAGCAAGAAATAATCTCACAGCTTCAGTCCTAGCTACCAGAGCAAAAGCCTCATCATAATCAATTCCTTCCTTCTAAGAATATCCTTTACATGCCAATCTATCCTTATTCCTCATAACTTGTCCATTCTCATTCAATTTATTCCTAAAGATCCATTTAGTTCCAACAATTTTCTTATTTTTAGGCCGGGGAACTAAAGTCCATGTGTTCTTTTCTATCTGGATCTAATTCCTCTTCCATAGCTCTCATCTAACATTCATCTTTACAAGCTTCAGTAAATGATGCCAGTTCAACTTGAGAAACTAAACATACCCCATCAGCTGCCAACCTTGTTCTTGGCATTACTCATTGGTTCTTGTCTCCAATGCTCTGATATTCTGAATGATTTAACCTTACATACCTAGGAGTCTTCTGACTTTCTGTTTCTCTGCTTTGATCTTAAGTTACTATTGGATTTTTTGATACTGCCGAGGTAACTGGTTCAACATTCTGTTCCGGTATAGGTGTTACCGGTTTAGTTATGATAATCTCCACTTCTGGTTCTCTCTCATAAGTTTTGATTTGACCTTTGTACTGCTCATCCACCTTGACATTAGCACTCTCCACAATCTCTGCAATCTTTTGTTATAACATCTATATGCTTTGCTTTCATTAGAATAACCAAGAAATATCCCTTCATCACATCTAGGATCAAACTTTCCAATGGAATAATCTCTTTTAATATAGAATTTACTACCAAAGATTCTGAAATACTTAACGGTAGGTGTACGACCAAACCATAACTCATAAGGTGTCTTACCAGCGTCTCCTTTGATTTGAACTCTGTTGAATATGTATACTGCTGTGCTCACATCTTCTCTCCTGTAGATATGAGGCAAATTAGCTTCCATCATCATAGTTCTAGCTACATCCAAGATAGTTATGTTCCTTCATTCCACAACACAATTCTAATGAGGTGTCCAGGGTGCAGACAACTGTCTCCTTATCCCATACTTCTCACAATAACTGGTAAATTCACTAGATGTGAATTCACCACCATGATCTGACCTTAAGCATTTAATCTTCAACACTGTATTTGTCTCAACTTTAGCTTTAAAGATCTTGAACTTTTCAAAAGCTTCAGATTTCTCCCTTAGAAAAGTAACCCACATCATTCTAGAGTAGTCATCAATGATTAGCATGAAATATCTATCACCTTGAAAACTTTTTATTCTAGCAGGACCACACAAATCAGTATGAATAAGATCAAGAACATCACTAGATTTGTCTTGTATACTCTTAAAAGAAGTTCTAACTTTCTTTCCCATTTGATACCCTTACATATTGGATTATACGACTGTTGGGTGAATATTTTGCCACCAGCATACTAATGACAAAATATATAATTCACACAACGCTATGCTAAGAATTAATCTCTCCTCTCATCAAGGGGAGGTTCCCTATGAAATTTCTTCTCTAACTAATAAAAAATTAAATTTGTGGGTTGGTGCTGGGCATATAACTCTCTTTTTTCAGAGTTTATGTATTCTCCCTTCACCTAGTTACAATTTCTCTACCTCTTTAGATACTTAAAGAAAAGAACTATTAATCTAACAAACTACACCAAGAGTTACTATTAAGCAACACAAAGTATCCTTTATGGTAACACTAATTCACACTGATCATTACAAATTCAATAATTAGAAACTTAGCTTAAAGCTCAAAGTCTTCAAGTATAGATTTCTAATCCATTGAACTACAAATAACCGCAACAATACAAATCTTACCACAAGTTAATTTATCAACATATTTCTCAAGTATGCTAAGAGCACAAGGTCTACTTTGCAAGATTTGAGAGCTCTCTACCCACGTAGCAATATCTTAAAGATCAAAGAAGTAAAGATAATATAGATTCAATGGATACAGGAACATCAAATTATATAAATGAGGTTCTTGATACAACACAAAGTTTGTAATCAACAAAAGTATTTTCTTTATTCGTTTGATAGGATTTTCACCACAAAAAGGCCAAAGTCTTAGTTGGGATAAAAAATCAGTAGAGTTTTGCTAAGGATGAAAAAGATCAAATATTTACAAAAAGGTCCTCCTTATACAGGAAAAGAAGTTGAGAAAAAGGTGGGTAGAGTTGACTTATTCAACTGCACAGTCCCATTTTACTACAACTACTACATAAAGAAAATGTACAACTGCACAAAAATTGACAACATTTATCGGTGCAGCCGCATGAAGAAAGGATGCTAGGAGGGGGAATTTCATTCTTGATTCCCCTCTTCATTGGATTTCTGGAAATCTTCAAATTTAGCAAGGATGACTTTCATTTCTACTTCGTTCGGCATCAAGGTAGAACTTGTGATGATTTGGACGCGGGACATTGCATCTTGAATCTTCACCTATTTCTTTTTAACATCCTTCAACATGGATGTGAGCACTTCAAAGATGAACTAAATTTCTAATAGTTTATCAAATGTATCAAGAGAGAAATCTTGTCCTGTGCATTGATCCATCAAAGAAAGGAATTCTTGCATGTCAACTTCAGCAGTGATGAGATTTTGATTGCCATCATATAAATAGCAAGGGAGATCACCAACTTTAGAAAAAATAAGGTCAACCTCGTCGTCACCTTCTTTCTTCTCCCGGTCCAGCTCTGCAATCATTAACTTCATTGTCTCTTGTTTATGAGACAATAAAGACAAGATCCGAATGTACTTCTCCCTCATGTGAATTACCTTATTCTCAACCAGTACATCTATCTTGAAGTCCTCCATTTTGCTCCACAAGGTAGTACTTTTCACAACCTCCTCAATCTCCTGTGATAAAGAGGTTTTGAGTCCTTGCATCCGACTCTGGATTACTTCATAATCAAACAATAGCTCCACTGTTGAGCTCAGAAGATGAGAGCCTTCTGACCTTAGCCTTGAAATCCATTCATCCATCACTCAGCCTTTAACTCCCACCTGTTCAATCTTCTTGAGAGCTTCGGTATCTATTGAAGATCCTATAGGCTCTATCTCTTGAGAAGATTGTGTGACCTTTAGAAGAACATTGGTCAGCTGTTCACACTTCTGCTTCAAGATATTTTTTTCATCCCTCTCTTGATCCAATCTTCTCAATAAATAATTAAGGGCTGTTTGAGAATCTAATTTCACACTCTCATGTGTTTCCACCCTGAGCTCTACAACCTGCATGGTATAGTCTTCAGATTGTATGTTTCCTTTGTCCTTGTTTGATGATGACACCATAACTTCAGTGTATTTTCTCTTGGAAGCTGGGTCTATCACCACCTGAGATACCGTCTTTGGCCTTTTTGTTCCCTTAGGCTTCAGAGGAACTAAAAGTTGAAAGTCAAACTCATCTGGGGATATCACCTATTTTTTCCTCTTAGGGGCCACTACTTCGATCCAGGGGGGTAGTTCTGGATTAGTTGATGGACTAGTAGCTCCTTGCTGACTTTGAGTGAAAGTTTCAGAAGCAGGAAGACTGGAACTTGGGGCAGTTGTGAGTGTTACTAATGGTGCTGATATTAAGGCATCTATTGGAACATTTGTTGCTGCTACCTCTTTAGTTACAGATGGAAGAGTAGAGCATGCTCTGAATGTAACTTCAGTACTTACCAATGGAGGAATTGCCATGGTGGTGGTAGTAGTGACGGGTAAATCTATTGAATCCTATTCTGTAAGTGCATCTTGCAAGGTCTCATTAAAATCCGTCATGGTGGATTCAAAAGTAGGTGAAGGGATATCATCTAAATTAGAGAAGTTGGTTATTGTAAAAAACTGACCAACGGTCTCTGATTGTGTCATATCCATACTTAGATCTCCATCTTCTTGAAAATCTTCATCTTCTTGGTCAGAGTCAGAGTTAGAGTCAATAGAATGGATGATTACTTGTGAGGTAATCGGGGCATCAACTTCAGCTGGATGTGATACTTCTTCTTCCTCTACTTCCTCTTGTTGAGGAATTTTACCTTCTTCAACCTCCTTTCCTTTCCCAACTTCACTAGTAGGCAGTTGTTCTGGCTCCTTCACCACTGCTTCCTATGATGCGGATGGTGATTCACCCTTCTTTGACTCTTTAACTGTAAATTTAATTTTGGGCCCTCTACCTTTCAATTGTATCACAAGAGCTGAGGATAGTGCTTGTGAGTCTGCCTTTCTCTTTGTTCTTGTTTCAGCCGTTGCTGTCTTGCCCAATGGGCCATCACTATTGTCATCATCTCTCGAACTAGTGGGAAGCTGTTTCATCCTAAGGTTCTATTTTAGCAACCAAGCATTGGTGTTTGCTAAAATAGGAGAAATCCTCTGTGTAATAGATTTTCTTTCTTTCTTTGACCATTGCACAAGTGGAATTGGGGAGTCAACAATCTTTTTCTCATAATAAACAGGGTCCACTATGTCATCTGTGTCTTCCATGGTCATTGGGATCTTAGCTAGATCCAAATTTTCAATTTGTTCCAGAGTAAGGTGGCTGAAATCCATCCTTCTTATATCCTCCTCATTTTGACAATCTACCCAAACATCGTCAAACCTATAAACAAAAGTATAAGTCCATTTGAGTTTGTTCTTTATACCCCAAAAATCAAAATCGGTTCAGGCCTTGAATCTTCTCATGGTATTCCACTTCATTTCCTCCTCCATATTTTTGGCCTTGGGGTTGGTTAGCACTAAATACCTGCCAATTGACTTTTGGAATTTCAGCCCAGTCTTATGTGCTTGTGATTGTTTCTCATGCACACTAATCAGTTGTCTGCACAACTCCATAAGGATGATTTTGTCTGAAAGGAACCTTGGAAGAATGAAGGGCTCTCCTGAGAAACATCCAATTTGGATATAGGTGAATGTGGGAAACTGTAGAAATACACACCCAAAATGAGACACCCTGTTGTAAGTGGCCTATGATATTCTTCTCTTCTGCAGGCCTTTATAAAAAATGTGCTTCCATACATCAAAGAAGGTGTCATTAACCCTTCTATAATGATTACCTTGATTCTTGATTGTCAGCTGGTCATAGTACTCCCAAACGGGCACCACTCTTTTGTCACCCTTGGTAGACAAGCCTAGATATTGCCTCATTGAAGTAGCTGCATAAACAAGGTACAAGGTCATGTAAAACTTAAGTGTTACCTTGACCTCCTTCAATTGAGCACAAAGTGCATCACTGATCTGTTCTCCCCAATCAATTCTTGCGGCCCCCTTTCTGATTATATTTATGTAATAAGACATCCAACTTTGAAAATAATGAGAGTCCTTTAATCCTCTCACTCTAAATAACATGGTGACCATGTCGTTATATTCCTCATTAAAATCACTCCTATGAAAGGACTTAGGCCATCGTGTGTTGAGGGAACTTCTTGCAGCAGAGAGATAAACAATATTGATCACCTTTTTGCATTTATCCTCATGTTTCTTGTAGTACTCTTAAGCAGTCTCTTGAGAAATATCAGATACTTCTTCAACTGATGAACCTTTGAAGACACTATTGAAAAATATACTGTCTAGAGTCATGATGACAATCTGATCTTCATATTTCACTTGCCTTGTGCTTGGATCAAAGTGATCAGCTACTGCCAATACAAATTCAGGATCATGAGCCGCGACTAGGAAAGATGCATACTTATGCAGCTCATATTTGATTAAACTTGTTAGACATGTAGGAGCCTTTTGAACCTGGTCAACAAATTCGTGCATATCAACATGCCCAATTTTGGTGTCTCTAATCTCCTTAATATTTGAGTCTGCTGAACTCTCTGGGTATAGATTCAAGTACCTGTCGTACTTGTATTTCATCTTTTTTGATGATGCTTTACTTGGAGAAGGTTTTCCTGAGGAAGACTCGGGTTTGTTGTGAGAGAGCTTTGACATTCATGGACAATGACTGCATTCAACACTGATGATTAGTTATTCATTATTATCAAAATCATTTTTTCTTAAATGGATCGAAAAGTGGGACTCAAAATAGGCTTAGGAGTAAAACTGCCAAAAACAACAGGTCGGGGAAAAAAGTCCAACCTGCTCTTTTGAAAACAAAAATTGCACATGAGAATTTAAAGTTCGAAGTGCAAATAAAAACACCTTGATCTGCAAGTCCAATGTGTAATCTTGTGAAAGGGTTATCAACACATTAGACTTTATAGTCCGATGTGTAATCTAGAAAAGATTAAAGGCACATTGGACTTTAAAGTCCGATGTGCTTACAAAGGGGAAGGACAACCGATCGACATGTCGGGTTTTAAAACCCAACATACCGACCTACTCCCCTCCGCATATCGGATTTTAAAGTCCAATATGCGAAGGTTAAGATCCCACATATCAGACTTTAAAATCCAATATGCGGAGGGACTAATCTTCAGTTGCACACCAGATTTTAAAGTCCGGTATGCAACTTTAGAAGGGGGGCTCTGAAGGGCAATCAGGTTTTGAAGTCCGATTGTCCTCCAGAACAAGGGAAACAATCGGACTACAAAATCCGATTGCCCTCCGGAGAGAAAACCGAAAAAGACAAACAAAAACAAAAAGGGAAAAAACAAGAACGAAAAACCTGAAAAGAAAACAAAACCCTACCTCTTTGGCTTCGCTGAGGATGGAGAAAGATCCGACAATGGAGCGAGGAAAATTCGAATCTCGATGAGTAAAAGAAAAGGAGGGTGTGCAGAGAAGAAGACAAACCACAATGAAAACCCAAAACACAAAAATTAACTTTAAAAAGCTTTTTTAACAAACTCTAATAGCAATTAGTGCGACATTAATACAACACACAGTTGCATGTCAGACTTTAAAGTCCAACATGCAAGCCAGGGACACTTGCATGTCAGAATTTAAAGTCCGACATGCAACTTAAGGACAAACAACCTGCAGTTCAGACTTTAAAGTCCGAACTGTAGGCTTTAACCGCATGCAGTTTGGGCTTTAAAGTTCGAACTGCAGGCAAGAAAACCACAAATACATACTGGACTTTAAAGTCCGAAGTTTATTTGTAACAAAGAACCCTGCAGTTCGGACTTTAAAGTCCAAACTGCAAGTAAAACTACAAACTTAAGGAACAAGGAAAACAATAAAAATGGAAAGCAAAGAATGAAATGAACTAACCGACCAAGTCGATTAAGCTCTCCTGAAGACCATAAGGTACGAAACGGACCAATTTCATAGGGTTGCCTCACGATTTGGCCATGCTGAAATCAAGGACAACAACTGGCTCTGACTAGGGAACAAGCCGCACCACTTGAAGCTTGTAGAATCCAGAACTCTGAGTGCCTGTATCCATTGGGCTATAGAATCAGGCGATGAAAAGACTGAAAACAAAAGACTATATATATTTTACAAAAAAGTACAACTTCCTTTACATTGCTCTCTATTGAGTAAAGAGCTTCAAATGTTCTCTGCTATGAGGTAGCGAGAACGGGGGTACCATTTGCATATGCAAGTAAGTAGCTATGCTCGCCACATACTTCATGAATAGTGAAGGGACCTCTCCATAAAGAATCAAATTTTCCATGCAAACTCTTTGGTTCCCTCCTCTTGTCCTATAACAAGACTTGATCAACAAATGCAAAGTCACAGGAAGTTGTTTTCCTATCAAACAACACCTTCACTTGGCTTTGGTGAGCAACAATCCTATCTACCACTTCGACTCTTGTTTCCTCCAGCTGAGAAAGAAACATGATCCGCTTATCCAGTGAATCTTGATATGTTTCGTCTTCAATGGCCTTGGCGAGATTTAATGCTGGAAGTTCCACAATGATCAGAATCTCGGCATTCAACCCATAAAAAAGTTGAAAAGGTGACATATCAATTACTCTTTTTGGAGTTATACGATCCGCCCATAGCGCATTATAAAGAGCTTTATGCCAAGTCCTTTGTTTCTCATCAACAAGTTTCCTCATAATAGTAACTAGATTCTTGTTGCTTGACTTAGCTTGACCATTTCCTTGCAGATAATAGTCAAATGAGTGTGAAAGAGTAATAATATGATCAAAGCAAAAGTCAATTATCTCATAAGATGAAAAATATGAAGCATTATCAGCTACAATCTTATGAGGAACACCAAACCTTGAGACGATGTTCTCCTTCAGAAATTGACAAACCTCCGCTAAGGTAGATTGCTTAGTTGGAATTGCCTCCACCCACTTGGTGAAGTAATCCATTGCCATGAGGATATATATGTGACTCACACTTGATGTTGGATTGACAGGTCCAATGAAGTCCAACCCCCACTGTTGGAATGACTCTTCAATTATTAATGGCTTTAGTGGGAGCGCAACTAATATAGGCTTGCCAACAAATTGCTGACATTGCTCACACTTACGAACCCAACTATATGTATCTTTAAACACTGTTGGCCAGTAATACCTAGCACGCAAGATCTTGTGTGTAGTAACAGGGGCAAAAAGTGTCCTCCACAAGCAAGATCATGAAAAGCTTGAAGTAATCTTACTTGTTGTTGTTTGTCCATGCAGTGCAGGAAATTGCCATTTAGACCCTTGTTGTACAAACCTTTGTCCCATAGGACAAAATTCACTACTTTAAGCTTTAAGGTTCACTTTTCTTTCCTTGATAGGTGTGTAGGACAAGATCCATATAATAAGAGATATGCCAGATTGGAATACCACTCATCAGTAGTGCTAACAAATAGAACATGAGGAAGATCTTGATTAACACCTTCATTTTCAAGCACCACTTCATCTATTGATTTGTTGTCAGCTATCAACTGACATAGACCTTTTCCATGAACTAACTTAGTGGGCTTGATTTTCATATCATATTCTTGAATCTTGGCAACCCAGTTGCCCCTTTTAGTTCCAAACTCTTGTTGTATTAGAATCGACTTGACAACAACATCAAGAACAAGAGCAATGACATGCGAATTCAGAATATAAAACCTGAAATGTTTAACCACTTTCACCATGGAAAAAGCATGCTTCTCCATTTCCAACCAAAGTATCCCTGTTAACAAAATTGTTAGACATTGTTCTTAGCTCATTAATTGTAGTAGCCTTCATCTTGTAAGAGTGGTAGTAAATTTGGTAACCCCAGTTGGTGATGACATGGCGGTGACAAGGCACTGAGTTGGTGGTATGCAGTGGGTCCGGGCAAGGTTGTCATAAAAAGAGTAAACAACGAGCAAGTTCTTGAGATCTAACGGCTCGCGTGAATTCACGAAGATAAGATGCTAGCAAGTTAGTCATTGTGAAGTAGCAAAAAGGTTGATGGGCCCAAGGGACAGGCATGGTATGAAGTTAAAAGCAGATCAGGTCTGTTTTGATCTAATGGTTCTCGTGGTTTTGTGGCTGCAAGACAAACAAAGAATAATGTTCGCAAAGTCATGAAAGACAGGTGGAAATCACACAGAGGAGTGACATGACACGTGGTTTAAAAAAGTGGTTGAGGGCCCGCCTAGGTGTAACTGGCAGTTATGTGGGAATAGTAAAAGGGAACACATGGCGGATTAAGGGTGGAACGAAAAGGAGTTTCTAGGGCTAATGGCCAACTTCCATGTGGCATTTATTAATCAGATAACAAGTGGGGTAAGTAATTCCCGGATAAAGGGCCCACTTAAAAGGCATTCATCTCAAGATTGATCCAACACTTCTCATTGTTTCATGACCCGAAGATGCCCACAACTTAACCTCAGCAAAATGGCGAAAACCATTAGCCATCAAGATGAGGCATGGTTAGTTAAAAGGATTGACAGTCCCGGTTGGAGTTAAAGGCTGGGTGATTTGAGTTTGATCTAACACTTGGCGTGGCCTCATGAAGGAAAAGTGCACAACTGTTAAACTCCGCGAAGTGGCGAAAAGGAGGTAGGGCTCGACACTAAAGCAAAGAGATTAAACGAAGATAAAAGCGATGTAAGTTCTTGAGATCCAACAACCAGCATTGTTTCGCGAAAGAAAAGAGCACGGGTTTTATGTTCTGTGAAGTAGTGAAAGAGAGAAACAGAGGAAAGACTTAGAGAAATTATAACCCATTGGAGCCAGTTTTGAATTCGATTTGGCGAATTTAATTCTGAAAAGAAAGCTGAAGCATGCGGAGTTAATTTCTAAAAACTTAAATGCCAACTTGCCCTTTTCAGTCCGCATCAACTTGATTGCTAAGTATTGTTTCATCAAAGTTTGTTGCAGAGTGAGTTGTTGCAGAGCGATTTTCTTCAGGCGAATAATCAGATTTCTTGTGCTTTTCTTGATAACTCTTGGTTTGTTCTCAAATACTGTTGTGTGAATTACTTCATTAGAGGTCTGTGCTAGCTTCTAGTGGTATAATTGTTTGACTAGAATGGCACCCATAAGAGAATTTACAGGGAAAATGAATTACCAGGAATGAAATATCTGTGATAATTTTAGAACAATTAACCATGTCCACCAATGCTGGGGCTAAGGCCAAAGAGCTAGTACCTAATAACCCTCGTCTAAAAATTGGAGATGGCCTTTATGATAAGGGTAATTGGTTGAGGGACCCTGAAATAGGATTGTCAGGCTTAGGACTCTTCAAAGTCAGTTTTGGGCAGAGGAATTCCCCAGCTCCTTTGAATGGCATATGGGAGCAGGATGTAGGAAAGGTTGTGGTCCCAGGTGTTTTTATGGATGTAGATCTGTTAGCCTTGATTGCATAGAATTATGACTCTGTGGCAAGATGCATCAGGAACACAAAGGGATCAGTCTTGATTGAGATAAATGAAGATGAATTCAGGAAAGTGTTTAAACTTAGTGAGTCCTCCAGTTTGTTAGAACCTATTGACTTTGAGTCATTAGCCCAGGTTTACAACACACAAAGGGATCATCTTAGAAGTGGCCCATTGAAAGAATTCTTTGTAAAGATAGGGGGGTTAACAGTTGTAGGCCCCAACACAATGGAACCATTCTCTCTCAGCCTATTCACTCTGAGAGCTAAGGGTATGTATTGGGCATTATGCCAGATTTTTGGGGAGGATGTTGAAAAGAATATGCCAACCCATTATATGTTAATGATTGCACAAATTCTAAACCCCTCCCTAGCAATAACATTTGATTATGCCTCATACCTTGCTGATGCAATTCATAAAGGGCTAGTAGAAATAAACAATGGTAAGGTGGATAGGCCATTTAGATGGTACTCCATGTTAATGCATATGTTTTTGTTCAAAGGGGCTGATTATTTTGGAAAGGAGATGGACCTGATTAAGGTCAAAGATAAAGAGGAGATGCCAGTGCAATTGTGGAGTACTATTTTATGTTGGGATAGAGAAGATGCAAGTTATTTAAAGGTTGATAGGTGCTTTGCATCTAAAATTAGGATTCTTCTATGCAGAGAAAACCCTAGAATTCCTAAGGCTCTTTTGGAGTTTCTCAGACCAAAGGAGTTTGCAGAGGATATCAAGATTGTTCACAATTGGGGAGACATATATTTGTACCCTGTGTCTACTATTTTTAGAGTGTTTGGATTTAGAGGCACCCCCTTTTTACTACCCTATCAGGTCCCATTGAACATAGGGATTGCAGAAGTCCTGAGACAAATTGGGGGAGTACAAGAAGCAGAGCTAACCAATAAAGGTAAAGGGACTATTTTCCCAACTATTAACATGGCTCACCATTTTGTGATCACTAAGGGTGGATGGAGATTTTTTGAAGAATTCTTTAAGCCATCTAGGCTGTCTACTGCAGTGTCAAGATGTGCAGACCTCGAGGATTTTTTCAATGGCATGTTCAGAAAAAGAGTAGTGTGCAAAGGTAGGCCACATCAATTTTAGTTCTCAGAAGATCTGATTAGAAATGAATTCATCTTAGATGAGAAAGAATTGAGGAAGGAGAAGTGGGTGGCATATAAGAAAGCCCTTGATTTTATCCATCAATTTGACACTGGCTATGACCCCATTTCTAGCTTCAATCCATTTGAGGAGAAAATAAAATTCCTGATTCTTTATTTTGAAGATCTCATGCAGACCTTAAATGAAAAGAGGGAAGCCATGATGCAAAATGAGCCTGATAAGGCTAAGATGGTATTGGCTAAGCCTGCCTTTGCTAGAGAAATCCCACGTGGTGACTATGTAATGCACAAAAGGTCAAAGTACACTATGATAATGCCAGTGACAGGTGAGCCTTCCACTTCAAAAGGGAAGAGGAAAATTGAAGATGTCATTGGCATCTAGGATTCCCCTAAGAAGAAGAGAGTGGGAAAGGAAATTGAAACTGATGAGCCTCAATATTCTCCATCTCAGTCTCCTATCCACATTAGAGATGAACAAACTGTGGCTGAACAATTATTGCAATTAGGGAGTCTTGGTGAGATTGCCTATACCTATGAGGAGACCCAAGAGGGGATGCCCGAAGAGCCACCTAATGCTGAAATGGATTTGATTGATGGTGAGTTAAAGGGCCAAGAAATGGACCTTACTGTTAAGCAAGCTAGTGAAGAATTCCTAGCTGACAGTAATTTTGTCACATCAAGAGCTTTTATACAGTTTCTATGGAAGCAAAATATTGATCAATTCAAGACTAGATGTGAATAGAGGAAAAGTGAACAACCTCTTAAAAATACAACTCAGGTAGAAGAAGAGGTTAAACAAGAAATGATGGAGGAGTTCAAAGAAATCACCACTGAGAAAGGAAGAGAAATGGTAGCAAAGGCTGGTGTGTTGATTCTCCCTGAATGGGATATAGCTGATGCCTTAGTGCTTGATGCAGTGAGGAAAGAAACAAAGCCTATTGAAGGAGTGACATTCAGCAAAGATAATGCTGCTCTTGTCATGTGGTCTTTAAAGAAGGATGGAAACAAAAGAAGGAAGGATGCATCAGATTCTAGCCTCTTAGGAGGCATGATAGTTAAAAGAGTCCAAGACACAGGGGTAGTGGAAGTTGCAAGAACAGTCTTAGAGACTGCAAAATTCAGTGTTGCGATGGTAGAGAAAGAGGCAAAAGAAAAGGCTAATCTCCAATTGAAGTAGGAGACTATTTTAAAAGCTTACAATGATGCTAAAGAAGGAATAGCCAATAGAGACAACATAATTGCTAGACTCCAGAGTCAACTGGTAGGTCAATATCATCCCGATGAATCTTCTACACTCATGATAGCCTCCTCTCCAACAAGACCCCCTCCTACTAGTCCCATCATTGAATATCCCCCTTCTCCTATGCCTTCTAGTTCCCAATTACCTGAAAATGTCCAACATGAGTTGGAAAAATAGAAACAAGCTCGGACATTGTATGCAAAACAAATATGAGGAGAAGGTGAAAGCCACCATCTTGAAGTTTGCTGACTCAGTCAAAACCTCCAATGTATACATAAATATGAACATGATTCTTGAGATTTTGATCAAATTGAGAGAAGAAGAAGCCACTTTGGAACCAATCCTGAATAAGTGGGTGCCTAGAGGTAAAGAGTTAGAGCTCATGTGTTCTTCCCATGCAGATGCAGAAGAGAATGACAATCTAAGGTCCACATGTGATTTTATAAAAGAGATGAATATTCTTTCATTGGAAGGAGTAGGTATAAAAAGAAAAGCCCAACTTTATAGGAAAGAATATTCAAATCATAAATTTGAAATGTTTCCAGGAGGTTTCATTGGTCCTGTTGAGCACTATTTTTAAAAAAAAAAATATATAATAAAAATAAAAAATAATAATATATGTTTCCATAAGCATGAGGACTAATGGATATTTCGGCCAGTAAGCTGTATCGAGCACTGCAGGAGAAGTTTCATCGAAAAGAGCGTTTTCATCGACACAGGGCATATAAAGCATTAAGCAAAGGTGTTTCGGCAAGAAGTTACCTTCGATGAACGCAAGAAACCGCTCATCGATACTCCAGGTTTCATCGAAAAGGTAAAAGCAAAAAGCGAAAAGGCAAAAGGTGATTTCGAAGGAGTATCGTTACCGAAGAAACTCAAGAGACATTCATCGAAATGCAAGTTTCATCGATGAACGTGGTGTCAAACAAAAGAAAAGCTGTTTCATCGATAAAAGGATATCGATGAAAAAGGGGGTATCGATGAACACTCATAAGCCTTCATCGAAGAAAGAAACTCATCTAAAGTATGACATCGATGAAACTCACGAGCAACTTGTCGAAAAGGGGGACTATCGATGAAAAAGTGATTTCGATGAGTCTTAAAAGCGGCTTCTCGACGTAAGTTTTTCACCGAAACAATATTATCGAAGAGAATGAGCTTTCGATGGAAGATTCAAACACTCGGCCGAAGACAAGGGTTTCATCGATAATTTGAAATGCGCGCACTTTGAGCAGACTGTACTTCCCGCGAAGGAATTAAAGGCCCAGTTGAAAAGTGTCACATCTGCAATTAAATTTAAAACACTTGAGTAGCCGTTACAGATGCAGAACATTAACTGTACACAAGTTGCCCATTCAATTACAGCTGAACTGAGTGAATTTTCGTAAGAATCAGATCGATGCTAAGAGATTGGAAGCTGTGAAGAACTTGCAGAGATTTGCAAACGATAACCAGAAGAGTTGAGCATTCTACCAAGTAAGTGTTGTCTCTCTTATTTACTGTAACTATGGAACCTTCGTCTTCTTCTTCTAAAAAGAGTAGGAAAGGAAAAGAGTTAAACCCTGAAGAGAAGCCCAAGAGACAGAAGAAAGAAGGGAGAGCTTTGACTCAGGACTTATTAGACCAGTGTCCATCGTCTAGTGTAAGGTCCAAAAAGATTAAAAGTGAAGAAGAAGGATTAGAGGGCAAATTTGAAAATCTAGGAGACATTTGGACTGAGATAAGAGGACATGAGTTATTTTTGTTTGGTTACAAATGAAGGGATGCACCCGAACCCATTAGTAATCTGTGGAAGAGGAACTTAGGCAAGTTAGTAGTTCCAAATGTGTTTGTAGACGTAGAATTAATGAAAGCTCTGGTAAATTGCTACAACCCGAGAACTAAGACCATATGTGATTACAGAGGGAATACATTAGTAGTAATCAACAAGCAGACTATTGATATGGTTTTTGATCTAGACTGGGAGGTCGAGGAAAGCATCGATATGAAGAAACTTTCACAGGAATTCTTTAGTTTGGAAAATATCTACAGGACTTGGAGGCTACCTGTTCACAGGCCAAAAGTGGGTGGGTCATTTGTTCAGTTTGGCAAAAGTGACAAGGTGCCATTTGATGTCAACCACTTCCATCCATATTTCAAATATACGTATTATACTGCAGCCCAAGTACTAGGCATAGAGGCTCATCCACTCATGGATGTTGGGATTATGGTTCTGTGTGCTGATATTCAATCAAAAGACCCTAGGTCATTTGATTTTGCTACTTATGTTGCGGATACCTTGAATCATGGGCTGGAAAAAATGAAAGGAGACCTTGTGAATGTTCACTTTTCATTATACTCCATGCTAATGCATATTCTTCTTTATTGTGGACAAGAAATTAACTTCTGGCCAGATGAGTTCAGCATCAGGTCTTATGATAAGAATGGTCTGAAGAAGCCGGTTCAGTTGTGGGTATCAGCATGGGACCAGAGGTTTATGAACAACCAATATTGGCATTTTCAAGAATACTTTGTGAAACCTCTCAGTGCAGCTTTTGGACAACGCAGGGATTATACTTTGTCCCCTGAAATTAAAAGGTTCCTCAGGCCAAAGGATTTCTCTCCAGAATCACAGATTGAACATAATTGGGGTGATTGGTATTGCCATGATAATCACACGGAGATAAGGGTATTTGGATATGAAGGGCAACCGCACATGCTTCCAATTACGGTGCCAGACAGAGTGGCTAGCTTGGAGATTGTAAGGCAATTGTCTATTACCAGTGCTAAACATTTAATTGATTTTGGTAAACAATCTATTGTTCCAGGTCTATTAGTTTTCTCTGATTTCATTGTCATAAGTTCAAAGAGTTATCATTTATTACAGAATAAATTAAATTACTATGGCATGACTCTGGGTGAGCCTAGGGAGAATTTTGATCCCGAAGGATATATAAAAGCTGCCAGAGCCTCACAGAAACTCAAAGCTGGGATACATATGGCCAAAATGCCAGACGACCTAATTAAGAACCTTGAGCGAGAGGAGGCCAAAGTTTTAAAAGGAAAGAGTGAGTTAGTCTGGGAGGCCTACAAATGGAAAAGGGCAAGGGGAATGATAGATGGAGACCTAATTGGAAATCTCAAAGATCCTCTGGAGGTAGCTAAAAGGCTGCTTCAATAGGAAGCTGAAATTATGCACAGAGTTCCTTCACAATTCCTTCGCTTCATTAATACTGAAAGGGACAGTCAGCCCCTAGCTCACATGTCACCAAAATCAACCGCCAGTAGTATCCCACCTGATTCTCCTCGAAAGGATTATCCTCCTGGTTTCAAAACATAAATGAACATGGACACAGGAGAAATCAACATCAAAGATGTTGTTGACATAAGAATGACTGAGCATGAGGACTTCATTGCTGATGATGGATTCGCCTCCTCTAGGGAATTCCTTTCATTTCTATATCAATACAAAGGGGCTCATGTCAAACGAAGCATGGCTGGAAAACCAAAGGAAGAACAGATGAAGAGATTACAGGATGAAATTGATGTCCTCATGAAAGATATGACTCCTGAAAAAGGGAGGAAATTATTAAAAGAGGCCGGTGTGATCATCTTCTCTGGTTGGGATATCAACTCAGCACTCTTATTTGATGGCTTTTTGAAGAAACAAGATTTGAATCAGCAGGTATTGCCCCAGGAGGTAGATAAACTGTTCCTAGGCTCTGGATATGATCCAGACAAAAAGGCTCTCCTGCAGTGGGCACTATATCCAAAAGGGAAGAGGCCAATCATTGTGGATATAGAAGAAACCTTTGGGCATCTCATGGTTCATCAGGTTGGAAAGACTGATCCTAGGGTCACTGCAAAGCTCAACCTGGATGTTGCAAGATTGAACTTGGACCAGACAGAGTTTCTGGTCAGAGAAAACATTACATACAAGGGATTATATGAAAAATCCAAGGAGGAAAATCAGAAGCTGCAAGCAAAGGTATTGCAATTAGAAACGGGGACTCCTATCAGCGAATACACCTCATACCCCGTAGGACGCAGCTTGGATGACGTCTCTGATGCCCTGTACTAGAAATATCAGGCAGAGAAGGCCAATAAACGCGCAGACAATATCCAGCAAAAGATGGACAAATTGGTCAATGACATCATAGGACATCGGTTTAACACCATGCTCTTACAGGTCGAACCATATTGGATAGTTTACAATGGAACAATAAAAGCGCTAACAGAGCATGAACGGTTAAGAGCACGATTGCAGGGGATGCTAAGCAATGACAATTCCATGACGCCAGAAGAAAAGGCTGAGGGTAACGCGTATATGGATAATCATGTCAAACTCGAGGATATGCTGAGAAGAGATTTAAAAGAATTAGATGATGAAAAACCCGTTGGAATGCCTTCCGTCTACAAGGAAGGAGAGGTAATAACCTTGGAGGATTTGCGAAAGGAACTTGTCAGCGTCAAGGATTGGGCCTTGTCAGAAATTGATCGGAGTAAGGATATGGCCCCTACCGTCAACCAGATGATATTCAAGTACCTGACGCTAGGGGATGAATTAAAAAAGCAAACGCCTCGAATCAGAACATTCAAAGACGATGATTACATTCATCATTTGGGGCTTTTGAATCTCTTTTTGCTTAAGTTTAGAAACACTCGAGTTAACGACTAATATTTTGAAAAGTCGTGTCTCTTCGTGAAATTTTTTTGTCCTCATATATATATGAGAATGATTTTTGTAATGTAAGGATATATAAGATTAGATAGGATTAAGAGCAAAAGAACGACAGCCTGTAAGTCTTTTGTGTACGAACTTCAATGGAATACAAATCTTGATCAATTGTTTCCCTGCATATGTGTTGTGGATTATTTCATTTTCTTTTGGCAATCGTCTGTGATATTATCTGATAAAGATAAGGTTATTCATATTCTTAAGATCAAATCTATGCTTTATGTTATAATGTTGCAACAAAAGTTTTGCTTGCGGATTGTAATTGTTCCTTGCAAAGCTTAATTGACTGGTCCCTTAAGGGTAGGGTTAAATTCACTCAATCAGCACATAATATAAGCATTCATTTGGTTTTGAAAGAAATAGTAACTGACAGGTTCATAAGGGATGAGTTAAAAAACTGTCTCACAGATTCGCACTATAAGTCCTGAAGAAAATTGTAATGACTCTGTAACCCATACAGTGAAGAAGGCACTGGCTAAAATCTCAAATTATACTCATCATTTCTTTTCATAATTAGTTATTTTGACAGCTACAGGAGTAATTAAGAAACACAAAGCGAAATAACAATCTTGAACTCGTCTGCTATATCTCCATTCAAGGAACTCATGCCATTTCAAGATCAGAAGATATCAGAATAGGATAACATATCTGCTATAAAAGGCACTGTTTATTGGAGACATTCAGTGAATAGGTATACCCGCCTAGGTCCTGCAAAGCCTAAAGTGAGAGAGTTAGTAACCAAATAGGTTCACTCTATAAGTTGGCCAAGTCAATTGGAGGGTTTGCTCATAGGAGTTGGCATTTCCTTAGAACCCATCCAATCTGTTGATTTGAGACCCAACAGGTCCTATCCAGCTAAAGGGAGAGAAGACTTGGTTAAAGGAGGTGGACCATAATTTGTCCCTAAGGATCAATCAGATTATTAGTACTGATGACACATCCTTATTTGTCCAAACAATTGAGGAAATTGAAAAAGTGAAATCTCATTATGGTTTCATAGAAACAGAGATTGGGCATGTACGAGTCACTTGGAAGCGGCTAGAAGATATGAAATAGAAGATTGCTAGTTTTACTTGGCCTAGTGATGATGTGTATCAGGAGTGGAAAGATAAGTATATGAGGTAGAAAGAAGATGCTCAGGACCAGTTACAAGAGGTTGCAACAGAACAACAAGTAGAGGAAGCCACAGATGCTGAAAAGGACTTATAAACGCTTCTTGAAAATGACCTGTTGTTTGTAACAAACTTTCTTTTGAAGGGTCCAAAGCTTGTATGCATCCATACTATTATAAATGGATTCCAGGACTCCTAAAAAAATGACCGCAAGTAATTGTAAGAAAATGCTGTAGAAATTTATCTGAGCTTTTTCCTAGTCTTATGGAGAATATTCTGAATTTTGTAATATTTTGTCAAAATTAATATCAATATACAAACTAGAAATAGTGTATATACATAAATGTGCATAGCAGTCATAGGGCAACTCATGTCAAATGTGCAACTCAATACAATAAATAATCTTAGTTTGTAGCCCTATAGCATCATAATGCAGTCCTTGACCAAGTATGCATAAAAGAAACATCTAGTTCTATTAAGGCACAAGCATCAAAGTCAGAGGTTATGACAACTAGTGAAAAACATCAAGAACAAAAAGTTTATTCTCAAGAATTAGGAGTTGTAATAAAAAAACTTACAAGGATGAGGCATATTCATAACTTTTGCAGTCCCACCTTGGATATCAACACTAGAAGCAACTCATATTGTTCATGTAAAGACAAGACAATATGGGAGTTCATTATACCCAACAACTCATGGTGTTGTTGTTCATGTTGGCTCTGTTGGACCCTGCAATTAAGATTCAATATACATTATTCAATAAGATTAACTGTGTAACATAATGAAATATTGAAAAGTGCATTACCTTGTTGAGCTTTGCTTGGTTTAGAGAAAAGTTTAATATTCTCTACTTAACAGGGCCAACCACATGAAGGTGGAAGCTCATTTGGCCCCTCCCCCTCCTAACATCACTCTAAATTCCCTGTTAACATCTTATAACATTCATTCATTAATTCTTTCTACCATTAATAAAATATAGCATTCATTCATTAATATCACATAACATTCATTAACACATAACATTGATTAACATTAATTAACACACAACATTCATCAATATTAATTAACACATATCATCCATAACCATTAATTAGCACATAATTACATTCACTAACACATAAAAATTAGTCATTATCAAATAAGTTAGATTACAATCATTTCTTTCTTTGTTTTTTCTTTGAAGCTATGAAAAGACTAAGTGGAACATTGGTGTCTTCATCATTTCTCCCCTCTGTAGATGTTCCGCCAACTACTCTTGATCTCAATGTATGCCTAGTCCTATACTGAGGACGAGGACATTGAATTGAAGGGGGGTCCTCTGCAATAATAAAGAAATGGGTTAAATTCAAATTTATTTATTTATTATTGTTACAAGTATTTCATTAATTTAGAGAACATAATTGTTGTGCTCTTTACTTGATGGGGCCACATCATTTTGTGTAGCCTCAACCTCAACATGCTGAACACCATGGTCCTCTTCATCTGAGTGGGGAACATCACGTTCTTGAGGTTGTGTACCCAGATCATGCTCCACTTGCTCACCACCGACTACATGCTCTAAAATATTAACAAGAAAGGTTACATTAATTACTACTCTAATTACAAATTAAGATGTTTAATTGTATTAATAGCTAAATAAATAAATTTGAATAGTAAATGAATACCTCCACTACTGGGATGCACATTCGGACCTTCATGTGCAGGTGGTGTTTCACAATTAGCAAGATGCATTCCAATGACATGCACATTGCTATCATTGCTTGCTTATTTAAAACAAATATAGTCACTTTATGTTGGAACTCAACATCAATTAGATTATTGGTAAAGTATTCAATTTGAAACAACTTCCATTTACCATATTTACCTGTGTGACGGATGCACTCGAATGTTGTGTATGCCCACTCAATTCTCGTAGCCGATCAACCACAGTTGAATAGCCTTGCTGGTAGGCAATTCTCTTGTCATCTTCTGTGGGCACTCTATTGAATTCAGATCCCTGTATTTTTGCTTGGTACCATGAATTTTGCTTGCATTGTTTGATAAAAAAAAATGTTTGCAATTTATTAATATTTTGAGACAATATGGGAGTTTACATGAGATACTTACAATTCGTGCAACAAGTTTCATGTAACCACCAGAGCCGAGTTTGGGTTGCCCATGCTTTTCTTGCCTTGCCTTGGTTGCCTTTGACGTGTCACTCAGTCTATAAAAAGTTTGAAATATGTTAGATTATATAAATATAAAGAGTAATTAATTAGTACATAATTACATTCTTAATAGTATCCGGTACCTTCTTCTGGCGTCTACTGGTGTATTTCCTTTTTTCCTTTCAATTCTCTCCTTGGCATCCAAAATCAGGTCCTTCCACTCCCTCTCTGGATTCATGGGGGGATGCTCGTACTTTAGGTTCCTCTCCAAATGGGTCTTGTACTGGTCCCTCACATACTTTAGATATGTGCTAGCTTTTTCAAGGAGCTTGGTTTTGTCAAAGGTGTCATTTCCAAACCATTCAACCATTTGGTTTGTCAATTCATCTTTTAACCTTTTTTCTTGGTCATTCCACCTTTTAAAGCAAAAACAAACTTGTTAGATTCAGAAATGAATTGAAGCTACATTTATTACACTTCAAGAAATGGATCAAAGGAAAAGTATTCTAGCAATGATATGAAATCAAAAGTGGATAAGGGTTAGTTCACATATGATGTACCACCTTTTACGTATGGTGGGCCCAAATATGTACAATGCAATGCCACTAAGATGTTTATAGAAAATATCATTGCCTGCAAAAAATTCATGGGATCAATATTAGTCCAAAACGAGTGATCATAAAGTAAATTACAATTAGAGTATATATAATGATAATTTTAAAGTACTTGGAACCTTTTGTATCTTTAAGGGAAGCATTTCTTCGTCGCTCACCATGAATGTGGCTTGCAATGTTCCCGTACTAGCAATACGAGAAGATCCAGGAAACGATGCTATGTTATCAGTAATAGTCGCCTGTGGCACATCGTCATGTGCATCTCCTCCTACAAAAAATGAATCCACTATGAAATGGCATTAGAATTCAAGAAAGAACGCTTGAAGGGAAATAAACACATGACAAAAGATAGAGAAAAAGAGGGATCTACCAATAGTGGGCGGGCCGATATGATGCGCACTAGAGGATGTCTACATGCTACGTGTTGCCGACATTGTAGTCGGCAATACAGGTGATGGTGACCTCTGATGAGGCGATGGAGGCATTTGCACAGTAACATTGACATCACCTAAAGAATAATACATTAAATATATCAAACATTAAATATATGAAAAGTGCAAGAATTGTAAACAAGGATGAACCTTTATTTTGAAAATTGACAGTATCAAGTATGATTTGTTTTGGGTACTCAGAGTGATAAGCCAAGCGAGTGATAATACAAGAAAATTGTCATCACCTGATCCTGCAACACCCTGATCGTAGGAACGACTTTTATGAGGGCGGATAAATTGCTGTAAAAACAATACATACATATTTTAGTTAATGACATAAAAAGAGAATAAAATATAAACCATTATTGAACTTTTGTTATAATTAAAGCTTTCATTACTGCTTACTTGCAAGTTTTCTGCTGTCTTATACAATAATTCCACCCTCTGTCGTATCTCATTAGTGGTAGGATTCACCGCTGCCAAAGCAACAATCTCTTTTCTAATTTTTATAAGAGACATTTTAAAGAATTTCACAAGGTCTGTGGGATCTTCAGGGTCAACATTGCTTAACCCTAATGATTCCACATCCATAGAAAGGTGCTCAGGTACTGCAACTCCCTTTCCCTTTCCCCGAACATCCGTCTGTGTCAAGAATATCATTAACAATTACAAAATTAGTATAAATCACTAAAAAAAAGAACATAATAATGTAACAGTTTGTTTCTACCTAATTTGTACAATTACAATAATGTTTACCTACTCGGTAGAAGTGTCGCAAGGTACATCTCTGTCTGCAATATGTGATGGATCCATGTTGGCCTGTGACAAAGAAAAAATATAAAAAACGTTAGCAAAATTACATCATACACAACATGAACAACATGAACTTTGTAGACAAAAAGAGTATTAAATAATGAAAAGATGTTGTCATCAAAATCATTGTAAATTTTGTAATTCCTTACCTTTACTTTATGTAGACTATGTAGGATCCTCAACTAAATGGTCACATAAATAGTCACATAGCTAATAAACAGTCCAATTTCCACAAATAAACATAGTTTAAAAATTGTCACATAAATAGTCACACCCCCTATCTCCATCTCCATATTAGAAGGTGCATCATGAATTGATTATGTAATGGCATTAGAATTCAAAATAGAATGAATTAATTATGTAAAAAAAATTCTATCAAGAAGTCAATATTCAATAGATAATATACTAATCACATTCCTCATACATTTCATTCCTCATCATCGCTATCATCATCATCATCATCATCATCATCATCATCATCATCATCATCATCATCATCATCATCATCATCATCCTCATCATCGTCGTCGTCGTCTTCGCCATCATCATCATCATCATCATCATCATCATCATCATCATCATCATCATCATCATCATCATCATCTTCTTCTTCTTCTTCTTCTTCTTCTTCATCGTCATTGTGAAACTGTCGATCGTGATCATCATCCACTTCATCTTCTACTTCTTCGGTATCTTCTTCTTCCATCACATTATACTTTATCGGCCTTCCTCTTGGATCATGTCTAACAACAAATGACCAACCCGGTTTATGTGGAACCTCTGAGTAAAATACTTTCTCACATTGGCTTTGAAGAACATAGGGCTCATCTCCAACTGGTTCAAATGACCTTGTATTTAGCATTATAAAACCATTATCATGTTCAATAATAGTTCTATCAGGATCATTTTTATTCAATCGTAGCCTATACCATTTGACGACGAACAAAACAAATTTGAAGGAATTAAAGTCACACTCAAGTATATCATCCAAAATGCCATAGTATTGATTTTGAGACTGTTGAGGATGAATGTCATTTCTCGATGAAATATTTTTCACCTCAAAGACCGTAGTGATGCCAGAATCACAAGTTTTCTTCGTGTCATCCAACTTTTTAATGGAAAATTTATGACCATTGCAGCACATAGCGTTGTGGTGTTTGACTTGCGATATGTCAAACATGTAAAATTTATTGCATTATGAGTTGATAAACATATGGGTGATTAATAAATTTATACGTACCTGTTTATCTCTTAAACCATATGCTAAATCAATTTCCCTTTGTGTAATATTGGAATCTCCATTACGATGTGCTTCTTTAACCAATGAAGCCACACCTTCCCATGTTAACGTGCATCCAGAATGTTGACAACGTTCAATCCATACTGTCATCCAATCAAGATTGTTTGCAATATACAAATGTAGTGCATCCCACTCTCGACCAACTGTACAAAAAATAAATAGACGTCTTACAATCAATTTATTTTGAAGATTAAGAATTAATTAATTACAATAACATCTTATAATTACCTCTCACTTTCCTCAATCTACCTTTCCCCGTCAAGTACTCCCCTTTGAATTTGTTAATGGTGTTGGGATCCCAAATGCGATCCACGTGGATATTTGCTGCAATCTTAGGAAGATATTCAGAAATGTACACCATAGTCTGGTATACCATATATCCCTCCACCATAGAACCCTTAGGATGTGCTCTTTGTCGAACCAAAGCCTTCAAAAATTTCAAGTGCCTCTCAACCATCCACATTAACCTAGTGTGTACAGCTCCACACAATTCAATCTCCTCAACTTGGTGTATGAGGTAGTGTTCTTGTGCATTGAAAAAAGCTAGAGGAAGACACTTTTGTATTTCACACATTAAATGAGGAATTTTTCTCTTCCAATATTTTATATCATCTTTATGGAATTCTTTAAATGACAACCACCTACAAGGTATTCAAGATGCAAAAAAATATATTACATAAGAAGTAAAACAAATCGCAAATATAATATCTATACAACAAACTAAACAAATATCACTACTTACATTATGTATTTTCCAAGATCATATATGACTTGCTTGACATTATTGTCGAAGTCGTCTGGGAGAGATAGAGGTAGAACACACTACAACAATTATAAAATTATCTTTTCATTTTTTTGTAACATAATGAAAAGTACATGTACGCTCAGTACTTAAATATATACTAAAAACACAAGAACATGAATTACCTTAATGAAGGTATGCCAATCATGCGTTTTCATCCCTGGCCCAAATTCACTTTTCTTTGATATGAGATTGTTTATGTTCGTAGCAAATCCTGTGGGAAATCAAGTTTTTCGTATGACTTCTTTTATAGCATTGCTTTGCTGGTCCGTTAATAACCAAGGAAGCTCACTTATATTAATCTGGTCTCTATGGCTATTTGATTGAATGACATTTATCATTGCATGATTGGAATCCTGAATGTCACTACATATTTTGACAATTTTTTCTTTGTCACGCCTTCCATCCAATATTTTCCATAATGTCTCTATTATATTCTTTCCAATTTGCATACTATCAAACAAATGAACAATTTGTAACTGCTTGTAGTAGGGCAACCTACTAAATTGTCAGGGATAACTTTTTATTCCCTTAGGAAGGTGGTCATTTATGCCTTCACGACCTTCATGATCATCAATCACATCATCAGTAAACAAAACAAAATAGAAAAGATGTTTTATGACAAACCAATAGATGGAATGGCATTACCTTGATGATTAATTCTATTATATTCCAACTTCCATAGGTGAGGTGTCATTCTTTGTGGCTTTGATGTATTCTCTTCTTTCCCATTGAAAAGATGTTTTTCAATATTTCGATACTTATGATTTTTGTGGAGAAAGTGCCTATACTCATCAAACACCTGCTTTCCTAAACTTTTTGAATGATGAGATTTCATCTTTGGACCACAAACAGGACATGCAAATTTTCCCTTTGTTTGAAGACCTACAAGATAATGTATAATTGGATTAAATATGATAATTTTTTGAATTATAATGTTCATGCGCAACTTAAACACTATAACATACCACAAAAATGTGTTAGCCCCGGGGCATCATGTATTGTCCATAGAAGCATCACATGTAATTGAAATTGTTTTTGTCCTATTGGTCTAGAGATGTCATACATAGTGACACCATTCCATAACTCCAACAACTCATTGATAAGAGGCTCGATATATACATTCATATATTTAACTTGGTACTTACCTAATCGAATGAACAAAAACATTACATAATTATTATGACCATTTTACTGCAATATTTATAATTAAATTTAGATGACTATATTTAAATGATAAAATACTTGGAACAATCATTGCCAACATTATGTGCTCCCTCTTTATTGACATCCATGGAGGAATGTTATTGTTGATAACAAAAATAGGCCACATTGAGTAAACAGATCTCATCTCTCCAAATGGATTGACACCATCTGCTACCAATGAAAGCTTGAGATTATGAGGTTCTTCTTTAAAGTGTGGCCACTTTTCCTCTATGTCCATAAATGCTGAACCATCTAAAGAGGGGAAAATAGATTTGAAGGTCAAATGATCAAAATATAATGAAATAAACATGCAGAATGCTAAAATATCATTAAAAAAGCATTTCACCTTGCTATTTTACCTTCTCCTTTAGATTGAGCTTGATGAAGTGAAGGCGCCCCTTGATAATGCTCCACTTGATGTGCTCCTTTGATTGCTAGATGTGGATGGCTCTCCAATGTTGTGCATAAATGGAATGGATTTGGAAAATGATAAGGATGAGATGATCAAGTTGCCAAGATGATTTCTTGGGCTCAAAAGGGTAGCATAAACTTACTGGATTTCAAGATGTTTTGAATGAAGGGATGGAGCCCTATTTTATAGGAAGAGGAGAGGAAAATGGATGACTAGGATGAATTCAAGATGAAGGGCTAGGATTCACTTGTGAGCTCACACAAAGTCCAGGAGAGAGTGTGGAGACCAAGAAATATGCCTTAAAGGCATTTCGTATCTCCACACTCCACAAGATGCATTGGAGGAATTAAAAATTCTCCAAAAAAGGATATCGTGGGGATTGTAGGAATAAAAAAGAATTAAAAATTCCTTGGGAGAGGGGATGCCTAGAGGAATGTGTGATTTCAAAAATCTTACATTCACCTAGGAAAAGAGCATTTAAAGCTAGTGGCTGGATGAAAAGGACAAAGAGTTGACTTTGTGACTGATCATGATGATTAACCATTAATGACTCATTAGGAGGGGGATTAGGGGAAATGTTAGGTGATATTAATATTTGTAGGAGAATTTGACTAGGAGAGAGAATGAGTGGAGGGAATAAAAAATTAGAGGAATAATGTTAAGTGAGTTTAGGGAGTTTCTAGAAGAATGAATTAAGAAGATGATTTGAAATTAATTAGCTAAGAGGAAGATTTGTGAGGATTTGATTTTTTTAGAAGAATAAAGAAAGGGATTGATTTATTAAATAAATCAATCATATTCTATAGTGACAATATTAATTATATTTAATTAATATTGAGAGGAATTTGAATTAACATAATTAATTAATTAATTATGCGAGGAATTAAAAATAATTAAAATAATTATTTTTAAGTGTCTAAATTTTGCCCCTCTTTGAAGCAAGGTGTGATGACACATTGATTCAAAGAATAATCTTGTTTTGATGTTGATATTAGTTTGATAGGATGCCTCGGCTCTTGACTGATAGATTATGGTATGGTGATGCCCCCTTGGGAGATCAAATTAGGTATTTGATCTTTGGAGTTTTGTGAAATTGATATCCCAATAGATTTGATTTGATTTGATTGATAAGATCTAGATTCAGTTCGGTTTCAAGAAGAATTCATGCTATATAAGACAACAATGATCAAAGTGTCTGGTTTCAGGAAGGATTCATCCTATATAAGACATGATTGATCACAATATTTGGTTTCAGGAAGGATTCATCCTGTATAAGACATGATCGGAGTGTCTGGTTTCAGGAAGGATACATCCTGTATAAGACATGACTGATCACAACGTCTGGTTTCAGGAAGGATTCATCCTATATAAGACATGATCGAAGTGTCTGGTTTCAGGAAGGATACATCCTGTATAAGACATGACTGATCACAATGTCTGGTTTTAGGAAGGATTCATCCTGTATAAGACATGATCAGATCACAACGTCTGGTTTCAGGAAGGATTCATCCTGTATAAGACATGACTGATCACAATGTCTGGTTTTAGGAAGGATTCATCCTGTATAAGACATGATCAGATCACAACGTCTGGTTTCAGGAAGGATTCATCCTGTATAAGACATGATTGATCACAACGTTTGGTTTCAGGAAGGATTCATCCTATATAAGACATGATCAGATCACAACGTCTGGTTTCAGGAAGGATTCATCCTATATAAGACATGATTGATCACAACGTCTAGTTTCAGGAAGGATTCATCCTCTATAAGACATGATCAGATCACAACATCTAGTTTCAGGAAGGATTCATCCTATATAAGACATGATTGATCACAACGTCTAGTTTCAGGAAGGATTCATCCTATATAAGACATGATCGGAGTGTCTGGTTTTAGGAAGGATACATCCTGTATAAGACTTGAATCAGAATCAGAATTGATTATATGAGGAAAAAAAATAGAGGAAGAAAAATTAAGGTGGAAGGGATAGATGAGGAACAAATATGAAGCAGTCATGAGGTATTTGGAAATAAGAATACGAGATGCAAGACCGCGGAGGAAAATGGGGGCAATTGAGAACTCCATGGGATTATTGAGTTTAGGATTTGATGGAATGATGGTGAGATTTTGTGCACAATAAATGTGGAGAGCCAACCTAGTTTGATGTTGCCCTGAGTGACTTGCACCATTGATTATAGAAATCAGGATGCCATGAGAAATGCAGGGCGTGGACTGACTTTGTAGACAAACGGGAATTTCTTGCACACAACAATGCAAGTGTTAAGAAACACTAATACAAAGTTGTGGGTTCATGCAAGGAAACCCTCAAACACACCGATACCTCTTGTACACGAGAAGGTGTGTTGATAAACACCAGTACTAGGTCGCCGATTTATACAAGAAGGATCCAAAACATGCCATACTATGAAATATGCCCCAATATGCACCTATCATAACGTGCCTAGATATGGAAGAACCCAAGCAGTCGTAAATAGTGGTAGTCGTAGGGCAAGAGATGCAAGCCTATATGAAAAAATCTAACAAAATCTAACAAGTCTCTTCCTTGCAACCACATGATACCTCTTGCCAAGAGTAGAACTAGGATGGACTTGGGATTGTTTCTCAAGACTTCTTGAAGCTTAAACTCAGAGGCATAAAATCTTAGTTTCAATGGGACATTCCTTGTTCATGACTCAGGCGAAGACTTCATCATCATACACATGTTTTATTGGCAGGCGGAAAAGAAGGAATGTTGGGCATGGGTGGGCTGGATGGCAGATGATTTGTAGTATCAACATGATAGACAATGGATCCGGTTATTTACCTTGGCGTCTGCACAGAGGTTTTCACCAAGGTACTTGTCCATAGCACCACCAAGTGGTTTTCACTAATGGACGAATTGTTTTTTTCTTTCTTTTTCTGATTTTTTAATTTTTTTGTGTCATAAGGTACCTGTTTGCTAGGTTTTCACCAAAGTGACGATTTTTTCAGGATCTTTTTCTCATTTAAATTTTTTTTTTTTTCTTGCTTTTTTTTTTTTTGACAATTTAAGACTTTTTGAGGACTAAGCATAAAATATTTTGAGGTGCATGATATTCATTGGATCATCCAAAGGATCACCTTCAGGAGTAGCCAACTGATAAGCTCTTGATCCATATTCACTGTGATTACATATGGTCCAAGCCAATTAGGCTCGAACTTGCCTTTCTTTTCTCTTTCTTGTAGATTTTTCTGATTTTCCATGAGGACAAGATCACCAACTTGGAATTCTTGGGTTTTGAATTTTTTATGATAACTCATGCGCAGACGGTTTTGATATACCTAGAGATGATTCAAGGCCTTGAGGTGCCTTTCATCTAACAATTATAGCTCTTGTAAGCGGGCAATTCTGTATTCTTCCTCTGGTAGGATGTTTTACAGTGATACCCTTAGAGAGGGGATCTCGATCTCAAGGGGAAGGATGGCTTTGGAACCAAATACTAGGGAATAAGGAGTGGCACCTGTGGGGGTGCGGATGGAGGTGCGGTAGGCCCACAATGCAGGATGGATTTGGAGGTGCCAATCACAGCCTGCTTCATTGACTGTCTTTTTGAGGATTTTTATTAGGGTTTTATTAGAAGCCTCAACTTGGCCATTGCCTTGGGGGTAATATGGAGTGGAGAACCGGTGTTGGATGTTGAATTTTTGGTAGAGTTCTTTGACATCCTGGTTCTTAAATTGTTTACCATTATTTGTGATGATAACTTTTGGGATGCCATATTGGCAGATTAGGTAGTTCAGGATGGATTTGGATATTTGCTTGCCGGTGGTGAAAGTAAGAGGGATAGCCTATACCCACTTGGTGAAGTATTCAGTGGCAGTGATAATGAATTTATGTCCGTTGGAAGATGAAGGGTGGATTTTTCCAATGAGATCGAGCCCCCACTACGAGAAGGGCCATGGTGTAATGAATGGCTGCAATTCTTATGACGGTGCATGAATCTTGTCACCATGCTGCTGGCAAGGGCTGCATTTCTTCACATAATTATATGCATCTTCTTCCATTTTAGGCCAATAGTATCCTGTTCTCAAAATTTTTTTAGCCGATGTGAGTCCACTTGAGTGTGCCCCACAGACACCCTCGTGTACTTCGCGTAATGCCCATTTTGCTTCTTGTTTATCTAAACACCTTAGGAGGGAACCATCAAAATGCCTTCTGAACAAGGTGTCTGCAAGGATGGTGTAACAGGCACATCGGCGGATGAAGGTTTGCTATTGGGTTTTGGTGAGGTGTGGGGGAATGGTGTTGTCTTTGAGGAAAGCGAAGGTTTCTTGGTACCAAGGGGACTCAGGACCAATGAGAACACACACCATTTTAGACTCTGATAGGTCGTATGCCAGTATAAACAATTGCTTGACCAAGAACTCACACTTCTGACTGTGTGCTAACATTTGAAGGAGGGAGCCAATGGTGGCCATTGCATCTGCAGCCCTATTGTTTGTTCGTGGGATTTGGTCAAACTTGATTGCCATGAAATGTTGCTTAAGATCTTCAACAATGGTATGATAGGGAAGGAGTTTATCATCTTTTGTCTAGTATTCATCATTGACTTGTTTTATGATGAGTTGGGAATCGCCATAGACTTGTAATTCCTTTATTTTTTAGTGGATAGCCAAGCGCAAACCTATGATGAGGGCCTCGTATTCTACTATGTTATTGGTACATGCAAAAGCTATCTTGTATGATTTGGGGATGCCATCTCCTTGAGGTGTGACCAATAATATTCCTGTCCTCGATCCATTTTGAGTCTAGGAGCCATCAAAATACAATTTCAATGTGGAGGATGTGGTAACAGTCATAATGAATTCATCTGGTAATTCTGTGAGAAGAGGATGGTCACCTGGAAGTGGAGCTTCAACCAACTGATCTGTAATGACTTGTCCCTTGATTGCCTTTCTGTCCACATATTCAATTTCAAACTCTCTTAAGAGCATGACCCATTTGGTGGTTCTGCCAGTGAGAGCAACTTTGGACAAGAGATATTTAAGTGGATCAATTTTAGCAATTAATTTTGTCTTATTATTTAGCATATAGTGTCGTAGTTTCTATGTGCTAAACACTAATGCCAAACATGCTCTTTCAATGGAGGTGTAATTGATTTCATATCCTACCAATGTCCGACTGATGTAGTAAATGGCGTGTTCCTTCCCTTGATCATCTGTTTGCACCAATAATGCCCCTAATGCCACTGCAGTAGCACATATATACAAAATAAGGGGTTTTCCAGGAGCAAGAGGCATCAATACCGGAGGTGATGCTAGATATTCTTTTAATTTCTCAAAGGCCTTTTGACATAGGCAATCCCATTTAAATTTTGTGTCTTTACGCAACAGGTGTGCAAATGGATGGCACTTGTCTGCTAGCTGTGAAATGAAACGCCTAACAGACTGGAGTTTTCCTTGGAGACTACGCAGTTGTCTGAGAGTTTTTGGTGGAGGCATTTCCATAATAGCTTTTACCTTTGCAGGATCAACCTCGATGCCTCTGCGGGAAACAATGAATCCCAGTAGTTTTCCCAATGTGACGCCAAACACACACTTTTTGGGATTTAGGCGTAGCTTGTATTTTTCCAATCTTTCAAAGATCTGTTTTAGAATGGGGATGTGTTCTTGTCTTGTCTTGGATTTTCCTAGCAGATCATCCATGTAGTCCTCCATAATTTTGTGCAAGAGGTCATGAAAAATTGTTGTCATTGCTCGTTGATACGTAGCTCCAGCATTTTTAAGGCGAAAAGGCATGACCCGATAACAAATTGTACCCCATGGTGTTGTGAATGCAGTTTTATGCTGATCCTCATCTGCTATCCTGATTTGGTTGTATCCAGAAAACCCATCCATTAGCGATAACATTTCATGTCTTGCTGTAAGGTCCACAATCATGTCTATATTGGGGAGTGGGAAATCATCTTTAGGACAAGCTATATTTAGATCTCGAAAATCTGTGTAGATGCGGATGCCCCCAACAGGTTTGCCGATAGGTACAATGTTGGAGGCCCATTCAGCATAATCTATTGGTTTGATAAATTCCGCATTTAACAACTTTTGGAGTTTTGCCTTGACTAGGAGTGCAATATGTGGGCACATTTTGCACAATTTTTGTTTTATAGGTTTTGCATCTAGGCAGACGACGAGATTGTGAACCACCAAGGCAGGGTCCAACCCTGGCATATCGGAATAGGACCATGCAAAATTGATTTTTACCTCTGTAAGGAAGTTGATGAAGTCTTGTTTCTCAATTTCTGTGAGGGATTTGGCAATGAGCACATTTTTTGGAATGACCTTGGTGCCCATGTTGATGCCATCTATTTCTTCTATCAACAAATTTGATTTGTCCTGTGGAAGGTAACCAATGGTAGGGAGGTCAAATCCCTCCTCGTCAAGTGCCTTTTCCAGGTTTTCACTTTCAGATACGCCCTTTGTTTTTATTTCTTGTTCATCCAAAGGTGCCTCAGGGAGGTTTTCACCTAGGGAATCATATCTTTTTCTTTTATTATCTTTTTTGTGGCTAAGGGCATTGACTTGACTACCAAAGTATCTCTTTTTGTGTGGTTGAATACCCTCGATTCTGCTACAATCTTCCATATTTTGCGCTGTTAGGAGAGCAATGAGAGCATTATCATTGGTGCAGATATCTAGAGTGGGTTTGTCTTGTTGGCCCTAGTCAATTAGTTTAGTTTGGACAAGATGTAGCTCATGTGAAGTGGGAGGGGTTACAGGGGTGATGGTATTGATGTAAGAGTCCAAGAAGATATCATTCTCATATTCATAAGGCATTTCATGGAATTCCTCTTCGTCAGCGCTTTCGATATCCGAAGAAGGATTAGAAGGGGCACCAATGTTAGTAATCTTAGGCACTGGGGTGTACCCCAAGCCTCTGTTGTATTTGTAGGAGATAGGATTTATGGGTGTTTTTCTTCCTTTCTCCTCTGGTCCCAGGCCGTGTCCTTTGTAACCCATTTTTTCAACTATGGCAGATGCTTTTGGGTACATTTCTTTAGATATTCTTGTTGGATCTTCATCTTCTTCCCGGTACAGCCATGAAGAGATATCTTCTTCGAGGCTCTCGTTATCAAGTGGGCCCCATTGCTGGAAGGTGGTGTTTTGGCATTGCATGACTAGTTTTGGGTCCTTTTTTATCTCTTTTGGTTTCCCAAATGACTTAGGAGAGAGAGGGAGGTTGCCTATTAATAAGACGTCCTCCAATTTGTATTCTCCACAGCCATTGTCCAAGATCTTGATTTGATTATCTGGTTGGGATGATGTGGAGGCAAAATTTGATGTGTCAGATGGAGGCGTTGGCGAGGGTCTATTTAGTGGGCAATGATATGGATGCTTCCCCTCTAATAGTTATCAATATTGAAAAGATTGGGGATCACCTTTGATAGTGATCTCTCTTCCATTATAGGGGAATTTGATGCATTGGTGATAGGTGGAGGGTACAGCTTGCAACGAATGAATCCATGGCCTCCCAAGGAGAATGTTGTAGGGGAGGTCAAGATCTAGTACTTGGCAAGGGGTTTCAATTGTAATGGGGCCCACTTGAAGAGGTAAGGTGACCACGCCCTTTGAAATTCTTTCTGCATCATCATATGCCTTTATTGTGATCCTTCCTGATGTGTCTATCAGATCCTCAGAAAGTCCCAATTGTTTTATTAATTTGTATGTGCACGGATTAAGCCTGGATCCACCATCTATCAGGATACGTTTGACCTTGTGCTTGTGGATGAGAGCTTCGATGTGCAAAGGTTTGTTATGGTCTTCATCTGCTGGAGCATCTTTGGAGTTAAATACAATGTGTTGCTGAGCAGCAAGGTTTCCAATGAGGGCTTGGAATTGGGTGGCGTTGATGTTATCTGGAACGTGTGATTGGAGAAGGGCTTGTTCCAAAATTTCTTTATGGACCGGGGAGGTCTTGAGAAGTTCTAAAATGGAGATCTGCGGGGGTGTCTTCCCAAGTTGATCAAGGAGGTCATATCGGTGGGTGGAAGACATGGGTGGGGGGTTTGGTGGGGGAGGAACTCCTTGGATGGTGACTCTTCCTCAACGTGTAGTTGCATTGTAGTCATTCTAGAAATGGGAGGTGGAAGGCGTGGCGCCTTGAATGACTATCCTAGCAGTATTTGGTCTGCCTTGGGAAGAAGGAGAATTGACTCCTTGGATGGTTATGACATTAACATAATTGTCTACAGGTTCAATGCGACCTACCAAAAAATCAAAACCGGTTACGTGATTAGCGTAGTCATAACCCATTGCGTTAGATGATGAGCCTTTTCCTTTATCATGCTTTGGGAAGGGTTCCTAGTACATTTTGAGTTTGTCATTGTTATTACCAGGTTTTGTATTTGCTATCTCAATCTCACCTCTATCAATGAGATCTTGTATGTAGATCTTCAGTTTCATACACTTTCGTGTATCATGTCCCTTGATATGATGGTATTCACAATACTCATTTTCATTATACCATCTTGCTTTAGGTTGATTGGGGTCAAATGGGCGAGTGATTGGAAAAACCACTATACTTGCTTGGACAGGTTTTTGAAACACCACTTCAATAGGCTCAGCCAGAGGAGTGAAATCTCTTGGAGTCCTATTATTCGATCGGGGTGGTCGTCCCTGGATTGAGACATTGTTGTGAGGTTTTTGGGATTGATTTTGGTTGTTGAATTGATGATTGTTAGTGGTGGATTTTGGGGGAGCGGCCACGGTTTGGACCCGCTTTGCATTAGTTATAACATCATTGATCACATTTTTGTTTTTGGACCAGAATTTTGGCTTGACGTTATAATAAGAGGAAGAACTTTGTGTTGATTTCTGGTAATGTTTCAAGGTTCTTTCTTCCAACAAGACACGTTCGAGGGTGAGGCCCTTATCTATCAATTTTTAGAAAGGATTTGATACATTGAGATATTAAAGGTCTTGAAAGTTCAGGCACCAAGTTCTTTTGGAATAGCTCAGTTTGATGTTGTTCTGGCATATCCCACTAGAATTTCTTGATAAGATGTCAGCATCTTTGTAGGAAATTGGTGAAGGTTTCTGTAGGCCTTTGTTTTGTATTACATAAATCCATCATAGATACATCATTGCCCATGTTGTATGCATAGTGGGCCACAAATTTTTCTGCCAAGTCTAGAAAAGAGATAATGGAACCTCGTGGTAAAGATGAGAACCATGCCAAGGTGTTTCCTGTGAGACTCTTGGGAAAGAGTCTGCGAAGATAAAGGTCACTATAGGAGACTTCTTGGCATAAGATGTGGAATTATCGGACATGGTCGTGGGGATCTCCTTTGCCTTCATACTTGGTGAATTTAGGGATCTCAAATCCTGAGGGATATGGTGCAACTGATATAGACGGGTCGTAAGGACAAGGGAAAAACTCTTCGAACGAGTAAGTTTTCCTTTTATTAGTCCTTTGTTTCATGTCCTTGATGATATTTTTCATGTCTTGAATTTCCTTGATGAGATCTTGTTGTGGGCTTTGATAATGATGAATTGTATTTGCCCCAAGAATTGGATGAGCCAAAGAAGGTGTACCACCACCAATATAATGATATGATGAGGAGGTGGGAACGTGGGATGTAATGACTGATGTTGCTAGGGTTTGAGTGACAGTTGGTTGTGGTCCGCAAATGGTTGTGATGGGATTGAATACGACCCGGATAAAATTTGTGACATTGTTGGGAGGAAGGGAAGTTGGTGGAATAGAAATATGTGGTTGAATAGAAGGAGGTGGTATAGAAGTTTGTTGGAGAATAGATGAGGTCAGATTTGATAGTGGTATGGATGGTAAGGAGGAAGAAGGTGGGATGGAGACCATGGTGGGAGGTACCGCAGGTGGCATTGATTGAGCCTGGATGATTGATGGGGCTGCAATTGATTGAGTTTGAATAGTAGGTGCAGCCCTTTGTGTGGGAGTGAGGTCTCCTTATGGTTGTTGGGTGAGTGTGGATCTATTAAATTCAGGCAGAAGTTGAGCTCCATGTTCAAGGAGAGTTTTCAGAAGTGCAGTAGGATTGTGTTTAATAAACTTTTCCATTATCTCTTGGTTATAAGAATCCGCTAGGAAAGTTTGCACTTTTGGACAAAGTTCATCTTGGTTAACCATGTCAAGATTTTGACTTTGATCTTGATCACTAGGTTTCCCACTTTGTGTATGATCTTGCATGGGATCTTCATATAGGACACCAATGTCTGGCATGCCATATTGTTGTTCAACCATCTTTTTCTTTTGGGATCGAGTTGCGACCATACACGATATTTGTGATGAAAAGACTTAGGAAAAATGTGATGAAAGGACTTAAGAAATTTGTGATGAAAGGATTTAAGAAATTTGAGGATGAAAGGACTTAAGAAATTTGTGATGAAAGGATTTAAGAAATTTGAGGATGAAAAGACTTGAGAAATTTGTGATGAAAGGATTTAAGAAATTTGAGGATGAAAAGACTTGAGAAATTTGTGATGAAAGGATTTTAGAAAGTTGTGATGAAAGGATTTAAGAAAATTGAGGATGAAAGGATTTAAGAAATTTGAGGATGATTGATGAAGAAGGTATGGTAGTGATGGTTTAGAAGAAACTTGATAACTAGGTTGTCTTTGACATGAATACGACTTAATGGAGGATCAATTTGAATGACAAGTTGTATGAAGGGATATGACCACCCTGATTTGGATGATAATAGGTATTTCAAAGGACAAACTTGAATGTTGACATAGAGGATAAACTCTTAGCTTCTCTCTTGGGCTTATGAAAAATGGGACAGACAGAGTTTTGACGCAATTTTGGACTCTATGTGGGTAATGACTTGGACAATTGTTTGTGTCTTGACAAATGTTTTTGCAAAGTGTTTGGGGATAGTGATGTGTTTTTAGTCTACTCTTGGCAAGTATATATCAAACAAAGCAAACACAGTGATCAAATGCATATTATATCAAAGACACTCATGCTCATATACAACATTCTTAAGGATACAACATTCTTAAGGCTGGCAAGGACAATAGTCATTGAATCCCAATTGGTTTCCCATCTACGCTTACCCAGAGTAGACACTTCGATGCTTGACCCCACTGGCTCCCCTCCACGACACTCACTTCTCAGGGCAGCCAAGCATCAATTCCCATGAAAACTCCTCATGGTGAACTTTGTGTCTCTACTAAGGGTCATAAGAATGTGGGCCGCTTTAGAGGTCCGACCTCTTGCACCAATGACTAGAAGGTTTTTGGCCACTATGAACAAGGTGTTTAGTAAGTCTTCCCGTTAGGAGCTACCCTTCGAAGTTGCGCAAGTGCAATTGAGGCCTATAGCCCAACGAAGCACCAAGAACTTAGTAGTCATGCAAGCATGATTGAGATCTCTAGGATCCTACTAAGCACCCAATGTGAGAGTGAACTCTCATATAGCCCCAACCATTAACCCTTTCGTAGTCAATGGCCTATTTATTATAGTGAGTTGGGAACCCCAGGTCCGGGTGTACTCACTTGGGTCGTTCCCCTCTTAGCTTCTCAAAGAGCAAGTTGGGAGGGCAGGCCCGCTAGAGATAAACACACAATCAAACAAGAAAAGGTTGGAGGGTCGGGATTTTTGATCGTCTAGTAAGACGAGAGCATACTTTCCTACCTTTACACTTTTCTTAAAGACACATAAGACAATGGTTCATTCCATTTTAATTAATATCTAGGTGCCTAATTTAAATAAATGCACAATATTTGGTTGAATCAGCTAAGCAACCTGCAAAACCACTTGATTAGTAGTTTGAAAAATGGAGTCTTCAAAAAGCGTCCTGCAAAACAACTTGATTAGTAGTTTGGAAAAATAGAGTCTTCAACAAGCATCCTGCAAAAAACAACAAAATGACAAAAATATTAATTTTTTTGATTTTTTGGGAATGAATAGAAAAACATGAATAAAATTTTTTTTACTAATGACAAATGTGGATTTGAAGAAAGCTTTGATGGGTAAATGGGGTTTGACTAGGTTTTTGCCACTTTCCAAAGGATAGGCAAGCGAAAAATGGGGATTTTGGAGGAGAGATGAAGGAATGGGAAAATTTGTCAAAGAGGGGCAAAGAAGCAAAAGTTGGAGATGGATAATATGAGAAAAATTTGGAGGTGATTGGATAAAAGGGGAAGAAGTTATGGCAAACTCTAAAAATAGAGAAATATGGGATTTAGGCTTCAAAAATTGGATTTTTGGGATAAGGCCCCCAAGGAAGAAAATGTGGAAAATGGCAACGCAGAGAATCTGGTGGAGATTGGAGGAAAATGGAGTCAAGATAAAGAAGATATGGAGAAAAAATAGAATTTTTTTAATCTCAAACCATATGCTAAATCAATTTCCCTTTGCATAACATTGGAATCTCCATTACGATGTGCTTCTTTAACCAATGAAGCCACACCTTCCCATGTTAACGTGCATCCAGAATGTTGACAACATTCAATCCATACTGTCATCCAATCAAGATTGTTTGCAATATAAAAAAGTAGTGCATCTCACTCTCGACCAATTGTACAAAAAATAAATAGACGTCTTACAATCAATTTATTTTGAAGATTAAGAATTAATTAACTACAATAACATCTTATAATTACCTCTCACTTTCCTTAATCTACCTTTCCCCGTCAAGTACTCCCCTTCAAATTTGTTAATGGTGTTGGGATCCCAAATGCGATCCACGTGGATCTTTGCTACAAACTTAGGAAGATATTCAGAAATGTACACCATAGTCTGGTATACCATATATCCCTCCACCATAGAACCCTTAGGATGTGCTCTTTGTCAAACCAAAGCCTTCAAAAATTTCAAGTGCCTCTCAACCATCCACATTGACCTAGTGTGTACAGCTCCACACAATTCAATCTCCTCAACTTGGTGTATGAGGTAGTATTCTTGTGCATTGAAAAAAGCTGGAGGAAGACACTTTTGCATTTCACACATTAAATGAGGAATTTTTCTCTTCCAATATTTTATATCATCTTTATGGATTTCTTTACATGACAACCACCTACAAGGTATTCAAGATGCAAAAATATATTACATAAGAAGTAAAACAAATCGTAAATATAATATCTATACAACGAACTAAACAAATATCACTACTTATGTTATGTATTTTCCAAGATCATATATGACTTGCTTGACATTACTGTCGAAGTCGTTTGGGAGCGATAGAGGTAGAACGTACTGCAACAATTATAAAATTATCTTTTCAGTTTTTTGTAACATAATGAAAAGTACACGTATGCTCAGTACTTAAATACATACTAAAAATACAAGAACATGAATTACCTTAATGAAGGTATGCCAATCATGCATTTTCATCCCTGGCCCAAATTCACTTTTCTTTGATATGAGATTGTTTATGTTCGCAACAAATCTTGTGGGAAATCGAGTTTTTCGTATGACTTCTTTTATAGCATTGCTTCGCTGGTCCGTTAATAACCAAGGAAGCTCACTTATATTAATTTGGTCTCCATGGTTATTTGATTCAATGACATTTATCATTGCATGATTGGAATCCTGAATGTCACTACATATTTTGACAATTTTTTCTTTGTCATGCCTTCCATCCAATATTTTCCATAATGTCTCTGTTATATTCTTTCCAATATGCATACTATCAAACAAATGAACAATTTGTACCTGCTCATAGTAGGGAAACCTACTAAATTGTTGGGGATAACTTTTTATTCCCTTAGGAAGGTGGTCATTTATGCCTTCACAACCTTCATGATCATCAATCACATCATCAGTAAACAAAACAAAATAGAAAAGATGTTTTATGGCAAACCAATAGATGGAATGGCATTACCTTGATGATTAATTCTATTATATTCCAACTTCCATAGGTGAGGTGTCATTTTTCGTGGCTTTGATTTATTCTCTTCTTTCCCATTGAAAAGATGTTTTTCAATATTTCGATACTTATGATTTTTGTGGAGAAAGTGCCTATACTCATCAAACACCTGCTTTCCTAAACTTTTTGAATGATGAGATTTCATCTTTGGACCACAAACAGGACATGCAAATTTTCCCTTTGTTTGAAGACCTACAAGATAATGTATAATTGGATTAAATATGATAATTTTTTGAATTATAATGTTCATGCACAACTTAAACACTATAACATACCACAAAAATGTGTTAGCCCTGGGGCATCATGTATTGTCCATAGAAGCATCACATGGAATTGAAATTGTCTTTGTCCTATTGGTCTAGAGACGTCATACATAGTGACACCATTCCATAACTCCAACAACTCATCAATAAGAGGCTCGATATATACATTCATATATTTAACTTGGTACTTACCTAATCGAATGAACAAAAACATTACATAATTATTATGACCATTTTACTGCAATATTTATAATTAAATTTAGATGACTATATTTAAATTATAAAATACCTGGAACAATCATTGCCAACATTATGTGCTCCCTCTTTATTGACATCCATGGAGGAATGTTATTGTTGATAACAAAAATAGGCCACACTGAGTAAACAGATCTCATCTCTCCGAATGGATTGACACCGTCCCTTGCCAATGAAAGCCTGAGATTATGAGGTTCTTCTTTAAAGTGTGGCTGCTTTTCCTCTATGTCCATAAATGCTAAACCAGCTGAAGAGGGGAAAATAGATTTGAAGGTCAAATGATCAAAATATAATGAAATAAACATGCAGAATGCTAAAATATCATTAAAAGGGCATTTCACCTTGTTATTTTACCTTCTCCTTCAGATTGAGTTTGATGAAGTGAAGGTGCCCCTTGATAATGCTCCACTTGATGTGCTCCTTTGATTGCTAGATGTAGATGGCTCTCCAATGTTGTGCACAAATAGAATGAATTTGAAAAATGATAAGGATGAGATGATCAAGTTGCCAAGATGATTTCTTGATCTCAAAAGGGCAGCATAAACTTACTGGATTTCAAGATGTTTTGAATGAAGGGATGGAGCCCTATTTTATAGGAAGAGGAGAGGAAAATGGATGGCTAGGATGAATTCAAGATGAAGGCTAGGATTTACTTGTGAGCTCACACAAGGTCCAAGAGAGGGTGTGGAGACCAAGAAATATGCCTTAAAGGCATTTTGTATCTCCACACTCCACAAGATGCATTGGAGGAATTAAAAATTCTCCAAAAAGGGATATCACAGGGAGTGGAGGAATAAAAAAGAATTAGAAATTCCTTGGGAGAGGGGATGCCTAGAGGAATGTGTGATTTTGAAAATCTTACATTCACCTAGGAAAATAGCATTTAAAGCTAGTGGCTGGATGAAAAGGACAAAGAGTTGACTTTGTGACTGATCATGATGATTAACCATTAACGACTCATTAGGAGGGGGATTAGAGGAAATGTTAGGTGGGATTAATATTTGTAGGAGAATTTTACTAGGAGAGAGAATGAGTGGAGAGAATAAAAAATTAGAGGAATAATGTTAAGTGAGTTTAGGGAGTTTCTAGAAGAATGAATTAAGAAGATGATTTGAAATTAATTAGCTAAGAGGAAGATTTGTGAGGATTTGATTTTTTTAGAAGGATAAAGAAAGGGATTGATTTATTAAATAAATCAATCATATGCTATAGTGACTATATTAATTATATTTAATTAATATTGAGAGGAATTTGAATTAACATAATTAATTAATTAATTATGCGAGGAATTAAAAATAATTCAATCTTACGTACTGGGGTGTCTTAGTTAGCTGTTGTTCTTCGATTATTGTGGAATCCTTTGATGATACCGGAGTAACTGTATCTTCATTCTGTACTGGTGGATTCAGTATAGGTTCATTTGTCACACTTTCTGTTGCCGGTTCAGAGTCTATATACCTTAAAGTTCCTCTGAATTGTTCATCAATCTTTACATTTGTACTCTCAACAATTTTCTGCAATCTCTTATTAAAACATCTATATGCCTTGCTCTTAGATGAATAACCAAGAAATATTCCTTCATCACTTCTAGGATCAAATTTGCCAATATACTCATCTCTTCTAATATAACATTTACTTCCAAAATTTCTGAAATACTTAAGAGTAGGACTATTACCAAACCATAGTTCATGAGGGGTCTTACCGGTTTCACCTTTGATGTGAACTTTGTTGAATGTATAGACAATAGTGCTAACTACCTCTCTCCAATACACATGTAGATTCGCTTCTGACAACATACTTCTTGCTACATCCAAGATAGTTCTGTTTTTCCTTTCAACAACTCCATTCTGCTGTGGTGTCCGAGGTGCTGATAACTGTCTTCTGATTCCATTCACTTCATAGAATGTATTAAAGTCCTTAGATGTGAATTCTCCTCCTTGATCTGATCTTAAACATTTGATTTTCTTACCGATTTCATTTTCAACCATTGCTTTGAATAGTTTGAACTTTCCAAGTGCTTCTGATTTCTCTCTGAGAAAAGTAACCCAACACATTCTAGAATAATCATCAATAATTAATATGAAATATCTATCACCTTGTAAGGTTTTTGTTCTAGTTGGACCACACAAATCAGTGTGAATTAAATCAAGAGCATTATTGGATTTTTTTGGAATACTTTTGAAACTAGCTCTAACTTGTTTTCCAAATTGACATTCCTTACAAATTGTATTCTGAGGTTTCACAATTTTAGGTAGATCTCTTACTGCCTTAGAAGTATTGATTTTTACCATGCAATCAAAGTTTACATGACATAGTCTCTTATGCCATAACCAACTTTCATCTATATGTGAAATTAAGCATGCCTTTTCATTGTTATTCAAATGAAAAATATTACCTCTAGTCTGATTACCGGTTGCAATTTCCAAACTAGTTCTATTCATGATTTTGCATTTTCCATTTTTAAATTGTAACTGAAATCCCTTCTCAACTAATTGACCAACACTTAAAAGATTATGCTTTAATCCTTCAACATAGTAGACATTGTCAGTGTTATGCTTACTATCAAGAGATATTGAACCCTTACCTTTGATTGAATAGGCTTTGTCATCTCCAAATCTTACTAAACCTCCATTGTATTCTTGAAAGTTCAAGAATTTGCCTTTATCTCCTGTCATATGATGTGAGCATCCCGAGTCGATGATCCATTCATCCTTTGCTTCAACTTTAGCTGCTAGGGCTTGAGCAGTAGGTACCAGTTGATACTCTGTTATAGCAACAAAAACCCATCCATTGTTTGCTGGATCCTCATCAGAATCATCAGTCACACCTTCATCAGCAATGTAACAAGATTTGTCTTTGTTCTTCTTAAATCTGTATCTTTGATATTCAGGATTAGGCTTGTATGTTCTTCTTGCTTCTTCTCTTAGTCTAGCATGTCTATCAGGGCATCTTGAAGCCATATGACCAATCTTATTGTAGTTAAAACATTTAAAGGGTGCTTTACCTTCATACTTACTTCCAACTGGTCCTTTTGGCATTTTCCTTGCAAATAGTGCTTCAAGTTCTTCAAGTTCTTCATTCTCCTTCCTGGTTTCTTCAAGTTCTCTCGCATAAAAGGCTCTCCAGTCTGATTTGTCAAATGATGGAGCAGATGATGCTGATGCTTTAAAGGCCAAATCAATTTTTATAGTAGCAACAGGACCAAATTCCTCAATTTCAAAGGCTGAAAGTTTTCCAATCAATGTATCCCTAGTTACTGATGTATTAGGCATTGTTCTCAACTCATTTATAGCAGTAACCTTCATTTTATATGCCAGTGGTAATCCTCTTAAGATTTTTGAAATAATTTCATCCTCACTTAAAGTTCCTCCACAACATTTAATACCCAAAACAATTTGATTTACTCTTTCCATAAAAGCAGAAATCCTTTCATCTTCTTCCATTTTCACATGTTCATACCTGACTTAGAAGATTTCAAGTTTTGCAATCTTAACTATGGAATCTCCTTCATTTAGTGTTTCCAAATGATCCCAAATAGCTTTAGCAGTAGACCTATTTGATAATCCCATGATTTGTTGACCTGATAATGCGCTCAAAAGTGCTTCTCTTGCTTTGCAATCATTCTCTTAATCTTTAGCTAGGGTAGTTGGAGCAGTCTGACCAGCTACAACAGCAGTATAACCATTCTTTGTAACTTCCCAGATGTCTTTACCGATGCATTTCAGATGTGTCTCCCTCCTGATCTTCCATATCCCATAGTTGGTTCCATCAAGTTTAGGACTCTCCTTCCTGAAATAATTTGTAGACATTGGATCTCCTCAAGTTGTTGAACTTTTGCAAAAGAGGACTAAGCTCTGATACCAATTGTTAGGTCTTGGAGACAACTAAGAGGGGGGGGGGTGAATTAGTTGTCAAATAAATTCAAACCAAAAACTAATTAACCAACTTAATGCTTAATACCGGTAAACCAGTTAAGTATGCTCGTAGACAGTGTTAACAGTAAATTGCCATACCGGTAAAGTTTAATGCATGAAACATAAACATAAAGTCATCCACAACACATAACACCGATATTTGTACGTGGAAACCCTGTAAGGGGAAAAACCACGGTGGGAAACCTTACCCACAATCAGATGATACTACTGCAGATAGTAAGTGTACATAAATGGGGTCTGTACATGTAGAAAGGCCAACAGCCTAGAGCTCACTGCTCAATCACAAAATGGGAGTCACACTGACTATAGTTGGATGGTTAAATCCAATAAGAATGTACTACACAAAATAGCATCTTCTTATGCTGGATTCAATACTGGTGTAATGCTGATATGCTTCTACAAAAACCTAGCTTCACCTTCAAATGATGTCTTCATGTATACCTCTGCTTAATCTTGCATATACCTTCACTCAATTCTTTTTCACATTCCACACTTGATCTTGTAAATAAGATCTTACATTTATACCATACCCTAAGACCAATTTTAGTAGGTCGGCTCTGCAAGATATTACAATAAAAACATTTTACATACAATATAATATCCGATGCAATAACTGATTAAACATGTCGGCTTAATGCATTTACATCAATAATAAATCATGTCTATATCGTGCCATGCTGATCTGGAAAAGATAAATTTGTCTATGTAACCCTAGATAACCCTGGACCTATTTGCCGGTAAAAGCAAATATGCAAATATGAATATACCAATGATCAATTCTTCAAAACAAAGTGTCCACATGATGTCTTCGACATTACCAAGTATCTTCCATATCATTCTAGGTACCGGTGAACATTATATCCTGCCGGTGAACCATATACTAGTAACTGTGCAATAGTTACTTGCTTGCCGGTGAATGTTGCTGGATCTCCAAAGTTCTTGTTTTCAGTAGGTGTTGACATCAATGACAAAACCATACCAAAATACCAACAATGTTAAGTGAGTTTAGGGAGTTTCTAGAAGAATGAATTAAGAAGATGATTTGAAATTAATTAGCTAAGAGGAAGATTTGTGAGGATTTGATTTTTTTAGAAGAATAAAGAAAGGGATTGATTTATTAAATAAATAAATCATATGCTATAGTGACAATATTAATTATATTTAATTACTATTGAGAGTAATTTGAATTAACATAATTAATTAATTAATTATGCGAGGAATTAAAAATAATTAAAATAATTCTTTTTAAGTGTCTACACCATCTGCAGGCATTTGAATAATGTCATCTCGACTTCTATTGCGTGCATGGTAATCCATAAATTGTGCCAAGCTAGTGCACTTGAATAATCGTTGCATACGTGGAATAATGGGAATATAGCGAAGAACCTTGCGAGGAACCCTTTTTGTTATTTGATCTGTTTGATATCTACTGATATGAAATTCAGGGCATTCAGTTCGAAATTCATGTTGTTTATGATATACAATATGATCATTGGGACAAGCATCTATTGCTTGATACTCCATTCCAATATCTTTCATAACGACAGATAATTCTCGGTATGAGTGAGGTAGAATATTTGATGATGGTAACAAAAACTCACCTATCAATCTATAGCAACAAAATATAATTTGTTATAATAAAGAATATTAATGGTACAACGTGATTCACAGTTTATTATGACATATATGCCATGCCTTAATATATGTGACATTGTTATGTTGGATAAACCATTCATAACCTTCAAGTTCACCAACAACAATACAACAGAGAGAAGAGTTGCTTGTGAGCCTTCATAAAGGGCCTCAGATGCCTTCTCAAGTAGAGGGACATCATGAACAACATCAAGGTCATCTTCATCAACATGATCAGCTGCGCGAGTACTAAATGAGTCATGGATCAATGTATTTGTACCATCATCTTCAATTGTGTTTTTTGGCTCATGATCATCATCTTCCATGGGATCATTATCTTCAGCTTCGATATTCACACCTCCATGTTCATCCACTTTGAAAACCATATTCTCAGGGTTGTGTTGATCCATACCATGTGCTCCAGGGTGCTCGACCTATATAAAATTGATATACATAAATAAACCGTGATCATGATCTCATCATCACGTGATTTATTATGTATATAAATTGTCAAAATGATATAATGAAAACCTTACCAATGGATGATAATCATGTCCACCTTCAATGTGACCATGCAGCCTACAATGTTTCTTTGCTATTTTGGTTAGAAGTCTTCTAGTCTTTAACCCCTTACAAATTTTGCATAGACAATAACATTTTCCATCACCTTTTCTTTTCAAGTTAGACCATAATCTCGCAATTGTCTCCTTATTTTGTTGTTCGTTGATATTGTCTGACATGGTCTTTCTTCATAGGTAAGAAAATAGAAATTATTGTCTGACATGGTCTTTCCCTCAGGAGCTGGCAGATCATGCTTCCATACTTTAATTGTATTTTCTCAAAGGACAATCCTAAAAATCCATGCATTGCAAACAACCTTTTACACCTTTGTTGGTTGTGGTGGCGTCACAGAGAGTTTACATCAATAAATGAAGAACATGCAAATGCTTTTAATGCAGCAGTAGAAGTCTATCTCTTATTCAATATCTCTAGTGAAACCCCCATGATCTTTTGTTGGAGTAGAATTTGTTATATTCTAGAAAGGGTCTTGTCCTTTGTTGATGGGATATTCATCTACCTCAAGAAATAAGTGTTCTTATCTCCAACAAGAAGTGGACCTAAATGAAGATCTAGCACCATGAAATTAATCCTCAAAAGGATTACTATAGTTAGTTTTGGTAGATAATAATCTGGGTAAAATACTAATGTGGCTTTACTAAACATTATGTACTAGCTTAGCATACTCTAACAACTTTGGTGTGACATGCTACATCCAATTAAGTCTCCATCGGTATCTCTATTGTGTTTATGGATTGGGATTCAATGTACTCTTTTTATACACATATTTTACTTTCAACTGAGGAGGTTTGTATGTACTTACTTGTCTTTCGATTGTATCCCTATTTCAAGAATTTCTTCTATCAACAAATCATTTGTTGTAAGTTGTACAAGTGGAAGCTTGAACATGCCTTCCATGCTAGCCTTGTTGATACGTTCAACACCATCTTGTGCAACAAATCTTTAGAACTTCATTTTTCTGAATTGAAGAGTGAGTAGTAGGGACAATCTAAGACACTTACAAAGGTTTTGGAAGAGAGATAAATAGACCTAAATATTATGGCTTAATAATGATCAATAGGTAAATAGATAAGAAACTCTCAATATCAAAATGACTTTCTCAATTGTCTTTACTAGAAATGGATAGATCTACTAATAATGGCTTTATGACTGTATGTTAACTTTAGACTCAATCCAAGAAGAGCTATAACTAATATGCGATATCTAGATTTATGATCTCTATAATATAACAATCCCATAGTTATGTTTCCACGCATCTATACCACAACACAAACATCATGCTAGTGTTCAGCCATAGCAATGGATATCCTAATTATAGAATGTGAAATATGCACATAACTATAAATAAAGATTAAGAAAAAAAAAGAAAGATGCTTATTGCAAACATAAATGACTAATGGACAAGAATTGAATTCATTGTAGATAGTTTTGAATATCAAATTCACTTATTTGTGTGCATTTAGTAACTCATGTACTTGTGGCCAACCATTTATCTCTTTCATAAATTAAACACTTATTAATAAAATTAAATGGCCGAGTAATTATGTTTTAGTTGAAATTGAAAATAAAATATTTTATTTCAGGACAACTCACACTATTCCCTATCATATTTTAGACTCTTGGTTTTGTTAGTAGTGGTTTGATGTCTTTGGAGCTGATCATTGCATTTCTTTAGTTACGTTTGCCAGCCTACTCCCAGCCTGTGCCAAAATGGGAGCTTTGGAACAGGGTATGGACATCCATCAAAGCATAAAAGATAGAGGAATTTTGTCAGATGTAGTTGCAACTGCACAAAATGGATTTGTTGAGAAGGCTTTAGAAACTTTCAAGCAAATGCAATTGGCAGGTGTAAAGCCAAATTCCATGACCATTGCTACTATCCTCCCTGTCTATGCCAAAATGGGAGATTTGGAACAAGGTATGGACATTCATCAAAGCATAAAGGATAGAGAAATTTTGTCAGATGTTGTAGTTGTAACTGCCTTGGTAGACATGTATGCAAAATGTGGAAGCATAGACAAGGCACGTGAACTATTTGATAGAATGCTTGAAAGAAATGTTGTCTCGTGGACTGCAACGATTGCTGGATATGCACAAAATGTATTTGTCGAAAAGGCTTTAGACACTTTCAAGCAAATGAAATTGGAAGGCATAAAGCCAAATTCCACAACCTTTGCCAGCACCTCCCTACCTGTGCAAAAATGGGAGCTTTGGAATAGGGTATGGACATCCATCAAAGCATAACAGATAGAGGAATTTTATTAGGTGTTGTACTTGCAAATGCCTTGCTTGACATGAATGCAAAATGTGGAAAAATGGACAAGGCTTGTGAATTGTTTGATACGATGCTGTAAAGAGATGTGATCTCATATGAACAATAAACATGTGCGCATACGGGAGGAAGGGATTGCTGATACAAAATTGAACGCTCACTCCTCAATCACAGTTCTATGGTTTTATGAGATTAAACTAGGACAATTAACCACTACATGTATATTTTTTGCAACATGAAATTAAAAACTAGGGCAATTTGAATCTACCTCCTGCGTGGGATTTCCTTCGACACGGGTTTGATGTTCTTGGGGGTTGAAGTTGTCATGGACACCTACATGGGATTGCAATTCACAAATGAATTCCCTACCTCTTTTTTTATTTTGTAATGGCCGCTGTCATCGAAATTATGATGAACTCAAGCACTTTTTTGAAAAAAAGAAAATTCTTATTGCTAATGCCTTCTTCGTCGAAACCAAATGGGCAATTTCCATCGGAATTACGATGAATGCAGGCATTTTTTTAAAACAAAATTAAATTGGCCACAATATACCTTCTCGATCGGAAACCTCAGTCGAAAATCTAGTCCAAATGTATTAGTGTATATATACCAACCCGGGACCTAAACAATCGGGTTAGCCACCTAAAAGATAATACAATAAATCCATTACATAATCCCACAAACCAATGATAAACCAAGTTGGCCTAAGACTGAAACAACATAAACCAATCAATAAATCCAACCAATAACGCCTCGAGAGCATCAACGAAAATGTTACATAAGCGAGTCCATAACCTAATAGAATAACATTAAGACTAGACCTAAAATAGATTGCCATAAACCAAATGCAACACCACCGATCAACTGGAACGTGAACATGATAATCATCAGCATCCTGATAACCTTCTAGAAGCCACACCAGCACCACTTATTAGATTCACCAAAAGATCTTCAACAGAGCTCTACCGGTAAAACCCTTACCAGTAACCAAAAGGCTTACTAGAACAAATGATATCTTCCAGATCATCAAATCTCAAACCAACTGAATGAGATACACATTAGGAACACATGAATAACCAATCCAAACCAATTCCACAAGCCGAAAGATATGGGACAAGATCTCCAGATCAACATCATAAACCGACCACTCTACTGGTGTTGGAGATGTGCCTCAAATTAACTTGACTTGTGTTCAGACTGATCAGAGTAATCTATCTCGATGGAATAGTTGTCTCTATGACTCTTTCCAATGGGCCGATTGAACCCTCTTCTTGTGATCGGGTTATCGGGTGAGCAAGTCTGAGATGATCCAACAGTGGTCTCTAGGTCGCGATGGGAAACTGATTGTTAGAATATCCATCACGACCCAACGATAAAGAAGAGCTTCATTCTGACGGTTAGTGAGGCCATGTTAAGGTGGTAAGGTAGGGACTCTCGAGCCAATCAGAAAGTGAAACGTGGCATAAGTGAGCGGCCCAGGTGAGATAAGGGTTGTGAAAATCAAGAAGATCCAATGACATATCCGAGGAAGATCAACGGTGGAGTAAAATTCTAAGACTATCAGCGGCTGTCATTGTACAAAGGTTGTGAGGTGCCCAAAATGTTATCCCTCACGACATGGTGACCAAGTGGTGGGACCTGGCAAGAGAGTGGCTAAGGTGAGTTAAAGGCTGAGTAGATTGTAGATGATTGGATGATGATTGCAGAAGATCCAATGGTGGTCACTAGATCACGATGAGAAATTGCTCGTTAGACTTTCCATCGCGACCCAGTGACAAAGAAGAGCTTCATTCCGAAAGTGTCCATGACAGACTGGTAAATATGCGAGCTAGAGGTCGAGCAAGTGGAGTAGAGACTGACTACAGGTGTACGCTCGAACTAGAGTCCAAAAGATAAATACTTGGACATTGAAGATGGTCTTGTCGGTGTATATGAATACGAACCGACCCGACTTCCTGGTGCATTTGGGATATTGTGTTTCTCATGAATGCAGACCGATGCAAATGGTTAGTCTTCAAACCATTGGTGCAGTTGCTTAGATGAACTGTCGACAATCTGATATATGTAACCATTGGATAACTATGGTGGAACTGATATCCGATATCCGATTGTAGTGTCCAGTTTGTGAGAATTTGAGAATGAATACTTGTAGTTGTAGACTAAAACTTTATTGTAAATTCATTTACTGGAAATAAAGTGTTTCAATTGTTAGTGGTGGGTTTTTTCCTGAAAGGGTTTTCCCACGTAATTCTTGGTGTTTTGTCTCTGTATTGATTCTCTGTGTTTTGTCTATGTTATTCTTAATGTTCTGTAAGAGTTTTAAACTGTATTCTTGCATGATCTTCCCTGTTAATTGACATTAGGAAGGTGTTTCTGCACTATGCTTTCCTTACAAGTGGTATCAGAGCTTGGCCCATTTTGTTATCCTTGTTGGGTAGGGTTGGTTTTTTGTGTCAGTTCTATTTTAGTGGGAGTCTTGCAGAGTGTCTACTTGTTCATTTTATAGGTTAAGATGGCGAGCACCTCAGGGCACATAGACATGGAAAAATTTAATGGTTCCAGTTTTGAACTACGAAAACTCAAGATGGAAGACTTGTTGGTCAACCGAGACCTTTGGATTGCTATGTCTAGGTAGAAACCTACAGACATGAAGCAAGAGGATTGGGAATTAGCTGACCAAAAAGCAAGGGGTCTAAACAGGCTATGTCTTGCTGATTCTGTTATGTTAAACGTCCATGAGGAGAAGACTGCACATCTTCTCTGGAATAAGTTGGGAGATATTTATCAAGGCAAGTCTTTGGTGAATAAAATTCTTGAGGAAGAAGTTGTACTCTCTAAAGATGGATGTGGGAACACCATTGGCAGACCACTTGAATTTATTCAACATGGTTCTTGCATAGTTAACTTCTGTTGGTGTGACCATTTAGGAAGAAGAATGTTGCATGTTGCTGTTGTGTTCATTGCCTGACTCTTGGGATCACTTAGTGATGGCTATCAGTAGTAATACGACCCAGTTCAAGATGGATATTGTGGTTAATACTCTTTTGTCAGAAGAAATGAGAAAGAAGTCTTCTGAGACAAAAAAAAGATACACTCTTTGTTTGAGGCAAACTGAAGGACAAAGACAAGAAGAAAGGAAAGAAGTCCAAGTCCAAGTCTCAAGAGAGATCAAAATCTCCAGGCAAGAAGTCAAAGGTGAGGTGCTGGAACTATGGGTAAAAGGGGCATATCTGAAAGGATTGCAAGGAGGAGGAGAAGAAGAATTATTCTAACACTGAATCTTCTCAAAGTGATGCAGATGCATTTGTAGCAACCCTGACAGTGCCTACCTTAGATGACACCTAGTTAGTATATTCTAGCCCATCTTTTCACATGACCTCCCATAAGGAGTGGTTCTCAAAGTATGAATCGTATGTTGGTGGAAATGAATAATGGGCTAGTGATTCTACATTGGAGATTGTAGGGAGAGGCAGAATTAAAATTCAATTCCTAGATGGTAGATTCAAGGGGATCAATGGAGTTCTTCATATACCAAGTTTGGCAAGAAACCTTCTCTCTGTAAGTAAACTTAATGATGTTGGAGTACAAGTTACATTTGTATCTAGTGGTTGCAAGATGACTAAGAGTTCCATCATATTGGAAAAGGGTGGTCGCATTGGTACACTGTATAAGTTAAATGCTGAAACTATATGTTGTAATGTAACCTTTGAAAAGTCAGTTAAGACAACTATAATGATGCATAATGCTAATTAATTGGAAGCTAAACTTCCTGCTAAGAAAACAATGCTCTGACATAATAGGTTAGGCCACATAGGTGAAAAAGGTTTAAAAACTTTGAAGAATAAGAATCTGGTTGAAGGTCTAGATGATTGTAGTTTTGAGTTCAATTTATGCGAACATTGCATATATGGAAAACATAACCATGTTCAATTTTATACCAGTTCTCATAAATCTTCTGACATTCTAGATTATGTTCACTCTGATGTGTTTGGTCCAGTAGAGGTTCCTTCTTTGTCTAAGTCTAAGTATTATGTATCTTTTGTAGATGATTATTCAAGAAGGGCATTTGTGTACTTTTAAAAAAGTAAATCAGAAGTGTTCAGTTAGTTTAAGGAGTTTAAGAACCTTATTGAAAATCAGATTGGGAGAATGATTAAATGTTTAAGAATAGACAACGATGGTGAATACTGTAGTGCAAATTTCAACAAGTACTGTGTTGATCATGGAATTAAGAGACATAAGACCGTACCTTACACTCCACAACAAAATGGAGTTATGGAAAGGTTGAATCGGTCTCTAATGGAGAAAGCAAGAAGCATATTGAGCGGAGCTAGGCTGGAACAAAATTTTTGGGCTGAAGCAGTTGCTACAGTATGTTACCTGCTAAATCACTCTCCTACTTCAACATTGTTTGACAAAATGCCTATGGAAGCATGGTCTGGTAAGAAACCTTCTTTAAGGAACCTTCATGTTTTTGGTGTAGAGGCATATGCTCACGTGCCTGATGTTAATAGATCTAAGTTGGATAACAAAGTTTTGAAATGTATCTTCATTGGCTATGGAGTTGGTGTGAAAGGATACAAACTTTGGAATCTAGTGACCAGTAAGGTTATGTACAACAAAAGTGTGATTTTTCATGAGCTGAAACCTATGTCACTAGATCACAGCATAGGAAAGAAAGGAGAAGCTGAGGTTGAAATCCCTCCAGCTAAGGAAGAATCTCTAGAGATACCTGAAGATGAGGAGAGTTCAAGCAGTTCAAGTAGTTCTGAAGAAGAACATGATGATGAGCCTCTAGTTGAACCTCAAGAAGCCTCAACACCAGAGTTGAGAAGATCTACTCGAGAGAGGTAGCAACGTAATAGGTATACACCTAATAAGTATAGTCACTCTATGTTGAATGTTAATTGTGCTTATGCTTTACTTGCAGATACTAATGAGCCTAGGACTGTCAAAGAAGCTATTAAAATTCCTGATTCAGATTCCTAGTTGGAAGCCATGAATGATGAAATGTGATCATTGGATAAAAATGGAACTTGGGATTTGGTGCCATTGCCTAAAGGAAGAAATCCTATAGGCTGCAAGTGGGTGTTCAAAAAGAAGAATGGTCCAAATGGTAGCATTGACAAGTACAAAGCAAGATTGGTTGCAAAGGGGTATTCTCAAAAGGAAGGTATTGATTGTGGAGAGATCTTTTCTCCTGTGGCTAAGCTGACATCTATCAAATTTCTCTTATCACTTGTAGTAGCATATGATTGGGAGATTGAGTAGATGGATGTGAAGATTGTTAGGCCCAATATGGAAAGCTAATGTACTGAGAGGGGAGGGGTGAATCAGTACATCAAATCCTTTTCTTAACAATATCTTTACTGTTATGCATGAACTGAATAGTGCAGTAACATAATATAATGCTAAAACAAATAAATAACAATCATACATGATTCACGCCATAACACAAATATTTTGGTTACACAGAAACTCTTGGTTAGAGAGAAAAACTGCGGTGGGGATGGCACCCACAACTTCACTACTGTAATAATAAAGGTTGCTCGGTTAGAGCTACATGTTTAGCTATTTCTGATAGCTTACCTTGTTAGGAGTATCAAGATCTGTTAGATCTACCTTGCTAAAGGATTTTACAACACTTAATCTAAATGCTTGTAATGCCCTGCCAGGAAACCCCGAAGGGGGAAAGCTAAAACACTCAAATGGAGTGTAAATATATATTTTTTAAATAATAATAAGAGTGTTAATAATAAGGCACCACATTAAGATACATTGGATTTATCTAAAGCTTAGATAACACAGCGGAAGACTAAACGAACCTAAGGAGTTTCCCAACGTGATTACGTAACCTTACACCTAACCCAACTCGGGACATTTGATCCAATTAAGCTAGATTTCTTAATTACAAGTTAATACTTAAGACATGGATATAATATGTTCGATGAATTGACATTTTAGAATTTAGGAAGCGTTCATCTATTATGATTGGAGATGAGGCTAACCTGAGGATATTTACTCAATGAATTTTAAACGTAGGCAACTTAAGAATTCTCCCATTAAGGTTTAAATATGGTTAACTTGACGAGTCCATCCATTTAGATACAATGTAACTAATATATCGAGGTTCATTTATTTAGGTTTAAAAATAACCAACCAAATGAGATCATCCTTTATAGTTAAAATATGGCTAATAAGATGGAATTCATTCATTAGGGATTAAGATGTAAACAAACAAAATGAAGTTCATTCATTAGGGTTTAAACATAACCAACTATTAAATCGTAGTTCATTTATAGAGGATAAAATGTAAATAGCCAAATGAAGATCATCCATTAGGGTTAAGATATAGGTAACTTAATGAGTTCACTCATTTTAGTTAAAATAAAGTTAATATGAAGAAATACATTTGCTAAGATTAAGATATAAACAACTAAATGAGTTCTCCCATTTTAGTTCAATTATAGCTATTATGATGAAGTTCATTTATAGAGGTTAAAATGTGGGCAACCAATTGAGTTCTTCCAATTATAAAACTAATTTGGTGAGGATTATTTGTTTAGAATAAAACATATATAACTAAATAAATTCATCCAATTTAGTGAAATATAGCTAACATGACAATGTTCATTTATTAAGATAATATGGTAAGCAGCCGAATGAGGTTCATCCATTAGATTTCAATTTAGATATTATGACAGTTAATCCAATATTTGTTACCCATTCAATACGTTCAAATTACAAGCTTTATGACAAGTTAATCCATTAATTGCAACCTAGTGAGTTTCCTCCCATGCTTACTTCTTTTCATTAACATTAACAAAATACTTTTCATATTCATATCTACAATCTTTTATGATCATAATTACCACATTTAACAAAGGGACTATATACCTACATTCTAAATTTAACTTCATCTAATCCCTATTACACACTTACAAAATACATCCATACATACTAGCACTAAGAATGAAACAAGAGAGACAAAAGCATCACATAACACAAAAATGATCTCGGAGTTCACCCCTAGAGGGCTACATCTCCGGGTCTGCTCAAATGCAAGACCCCTCTGGCAATTAATATAGTTAAGGTTACATAAGTTTCATGTCATTTACATCTTGCCTTATAGACAAACACAACCACTATACAACGACCACTTCGGTCAATAAATACATAAATGATTCCTTCATAGAAGCTGATCCAACTGAACACATCAAAAACAATTATAAAGGTCTGTTGTCTGACAGTTCCCTAACTAGGGACTTGACCGACTATGACCAAACACAAGCAACCAGATGGATGACAGAGTCTAAACAAACATAACAGGGTCTTGCCATCACTTTAAACTAAGTGAATACTAATAAATTAAACTTGTCATATTTCCATTTGTCTATTTCCCAATGCCGAGGATGAGTAAACCTAGCCCATTTATTTTATCAAATGAGATATCATTAACTTACTAATTTTTCCAAGGGTACATTGTTAAATTTATGTTATTTTTAATAGCATCTCATTTTAGTTTTCAAAAGTAAGATCCAATGATAAAACATTTCATTTTCCAATTACTCCTAAACTTTAGTATTCCACTTCTAAATTTTCCAGATGACCTATAACATTAAAATCCAAAAATAATATATCCTTGGATAATATATTATTTTTAAACATCACCAAATAATAATTATATTTTAATTCAAAAATCCCCCATAAAAATATAATTCCCTTGCATATACTAAACAAATACATGATCTAAAGGTATGAATTTAGCATATACTTCTCTATGTATATACGTGCCTAAATTAATAAAGCAATGACTAAACAATAATTATTATGCATTGAAAGTATACTCCAAATTAGGAATCAACAATTAATATATATTATTATAAAAATTATCACAATTAACATATATTTAAATCTATCCATTAATAAATAATTAATATATAATATATAACTAATATAATATATTAATTCAAATTTAATAACATTAAAACATTTTATTTTATTTATTTTTTAAAAAAATTAAAATTAAAATTTAATTAAAAAAATAAAATTTGTTTTAACAGCCACACGGTTTCTATCATTTCTCAAAAACTCAGAACTTTATTTTTACAAAATTTATATAAAAGTTATAATGCAAAGTCACGAAGAAACCCAAAACATTTTGTAGAAACCCAGTTTGTAAATTTGGAGATATTGTTGACATTCTAAAACAACATTTTCTGTCATTTCTCAAAAACCCAAATCTCAATCATTCACAGTCACAGATATATATATATATATATATATATATTTCCAGAATGTTCAAAACAATAAAATGGGGAAATTTTCCCAGCAAGTTCATGATTTTCCCAAAAAACCAATAGCTTTCAGATAACAAAATTTGCTCAAACACGAAACCATTTAAACATTCTTGAATCCAAAAACAAACAATATTCACAATTAATACTCAAATTTTAAGAACATTCCTAGATATTTTTTAAACCAGCATTTCATGAAGATCCACCAAATACCATTTTTATTTTGATTTAACAAAGAAACAAAAGGGAAAAACCGGGATCCTACCTCTTTAGCATTCCTAGTAAGATTCGAAGAAGAGCCCCCAACCTACAGTTGTAGAAATCCATCCTTGCCAAAATCCCCTAAATCTTCATCCCCATATTTTTCTTTTTCAAAAATTCAACAACCCCCCAAAATATTTTTCAACCTAGGTTAAATGAATCACATTTTGACCTAATTTCTAATTTCAAAATTTAAGCACCTTTTAAATAAAAAGGAAATAATAATTCTTTTCAACTATTCGAATAATTTAACTTGATTTTCTAATTAAAATTAAAATGCTTCTCTCTTATTAATATTTTTTAATTAATTAAGCCAACATTTATATTTCGCAATATTGACAAGGGTAAATATTTAATTAAATAATTTTCAAAATCAATCTTTTACACTATATCAAACTTTACAAATTAAAAATGATTTTCTTTAAATAATAAAAATTACCCTTTCTTTTCCAAAAAGCAAAAGTGGTTAAATTAATTATATTTCAAATAACTTTAAATATTTCATTTTTTTAAAACGTATAAACTAATTAAATTCATTATTTAAAATTAACCATTAATTAAATTCGCTACAACATAAAGAAAGTGATCCTTTTAATTAATGATTAATCACCTAAAAGAAACCTATTTATTTTGATTTCTCAACTACTAATGCGTAAATGAACACATTAATTCAAATTACATACTTAAGCTTGCTACAAATATAAATACAGTGATCTCTTAAATTAACGATTAATCATATAAAAGAAACCTATCTATTTTAAATTTTTCAATTACTAATGCGTACATCCACACATTAATTGGAATTAAATACTTAGGATAAAATACTCCATTTACCACACGCAAGGCACATAAACCAAGAAAGTCCACCAGTCACATGACACGCAACCCAAAGGACAAAGGAACCCTACGGACCACACACAATGCTCACCTGATCATGGCTAAGGAAAGACGAGAGTTTTATGACCACCTAATCTAAATTCTAAGGATAAAGGAGATATACTCCACCCTGCGAATCCCGATGGAGATGAACCTTGCACCTAGGCGGTATAGTACCTACAATCTCCTACAACCATGAGTCACGCAAGCATACATATATATACATATTCAAAGAAGGCGTTAGCTCAAGATTTATAACAAGAATTAGGGAAACAATTACATCTACACAAGAATCGATGCAAAAGCACAATAATAGGTATGCACAATTATTTATATTATCTAATCTACAACATTACATCATAGTTAATCAACCATTCAAGAATGCCACATAGGAAGTCAACCAAGGTCAAACAGATTTTCCAAGGCCGACTAGGGTAGGGGCATTACAATACTGCACCTGGTTAGAGGCTTTACAATTTATAGACTTGATTAGAGTCTTTTACCCTGTTAAAGGTTTCTCTTACAACTTCAAAATATTACAATAAAATCATTACAAATATCTGCAACTTTACATCTGGAATGTTATAGCAGATTCTATGTGCTCAGAATAAGATTACCTTGCTTAGAGCATACCTCGGTAACCCATATAGTAACTTGGTAAACCCTTCTGTTTACTCTGTTCTTTGACTGTTCTCTGAAATCCTTCTTGGTGACCTCTGTGTCTCTGTAATAGTCATAACACTTAGTGCTTTCACATGTCTTGCTTCATATATTTCTATATCTTCCTTTTTGTCATACTACATGTATATATCTGATCTTAATCCATGTTGTATAAATAGATCTCTTATGTCAGTGATCCATTCATTGCTTCGATCTTACAAACATGTTTTATCGAATGAATAACCATGCAAAATATTTCATTGGTTAGATGACCTCAAAATCATACACAATCTTTAAGTGCAATTTCCAATGTGATAACGGTTCTATGTTCCTTGATCTTGTAACATGTTTTCATATGTATGTCCAGGTTCAATGAATCTGGTAACACATTTTACTCAGTGTATATCAACTCGGTGTGTCATCTTTGCTGCTCGGTAGACATGGAATGATACTCGGTAGACAGCTTGGTGCATACTAGGATCTTGACTACTTTCTTCTATAATCGACTAGATTGTGCATACCGACTAAATATTTCGGTAGAGATAACCGACTAGAGTATATAGAATAACTTTGAACATAAAACTAATGGCAACTTGATAAGTAGTAGCAAAGACAATGTTTCTTCATGGTGATCTTGAAGAAGAAATTTATGTCTCAGCCTGAGTACTTTGTGGAAAAAGGTAAAGAACATTTGGTATGCAGACTTAAGAAGTCTTTGTATGGTTTGAAACAGTCTCCCAGAATGTGGTATCAAAAGTATGATACATTTGTTTTGTCCTTGGGATTTGTGAGATCAAAAGATGATCATTGTGTTTACTACAAAAATGAAGGTGATATGATTCTTGTCATAGCTTTGTATGTAGACGACATGCTGTTCATAGGAAATACAAAAGGAATGATCTTAGATTTAAAATCTCAGTTATCTATGAAATTTGAAATGAAGGAATTAGGAGCAACAAATTACATTCTAGGAATGGAGATCAAAAGGAATAGATCTAAGAGGAAACTTTGGCTTAGTCAGAGAAAGTATATAACCAATGTTCTTGACATGTTTCATATGTCTGACTATAAATCATAGGTTGTTCCCATCTTGCAAGGAACTAAGTTGTCTATGCTTTATAGTCCAAAATCTCCAAAAGAGATATAAGACATGAAAAGTGTACCTTATGCAAGTGTTATTGGTAGCTTGATGTATGCTATGGTCTATAAAAGACCAAACATTGCCCAACCAGTGGGAGTACTTAACAGGTTTATGTTGAATCCAGGAAGGCCGCATTGGGATGCTGTAAAGAGGGTGTTTAGATATCTGAAGGGAACTTCAGATTTTGCTATGTGCTATCATGGTCATTTTGATGATTCAAAGAAAACTCTCAATGTATGTGGTTTTGTGGAATTTGATTGGGCAGGAGACATAGACAACAAAAGATCCACCAGTGGATATGTTTTTGTCATGAATGGTGGAGCAATTAGTTGGATGAGCAAGCGACAATCTATAGTCGCTTTGTCCACTACAGAGGCAGAATACATGGCGGCGACACATGCTTGTAAAGAAGTTGTCTGGCTTAGGTGTTTGAGTTCAGATATTGGTTTTGATGCAGGGCAGGTTGAAATTTGGAGTGGCAGTCAGAGTACCATATATTTGGCAAAGAATCCTACTTTCCATGCTAGATCAAAGCATATTGATGTTCAGTATCACTTTGTTCGTGACATGGTGGAAGATGGAAAAGTTTATCTTAACAAGGTAGACACTTTGGAAAATGTTGCAGATGCCTTGATGAAACCTGTGACCACTCACAAGTTCAGGTGGTGTTCTAATTCTATGGGTCTTGATACCCATGTTTCTCAGTAACGTCTGGAATGGTAATCGACCCAATGAATTCCTTGTCGAGTGGGAGTTTGTTGGAAATGTGCCTCGAATTAACTTGACTTGTGTTCAGATTGATCAGAGTAACCTATCTGAATGGAATAGCTATTGATGTGACTCTTGTTGATGGAACCCTCTTCTTGTGATCGGGCTATCAGGTGAGCAAGTCCGAGATGATCCAACGGTGGTCGCTAGGACACGGTGGGAAACTGCTCGTTAGAATATCCATTGTGACCCAGCAACAAAGAAGAGCTTCATTCTGATGGTTAGTGAGGCCATGTTAAGGTGGAAGGGTAGGGACTCCGCAACCAATCAGGAAGTGACACATGGCATAAGTGAGCAGCCCAAGTGAGATAAGGGTCGTGCAAATCGAGAAGATCCAATGATAGATCCGAGGAAGATCAACGGTGGAGTAAAATTCTGGGACTATCAGCAGCTGTAGGCTGTATCGAGGTTGTGAGGTGCCCAAAATGTTATCCCTCGCGACATGGCGACCAAGTGGTGGGACCCGACAAGAGAGTAGATAAGGTGAGTTAAAGGCCGAGTAGATCACAGATGATCAGACGATGATCGCAGAAGATTCGACGGTGGTTGCTAGGTCACGATGGGAAATTTCTCATTAGAATTTCCATCGCAACCTAGCGACAAAGAAGAGCTTCATTCCAACGGTGAGTCCATGACAAATTGGCAAAGATGTGAGCTAGAGGTTGAGCAAGTGGAGTAGAGACCGACTATGGGTGTGCACTCGAATTGGAGTCCAAAAGATAAACGCTTGGACATTGAAGATGGTCTTATCGGTGTATATGGGTACGAACTGACCCAACTTCCTGGTGCATGTGGGATATTGTGTTTCTCATGAATGCAGACCAACGTAGATGGTTAGATTTCAAACCATTGGTGCAGTTGCTCAGATGAACTATCGATAATCTGATATATGTAGCCATTGGATAACTATGGTGAAACTGATATTTGGGATCCGATTATAGTGTCGAGTTCATGAGAATTTGAGAATGAATACCTATAGTTGTAGACTAAAACTTTATTGTAAATTAATTTATTGGAAATAAAGTGTTTCAACTGTTGGTGGTGGGTTTTTCCCGAAAGGGTTTTCCCACACAATTCTTTGTGTTATGTCTCTGTGTTGATTCTTTGTGTTTTGTCTATGTTATTTTTAATGTTCTGCAAAAGTTTTAAACTATATTCTTGCATGATCTTCCCTGTTAATTGAAATTAGGAAGGCATTTTCGTACTGTGCTTTCCTTACAACCGGAACCTGGTAGACAACAAAACAACTAGTGTTGACATCAATGACAAACATCAATGCAACACATAATCAATTCCTCCAAATTGCCAACATAAACTATATAGAAAACTTTTCAAACAAGTCTCGTGCCTTTTGTATACTTCCACATTTGCATTTCATGTCTTTGTATGCTATCATACAATGCACCACCACTGTGTTGTATTGAGTATAATAATGCAAAGGGTTTGTGCAGAGAGAATACAAATCTCAATGATCTTCGTTTATGTGCTGACCCAAAATGAAGCCCTCTTTTCACAAATGCCTATGCCCTGTGTGATAAATCTTTTGTGCTTTGTTTGTACATGTCACTGAATCATTGCATTCTGGTTGCACCTGACAAAATTCTTCTATCCTATATGCTTTGATGGGTGCCCACTCACTGTTCCAAGACTCCATTTTTGGTTGGAGTGGCATTTGATCATTCTAGCATTCATGACACTGAAAATGCTTCAACCTTCATGGGCAAGAAACCACTGGGTTCTTAAAATACTTGATCCTTTTCATTCTTTACTTGCCATGTTGTATTTTGTTCATCTCTTCATACACCGTCTGACAAATTAGTTGCATTATGGTTTGGGACATTAGGGTTTGACCTAACTTTAGTTGCCCTAACTTTGTTTCTCACCTTGGAGAAAGATACCCCACATTACTTTTTTATTGTCTTACTTTTCCCTATGGGATTGAAGGGGAAGTAAGATCCCTCCCCCATGGGCCCACACTATTCCTTTACTCCCTCAAGATGTCATGTGGGATGGAGGGACAGAGCCTCCAAGAAAATTTTATTTCCCTTTTCTCTATCAAACACTTTCTTGCGGGGGGGTCCCAGTACTTTGAAATTTTATTTTAAAATTAAGATCAAAGAACTATTTTTTAAACATGTCACCAAAATGATTTTGACCATATTTCATGATGCCTAGATTTTAAATCATTTAATTATCCCCCTTTTTCTCATTGTCTGACATTTAAATCAATGAAATGATTTAAATTATTTAAATTGTTTTGGTTATCCAAAATGATTTGAATATAATATTATGTAAATCGAATTGATTTAAATAATATTCATTTCATTTGCTAGGCTTATTGGGTTGCAACCTTAGCAGGGTCCCTGGGGGGCCTAGCCTAATTTTTTTTGTTTCGGCAAAACTGACCCTTGAGAATGCTTTGGAACTTCAACTGAATATGTTTTGGATTTGAGAAACTAAATGAGCGATCATTAAATTTGACATTTAGTATCTCTGAGCTATGATCAAAACAACCCAGGTAACCTCTAGAATTGGCTTAAAAAACTGACCAAATCACTTCCCCAAGCCCTGAAAGCTGGCAATCCTGTAAAATGTCATACAAGGAATCTAAAATGCCAAAAAATAGCTCATTATGATACCCGAGGTGAGATATTTTAATCTCTAATGTTTCTTACTCATACTTTTTTGAAAATGCACTTTTCAAACCATCTTCAGACCCATCCAAACACTGAATTGAAAAATATCAAACTTCAGTTCCAAGGGCCACCACTTGGAAAACTGGTACATTTGGATACAATGAGCATGTGCACAAGAGGTTTTGGCTTGATTTGATCACATGTGCAAATTATTAGCACCCAAACTTGCCTTCTCTGAAAAATTCTAGAAATGATGATATTCAAACCTTGAAAAAGTCCACTTGGAATTGGCTTTGAATAGATATCAAATGAGGTACTGGGGGGCTACAAACTAGAAAAATTGTAGATAAATATATAGGGAATCATTGGGAACCTTCACCTTTGTATACAGGTCAATAGCTGATTAAATAAAAATTCAAATGTTGGGCCATTTTTGCAGATTTTACACAATTCACTTTGTAAATTTGAACAATTTGCAATTGGATTCAAGCTGGAAAAGTTGTCAAAAGGATTCATAAGGCTTCAAGAATAGACATGGGAGTTCATAAAGATGTAGAAAATCATAGAAAAATATTGGCTAGGCATGACACTCAGTTGGTCACAAAATACGACCCTCCAAAGATGGCCAATCAGACAAGTTTAACAATGTGTAACAACAAACCTACCTCAGGACCTTGAAACAAGGACTTAAAAAACTCATCAAAACTGATCCAAGGAGGATGCAAATGGTCACATGCCATCTCGAATAAGGGGTTAACACTTCCCCAAAGTGATTTTTCATGACAATCAATGGTTGTCAAAATATCAGCCCTCAAAGTGGGCTACTTGGAAAGATTCTACAGAGGTACTTCTGAGTGTTATGAGAATTTTTTTACATGGAACCTCAAAATTTAGCCAAATTTTGGAGGTCCCAACAAAAGTATCACAGGGTTCTCCCTCGCTACTCTTTGTCCTGGCCCTGTCCTGAGGATGAAAATCCTCTTGTTCCCTGTCCTGTCTATCTCACTGGCCCTATCACCCCTTTGTTGCTTTGTGTCTTCTGAGAACGTGTCCTTCTTCATGATCTTCTCTGACTCTAAACTGATGTAAGTGATGGTGCTCTCTAATATAGTGGCACCACCCCCTCATATAGGAACCTCTAATAATGAATCTCCACACAATAATCCCTCATCCGATCGAAAGCCTCACACATAGTCAAATCTTGTACCCCATCAATGAACCCCTAGACTCACTCATTTTCTATTTGTGCCCTAGATATGACTGTCTTGAGAAGCTATCACTGAAGCTCTCTCCATTTCCCACTAATCTCCCTCTATTTCTCACTTATCCTTCTCTATCCTATGCATCTCTTACTTTTCCAATAATGTAGCTCTCTCTACACTCAATTTATCCCTCTCCACTATTAGTCTCAATATATATGCTATCATAGATGCCTTCTTGACATCCCAAGCTTCCCTATCTTTCTGAAGAGATGATATATATCTCTGTAATTTTTTGATGTTCTCCCTTTGATACCTCACCTCTCCTCTCACAAACCCATCATTTAAAACATGCTCAACATCATCACCCACTACTACGTCCTGCATAAGCTTGTCTTGTAATGACTACATGTCATCATCCTGATCATTTGGCCCCTCATCTCCCTCATCATCTTGGTCATCTGGCTCCTTATCTCCCTCATCATAATCATCCTCCTTGTCATCTACCTCATCATAGTCCTCATTGTCATCATCATCATCATCGCCTGACTCATTTCCATCCTCCAAGTCAGTTGTATGAGCCCATCTCCTTTGAAATACTCGAACTGGAACCCTCAAAATAGGAATCTTTGAATATGTCAAATGAATAGGTTTGTGCTTTGCAAACCATCTATCATATGCCTGTGTAGTTCCTGCATCTATTAATTCGGAGCTGCACCCCACTTCCTAGGCTACAACAACTCAAACTTTGTAAAGGCCACTTGTGGTCTAATAACTAGACTGCGATCTCCTTCCTCTCTCCTAGACTATGCATAGTAGGCCATACCTATAGCAACATCCTGTCTCTACTCTCACTCCGGTAACTGTACCTCAAAAACACTCTATCCCATGATCATTCACCCTATCAAGTACCTCTCTTGTTTGCAATAAGGAAGATGCTCCTCATCATTCAACCAGCCGGGGCAATCCCTATATGATCTCCAAGTAAAATCTCTCAAGCAGTCTAACTCATGTATCTAGAATAAGGTATATCCCATAGGCCCCCACTACAAATCCCCATAATAACAATATACATATGGTAAACCTTGCCATACCCATCTATTTGGTATAGGCTGACATATCAGAATATGCTTGAATGCCCACACCTATAGTAGTGTCAATCCCTCTCTCTATACTATCTGATGCAGATGAAAGCACAACATGCCTAACATGCATGGTCCCTAAGAAAATGTTGTCCCCTCTGACACCATGTGTTCTAGTACTCATTTTCATCCAATAGGAAACCCATGAACTGTCTTGTCCGGTGCTACCAAACTTGCTATGAACACACTAATAACAGTCACCAACCTAAGATGCTAAGAAGCCATGGTATCCCATTTGATCTCATAGTCCACAATGCATAGCTCACCCTCATCAACCTCGAATAGCCGGCTCAAAGTCTCTCTACCTATATATGGCTCATATAGTGCTTACTCTCCATAAATAGGAATCCTCAAGATGTGCCACACATCCTCTAATGTAAATGTAGCCTCCCCCATTGGTAGATGAAATGAGTTAGTCTCCAAGTGCCACCAGTTTGCTAATGCAGTAATCAATCCCCTATTTGTCCTTATCTCAAGCATGCATGTGATATGATGTAACCCTAGATTAATAGCCAAAAATCCCTCTCACACCTCCTCAATTGATGATGTAATGCCAAACATGAAGGATGACTCTCACAAATCTGTAAAGGTGGTAGTTGAACCTACAAAATAATACGGGGAAAATCAAGTCAACCCTAATATATCCAAAATAGTATTCTTGTTAGTTTTTAAGTCACTTGAGTTAACCCTAATTGATAATCCTACATTGTGTGATTCAATTGAGCATCTAATCAATTTGTTCTAAACCCTAATCCAACTGGGTCAAACCTTAATAATCCCGAGATCATTTTTCCTAATTTCCTAAGCAATTTTCCTTAACCAACTGTGCAGTAAGTTTGACCAACTGCACAATTTTTTTGACCTACTATGCTAAAAGTTTGATGAATTATGTAGTAGTTTTACCACCTATGCAGCTAGCACAACCACTTGTACAACACCTAAACCTACCCCTCTCGCATGCATCAAAAAATGAAAAAATAACCTAGAAAAGAGAGCACAAAACCCAAATTGACAAGTTGGCATCCAAGTACATATCTCTGTTCATGTGCCCTCTGATCGTCGATAGCTCCACACACGCTCACCATGATGATTTTCCATCAAAATCTGCACCATTCTTACTACTTCTTCCTAGCTTCAGAACTCTAAATCTTTAAAATGAGAGAATGAAAATGAGCTCTTTTCACCCACCCACCCCTTTTTTACACCCCTCTAACTTGCCTCAATGGATGTGCTCGTACTTCCTTTTGTACTGGTCGTGATCAATTTTTCCTTCTTGAGCTTGTATCTTTTGCATTTTAACTCTTATTTCACTTCCGTTCCATTCTTTGGAATTGTGGCATCAGTTTCGACAAATTAACCTTTTTTCTAAATTTTTTGGTCAATTTCTCAAGGGGGCGCCCTTATACTGTATCATGCCTGGGGCATGTTTAATGTGTTTTTTCCATTCATATATTCTTTAAAGAAATGATTTAAATCACTTTGTATCAAAGAGGGGGAAAATTTAGACACTAAAATTCAATATCCACTACATTCTTCATTTTTAACCTAATCATGCGTATAATCCTCATTATTTGCGTGATCCTATCTTGTTTCATCTTTTTCCATTTTCTATCTAGATCATTTCATTTTCTTCCCATCTCGAGTTTGGGGTTTCATTTTACCCTTAACTTCATCCCCTTTGTGCCACATCTTTCCCTTTTTCATTTTTGTAGTGTCAATTTGCCTAATTTTGTCCTGATTAGGGTTTTTTGCTCTTGATCTAGTCCCGCCACTTCATCTTTTCCATTTTCCATCTAGATCATTTAATTTTATTCCCATTTAAATTTTGGGATTTAATTTATTCTTAGCTTCATCCCCTTGGTGTTGGTTCATTCCCCTCTTGATCCAGCGATGCCATTTTTTGACCTAAACCTCTGTCTCAATTTAGGTTTTTTTTTACTTTATTTTTGGTCCTGCCACTTCCTGCTTCCCATTTTCTCTCTATTCCTATTTTATGATTCCATTTTGGCCTCTTCTCTAGACATATGGTGTCACATTCATCCCTTTTCCATCTATTGATCTGCTTTGACCCGGTTTACTCGTTGTTGCTCTGTTTTACCTAGTCCCTCCCAATTATTTCCAATTTCACCCATTTTGACCAAAATTGACTTGATTTGACGTATTTAAGGTCTTAGAATGTTAGCTTGACTAATTATCCCTTTAGGTTTAATTGATTCTTTAATTAATTAAGCCTTCCCTTTTTACTAATTGTTCTTCTTTTAATCTTTCATCAATTAACCATTCCCTTTTAATATTAATTAAGTAATTATTGATTTCTATGCCCTATAGAATAATTTATTTAAATTATTCAATTACTTAATTATGTCATCAAAATTAAATAAATCTTTATTTATTTAATTTTTTAATTATTTTCTCATATGAGGATATTATCTGCTTTTTTAAAATTTTGATTGCCTAATATCCTCTTTGATTTTAAAAAATCTATCATTTTGGAAATATCTCATTCATTTTAATTTTAATTCGAAAATGAGGTATGCATTCTCAAAAAATCTGCTTTTTTAATTTTTCTCCACCTTTTCCTCATTTCCTTCATCCTTTCTCGAATGGCAGCTCTGTTGTGCACTCAATCTAGTCCATCCACCCAATCAAAAATCTTTTCAATCTCATCTGTCTGTTGAGTCTTCAGTTTTCTATAAATAGGGACTCCACTTTCAATCAATTCATCTAACTTTCATGCAATCTTATTTTGTCAAAATAGCTTGGATGTCTAGCTTAAGCATTGTCATTCTCTCAAAATAATAATCCATTTTACTAATTAATCTTGCATAATCACACATTCCTAGTAAATCTAAAACACCACTCCTTTGCTTTCTTTTGTTTCATGCATCTGGCATACAAGAGAGCTATAATGGTGAAAAATTAGAGTTTCACCCAATGATGAAGTAAAACCCTAAATTTTTGCTTAGGTACCACTAGATTAAAGAGAAGTGAACCCAATAGATCTAGCCTCAAATGAAGAAGGATAGGGCTTAGAAATTCTATTGGATTCATTGAATAAGGAAATTGATACCCTTTTTTGAGTTGAATTGTGAAATGCTGAAATTAGGGTAAATGTGCTAGAATTGAAGTAATTTTGCATGAACAATGAGCTACAGTCATCGGATCGAGCCACAAACCTACATTGGAGTAATATAAGAGTGTTTGGATTTGTTCCTAGAAGGAGCTCCTAAAATGTCAGGACTAGAATGCCCATCACTCTGTCTCTGTGAATAATGCCAATCTTGAGAATAACAACTTCACACTTGTTTCCTACACATAGAAAGAAGGGGAAAATTAATGGGAATAGGGGTTTGCCTATGTCAAACTCTTGTTTAGGAATAAACCTTGAATGAATAACTACAAATACTGAAATAAATAATGGAAAGGTATACCTCAGATTTGCAATTGTTGATAATGATGCTTTGCTTCTTGAATGTAACCGCATATGTTGTATGAAATGGCATGAACATGACAAAACCCTAATCACACACACATGCTTGCATATGAATGATGTAATTCTTCTCCACAATGGTTGAATGAAGGATATGCAACCTTGAAGATCTCTAAAAATGTTTGATGATGAATGCTTCACAGATGCATGTAGATGCTTGATTGCTTGGAGATGGAGACTTAGGATTGAAATGAATGGATTAATATCTTTAAATAGGGGTATGTAGGTTAATAACCAATTAGTTTGACCTCCAATAGTCATGTAGAGCCACAAATTTCATTTCCCATTAGAGAGATAGGGCTCATCCCCCACCTCAAAATAGGGCCCAACTAAGGCGAACCAGGGCGCTAGGACCCTGGTCCTCCTTAGTCAGGGACCATGGTTTAGGATTAGGAGAAGGACAACACTCCAGGAAATAAAATGGCAAGTACATGACATAAATATTAAAGTTTAAGGTATTGAACATACTTGAATAGAAGATGAGAGGGAGATACGTTAAAGTAGGGGCACAAACATGAGGTATAAATTGGCCTGGTGATAATTTACAATGTTACATTTAGCCCCCACTTTAACAGGAGTATTGGCCTATGCAAATACTTGTGGTAAAGTAGATGAAAGAGATGAAAGATAGGAGCGATTAGGAGAATAATCACAAGGAGTATAAGACATCACTAATTTTAAGTAACCAAGCCTCCAATCTTAGGATCTTAACTCACTCAAACACATGCAACGACAAACAAAAAAATACAAAAACAAAAAGGCAAACAAAGACAAAAGGAAAAAGACACACACAAAGCTAAAGACAAAAAACAAGACCTCTAGTCAACTAGCCAAAGAGACTTTGATATCAAAACGTCTCAACCACTAATATCATTCTTGAAAAATAACATCTCAAGAACACACATGATCACATAAAAGAGAAAGAGAATACATCATCCATGAACTACAAATAGAAAAGCTATGAGCTCATCAAAGTTTACTTTAGTGGTGAATATTCACCAATGGCGAATATTTCCCATCGGCGACCTGGAAAATGGTGAATATATTGTACTGACTAGGGGTGGCCATGTCGCTAGGAATTTATAAATATTCATCAAATGCACGACCCAATCATCCATTATTTTATGCAATTAATTGTATCTATGTGAAAATTTTGCCAATAGAATCCACATTTTCAACACGGTAAATTAAATTATTTTGCCTACACTCTACGAGGTTGCTTTAATAGATGACCATAATTCGCCAATAACCATATAAAGATTTATTTGCCAGGAGGACCCAATTCGCTGAGAATTTTGCGGACACATGTCTCCATTCACCCCAATTTTTGCCAACTGTATTATATTTGCCAATTAACTGGTTGACCCATAATCACCTCAAAAATTACATAAGACATGTTATAGTTAAGCAAAATTCACCAAATATTTGTATACCATATAAAATTCCCGCTGAATTCACCAAATAAGGATTGGTATAAACACATTCAAAGATCAGATCTATCTCTACACAATTTGGTCGGTTCTGGGCTCTTGATTAAGATCAATAGCGAAGTTTTAGACTAGGAACAACCATGGTTGCTGATTGCATTGGTGACTGCTAGTGACCTATTAGGTGAGTGATCATATTTTTGAAGTGTTATAATATTATTTTGAATTTGTATCTATCTATTAGCACTGTTGAGTTCATTCTTATTCAGTGGGGGCTCGTCCATGCTAGTAGTCACTTGAGAGACCTTAGACATCTAGATTGTAGGCCGTAGGGCCAATGGATTATATAGTCTAGTCTATTTACTATTATTACTTCTTCAACAACTTGATATTTTTTTGCAGCCTTTATTTCATTGGAGATGTCAAACAAGAAGAAGGGTAGGAATCCTGAATGTGGGGAAGGCCAAGAGAGGCCAACAAAACACAAAACGTTGTCTTTGTACTTGGCATTGGCAAAGATCGTGGTGAAAATCAGGAAGGTACATCATCACAAGTACAAGTACAAGATTCACAACCTTCACCACATATTGAAGAAGGCAGAGAACCTAACATCTCAGATCATATGGGTAAAGTTTATGAAAAAAAAAGATAGACGGAGTTGAAAAATCAGTGATAAGATGGAAAACAAAAGAGTAATCTAAGCATGTGAGGAATGCCAAAGAATTTTATTTTCGTGAGAAAATACAGATGAAGCTTGTTGAAGTTAAAGGTTCTATTGAAGCTATTCTTGGAAAAGCAATGCAAATAGAACACTTGGGAAAGTTATTCAATTAAGTGTTGTTTTTTATATTTTGAGCAGAGGGCGTGCTATGATAGACTACCCATCAATGAGTTGTTTATTACACTTTTTGAAAGTTCCTAACTATCCTAATAGTCATTGGTCAGTAAACAGTGGATGGGAATGGGCAAGTTGTCTTGCTAAGGTTGAAAAAGAAGATGTAAAGGAAAAAATAAGAGAGTCAAACTTTATTGCATTGTCTTTAGATGAAGTTACGATAGTAGATAATACTTTGTGGGTATGCATGCATGTTTATACTATACAAAATCATGCCCGCCAACCTCATCTACTATTTGTTGCTAAAATGAAGGATAGTGCGACAATGGAAAATTTATTTCAACTAGTAAAGAGTTGTTTAATTGAATATGGAGGTATGGATGACATGATGATTGCCAAAACGGTGGTGTGTGTTGGAGCAGATGGAGGTTCAGTAATGCAAGGTCACAGGAACGGTCTTTGCCCAAAGATGAAAACTTCTTGTACACCCTACATTACTGGCATTCACTACATGGCCCACATAATGAATCTAGATTTTGGAATTGTGAGAAAGTATGCTCGAGTAAAAACAATTGAACATTTAGTTAGAGAGCTCTACTCACACTTTTGTCGAAGTCCCAATCTAATTATGGAATTTCAACAATTTGTTGATGGAATAACCAATGAGAAAAAGATTCTTAAGATAATGATACTAGATGGATCTCTTTGGATGGTCTAACACATCATTTTTTTTTTCAGAATGTCCATCCTTGATTGTACTATTTCACACAAATCATGACGAATCAGAGAAATCAAAATTTCTTGACCTGCTTCAGAGGTTAAGTAATATAGAGACACTGTTAACTTTAGCAGCTCTTCTCCCCATGCTAGAGGAAATGAGGAATATTATCAAAAAAACCCAGCAAAGAGATATGTATATTGCAGAATATGCTAAGCTGCGCAGGATGACATGCCTCACCCTCGATAATCTCTATCGATTTCAACCAACATTATCTGATGAAAAATTTGCTAAGTGGCAGACACTCATAGATTTGAACAATACTGATAAATTTTTATAGATCGGTGCAAATGAGGAGATATGTGCTATTATACGTGGAGTTGAGATATCAATGCACTTATTTGTCACGGTCGAGACCGAGGAACCAATAAAGTGCCCCAAGAAGCAACTAGAAAGAGTTACAAGGGAAGATTTTAGCAAGATTGTTGAGTCTGTAACTGATTATGTGAAGAAAATTGCCTATGATCTTTCCTCATAGATTAGAACCAGATCCCCTCTTGAGAAACTACTTGAAGCCATGTCTATTGTGTTTCCTCAATATTGGAACTTCAATAGTCCAGCTGATTTTTGAGGTAAGCTACTGACTTTGATAAATCAATTTTGCAAATCCGTAGAATTCAATGGAGTAACTATAAATGGAATTTTAAACGAAACTCTTCTTAGAGAGCAATCATCCCATTTTGTATACACTATGAGGGAACAATATGATAGAATGGAGAACCCCCATGAAGAGGGATCAATAACAAGGATTTGGACAGAGCTAGGTAAGAGCGAAGTGTTGTATGATTTAATATTAGAATATTTCAAGCTTGCTGATTTATGTCTTACCATGATATTGGGTTCGGTAGAGGATGAGATAGTTTTCAGTGCTTTGGGGTTCCTAAAATCAAAGCTAAGAAACAAACTAGACAATAATTTGGAAAATTGCATGAGGCACTATACATCTAGGTATGATGTCCACAATTTTCCTTACGATAGGGTACTGAAAATCTGGAGGTCGAAATGTGGAAGATGCAGGGTAATGAGAAGTACCTTTCTGTGATGAATATGATGAATCAAGTCCAGTGACTGGTTTCTCAGGATATTTTGATTTTGAATTTGATGGAAGTGGTACCTCAAGTGGAAACCAAGGGCCTTCTCCTCTTGGACCTAGACCACCACCTTCAAAACCCATTTTTTCCACAACGTTTTCCCCTTTGCTATATTTTTCTTTCATGGAAGCATCGACCCCACTCAATTTTGTAGAGACTACTCCCCCTTTGGCATCAATGACAAAGGATGCCAAAAAGAGTCAATATAAAATTCTACCTCATAGCTTGTAACTGATTGTTTACAATTTGAAAGATATTTGCCAATATTAGATTCAGGCTCTGCATGAATTTATTACTGTCAAAGATAATGGTTTCGGTCTGCTAGATCATGGCGGTCAAATAATGCATCTATTGCTTTGGTGATCATTCTCCTTGAATTAATGCTTTGGATAGCTCAACCCGCTGAGTTATAAGATTGTCCAATCTTGGACCAAGTTTTTTTTTTAGTTACTAGGCCTTCAACCTTATCATTTCTTTTTCCTGCTCCAGTTTCTCTATCTTTTCCTCAAAAACTACCATCTCTTGATAAAAAACTGAGGTAAGTTCCGAAGAACCTATTATATAATCTGCTATGTCATCAATCTCCTTTTGTGTTTTATTAATCTCCTCATCAATGTCTTTAGTCAGGTGGTGAGGCTTGCAAGCTTCCTTATATAATTCTTTGTATTCCAAAGTTGTTGAATTAAGTACCGGTAATAAGGAATCAATATGCTTAGTACAATCCTTGATAGTCTTTTCAAAGAATTCACCTTTTTCTTTGTTCACCTTTTCCTTAATGGTTTCTTCATTGATCTTATCTACAGTTAGAACATTTGAAGCAATAAATTTAGACAATGCATCCAATTTACTCAAAGAACCATCAATATGATGTACCTTACATGCCGGTGCAATCATTTTCAAAATAGGCAATGTATCATTAATATCCTTGTATGCTAAGGCATTGCATTCTATGATCCTCTTAATTGAATCCAAAAGAACATCTGTTACATTTGTAGGTCTGAAATCTGTAGTGGATGTGCTCGGTTTTGCAATAACTTTCTTTTCCACAGATACTTGACCAATTACCTTAACAATTTCTTCCTTGTTTCTATCATTTATTTTCTCTTTATTTACAGTTGCTTCTAGTTTCTCACTTTGTGTTATTACCTCTGCTTCTGTTGGTTTTTCAGTCTGTGTAAGTACCTCTACATCTACTGGTTTATTAGTTTTTTCTGGTATTTCAATGTTCTGAGAGTCATTAGTGTTAACCGATGACTCAAAGATTTCAACATTCATAGCATCAACTATCTTAACTGCTGCAGTCTCTTTATCCATAACAATATTGACATCCTGTGTATCTACATTCATAGTAAAGAGAATTTTAGAATCTAGATTAGTATCATCATGTGTTATTTCTTCAGCCTCCTCATCCGGTTGACTGTCTGTACGTACCGGTATCTTTGAAGTTATTGTTGGGGGGTCCTGTGTTGGTGGAGAAAGGTTATCTATGACCTTTATAATAGGTACACCACCAATTTTATTTTTCCCTTTGCCCTTTTGATATACCTTTGCAAAAGACATCCAATTTATGTCTCTCCCTTTCCTCTTTCTTTTCTTTTTCAACAAAAATATGTCCCTATTGTCTGCAGTTTCATCTGCTATCTCTTTCACTCTTCCTGCCATTAGGATGACTTGTTGGTGACCACTCATAAAAAATTGAACGGTTGGCTTCAACAATCAGTTCATCAATATCCTCCTGGAATCAACAAGGTGAACAACCAGCAATGCTTCTACCTCAAACTTTTTATCCATTCCCATCACTAACATTCTTTTAGCCTCTAATCTTATGTATAAGTCATTAGGTAGTCATCTACAACCTCAATCAGAACCTATTCCATCACTGACATTCTTGGTGCTTTCCTCTATTGTGTCCTTATCAAAATCCTTGAATGAATGATAAAGTTTATTCACATTGCAAAGATTACCATCTTGAGTAATTTAATTTACCAGTTCCTCTGGTGTAAGGGTATCCAGTGCCTTAGGTTGTTGTTTCTTCCTTAGAGTTAACTTCTTCTTAGGCTCCCTTACAACCTGCTACTTCTTCCTTAATGTTCTTGTCCTTTTAGGAGAAGGAGAAGGTACTGATGAAGGTTTCCTCTTCTTCCTTTCAACTCTTTTGAACTCTTCTACCTTACCACTGTTTGTATTAGAAGAAGTGACAATTGGTGAAACATGAGCTACTAGTTCCAGTCCTTCCAGTTCACTAGCAGAAATACCACTCAAGTTCATCACATTCTCTTTAACTTCTTTAACCATTTTGGATGCATCTCTGATGAATTTTTCTCTTCTTTTTCTTTGCTTTTGCATCGAAACAACACTCTCAATAGTCTCACCACTGCCAAAAATTTCTTTAGAAGGTTCCAAAGGTGCATCAAGAAGTGTCTTAACATAAGCCTCAAGAATATTCAGATCAACTTCATATCCCATCTCTATTATCCAAATAGTTCTAGGAGTAACAACTTCCATCCATGTTTCATCTCTTTTGATTACAAAACAAATTTGCTTGTCATACTTATCCACAATGCTCTGCAGTATCCTTTCTCTAGCCTTCACTTTGGTTTGGAAGTTTTTGAAGTAGTCTTTTACCACGTCATCACTATTAGCACCTATGCCAATAATAGCTTCCATGATTTGTCTACCTACCGGGATGTCATATGCAAAGTCCTTGTGACCAATGTCGAGTATCTCCTTTGTGAAGTAAAGCATTAAACACACAAGTAGATTCCCAAAATGGAATGCTCCCTTCTTATCACCCTTAATCTTCTTCAAGTTATCAAGCAGTTCATCCTTAAGCCACTCACATATGTCAAATTTAGCATTTTTCTTAACCATCTCATATGCACTATGAATACACAAGCTAGAAACAAAATTTAACCTATTTGCATGTGTAACTCTGTATCCAAATACAATGCTTACATATTTCACATTTGCATCAATGGTATCATTAACCCTAAGAGATCTGCTATCAAATGTAGCTCCGGTTAGATCCATAACACCCTTGTTTGGTATCTTCTTCTTTTTGTCAGGTCTAGTACTGGTTGAGAGTAAACCAGTAACTGCCTTGATTGCTTCCTTAGTAATTTTAAAAACATAATCTAGCCACATAAACTCTCCATGAACTCTGCTCAGTACAAGATGAACTATCTTATCTGGAAATTTAGGAATGTTCAGAATTTCAACAAATCCTAAATCCTCAACAATCTTATGCTCCGACTTGACTAAACCTCGTTCATCACTTATAACATTTCTATAAATGTTCCTCAAGTCATCTGACCCTAAATTCTCTATGTTGTAGTGAATATAAATCCTTGGGTCTTCGACAAAAGCAAATCCCTTCAAAATCTTAGAAAAGGCTCTGATGGAATCATCTTGCTTAGCAATCTCAAGAATGATTTTAAACATGGGTCTAGGGCGCTTAATGTTTTCTACCACAATAGGGTTTGCAATAAATTCAGGTGTAGAAGATGAAGTTGCCATTTTGAAAGATAAATACCTTTTAACTTGAAATCCTTGAATGTCGGAAAACACTTTGTAACTTTTCCTTAGAATGCCTTTGCTCTCTCTTCGCGCTCTTTGAATGCTTGGATACTTGGTGAATTGAAATGAGGGTTTTCCGGTGTTTTATAACCAAAAAATTCTCCAACAACCACATTAAATGCTTGCCGATTAAGTGAAATATTAACATATCTTCCAGTAAAGAAGAAATATAACTTCTCACCATCAACCGAGGGTAGAATGCATGATTTTTAGTTTTCTACCATACCCTCTAAGGATTATTCTTTAGTTAGATGAAGAATCTCCTACCGGTGGAGGGTTACTCTATTCTACCTATGCAAAGACATATTCGTCAACTTTCTGATCTCTCTTCTTAATCCATTGTTTTGAAAATTCTTGCTTTATTTCATTTACTTTTTCCTTTCCTTTCTCATTAGATCCTTTATTGTTCTCCGGTATAGTCTTGCTTGTACAAAATTTTGCAATATGTCCAATCTTGTTACATGCATAACAAGTTACATTATTCCTCTGAATAACTTTTCCATATTCTTGACCGGTTTGTGTTTTGCATTGATTAGATAAATGTCCAAATCTACCACAAACATAGCATTTTACATTCAGCAATTTTCTGAGTTATGACCAACTTTATTGCATTTGGAACATTGACCCGTGGGTAAATTTGTATTCTCATTATTTCTAAATCTGCACTAATTTTCTCTATGATCAAATTTGTTGCAATTAAAATATTTCCCATTAAATTTATAAGCATTAGGTTGTCTTACTGGTTTACTGTGATCTTGATTCTTTGCAGTCCTGGAACTTTCTCCATGTTCAAATCCAAGTCCAATTGTATCTCCATTAGGTTTTTGTCTTCTCAGCATGTCATCAAGTCTTTCTGAACTTTTCTTGAATTTGTCTTTATTTTCATTTGCAACGATCAACTCATTTTCCAAAATGCCAATTTGTCTCCTAATCTCCTCTTTATCATGTTGCATGTGAATCAGGTCTGTCTCTAGCATATCATTTTCATGACAATGTCTCAGATTTTCATTTGCTCCATCATTAAGTCTCCTAGTCAAGTCTTCTTCATTCTTCTTCCTATCTTCAATATCCTTACATAGCCTCATGGTTAAATCTTGCATTTCATTCCTCATGTTACTATTCTCTTGTCTCAACTTCTCTGTAATATCACTAAGAGTTTCCTTTTCATCATCATGTTTCTGCATTTGCTCATGAAGTTCCTTCCTCTTGTTTTCTGTTATAACTAGGTTCTCCTGAAGTTCTTTAATGAATTCCTTGGTAGTCCTCAGATCATCTTCAAGTTTGATATTCTTCAATTTTTCTGTATCAAAATCTTCAAGAGCTCCTTCCAACTGTTTTCTCAAACTCTCCATCAGTACCAATTTCAGAATCTTCCTCAAGTTGTTAGGCTTTTGCAAATAGAGGACCAAGCTCTAATACCAATTGTTAAATGCAATGACAGTCCCAAAGACACTAAGAGGGGGGTGTGAATCAGTGTCTAATCAGTTAACAAAATATTTGAACTTATTTATAAATTTGCAACCAAAATTAATGTACTGGTAAACAAGTAATAATGCAACAAAGAGAAATAACAAAGACAACATAAATGCATACCATAACACAAGATATTTTGGCGAGGAAACCCGGTAAGGGAAAAACCTCGGTGGGATTTGTGACCCGCAATATTTACTCACTGGCCAATATGAATAAATATTACTTACAATAGGGGCATGCACATGTAAGAAGGCCAACAACCTAGAGCGCACTACTCAATGAAAGAGTCTCATTGACTACAAAATGGATAATTAAATCCAACACAGTGTACTGCTCAAAATAGCATCTACAATGCTTGATTCAGTACCGGTTTAAGCTCTATCAAAAAACATAACCAAAAACCTGCTGGTGAATGATATTTACTCACATAACCTATCAGCCTTATTACAAAATCTTTTCACTATCTTCTATACCATACCATTATATGCTATATCAAAAATGACCTATAAGATCTCATACATATATGAGTCTTTACAATACATCATGTCAGCTTAAAAATAATTAATTACATTTACAATATAATTCACATAAATAAAATTTTGTCTCATGTTGGCTTGAGTGCTAGTATGCTTCATTGCCAGTGTAAACTAGATGCCAACGAATGAACTTTGTTGTGCCTGTCGGTGCCGGTAGATGATGTCTGCATTGCTGGTAAACCTATAGAATCCTGTTACTGGTTGGTTGCCATCAATGACAACATCAACCATTCTCATGTGAGTGCATAATGCCAACAACCTCAACCTCATACTCATTTTCATCATCACTTCTGTCATATCCTTCTTTGGGGTGCTCCATATTCCACAATTTGCTAAACTTGATATCCTCATCATTTTCATCAAAGTCTACACTGGTCTTTGGTTCACTGAGATTCTTTGTCATAGTCCAAAAATCATTTATTTTGGTTCGAGTCCAATGTTTGTCTTTACATTCTTGTGGTATTTTTTTGGGAATAGCTTTGTTAGATGGATTAGTAGATTTTTGGTAGAAATTGTAGGACCTCCTATTTTCATTTTGATTTTGGATGCCTTGCTTTGTTGTATTCTGTGTGTGCAATGCCATAATTTGTGATGATAATTCTTTTGTTGAAATTTAATTGTTAGCGACAATTTTCTGCATCTCTTTTTTTACCTCATCCCAAGAGTCCATGTTTCGAAGATTTTCTAGCAATGGTTTACTTTCACGTTGACATAACCTTTCAAAGTTCCCATTTTTCCTTGTTTGAATGATGTTGAGTGGATCATATTGCCAGTGACCCTCAACACCAAAGCTAAAAATTATCAAAAAATCATGTGCCACTTTGAATGCTTTTCTGTCAAATGTGAACCCTCCACATGAGAAAGGAAAGGAGGGAAATAGGCTTTTCTTTTGCTGACCAAAGAGTACATCTGTGCTCTCCAACTGCCATACATATTCCAATGCAAAAACCCTCTCTGTCACATGTATTGGAAGTTTGTGGGGTTCTATTGCTGATCCATAAAACCTTAACATAGTGTATTATTCCATGAAGAACTAGTCGGCCAATTGTTTTTGACTTTCGAGTTGAATGCAATCTCTACAAGACATAGTCAATCTAGGCATTGGATTGCTTGTAATTTCATTATACATTGATACCAAAAGAAGTCTACAAAATGGTTGTAGTTCTTTCTATTATCATTCATCCTTATCTTAGGTGTCCATTCATATATTGGACACTCTGTTCTGTTCCGAGTCTTCTCATCAATCTTATACACCTGAATGCGAAGCTTGTTGGTCTCGAATATTGCACGATACTTTGATAGAAGAAGATAACACAAGTAGGATGTGAACCTAAATGTCTTACAGGAACCCTAATCATTAGTAATTGTGTTTGCATGGATTGAACAATGTGCTCAACAAAATTAAATCTTATTGGTTCTGTTACCCAATGGATATTAAAAATCATTTCAAGAAGGCTGGCACCCACTTCCCTATCATTTTCCAACCCTAGGGTAAATGTTAGCAAGGAAATAGTATCCTGAACTCATGGCACAAAAATATTATAATCATAAGGAGGCTTATGATTCAGATCCAATTGAGTACCACACACTATTAGACCTTTGATAAATGAATCTTTATAATTTGCATCGATTCTGTCATATAGCTCTGTTAGCTTTCCTAGGTCAATGTGGACATTTGAGTTTTGTGCTTCAAACCCTAGGTTCAACAAATGAGCAAATACTCCCTCGGTTATGGACAAAATTGTTAGCATTTTAACAAAAGGAGATTGTTAGCATCTTAGTAAGTTTGTTGGTATGAGGATTTTGAGAAGGTTGTTGGAGATTGTTGATATAACTGAGAAATGATGATTACTATCTTAATAACATTATTTTGTCATTGATGTCAAGCAATTGATTTTTTGATTCAATATGATGTTGCCATATCTTAATGAGTATGTTTTGATAAGTATGAAGATGTCGGTAAGAGACACATAATGAATGAGAAAATAAAAGGGGAATAATAAGTTATTCAATGGGCAACTATTACCGAGTTAGACAGTGATGATATTATGTTGTTTTGATTGATTTTGATATCCTATATATGACACTGAACAAGGAGAAAAGATTTCAAGCTATAGAATTAGTTAAGGCTTGATACTGTTCTATTTTACCGAGCAAGATGCTAGTCGGTAAACCCTAAGGTTATCACTATCAGTTAAAGAAGGTAGAATATCTACCAAGTAAAGTTCAGTATTTACCGAGTAACAACTGAGTAATAACATAATACATTGGATGGATAAATACATTATTAAATGTAGAATACCAATGAGCTGGACTTGATCAGATGATTGGTATGTCGTGCAAGAAGATTTTTGAGGATCTACGACATCAAAAATACAAGAGAAAAGATCTACAATGCAGATTGAATGGTCATAACCTAGCACAAGTTCCAAAGCAAGGTAAAACATTTTCAGATCGAAAGATACTATATGCGGGAAAAGTGGATCGATAGAACTCAATATGTGAAAATATTCCCAAAAAAACTTGTCCACACACACACACAGGACTTCTTGATGCAAACTATGGAGTCATGAATTATAACTCAGCTTCCCAAGGTGGGTCCCATGGTTCTATATCTTACAATGTCTCTCAAACCAATGTTTTTGCTCTCAGATCACTGAGCAAAATGGTTTAGGGATGGCAAATGCAAGAACGAGGGATGCTTTTGTTGGTTTTAATATGAGATGCATCATAAAATATGCATGATTCTAGAAATGCAATAAACTAACTATAAGATGACAAGGTTAGTAAACAAACTATCCTAGCATACTATATTAGTTCAATGATTTAAGGTAATGATAATAGAAAGTATTCTAAACATGCATATTTAGACTAATTCCTAGTTAAAAGAGAGGCTAAATGATGAGCATATATGAAATGTGAAAGCTTGAATGTATTTGAGCATAAGTGTGATACTACAAACCTGAATGATCTATATGTAAAAATGGAGGAATGAGAGCTCTATTTATAGCAAAAATAGGGCAATGGATGGTCAGGATTGAAAGGTTTAATCAAGGGCCAAGCTTGAAAGTTGGGAATCCATGTTTGCAACTTGCACCAATGAAATGGTGACAAGTGTCAACATAGGGTTGGGTTGAGAAAAGGGGTTGGAGGCATTAAATGTCTGAGAAGACCTTATGGTTATCTAGAAGGTAAGGGTCAAGCCTAAATTAAGATTACCCAATGGATTAAGAGTTAATCCAAGGATAAACCCTTGTGCAAATGATTAAGAGATAATCATGGTCAAAGCATTAAAGGCCTAATGAGACCCTTGGGTTGGATAAAGGTTGAGTTAAAAGAAATTCTTTAACTATGTAAGAGGGTTTGAGTTAACCATTAATGGTTATGAAGACTTTGGGGAATTAAGTGGTTGAAGGCTTGAAGCCTTTAATGGTTATTAAAGACTTTGGGGAATTAAGTGGTTGAAGGCTTGAAGCCTTTAATGGTTATGAAAGACTTTGAGGAATTAAGTGGTTGAAGGCTTGAAGCCTTTAATGGTTATCAAAGACTTTGAGGATTTGAGAAGTGACTTCTCTTTGCTTAGGGATGTGGCAAAGTTTAGAAGATGGTTTAAGCTAATTAGAAGTGATTAGAAGAGTCTAGAAGGGATTAGAAAGGCAAGTGGGAGATGTAGGAAAATGCAAGTGGATGGAGGGATAATAGGATTTAATTGAATTTAATGAATTTCATTCAATTTGGTTGTAATTAAATAAATTAGATTTATTTAATTTAGGATAACTATTTAATTAAATTTGAATTTAATTAAAAGTGGATAGGGGGAATTTAATTGAATAAAATGATTTTTTCATTAAATGGGTATAGTGAATTTAATTTAAATAAATTGAATAATTTACTTAATTAAATAGAGGAATGCGGGTAATTTAATTAAATTGGATTTAATTAAATAGAGAAATGAACATAAAATATTCATTTAGGAATATGGTCATTTTTATACGTCTACATTTTGCCCCTCTTTGAAGTGACGTTTGTGCACATGTTATTTCAAAGAAAATGATGCATTATTGTGATTTATGATCAAATGCCATTTATGTGTCGCTCTTTTGATTTGCAAGTCGTGCCCCGGATTTGATTTATGTGTGATGCCCCAGATTCGATATTTGATGGTGATGCCCCCTCGGGAGATGAATCAATATTTTGAAAATTTTTGATTTAATTTGATGAGTTGTGTGTGGTGTGTAGGATTTCATCGATGTAAAATATGTGTAAATTGATTCATCTCCCGATAATGTACAGCGTGTAAGGTATAGGGGAGACCGCAACCATATTACAGGTCCATTTGGCTAACCCTAATTTCATTTTCCTCCTATAAAAAGGGGAAAAGAGCTTTGATTTGATTCATTTGTGCCTTGTTGACTTTGGAGAAAGAGAATTTGGTCTGAAGAGAAAATGCCTATTCTATATTCCAGACACCGTTACGAGCGCGTTCGGAGGTACCAGAGACCTGCAGCGTATGGACCACCAGTAAGTCAACATTTTTGACCCTCTTTTGATTTCTGATTTGGTCATTTTTAGTTGTTTTTTGATTTTTAAAACTTGGTTTTAGCGTTTTAGCGTGTCAAAGTCATAGATTAGCGCATACGAAGTTTTAAGTAGCGCATCAAGTCGATTTTTAGGGTCGCGTCCGAAATAAAATAGGGTAGCGCATAGGAAATATAGGTTAGTGCATAGACGTAGAATAGTGCATGGCGATAGTCGGGTAGCACGTCAGGTTAGCAGGTTAGCACGTTGTGTTAACCTAGCGCATAGGAGCCACAGAGGTTCGCATGGGCAAGGGGGTTTAGCGCGTAGGGTTAACCTAGCGCATAGGGTCAAATAGGTAGCGCCCGAGAGGTATAAATTAGCGTGTGCGTAGGGTTTAGTGCATAGGGTAGGTTAGGTGGTGCATGGGGGGAAAGATTTAGCACGTAGAGTCAGTCTAGCGCATAGGGTGAATATATTAGCGCGTGGGTGAATTTAGCGCAACGGGAGTCTGTTTTAGCACATCTGAATTTTTTTTTGCAAAATGAGGTGTTTTGTAATTTTGTTGTGTCGTGCTGTCATGATTTTATGGATTTGTCCAATATGAGTGTCGATATAACTTGTTTTGATTTGCGATATTTCAAGTTATGTATAGATATCAATGTGGTGTTTTGATCAAAATATGATTTATTTGCGTACCCTATTTCAAGTTCAATGTGTGAAGCCTGATTTGTGTTACAAGCTGATATGGGTTGGAAACTTGAGTTGTGTTACAAGCTGATATGGGTGGGAAACTTGAGTTGTTTTACAAGTTTATGTGATTGTGGAGACTTGAGTTGTGTTACAAGTTTTGATATGGTTTGTGAGAACTTGAGTTGTTTTACAAGTTGATATGATAGGATTTTGAACTTGATGTAGATGAGCAAATTGTTTCATGTTGTTGATGTGAGTTTGATTTTGATGTCGTTGTTTTGATGTGGAAACTGATATTGGATTTGTTGTGCTTGTTGATAGGAGCGATTGGGTGTGGTTCAGTCACGAGAGAGATTTCCAAGACCGTGGTCATTGATACCGCGGTTGACCCAGGCTGATCTGGATATCATCGAGAGATGTGGGTTGACCTCCTTATTAGATATGCCTCGGTTCATTGTGAACCGAGGGCTACTGAAAAAATTGGCAGAGAGGTGGCTTAGCGACACAAACACCTTTCATTTTGCTACTGGAGAGATGACAGTCACACCAGAGGACTGTTACAGGATCCTGCGGATTCCCGTAGTAGGTGCACTACTATCGTATGAGTAGTCGGAGGAGGGTGGTATAGAGGCATTGCGTCGTATCTTCCATGATGAGACAGTCTGTGGTTATGAGATCCCATGGTAGGAGTTTTTAGACCTGGATTATGCACCACTGCCATCTGTACTAGCAGGGTTTATTGGTAGATTCCTTTGTCCTGATCGCAGGTCAAAGGGATTCTCTGTGGGATGGGGGCTGGTATTGGAGGAGATGGTCACATAGGGCCAGAGGTTTTCATGGGGATCAGCTATGCTGGCCCATCTGTACAGGGGCTTACATGAGGTAGTATACCTTGGTTACGACAGTTTGTCAGCTGGCATGACACTGTTACAGGTATGGTGCTGGGAGCACATTCCAACGGCGAGGCCACTAGCAGACAGAGACAGGCCTGTTGGAGCGGCATATGCCTATGGGTACAGGGGTCTAGTTGTCCAGCGCAAGTTGGGAAAACTAGAGCATTGGAGGAGAGTACTCGATGATATTGATACGGTTACATGGCGACCGTATACAAGATGCAAGGTGCGGGCAAAGGACGGGCTGGAGATGCCCTTTGTATTTATGACTAGATACCTGATCGGGAGGACCCCTTTTGTTATAGAGAGGTTTGTGGTGACCCGAGTTTTGAGATAGTTTGGGTGCCAGTAGGGTATTCCACAGGGAGCTTGCCTATATGCACGTCGGAGGTAGGATGTAGCTGATTGGGGTCCGACCATTGATAGTGCAGTGGTGGTGGAGGAGTTTGTCGGGTTGGCAGGGCAAATATGGGATTATGCCTTGGAGATTCTGGATGCGGGCATGACTGATGAGTTTGCTAGATTGTTTGCTGCGTGGGTGGTGGCCAGGATATTTGATCTGGAGGAGATGCGGCCAGCGTTTGATTCTGATGATGAGGAGGTAGAGGGAGATGATGATGATGATGGAGAGGATGGAGGAGATGGATGAGGGAGAGGAGCCAGAGGGAGGTGGGGAGGTAGAGGGAGGAGAGGAGATAGGGGTGTGGAGAGAGCGGTGAGATAGGGGGTGATAGACAGGGGGAGAGGTGGATTGGCGATTAGAGCTGGTGGAGAGGGGAGAGCGGGGGAGGTGCTAGCTGCAGTGGGGGGTACTGATGAGGTGAGGCGACCAGCGCAGAGGAGGAGGACAAATGTGCTCCCACCTCCAGCACCAAGGATAGGCAAAGTAGGAGGAGTTGCCCCTGCACAGGTACTGCTACGGGTTGGATCCCTACACATGTTGAGGATGCTCAGATTTGGACCCTACAGGTGACTGTACAGTAGCTGTAGGCACAGGTTTTGACATATCAGCGACAGATCGCGTAGTTGACTACTGAGCGAGATACGGAGATAGAGCCGAGAGGGCAAGCGGAGGAGCTGGTATCCAGTATGCAGAGAGCAGCGGCGGGTGGTCCGATGAGAGACACCCTGAGAGAGCTAGCATTGAGAGCTCAGGAGGTGGAGTACTACTGGCGGCACTATGAGGCTGTGGTACCTAGGGACCGGTGAGTACAGAGCTTTACACGGTTGAGATCTAGTCAATCTCGAGATACTGGGTTGCGATCTGAGAGTCAAGGTGTCACAGGGCCATCGAGATAGGACCCTCCTGGAGATCTAGGGGCGGGTACATCTGGAGCCAAACCATCTCCGTCCGGGGATAGTCATACTTGAAAGATGGGGTCTCTGTTGTATTTTTTATTATTGTATTCTTTGTATTAGACACAGTGTTGATACATTTTGTACATTTTGATCATTTTTGATATATATATATATATATATATATATATATATATATATATATATATATATATATATATATATATATATATATATATATATATATATATATATATATATATATATATATATACGACACCATTTTCTTTGATCATGTGGTGTGTTTATATGGATGCATGTTATGTGGGTTATTTCGTTTATGTGATGATGATGCAAATGCTTAAATATATGATATAATGTATGATGCGGGATGTATGCTTTTATATGCTGTGAGATGTATCTTGAAAATGAGATGTATGATTTGATATGCAATTAAATGTAAAATGATATGCAAATATGTTAAATGATATGCAACTAATTGTAAAATGATATGCAACTAATTGTAAAATGATATGCAACTATGTTTGTGGTAGCATCCCCATTCTGTATTTGCCATCCGATATAGCCATATTTATGTGCTGTCTTTTTAGGTATCATCATTGAGCATTGATTTGTTTAGGATATATTGAAAATTTATACAAGCATAATGGTATAATTGAACCATAATGACCTAAGAAAAATTTACATGATATTTGATTTTGCAAGATAGCACAAGCATCAAGGTATATTTGAACCAGGATGACCTGAGTGCGTATTGCGTAAACAGACAAGATTAAATCATTTGTATGCGTGAAGTGGAATTAGGCCTTCAGTGATATTCGATGTATCATGTCTCGAGGCAAGTATTCACACAATACAAGTGATCACCTCCCAGATAGAAGACTAAGAAAATATTGGAAGTTCCTTATGATCTCTAGCTTTGAAGCATTTAGTGAGAAAAGGAAGAGAATCCAATAATTAAAAAAGTTCAAAATGCAAAACTAGTCAAGATTTTTATGCGATAATGCAACATTTAGTACTTCAGAAAATCATCCATCCTTGGTATTTTTGTGAATTGTTTTGTTTTGTTTTGCAATGAAGAGCAGTTTTTGGTTGTTGGATGTCATGCATTTGAGTTTTGCAAATAGCCTTGATGTCTTGAATGCTTGCAATATTTAGACGATTGGAATGCCCCTAGTTGAGTGTGCCTCTTGATGTGAATATGTATAGTGATTTCCAAGCCATGGTGGATTTGTGGTAAGAGGATATATATGGATAAACCAGGATAGTGACTACGCTAAGTATGTCCTGAATGGATATTTTCTAAGTGTCGGGTGATGGCCGATAGTGTTTGTACGGATAAAATGGTATGGAGATAGATAGAGAAGCCATTCTTTCACAAGGGTGCCTGTTTTACCAGGTTTTCACCATTTGTTTTTATTGTACTTTATGTTTTTGCTTTTTTTGGATTTTTTTGATTTTTTTGCATGTTTTTTTTTTTTGGCCTTTTCTGTGCACTAGGTTACTTAAGTGTAGTACTTCTTTAGATGGATGTTGTTAGTTGGTTTGTCGAGAACATCTCCTTCTAAAGTTGTTAGCTAATAGGCACCTGATCCATAGACTGATATGATAACATAGGGACCCAACCAGTTAGGTTCAAATTTCCCTTTCTTTTCTCGATCTTGCTGATTTCTTGGATTTTCTTTGAGGACGAGGTCACCAACTTTGAAGTTGCGGGGGATGACCTTGTGATTGTAGTTCCTACACATGCGTTGTTGATATTCTTTGAGATGAGTATAAGCATGCTGACATCTTTCATCTAATAGTTCAAGTTCTTGGAGTCGGTTAACTCAATACTCTTCATCTGGGATGAATCCTTTCAAAGAGACTCTGAGAGATGGGATTTCTACTTCCAGGGGTAAAATGGCTTCGGATCCATATACCAATGAGTATGGTGTTGCTCCTGTAGGTGTGCAGATGCTGGTTCTATATGCCCAAAGTGCTGGATTGAGTTGGACGTGCCAATATTTGCCTGCATCATTCATTGTTTTCTTGAGGATTTTCAGTATTGTCTTGTTAGATGCTTCCGCTTGACCATTTCCCTGTGGGTAGTATGGTGTAGAAAACCTATGTTGGATTTTGAATTTTTCACATAGTTCTTGGACATCTTGATTTTTGAAAGGCTGACCATTATCTGTGATGATTCAACTTGGAATACCATATCTGCAGATCAGATAATTGAGGATAAAAGAGGCAATTTGTTTCCCAGTCATTGTGGTCATGGGAACTGCTTCTATCCATTTGGTAAAGTACTCTGTTGCTGTTATAATGAACTTGTGTCCATTTGAAGATGATGGATAAATTTTGCCCACTACGTCGAGTCCCCACTGACAAAAGGGCCAGGATGTTGTAAATGGTTGCAGTTCCTGTGCTGGTGCATGTATCAGATTACCATGGAACTGGCATTTAGGACATTTCTTGGCAAAGTGATATGAGTCTTTCTCCATTGTAGGCTAGTAGTATCCCATCCTTAGAAGATTTTTAGCAAGAGTAGTACCACTTGAATGTGTTCCACAAATATCTTCGTGAAGCTCATGTAAAGCAAAATCAGAATCATTACGATCAAGGCAACGAAGAAGAGTACCATCTAGACCTCGATGATACAAAGTATCAGCGGTAAGGGTGTAACGGGCAGCTTGTCGGATAAAGTTATGTTTTTGGTTACGGGACTGGTCAATTGGTAAGATATTGTGCTTGAGGTAGTCGTATATCAGTCCATATAATGGAGAATCTGACCCAGTCAAGGCATAGATAACCTAGGACTCAGAGTGGTCATAGGCGGGGGAGAACAGTTGCTCTACCAGGAACTTGCAATGACTCTGTTGCTCTGGAATTTGTAGTAGTGAAGCGATAGTAGCCATTGCATCGACTGCTTTGTTGTTTAACCTTGGTATTTGCTTGAAGGTGATGTGCATAAAATACTGTTTGAAATCATCCACCATTCGCTTGTAGGGTAGTTGCTTGTCATCTTTTGTCTGATAGTCATTGTTGATTTGATGGATAACTAGTTGCGAGTCTCCATAGACCTTTAACTTTGTGTTTTTCCATTCTATGGCCATTTTGATGTCTATAACCAATGCCTCATATTCAGCCACATTATTTGTGCAGGGAAACATAAGCCTATATGATCTCGGTGTAGTGTGTCCTTCAAGAGTGATGAACAGAATGCCAGCACCCGAACCATGTTGTGTATAGGAGCCGTCAAAGTATAGGGTCCATTGTTTGGTAGAAAGAGCAAGAATGTCCCTGTCTAGAAATTCAATCTCCATGGTGTGTTTGCCTAGTAGCGGTGCTTCAGCCAACTGATCTGCAATTGCTTGTCCTTTGATGGATCATCTTTCTATATATTGGATGTCAAATTCACTGAGAATCATGACCCATTTAGCCAATCAGCCTGTAAGAGCTGCCTTGCTGAGTAGATATTTGAGAGGATCAATTTTTGCGACTAGCTTAATGGTGTGTGTTAGCATATAATGTCGGAACTTCTGAGATGCAAAGACCACTGTTAGGCAAGCCTTTTCAATGAATGTATAGTTGAGTTCATAGCCATTCAAGGTCCTACTAATATAATATATGGCTCTTTCCTTTCCTTGTTGATCTTCTTGTGCCAATAGTGCCCCTAGTGATATATCTGTTGTTGAGATATATAGGATAAGGGGCATTCCTGCGATTGGTGGTACGAGAACTAGTGGATTCATCAGGTACTGTTTGATTTGGTAAAAAGATTCTGCACACTTGGTCTCCCATCTGAATGGTACATTTTTGTGTAGTAAATGGTTAAATGGTAGACTTTTATCTGCTAGTTGAGCGATGAATCGCCTGATTGATTGAAGTCATCCTTGTAAAAATCTGAGTTGACTGATATTCTGTGGTGGTGGCATGTCCATAATGGCTTGTACCTTTGTTGGATCTACTTCGATACCTTTAGCTGAGACAATGTAGCCTAGTAACTTTCCTAATGTAACCCCGAAGACACACTTCTTAGGGTTGAGCCGGACTTGGAATTTCTCCAATTGATCAAATATCTTTGTTAGGATGCTGAGATGTTCTGCTCTGGTAAAGGATTTAGCTAGTAAATCATCCACATAGTCTTCCATAAATGTGTGCATCATGTCATGGAATATTGTTGTCATTACTCTTTGATAGGTGGTCCCTACATTCTTTAAGCCAAAAGGCATAACATTCTAATAGTACGTTCCCCAAGGACAGGTGAACGAGGTTTTATTTTGATCTTCTGGAGCAATTTTGATTTGATTATAGCCTGAGAAACGGTCCATTAGTGAGAGCATTGCATGGCTTGCTGTGAGATCTACAATTATGTCGATACTGGGTAGAGGAAAGTCATCTTTTGGACAAGCTTTGTTGACGTCTCTGAAGTCAGTGCATATTCTGATACTACCATCTGGTTTTGATACTGGAACGATGTTGGAAATCCATTCTGCATAGTCAGTGGGTCGGATGAATCTGACATCTAATAGTTTCTTTAGTTCAGTTTTGACCATGAGTGCCACCTGTGGATTCATCTTTCATAGCTTTTGCTTGACTGGTTTAACTCCCGAAGAGATGGATAAGTGATGCATGATTAAGTGTGGATCCACTCCAAGCATATCAGCATATGACCAAGCAAAGTTAATTTGTTTTTCTTTAAAGAAAATGATGAATGTTGATCTTTCTTCCTCTGTCAGAGATTCTGCAAGGTGTAGGTTTCTAACTGCTTCTGTGGTACCAATGTTGATTGATTGAGTGGGCTCAATCAATATGGGTGATCGATCATGAAAGTGCTCAGGAAGAGTGTCAAGTCTCCCATCGTTAGGCTCCTTAAAAAGGTTTTCACCCTCAGATGCGTCCTTTATTTTTACTTTTTTGTGATCTAGAACTGCCATTGACTGGTTTTCAACATCAGATCTTTTACTTGGTTCATTTTTGCAACTAAGAGACTTGGCACTCCCTGGTTTGCATATATTGTTACTTTGTTCATTGGTAGAGCCTATTTCTGGATTTACGATACATAGGTAATGGATAATAGATTCATCATCTGGGAAAATTGGTATATCATGGATTTCAGGTTCATCCCAGTCGATGAGGTCAGGAAAGACAAGTGGTAAGGAATCGTTAGGTGGATCAAGTTCGACTACTGTGAGTGTTAGGACAGAGTTTTCATCATGATTGTTCATGGTTTTAAAGAAGTCTAGGATTTCGTCGAGGTCTTCGATGGTATTATCTTCCACATAGACTTTTTCATATTGTTTCTGTTCGCTTTCCCCGACGTCATAGATATTCTGCGGTCCAAATTCAAGAAGTCTATCTTCTGCATTATGTTCTTCTTGAGAAAGAGACATAGAATCAGTATCATTAGGGATATTTGCAGTAGCATTAGAGCAGGTACCCCATTCATATTCATTGGAATCAGTCTCTGAGGCATCATCCCAGATTCTATCAGTGCTGTAAACTGGTATGTTGTATGGTGAAAACAAATCTTTGATGATAGATACCATTTTGATAGTTTTTGTTGATTCTGTGTCAAATCCGTCTTCTATTTTCTGTATTTGTTCATAGACGGTGCTTCCTCAGGGAGGAATAATGGTATCCAGAGATGATTTTATTGTTTCTTGAGATATTGGTGTTTGAATATGAGCTACTGCTGCAGATATGGCCCTTTTGTGTTTTAGAAGCTTTTCCTGATGTAACTTCTGATCTTGACGTTCCCATGCCTTGCGGATTGTTCCTGCTGATTCAAAGAGTGCTTCCTACTAGGATTCTTCTTTGTACTTTGTCTTTACTTTCCATTGAGGCTTTATAGTTAGGTGGGGTGGCCTTTTTAATAGGAAAGTGAGCTCACAACCCAATCCTGCTTTGTTTCCATTGGGCCGTGAAGGAAGATCTATAGGTTCAGTGACTCCTTCCTTGCGTTTCCCAATAGGTCCTTTACCGTCATATCCCATTTGCTGCATGATTAAGTATCCTTTTCCATATAGGTGTGTAGGTAGAACAATGTCCAGGGTAGCTACTCTATTATCTTCTTTCTCATCTTTGTATAACCAACTAAGAATGTCCTTGTCTTTTGATTCATGTGCTAGAGTGCCCAATTGGATAAAAGGTACCATCAAATTTGGTGATGGGCTGAGTGACCAGATGTGTTGATGTTGTAGGCAATCCATGAGATCTAGGTGATGTTGGCAATTTGGCCAAACATAAAGGCTCCAAAGAGTATTCTCCCATACCTTGGTCTTTGATTTGCATTTTCTATTTGAAGTCTCCAAATAATGAGTTGGACTTTTCTGTTTGTAGATCTGATGTTAAAGATCATTGTTTCTCTCTATTATGAGGAACCAAACTATCTTGGGCTGCCCCCATTGCGTTGCAATGTTGAAATGGATTGTGATCAGCAGATATGGAAACTTCTTGTCCATCATAAGGAAATTTGACACACTGGTGATATGTAGAAGGTACTGCTTGCATTTCATGTATCCAGGGTCGCCCTAACAAAGTATTGTAGGTAAGATCTATGTCTAAGACCTGACATATAGTAGCTTTTTGCACTGGTCCTACTTGAATGGGTAATATCACAGTTCCTTTAGAGGACCTTTCCTCACCATCATATGCCTTTATAGTAATTTTCTTGTAGGGATCAATAGACTCTTCTGAGAAGCCTAATGCACGGATAAGCTTTAAAGTACATATATTAAGTCTGACTCCTCCATCTATTAGGACTCTTTTTACTCGGTGTTTGCAAACAATGACTTCGATATGGAGAGGAGTATTATGTGGATGGCTTAAGGAAGCATCGTCATGTTCTGAGAAGGTGAGGTTATGAGGTCCGGTCATATGGGCGACCATGGCTTGAAATCTGTCTGTATCCAAATTTTGAGGTACATTGGTTTCCAATAGCGCTTGTTCTAATATGTCTTTGTGCTTTGGTGATAGTTTCAGCAATTCTAGTATAGATATCTGTGCTGGAGTTTTACGTAGTTGGCTAACCAAGTCATATTGGATTTTTGGTGTGGTAGTTGTAGGTGCAGTATGTCCTTTCAAGACATATTTCTGAGTTCGGGTTGTTACATTAACAGATTCATGATCACACTTATCTCGGATGGTGATGACATTTACTTGATGATCTTCAGCTGATATGTGATTTATGGTGTTGTTGTAGATATGGTTGACACGAGCTCCGCATGTATTATCCGAGGTTGAAGCTCCATCTTTGTAATTTGGAAGAGGATTTTTAAAGGCTCCATGATCACCATTTGTTTTGAGACCATCTATTGTTAAGTCACCTCGATCAATCATATCTTGCACCACGTGTTTCAACCTCATGCAATCATTCATCTGATGACCCTTGTTATGATGGTAATCACAATAGTGTGAATCATTCCATCAAGGTGGTTTGATTTGAGGTTCATAGTTGCTGATTGGAGGCAAAGAAAGAATCTTGTGTGCCAAAAGTTCTTTGAATGTTGATTCTAGTGATTGCCCCAGTGGTGTGAAGATACGCTTTTGGAAATTGTTTGTGTTATTGCGTGAATTGTTGTTAGGTCCTGGATTCATGTTTTTGCTTTGAGTATCATTGGTGTTGTTTGTGTTGAGTTGTCCTTGATCGGTGTTTGGTGCATATGTGTTAGCATTTGGATTAGCATTCTTTGGATTTTTCGTGTTTTGAGGATTCCCAGATAATGCGAACATTGGTTGCTTAGATTTGGGATCATATGATTCATTGTTGCCTTCATTTTTGTTTCGAGTCCAAAATCGAGATTTGTCAAGGTTGGTGTTGTTCTGGTTATTGTAGTTTGATGAGTTTGTTCCTTCCTTGTAGAATTTGAGTGTTCCCTTTTTGACACATGCTTCCTCTATTTGAATGCCATTTTCAATCAATTTAGCGAAAGATGGTATGCATTGAAGTTTTAGTCTATAACTCATTTCACCATTCAAGTTATCGATGAATATTTCCATTTTCTCTTTTTTGGGAATATCTCGAGGATATCTGGATACCATGCGTCACCAACGTTGAAGGAATATCATGAATGTTTCGTTGTTCTTTTGTTTGGTGTTGCAAACATCTAGCATGGTTATGGCATGTTGGATGTTATAGGAATATTGGGTTATGAATTTGTTAACCAATTCATCAAATGATCTGACAAGTGGTGTAATTTTGGATAAACATTCCATTGTTTGCCCTCCCAAGCTTCTTGGGAATAACCTCATTAAATAGGTGTCATCATGAGAAAATTCAAGGCTCACGGTGCAAAATTCTCGAACATGATCTTGGGGATTACTTTTCCCATCATATTTATCAAATTTGGGAACATCTGAGTTGGGAGGAAAAGGCACCATGTTCAATCTTCTGTCAAATGGATAAGGACAGATTTCATTTAAAGAGTACCTCACTGTTGTCCCTTGTTGCATATCCTGTATTTGCCTTTGCAACATTTGCATTTGTTGAGTAAGGGCAGCCAAAGGTATATTGTCTTGTCGAGGGAAAAGTTCTTCCCTTGTATTTGTTCTCAGTTGAAAAGGTGTGGTAAATGGTATATTTTGCTTTGGAGTTTCTAGCTCGGGTATACGCATTTCTGGTATGCGTTATTCTGGAATGTGTTGCTCAGGTATGTGTTGTTCAAAGTTATGAGTTTCTTCTTCTCTTTGTTGTTCTTGATATGCATATTGTCGAGATCCAGTTTTAAAGATGTATGAGTCTAAATCTTCGGGAAGTTTAACACCTTTAGTTGTAAGCATGAGCAGATATTTTTATTTGTCATTCTCCATGAGCCTTTCTACAAGCTTTTGGAATGAAGGGTTTTCCTGACATTCCTGAAGAAGTGCTTCAGAAATTTCAGGTTCTTTTAAGTGTGGAACTTCAAAAAGATTTGACAATCTTCGATTCATACTAGACTCGGCGTGTGTCTCGCTTTGTTGGTTTCTTTGAGAGCGAGTAACAGGCATTTTAGTAGAAACTTTCAGTGATGAAGGGGACAAAAGCCTCGTTGATATGTTTCTCAGGAGTGGGTGGTTCTGGTCGAGATGTGTTATAAGTGATACAGTCGTTGGGCAAAAATCCTGGATTGATTTTTCCTCCGTGGTTTATGATTTGATTAAAAGCAGACTTTTGACAATAGGCTCTTGTCTTCAAGGGTTCTTTATCAAAGTTGTTGGATTTGTTTTGGGTATAACGTTTGACGTGATGAAGGAATACCCGATGAGATTTGAAGAGTTGACGATTGATGTATAAAAACTTGTTTCTCTTGATGAATTTGGAAAAACTAGGTTGTTGTTTCTTCAACGTGATGTTACGATAAAGGTTCTTTCTTCTCAGAATATGAGGATTAGTCATGCATGAGTGATCAATGGTTTCCTTTGATTTGTTTGGATTCAGTTGATCTTGTTTGAAAAATTTCAAATCTTACTCTATCAAAGTGAAGGTTTAGATGCCCCTTCATGACAAAGTGTGTCAAATGATATGGATAAAAGCCTCCTGATATGGAAACTTGATTTGACAACTTAAAAATTTTAAACAAGTGTTTTTGTGAGATAGAATCCATAAGATGGTAAAGGATTTTGTTGATACTAATGATGAGGTTTCCAGATTATGATAAGATAGACATGTTTTATCGCGCGATTCATTTAGGATTTTATAACGTTTGTTTTGACACAAATTTAGCTCAAGAAATAGTCTTAACGGTTTGTTTTGGCTATTCTATTTTGACGAAAAATGTTGTTGGTAATGAGAGGCTTTTGACAATGTTTTCAAAATTTTTTAAAATTCTTCACTGTTTTGCCCTTTGTTTTTATGTTTTTGATCACGCGTTAGAACAGAGACTACATGCGCTACAAAAATTACCCCACGTGCTAAAATAATGACCACACGCGCTAGGCTGCCCCCAGACACACACTAAAGTTTTGACTGCTCAAAATTGTTTTCTATTTGTTTTTAAAAAATCTATGCGCTACCCTGGGCCTGCAAAGCACTAGCTTGTGAACCTGATGCGCTAATGTTTAGTCTTCACGCATAAAGCTGATGCTTCCATGCGCTAAATGTTTTCACACTATTTTGCTTTGAGATGAAATGCTACTGTTTGGAACCGACGCACTAATTTGATGGTTGGATGCGCTAACAAAAAGTTCTCACACGCTAAGAAGTTTCTCTTATGCGCTAAACTGCCCTGATTTTTCCTTTGGTTGGTTTTTTTGTGAATTTTGAATTTTTGTTGTGAATTTTTCAAGTTTGATGGATGATTTTTTGAAGTAGTAAATGCAAGCACGACACAAAAAGTACAACCATTTTGCCTAATCTAACAAAAAGTGTATGTTCTGCGAGGATGTGTTCAAATCTCCAATGTTTTAACAGGTTTTGATACGAATAATACACTTCAGAAAGACTCTTTATTCAAAGGTCATAAATAACATCATAGCCCACTGGTCTCGATACTCCGTCAGCTCAAACAGCCATGTCACCCCCTAGGGGGCGCCCATTTTTTTGCCTTTTGCCAGAAATTAACCAAAAGTGAATCGCTTCACAGTTGAGTAGTTATCTTGGGAGATATATGGTGAGTAATCTTGGGGGCGGATTCTTCCCCACCCTTGCACTATGATGTTATAAATGTTTGGTTACTGACTCGGTTCAAAGCTTCTATTTCTATGGTTCGTAATCAGGCTTCCCGTTCGGCCGTGAGTGATAAACTCCCGCAAGAGGCTTCCCAACCTTTAGAACAAAGGCTTTACGTGTCTCAAGGATACTGGAGGAAGGCTAATCGCTGCACACAACCATTGAAAAGGACTTTTGTCACTTTCCACGTTTAATTATACTGGGTTGGAATTTCTTGGTGTCAAAGTCATTCCCCACTTAGGTCGTTCCCTTCACACCAGCCATAAATAGCTTTAAAAGTTGATTTCAACTCCTCGGGAAGGCAGACCTGCTAAAGGATTTATGCTTGAAATACAGAAAGCTTTTAAGAGTGGTCTGGATTTTTGATCACCCAGTTAAGGGGAGAGCATATTCCTTCCACTTTCGAGACAAGACAAACAAGGTTCCTTTTATCTTTCAAGGCAATGATTTGCTAAAATCTATATGGAGATGTTGCTCCATGAAAACATGGTGTTTATTTTATCCTTTTAAGGCAATGATTTTCTGATCTACGAAAAAGGATTGGTCAACAAAGTAAATTCGATGTTTCATCAACAAAAGAAATCGATCAAAAGGGGAAGATCTTCCCTCTTTAGTTGCAAATGACTTCAGACATGTGTGATTCTTTTACTTTGCAAAAATTTGAAGTGAATCCTTTTATGCACCAAAGGATGGTGAAGTTCTTTTTAAACACCTTTGTTTGTAAAAATGAAAAATTGACTTATTCTTTTTAAAGCCCAAAATGAAAATTTTGTCTTCCTAGGAAAAGCAAGAAAAGATTGTTTTTGTGGTTCTTTTTATAGCCCAAATAAGGTGAGTTCAATTTTATTTAACAAGAATTAAAAAGACTTTAAATTCTAACTAACTTTAACAAGCTAGTAAAAATTTAAATAATTTATAATTCTAAAAATAACACTAAGCTCCTCCCTGCAATAAGATGTCAGAAATCCTGTAAAATACCCACTACAGTAGTTAGAAAAATATAGGATTTTGTGGACTTCAACAAGTCTAACTTTAAACTCGGTTACAATTTTAATTTTTGCCTTCTATCTGTGATGCGCTACAGAAAGAACTGTATGCACTACAATATAACCTAGATGTGCTAAAATAATGTCTCAATGCGCTACACTATTTTCTGGATGTGCTACTCTGTGTGCCAAAAACGCTGCTCTATTTTTCTCCCACGCTGAGACATACAGGAAAATCAATGATTTGATGCGCTAATATATAAACTTCACGCACTAGATGATGGACTCCACGCGCTAAACAGTGAACTGGATGCGCTATGCTGTTAACCGGATGCGCTAAACAGTCAACTTAACGCGCTAATTCATTTTTCCCGCGTGCTTGCAAAAGTGGTTAAATTTAAAAACCGATTTGATATATGGGGTTGAGCCCCACGGTGGGCGCCAGAAATGTATGTGGGAAAAGCAGGTCGATAGAACTCAATATGTGAAAATATTCCAAAAAAAACTTGTCCACACACACACAGAGGACTTCTTGATGCAAGCTATGGAGTCATGAATTATAACTCAGCTTCCCAAGGTGGGTCCCATGGTTCTCTATCTTACAATGTCCCTCAAACCAATGTTTTTGCTCTCAGATCACTGAGCAAAATGGTTTAGGGATGGCAAATGCAAGAACGAGGGATGCTTTTGTTGGTTTTAATATGAGATGCATCATAAACTATGCATGATTCTAGAAATGCAATAAACTAACTATAAGATGACAAGGTTAGTAAACAAACTATCCTAGCATACTATATTAGTTCAATGATTTAAGCTAATGATAATAGAAAGTATTCTAAACATGCATATTTAGACTAATTCCTAGTTAAAAGAGAGGCTAAATGATGAGCATATATGAAATGTGAAAGCTTGAATGTATTTGAGCATAAGTGTGATACTACAAACTTGGATGATCTATATGTAAAAATGGAGGAATGAGAGCTCTATTTATAGAAAAAATAGGGCAATGGATGGTCAGGATTGAAAGGTTTAATCAAGGGCCAAGCTTGAAAGTTGGGAATCCATGTTTGCAACTTGTACCAATGAAATGGTGACAAGTGTCAACATAGGGTTGGGTTGAGAAAAGGGGTTGGAGGCATTAAATGTCTGAGAAGACCTTATGGTTATCTAGAAGGTAGGGGTCAAGCCTAAATTAAGATTACCCAATGGATTAAGAGTTAATCCAAGGATAAACCCTTGTGCAAATGATTAAGAGATAATCATGGTCAAAGCATTAAAGGCCTGATGAGACCCTTGGGTTGGATAAAGGTTGAGTTAAAAGAAATTTTTTAACTATGTAAGAGGGTTTTAGTTAACCATTAATGGTTATGAAGACTTTGGGGAATTAAGTGGTTGAAGGCTTGAAGCCTTTAATGGTTATCAAAGACTTTGAAGAATTAAGTGGTTGAAGGCTTGAAGCCTTTAATGGTTATCAAAGACTTTGAGGATTTGAGAAGTGACTTCCCTTTGCTTAGGGATGTGACAAAGTTTAGAAGATGGTTTAGGCTAATTAGAAGCAATTAGAAGAGTCTAGAAGGGATTAGAAAGGCAAGTGGGAGATGTAGGAAAATGCAAGTGGATGGAGGGATAATAGGATTTAATTGAATTTAATGAATTTCATTCAATTTGGTTGTAATTAAATAAATTAGATTTATTTAATTTAGGATAACTATTTAATTAAATTTGAATTTAATTAAAAGTGGATAGGGGGAATTTAATTGAATAAAATGATTTTTTCATTAAATGGGTCTAGTGAATTTAATTTAAATAAATTGAATAATTTACTTAATTAAATAGAGGAATGCGGGTAATTTAATTAAATTGGATTTAATTAAATAGAGAAATGAACATAAAATATTCATTTAGGAATATGGTCATTTTTATATGTCTACAGATACAATGAACCTAGTCATGTTTTAAGATATGATGGCTAAGATTGATCATGGGAAATGTGATCAAGGAGATTAAGTGGTTAGGTATTGTTCATAAATAAGAAAATGTTGATGAACAATACATGCGGGCAAAATAGAAGAACAGTGACATGACAGTAGTGATCACCGAGGATAGAAGATTGAAGAACAGATTGAGAAGCCCAGCAAGAAGCAAGATAAGTCTTATGACAAGATTGTTTTGAGCATATAGAATCTGCTTTAGCATTTCAGATGTGAAGTTGCAGATATATTTTATTATTGTTATTTATTTTGTAAGTGATAGAAAATCTCTTAACCGAGTGGACTTAACAGTCTTATTTGTAAACCCTCTAGCAAGGTAACATTCTAAATGAGTGTTTGAAATCCTTTGACAAAGGTCACTTCTAACAAAGTGCAAGACTCTAACAAGTCTGAGGGAAATCCCTTAATCGGGTCACATCTAACAATGTGTTTTTGTAATCTGTAACTGGATTAGCTTTTAGCCGAGCATACTCTAGAAGAGTATATTTCTTAGTGGGTCCAAAATCCCACAGTGGTTTTTCCCTATTTGGGTTTCCACGTTAAATTTGGTGTTAAATGTGTTATGATGTTTTAAGTGTATCTGTTTATGAGTATTGAATGGCTTATAGTCATAGTTGCATATCAGTAAAGGCTACCGAGGTTGAAACTGGTGAATATATTGTATTGTGAGTTTTATGATTCACCCCCCCCTCTCATCTTAACTAACAAAAATTTCCTCTTGAGTATTTCTATTGACAATTGCTTTTCTATCTTCATCATAATTTTGGGCACATACCATGACAATTTCTAGGCAAGGGAATACTTTAGGTAACACCATGTTGGGAAGTCCAGCATACCATGATGCAATTTTATTTTTACTTGCATTTAACATTGTGTTAAAGATAATATATTTTGACCTGTCTAGATTTGTCGCCTTATTAGATAATGCACATCTAATTTCTATGATTCACTTTTTACCATGGATAACGAGGTCATAAATATCATGGTATTCATCAGTGAAACCTGTTGTTTTAACTAGTTTGGTTAAGTCTATTATTTATTCACCTGGGTTTTAGTTGTATTATCCGGTTTTCCCATCATTGGTACTGTTAATGGTTCAAAATAATGTTAACCCTCAAGTTGAACCCCTAATTCTAGTTCTACAATCTAAATGGTAAACCATGAGATTCAAAAAATAAAAACATGGGATGTAGGTGTTCTAGATTTTACTCGAAATTTCTATTTGAGTAGAGTGGCACAGACAAACTCTATTGCATTGCTCAATCTAGTAGCCATTTATGAATCTCCCTGGATTTACTGGTTTGTCCAAGAATCAAAATACCAATATGAGTCCCTTAGTTTGAAAACCCTCAAAAGTTTAAAAGTAAAACCTAAAGGGCAAAATGTCTAGAATTGTGTTGTAATTTTATAAATTATTATTAATAACTATTCGCTTTTGCAGGGCAAAAATTAAATTGCTTCTTTCTAAATTCAGAGGATTGATAGTCTGGCACGTCACACGAGTCACTTTTCTAGAATGTTTTTGAAGACTTTTTAATCCTTTACAACTTCTACCCAAAATAGAGCTTATTACACTTAATTAAGTATACAATTACAAATTTAGAAATTAACTATACTTAATTAAATGTTTATTGTTTATGGAAGTCTTCCAGTAGAATTTTGCAAAAAATATTTATCGTTCCCACATTCGGCCCAAAATACACCTTACGTCATTGATATGTGCGCATCCAATAGATGACGATATCCTTTGTTAGTTGTTGTGGGTCCCATTATACATATGATTTTTACCACCTAAATGCCACATCACCTAACACTTCATTGTCCCATGGGCTATAACCTATCTTTCATGTCAGTGTTTAATGACACGTGTTTTCAGAGGAAGTTTGCAAATTAAAAAGGAGATCCGACATTCAACCCGAAATACACCTTAAGCCGTTGATTTGTGCTCATCCAACAGATGCCTGTATCCATTGTCAGTTGTCGTTGGTCCCATTATCAATAGGATTTAAATATGAATTAAATATATATTTAAATATGTAATTTCAAAACTTGGATGATATTTTATTTTTTTTATCGATAATTTTTGTATTGTATTACTTGGAAATAAAATATTACAAATATGCAAGTATAGGTGGTATAATAAAACCACCAGAGTTCTGCCATCACAAAAAACATCCCCGAAACCACCATTCCCAACAAAAAACAAAACCCTAGTCCTACTACATGCAAAAACCCCACAATTCCAATTCGGCCTACCAAAATTGTTAGCAGACATCCCCTTGTACATACAAAGTTGGGGAGAAAATGGACATGGAACAAAAAGATACAAATAGACAACACCAAACACCACTAGCCATAGTTCAAGATTAACCCAGAAGCGACCTGTACTCCGGGTCATCATAGAATTTTGAGAGCCGCTTCATTGCTTGGGTAGTGTTGGGTCTCGGTTGCAACTCTTGACCCACCTCTTCTCATGCCACTTCATGAAGGATCCTTAAAACCTCATCAAATTGCATCAACCTTGAGAACATTTTGAAGGCCTGCCACCCCTGCCAAGAAAAAGATTTGCATCTTGCCTTCAAATCATCATCAACCTATCGAATGAGTGTTAGCAGTGCCACCGGACTAGCCAACCCCGCTTTAGGAAAAACACCCACCTTCAAGACACATGAGCACACATACTATTCGGATTTAAAAGGTAGTTTGAATCAATTACAACTCTCAGGGAATTTTTTACACTGTCCACCTCGTCCTCAAACTAGAAACTCCAAGCGGTAATCAATGAATATGCCTCCATGTTCATCCTATAGCGATGACCTACGTGGGCAATTTCCTCTCCTAGCAACATTTTCACACTCTCGTACAAAAGCTCATCCTTAAACAAGAACAAACCTTTCAACCTCTTGTCCGTAAATTTTGTGAGAAATGGGACTAATTTCTTATCAGTATGAAAGGAGAAATTGGCTTCCATGCTGCTTAAGAAACCCAAGACATCGCTGCAAGTGCATACAATATGATACCAAGAAAATAGCAATCCAATTACACTCTGTGACCCATCCAATCCACCCAACCTTTAAAGACCTCACACTCAATTCTGACATCCAACCTTTAAAGACCGTCAATATTTTCCATTAATCACAAACTCTCCCATCATTCCTCTGCATGTACTAGTTCAGCCGCACAATTCGTTTGCACAATCTAACATTAAAGTCATCTAACTATTAACCATTTAGTGGCGTGTGTACAATAAGGCAATATCACTACATATAAATGGTTAGTTGTCGTGGGTCCCATTATACATAGGATTTTTGCCACCGAAATGCCACGTCACCTAACACTTCATCGTCCCATGGGCTATAGCCTTTCTTTCGTGTTGGTGTTCAAGGATACATGTTTTCGGTAGAAGTTTGCAAAAAAATTATCATTCCCACATTCACCCCGAAATACACCTCATGACATTGATCTATGCTCATCTAATGGACGACGGTATCCGTGCCCGAAATTATATATGAAGAGTAATAGTATTTAAAATATTAATAAATAGTTTTTAAATTATATTGATTATATTTTATTTTTTAATATGTTGAAAATTATAATGGTAATAAATAGTTAAAAGTATTCCCAATATTTATAAATTTATAATAGTCATATTCAATGTAGTGACTAAAAATTAATCTATTTAAACAAAAATGGATTAAAAAGATTTAGAATAAAATAAATTAATATATTTATTTATTTATTATTAATTAAATTAATTATAATTTTAATTATAAATTACAAGCGTCATATGATATAAATATTTTAAACAAATTTATGTATAAGATATTAAATATATTTCCATACAAGCGTCATATGATATAAATATTTTAAACACATTTATGTATAAGATATTAAATATATTTCCATCTTTAAAATCTTACATTTAATTAAATTTTAACTTTTATTTAACAAAATAATTTATTTTATTGAAGAAGTGTATTAATTAATTCTAGATATTTATTAATGTATAAAATTTATACTTAAATTTAAATAACATATTAAAATATGTAAATTAAATTTCTATAATCTTAACTTTTTTTTTTTTTTAATTCTGCAATTCAAAGACTACAAAAAATTGTCCCCAATCTTCAACATGTAAGCTCTCTACCTACATTATAGAGGTAAACAGTCTGCCAAAATAGAAGCAAACAAAATAAACACAATTCTAGCATGATATTTATGAAAGAATTGCAACAACTGGCTCTTTATAGTAAAAAAATCAGTATCACTTACACCTAAATACTGACAAAACTTAAATTTAATCTTCATCCTCTGCCTCATTCTCAACAATTTTGAAATAACGTAGCTCATAGACATTGTGATCCTTATTGGATGCTATCACTCACAGCCAATCCCTAACATTCTGCTTTTTCAAATACTTCTTTGTCAAGGACTTCAAATATCTTTTAGAAAAGGCCGTCTCAGAAGTGACATTGAGTTTGTTCTTTAACTTTAGATAAGAAATTAGAGTAGACCTTCTATGTTCGAAACTATCTTCCCTCCTTTAATTACTATCCCATATTTGGAATCTTCTAATTCAAACTTGTGTTCAAAATGGAATTTCCCTTTCTCTCTGCTCGAGATTTAATTTAACGAGATTTGACATTTATTTAAAATTTTATATTTTTTAATGGTGAAAATTAAATTTTATATCCACACAAATTAATAACTATTTAAGCTATTTGAGAGCATAATGATTATGCTAAGTATCCTGCCATGGTAGGAACTAATAATACAACGAAATAGAAAGCATTTTTAAACAAACTAGAATTTGCAAATTTTTCATTAATATGTTGCATAAATTTACAATTTTCTACTATCAGAGTCCCTATCCCTCCAAACATTTAAAGCCAAAATTAAGGAGGTTATGAGGAAATAGCCAAAAAAATAAAACTACTAGGGGCCAGGGCACTGGCAGTGGACGGTGGACTAGTGGTATCCAAAAAAGAAGACAAAAAATTGAAACCCTTCATGGGTAACCCTAAGGATCTTTCCCTATGTATAGGTAGAATTCTTTAGAGATGAGAAGCTCTAAGAATTCTTCGAGCCATCTATAGTCTTGAAATTCATCCAGGAGATACAATTTTTAGAGTAAATCCCTACTAATCCACGCCCATTTCCTATGTCATGTCAACTGCTCAACATTCAGGTTCAAAAGAAAAGGTTGCCTTGCCACATTTTGGTTAGGGAGGAGAAGCTTGGGTAAATCAATCGCCCAAGGGATCCCCACCCCTACTTCTACAAAGATGACAATAGTAACATCGTCCCCAAGGAATTCTTCTTTAAAAACTCTCCTTAACAGCATCAACATATCTACCTTTTCTCCTTCGAGGTCCAAAAGAGATGCTAAGAATCGAGATGTAATGTCCATGTTAACATGGTATCTATTATCATTTCTCAAAAACTCTCGGCCCAACACCATCCTCATAGCCTCATTAGTGAACATCTTGACCTCCTTACAAACTGATTGAAGGGTTGGGTCTTTGACGTAGCCCAAAAAGGCCCTCTGGTCATGCTTCTCAACTGGATAGGAATGTCCATCTTCAGAAATATGAATACTAAATTATACAACCTAAAGACCTAAACCAAAGGCATAATTTCAACTACCGTTAGCTCTGACAATTTATCTACCAAAGGTGAATTGAAGAAGAAAGAAGCGAAGATCATCTATAAATAGCTCTTGATACTAGCAATTCTTTCACAAACCATATTAATTCCTTTGTCCTTTAAATTTTTATAAATCTTTCATATCTCTTAGTAAATCTTTTTCATAAATGCACGAGTGTGCAAAATTGGAAACAACTGTAAACCACTACCAATTACCAAATTGGAAGTCGTGTGTGCTGAGTGGATCAGAGTTAGAGAATGCCAGTGACAAGACATAAATAAATGAGGATACTCGATTAGGATGAGATTTGATACATGTCTACTGTCTCCAATTCCATTCCAAGGACTTTATGGAGAACTACGTTCTCTTTAGAAATTTGGACCAAAATAAAACTTCAGTCATTGATCTACGATCATCGAACGGTTTTAAATCATTCATGGATTTTAGGTACATGTGATATGTTGATGAGGTCGCACTTATCGATACATCATGCAAAGTCCAAACTCGACATGATGTTGCATTAATTAGATAATGAAAAGATGGCAATGAATTTATGAAATTGTCAATAAAATATTTATTTTTCCATAAATAATGAAATATTAGCCAATCATCAAATTAAATAATTTTCAAATGGTAGATAAAAATCACAATTAAACTTAAATAATTTTTCCTTCAGAGTATAACTTTTCGTCCATGCACTTATATATTTTTTCCTTTAAACAAAAAACATTCGCCTCCTACATTATATATTTTCCCCACACAATAATGAATTATTCGTCAAGATTTTATGTAATTTTCATACCCTAAAAAAACTTACCAATACCAATTAACTTTTTTTCCAAATTTGAAAAACATTTCGCCATCAATATGAAATTTTCCCCCAAAAAAAAAAGTTTGATTCGCTAGGATTTTACACTTTTGCTCGAGGGGTGGTTTCTTAAAGTTATCCCTGGAGCTCATGAGAAGAAAGGAAGAAGAATGGATACACATTCTAGATGTGTTTTTCTATCTTTGATGCATGAGAAGAATGAGAGAGGACATGCATACAAATTTTAGATGTGTATTTCTAGGTGATCCATGTTGGGGAGGAGAGTAGGAATAGTTTAGCTGTGTTTTGCTAGTTCCACTCACCCTCATGCGTTTGTGTAGGTGATGTCTGGTTTCTAGTGTACAATATCCCGTATAAGAGTTATTTTTCTATGGTTTTGAGCATGCTTCAACCTATTTAATACATGTAATGAAATTGCAAATGCCAAGGGAGGAGTCTAGTTTCGGGAACATCTCATCTAAGAGTTTGTTTTCTTTAGTTTTGAGAATGTGTAACCATGTTTAAGATAAATATATGCATGGTTTTGAGGACATCTCATGTAAGAGTTTGTTTTCTCTAGTTTCAGGAATGTGTAACCCCATCTAAGACATATATAAATGTTGCATCTGGATTCGGGTGTTGGCACCTCAAAAATTTTGCATAATTTTGAGGACCCAAGTTCAAATTTTTGCTAAGGACACTCAAAATCCCCTTTGCAGGATAACATATTGTGTTATATTGTAACTTCAACAAGTAACTAGTTTGACAACATCATGTTAGTCACTCATGAAGGTGAAGAGGGTGTTAGCAGCAACCAAGAAGGGAAACTGAGAGGAGGGGGGGGTGGGTGGGGAGGGGGGTGAAGTTTCATCGGATTAACCAAATTAAGAAAAATCTCAGATCTAAACAACTGCAACAAGAATAAAGATAAACACAATAGCACCAACACACCTAACACCAAGATCTTTACATGGAAAACCCGGTTAAGGGAAAAACCATGGTGGGAACCTACCCACAATAAGATGATACTCTATAGTAGTATGTGCAAATATTACAATGGGGAATGTGCATGCATTCAAACACACTGCCTAGAGCTTACTGCTCAAAATGAGATGACCCAGAAGGCTCCAACCCTTAGGGAAGGATCACTACCTTACAATAAGATTTGGACTACAATCCGGATTACATGAATTGCAAATAAAGCATCTCCTTATGACTAATGATAGTTTCGGTTAAGCACATTTGTTTGCCCTGCAACAATCTCTGCTCAATACACCACACCCAAGGATAATTTCACTTATGCACACATACACCACTCTTTGATAATGCAAACACAACATCGATACCCAAATTACATGAATCTAACACCTATCTATACAATTCATCATCCTTGACTACAAGGTCGGCCAAACCCTCAAACCTTAATTACAAAATTACATCACACGATACATAAATAAACCACCAGAACAATACAAAGATATAAATTACATAGAATAGACCTAAATCAAGTCTCCAAACATGCATCACCACTAGAATTCTCATCAAGATCAACCACAACACGCTACTATTGGGAATTTAGAGGAATTGATGATGTGTTGCATTGATGTCAACACTAGCTTGTTTGGTTGTCTACCGGGTTCCAGTAGAGTGCTTGGTTTGTGATGTTAATTTGGAGACAGTCTCCAGTATTCTCCAGTATGTCTAGATTGGTGGAATTAGTTTGGTTTGGTTATTCATGTGGTTCAGATGTGTGTCACATTTAGTTGGTTCGAGACTTGGTGATTTAGAAGCTATCATATGCTCTAGTAAGCCTTTTGGTTACCAGTAAGGGTTCTACCGGCAAAGCTTTGTTGAAGATCTTTTGATGGATTCGATAAGTGGTATTGGTGAAGCTTCTAAAAGGTTTTCGGGATGTTGATGGTTATCATGTTCATGTTCCAGTTGATTGGTGGTGTTTCATTTAGCACCAAACCTATTCTATGCTATTATGTTAGGTTATGAACCGATTTATGTAACATGTTGGTGGATGCTTCCAATGTGTTACTGGTTGGATTTATTGTTTGGTTAATGCTGTTTCGGTCTTAGGCCGACTTGGATTATCATTGGTTTGTGGGTTTATGTAATGTATTTATTGTATTATCTTTTAGGTAGCCATCCTAATTGTTTAGGTCTCAGGTTTGTATAAATATGATGTAAGATCTCTTTGTAGATCATGGCATGTGATGAATGGTCATGAGATTATCCATGTGCGAATAAAGTTGTAATCATATGTAGAGGTTTTGGTCGATCATAGGTGATCAAATTGGGTTTGTGTAAGAGGTTTAAGACCTCCAGTATTGAGCTTAACCGAAACTCTACTCAGGCATAGGAGATGCTATTTTTTGTAGTTCATTCATCTTTCTGGATTGTAGTCTGGATTTCTTTTGTAGTCAGTGAGGCTCCTTTTGTGATGAGAAGTACGCTATAGGCTATTGGCCTTCCTACATGTGTAGGCCCCTCTTATTGTAATCACATACTTATTGTAGAAGTATTATCTGACTGTGGGCAGGCTTCCCACCATGGTTTTTCCCTTTATCGGGTTTTCCACGTACAAATCATGGTGCTCTGTATTGTGGATGGTTGGTAATCGTTATGTGATTTATGTTTGTGCTTAATTGTTTTGTAATACAGGTTCATGATTGGGAAATTGCATTATGTTGTTCATAGTAGACCAGATATTTCCCATGTAGTTGGTTTAGTAGCAAGATTTCATAAGAGCCCAAAGGAGACACACATGACAACAGTGAAGAGGATATTCAGATATCTTAGAGGAACAGTTGATTATGGATTATGGTATCCATACATAGGCAATTTTTCATTGCAGGTATTCACTGATGCTGATTGGGCAGGGAATGTAGATGACCAGAAAAGCACAACCAGTGGAGCAATCTTTCTAGGTGGTAGACTGGTAGCTTGGACCAGTAAGAAATAAACTTGTATATCTCAGTCTAAAGCTGAAGTAGAATATGTGGCTGCATTGATGAATTATACACAACCTATATGGATGAGACATGTCTTGGAAGGATTCAAGAAGGATATGACAAAACTGGTGATCATACATTGTGATAACACTAGTGCTATAAACATTTCAAAAAACACGGTACTGCATGCTAGGACTAAACATGTTGAATTGAAGTATCACTTTCCGAGAGAAAGAGCACAGGAAAAGAAAGTGAGGTTGGAGCATGCGTCAAGTAAAGAGCAGTTGGTAGATATATTCACTAAGCCGTTACCTAAGGCTACCTTTGAATATCTCAGAGGTAATTTAGGAGTTATACCCCTACCCAAGGTCAACTGAGAAGATGTGGAAGCATCAATCTAGTGGACTTATTGAATATATTTCACTATGGATTGATGAGAAGTGGGATAATCCTTAGGGGGAGCAGCTGAGATGATGTTAGAAGATGCCTTTGCACCTTTGGCATTACTGTCAAAGGGGGAGAAGATCAATAAAGAGAAAAGGAGAAGAACTGAGAAACAGACAGTAAGTGATGTACAACAGACATAATAGGTTTCATGATGAACTTTTGGTATTGCAATTTTTTTTGTGTTGCCATCAATGCTAAAGGGGGAGATTGTTGGCATAACTGATGGAGATGATGGTGTACCGGTAAAGGACTATTGGTGATGATATATTGATAGATTGTTGGTCATGATATATTGATGGACTGTTGGTGATGATATATTGATGGACTGTTGGTGATGATATAATTATGATATGATGCTTGACGATCAATTATTTGTGTTGTCATTGATGGCAACCATGTGTGTTTATGTTTGTAAGTTTAACTGGTAATAGATTGAATTGGATTAAGTTGGAAAGAAAAACTACCAACTGACAGTGAACTGGTAAGCAGGAACAAAAAAGGAGATGGTTGTGGTAGAGATCCGTGTTGAGTTAAGTGTCATGGTTTGGAATGTGTGCTTACGAAATTATAAGGAGTCTATGACTTGAACAACATCATGTTTGGAGAATCCGAAGCCATGTTTGTAATTGAATATTGTTATTCAGTGTAGAGTTTTTGAACCGATAACAAGATCTTTGACTGGTGATGTTTAATGGTTTGGTGGTGATTATTTTCATGTTCATAAGTTGACGATGACATGTAAGAATCCCTGTGAAGAGATAAGATGTTGTTTTGGTGCATACAAGGATCAAATTTCTTGGGAAGCAGTGAAGTGCTTAACAAAATGTGTTAAGGGTTTGACAACTTATCAGATCGATGTCCGGTGATGAGTTATGATCATTCAACAACTATAATTGTCTTGAAATTTGTTGTAATGATCTGTATGACAATCTGTAATGATTTATAATGATATGATATGATCTATGATGTAGATTCATTGTAGGTCAGGGTTATGTAACCGACCAAATTGTAAAGTCTATTTAGGTCAAGTTGTAGAAGGTTTATTATGTCAGTGATCAGAGAAGTGTGTGTGTGCCAAAACAGATTCAAATGTCTGCATGAGAGAAGAATATTGGAGCTAACAAGTATCCGTAATAGAAAGCTATGAAGTGTTGAGTCCAGATCATTTATCTATTGTTTCCTTATAGTGGCAACAACATTAAAATACCTTAACCGGGTAGGTCCTAACATGCCCGATCTTGTAAATCCCTTCACCTAGTGGCTCATTAATTTGGGTTTAAATCCTCCAACGAGGTTACTCCTAAAAGGGTAAAGCTCCTAATAGAGCTAAGTTGTAAAATCCCTTGACCGGGTGACTCCTAACAGGGTCTGCTCTTAACTGAGCATTGTTGTAAAGCTCCTAATTGGGCTAGGCTCCTAATAGGGCACATTCTGAAAGAGTGCATATTTTGTGGGTACCGATTCCCACCGTGGTTTTTCCCATTTGGGTTTCCAAGTGAAAAATCCTCGTGTTCATGTTGTGGATGGATTGTTGAGTTATGCATTTGATGTCTTTAATATATTTTCTTAATGATGAACACTCAAGTTGTTACCAGTAATGTTTTGGTAAATCTGATTTGGAGATTGTTTAATCAGCTACCGGTACTGGTTATGAATTGTTTTGTGAAGTATTAAGAAGATTGGTGTAAAGTTGCAGTTTATACTTATTACTGATTCACCCCCCTCTCAGTAATAACCAGATCCTCACAATAACAAGTGAGACTCATTTTGTGATGAGAAATGTGCTCTAGGCGGTTGGCCTTCCTACATGTGCAGGCCCCTTTTTGTAATATTATTTCATTTGATCAGTGCATAGATATTGTGGGTCTCCAATCTCACCGTGGTTCTTCCCCATTGAGGTTTTCCACGTATAAATTTGTGGTGTTGTGGTGTTCATCTTTGTGGTTGTATTATTAATTGTTGTTATCTGCTTGTATGCATACCGGTTGCTAAGTTGTTGTGTTAATAAGATTAAAATTAATCATTTTGGCAGAACACTGATTCACCCCCCCCCCTCTTAGTATTCTTGGATTCCAATGATTGGTATCAGATCCCAGTGCCTCAGAATAAGTCTAACAATTTGAGGAAGATCCTGTATCTAGAATCTATGGAGATGAGTTTGAGGAAGGAACTTTAAGTAGCACTTGAAGCCTATGATGTTTAAAGGTTGAGGAACATGAAGTTGTAAGATGAGCTGAGATCTGCTTAGGAATTTATTTTTACTCTTCAAGAGAGGTTGTCATCTGTGCAAGACAAAAGGAAAGAACTTTGTGATTAATTGCAAAACAAAATGATGGAGAAAATAATGCTTTAAAGGATCTATATCAGAAGCTGAGTCGAGAAAATGATGTCATGAAGAATGAAATGCAAAGCCTAACTATGAGGATGTCCAAGGAGATTGAAGATCAAAAGAAGAATGAAGAAAATCTTGTCAAATCTCTGAAAGACATATCTGAAGAATGCATTAGGTTGGCACATGAGAATTATATATTAAGAACTAAATTAGTGAAATCACAAAACAATGAGCAAGAGTTGGAAAAAATGATGATAGTCCTAAGAGGTGATCTAAATGCTACAAATGAGTACAAAGATAAGTTCAAGGCTAGTTTTGCAAAGCTTGATGAGTTATTGAAGAATCAAAGGGACACTCGAGACACTAGAGGTCTTGGATTTGAGCATGGAGAAAGCTCTGGTACTACAAATCGGGATGATACATCTGATCAGAAGAACAATCAGGAGAATTCACCAGACAACCAGAATCAAAGGTCATCAGTAAGGAAACCTAATGCACATAAATTTAATGGTTGATTCTTTTTTTGCAATAAGTTTGGCCATATGGCAAGTCAATGTAGAAATAGAGTCAATTAGAATAATAATTCAGGTACGGGTCAGTGTTTCAATTGCAAAAAGTATGGTCATAGGAAAATGGATTGTAGAATGAATGTGAAATGTCATGCATGTGGAAAGTTTGGACACATGGCTAATCAATGCAGGTCGAGGAATGGTCAAGGTTATAACAAGGCAATTCAAAATAACAATATCACTTGTTATGCATGCAACAAAGTATGACACATTGCTATATTTTGTAGAAGCAAGAACCTACCAGTAGGAGATGACAAATCTAATGAGAAGGGAAAGCAGAAGGTTGATAATATTCAGAAGGAGCTTGAGAGGAAGTGAATTAGAAAGTCTGAGGACCAACCGGCTGAAGCAAATACCCCGGTTACTCAACCAACATAGCAGAATGTTCCTGCACCTGCAGGAAACTCATCTGATAACTAAGGCATTTGCCTTAGGGGGAGGCAAATTGATGACATATCTTGGATTTCCCCTGGTAATATTTCAAACTTTGGTGTAGTCAGTTTGAAGGTTAACTGATGAAGATTTGTTGGATCCTGGATCTTGGATCTATTGGCAATATAGCATTATAACAAACAATGAAGGATTGTTGACATTTCAATAAGGATATTGAGAAGGTTGTTGATGATTATGGATATAACTGATTAAGGATGTTTACTGTCTTGATATTATTATTTTGTCATTGATGTCAAGAAATTGATTTTCTAATTCAGTATGATGTTGCCATATCTTGAGAAGTATGATTTGAAGAATATAAAGATGTTGGTAAAAGACACAGGAAAGATTATGATGAATAAGAGAATGAATAAGGTATTCAATGGGCAACTATTACCGAGTCAGACAATGATGAGATCATGATGTTTAGATTGTTCTAACATCATACATATGTTGTAAATTGTAAGGTTAATACTATACTATGTTACCAAGCAAAGAACCTAGTCGGTAAACCCTAAGGTTATCGCTATCCGTTAATGAAGGCAGAATGTCTACCGAGTGAAGTTTAGTATTTACTGAGTTATAACCGAGTTGTAACCGAGCTATAATAGAATGCATTAAAAGGTTACATGCGATATTTAATGAAGGAAGCTGATGAGCTAGAACTGATTAAATGATTGGTATGTCGTGCATGAAGTTTTTTAATGAATCTAAGGCAAAGGAAAGTCGACATGAAGATCTACAACTCAGATTGAACCGCAATACCCTGGCACAAGTTCCAAGAAATATATGCAAGTTCCTAGGTGGGGTAAAATGTTTTCAGATCGAAAGATTCATTGAACCTGGACAAGATTGATGATCTGATGGCTATGATTAATCATGGGAAATGTGATCAAGGAGACTAAGCGGTTAGCTAATTGTTTATAAATAGGGAACTATTGATAAACAATGCATGTGGGCAAGTGTATGCACAGGGATGCTACATAGTGATTACCAAGCACAGAAGCTTGAAGACCTGTTTGAATAATAGAGTATAGAAGCCCAACAAATGGACAAGATTAGTTCTATGTCTAGATTGTATTGAGCAAATAAGAATTTGCTTTAGCATTTTAGATGTGAAGTTGCAGATAGATTTTTATTACTGTTATTTTGTGAAAGTGACAAAAAATCTCTTAACTGAGTGGACCTAACAATCTTATTTGTAAAACCCTCTAGCAAGGTGACATTCTAATTGAGTGTTTGAAATCCTTTAACAAGGTCACTTCTAACAAGGTGAAGATCCTAACAGATCTAAGGGAAATCCCTTGACTGGGTCACATCTAGCAATGTGTTTATAATCTTTAACAGGATTTGTTTTTAACCGAGCATACTCTAGAAGAGTATATTTCTTAGTGGGTCCGAAATCCCATTGTGGTTTTTCCCTATTTGGGTTTCCATGTTAAATCTGGTGTTGTGAGGTTTATGATGTTTATATGCTTTTGAGTTTGCATGTTTAATAGTTTTGGTTATATTATTGAAATATATGTTACTGAGGTTGAATTTGATGTTTTTATAGAAGATTAAGTTTGTATGATTCACCCCCCCCCCTCTCATCTTGTTGGCTATTGGATCTGTACTTACATTTTGTATCAAAACTATCAGGATCTAGTTTGGTTTATTGAGAATTGTGGAGAACACTAATGTCAAGGTGGATGACAGTACATAGGTCAAATAAGAACTTATGAGAGGGAACCAAAAGTGGAAATGATCATAACTGATCCAATAACACCTGTCCTAGAACAAAATGTTGAACCAGTTACTCTGACAGTATCAGAAAATTCAATAGTAACTGAAGATCATATTAGAGGAACAGAAAGTCAGAAGACTCCTAGGTATGTAAGGTTGAATCATTTATAAGATCAGATAATTGGACAAGGAGAAGGTTGGCAGCTGAAGAGGTATGCTTAATTTCTCAAATTGAACCGACATCAGTAGTTGAAGCATGCAAGGATGAATGTTGGATGAAAGATATGAAAGAGGAATTGGATCAGATAGAAAAGAAAAACACATGGACTTTAGTTCCCCGGTCTAAAAATAAGAATGTTATTGGAACTACATGGGTTTTTAGGAATAAATTGAATGAAGATGAAAAAGTTGTGAGGAACAAGGCTAGATTGGTTTGCAAAGGATATTCTCAGAAGGAAGGAATTGATTATGATGAATCCTTGCTCCGGTAGCTAGGATTTTCTAGTATGGTTTATGGTTGATGATGACTTTACACTATGTGCATATACAGATGTGGATTGGGCTGGAGATTTAGGTAACAAGAAAAGCACACCCGGTGGAGTTTTCTTTCTTGGAAATAAACTTGTTTCATGGATCAACAAGAAACATTCATGTAGTTCTTTATCTACTGCTAAAGTTGAGTATGTTGCTGCTGCTACTAGTTGTACAACTATTTTATGGATGAAGCAAATACTGAAAGATATAAGGGTAGATTGTAATGAACTAGTAGTTATTCACTGTGATAACTCTACTGCTATTGACATATCAAGAATCTGATATTTCATTCTAAGACAAGCACATATCAATCAAGCATAACTTTTTGAAGGAAAAGGTGGAAGCAAATGAAGTGAGACAGGTTTATGTGAACACTAAAGAGCAGATTGCAGATATCTTCACTAACCCTTTGCCCAAGGAATCATTTGAGTACTTTAGAGATAGTTTGGGGGTCTCTGCCCCTTCAGTTGAGAATTGAGTTATGTTGATTCGCATTAGTCTGATATTCATTATCAAAATTATCATTCATTCTAGATTGATGAGTTGGTGCTACTACTCAGGGGGAGTAGTCAGCTATGTGGTTTAGAGGTTCTATGGTTTTTCTTTGATGTTTATGTTAGTTTTTTGGCATTGATGTCAAAGGGGGAGAGATATACATGTGAAAAATAGAGCTTAATAGAGATATCAGTCAAAGGGGGAGGAACAAAATTACAGATTGGTTGTATCCCATTGGGGGAGTTTGGTTCAGGTCTATGGATGGTGAATTGGTATAGAGATAATTGGTTTAGAACTTCATTAATATATCATTTGTGGGAGATTGTTGGATGTCTTCCATTGGAGGAGACTTGGTTGGCATTTATTGGCACTTGGATGTTTTTCACATCAAGTGTTATCATCAATGCCAAATGGGGAGATTGTTGGCAATTTAGAGGAATTGATTATGTGTTGCATTGATGTTTGTTATTGATGTCAACACTAGCTTGTTTGGCTATCTATCAGGTTTCGGTAGAGTGCTTGGTTTGTGATGTTAGTATGGAGGTCATCTCTGGTATGTTCAGATTGGTGGAATTGGTTTGGTTTGGTTATTCATGTAGTTCAGATGTGTGTCACATTCAATTGGTTAGGGACTTGGTGATCCATAAGATATCATATGTTCTAGTAAGCCTTTTGGTTACCGGTAAGGGTTCTACCAACAGAGCTTTGTTGAATATATTTTGATGGATTCGATAAGTGGTGTTGGTGTGGCTTCTAGAAGGTTAATGGTTATCATGTTCATGTTCTAGTTGATTGGTGGTGTTGCATTTAGCACATGACCTATTCTATATTATTTTTTTAGGTTATGGACCGATTTATGTAACATGTTGGTGGATGCTCCTGATGCGTTACTGGTTGGATTTATTGTTTGATTAATGTTGTTTCGATCTTAGGTTGACTTGGATTATCATTGGTTTGCAGCTTTATGTAATGGATTTCTTGCATTATCTTTTAGGTGGTCGACCTAATTGTTTAGGTCCCGGGTTGGTATAAATATGATGTAAGATCTCTTTGTAGATCGTGGCATATGATGGATGGTTATGCGATTATCTGTGTGCAAATAAAGTTGTAATCACATGTAGAGATTTTGGTCGATCATAGGTGATCGAATTGGGTTTGTGTAAGAGGTTTAAGACCTTCGGTATTGAGCTTAACCAGATCTGCACTCAGGCATAGGAGATGCTATTCTAGCAGTTCAATCTTCATTCCAGATTGTAGTCCGAAGTTTTATGTAGTTAGTGAGACTCCTTTTGTGATGAGAAGTGTGCTCTAGGCTATTCGCCTTCCTACATGTGCAGGCCCCTTATTGTAATATTTATTAATTTGATCAGTGGATAGATATTGTGGGTCTCCAATCCCACCGTGGTTTTTCCTCATTAAGGGTTTCCACGCATAAATCTGTGGTGTTATGGTGTGCATCTTTGTGGTTGCATTATTACATGTTGTTATCTACTTGTATGCATTTCGACTGCTAAGTTGTTGTGTTAATAAGGTTAAAATTAATCATTTCAAAAGAACACTGATTCAGCCCCTCTCAGTGTTCTTGGATTCCAATAGCTACACCACCAGGAATACCGCATAACATGAAGAATATCACCGAATCATCAAAATCATCAAGAACGTGCACAAGGATCAATGTGGACTACCAAGACAAATAGGACACAATCAAGAAATACCAATAAGTACATTAGAACCATTTGCAATAGCTGCACCAACACCACTTACTCAAATCTTCATAGATGAACACGTTAACTCTCAAGAGAACTCAACGACAACAATTCAGACTAGAAAGATAGCTTACAGAGCACAAAATCAAGAACCATCTGAGCTGAAGATACACATGAACATCCAAATCATTCTCCCAAATCTGGAGCGAAAAATATGATCATACCAGAGCTCACCGGATCAAATACCAAACTCTGCCAACCACAAAACATAAAGATTGAAATACAAACTAGATCAAATAATATTATCAATTAAAATTTTGGATCACTAAAACCAATAAGGAATGAAGTATTCCAACATCCCAAACAGATAAATTAACCATATCAACTCAATGCAATCATTGGAACACCAAGCAACTCTCAGCAACACAAGAATATGTTGACATCAATGACAACAACATATCCTAGCAACAACAATATCCAACAATCTCCCCCTTTGGCATTGATGGCAACATATGAATTTGAAAAACAATCAATACAAATAAAATAGATCAACACCAACAATCTACAATAAACTCCCTCTAAGATCATGCACAACAAAGCTCCAAAAATAAAGTAGTTTTCACATGACTCTTTCCCCCTTTGACAACAATGCCAAAAACAGAATACAAATTATGCTCTCTCCGCAAAATTCATCCTCTAAGAAGGACAATTTATCCTCCTTAGTATAAAATCACAACTCAATCCATTGATTATCTGAACCACTGACTACTCTGGGTGAGTAGCAGCACCAACTCATCAACCCAGACAAAAAGGATAAGGCTCTGAAATCCACTGGATTGATGCAACTTCATGCATCTAGTTCTCAACAGGAGGGGCATAGACCCCTAACTTGTCTCTCAAATAGACAAATGTATCTGTAGGCAAAGGCTTAGTGAAAATATCTGCAATTTGATCCTCTGTAGATACACATTCGAATCTGACTTCCTCTTCACTTACTTTATCCCTCAAGAAATGATATTTTATGCACACGTGCTTTGTTTTAGAATGCACCATTGGATTCTTTGAAATATTGAAAACACTTGAATTATCATAAAATATAATAGTAGGCTCATCATAAATCACTTTGATATCCTTCAACATCTACTTCATCCAAACTACCTGATTACAGTTACTAGTAGCAACAATGTATTCAGCTTCAGCAGTAGATAAAGATACAACATCTTGTTTCTTATTGGACCAAGAAATCAACTTCTTTCCTAAAAAGAATGCTCCACCGGTAGTTCTCTTTCGGTCATCAACATCACTAGCCCAATCAACATCAGTATAGGCACACAAAATGAAATCCATCATTCTTCAGATACCATAAGCCATAGTCAACAGTCCCCTTCAAATATCTAAAAATCCTATTTACAACAGTAACATGAGTCTCTTTAGGATATGATTGAAATATAGCACAAAGGCAAATAACATGCATAATATTTAGTCTAGTCTGAGTTAAGTAAAATAATCCACCAACCATAGATCTATATAGAGTCTAATTAACATTCTGAGATTAGTCATTCTTAGATTATTTGCATCCACTCACCATAGGAGTACCAATATGTTTAGAATCAGCTAACCCAAAATTCTTCAACAATTCCTTCACATTCTTAGATTAAGAAATGAAAATACATTTACCGGTCTGAACAATGTGCAGTCCTAAGAGATTTTTTATCTCACAAATTATAGACATCTCAAATTCCTTTTGCATATCATCAACAAAGACTTCAACAATCAAAATATTATCATTCTCAACTTTAAAGTATAAATTACTATCAGCAGTACCTTTACAGAATCCCAGCTTCAACAAGTACTTATCCAATCTAGCATAGTAGGCCCTAGGGGATTTCTTCAGTCCATATAGAGATTTCTTCAATTTGTATACCATATCACCTTCATTTGATAAAGAAAATACATCCAGTTGCTAAATGCAGACTTCCTCTTCAAGATCACCATTCAAAAATGCTGACTTGACATCCATCTGATATAACTTGAAATTATTATAAGCAACATATACAAGCAACAATCTAACAACTTCAATTCCAGCTACAAGAGAAAAAGTCTCCTCATAATCTATACCTTCCATCTGAGAACACCCCTTGCATACCAATCTTGCTTTGTTTCTGACAACTTCATCGACTTCATTCAATTTATTTTAGAACATGCATTTAGTACCGATCACATTCTTGTCTCTAGGTCTCGAATTAAGCTCCTACATGTTATTCTTTTCAATCTGATTCAACTCTTCTTCCATTGCTTTTCTTCAATTTTCATCTTTTCAAGCTTCTGCTACATCTTTAGGTCCAATCTTTGAAATCAAACATATCTCTTGAGAAACAATCCTTCTCCTAGTCATCACATGTTTATTCTTGTCACCAATAATATGATTTTTTGAATGATTCAATCTCACATACCCCAGAGTCTTTTGATTATTATGATTTTCAGCCTCTTGCACTTCTTCACCAAAAATAGCAATATCCAATAGAGGGAAAGAATGGGATATACTACTGGGACAAGTAACTAGATGAGGATGAAATGGGCCATTGAACTAGATATGCATTGGGCAGATTGTGCTGACACAGAATTACACATAGGTTATCATATTACGACGGGCGGTAGGTGGCGCATAACATGAGGGTTATGCTAGTGGGGTGTCAATAACACACGAGATTTTCATATAATGGAGGTGAATAAAATGCAAAGTGTGTATAATGTGCATGTGAGCAACACATTTCCATTGAGACTCAAAAGATGTTGAATGAGCTTGTTGACAAATGCGATAAGGAGTCCAGGCAACAACATTTTTAAATTGGAAAATTCCCTAGCCAATTCAAACAAGAGCCCATTTTTCCAATTCAGAATATTGATGCATGTTCAAAAGCTCCTGAAAGGTCTGCAAGAGGTGCAATTTCATCTATTCATCGACCTCAAACTATAGATACCTCTTGTTGATAGAGCTTCTATTTCAGCATGACTCACCACTTTGGTGAGACTAGTTTCAACTTATGCAAGTTCTCCATGATACACCCATGTGGCCCTTTTCGATGTGACATACCTCTTGTCTTGCCAACCTGCCTTTGTTTTTTGTGTGAGATAGCTTGTTGGTAGGACTTCCTTTCTCTCCTATCGGCCTTCTAATGTTATGCCGACAACCTTCCTCCTTTCAGTGTGACAACTCCATGTCTTGCCGAAATGTGTTTACCATTTGGCAGTGTTCTCTCTTGGTCTCGGGCCCACCTCATACATATGATTGCAGGTGTCCATGTGGCAGGTGCGCATTGGTTTTTCTAGTTGTGCGGGTCCCATGGTGGAATGGTATATTAGCAAGGCCTTTCCTTTCGACAAGACTTTCTTTAGCTTGGATCGCCCTCTTGTGTTACACCAAGATATCCTTTTTTCGGTGTGACAGATTCTCCATTTGGACCATATCAATTTTTGTTCAGTGTGACTATGCATTTCAGGAAGACTTCATTCGGTTTTTGCCAGTCTTTTTGTGCAATATCGAAAACCTTTGTTTTCATGTGACTATCTCTGCGTCTCAGCGACATCCCTCATTTTGATGTGAGAAATAATTTTGATAAGACCATTTTTCATTCTGTGCAGAATGTGGAAGTTATGTCGATACAATTTCCTAGTGTGTGGTCTATTGGTTCCATGTGGCAACCACAGATTGATCTTCCCCTACCATAATTTTCTCATGTGGGGCCCATGGTGATGACTAAAGGCTCTGATGTGACATGTTTCCCAGTCACATCAACAAATGAATGTCTGCATGGAGAGGATCCTGCTCCTATAGGGCCCTTGGTTGGGGAGTTAAGAAATATCATTTCGGCAAGATTTGTCCTTTCAGTAGGACTCAATCCTTCTTAAAATGACCTTTTTGGGCTACAACGACACTTTTGGTTTTGGGGAGACTTTCTTTGTGCTATACCGATATGTAACTTTTCAATGTGACATCAGTGTTGTCACATCGGCCGAGGGGAGCAATGTGTTCTTTTCAGCATGATCTTGGGTTTTGGTGAAACCTAAATTTCCTCCTGCTAGCTCATTGGTGTTATACCAATATATTCTTTTCAGTGTGATGGGTGAAATATTGTGCTGATAGAGTTCATCTTTCAGTGTATAATGGCACTTTTCTATGACCCAAGTCAGCTTCTGCAAACCTTTGGAGGCTATAGTGATAGAATTCTTCTTCATTGTGATGTGCTCAGAGTCTGGACAAAATATTTCATACAACTGAGACTAACCAAAATGATAGGCTTTTACCCCACAAGGTGGAAAAAATAATGTGATGGGCACTGTGGGGAAACAAGAGATGTAGAAACAATACACCCTGCTATCCCACAGCAAGGAAAAATTGAGAAGGAAGATCCTACAAGGGGTCATAACTACAAGGAGAATATGCAATCCTGCCAACCCGCAAAAGGATTGATGTTGAGTGCGCATAATGCACGTGTTATCTGATCTGCCAAACATGCTAGCATGCAGCCCGATAGACTCGATAGTCAACATGGTAGTTGACCAGACTTGACCAAGTGATTTGGATGGTTAAGATAAAGATGAGTGGCTTCTAGGTGGTCAAATAGAGGGTCTGATATGAGGAGGTCGGTGTGTGAAGATGGTGGATCTTAAATGTGGTAGTTTTCCTATCTAATCTAAGTAGGTCAAAAGTGGATGAAGAATGCATTAATGGGGATCCTGTTACAAATTGTTTTGCAGCTTGAGATGATATACATGAAAGATATCAGATCTTACAGGAAGGTGAAGATCAATAATTATAGTAATCTAGACTCAAATGATCAACCTTAGATATGGCAGAAGATGAAATCTATGATAGCAACTGATCAACAAGTGGGGCAGATTTTCTTCGCTGCTCGACAAGATTTCTCGAGATGGTTGTGTCATTTGGCTCATAGCTTGTGAATCCAAACGGTGTCCTCACAATCGCTTGCATTGAATGTCTCTAGGAGGATTGCGTATAGAACATGAGAACAAATGCTTTAAGGTATATCCTAGTCAGATGCAATCAAATGGTGATGTGTGTCTCATTGGGCATGTAGCTTGTTTTTCTCCCTTGTTGTATAAAAGGGAATCCAAGGCCACTAAGAAGGGGTTCTTTCTAATTCTGATGATTCTTAATGTAATCCTAGAGGTAGGGTCTTCCATGTACAGTCAAAGATTAGGAGTAAGCTAGAGTTCAATTATTAGTTTGTAGTCATTTTGTCGTAGTGTATAACCAAAGTGCATGCAAGTCTTAATGTTCTTATTGTCACTATCTTCAACATGTAATGAAACTATTTTATGAAATAGATAATTAAGGATCCTCTGTTTTTTCATTGCAAGTTTAGTTGTTTGTTTTATTTTCTGCTTCTGTTCAAGGAAGAGATTAAATTGCTCTAAATAGGACACCGAAATGGTGTTGTATGCATGCAGGATATGTAATAATGGTTGCAATAGAACTGAAATAGGGGGTATTGATGTAATGCATCAATACTAAGAACTCACTAGTTATAGTTTAGTCTATTTAGGTCTAATGTCTACTAGCTGCAACTTGACTCTGTTGCCCTAATGAAGGCACTGGTAATGGGGTCTGCAACCCGTTCTCATAATCAATTTATTCCCATAAAGTCTCTTTTATTTCATGTTTTTATTTCTTGTTTGTAGGAGTAGATCTAGTGTAGAAACCCATCCCAAATGCTAAGTGAGAGTTTAGAGGCCAGGATTGTAGCCAAGTCTGAAGATTCACACACTTTCCTTGGCATATTCACATTGGGCTATCTGTTAAAATTTGTAATGCCATGAGTGTGGGATGCTATAAGTTATTTAGGTATTACTTAGGTACACCCACCTTGGTCCTATAGAGTCAAAAGTGTAGGAGACCTCAGTCTTCTGGTTGAGTCTCGTTCGTTGGCCAAATCCAGCCTTGAACATATTGGTGAGAAAGTGAATAAATCTTTAGGGTTTGGGGACTTGTATGAGGTAGTATTTGATTACCATATTTGAGGTGGTGATAGGTCTGAAGAGAGTGATGATGAATACAATTTCTTAAATATGTGCAAGACCTCAGTCTTGTGGTCGAGTCTCGTTCATTGGCCAAATCTAACCTTGAACCTATTGATGAGAAAGTGGCTAAATATTTAGGGTATGGGGACCTGTTGATTTGAGAACCAACAAACATGCCACCACCAAAAACTCTCAAGAAGCTACACAATCTACAAGGTAAACTTCAATCCATCTGATGGTTCATAGAACAACTTGTAGACAAGTGTCATCCATTTGCTCACCTCTTGTGAAAAGACACAAAATTCTAGTGGGATTGTTTCTGCCAAAAATCTTTCAAAAAACTCAAGGAATACTTAGCCTCCTCACCAGTATTGATGCTTCCTATTTCTCGGCAACCCCTTCTCCTATACATTTTAGCTATCTCAGTGGCCTTGGGGGCATAACTAGCAGAAGTTGATGATAAAGGAAAGGAGCGCGCCATATACTACATGAGTCACACACTAGTCAATTATGAGCTCAACTACACTCCAATCAAATGAGCATGCCTTGTGGTAGTTTTCAAAACATAGAAGCTCCATCATTAGGTGCTCAGTCACAAGACTAAGCTCATTAAAAAGGTTGATCCTCTCAAGTACCTACTATCTAGAGCCGCTCTAACTAGATGCACTGATAAGTGGGTTATTATACTAAGTAAATTTGATATTGAGTATGTAGATCAAAAAGAAACTAGAGGACAAGTTATTGCTGATCAACTGGCTGACACCCCTCTACAAGGAGAACATCCCTTAATTTCATAATTTCTAGATGAGTCAATCATGACAATCACACAACCTACCAAGTGGCAACTTTACTTTGATGGTTCCTGCATGCAATATGGATTGAGGGTAGGCATTTTGTTGGTCACCCTCAAAGAGATTTCATTCCCAATTCCAATAAGATAGCCTTCACATTCACAAACAATATTGCGGAGTATGGGGTTCTCATTATTGGTCTCCTCCTAGCTATTCAATGGAAGATCATTAACCTGCATGTATATGGAGACTCCCAACTTGTTATTAAACAAGTCAATGATGAGTATCAAACCAAAGATGACAAGTTGCTTCCTTATCGCCAAATGGTAGAATATTTTAAGCAATATTTCTCTTTTGTCCAATTTGAGTAGATTCCTTAGGAAAATAATAGAGCTATTGATGACATGGCTACTATCGGTTCCCTCTTACAGATGCCAAAAAATAGTCAAAAGTGTGAGTTCTTGGTTGAGAACCTTTTGGTCCTAGGATATGATGTCCTTGAGTCCAACATAGTATGTGTCCTCATCGGTCCTAACTCAACTTGGTATCAAGAGACCTATGTTTATGTCTATGACAACATCATCCCCCCTCACCTTACCAAAACCTAACAACAAACTTTTATTCCTTGATCCGCCCATTACAATATTCTTGGAGATACCCTATTTTGAAGGCACTTCGATGGAACCCTCCTAAGGTATTTAGACAAAGAGGAGGATGAATGAGCATTAAGGGAGGTCCACTAAGGTATCCGTGGGGCACACTCAAGTGTCCTCACTTTGGCTAAGAATCTCTTACGCAAAAGATATTATTGGCCTACAATGGAACATGATTCCTATCACTATATATGTCAAGAAATGTGTGCCTTGTTGGAAACATGATGATAAGATTCATGCACCATCTCAAGACCTGCAACCATTCATTACACCCTGACCCTTCTCACAATGGGAGGTCGATCTCATTGGTAAATTCCATCTCACCTCATCCAATGGCCACAAATTCATCATCACCACCATAGAATACTTCACTAAGTGGGTGGAAACCATACCACTCACCTTTACCATTGGTAAACAGATTGCAAAATTTATCCTAAACTACTTAATCTACAACTATGGAATCACCAAGGTTGTCATCACAGACAATGCCAGAACCTTCAAAAACTAGGATGTGAAAGAGCTATGCTATAAATTCACCATTCAACACCACTTTTCCACTCCATACTACCCGCAAGGTAATGGTCAAGTGGAGGTTTCAAGTAA